>NC_140665.1:20440866-21783366 GCF_054131305.1 Coturnix japonica | reverse complement strand
AAAGAGATCAAACCAACCTCTCCGTCTCCCACATTATACAGAAACAGGCTGACCGTGCACCTTGCAGAATTTAAGCTCCTCCTTGCCTAAGAAACAGCATGATCCCAGAGCAATGAAAGCAGCTTGTACTGTACTCACTTCTGTCTCAGGTTGGCTGCTTCTCTCTTCTCTTCAGCCAGAGCTCTCTCAGCAGAACGGGCAATAAGCTGTCAGGGAAAGTTTTGCCAGCTGCATTAACTGCATCAGCCAGAAGCCAAATACAAGATGTTCGTATCAAAAAGGGAAGAACGCTCTTACCCAGTTGTCGTGCGCTTTTTTCTCATGAGCAGCAATCTTGAGAAGAGAAGAAAAGAAGTATGTTAATTCTTTTCTTCTGATACCTTGATTTGCTAGAACTCATTACAGAGTATTAGAATGATGCAGAAAGTAGCAGACAATTCACCTGGTTTTTATAAGATCTCTCTGTTTTCTGCAATTCCTCTTCCATATCTTGAATCCTCTGCCTTTATGAAAAGAAAAACAATAGGAGGGGGAGGGAGGGAAGAGAGAAATTAAACGAGTTTTCCTCAGTAGCTGAAATAAAGAGAAACAACAGCCTTCAGGAAACCAAAGTTACTTGTAAACTTTCACTTCCTCGATAGCCAGCACAGCCTTTTCATCTGCAGCAGACAGCTTCTGCTCCTTCTCCTGGCGCTCATACTCTTCTTGTGTTAGCTTTCTACACAAGGAAAAACAAACAGATTAAAAAACGTACTTCACCCATCCTACCCATTCTCTATCTCTTATGTGATAACTTTTCACACCCTCTTTAACCTTATTCTTCACTAACTGTACTGTTTTTGACATTTCTCTGCATGTACTGAGGAGGCTCCTAATGTCTTCCTCTCTTACAACTGCCTCGCCATCTAACTGAAAACATCCCTGAATCTTACCTAATATTTTCCACGCTAAACTGAGATTGTATTACAGACATCTCAGTAAGAAAAGAAAGTAATCCAAGAATGATACATGCATCTGTATTCATAAGTAGTTCTTCAGTGCTAGTGATTCATCCACCTCAGCCATCAACATGCACTCAAACAATTTAGCAATCTCATGGAAGAGTAATTGCAGGCTTACTTCTGGAGCGCCATTTCTTTCTGCTGGTAAAGTTCACCGAGGATCTCCACTTTTTGCTGTAGTGTTTTACATTCATTTTCCAGCCGAGCTTTGGCTGATTGCAGCGAGGAGGAGTCGTGTTCTAATTTTTTTATTTGCTCTGTTGGAGAAGCAGAGGTAAGTGAGGAATTTGCAACTGGAACTGTTACGCAACTTAAGTGTTCTGGTTGTTTTTAAATCGCAAACAGCATTTCATTCAAAGCCATTGTTTTACTAAGTCTACCCACCCTCCAGCTCATGTCTCGCTGCTACTTCATCACTCAGCTTGGACTGCAGAGAATTTCTGTCTTCTTCGACTAGAGATAACATAGTTTTTACCTGGAAAAAAAAGGATCAGCAGAAAGTTTACAATCTCGGGCATAGCAGTAATGTAACTGTATTTACTCATCATCTTGTGTAGCATACCCTGGAGGCATCCATCATCTGTTTAATCTGAGTCTTCATCTTCTCATTATCTAGAAGAGAAAAACGCATTTGTTTTCACTGTTTCTTAATCCCAATTCCCTGAACTCTACAGCTGTTAAAAATAACATTCCCCACCTTTCAATGTGGGATCGGTCCAAAGGAAAAAAGACAGGGAGTTGTGTAGGAAATGCAACAAAACACAACAACAGCTCACTGCCCAGCACAAGAGAACTGGCAGAATTACTCCAAAAGGCTCTCCAGAAGATTGCTCCTGGCAGCTTTTCTTTCTAGCCACTGCTATAATATTAGTGTGAGCAGTGTCCATTACTGGACACAGTTTATGAAATTCAAGCCATGAGAACTTTCAGCCTAATTATGCTGTAGGATTAGAAGAACTCAGGAGGCTGGAGGGAGGGAATCAGAGACAGAAGTGCCCCAGCATCACACTGTGAATGTGTCCATTATCAAGGAAGATCAACTTCCTAAACAGTTTTGCGAATTGCTGTTTCAGTCTTTCAGATTGAAAGACACCATTACCTAAAGGTATCCTGAGATAACCGCGATTCTTGACTACAAACTCATATTAAACATAAATGTAGCACAACAACGGGGCAGAGATTTTTAGCTTTCAGAATGGTCTTAATTGTGAGCTTCTCTACAGTTCATCTTTAGAACTGTCATTACACCTACTTGAGTAAAGTAAAAATGATTACAGGCCTTTGAAGCACTTCTCCATTCAGTACTTCGTGTTGTCTGAAGACTGCATGCACTTGCAGCACAAGCAGCTGCACACATTATTCTCCTTGTTCCCCATGAGACGTACAAATCACCTGATATGCTTTAGCTGCTGTGTGCATCAGCCAGCAGGTTGGACTACTGTACCTGGCAACTCTCCGTTGGCCAGATCATCTCTTGTGCTCCATTCAAGCCCTTCACCGTCATTCTTGGCCTCAGATGCTGAATCTGTGTCAAGCTGCTTCAGCTGCATAATGCAGTTGGTTAAAACCTAGTACAGAAATTAAAGGATCACTGAAGGAGATTTGCTCTGCATTTTGTAAAGCATACTGAAGCATTTCACAACACGTAATGTTTAAAGCTTATAACAAGGAACCTACTTCAATTTCATTTTCCTTGTAGGCAAGTGCTTCTTCTATGTCCTTCTGAGACTTCCGATACAGTTTGATCTGCTCAGTGAGCTCAGTGTGCCTCTCGCTCCAACCTTCGGCTTCTTTTAGCAGCTGTATGAAACACAAAGGCCAGGCAATGTTTTGGTTTGTTTTTAGAATGTGTAAGAGAAGCCTCTTTTACTATCAGCTCGGGTGAGAACTGATCATCACAGGCCATAGATGAAGAGCAAACTTAATACTTATGGCACACACTTCTGGTCTACTGGCAGAACTGGATGCTTGGAGTCTTTCTGCAAGTCCTATCATTAGGTGGTTTTACAAATTCAAGTTTTCTCCTCTAATATTCCAATATCAGACACAAACTACACCTACACATCAAATATTAGGAGTTAATTGCAGCTCGGAGATAACCACACCACGTTAGAACAGCATTTATGCCACATACAGAAAAAGAAGATAGATACTTTCGATTACCCACAGAAGTGCTGTCATGAGATTCCAGGGCTAAAGGGGATCTCCATTAACATTGTTTCAGAACTGATTTTTGGCTCTTTGCTATAACATCCTTCTGCCCTGATCCCAAGTAGCAATTTCTCGAGCACACAGCGACCACCGCATTGGTACAAACTTTGTGATAAGTTACTGCCAAAAATCAAGCCAATGGAACTGGCATAATGGAGATGTGAGACTTTTTTTGCACAAACAGCTTGTGGGGATTCAGGGCTTTAAATTCAGTCTTAATGTGAAATGTGAGATTCTGCTGTGTTAAGAAAATGAAGACGCTGTGAAGATCTACTCCAGAAAACTGGGATTGAAGTGCCAGTGTTTAATCAAAAGAGAAACAACATTGCTTCGCCTGGCAGAACTTACTTGCTCTTTGCTCTTTTTTAGCCTAGCATTCTCTTCTTGCACATGCTGAAGCTCTGCTTTCACCTTTTCTTCACTTAGTTTAGATTCATTAAGGGCTATCTGCACCTACATATGAAACAAAAAGGAACAAAAAGAGGCATAAAAACCAAGCTGTAGCGGAGTAAGAGCTACGTATTACCTGCAAACAGAAAAGAAAAAGGCACACACATGCAAACAGCTGAAATCTGCCAAGCCGGCATTTTCTATCAGGTTCTAGGTATGAGTTTTCCTGGTACAGAACCGACACTTGGGACTGTTGAAAGGACAGAGATGATGCTTTACCTCAGACAGCTCTGCAGAATGCATGTTGAACGCCTCTTCAAATTTCTCCAAGGACTTCTGGGTTTCAGAGAGCTACGTAAGAAAAAGATCAACGGTGAGAGTGTATTGATCTGGGAGGGAGCTGAGCCTGACTTTGTTATTACTGTAATCAATGCATTTTGGAAGCAAAGATGGAAATTCAGAGCACCAACACATTTCCATTCAGAGCAGCCATTAGACTAGAAGCACACGGCGCTGCCTTATCAGTGAAGCAAAGAACAGAAACAGACTCTGCACATTAGAACCAACTTTCCCCTTTGACTCAGCCTGTGCATGGCAGGGAAAGCTCCCTTCATACCAACACAGCCCAGAATGAAAGTACCACGTGTCGCTGTCATTAGCAACAACCTTTGATCAAAACACCAAAGAACCTGTTGGAACTTACTATTATTACAGCAAATCAAGCTTTGAAAAAGGGAAGAAAAAAAATGAAGTGTTTTTTTGTTTTGTTTCTTTTTCTTTTTTTAAATACCACCTCTGGATCTAAATTAGGGGCACTTAAGAGACTCTCTCATTTGTTACAGAACAAAATGTTTCCTCTAAGCACAAGGAAATCACTCTCACCAACCTAAAACCTTCAGCCCATGCTGTTATGGGACTTCCTGGCTCAAAATCCAATTATGTGTGAAAGCACAACCACAGAACTTGATAGAAATCTTGTAAGACAAAAGAAGTCGAGAGAATCTCCCGCTTGAACTTGGAATGAACCCTAAGTTTAATTTCAGGTCTTTTTGAGGTGGTTCATCTCATTTTCTCTACCTCCCTGTTAACCAGACTGTGAGCAGTTTGTAGGGCACAATTAAAGTAAGGACAACGCAAGACGTAGGTGTGACTGCTCTTACTTTTTTCTGTTTCTTCGCATTCTGTTTTCTCTCTGTGTCAAGCATCGTGCTCAGGCTTTTTATTTTGTCATCTAGCTGATGATTCGCTTCTTCCAGTCCTTTGACAGTGTCCTACACAAAAAGAGCAGAAGATCAACTAAAGCAAGTTATTTTATTAACATTTCCAGTTTCAGTACAAAGACTACTAAGTGCTCCTTACCCTCAGCCCCGCAATTTCATCTGACAGGATGCTTTTCTGTTCTTGGGCCGCTTTCATCGATTCCTTTGCTTGCTTTATCTAAGCATGAAAATAACCAACAGAATTGAGGACATTTTCAGCATAACATTCAGTAGGAATGGAAAATAAAAGCATACAAACTGTTGCACTGACTGTGCCATTAAACCAATAAGAAAATCAGCAAGGAACAAGAACCCAGAGTGATACCTTTTCATCACATTCTGAAAACTTGTCTAACATTTCTGTTTTTTCTCGTAGGAGGTTTTGAATCTTCTCAGCCAGTTGCTTTTCAGTCACTAGGAAGAGAAAGAAAGCTTACAATAGCTTCCAATAACGATAACAAAGCTTACAATAACTGTACTTCAAACAAAACCAGAGCTATCACTATAGGGCACATATACAAGAAAGGACTACAGCACAGACCAGGATAGTTGTCCACTACCTGCCACCTCAGCTCATTCTGCAGGAGTCTGAGCACTTCCAGCTTTCATTTAAAGTTAGGATTGCAAACAAGACGGTAAAGCTTATTAAACACTGATGCAAAGCATTCGCCTCTTGTATCTGCTTGGTGGGAGCTGCTCACACAGCTGAGCAGAGTGAGGTGCTGCCTACACACCGAGGAGGTGCTTCAAAACAAGTAATAGAATGCTGGGGAAGTCTCAGACTGCTGTGTTGATATTCAAGGAGATGCAGCTGCCTTCCCTAAACAACAACCTGTTTCTTTACAACCTGTTTCTTTACAACCGAGTGGTCAGCAGAAGGAATGGGATGAAAGCTCTGAAAGAACTCCAGTATACCCAAGGAGCCACATGCCTTTCTAACAAAGCCTACTTCTGGACATCAAAAATGGCTGTGATCAAGCAAAAGTTGTTTAGACACGTATTTTGTTTCTCTCTAACCTACCTTTAGGACACATCCTACATCACTGCAATAACATAACTGAAGTGTAATAAATTAAAAGAATTGTCCAATTAGCATGACTTCATTTGAGCACCCCGACCCCACGTGCTCCACAGCAAATCCTGCGGCACAAACAAGAAGCACCGGTTGTTCCAACCACATCCTACACAGTGTGATGGCAACTGCTGCTCCTCCCTCCCCTCCTCTCCCACACGGGGGCTCCTGGCACAGAGGATCCAGGAGAGGAGGGCAGACAAGGGGCTGCTGAGGTACAAAACGCTTCCCATGATCCTAACAGCCTATTTTCATCTCACCAACCCGCATGAACTGTACGAAAGAGAAGTGCAGTATAACTGAAATGAAACTACAGAGTACTGACAAGTAAGCAGTATGGTTTGTGGTGAGGAAATAGGTAGACCTGGTGCAAAGCCAGTTCTTTCATATTTTCATTTTGTATTCAAATACAAATTGCAGCAATTGCCCTACTTTGAAGTATTTCTCTATTCAACACCCATAAATTGAACACACTTCAATCTACATACATATTTAGATCTGCATTTATGAGGTCCCTTCCCAATTGCACAGCAGTTTTGGGCTCCCTGCAGCCCCCTAAATGGCAAGAGAAGCACCGAGGAAGAGAGAATTCACTGCAAGGCAGAAAACCAAACATTCTCCCCCTCTCCAATCATAGCAGTTAACCCAGGGATCACATTCAGGTTGAACCACACTGAGCCATTTCCTCGCCATTCCTTAACCCACAGGTGTGGGTCACACTGTTTCTTTTAACTACAGACATATTCCAAACCCTCAGACTCATGTAGGCAGCCCAGCTGACCCCATAACCCTGAGCTCAGTGCTCTCCTTGAAAGGAACTGAAGATTAACGCTTAGTCCTCTGAAACAACCACCCAAACTTTTAAGTGCCTAAGTAGCAAGCACAGCAAAAAGCACAGAGAAACTTACCTTGATACATTCTACTCTTTACCTACAGAAGAAAAAAGGAAAATAACCATAAGCAACATGTGAAAGGCACTAATATTTCCTATGGAAGCAAGTTACCGTGTACGCACAGTTTAAAGCAGCACATGGAAAGTACATCCCTCCCTGCCAACTGGAGTTGAATAACACTACAAACAAGCTTAAGCTGTTTTCTAATAAAAGCTTCCAGGCTAATGACCTGTCCTAGAGCCTAAGCAAGTATCTGTTTACCCAGACACTACAAGGATAACAGTGAGTGGCCGCATCCCACGAGGCATAAAGAAAATTAAACTGCTTCGCAAAGAACAATCACGAATGTGTTAATGTAAAAAAGGCTGCACCTCACTTCAACCCTGCCTTAAAGCAATGTGTGCTTTCACAGCAATTGCTCATTCCAAAACACCAATACAAAAGCTCAGATGCTCTTTTTTATATGTAACATAAAAGGAAAACTTTCTTAGTGTAAGAAAAAAAGCTACAAATTATTTTAGCAGCGAAGCCCAGCATTTAAGTGATACTAACACTCTACATGGAAAAGCCCACAGCTTTGACAGCCCTAATGCCAAAACGGTTTGTTGACATTACCAACAGCCCCTGAAGTCTCAGCAGACCCATGAGCTACACTCACCGAAAGGCAGGTTCTCCAGAAAATGACAGCGAGTGTGGCCATCCCCACTAAGGCAGTGACAATAACAGGCTCCCATGGAAGGCCGTGGAAATCAGGCCCAGGACGAATATCCTCAGGCAGGGTGGCAGCCAACTGAAAGCCAACAACATGAATGGCAGCGAATACGACTCTGTTAAGTGCTTGGGTAAAGCAAGCAGTAAAGGAAGGCCTGACAGGTAAAGGGAGCAGTCTGACAAGTGTTTCTATGCCTCTCACAGAGCCTGAGAAGCATCGAGGGCCTGTCTGCAACTTATGTACGAAACCGAAAACCAGAGAGGAAGCAAACCACACAGCAGCTCGGTGCTTGTGTGAACACTCAGCAGTGTGAGCGTTTGGAAGACACCTGGCAGCCCCCACCTGCTCGCAAAGAACACACATCCGCACACACCAGCAGCCAGCCAGCCCTTTCCACACTGGCAAAAAAACACCGGGGGGGGGAAAAAAAACCACCAACTTTGCAGCCGGGTGTAAGAAAACAGCACCAACAGCTCTGTCAGCAGCGCTCACCCTTGTCACAGTGTCATATGCCATCTATCATATGCACAGGCCGCGCAGCATAGCGCACAGCAGCTCGGTGCGGCCCCCGGCCCCGCCAGCAGCGCCCGTAACCGCTGTCAGGTGCCACGAGCGGCCCCCGCCGCGCTGCGGGATCCCCCCCTCGGAGCCGCCCGCCCCTGAGGGGCAGCAGGGCGCTCACCCCGCCCCGCTAATGGCCGCCCGTGCTCCCCCACCTGGAGCAGCCGTTGTTGTTCCGGGGGCTCGGCGCCTCCCGCCGGCTCCATGGCGGCTCCCGGCCGGCTGGCAGTGCAGGCACACGTCAGCCCGCCCCGACACGCGTCATCGCCCCGCGCCGCCACTCACCTGGCGCAGCAAAAGGCGCAACGCCCCGCGCGGCGCAACGCGGGAGGAGCCGCCTCCTGGCACCGCCATGGGCTCCACAGGGACAGGCGGAGAGAGCTCCGGAACGGGGGCTGAAAAATGGATAGAGACAAGCGGCGGTTACACAGCAGCACCGCTAGAGGGGATGGCGGTCGTTAGTAACAGCTCAGGATTACACCAACGTGCAATAAAAACAGTGAAACCCCCCGCAATATCTCTCAGAACTATTCAGCCGTGCTCCTCTTCAGGAGCAAAGGTTACCTGCAGCACTGTCTCCATTGGCGCTGTCTCCTGCATCAGCTGCCCCAAAGGAATCAGCCATTGGCAATCCTCTTTCACTGCTGTACCCATCTTCAGCTTCTCTCTTATCCTCATCCTCAGCTGGAATATTAACATCTGTTTCCTCCTCCTCCTCCATAGGAAGAAATGGCCTCTTGTCTTCAAGCTGCTGAAACTTCTGATTGCTCTCATCGGTGCCATGTAAGTTTCTGACAGGAGCTGTCTCATATTCAGCTTCTTTTGCAGCACCTGTGACAGAAAGACAAGAATTGAAGCACTGAAGCAATGCTCAGCTCTTGCTCACAAGTGAAATACCACATTTGACAAAGCCTTCTTGACACTTTTTGACACTCCAACTGGAACCTAAATGATTTTCAGTGCCATCTAATTAAATGTCTCTATGGAACTTACACAGAGTATCAACCACTGACCATGCAGTGAGGTATTTGTACTGTTTCCAACGGCGCTTTATCAGAAATCACATACTGCATATTTACTGCTGTGAATGAAGTCTTGCTAAGGGCGCATCTTACCACCTTACATGTTAACTAGAAAACAGCAAGACTGTAACAGACTCAAGGACTGGTTCCAACACCACAAAAAAGATCAGTTTGTTCAGTATTTATGCTCACACACATTCTTTTATGAATGTGGACAAAAACAAGATGGTAGGAACACCTGAGTTGAATATCCCCTCCTAGCCATATTCACCCTCAGATCCCCCTCTCTTACACAGAAGCTTTTTTAGTGTACATAGTGTTGTTTGGGATATAGTTTTACTTTCATTTTATCAATTTAAACACCAAACCAGATAACAATGATTTATTTTTCTTTTCGGTCTGCTTATGCACAACAGAAAGCTCTCTCAAACTCCCCACATACGTACATTCTGATATCTTACCTTGAACATACAGCTGATCTTCCTCCTGTTCTAGAAAAGAAGCAAGTGGGACACTCTCGCTAGCAGATGAGTATTTACTTCTTAAAGAGTATATTAATTCTTGAATATCGTCCATCAGTGCACTTTCTTCATCATACAAATCCATTTCTTTTACCATCTCCTCTTGATTTTCTGCCACCCTGGAATCCAGGACCTTTCCTACAACATCCATAATGCTCGAGTCTGAAGACTTAAGTATCTGATCCAAAGCTTTTTCTACTTCTTCAATGTTCTGGCTTGCCTTCCGAGCAAGCTCCATCTCTATCTTCATGTCCTGAAACATGGCTTCAATCCTAATCACATTTTGGAGCCCAAGGTACTTCTGCAGGCGTATCACACGCTTTTCATCAAGGAAATCTCTCGTGATTGTGAGTCGCTTCACAGACTCACTGTAGTCCGTTACAGTGTCATTGCTGACTGCTGACATGTCAGCAGGGCTGGGGAAATGTGCGGAATGCTGGTGGGTGTTTCTTGTATCCTCTGAAATTTGAATCTCTTTTGAGTCTCCCAGTGAAATGCCCTCTAGGAGATGGTCTTTCCTTTGGTTAAAGTCATTGCTGTCCTGTCTGAAGTTATATTCCTCCACAGCTGATGGTTCCTCAGCTTCAGAAGACTCTTTGTTGTCTTCCCTGACATGTTCAATCTCATCTAATTTGGTATCTTCACTCACCACTTTGTCAACCCCTTCGTTTCCGGCCTCATGTGCATCCTGCACCCTGCTTATTTTTTTAGCTTCCTCAGAAAATGACTTTGTTTCTTCTCCCGTTTCATAAGTAGGATTTACAGTTCCTGTAACAGCTTCACTCAGTACTCCTGATTCAGGGTTTGTACTTCTAGTTGTCTGACCATCAGACAACTGTACATTTGCAAGCCTTGCTTGCAACAGCTTTGCACTTGCAGCGTTCTCATCTTCCAGTAGTTCTTCCTCTTGCTTCAAGTCAGGGTCTTCTTCAGCATCTGGCTCTTCAGACTGCAAATCTAGCCTTAGGGTTTGCTCTCCAGCTGAACTTGTGCCAAGCTTTCTGTCTAAGCCTTCATTATCAGTACGAACAGTTCCTTGCTGAGTAGAATTCTCTGCATCAGTATTCTGTGTAGCACTTCTTGATTTTTCTTCTGGGGAACTTTTCTCAATGCTTTCTTCAAGTATCGTCACCTTGCCAAGATTTCTTGAAAGCTCTTCTTTCACATCTGCCTCTGAATACTCGGTCTCATTTTCCCATGGCCTAGGTTGTTCAGCAGCTCCTCTACGGCTCGGGTCTCCCTCATCTGCAGGGTGTTCTTTCACGTTTCCCCTCTCTGTTTCTGGTTCTTTCTTAACAGAGATGGGCCTTTGATTTTCATGATCATCCTCCCCTGTTTGTTTCAAATCTTCTTCCTGTCTTAGGATTTCTTTTTCCACCACAGGCATTCCTTGCTCCAGTTTGTCTTTTAGAAGCTCAGTATCTCCTGCATCACTTTGCGATGCATGTTGTACATCTTCAACTGGTTTTGCAGGAACATCACCAGAAGGCTCATATTTAGCTTTTCCTTTCTCCTTCATTTTCTCCCATAACTTTCTGTGCTTAAAATTACCTTCTGAGCTCTCCTTCAAGGTATCACCCTCATCCTTTTCCTCTTCTTTCTCTGTTTCAGCAAGTGGCACTCCTTCTGGACCTTGGTTCACATCACCAGCAGGTGGACTTAAAGCATCTTGCTTACTTTCAACAGATGATTTGAACTTCAGACCATCTCCTTGACTATGCAAAACACCAGGATCAGGCACAGCTGCACTCTTCAGCTCTTTAAGCTGCAACACCGTTTCATCAGTTGTGATCTGCTCTTCAAACTGTTCGGTTTTGTTTGTATTTTCTTTTGAATCTGGGTCACTAGCACCTACAGGTTCTCCTGTAATGAGCTCTTTGGAGAGATCATCAAGTTGAGGTGCTGCTGGTGCTTCTCTCTTGCTAACTGGCATGGCTTCATCCCGCTTCTCCTTTGTTTGTTCAGATTCAAACACGTCCATATTTACACTATCACCCGACTTCTTGTTCTCACTGAAGGCATCTTTAGTAATTAATACATCTGAATCACGTTCTTCCTCATTGTCTCTTTGGTTGTGTAGCTCTGTAGCACCATTTGCATATTCATCAAGTTTAAGATGTTTTGACTCAAAGCCATTGCTTTCATCAGCTTCTGAATCTACTGGGGATATGCTTTCTTCTTCTGTCATAAATGACAGCAAAGGAATTTCTTCAGACTGATCTACAAAGTCTGACTCCTCCTCTGCATCATAAGCATTATTGCTCAAATCTTCATTAAAATCATTTTCCATCGATGTAACGAGGCGAGTCACTTCATCATCTGATACAACAGCATCAGCAGTTGAGCCAAATTTTGTTTTCAAGTTCACAGAGAGCTCTCTGTTTAGAAGCGTATAGGCATTGACTTCTTCACCCTCTTTGTCAAGTTGACTAGTTTCACCCTGAGGAATACTAGAGTTTTTGGTATTTTCACTTTCTAGCCCTTTTAGATTCTCATTTAACATTCCTTGTAAGTGCTCATGTGCAATTTGTTCTCCCTGAGAGATTTCTTCATGACTATTAACAGTGGGGTTCATCCCAGCATTTTCAGTTCCTTCTTTAAGAGAACTGTCTACCTCCTCTGTCACGGCAAGGGCTTCCTTGTCTTCCTTGGTCGCAAGTTCGTCTGTCTCCAAAGCATCATGGAAATCTACCGTATCAACCTTTCCTTCCTCTTCATCCCTCTCATTTCTTTCAGCTGGTATTGTCCCTGGATCTCTTAATTCAGTGTCCCTTTCATTTGCTATCGTCTCTTCTGATGACTTCAAAAGTTCATCCACATTATAGTTATCAAAGTCATCTCTTCCATCTTGAAAGCAAACAAAGTCTGTTTCCTGAAATGAAAAACAGTATGTAGTCATTATTACTTATTTATTTTACATTTTACAATGATGAGACCCAACCCTCTTGTTCAGCTACAGAAATATGGAGGTACAGCAGCAATGTTATTAACCATGCAGAATTCCTAACCAAAACTCTCTCTCAAATCAGTGGAACTTTTGCCAAAGACTCATAAAAACTTAAAGAAAAAGTAAATGGTTTGATCTCTTCTAAAACCTTCTAGTAAAGAACAGAAGAGAAGCCAGTAATGGTCTCGACAGTATTTTCATTTAATCATCACATACACTCTCAATTAAGAACAATTCTATTGCTGAATGCATGAAGGAGAAGAAAGCAAATGTCACTGTCCCAAGCTTTATTAACCGGTTTCTTCTCAACTGACCATGCCCTCCAAGCAGCAGCTGCCTGTCACACAGTTTCTGAAATAATAAACTGCAGCACAAGCCACTGAATACAATTTTATCAGTTTTTAAAGCTGCATCTGTAGTAGCAGATCTGGAGTTACCAGCTATTACCACATGAGAGTCATTTGTGTAAGCCTTGAAGGATCAAGTCTAAACTCAAAAGACTAATAGCAGATGGGTTTTGCTTGTTTCTGATAGCACTTTCAAACTTCTGCAGCTGGGAAAATAAACAATTATGAATACATACCAGACAACTTACGCGTGAGCATTTCTAGCAGCATTTCTAAAACTCAATCAAAATACATTTTATTTGCAAAAAAAAACCCAACATTATTCAAGAAGCGAATCATCAGAGCCAAGAATTTGAGCTGGTGATTGCACATGCATATCTATACAAACATTTCACTTCCCAACACATACGTGAACATATGTACTTAGCTGCTTACTGAAATGAAAGAGTAACTGAGGATTGCTGACACTCCCCATTCTCCTTTTCAGTGATTTTATTGAATGCTGACGTAGGAAACAGTACGAAGCGCAAATAAAAAAGCAATAATAACACATAAGACTTACTTCTGTTGGTAACTCTAGCTCCTCATTGGTATAATTGTGATTTATTTCAAGTAAATCCTTTGGAAAATATCCAAAATCACTTCCAATCTGCCAGAAAACAAAGGCAAGCAAAGAAAAATTGGTAAAAAAAAAAAGCTTCTGAAATCATGTGACTGTTAAAATCCTAATTACAGACACTGGTAACAAACATGTCAATCTCATCCTCTAGTATTTCTAGATGAAACTTAACACAGCGAGCAGAAGAAGATTAGCAATACCTTGTTCATACAATAGTTTCCACCGATTTCATGTTTACATTTCACCACAGTTTTGTGAAGTTGCTAAGTTTTATGATTTATGTTTTAAAAACCAATATACAGAATTAGCAGAGTTGGGAGTGGAACCCAAGCACTCTGCCTCACATGTGTTTTAACTGCTATCGTATGCTCTCTCATCAGTGCCATATTTGCATCAGAACTTTCCTCAGTTAGTAAGCATTAGAGTGCCTTCGTGCATGAACGTAAACCCTATTAGTCAATATTTCATGCCAATATATTCACTTTGAAGTTCAAGGAAAAAAGTGGATGTTAGGAAAGCTCAAAACTGCCCCTGAGGTAATACAGTCGTCTATTTTAAAACCTGCATGGAAAATATTCTCTCCTCTGCAATGTCACTGTTGATCTGCACTGAGCAACAACTAGTTACAGACAGCTGTTCTAAAGAGAGGCAACATGCTACACCAATGCAAATAGTGGAAGACATGAAACTCCCTTATCACTAACTGGATAAGATCTAGACATTACTGTTTGCTCGAGAGCTCTGACAACAGCTGTCAAGAAGCCAATATTAAAAGCACACTATCACTACACAGATTAGATAATTTGGGCAATTAGTGCCTGGTGGACACACCCAGAAAGGTACAGGGTTCCTAGAGGACCAAAAATCTGGAAGAAAGAAAGTTGGTCATTTCTTGGTTGTTGCTGATGGAGGAGGAGAAAGAAGACAATTACAAATTTTCATGACCTTTCTTTGGGAAGAGCAGACAGATACAGATCAAATTTAAAGGGGAAAAAAAAAGGAAAGCAATTATGTTAAAATAGTTTGGAATATGCAGACAAGTGTTGCTACACTGACATTACTAAAAACAGGCTCAACTGGGCTGGGATTTTCTGAATCCACAAAGGCACAGAGAAGAAAAAAACTGCATCCAGCAGATAACAACTAACATTTTTGAAAACTATGGAAGCCAGGTACTGGTACACGGCAGGACTTGCTGTGTTAACTATTTCCCACCCATAGTTGAAACCACTAAGATAGAGACAGGGGGAAAAATAAATCTATTACATCCCTAAACACACACACTTCTTTTGTGAACACAGCACAACTAATCATGCTCTTACAGAACAGATGCAGGCTTTGTCCTTGTGCTGCATAGTTCAGTTTTATCCTGACATATTTCTCCCCATGAACTTGTATTTCGGTTTTAAATGATCTTTGTTAAAAACAAAAGCTTCAAAGCAGCCTTCTTACAGATTAATCTCAGTGACTACCATTATAACTAGACATCACAATTTAAAACTCATTTGGTGTAATCCTAACTGACCATACAGCTCCTCTGCAGTGACCCAGTTTGCCATTTATGTGCTTTATGAAACATACAGGATCTGCATGCCCAAAATTTTATCTGTTCCTCTCCCTACAAGTCCAGTCTTGTAAAGGAAAATAATGCTCCATTGTGCAAGTGAAGGAAACATTTCTCATTCTATACAGACATGATGGAGAAAAGGCAGTAAGAACACCATGAAAAGAAGGCAGATGCACCCAGATCACTATAAAAGACACTTTCACTCCTTCCCTTCCCTTCCCTTCCCTTCCCTTCCCTTCCCTTCCCTTCCCTTCCCTTCCCTTCCCTTCCCTTCCCTTCCCTTCCCTTCCCTTCCCTTCCCTTCCCTTCCCTTCCCTTCCCTTCCCTTCCCTTCCCTTCCCTTCCCTTTGTTAAGGAAATACAGAGATGACAGGAATAAATTTCCTCACCCTCTGGGTCATGAGACACATCTCCCTGGCTTACCTGAAATCTAAATTTATCCTACCTTTCTTCAATCCTGCTACCCTATACATGACACCGGGGGGAGAGTGATCCACAGCAAAGTCTATTTCTTGTAATAGAAGGACAGAAATAGTTTTCTCAACACTGGATCAAAGCAAAAAATCTTTGTTGTAAGATGAAATGGCCTTTTACAGCAAGAACTTAAAGCGTCTTTGCTGTAATACCTTGCTAAAAAGGATCAGTCTCAACTTGAATTACCTGCATGGTTTTGGAGCTGTGGACTCTGGTAAAGACGAGGGCAGAGGGCAGGTGAACTACACAGGAGAAAAATCTACATTGCAAAACACAACACTGTAAACAGTGGGAGGTGAACACTAAAGAGAAGGATAGTAGTAGAGTAGGATGTGGTGCATGGGGCAGTGACAGTGCCACATACGCTCCACCTTCTGGTTTGGGGAAAAACTCACATATTTTCTTAGATGTGAGTTATTCATGAAACTTATAAAATCACAAATGCATAATGTTTGTGGATTATTGCCCCCTAGCATTTGGCTTTGCTGTACTAATGCCAAAACCAGCCTGCCATGTCACGTGCAGAATACATACTATGGTTGAGTTCCAGAAATTTTTCACATGCAAAATACCAAAGTCAATGGAAGTTCTGCAAGTAATAAAGTATACAAGGCTGAGATCATAAAATAAAGGCTCTATTTTGCTACAGTGCAGCATGTTTGCCAGCACAGGGCAAAAAATCAACAATAGCCTAAAGAGGGTGGAGTGAATTTTGCAATGGCAAATAAAGCCCAAACCCAACTGATACAGATTGTTCACCTTTAGTGAATCCTTCCCTAAGGGATCATCTCCCTGCAGGTCAGAAATACCGCTGTAATTCTCATGGCTCCTTAAAAACAGCTCTAAAACCAGGACTATAGTCTGTATTTCTAACTCGTTTGAAACAAACCCCAGCATGCAGCAATCCAAACTTCCCATGCACACCTGACCTCTGCCCCTACCTAAAGGTCACAAAGTGAGAGTTGTCTCTTGAACTCATAGTTTCTGTTAGGTTCTAATAAATAATTTCCTCCAAAACTTCAGCGAATGGAAGAAGTCAGTAGGGTAAACACATACGATCAAATGACACCAGGTCATGCGACAAGATACTAAACAGGCTGTGGCAGAAGGAATTTGTTTGAACGCAGAGCCTGCTAGGTAGCCTGATTTTAATTAGCCAGCAAGAGCCTTCCCCTAGCTCCAAAACTGCACACAACAGACATGGCTGATCACCATAAATCAAGCTGCCAAATCTGACATAAGTCACGGTGCATGAGAGACCACAGTACAACCCACAAGTGCACAACTGCGGGGTCAGCAGCAGGGTCAGATGTGCCAGTCCCCTGCTGGATGTGCATGGGAAGGTACCTCTGCTCCCTTCACAGCATTTGCAAACTAGTTGCACCATCACCAGCTGAGCATCAGCAGGCAGGACCAGAGATATGAGAGAAAGAGACTGAATTAGCCTGGTATCATTTTAAGAAGCACAGAGAAGCACGTAACACCATTTAAAATGACAGCAAACAAGTTTCACCATACCTCTACGCCCACCAACTTCAGCTTTTACTTGTTAAACTTAGAGAAAAATAAAACCCTTTTATCTTGGAGACACACCTAACTGCTGCATGAGCTTCTAGTCAGTGAATAGGGTTGAACTGCACATTAACGCAGCAATTACCTTAAAGCTGCTGTTTGATCTTACAGTCTGGACTACACCTTGTCACTACGAGATGCACAGTCGACCCCATGTTACTACTCCTCATCTCAAGAACTGGCAGCCCTGGAAACCTCCACCATCTAATTAACCAGATTATTTATGGCCCAGTACATGTCAGAAGGGAATAACCAGCACGATACAATTACGAACTCTTCTTTAACTGCCTGCTGCAGCTTTCCGTTCTCTTCTGTATTGTTCTAATTGGATTCAGCTCCTGCTGAGAGCTTGGCTGTCCACACCCAGCCTGAGCAGGTCAGGGAAAGCCATACGTCCTGCCCATCACCAAACCACTGGGCCCTCAGCACACAGCCAGCTGTGGCTTCCACCAGTGACAGGCAACTGCCTTCCCTTGGCAGCAGGGCACAGCAAGGACAGATACAAGAAGGTGTAGGGAGTAACAAGGGCAGGGGGCAACAGGGGGGTGGACTAAACAAGCTCTCAGATTTTCAGTGGAAGCCCACAAACGCATCTCTTCCTCTAGGGCATCTCAGCTCTGCTTCTACCAGACAAATAACACACACATCATTAAATCCCAGAGCACTGGGATTGGCAGCTGAATATTAAGAAGATAAAACGTAATTAAGACACATCTAAGGGAAAATCTTTACAAGATTATACTGAGGGCAGGAAGACACCACCTCATGGGTAAACACAAGTGCAGGTTTAAGCCTCGCTAGATGTGCTGGGAAGTTCAGCTTCCAGACAGCTCACAAGCCACCAGTTCCAGTGCTGCAATGCAAGTCCTTCAACACAAAGAGAGCTTCCTAAAAGAAACAGTTTTTAAGCCCATGTTAACATGCCTCGAGTTTGATCCAAATCCATCCCATTTCACATCGGCCTCGAGATCAAATGGCATCCATCACACTGTGTTTCCAGGTGAAAAAACATGAGTTTTCTTGTACAAAGCAAAACAAACAGAACATTATGACAGGAAAATACCAAGAAAGGCAAGAGAACAAACGCTTTGCAGCACTTACGCTTCCAGCCCAAAGCTCCGTTGACATTCCTATTAGTTTGTAATACACGTAGATTGTTTCTCCTTTCTTAAAATTTACAAAACGACAGTCCGGACCTTGGAAATCCTTCATTGCTTTCCCTCGGCACATTAGCTCTGTAGAGAGAAAATAAAGAGAGTATTACTTAAGATAATAACAATAAAAATAACAGTTTTATGACAGGAGCCTTCCCTAATTGGTAGAAAATAAGATCTTGCTGCACTCGCAGGGTGAATCTCAGGTCGAGAGATGAAGGCGTAAGAGAAAATATAAGACTGGAGATAAAATGCAAGCTCACCGATGGAGAGCTTGATAAAGCACTTGAGAATTGCATCCGAGTAGCTCTCTACGAGGCTAATTATTAATATTAAATTAGACGGGTTGAAACTCGTCTCGTAGAGAATAAAGCTCACGTTATCCGAAGCATAAAAACCACCCGGAGAGCACAGAAGAAAAGGAGCTGGTGGGCTCTGAAACTTGCAGCGAAGGATGAGCTCAGAAGGATGAGCAGTGCACAACACGTCCCGCTCGGAGCGGCTCTGCCCCATCCCCACGCCAACCCGCGGCCCCACGCGGGCTGACAGATCGGAGAGTCACCAGAGTCACCCCTCCGGAACCCACGGCCGGCACCGCGGGGCCTTCCCGAAGGCAGCGGAGCGGAGGAAAGGATGGGCCCCCCGCCGCCCGCCCCGCACCGCCCCACGCGGCACTCACTGCTGCACTCGGGGTCGGCGCAGCGCTTGCGCTCGGTGAAGCGGCGGCTGAGCTCGGGCCCGGCGGCACAGAGCGGGCCCGGCGGCGGCAGGAGCAGCAGCACGGCCAGGAGCAGCCGGGGGTCCGGCGGCGCCGCTGCGGCCATGTTGGCGGGCGCCGGCGGCAGGGAGGGAGCAGACACGTCAGCAGCGGCCGCGGGAGGCGAGGTGGCGGGGGAGGGACCTGCCGCGGGTGGAGGCGGCGGGCGGGACCCTCCTTAGGAAGAGGAGCTGGAAAGGCGAAGAGCAGAACGGGGCAGTGCTGTAACTGAGCGTTACTGAACGGTTATCGAATGTCGGGGGAAAAATAAAACGCTCTTTCCAGCGGATAAATGCTGAGGCCGCTCATTTAATGCCAGCTTCCATCACGGCACTCAGCGATCAACGCTGCTAATTGCGTTAGAACTACAGCTCGTGTTCTTACTGTGTCCTTGTGACTATTGAGTTTTGCTTTTGGCGCATTCGTTTCCACAGCCTCATCGCTCATAACCTTAAAAACATACAGAATAACAGCATAAAAACAGGGCGGGTTTAAAAGACTGGAAAGCACTACTGTGTATGGAAGTAAGTATATTCAACTTATATTGTATGATGACTGAAGAATGGAAGGAAAGCTGGTTTTCCTTTGGCATTAATCTCTGTGTGACTTCATTCCCAGCCTGGTCTCCAGCTCCACTTGCTCGTGAAGGCAGAGCTGTTTAACGCTGTCAGTATAAGGTTATCAAGCATTAAAAGACCAAGATAAAAGTTAGCGGTGTCTGTAGTCGTAAAGACAAGGGCAAGAAAGGGAGATGTGAAGAGAAACAGCATTACATACTTCTTGCATTAGCCATCATTTTTATTGTGCAATAATGAGTACCTTGCAGTCAATAGGTGTACATGACTTTCATCACTACAACCATGCAGCATTCCCTACATCTTCAATTACTTCATTCAAACAATGTACACACAGCTTCTAAACAAATTTAGGACTTTAAGAAGTAAATTGGGCCAAGCGGGATAGTGAAAGTAGGATACTGATGTAATGAGAACAGAGATGTTGTGGGATGTGTCTCGCTCCAATTTAGGAGTGAGGCAAAGGTTCTTTTGATATGTTATGCCCGGCGTGAGATTAAGAAGAAGAGCATTCAAATGTTGATCCGACCAGTTTATTAGAAATGATAGACAACTGAGGGGATGGGGAAGGGAGAGTGACGAATGACAAAATTAGGTTGATGGGGAAGGGAAAGTAGGTGATAGAAAAAGGTAGAAAAGAGCAAGAATTACGTTAAAGCGGGGAATAGTCACCTCCTGGATGCAGCAGCGTCCCGTAGCACGTTGTTAACGTTGGTCCGGGGCAAAATAAGTGTAAGGGAGAGCAGCAGCGAAGTAGCAGGCCGCAGATCGATGAAACGCAGAGAAGATGGTCAGAATAGCCAGGTCTCAGGAAGTGGAGTCTCGGGCAGCGAGGTCCCTCGGAGCAGAGTCTCGAGCAGCAATCCCAGAAGAGATAATAGGCAGCAGTAGGACAACGGTGGAGGAATCTGAGGTCAGACACCTAGATACCCACAAAGGTTCTTCAGCATGCAGGCATCTTCTTCAGCATGCAGGCACTCGCGTAGAGAGGCATCTGATGACAGAAAACCTCCTTGTTTCCGTAGTGAGGCATCTGGTGTCAGAAAACCTCCTTCTTTCCAGCCTTCGAGACATTTCGGGACGGCTCGGGTCAGAGTCCTGTGATTTCCTCAGAGATGTCAATCTTCCTTGAGATGAGCCAACACGAGAGAAAGACCACTTAAGGGCCATTAGTCCTCAGGGATGGCCATCTTCCTTGAGATAGGCCTACACAAAAAGACCACTTAAGGGCCATTGATCAGTATCTTATCTCCCTTTAGTAGCTCCCGGACTTGTCCATCTCCTAAACAAAGAGATTTCTCGAACCTTGGTTCCTGTGTATTTCAGACAAAGGCAGTCCTGGAACCTTGGCCAGGACTTGCCTGAAGTTGTCCATTTCAGCAAACTTTGAGACAGTACTGTGAAAAGCATGGCTTCTTACAGGATGTGACACCACACTTTGTTAACAACAGTGAGACATCCATAGGAGGGACAAACTGTAAAGGATAGACAAAGAAGATATCATTGGTAAAGAACCAATTTAACCAATTTAACCATCCCCACATGGCACAGTTTTTATGGAAAAAATGAGAAACCAGAACCAAGCAACCAACAGGAGGACAGGCTGAGGGAGTTGGGCTTGTTCAGCCTAGAGAAGAGAAGGTTGCGGGGTGACCTCATTGCAGCCTTTCAATACCTGAAGGGAAATTACTCCCAGGAGGGGAGTAAACTCTTCGAAAGGGCTGATAATAGCAGGACACGGGGAAATGGTTTTAAGTTAAAAGAGGGAAGATTTAGGTTGGATGTTAGGGGGAAGTTCTTTACTAGGAGAGTGGTTAGGCCCTGGAACAGGCTGCCCAGGGAGGTTGTGGATGCCCCGTCCTTGGAGGTGTTCAAGGCCAGGTTGGACGGGGCCCTGGGCAACCTGATCTAGTAAATGTGTATGTTTGGTGGCCCTGCCAGGCAGGGGGGTTGGAACTACATGATCCTTGAGGTCCCTTCCAACCCGGGTCATTCTGTGATTCTGTGAACAGTGGAACCAACTTGCATTCTTACTTGGAAAACATCCCAAAGAACCCCAATGCGGTCAGCAGCTGAAAGAATGAGTGAAACAAGTTCTACCACAAAGCTGTATGCAACACTGTGTAGTCAATGCAGACAGATCCCTAAAATCCAGGTACCCTGTGAAAGCACGGGCACTATTATTACTCTACAGCACAGATTTGGATTCAGAGTCATGGGCAGATTGTGGTGATACAAGAGAGAATGGCTATAAATGAAAAGAGAGAGGATTTAGGCCAGATGTGAGGAGGCAATTCTTTATTCATTGGGCGGTGAAGCCCTGGCACTGCCCACAGGAGCTGTGGTGCCCCATCCCCGGCGAGTACACCCATCCCGCTGCACTCAGCGCGCAGGCGCACTAGACGTTCCGCTCCCAACATGGCCGCCGCTCTGCGTTTCGTCTTACAGAGCGCATGCGCTTTCTCTCGGCCTTCTCCTCTCCGGCAGCCGAGGTGTAGGCCTTCCTTGCCGCTCCGGTCGCTCTCCGTGCGGCCATGGAGGGTCTCCGGGCGGGGAGCGCCCTGCAGCCGGCTCTGTATCTGCCCTTGCTGCCAAGGAACCTCTACCGAGCAGGTAAGGACGAGGCTGCGCTGTGGGAGCCCCTCACGGCCGGTCTGCCTGCCTCCCCCCCTCAATGAGGCGAGCTGGGGAATCCAGCTGCTCCATGTTTCCAGTCTCGTTCGCCCCTGTAGAAAATAGGCGTGCTCAGCTTCTAAACCACGTAGCTTGCCATCATCCTATGTAGTGGCTGAGAGAGCTCCTGTAAGAGAGATAACTGAAATAACGCTGAAATAGCAGGCAGTTTGTTATCTGGTTAACGCTCTGTTTGCTGAGTTTAGCTGACTTCTTCGTGTTTTGCTTTGTTTAGCGTCTTCCAAAGAGCACAGGTTAAGCTTCTGGAAGAGCAAGGAGCTGTGTTTGAATTACATCCAGGATGCGCTACTACAGAAGCAGTGGAAGAGAGCTGCGGAGTTCCTGACCTCCTACATAGAGTCACTGGAGAAAGACTTCTCCACAGTGTTCATGGGGCCTTCAGAGGTGAGCTGCTGGCCCTTAGCGCTGTTCTCTAGCTGAAAGAATACTTGCCTATAACACTTCAGGGCTATTATTTTCTTTAACTGTCCATAAGCTTAATTATGAAACAAATGCAGATTTCATAAGCTTTGCTCATGTGCCGTATTTGTTATGAGCAGTTGTGAAGCGCCCATGGAATGTCAGTTTAAAAAGAAGAAACAATGGGACACTGATATGTGTGTAACTGTAACAGTAGACAATGTTATACTCGTTTTTTATTTGCGGTGCAAAAGTACATTTTATTCACATGTTACAGTAGCTGTAGGCTTGATAAGATTGTATATATGGTGACTGCTCCCATTTTCATACTGAGATTTTTTGCATCTTTTTTTTCCCCAAATCAACAGATGATTTGGAGACTAGGATCAGAAATCCTGTTCAATTATTCCCACAGAAACATGAGAGAGTTCAACTCTTTCATTGAACAAATGAAAACTTTAGCAATAAAAAGGCATTTGAAGGTGAGTGTACTTAACGCTGTCTTAATGGTTTTCCCACACATTCACCTCAACATCTATTTGAGTGTTACTGTTTCTGAAAGCTCTCTTGAAATGTTACAATAGTGTCAAAAAAGATAGTGTAGCTGAGTTAATAGTTGCAAGATGTTTCAGGGGCTGTTCCATAGCTAGCCGCATCGTATTTGGTCGATACATTTTTATCTGCTTGCAGTAACTCTTAGATTCTTTAATTGCTCTTAAAACTGTTAGATTCATTTTCATACATTCCCCATTAACATCTAATTACATGTTAAGACCTGTGAAGTCTTGTGTTCAGTCCTTAATTTGACCCCTGTGCTCCTGGTCAAACAGTTGTAGTTAAACTTCACTTGCTTTTCAAGTAGCTAATTTGTATATAAAATAGTAAAGCTTATTCTGTGGACACCTGTATCATTCAGAACCCCAGTTCTTTTCCTATGGTAACTTATTCAAACTTATATTGTTTTGATTTCCTTGACTGTTTCTGATTCCTTATTTTTCTATCTTTTAATCTATTGTATTTGTTCAAGGTCTCCAACACTAGTTCCATACAAGAGTTTACTAACTAAAAGTTTGGACTCTCATCCAATGCCTAATCAATATGATAGTGTAGTAGAGCATTCTTTTTTTCAGGTCTTTGGCAGTTGCATAGCAAATTGAAACTCAGTGTAACCCTAAATTCAGGTCACTTCTAGCTCTTCTAAAATAGATTCAGCATTTACTAACGATAAGCAAGGTTTTGAGCCACGTGCTTTCAGCTGCCTTGATAATAATTACAGCTGAACGTTTACTACCTTATTGATGGCTCTCACCCACACAGATTTCAAGAACCCTTTAATAATCTTTCTTCACCATCTTCAAACTGGAAAAAAATACTTAAGTTCTTACTGGAATAGGCTCCCCAAGGGAGGTGGTTGAATCTCCATCCCTGGATGTGTTTAAGAGCTGTTTGGATGTGGTGCTCAGGGATATGATTTAGCAGAGGGATTTTAGAGTTAGGGTACTGTGGTTAGGCTGCAGTTGGACTTAATGATCTTCAAGGTTTTTTCCAACCTGGGTATGATTCTATGATTCTTGGTGCACACTTCAGTCTCCTATTGACACTCGCCTTCTCCCACACTTGGTTTTTATTGTCAAAGCTCTCTATGAATACACTGTTTGAATAAAACAATACCTGTAAAACCTGCTTCGAATAGAAATATTTTGCATGTTTGCTTTTTTATTTATTTATTTTTTTATGTCAGTAATGAGTGTCTCTTCCCTTTCACTTCCATGCAGGTGTTTACTATATTATTGAGATTCTTTCTATTTATGATGTGAAACACTGTGGTATGGACTGCTTGAATTGCAGGTTTGTTTAGAGCATGCCTTTCATCTCCTATGTAATGGACTGATAGATGAAGCCTACCAAAACCTGTCCCTGGCAGAGAGTTGGAGGTTTGGAGAAAAAACAGCTGTTCAGGATAAAGAAATGAAACTGATTCAGGCTTACAGGGGGCTGCTGGACTACTATATCTGGTCCAATCAGAAGAACATACTGTTAGAGCATGGTAAGTTCAAATACTGCTTTTGTATTGAGCTGTAAACTTCTTATTCTTGCAGGCATTGCTGTTTGCTGCAGTCATATTTCCATATAAGCTACTCTTCTGTCTGCATTTACATATGAATGCACCAAAAGGAAGTACTAGCCTTCAAAAGCTGAAGGTATTGATGGTATACAGATAATCCTGCAACAGTTCTGGTGCCAAAATAGAGTACTAACATGCCTTTTTTTCTTAAAAAGTATTGACTGGAGCCCTTTGCAAAATGTAATCACCTTGTAGGTACACCACTTCTTCAAGATACTTCTTAACTAGGAAAGCTAACTCTGTGGCATTCTTTCATGTTTTCATAGGGAAGGATGGATTTGAAGACTTGTCTGTTGAACAGGAAATGAACAGTCGCTTTCGGAAGGCAGCAGTGAGCTTAAAGGAGATCATTAAAATACCTGGAATCTGGGATCTCTTTGTGAAAGCCTATGTGGATGTAAGAGTGTATTTTATAGGTCTCTTCCTTTTGTGTTTGCCTGTCTAATTTTCATTTAGATACAAGTCTGTAGTTCAGCTGTGTGTGTGGATGACAAGTAGTTTAAAAACAACCTCTGGATTTGATTCAGGCATGTCTGTAGGACTGCAGGGCCTGCGTAGTGTATAAAAAGGGCTTTATCTGTGAGCTGCCAAGGAAAAGAGGCAACCAACTTGCACATTCTGTTTTCCTGGTGCTAGCAGAGAAATTGGAGCACAGCTGCTTTGTTTAAATTCCTGAAAGCAAGTTCTCTTTTTGGCAGAGCGATGTTTTTCTGGTGGTACTAAATCTTGGAAGCCAAACATGCAGTCCCTCTGTTTTTTTGGTGGTTTTTTTTTTTTTTTTTCTAAATATCTGCTCACAAATTTTAACTAAGAAGTGAATCTTAGAATTGGAAAGGTTCACTCTAAGTGCAGATACACTCAAAGAAGTCAGAGTGTTTCTTATGGAATTTTACTAGATGCTGACAGCTGCCAAGTTCTCCAAGTTCTCTTCAAATACGTGGCAGTCTGCTTCCATTTTTTTTTTTTCCATTGAGGAATGATGGTGATTCTTTAACAACCAGGGAAGAGATAATGTGATTTTTCTTCTGTAGCTGCTTCTGTGTGTAAATTTTTAGTTAATAATGTTAAGAGTAACCAGTAAAATTAAAATACTTAATTATAACTCACATCCAGTTTGCTATGCTGCTAGATACAAATGGTGCTGTTGGGGTAGTTCTGTAGCAGCCTAGAATGAACTGTAAGTGTTTAATTGCTAATGTGAAGCAAACTAATGACAGGCTTAACTTCTAAGCTGATGGAATTCTACGGAGACCACCAAGAAGCTCGTGAAGTATTAACGGATTATGCTTACAATGCAAAGTTTCCCACAAATCCCAACGCTCATGTTTACTTCTATCAGTTCCTAAAGAGACACGGTGAACCAAAGAAATCACTCATATCTGCTCTCAAGGTATATATAACATATAAATGCAGTCTGTGGTTGTTCATTTTGCATAGTGGTCTGTTGGTTTAGTTGTCTCCTGTTGTAGTATTTACCTTATTGTATTTTTTTAATGGGAAGCAAAGGGTTGGGGTGTTCTAATGGGTGGAGCAAATAGGATCCCTTACTGTCTTTGTTCTACATGTGTAATTGATGCACCGTAAGGTCAGTAAACAAGCTCAGATCAATTTTCCATGGCTCAGGAAGTACATGTAGGTAAACATGCATTAATTTCCATTGTAGTTTGATCTTTACAGAGTTGAATAAATGATGAGGTGCTTGCTTTTTTTCACACACCAATCCCACCTCGCAGTTAGTTTCATTGTTCTCAATAAGCAGTTAACTTAAGGTTCAGTAGAAGTTTACTTCTACTGACTGTTAGATAAAGCCCTGCTGCATCATTGCCCTTTGTGTAGCTGCTTTAGCTTCCCCCTTTTGTTGCCCTTGCGCACTGATAACTTTTCCAATAATGTTTTTGAACCTCTTTTGCCACTTGATGGCACTAAAATGCTTTTGTTTGGGTAAATGGTTTTAAAACAGCTTCATTGAGTTTAGACTTGGATCGTGGCCGTTATATGTAAAGTTTCACCTTCACAGTGTGTTATTTATTTTTCACATTAATTTTATAGGCTTAATTTTATAAGATAGTGGCAAATCTGAAAACTGGTCTGATACATCCTGCGAATGCACAGAGCAGATGGGAGCTGGAACTGGGCTAGGGGTTGCTATCTGAAAAGAAGACACTGGATATAGGCTGCTGCTGGAAACGTTGCAGTTGTTGCAGGGTTTTTCAGTAGTCATGAGGGCATTTCATCTGTATTATCACCAAGCAGTGTTACAGATGTGCAGAATAGCTTTCAGTCGTCATTATTTGTATCAAGACAATTGGGTACCTGATTGCACAGTTTTCCTACAATACTAAAGAACTCTGCAGACATTGCTGCTTTGGATTTGGTAGAAGCCTTCAGAAGCTTTTACATCATTTTAATGTATGTTTTGGGTGTTGTTTTTTTTTTTTTCCCAGAGCTTGCATGATATTGTTCCCTCTCACGAACTAATGATAGATTTTAATACTATGCTTCAAAAATCAAGTAAGTCTTTAAATATATTTGTTCTTTTCCTTTATGTTAATCTAGAATATTATGAAATTGTTCTAATTTGCACTGAAGTAGTTGTGCTTATTAAAAGAAAAATCCCAATGTGACTTTCTGATCACAGGAACCTTCAGTGCAGATGAGTTAAGTAGGTATTTACAGGCTGTGTAAACAAATGCATGTTGAAGTTTAAAGGCTGACCAAGCAGTAGGTTGTAATGCACAGTCAGGACCTCAAAAATGATTTGTTTGGAGGTACTCTAGTCTGAATGCTCATTTCACTATTTCTGAGGTACACCGTTCTAAAAGCTAAACTCAGTATTTCCATTATGGTACCTCTTTTCTGGAGGAGCTGAGATGGATTTATGCATTGGTTTGCTATTTATCAAAAGAACATCTTAAGTGAGTTTTATCTTCAAGCTGGTAGAAAAGTCTCCTCATTTGGAGACTGCCTTTCCATGCTGATCAATTGCTTTCCAAAATGGTTATCTTCTTGCAACCTGGTATGTTCTAGCAAGTCAGCAGATGGATGGAATGTCTTGGAATCAAATTTATCCTCTTCTGTTGTTCCTCTTTGTGAAAAATAAAAATTCTTTTGGCTGAAACCTCCCTTTTTCTGTTCACACATGATATGCTTGTGAAATTCCTGTAGCTCTTGAAGACAATCTGATTTTTGAAGTAGTAATTTATACTGGTAAAGATTTCCAGCTTTTACGTGCTGTAGTAGGTCACTTTTAAGAACGCCTTTGGTATATTGGCTGCTGTTGTGAAATACCTGTTTTATTCATATCAGTCCAATTTCTTTGTTTTGATATCTCAGCACTTGAAATGTTCCAGGGCGCTGTGTTCTCTTCCCACAGGAAGAACATGTTGAACAACAGCACCGGCTGGAAGCACTGATTACAACAGCAGCAACTGTTGTAAGGAAGGCAGTGTGGGTTAAGTGAGTGGTCTTGTGTGCCTCTTTGAGTCAGCAGCATTTAAGGAGGGTCTTTGCAGTGAAGTGTGCTCTAGACCCATGGACACTTCCTTAGCATTCTCTCTTGGAAGAGGCAGAAAGCAGTGGGGGGAGCCCTCAGTAATAGGGAAAGCAGCGGTATGTGGGAAGGCAGTTTGGAGAATGTTTTCCCTGTTGCTTACTAGTAAGTTCGTATTAATCCAACTGATTCATTTATCAGCCCAATTTCTTTCCAGAGAAACGAAAAAGACGTCAACTGGGGCTAGAAGTTATTTTTGCAGTCTTGGATTATGCTGGCTGGAAGGAAAGTGTAAAAGCATGGAGTTGTTTGGCGAGACAGGTGAAACAAATTGTAATGTGAGTGTAACTGATGTAAGGTGCTAAAAAAGGAATGTATGTGTCAAATCTCCTCCTGCGGGCAGTTGACAAAGTGACTCTTCTGTAGTCTTTGTCTTTCATGATGGCAAGTGGAAGAGTGGGCTGGCCTGTACTGAGATCTGTGGCTGTGCTTGGCTGCAGCATGCTTTCAGTGGCAGGAAAGAAGAAATTATTACTGAGAGAAATTCTTAAATTTCCAGTATTATCATTAGCTGAATTACCAGGTGAGGTGTTTATGCAGAAAATGCTGTTCAAATGTTTGGATAACATTTACTGCCTGTCACTGTTCTCCTTCCAGGAGGAAAAAAAAACCAACAACATTGTTTGGTCTTCTGCTATTAAACATATATTGGTTGTAGCAGGTTTGAGGATGAGTGTGCTGCAAAAGGGATGTGGTGCGTTGTGCTGTTGTGTCGTGTTCTTCTTTGATAACTTTGGTGGTAACTTCTTCAGAATACAATGGGTTCTTAAAAGCCAAGTCAGAGTGCCTGGGGACTGATAAATACTTGCTTGTGTGTTGGGAGGAGGACTCTGTTTTCAGGAGCTCCATCTCCAGGCAATCCATGCTCAGAAGGTCTCTAATGTCTGGTTTTTTTTTTCCCCAAAAGTAGAGGTTTTAATTTTTCTTTTAAGCCTTGTATACTTACAATGAATCAATTTAGTACCGCTTGACCCATTTTGCTGTTTTATTGCTGCCTCTACATACTCAGAAGGCCCAAAAGTTAATGGATTAAAACTGAGAGTGTTGTTGCATATAGTTAGGAAAAATGGTACAATACTTCAACTTTGCCTGTAGTTTTGCTTTTGAGAACACAACTTCAGAGTACCTTGAAATATACAGGGCATCTTAATCACTTTATAGGAATATCACTTCCCTGTTTTCATTTGTAAAATACTGTAAGGTCTCCACTGCCGAGTTAACTCCACTGAGTTAATGGAGTAAGGTAAGTATATGAAATATAGTAGTGTTTAATTATGCATAGATTTATCCAAAGTTTTTCTTTTAAAAAGAAAATTGCTGCTTAAATAGTTCAGCCTGCAGTGTAGTGTCAAAGTCTGCCAGCACACCAAGCTGATTATAAAACTCAGTGCCTCCTCTTTACTATTTCATCTCAGTTTTTCTTGTTTTACCTTTTTGCAGTTCTGAGAAGCATCTTAACTGGATTAAGAAGGAGTGGAACTCCAGAAAGGACTGGTGGCCAGCCTTCCATTTTAGCCGCTACTTAGCAAAGAGGAATTGGCAGGAAAATGAAAGCCTTTCGTATGAAAAAGCTCTGGTGGCTGGAGTTCTACTAGGAAAGGGTAATACTAAATGTTCTTTCACATTTAGTGAAATAACATCTAGTTCTAGCCCTAATGAGATAAGATGCAGCTGGTCTACTCCCTGGAAGAATGCTGTTTCTTTCTTCTAGGAAAGACTGTGATCTTTGAAGTTCTATGGGAGAAAAACATTTAAAATGGTTTGATATTCCTCATTTAGAGACATACTTTGCATAACTTGCCTTATCCCAGGTTTGAGTTCAATTTTATTTGGCCTTGTTGAGCAGTCACAATACTACAGACTCTGTTTATAACCTTGAAACCACAATTTCAAAAATATACAGCAGGCTCCTGAGGCTACAGAAAGTTTGCTCACTGAGCTACAGTCTAAGCAATGTCTTAGCAAATACTGAGGGTGAGGTGATCCTTAAGGACTTTGTGAGTGATGAAGCATAGAAAAGAGGAGGAAGGAGGTCTTGAGTGAAAATAGTCACTGTCCAATAAAAAAAAAAAAATGAAGATCAGGACTTCTATGGTGGTGTTCATTGAAACATTGATGAAATCAAGAAGTGGTGACGAAGTTCAGAATGAGAATATGGTGTGGAGAGCATAACTTATCTATTAAGTTTGGGCCTTTAGTTAATTAGAAGCTTTATTCTTTCAGTTCTGTACCTTACCTTCCAGACTCTGTAGAACAGTTTCTTGAGTTGAAAGCCTGTTTAGATCTCAGTAATTTGATGCTGCAATTATGTTGATAATATGTATGTCTTTGATTGTTTTATTACCTTATTTAATAGGTACTTGCATGCTTGTGTGTTACTTAAAAAGCAGAAGTGTTTTGTTTGCTTGTATGACAAAGCTGACATGGCTTTTTCTTCTCTTGCTTAGATTGCAAGTACTTTAAATACGTGTCACGCCAAGGCTGCAGAGCTCAGGTGAAAAAGTTTCGGACTCTCAAGAAATTTGTGAATAAGCACAGTAGTGCCTACCTGAGCATATCTGGTCTTTGAGATTCCTCTGTACAACTGTGATTAAAAGGTGTCTCGAGGGTCTTGCTGCATTTTTTTTTCCTTTTGAAACTGGCTTTTTTTTATTGGCATTGGTCTAAAAGCTGCTCTAAAGAGATGAGCTGTCAACTCCAGTAGATATCTTTTATATATATTTCTGTTAAAATCACCTGGTTTGTATTTATTTTGTAATAAAATTATGTAAATCAACAGGTGATGCTGAAGAATTTCTTTGTTACCAGTTTTAGATTTCTCTGAAATACAAATAATCAGTAATTTCAGGCTTACCTTGAACTACTTGGTAATTATACTATAGAATCTGTGTTAATGATACTGTGGAATGAATCTTACGTTCAGTTGTATGGATGCTGATTTAAATGGCTGCTGGAACGTGGCTCAAAATCCACTCAGGGCTGGATGTGGCAATCCTAATTAGTAGGCTGTCTTAACCTATGAACAGTGTGTGATGCAGCATGAAAGCAACTTTCTCACTATACATGTTGCGTAACTTACTGTTTATGACTGATTTCCTAAAAATTTTTCTTCTTGGCCACCTGGGCACACTGTCAGCTCATGTTCAGCCCAGCATCGACCAACACCCCCAGGTCCCTTTCCTCTTCACGGTAATTCAGCCCCAAGCCTTTAGTGCTGCATGGGGTTATTGTGGCCAAAGTGCGGGACCTAGCACTTGGCCTTGTTGAGCCTCATCCCATTCACCTCAGCCCAGAGATCCAGCCTATCCAGATCCCTCTGAAGGGCCTCCCTACCCTCAGGCAGATCAACACCTCCTTCCAACTTGGTGTCATCTGCAAACTTACTGAGAGTACGCTCAATCCCCTCATTTAGGTCATCAATGAAGATGTTAAACAAGATGGACCCCAGTACCAACCCCTGGGGGACACCACTTGTAATGGGTCACCAGCTGGATTTAATTTCATTAACCACTACCCGCTGGGCACGGACCTCTAGCCAGTTCCTTACCCAAAGGAGGGTATACGTGTCCAAACTTCCATGCACTGTATTTGTGGCTTGTGTTCATCTCAGGGAATGTCTTTGCATTGTTGGTGGGGGCTGAGGGTGGGATTACTGTTGTATTGTGACAAGGGAAAGCCTGCAAAGAGGTTTGCTAGGACCTCTTTTTCAGTCCTGCCTGTGAGTTGAAATGCACGCTGTTGCTGTGTTTGGAAAGCAAATGTTAATGTGTTGTCACAAAGCAGCATGCCAGTTCATTTAAAAGCAACAACAAAAATCTTTCCAAGTACTACTTCTGTTTTAATGACAGGTCTGTAGAATTCAGTTGGGTGGCCGGCTTGAGGCACCGCTGGGAGTGAATAAAGATGTCTTTAACAGTGTAGTACTATATGGATAAGTTCAGCGGTGCTTTTAATAGATGAGTGTTTATCTGGGAGTTTAGTCTAGGCTGGTGTTGGGTCTTGTGATGTGCTCTGAGCATTTAAACTGTGCAAACTACTTTCCATAACTGCTTCTTTATTTCTGCCCTCACAAGAAGGCTACTGCCTTGTTCTGAGATGATCTACTGTTTTGTTATGGTCTTAAGCTGAATTTAGATTGTTTTAATTTAGACTGTCATTTCAAAATGCTCTGCTTCTACTGAAGTATCTCGCACCTCTAGGAAACAGCTCCCTTTAGTCTGAAGGGTGATCGAAATTGGTGTGTGCAGTGATGGGTTTTGTGCATGGACACTGGGGACTAAGGCTTTCCTGGGACAGCCCTGGGAGGCAACCAGACAGGGTGCCCCTTCCTTGGAGTCCTTAATTTGGATTTCTGCCTGACACTGTGCTCCTCTGGGCTTCAGTCAGGCCTTTGATAGAGCAGATGACTCCCCTGAGATGTGCCTAGGTGTGGTTTCGTGGCATTTGTCTTCTGTGCCACTTTCCCTCATCTCTGTGCTGGTGTGCAGATGAGTTGATATCACACAACTTGACGTAGAAGAGCAACCAAACTAGATGCTCATTCCCCTTATGTCCCCCTGGCTGCCTGTGGGAAGCATGTACACCCTTTCAATAAAGAGGGGATTAAAATGTGAGAGAGCAGCAGAGATCTGTGTGGCACTAAGGAGAATGTGAGAACAAGGAAGAGCTTGATGTCTTTGAAAAATCTGTTAATCCACTGTGCTCACAGCTTTCTCCTGTGACCTCTGGAAACAGGATTGCTGCCAGGGATCGTGTTCTATGACAGGAGGGAGCTGCAGAGCTGCAATCAGCAGTGGAAGATGAGCACGGTACGAGTTTTTCACATGACAACCTTGAATATTACTTTCATGTCTTATGGGAAATCCCAAGTTTCTTTACATGGAGGACTTGCACCTGAAAAAAGCCCAAACCTGTAGATCTCAAGTCCTGAGTGGAATTTCTTGTTCATACTATTGAATGCCATACTGTGTTTTCAAGCCTGCGCATCATACTTGGAATATGTAACTCCTAGAGCATTGGAATATTCTGCCTTGGCTCTGAATTCTGTGGTCAAGGTTTGGTTTTCTTCTGAATTAACTCCTCATCCTGTGTACAAAACTTCTGTGATGTATTTCCACGAAGCAAATAGCATATCTTTACTCATTTATGTTGAGGCAAGGAACTTGCTAAGGGAATCCAAATCTTTTGGTCCATGCAACCAGTGTGTTGTCCTTTATTATTCAAACTGAACGTGACAACTTCACAACAACACAATTCACTTCAGCTCTGCCCTCACTTTTCATGTTGTTTTATTCATGTTCGTGAGGCTTCCGCTTTCCTGTTTTAAGAGTAAGACCTCACTAAGGGTCAAGAAAAGCAAAATGATGAGATGGCAGCTGCTTTTAAGGTGTTGGCCTGCTGTGTTTTGATGTCTCCCTCCTCCCTTGCCCACTAGGTTCTGTGTTGTAGGCAGCTGACTGATACAGAAACATACCCAAGACTTGGATTTGCTTTTGGAGCACTGTAATGCTTTGTTTTCAGCACTAGACGGGTGTCAGCACTAAGCAGGTGTATACCTGACCCTCAAACTAGTCCCTGCTGAGTCAGTGTTGGTGTTTTTTATAGTGCTTTGAATTTGGAGTCCTTTAGGGCTTTCCATAGTCGATCTTATCTGTGTTGGTAAATGGAAAGTTCCACTTGGTCCTGTCTTGTTGCATTTAGAGTGATGTGAGATGGTGTGTTTGCAGTGGGCTGTCTTTTTTTCTTCAGCTAAGAATGCCTGGATAAAGCGAGCAGTAGGCTTGGTGGGACATTGTGTTCTGTCCTTATCTAAACGTGAGTAAAACTGTTATGGCTTTCTCAACTCATCATGGAAGCAGTGAGGTGAGTTGCCTCTGCTGTTGTGCATTAACTTGGAAGTGAAGTTCTCTGCACGTGTAAATATTCTGGGTTATTTTGTCTACAGATGGCATATCTCTAGGAAAGGAAGAGAGAGGTTTAAGTTCTAAAAGGGAAAGTTTAAACTGGTGGATAAGGTTTGTTAACACAAAGAGCTCAATGCTGAAGAAATGGGAAGTGGAGTGAGGCAAGTGCTGTCCTCAGAATGCCAGGCTGAGGGCTGTGTGTGCAAGATCAGTGCACCTGCATGTGCAGCTGATGCTGTGCTTCACCAGCCAGCTGGAGGAGCTGCTGCATGTTCTTCACAAGAGAGAAAAGTGAACACAAATCCAGTGTGATGTTAAACTATTTTCAAGATGCATCACTAAAATCAATCAGCTTAAGTACACAATTGCCACATAATATTACAATCAGTTTCAGGTTATGTTACCATAGATGTGTTTTCTCCTTCACTCTTTCTTGAATATCTTTTCATGTTAATTCCCACCTAGGTTTGTGGGTAACAGCGATACCTCTGTGAAATGGTTTTGTCATGGAATGACTTGTACATATGGTCAGCTACTGCCTCAGTTTGGTTCTAAGCTGTTATCCCCGTTCAGTCCTTATGAAACCAGACTCAAAGTGATAGCAATTGGACACTATTCATCTCCTGTTTTGCAAGTGGGGAGAGGTTATCTTATTCTGTGTATGGCAGTCACATGTTACACTTTCATGTTCTTATTTCCTGGGGAATGATTTCTCAGTCAGTTTAACTAAGCTGTAGGGATTAGATTTGTGAGTGCTCCTAGGGACATGAGAAATGTCCGGGGAGGGGAGGGTTCAGCCATGTGACGTGTGAAATACCAATGGGGCAGGCTGGAAGGTTTCTCTCCAGCCAAATAGTAAACTTCAGAGAAAAAGGGAGAGAGAATGTAAGCAAACCTGAGTGAGTGAGCGCTGAGCTCTGTGGCTGGCAGTTAATAAAGCAGAGAGAATGAATGAACCAGAGGTCCAAAGTTTCCATACATCTGACCTCAGGAAGCCTACACTGAAGAGAGTGAATGTTTGGCCAGGTGCTGGAAGGAGAAGCAGCAGCTCTAGAGCTTCCTTTTCTTGCCCACGTATCTTTCTTTGTCTGTCCTTGTTCTGCTGGATAGGCAGTCTTCTGGGACATCCTCAGTGTCTGGATTATGGGCCACCTTTCCAGCCTCCCTTTCACCTGGAATTCTGCTCTGCCTATGAAAACTTTGGCTGCTGTGACCGGGAGAAAGACAATAGCATTGCAGCAAAATACCGTGAGATCCTGGATTATCTTGATCCTCGGGGGCGTACGCTGTGTGGAACATATATCAAAGATATACTCTGTCAGGTAGGGTGGAAAATCCGTAGCTTTGTCCTGTGCTTTGGGCTTACTTGGGGTCATTTGTAGTTCTGATAGTCTGTCGTGGCTGTCCTGCTGGGAGAAGAGGTGTGGGAGCAGGGGTGAAGTAGGTAGACAGAGTAATGGCTTCAGATCTGCAGTGTGCATTTAGCAAAGTGCTTTGGCAAAATATAGTGACATTTGATAGCAATAATGATTCATAAAAGCATTGCCCGATTCAGGTGATGATGGGAATCCTGCTGCTCTGCTAGTTTTCCTGTAACAAGCTATAGATCAATATTTTATTTTCTGCTTGCAGTTAGTAGGTTCCGGGTTACAAATCCTACAGGATGAAGTGATACAAGAACCATCAGACAAAGCACTTAGATCCCTGGATCACAAGAAGGAGACATCTTGGTTACGGTCCTGCTGCTTCGGATGCTTCGGATGTTGTGGTGGTTAGAAGTACAGCAGTTTATTAGCAAGTGGCTTCATGCAGCTGCAGCAAAATCCTGAGTCCTCATCTGCTGTGTTTCTATTGGTGCTGTCTGTGTGATGTCTACCTGCCTCACAGAAAGAGGCATCGTGCAATGACAAAAGACTGTAGGCAATGCTCCGTTCTCCCTGTGTGCTCCCTTTCTGTCCCCCTAATTAAAGAACAGATCTGAGCTCCTTTTTAACAACTCTTAGTCACGCAGAGCAGTGCTTACTGCATGCCAAAACACCGACCAGCCAAAAGCCACACTTCTTACTAAGAACACATAAAACTATTCTAGTTAAAAATTCCTTTGCCTTAAAACATTATTGGTGTACCAAAATCTTACCACCCTTTTAGATCTTGGCAAGGTGCTGGCATTTGCATGGGGGCTGAGAAACCTTTCAGAATTAGGGCTGAGTAGAGTAACAGCAAGGTTCTGTTTGTCACTTTACAGTCAGTAAACCAGCAAGCAGTGCATGGCAGGTTGGCCGATGTTGGCGTTACAAATGTTTTCTGCATGATCCAAGTAGAAAAGAAACACTGTAAAACTGGCTATTTCCTCTTTAGATTTGGGCTGTTCATTCTGTAGGGCACAATTTCCTTTTGTGTTTGTTATAAACTTATTTTGTAGCAACAGCCCTTCTCCCCAGTTGATACTTTTCAAAGTAATAAGTTATGACTTTATTTTTACAGAATTCAGTTGTTGTTCAGCGTTGTTCAGTTGTTGTTGATGGGGAGGAACTTGGGTTTGTGTTATGTCTTGCTGTTCCTGTTAGGTTTGTTCCTGTGTGTGCTGTCACAACCATGTTGGGTTGTTTGACAAATGTTATTTGGCTGTTGAAATAGAAGAGAAGCAAAGATCTACAGAGTGATTTCACTTAAGTGATGTCATTTTGCTGGATCAAATTGTTACTCGTGATCTCATCTGAAGGGGATGGAAAATAGTTTTTATTCTACCACTTCCACAATGCGACAATAATCAGTAGTCACCGCAGCAATCTCAGTGGTCCTGCAGAGCCCAGGCACCCTGCCACAGAGTGCATTTTACCTCTGCAATGAGCTGTGTGTTTCTTCGCAGGCAGAAGAGGATTCAATGAGGATGTGTTCAGGATCATCAGTTTCCTGCTGTGATTCTAAACCTGGTTTGTTTCTCTTGATAACTGGCTTGGGAAGGTTTCCAAGCAGGTTATATCTTTGCTGGTAGAGCTGCTTCATCTTGTGGTAGTTCTTCTAGCTAAGCTGATGTAGGCATTGGTAGCTTTGGAGTCTGACATTCAGCTGTGTAGTTTGAGGATTTAGCCCAAAAGTGGAAAATGAAACTCTGAGAACTGCCTGTAATGTTCTTAAGATGGTGTTGTTCAAGTTGCAAGGCTGTGAAATCTCCCTGGATGCAATTCCTGCTCCATGTGCTAGAACAGCTGTTTGGCTGCTGGCTGAGGGGATGTGTCCCTGCTCAGGAAGCTGCTAAAGGAGAGGCTGAAAAAAGCAAAGCCAAACAATAAACCAAAGGGAAAATAAGCCTTTTAAAAGCTGATTGAAAGCCATGAGTATGGAATAGGAAAGCATAGCATGGGATAGGAAGTGCAGACAATCATCATATTTCTTAAAGGGAGTTTTAAATCTCAGGCCTTGCTTTACTGCTGAATGCATGCTCTTTTTGCAGGCAAGCTATTAGAAGATAGCAGAGTTGTTAATGTTATTCCAGCAGCTTCTGCTGATTCTGCTCTATAGTGTAGCTGGATTAGTTGTATTGCTTCATAAACGCTTGAGCAAAATGAAGGCAGACTCACGGTAACTACTGCAAGGCCACCTCTAATCCCTGGAGTTTCTGCAGAGCCTAAGGAATGCTGATTTTTTCTTTAAGCAGCTTTATTTAATGTAGCAGTAAAAATACTGGTATAGCAGTTCTCCTTTTTTGGGCTTGTCTGTGTAGTTAACTTCAGGTGGAGGGTTTGGAGTACAAGTATTATGGGGAGCAGCTGAGGGAACTGGGGCTGTTCAGTGTGGAGAAGAGGAGGCTCAGGGTAGACCATATTGCTATCTAAAGCTCCTGAAAGGAGGTTGTGGTGAGTAGCCAAAAGCTGCTGGAGAAGCATGTAACAAGAGGGTGAATGCACAGAATGTTCTCCCAGCTTCCAGTTCTTCTCAGCTCAGGCACTTCTGAAATCACATGTGATTTCTTGGCACTTGATCATCAATGGTTTTTTCTTCCATTCGGTCATCCAGACTCCCTGTGAACCAGTGTGTATCTTTAACAACTGCAATTTTCTCTGGCAAAGAAAGTGTTTTGCTTCCTTTTCCAACTGGTTTCCTGCTCACCTTATCTGATGCTCCCTCATTTTTCTTCTGGTGGAGAGGATGAACAAGCAATCCCCATTCATCTTTTCAATATCAAATACTTTTACAGACCTCTGTCACACTGTCCACCTGCTCCTTCACAGCTCTTCAGAACTGCTATCAACTTACTGAGCTGTCTGTTCTTCTGTCCTTGTGGCTTTTTGCTTGTGGGGGGAGCAGAGCTGCGCACAGTGCTGAAGGTGCAGGTGAACCTGTATCTGCTTTGTTTTTTCTTACCTACTCCTAGGCCTAATGGTGTGTTAAGTGGCTTAATGAAGTAAAACCTTAAATACAGCTGTGAGAGGTGGTTATGCTGGTTGACTGAAAGGGTATGTTCAAATTTGGGACTGCCGACCCAGGGAAGTCTCAAGTGTGAAGGCTAATGTTCTCTGTAGCGCAGAAGATCCCTACAGCAAGGTAGCAAATGTAACCTGCTTTCAACAGACAGAGAATAAAATACTAGCTTAAAATCTAGTAGAGGAAACAAAGGGAGATTTCTAATAGGAAAGGTCAGAGTAGATTGATAGGAAAGTCTCCTAAATCCATAGAAGCCTCTAGCAATGGAGATTCCACAGCATAAATAGATGTCCTTCTTTTGGGAGTAACTGAGGTGTAGCTGATAGTGCCTTGCTGAAGGAAACTGCTACTAAGCTCTGAGTTCCTTTTAGCCATATATTGAGTGACTTTCTACTACTCCAGAGATGACTCATTGTGCTCTCTACCTTATTAATTTTTCATTTAACTGCTTTACTTCTACAAAGAAGAGCACTGGCTTTTCCTGGATATGTGCACAGCTGCATTCTTTTACTTTCTAGGAATGTTCTCCATATGCTGCACATCTCTATGATGCTGAAAACCCACGGACACCTCTCAGAAACCTTCCAGGACTTTGTTTCGACTATTGCTCTGAGTTTCATTTCAGTTGCCATTCTGCCATCAGCTTGCTCACTAATGATAAGCACATTCAAGAATGCTGTGAGACGAATAAGACTCGCTTCTGCAACCTCCTTCGCCTGCATGATGAGGATTACTGCTTCCCCAACGTGCTGAGGAACACAGCCCTCAACCACAACCTGGGCTCGGTGGTGGAGGACCGCAGAGGCTGCCTCCAGCTCTGCCTTACTGAGGTTGCCAATGGTCTGAGGAACCCAGTCCTCATGCTGCATGCCAACGACCATACCCACCGTATGTTTGTTGCTGAGCAGGTGGGGGTCATCTGGGTCTACCTGCCTGATGGCAGCCGGCTGGAGGAGCCATTTCTGGATATTAAAAGTATCGTGCTGGCAACACCATGGATAGGGGATGAGAGAGGCTTTTTGGGGATGGCTTTCCACCCCAACTACAAGAACAATGGGAAATTTTATATCTATTACTCATATATGGATAAGAAACGAGTGGAAAAGATCAGAATCAGTGAATTGAAGGTTTTGGCCTCTGATGCCAACAAAGCAGATCCACGCTCAGAGAGGTAAAGTTTATGTTGAATGCCACTGTGTGCCATGGTAAGAAATAATTTTCTCTGCTCCTGTCTTTCCCTGTTGCAGAACCTGCACTGTTCCCATGTTGAGTGGGTCTGTTAAAAAGCTGCTGGGGTGAGGTGGCTGAAGTCTGCACAGCAAACTAAAAAGACACGAAAATAGAACCCAGGATCCAGAGTTTTGAATCATCTCTTTCTGATTTGTACTCTTGTATTTTAAAAGAGCAATAATAACTTTAAGCCTTAAAGCTTATAATGAACAACATTCCTTGAAAGTTTATTGTGCTCTGGGAGAACAGGGATGTTTCAGTACAGTAATGTACATTCATTTGATCTGATGTTTCCTCACCCCCCTGCCAAAGCTAATTGTCTGTTATAGAGAAGAGCTTGTTAATAGCAGACTTATATTCTTTCAAGTTTTGCAGTCACCGTATGAGACTCCAAAGACGGTGCTGAAGCCCTCAGAACCACCAACTGCTTCTCATATAAGAAAGCAGAACCCAGCTTCCACAGTCAGAGCTCACAGGGCAACAACTCTTCACCATAGATGAATGCACTGTATATTTGTGCTTGTGTGCAAGTGAGCTGTGACGCTGCTCTGCCTGTGGTGCTGGGTGAGCATTGCAGCTTCTGCAAGAGGTATTAAAGCAGTGCAGGTTAAAGCTGTAGTACATGGGGCAGGAATGTGCTGTGTGGCTTGTGGTCATCATCGTCCATCAAGGGATGCCATATGATGCTTTGCTATGAGGCATGCAGCCTGCCTTAAACCGCAGACTCACAGGAACTGGGGTGTAGCTCAGCCCTTGTGTTATATCTGAGGTATCTGCACAGCTGGGAAATTTTGCTTGCTTCTGTAGTAGGGATGCACTGCTTCTGTGGCCTGCCTTGAACGGTCAGTTCTTTTCAGTAACTACATCTGAATTTTATTGGTTTTGTTTTCTTTCAGGAATCTTTTGGAACTTGAAGAACCAGCTGCAAACCATAATGGTGGGCAACTGCTCTTCGGTGTGGACGGCTATCTATATCTATTCATAGGGGATGGAGGGAAAGCTGGAGACCCTTTTGGGAAGTTTGGGAACGCTCAGAACAAGTAAGTAGGGAGCGCAGGCAAAAACCTTGAGCTTGTCCACCAAGTCACAGGGCTTGGAAAGGAGGCAGTGTGAAAGAGTAAGGTAATAGTGCTTCTGGGAAGCGCTTGTTCATAATTTCAAAACATAGTTACAATTTTGTGTTTGGAAAGTTGAAGGGACCCAGTTCACTGAGAAGAGTGGAAGAGTCTTCTGGGATTTAGTGGCAAAGTATATCAGCTGTTGTTTTAATACTTTTTAACACTTAATGTTTCCTTTGGAAAGGGGAAGGAGGGAGGGAACTGCCCATGTTTTCACTTGTTTCTCACACTCATGTTTGTAAATCTGTCTGTTGCTCTCTTTAGGAGTGTTTTGCTGGGGAAAGTCTTGAGGGTTGATGTGGATGGAAGAGGTCCCGATGGCAAGCCTTATCGCATCCCTCCTGATAACCCATTTGTGTCTGATCCCGAGGCTCGCCCTGAGGTTTATGCGTATGGGGTCAGGAATATGTGGCGCTGTGCAGTTGACCGGGGGGATCCTGCTACAAGAAAGGGAAGAGGGAGGATATTCTGTGGGGATGTTGGACAGAACAGGTTTGAAGAAGTCGACATAATTGTTAAAGGAGGAAACTATGGCTGGAGAGCAAGAGAGGGATTTGAATGCTATGATACAAAGCTTTGCCATAATTCCTCCTTGGGTAAGGAAGAAGCTTCTTGTAGAGGCTTATTTTATTTGTACTACTTCTATTTAGTTGGCTATAGTATTACTTTTGCATGTAGCTAAATGTGTTGTGTGTTAAATGGAGACTGTTTACTTAAAAGCAGAAATCTCTTCTTCCCAGCCCCGAAGTGTTGATATGAAATGCTGATCACCTCCTTCAGGGAGGGAATTCCTTGTCCTGCACTGAAGGTGGAACTTAGGGTCAAAGCCTGTGGCTTTTCCAGACTGCTTTCCTGGGAAACCCAAGAGATTGGGTTTACATACAAAACTGATGCTCTGCTTCCTTCAGGGCTGTCTTCAGAAGCTCTGAGCCATAGCTCTGGCAAAGGCAGGGCAACCAGGCTGATGCTGAGACTATGAAACAACTCTGACAGAAGAGCCAGGGTATCCCAGTGAGTAGAGTGCTGCAGCAGAAGGCATACTCTGTGCTCTGGATCTTAATGTGGGTGTGACTAGACCAACTCAGTTCATTTGGCTTCCTTCAACTAAGAGTGGATACTAGTGGTCTTTGGAAAGCATGGTAGTAGGAATGGGTACTATGTCATATAATGTTCCTTCAGTTCTTGGAGGAAAACATCCGGTCTCAAGCTCATATGGATGTTTCTGAAACATCTGTCTGAGCAAACTTGCCTTTATAGAGTATTTGTCATCAACATCTCTTGTATGATTGTACTCATATGGTTCTTTTTAAAATAAACTAAATAAATAAACAAAAACGTTATTTTCTTAACAATGGCCCAAGCCTTAATTGACAACACACCTGCTTTAGATTTTACCTTTAATTTTTAATGAGCTGCATTTGTGATCTGTATCCTCATTAAGATCAAAGATGAAATACGCAGGCTGGGGGAAAAAGTGAAGACAGGACTATAAATTTGTAGGATCTGATTCTGGGCTTCAAGAAAGTGTTGAATTCAGTGTTAACGTTGCCAGAAACAAAGCATTTATCTTTAGAAATCTTACAACAGAAGTTGCTTGTAGGTTGTATATTCATGCATGTTCTGTTCTGAGAATGGCAGCAAGCCTACGAAGATGCTGAGCTGACTTGGAATTGTTTGATTCTATTGTCTTCCATAGAAGTACAGTAACTATGCCATTTATTCAACTCCACCACTCCTTTATGTCACTCTGTGCCCATCAGTGTTACTAAACAATTGCTTTTTGATTCTCTCTGGATATACATTTTCTCTGTTTTCATGTGTCTGTGTTTAACAGATGACGTTCTTCCAATATTTGCTTATGGCCGCAATGTGGGGAAGTCAGTCACTGGAGGTTATGTGTACAGAGGATGTGAATCGCCCAACCTGAATGGCCTCTATATCTTTGGTGATTTCATGAATGGGTGAGATGAGTCCTTTTCTCTGCATCTCCCTTTCTGCCTATGTATGGATCTTAATGCTATCAGATCATCCTGAGTCCTTTTGAGCTGGAGTAAATGAGAACTCAATATGCTTGTGTATTAGATTAAGGGCTTTCAGGATCTAAGCTTCTTCCTAGTTAAGTCCTTAGGATGAGTTTGCTTTTGTTCAAGCTTTTTTTTTTTTTTTTTTCTGAAAGACATGATCAATACTAGTCAATGGAGTCTTAACTGACACTGATGTCAGTAATGCATGATTTTGACAGGAACAAAACTTGATAACCAAAATATAAGGGTTTTATTTTTCATCTAGTCGACTTATGGCTTTACGGGAAGATGAGAAGACAAAAAGGTGGAAGAAGCAAGATATCTGCATTGGTAGCACAAAAGCTTGTGCTTTCCCCAGGATGATAAGATCTTATAGTAAATTCATCATCTCGTTTGCTGAGGATGAAGCAGGTAGAGTATTTTGCCAGTCCTACCTTTATTGGAAACGGTGCTGTCAGTTCTGTGTTCTGGGGCAAACACTGAAATTCTGCTGCCTCTCACAAATGTTGCTAAAGAGCAAGCGCTACAGGACAGGTTTGTAGCAGTTTCAGTATGGCAGGTAGGGCATTCAGAGATGTCTTGTGCCCTGTGAGGCTGTTGCAGGCTGGCTTCAAGGAGCTTAGGAATCAGATCCTCAAGTGAACTTCACTTGGAATATTCCAGGTTCCTACAGAGTTTGAACTGCTGTTGATTTTATGATTCACCTTCTTTTTTGTTAATTATTTTATTAATGAGAAGGCTACATCAAGGCAGTTTGTTCCTTTGTTGTAACAATTCACTTAGAATTTAGTGTCCAGTTCAGGGCTTCCCAGTTAAAAAATGACAGGGATCTCCTAGGAGGGCCACGAAGATGATAAAGGGCCTGGAGTGTCTCCCCTGTGAGGAAAGGCTGAGTGAATGGGGTCTGTTCAGCCTGGGGAAAAGAAGACTGACAGGGAATCTGATAAATGTTTGTAAATGTCTAATAGGGTGTGAGAGGCAAATAGTTGAGACCAGGCTTGTCGTGATGACAAGGCTTTCACAGAGATGAAATGCATACTTTACTTCTGCATAGTCTCCTGACAAAGGTCTATGCAATGTAAAAAGTGAGAGCAAATTTATTGGAGAACTCAGATCTGCTTTAGAGAGAGAGAATCATAGAATCATAGAATGACCTGGGTTGGAAGGGACCTCAAGGAGCTTTGCTTGTCAGAAAAAGATCCTGGGTCATTTGTCTGGTGTGCTTTGCCATATTTATCATGTTTTATCATAAAGTATGTATGATTTTTAATTGTTCTAAGTACGTGTGGGGCGAGTGGGTGTTAAATGTCTTTTCTACTTGTTGCTCTTCCGAAACTAATAGGTGCTGTAATTTGAAATGCTACAATAGATTTTTCTTGCTTACAAGCTGCTATGATTTGCCTGGATATTGTTTTAGTGTGTGCCAAAGGAAGGACATCAAGGGCAGTTGCTCTCCTTGGCAGCCATACATAATAAGAAGCTTCCATCTTGTGTGGATAGCCAGTTTAGATCCTTTGCATGCTTTTTTTTTTTTTGTACCTCTGAGAGATGGCTAAATATTTTTGAGGTTTTCCCCTTTAATTTCTAGCTTCCAGATGCTTCTTTGGTTAAAAACAAGTTTAAAAAGCATGTCTTTATACATAGGAAAGTAACCATGTTGAAGGCCGTCTTCATGAAGGCCCTGTTCATGCTCTGTGTTTGGTTGTGGGCTGCATTTCTTGTGTGAGACTCTGCTGCAAGCCGGAGATTGCTTGTTGTCCCCAGAAGTCAGCTTACAATAGGGCAGGGTGAAGTAAGACACAACAGCGAGAGTGACCAAAGGCGTTTACTTTCTGACCATCTTAACTAGTGAAGAGACAGGAAACAAGGAAAAGTGGAACTGGGCATCAGTTTGGACACTTGAACCTGAAACTGCTTTTTCTTTCTTCACTTCCATTTAGGTGAGCTGTATTTTATGTCTACATCTTATCCCAGCGCCTTTGCGCCACACGGATCTCTTTACAAATTTGTTGACCCTGCAAGGTTAGTAACTACAGATGTTTTTAATGTCAAATTCTTCTGTAATCACCACACATTCCCCAACTATCACAGGAGTCAGAATTCAAAGTACTTCTGAAGCATAATCTCACTAACTTCTACTTCCAGACCTTGATTTCTGTTGACCCCCTGTACGTTTGGTACAGCTTTTCAGTTCCAGTGAACTTGTTTCTCACTTATCATATCTGTGTTCCCAGAAGTGGGCCAAGTTCTGGTAATTTTAAGGTCTGGGACAGTGAGGATCAACAAATATCCTCCTGATATCTCCTTGTTTGCACCCTTAAAGTATCACACAGTGATTATTTAAATGCACCTTCTTCAAGGTTATTAGAGGGGAACGTTTTGGTTACACTTCAACCAGATATCTTGTAAATTAAAGAAAATTGATTTGATAACAGCAAGGAGGCTTTTCTTTTTGTATTTTACTTTGGGCTGGCTATCATGTTCCTTTCCATATTGAAAGGGAAGTCAGAAAATGAATTGATAAGCCATCAAGTAGTAAAACACACTAAAAGGCTGATGATATGGGTCAAGGCTCTTGGCCCATCTCATAAATTCAAACCTAGCCTAAGCAGTGAAGGGTTGAATGTATTTCCATTTACTAGCAAATTAAAGGTGCAAATCGATTGTCTTACCAAGCATCTTACCGGGGCTTGTTTTCTCTAACTCAAATCTGTCTGGCACGGTTCATCTGTGAGAGGAAAAAAGATACTGCCAACTCTCATAGCACCCAATTTCTTTATGTGAAGGACTGTGTTACCTTGCGTGGTCACAGCAGTGGTGTCTGTTCCCTGCTGCTAAAGCAATCTAAATGGAAAACAGATGAACACGCTGCTGAGGCCAAGGCTCTTGTGAACTGTGCTGTTACATGTTGACGCTGATGCAGTTTAACAAGATCAGCCATGAACATTCCCCAGGACATTTAACAGTGACCTTTTTCTGATTATTATATAATTGAAAAGTACTGGTAGTCTGATTCTTCCATGTCTTACTGCACATTTTGACTTGGCACAAGGGTTGCAGGGATGTCTGTCCCTTATTTTATGCAAGGAAAATCAGCTTGCAGGAGTCAGCCTTAAGAAATACCACATGGAAGGCAGGCAATCTTGAATCTTGTTTAATTTTCCATGTGAAAATCCTCCTCTCCACATGAACTGGAGGAATATTAAACCTGATGAGGCAAAGGGGAAAACAGGTTGCAAGATCATCCCTTGCAGGTTAAGCACCCAATTCTTCCTGAAATCTTGTTTCCCTGCAGGAGGCCTCTTGCCCAGGAGCTGCTATGCAGTAATGCACTGCATTAGGATGGCTCCATGGGAGCAGCAAGCCCCCTGCCAGGAGCACGATGCTTACACTGCTCTGAAAGGCTTGCTGGAAACAAGCCACTTCTGCACTGTGCTTTTGGAGCTTCATATCCATCATTTCTAGGTGGATTTCTGGAATGTATTCATGTATTTTCTGGTTCCCTTAAGGCTGGACGCAGAACTGCTCAGCTTTGCCCTGGCTTTGCAAGTTTGTCTGGGGTGTGCAAAGCATGGCTCTGGAGCAGAGTGCTGATACATCCAGATCCTGGGCTGCACTCTGTCCTTCTGACCATACCCCAGTGGTGATTTGTTTCCCCCCATCCTCCTTTGCAATTTCATGCTTTTTATGGGATTATTCTATTTCTACTCCATGTGGCTTAGCATGCTTCTACCTGGATTGGCACCAAACCCCTATGTGGTTGGGACTCAGTGATCTTATAAACTTCTGGACAGTTTCTCAGATATCTGTGCATTTTTCTCTCTCTTTCTTTTCAAGGAGAGCTCCACCAGGGAAATGTAAATACAAGCCTGTGACAGTGAAAATAAAGAGCAAACAGATAGCATTTGTTCCACGTGCAAGTAAGTCAGGCTTTAATTTTACCAAGAAACAAAGCTGTCGGCAGACTTGCATGTATGTGATTGATGTAGATAGTGAGCTTAAAAGCCAAAGTGCTGAGCAGGACCTACCTTGAAGTCAGGTAATCACATTCACTGCGTGCTTCTGTTGGCTGCCAGATGCAGTGTCTTTTAATCTTGGTCTCTGAAATTTCCTGAATGTTGTGCAGCAACAGTACATGCAGACATCACAGGGGAATTGATGGCTCTGCCCAGGCATTGGCTTTGGTAAATTCAAGCTCCTTGGGTCAAATAACATCATTCTTCCCCTGTAAATTTAGGGGAGTCATCTTTCCGTTCTTCTGTTTAGCTTATTTTTTCCCCCCTGTCCTAGGTCCTATTGGAGCACAGCAGAGGTTACATGGTGTTATTGAGCGAGCTGAAACTGCCTTATCTGGGATTTCCAGATACTGGTGTAACGTGAAAGATCTGTACCTTTAAATTGGCCAGAGAGAAGTGTGTGAGGCTTTCTTACATTCTTTCAGGACTTATTTTCCTAAATAAACATCTATCATTTTTAAGATTAAACAAATTTTATTTCCAAGGATCTGTTGACATTTATGCAGACAGTTTCTTCTTTTTAGAATGCCTGGTATTTTTCTAAGCTGTACTTCTAACAAGAGTTTGTGTCAGTATATTTTCTATATCAGCCTTCTGCCTTAAAGCATTGGATAACGAAACATCTCCATTACTCTTCTCAGAGACTGTCCTTGAGTTCCTTAATGAACCTTCACCAACCAAACCTCCTCGGAAATCACTGGCTCCTCCTGGAGCTGCCCCAACAGCTTCTGCTAAGAAACCTAACAGGACGGCATCCTCCAAGATCAAAGCATCAACAGTGAAACCAGCTCTGTCCAATAAAAAGACACTGAAAACCAAGGCTGGTGTTGAACACCACAAGCCAAAGCAAAAACAGCAGAAGGTCGCGAGGGACCCCAGAACAACACCAGCACCTTCCCTGCCAAAAAGGAAGAGCTCCCAACCGACTGGAGCCGAGAAGCTTCTCCCAAAGAAATCCGCACAAGTGAAGGGAGCACTGGGAAGGAGGAGGAAGGAGAGTAGATGAAGCAGCAGCTTTTGAACCTTACGGCCGCCCCTCAAACAAGCACATTAGGTTTAAGGTGGTGGAATGAACACTCTGAATTGATTCTTTCCTTCGGTTGCTCACTGTTACTCTCGGGTGCTCCTCCTTTTCTGTCAGCGTTAGCAGTCTGTACGTGTTCTATTAAACCTCATTGGCACCAGGTGCATTTAATAATGCTTCATTGAAGTTATGAACTACACCTGCTGCTGCCACCTGCTGGCTGCAGACCTGCCACGAGGCACAGCATGGGGTGAGCTTACAGCCGCGTGCCGTGCGTGTTTTTTCCCAGTAGAATGGGGAGGCGGCTTGGAGTGGAGCTACTCGATTTGCAAAGAGGCAGCTTACAGGAAAAAAAAAAAGAAAAAAAGAAACACGAAAAAACAGGTAAAAGAAAAAGCACAGAAGGCCCCAGCGAGGATCGAACTCGCGACCCCTGGTTTACAAGACCAGTGCTCTAACCACTGAGCTATGGAGCCACCTATCAGTTGTTGCCCTGCCGATGCCTCCTGTAGCTGGGGAACGTGCCGGGCCCTGCAGCCCCGCGCCGCGTTCTGCCGCCTCCTCACGTGCACCGCGGCTCCGAGCAGCAGGAGCCGTGTGAGGCCACAGAACGGCGATCCTGAGCTGAAAGTCAACCGTTTTCAGGCTGAATATTAAGAGAAATTTCTTCTCAGGAGGAGCAGTGATGCAGTGGCACAGGCTGCCCAGGGAGGTAATGGAGTCACTGTCCATGGAGGTGCTGCAGAACTGTGTAGATGTGGATGCCCCATCCCTGGAGACAAGGCCAGGTTGGATGGGGCGCTGGTCAGCTGAGCTGGGGGGGACAGCCCTGCCTAGGGCTGGGGGTTGGACTGAGTGGGCTTTAAGGTCCCTTCCATTCCAACCTAAGCCCTTCTTTGATTAGTTCGGCTTAGGTGTTTAAAAGGGAATAAAAGTAGCTGAAGAATTCTTGTCAGAAGGCCAAGAGAACCTTTAAGGAGATGGAGAGATGAATTAGATGTCTAAAGGAGAGTAAGGTGAGTTCTACAAGTAAACACACCTCTTGAAAATTAAGCATTCAGGCAATGAAACGTATTTAGTCTGAGACTATTGCTGATGGAAGCCACTAGGTGGAGCCTAAGTACTGTGTGAAGGGATGGGGAAAATTCTCATAGTTTAAGACTCAAAATGCTGAGAAGTGGGATTTTCTAATATGCATTAAATCACCACCAACAAACATACAAAACTCCAGACCCAAAGCTGTAGGACAGTTTACCTTTAAAGATGTGCCAGATGTGAAAGATCTTTGTTTATGTACGATCCGTAAAATATCTGCAATTTTACAATAAGAGTAAACATTTTATGTTTCCTCCTTACTATATAAGACCTTTACCAGATGCTAATTCTATTCGTTTCAGTGCATTACTGCTAATAAAAATAGGGGGGCAAATAGCAGTTGTTCAGTAAAAGCAGTGTGAAGACAAGCAGGCCCTCTGCAAACTGCCTAATCAGATTAACCCATTTAGGTTTGTTCTGTTGTTCAGAGCAGTTTTGTAACAGTCTCTCCCAAGGTGAGGAGGATGCTGAAGGTCACTGAGAGCATCACACTGAAAAGTTTCCCTTCCCTGAGGAAAGCTGTTAAAAAGGAGCAGGATTTGAAAGGGAGACCTTAGACCTTTTGGACTCCAAGCACTGGCACTGAGCTTGAAAATAAGGTGGCTGGTGTACAAACAGATATAGTCTTACCCTCAGTCTGGACCAAGGCCATCATTAGTAAAATGAATTACTTGTTCCTGATCAGCTGCTTGAATATCCTTAACAGCCCCACTGAACAAATATGTGTTTAACTGCGTGTAAAGCTGGTGTCAATCTGCAGATGTCAGCCATCTTGCTGTGAATTTACATCCATCTCACTGTTAAGAGCAGTGAGCCAATCTCGTGCGTATTCCATATCTTGTTGCCACATCTCACATCTTGCAATCAACTGCTAACAGAAGAAGTAAAACAAAGGAATAGCTCTTCAGACAGCTGGTTCATTATCCCTAGGCACTGTCTTATGCTATGGTATTTTCTAAAGTCCTTTGCCTGGCCAGCCGTCCAGCTCATCTCCCTCCTGAGCTCAGTTTTACTGGTATTTTGCAGGATTCCTTCCTTTATTGCACAGAGAGCTTTGGGCAGCTTTGATCTGAGGTAAAAAGCAGTGACAGTTTTCTCTGCAGATGTGGTGTGTCTCCTAACAGGTTGCCATGGCTTGCTTACCTGTGTCCTCTTCATGTCTGATGCTCTGTGTCCCGAGGGCAGCCGGGTGCAGCAGGGATTATCTCAGCATAGGCATGGATCAGCAGAACTGGCGCACTTGCCTTTCCTCATCGACCTCTGTGAGAAGGGACTTGCAGCACTGCCTCAGTCCTTTTGTGAAACGTGATGTTCTGGGCCTCTTTGTTTTGACAGATTCAGTCAGCTTTCGTTTTTGTTTCTTAAAGAAACTCTGTAGTAATCTAAAGTTGCTTAATGTGTTCCTTTTAATTGGCAAATAGTGATGGATTACTTTGTTTTTTAATAAAATGTAGTTTAGAGGAATGCTTCCAGCTGAATTTGGGTGGCCTTGAAGCTGGTTGTAGGTTATATTAAGCACTGGAGCATCTCAGCCTGTTGCTGAGTCCTGCCTTCTCTTCTGCATATGAAGCTCAAAGTGCACGTAAGGAAAATGTAAAGACAATTGTATTCCGTATATCCCTATTTGCTCATTGGCTGGCACATCCAATGGGTATTTTGGTGCTCATCACTCGTATTTGAGCATCACAGTTTTCTGTGTGGAAGCTATCACTATTCTCAAGTCATACTGCAGAGTAACAGTTCTGTTTCTGGCTCATTGTGCATTCTTGTTATGTGTGCAGTGTTTTTTTTTTCTTGAGGCTAATATGCATCTTATGGACTTACCTTAATGTGAGGGATTGAGGCAGAAGAGATACTATCTAATCTAATTCTTTGTGCTACACAGTTATTTCTCCAGATCACATTTGAAGCAACTTGTAAAGATAACGTGTTTCTGATGGTGATATATCTGTTGATGATTAAGATCTTTGAAGAATAAAGGTGTCACTTGCTTGAAGCTGAACTGGCTGCAAGGGAAAGATGTTTTCATGACAGCTGTGTACCTTCATAAGGAGCCAGACTGTTTCTTCTCCCCTGCTCTGTATTAAAAATCCAGTTAGGATTCAGGTGGCTGAAGGAAGTGCAGTAACATCTATATCTCACTGACTGTGCTTTTTTTCTCCCTGAACCTTGCTGAACCTACCTGGAGCTCCCTGCAGACTATGCATGGCTGCATAGTGCCTTTCAGCCCTGGCATGCATGTCAGCTATGCCAGCTGCCCCAGAAAGACAGCACACTGAAAGCTGTGTGCTGCCATTACCCTGCTTCTTGTTCTCACATGTCATTTTATTTACTCCACGAGGTAGGAAATAGCTTGTTCACAACACTGCATATGCTGATCAGCCTGTCACTTAAAGTATATGTTTGTGTCTGTGTGTGTACATACATGCATATGGATGTTTGTGCTGCCTGGCTGCCTACAAGAATATACAGCAGCTGAGTTCTCCCTGTCTGGGGACACAAACCTGGTGGTCTCTGCTGTAGAACTGACAGAAGGTGAGGAATGTAGGGCTGTCTCTGAGGGTGTTAATCTTCTCAAGTTTGGCTGAAGCCAGTTAACAGGTTTGAAGGTTACTTGGAATGGGGTTGGCAAACAGTGTGATTTCATGAACCTTTTTTCAGGGAAAGCCATGCCACTGATCACATTTTCCAAGGGAGCTTTTGGATTCTTTGGAAAAACAGCTATTTGGGAATAAATGTGAGGCAGAGGAACCAAGGAGGTCTTGTCTCTCCCCATGCTCTGGTATGGATTCTGATTCTTGTGTGCCCTGTTTCCATAGCTGTCCAGCATTTTCCTCTGACTTCCCACAGGGATGGCAGATGTGTGTGCTTGTAGTACCGTAAAATAGATTTGGATGGTGTCAAGTGGGCTGTAATGGAATCAAAGCGTATCAGCAGGATGGCCTGAAACTGCCCATCTCTGAAAAAAAGAGGAAAGAAAAATGAAAAGGCTTCATTTTTCTATTGCTGTTTTTAGATACACTGAACAACAGTTCTAAATAGGCATCAGAATTCTTGTTTAAAACATTTTATGGCAGTTTCTTCCAAGAAGTTGTGTAGCTGTAGGTACTGAGAGCCTTTGGAACTTCAGTGGGAAGTAGGAATGGGAATGTGTCCCAACACTGCTGGAGATTGGAGCCCTTGTCTTAGTCATGGCCTTTTAGTAAGGGTTTGGATATTTGGCTCAATGGAAGACGCCAAGCAAGAAACAAATGTGGGTCTGCTCTAAGTTTCTATTACTGGGGAAGGTGAAAAAGATTAACAAATGCTGTCACAATTATCAGTCACCTTTCTCGAGTTCCCTTTTCTATGAAACTCATTGGAGTCTCACAGGCAAAGAAAAAAATGTTCTGGAATTCTATTATGGTAGATGGAGGGAAAATGCATGTATAATAAATAATATATCAACTGTGAAATATAACTGTTGCTTAAGTTTGGACACAATAAGGAGAGCAAAGTGATTTGCTTTTTTCTTCAGGGAAAAGCAAATGAACTGAAAATAACGTTTTGTTCCCAGCTCTATTTCTGATTTTGCCATATGTTTGCTGCTAGAGACAACAGTTTGAAAGTCAGAGCCACAAAAGTGGCTGTGTGTAATTCTCTTATGCAGTTAGTTCAGAATACTGTGACCCTGTTTTCTTGTGTGCCTGGAGGTATTCCTGCTCAGAGCTCCTGGTGTGCTGAGACCTGCCATCACCTCCTGGGCAGCCTGGGCATTTGTGCTGAAGCAGAAACATGCTTCGGAGGAGTGACTGGAACAAGGTCATTTAGCACCCAGGGGCTACAACGGAGCCTGGGCCACAAGTTAACCTTAATTATTATTTTCACCTTTATTTGGGTGGCCAGCAGGGTGAGGGAAGTGATTGCCTCCCTCTCCTCTACTCTAGTGATGGCCATGAAAGGTATTCAAAGAACTGATGCACCTCTCCTATGGAGAAGACTGAAGGAGCTTGGGTTGTTCAGCTTGGTGTGGAGAGAAGGCTCTGAGATCTTATAGCATCCTTCTAGCCTACAGGTGCCCTGGGGGGGGACTCTTTATCTGGTAGTATAGTGACAAGATAAGGATCAACAGTATTAAACTAAAAAAGAGTAGATTTAGATTACATTTAAGGAAGAAATTCTTCATTATGAGGGTGGTGAGGCACTGGGAGAGGCTGCACTGAGAAGTTGTGTCTGCCCCATCCCCAGAAGTACCCAAGGCCAGGCTGGATGTGGCCCTGGGCAGCCAGAGCTAGCAGGATGATGTTGGATCTGAGTGATCTTTAAAGTTCCTTCCTTAACACAAATCATTCTATGATTCTAAGATCTTGATCTTGAGGAGACTGAGACATGTCACAGGTTCTGCTTTGACAGATGAAAGCTGAATCAGATTGAGAACAAATTTGAAGCTGTGTCTCCCAGCTGGCTAATGAGGGCATCAGACTGACGAGTTCTACCACATGTGCCAATGAGAAGTTGTGTTTCTCTGAGCTACTGTAAGTTCATTCCTTTTCTGTTTCTAGGGTTAAGGTTGGTGCTTGTACTTGCATGGTATTGTCTAAAGACAGGCCTATTAGTTGTTTTGTGGACAAAACACATAGTTCAGCAGCTCTTCTCTCCTGGAACAATAAATTCATCCCTAGATACTGAGCTAGTTTAACATATGTCAAAAAGCAAACTGAAATGAATGGTGGGCTCAGTTTATTTCTCCCTCTCATGAATTTTCTTGTCATATTGAAACCTCTCTCTGCAATCCAGTCCCTGGGTTCCCATTGCTGGTCACCATTTTGAATAAGGATTACGCAGGCAGCTGCAGTTCTGTTTTCTCTCTTTTTGTTTTCAGCTGTGAACTGCCAAAGGTCCTGCATACACTGTGACCAAATTATAAATATATTTTATGAGGTGAACAAGAATAGCAATAGTACTTTGGTAACCTGCATTTGCTGATGAATGACAGGTTTTGTAGGTGTTGAGTAACTGGTTATTTCCAAATGCCTCCTTTACTTCTGATGGACCAAACTGTTGACCAAACTTTGAACCTCCCTTCTTTTGAGTAAGTCTGGGATCACAGTTCAGCCTTGTACTTGCTTTCATCTCCTTTGCCATTTCTCCTGCTTTTTCTTGGAAATACTGATGGGACAGTCTTCTTCAGTGCATGGACAGTTTTCTTTGGCTTTCTAAAAGTAATGCATCATGCAGAGCTGAAAATCAATGGAGAAAGGAATGAATGGAATATTTAGAATTCTGAAGACTTTAAGTTTTGTGTTAAGCTTTTGATTTGAAGCTTTTGTCTTTTAGATTAGCTCTGTAATGGTGCAGATATATCTGTCACTGAGGTCCCAGCTAGCTAATGAAGGCTAAGGCAGGTGATACAACATCCCTCAGACACTTGCTACAATCTCAGCTTTAATGGCTTTGACAAATCCCCTCAAGCAGAACTGTCGAGCTGACTCTGTGATCAGATGTGTCCAAAAGCTTTAAAAACACCACTAAGAATGTCAAATGAGACTGATGAAGTTAGATCCCATCTGCATGAGGGGATAAATTGTTCTTGAGTGTAATTCACAGCCTGAACATCAGACTGTTGTAATCAAAGTCCAAGTGAGCCTCTGTAGGGCATAAATATCAGCAGCTGCTCTTTATATACAGCAGATCCTTTTCAAAGCCTATGTATGCATATTAATTATTTTCCTAACTGAAATTTCTTTAAAAGATGCCTCAACCTGCCACAGATCAGAGAATATATCTGAGCATCTTGATTTATTTATCTAACTGATGTTTTAAGGCTTTTCTTTTGTTTGGAAATGCTCTTTCTAATTTACTTAGCTATTATGTGAGTAAATTTAGAAGTGACTCACTTGTAACCTCCATTCAGGATTCACTGAAGGGCAGTAGATTTATCAAGCTCGTGATTTCCACAGCTTTAAGTAGAACTGAATCAGAGCCTGTGGAAAGGCTAGTTCAATATTTATGCATGGTTGGAGATGGGAAGTGATTGGGGTCAGGATACAAAAGTACTTTTGCCCAGTAAGTGAGAATCAGATCATTCTACAAGTTATACTGGTAAATGCAGGACTTAATTTCCAGTGGATTAAGATGGAGCTGATGAGAAGTTTGTATATATGAATCTGAACCTGTCTAGATCAGCAGAATTTTGAAGTCACCATCTGTGGTATTCAGAAACAAGCTGAAATGCCTGGATAGTAACAGTCCATAGGCCTTTTCTCTGCCTTCTTGTGTGCCTTAATTTGACGGGTCTAATCATAGCATTGCTGAGGGACTTGGTTTGTCATGGACCTTAATGACCACCCTGTTCCAACCCTCCTGCCATGATCTGGGTTGTCACCCACCATATCAGGCTACCTAGGACTCCATCCAGCCTGGCCTTGAACACCTCCATTAGCAACATTTCAACCATGCAATTAAAAATAAATAAAAAAACCCCACACATTTATAACATCAACACGTATACACAATAGTTTAATAGTATCACATCATTTTGCACAATATTCCTGAAGGTTATTTATTTATTTATTTTCAATGAAAAATAATTTCAAAGCATAGTCAGGTAGCAGAAGTCAAATTATATAGAGATTGCTTTATAAAATGCAGAACAGTCTCTCCGGCCAGACCCGGTGCCAGAGCCCAGAAGGGGCCCAGCCCCAGAGGAAACCTCGGGCCAGTGCATGGCCCCACACACTGAGTGCAGGAGAATGTTGGTCATGTTGAACATCCTTTGCCTTTTATTTCCTAGGTCTTACAGTGCTTTATACTTTCAGGGCTATCAAATGCATCTTACCTGACAAAGGTAAGGAATAATTTAACCGTTTATCTATGAAATATTCTCAGTCTTCCAATTAAGACATCGGATTTTCTGGGTGTGTATTCTTGTTTTCCTGCTAGCATTTCTCCTGCATGGTGGGAAAGCTCAACATCAGTGTTCCAGAAAAATCACCAAGAGAAAGAACGAGTTGTTCCTTACATACAGAGGACCAAGTTCTGGTGACCTTTCCACCAGTGGGCAAAATCACACTGAACATTACACTTAGCTGTTATTTAATTGGCTCTTCTTCTGATGGAAGCAATTCTGGCAGTGCGATAAATCTCCTGGCCAATGGTGGATTGCTGTTTTCCTGTCAGTTTTATAACTAACTTTTCATTTAGTTCTACAGTTAAAGCAGGGATGCTTCAAGGTTGAAGGCACTAATGCCCATAATAACAAGAGATTACCATTCAGGATATTTTCTGGGGAAAAAATGGTCATAACTTCAACTAAATGAAAATTGCCCCATTCCTGTTTCTGATAAATAAATAATTATTGTGAGGAGAAAGCAGCACTAAAAAGAGAAATGCTTTTCAAGATTGATTCAGTTATTGTGATTTTATGTGATGAGTGACTGAAATTTCTTTAGGTTCTTCCCAGAACAAACATACACGCTTCTCAAGTCCTGTGAAGAACAAAAAAAGCAGTGGTGGTCATATAGAAGTACCAATTTAATCCCCAGTCCACTAGATGCTTTTGTGTTAGTGCAGAGAGTACATGGGAACTCCTAAACCATTATTATGCCTGTAATTAGCCACGTTTAACCTTTGGAATCCTTGAACATGTTTGTGAAGCCAGTGTAGGCAGACCCAAGCTGTTCTTTTAGTGCACTCAGCTAAGAAAAAAAAAGAAGGAAGCTTGGATTCCTTTGTACCTATCCGCTTAGACATGTATTTGGACCGAGAGCTCTCTGGAAGGAGAGTTCTTGGTATATATTGTGGGAAATCTCGAAAACAGACAGTAATAAATACATCATTTTATATGGATGATGGGTAATTCAGTGTCTAAGAATGTGAATGAAGAACAAATCAATCTGAAGAGATGCTCTGTTCCTTGGTGTTCTTTCTCCATTGAATTTTCCTCAGCAGTCCCAGCAAGGGGGTATTTTCACAGGTCCTTTACTGAAAATCTCTTATCTTACTGGTTCATGAGAATTCAGAACTGCAGGCCGTGGAAGGTGGTTCATTGCAGCTTATGTTTGAAACAGTCAGTATCAAGTCCAGGTAATTACATGTTTCAGCTGTTGTTCTAACTTGGGCTAATGGTCACTTGTTCTAAATCACTTTGGCTTGCTTAGTGAGGAGGCATAACATATTACTGTCCCCTCTAGTAATAACCATACCACACCAATCTGGGTTTAATGTAATCTCCAGTTACCTCTTCCAAGTTCATTTTAGGATTGTTTGCTCCCAGTGACCCCCTTCAGATTGCTAGCTGTGTAAATCCTTGTTGCAGAGGGTTGTTGGGTTTGAGGAAAAGGAGAGAAGATTGTGAATAAAAAGAAGCCTGGTATTCTTTCTCCACTAGATAACCCACAGGAGGTAGATATGATTGCAGTGGTCTGATTTAGTTAGTGCAGATTCCATTGCTAAATGAATAAATTTAATACAGTCTAGTAGGTGTTTGTTAATTAGTTTGTTTACAGAGGCACTTATAAAAACAATATGTTTCAGCAAGAGCAGATCAATCATGCTTTCTCTGAAGAAGCCCCAGAGAGACAGAAAATATCAATAACACCAGCTATTGGCTGCTGCAGTGTGCTTCTAGTGTCCTCTGTGTGCATTTGGGGGAAGCAGGGAGAGATTGGTTTTTCCACCTCAGTTAAAGCACTCATCCTTTTACAAGTACAGCTTTGCCAGGAGAAAAATACTGAAAACTTGCCAGTCTAATAAATGTGAAGATTATGTAGATGAAAATCCCAAAGCCCTTAGGTTCTGACCACAGTGTTGTGTAGATGAATTGGCAGAGCCTGAAAACCTTTATCTCATCTCTCTTGACCTATGGTTATTCCCTTAAATGCCTTCTCCAGGCTCATTCTCCCAGTTCCCATTATAGCATTTCTCTCCTGTGAAGCAATGCAAGGAAGCTCTAGGCTCATGTTCTCTTTTAATGTTATTTGGAAAAGGATCATCACTAAGACTGATTTTCTTTCTGTGGATCAATGTGCTTGCATCCCAGCTTGTATTGATGTTTACATGTTCTTCTGGCACATGGTAGACAAAAGCAGCTTCAGAGGTAGGAACAGCATTTGTGAGAGTGCTTGTGATGCTGTTATCACCAGCTTAACACACTGATGGGCATTGTCTGGTGCAAAGAATCCCGTATTCATGGTATCCATCCTTACCAGTGGAAGTACAAAGTTTGTCCTTGAGGAAGCATCTTCATTAAATGCTCCTTGTGCTTGGGTGGAGCTGCCAAACTTTAGATGATCACCTTATCTGACAGCAGCTGCTTTATAAGTCCCTGTGGGTGTATCCTAGATTCTGGGATCCTGCCAAACACTTCTCCTTTGTTAGGCCCAGGTGAAGGCACTCTGTGCTTAGCAGCATGAATTATGCTACATTTTAAATGTGGAATCTCATACTCAGAGTTAACATGACAGATGATTGGTCTCCTCAAAGCTCTTTGGGCTGATCACAAGTTCAAGCTTGGAACTGCTGCCTGCATTAGAGGTAGAGCTATGGTACATCCAGGTGATGTACTTTCAGAGATGCAATTTATACAAGTCAGATAAGTCAAAGGTAGAAGTGAAGGAGGTAAAGTTTCTTTCTTCTAGAAGAGAATCAGAGGCTCTCATGTACCATCCTTATGTTGTGAAGAACAGATTCTGCCTTATACTGTGCTGTTCTCAGCTATGCTAAATGATAGTCTGAGCTTATGACAGTCTAGGCCTGCAATTTTAAATGGATTTTAGCTGTGTAATTCAGGATCTTGATGTTGTTTTGATGTGTGTATTTTTTAAGCTATACTGCTTATGTTTAACATCCTTTCTGACCCTCATGAATGCTGCAGGATGGAAAAGTCATTTGACTTGTGGGATGCTATTTAATAAAAATAATTCTTTATGGCTGAATTTATAAACTGTGATCTGTACCAATAGAGAAAACTGTAGGTGATCCCATCAGCAAAATCTCCATCAAGTGCTCCCCTCTGGTTTTCATTTTCATCTCAGATGCAGGGAAAAGAAACTGAGACATTTTCAGAGCTGTAATCTGCAATTGTCCAATGAAACTATGAGATGTGAATTACACACAATGCTGTGCAGGGAAGGAGCTGAAGGATGAGAGAAGGGCCCCACAGTGAGAGAGAGGAAGGGACTTCACAGAAACTGGGATAGGGGCAATTAAAAGATAGTTTATGTGGAATTTGTTAGAAGAATTGGGTTGCAGATGCTGGGTCTGGGATAACAAGGGGGATGAAGGCATTTTCAAGCTTGGTGATGCGGTTTCACTAAAGGCATACTTACTGACCTAAGTTCTGTTCTGGGATGCTAGGTAGACAGGATCTTTCACCCTGAAATCCTGCTACAGCCTGCCTGCCCTTGTACTCTGGTGTCAAATGTCTCACACTGTTCTTACAAGCATGATTTCCATTCATTACACTTAATAAAATGCATAGCGTGAGGTTTTCACTTGCTCTTAGGCATGGTGTGTTGCACAGCACCCAGCTATTTAACTGGTAATGCCTAAATCTTGCACAATGGGAGAAGATACTTTGTATGTGCCTTGTTATATCACAAAACAAAATTTGAAGTAGAAAAGAAACAGTTACCCAACAGTTTGGTGATGCGGGGAGTGAAGCTAATGTGTCAGGCTGTAATTTTTCCAGCTGAGCATGGGCAACAAATACAGTTCTCACCTGCACAGTTGTGTATTTTTCCCATCTGTTTGGCTGTTGAGCAGTGGTAAGTATGATACTGGTGTTGCCACATAGCAAGCTCTTCCCTGAGCTGCTGGATCAAAACAGAATGTTACCCGAAGAAAAGCTGCATGTGTCTCTTACAGGTAGATGAATTCAATTTGAGGTGGCAATGCCATGATCACTTCTAGCCTGTTGCTCTCACATCTGCCTCTCTCATCATGCTACTAGTGCTGGCAGAAGAATTCAAAAGCCAGCATAGCTCTACATAGCTCTCAGTTCCAGTGGAAATGGGAGAGTCCTTTCTGTCTGCTGCTGCTGGTTATGTTGCCTAAAAGTAGTCAAGGAGCTATAGTTCATAACATCAGTCACTCACAGATTGTACTAGCAGCCATGCAATCATATAACCTGTGGGTTTTGTTTTTTTCTGTTGGCTTTTTCCCAGATCTAGTGCAGTTAAATGTCTTTTAATTAGAACATTCTTGGTTTTCACTCAGTTGTTTTGGAGAAATACGCAATATGCTTTATGTCTAGTGTACCTCAAGTTATTGGTAAGCACTCTTTCACATTTCCTCTGTTTCTATTTGGGGATTGTCTTACATGCTAAGCCTCTCTTTTCACTCCAGAGTAGAAAAAGTACAAATGTGAGTGGCATGACTCAGGGATGGATAATCCTGTTCTTAGTACCACCATACCCTTGTTGGTGTGATGGCTGACAAAGGGTAGTTAGGACTGTGTACTGGTGTGGTTCTGTTTCCAGTTGCCCTCTCTCCCAGTTGCTCTCTACTCAGCTCTGCTGTTTTGAAGTGAGAAGCATGATCTTCTATCTAGCAGGAGCTGTCTGTCCCTCCTGGTGTCAAGAGCAAATTGTCTTCCAGAGCCTGGAAAATCATTGGGCTTTCAGAGCTGCTCCATTAGGCTGATGATGGTACAGATGGAAAGCAAACAAAGGCAGCCCCAGTACATATTGTTTTTTTGAAACATCTTCTGGATGAAAAACAATATAGGAAAACCAAGGGTAGCTGCTTTCTGCGGAGTGGTTATAACTGCAAGTCTTTGAGGAGTGTAGAGAGAATTAGTGTTGCTTGGATGAAAAGAACTATGCACATGTAGTGTTTGCCTCTGAGAAACTGAACCTGTTTCATGATGGTTATCAACTATTTATCTTCTGTTCCTTTGCTATCTTGCATTTTACAGGGGTGAGGAGGCATTAGCAAGGGGTTCTGTTTGCTTCCCTTCATGGCTGATTCCTTTGCTCTTGGCTAAGAAATCATTATGCTTATTCAAAAGAAGGCTGTGCAGGTTTGTTTTGGAAAGCTTTACAGAAATCTGTGGACAAATTGACTGAGCCCAGGGCATTTCCAGATTGTGTATCCTTAATTGTATTAAACACTTCAGAGCCATCTGATGGATTGTCTCACAGTTCAACCATCTGGTCTTGAAATATAGGCAAGCTTTACTTTATGGAGAAATTTGGAATCACTTACACTGAAGTTTTGTTAGATGGCCCCTGGGCTGCCCTTTGATGGAGGAAGGCTAGTACAGTGTCACTGCTGATTGAGAGAAACATAAGGTTTCAGGGGCTCATTAGTTTTGATTAATCAGGCTAAAAAACCATCTTTCTTGCCTTTCTTGTCCTTGCAAAAAGACAAGTTACTCCCCCCAGCCCAAATCCAAACCATAAACAGTTGGCATTGTTCTTTAGTAGCTTTGTTATTATAAATCTACAAAACCCACTCTGCTTTCAAAACAAAATTGTGTTGTCTTTTAGGTAGTTAAGATTCCATTAGCGTAGCTCTTAAAAGCTTGCAACGTCTGTGTGAGGGAGGGATATATGGTTACATTGCAGCAGCAATGAGAGGATGTACGGAGGAATAAAGTCATGTTGGAGAAGTTGACTTACCTCTTCAGTACTGGCTTTTAGCCTTCTGGTTCCTGTGCTCTCTCTTTCTTTCTCTGAGATGGAAATAGGAAACATGAGGCTGCCCTTGTTCTCAGGCCAGGTGAACACATGGTACATGTGAACTCGAGAAAACTCCTCTTTTTGGTGGGGAGATGTTTAAGGCCCTCTCCTAATGTGTTCTGTGTTCCCTGTGCTGGTCAGCCCAATTGCTCTCAGGATAACAGCTTTCCTCACAGTGAAAGCTCGGCTCTAGCTTTTCATTCTCTTTAGTACTGATCTGTACTCAGTGCCAGCAAGGGGAGGCAGGGTAACTGGTAATGAAAGGAAAGAGAAGCGGTCAGAGAATGCTTTCAGTTATATGCTGAAGCCATTGCAGACTCAGTTTTCAAGATTTTTGCCAACAAAGCAAGTATTCCTATTTAAAATTGTTTAGAGACTAGAGATGCATTTGTGTACATGAATTTGGCAATTTATTTATTTATTGTAGTTTATTGATTTAGGCCTAAGAACACAGAGTATTTCCCAGAGATGTTGTGGACTGCAGAAGGTTCAACAAGCCTGATTCTCCAGAGTCACTTTTAAATTTACAAGAGAACCCTAAAATTGATTTGGTTTGAAATTAAATCCTGAACATTCCATGTCCTAAAAAGCAAAGTTTTATCAAGTGACATATCTGGAGGCCATCCCATTCCTCCCAGTTCTAAGGTTTGAAGTCAGTGGGTCAAAATGAGAAATGAATTCTGCTGAGCTGGAACTTACATTCCACTGTCAGAAGATGTATAGTAATAGTGCCATGGCAGTAGTGCCAGGAGAGGGTGCCATGGGATGACAATTAGAGATCTGTTTAGTTCTGTGAGCTGAGAGTGGCTTGGCCTGTAGCTAAGGCGTTGCTTTGTGATTCCATGCAGCAGTACCAGTAGTGGAGGGAGGAAGCCATGGGCATGATGCTGAGCTGCTCTCTCTGCTCACCTTCCTGTGGTGGGTGAACTGGAGAGCAAAGAGTTTATTCAGAGCTTTTCTGAAAAGGCATCAAAAGATGGTGTTCATATGAGCTGTTTCCCTCAAAAGCTCAGCATTTTGGTTTGTTAAAGGAGTCTGGCTGCCAGTATTCGTTTAGAGGCATTTTGACAGATAATGTAGCATTTTGACTATAAAACAAAAACAAACAAACAATCAAACAAAAAAACCCCAACCATCTGACTACAAATGAAACAAAAAAGAAACCATTTTTTTTCCTGGAAAAACGAAACACCCAGCCCAGCCCTTATGATCACCTCCCTATTTGAGTGAACCATTTATGACTGAGTTGAAGCCTGTTCACTGAAGCAGCATAGTTTGTGCAATAAAAGCAATTTCCCATCACAGGGACGTGTAACAGTGTTTAGTACTTAATATTTATGCAGTGTGGTGTGGATCCCTGACTAAAACATCCTGTCTGAACATGAAGTATCAGCAGTGAACCAGGTAAGCGGTACATTGAACCCCTCTCAACTAGACATAAAGTATGTTTAGTTGTCTGATGCACGTCACAGACATAACAGAGTGGAAACTAATTGGCTACAGTCCCACAGTTGAGGGTATAATGTAAAGGCACCTCAGTGTTGCTGTAGGTTTCCTGGTGGATCACAAGAGCAGCCTGCAGGAAGAATTGATGTTCCTGAGAAAAGATGAGTTAATGCTACAGACATAACATTTAATTTTAATAGCCTTGTTGCTTCAGTGACGCATGTGTTGGCCATATCCATCAGTGACTTCCTCTTCACGTTTAGAAGGAGAGATGGAGATGAATGTAGCTGTGCCCTCTCTTTGCCCCACATGATTAGCATAGACTGCCTTCCTCATGGCTCCCAAATGTGTTGCCTTTTCCCTTTCCTAAGGTCTAACTGCTTTTCCAAGGTGGACGTAGCGTGAACACTATAGCAAAGGTTATATGATATTTGGATGCGTTCTCCAGCAACTACTGTGCTTGTTTCCATTTTCTTTTTGCAATTTTTGTACAAATGCAATAAGCAGATAGGTATGTGGCTGGATTGCAAGTATGGAATCTTCTCCTTTTCTACTTGAGAGAGCTTACACTCACAAATTATTTTATTTCTACTTTTTCCATGCTTTTTTTCCCTGAATTTTGTCTTTTACTCTCTTACCTCATGAGGATATTGCTGTTATAATGCATTGTCTCAAGTGAGAGAGGGAGGAATTGGCTTGCTGACCTAAATATTAGGGGTCTAATTGCTTTTTTTTCCACAGAAATATGCATGCGGGAGACTGAGGAAGGATTAATTATTATTTTTTTCTCTCAGTTCTTCATCCATTAGCAGTGGAAATATGTCCCTTCCAACTGAAATGAATAATTTCCTTCCTAAGTTCTCATGCAGATCCTGTAGTACTCTGAACAGGTCTGTGCTTGTTGTAAGGGTAGTGTGAGTTTTGGACTAATTACTGGGTTCCTCGCTGTTCTGTTCAGGTCCTGCCAAAGCCAGTGGCAGAACCTTACAAGGACACGTATTTAGGTCAGACAGTGGAATGAGCCAGCCCTGTCACTTCTGTGCTGTCCTCAGATCCGTGTGTACTGTGAACTCATGGAAGTGTGGGGAAAGCCATTCTAGTTTCTCAGGTGTAACTTCTTGACAATCAGATGCATGATTTACTCTGAGGAGGAACGAATGGCAAGACTTTCAAGAAAAGGTGTGCTTTAAGAATTCTAAGGACTTTAAGAATTCTAAGGATATTTCTTAGCACCTAGAATTGGCCTGGCTTGTCTCCCTTTGCCTTTTACTCCCATGCAGTGTAGGAGTTGAAGGTTATGCTGTGTACCTGGCTGCATTTTGGTGAGGTTCAGAATCAAGTCCTGTGTTTCTTAGTGTTAAGGACAAAAGAAGAGCTGCAAATAAATCTTTTACTCCTGAAAGCCTGTCCTGTGGGGTTAATAAGCCTGGAAAAGGGGAGTTGTTCCTCTTGTTTTGTTTTAGATGCTTTCTCTCAGTGCCCCATGTCTTAAAATGGATGGAGGGTAATGGACTACTGATCTGATTTTGTTTGAAAACTATACATCTGTGATACAAATGAGATGTGAAAATAGTGTGTTGGCATTGACTTTTATTTTCTTTTTAAGTCCTTTAAACATGGAGCATACAGTCATCTTAGTGCCAACAGGGAGAGAGGGAAGTGAGATGAGATGCTCACATGGAATGTGTTTTTATCATCTGTGCTTCTGGTTAGTTTGCTCTCTAAGGTACTTGCTCATTAAGGGAACCTATTAAAGCAACAGCTGAAGAAAAGAGATGTTAAGATGTACGCCGCTAGAAAGCAGGGGAGAGATTTCCATCTCTAGATCTCAGTGCACCGGTAACTTAGATGAACACAGCATGTGACGGCTTTGTTTTCAGCCACTGCATCCCTCCTCCTTTCTCATTATGTAGAAAAAAAGTGAACTTTTGGGAATGTAGCCATGAATAAAAGGTGAGCCAGGTGGCTGTTATATTCAGATTGTGTCAGTATGGGATTAGATGGAGTCAGGCCTTCAGGGGAAAGCTACGAGGCTGCTGTTCAAGTCCATGAACAGTGTCAGGGAGCAGCAGGGGGAGTCTGTTCCCCCAAATAGAACTGGGTAGAGGAACATGCTGGGAGATGTGGGGTCCTTTCCAGCAAGGATGCAGTCCCTCAGCACCACAGCAATGCCAGTTTCATCCAAGAGCCTAGAGCCCAGACTGTTGGACAAACCACTAATTTAATACATATTTCCATGTCAGGACAAGCCTAGAATTAGAAGAATACCTAGAGACTAATTTCCTTACTCTCTCAACTCTTCTTTCCGTATTGCAATTCATGGAGGTCAGGCATCTCTTTTCATACCACAAAACAAATACAGGCCCTGGGTAGTAGTAGCAAGGCTACAGGAAAGCTTTTATATCCTTCCACAGCTCCTGGAAATAGAGCTGCATTTGGCTACTGAGTACTTGGTTTATAATAGAACTGCAATATCTCATGCCAACTCCATGTTGAGACTGTGTTTAAAATAACTAAAGGTCCGGAAGTACACAACTCAGGTTCCAGTTGCAGCTCTGACTCACAGTCCTGTTGAACATTCCTGGGTTTAGTGTTTTCCCTTCCTGTTTAAGTGTATAAATGGATGGTACAGCATACACCTATTTTGGGACTTCTCCCTGTTCCCAGCAGAAAGCAGAAATGGAATAGAAATAGAGATTAGAAATAATTTTCTTAAAATTAGAATGAATAGAAAAAACAACGCTTGGCTGCATCTAAACTTCGGTATGTTTGGAGTTTAAATCTGGAGCTGAATTTGGCTGTGTCCCAACATGAATGAATGTGGACATCATTTATATTGCATTGTTTTATCAGATGCTCCTTAACATGAAAAAACATTCAAACAAAACCAGAACTTAAATCGCTATTTGGACCAATTTCTGGTAAACCTTCAAGAAAAGAACAATTGTTGATGTTGCTGCAGTGCAGCAGCAGTGGTTTAATTCGTTCTGATTTTTTATATGAACTTTTCATATAAAAAATTGGCCAAACTGTTATTTTTTATTGTTATTGGTGGTTTCAGAGGGGCTTCCACCTGTATTCCTTTTTTCTATTTCCTCTTATTGCTAGTATAGTAAGTGGCTTATTTCAAAGGCAAAATCCAACAGGCATTGCTGTACATTCGTTCTGTAACTTCATGTTTTTATGTCTTTTTTTTTTTTTTGTTGCAAAGAGGCAAGCTGCTTTTAAACTCAAATCTCCCAGTCAGAATTCCATTCTAGGACATTCTTCTTTGTGATGGTGGAAACCCACCACAGACCTACCTCTGAATGCCAGCTTTTATGCCTGGCAGAAGAGGTGAATTTCTGTCAAGTATGTATCTTTGCTTTTGTCAAGAACCATGCTACACACTGATATAGTACAGGCAAGATACTGGAATATCAGAGAGAAGTAGTCTGACAAGGAAGCTAGATAGGGCATCATCAGTAATACAGTGCAGACAAAAGATTTCCTCTGTCACAGAATACATTCAATGTGTTGGACAGCATTGATTTTTAAAACTGCTTACCTGACAGGGATTTATCTCACAAAATGTCACGTTTACTGCTACTGTTTCTTAAGTATTTCTCATAATATACGTTTTGAGAAATGACATATTTGATCAGAGGAGCGATCTTTGTCAGTTTCTTAGTTGTTGCTTCAGACAACTTGGAACCTTGCTCCCATTTACGGAGAAATATAAGTATAAATACCTGCTTATATTTTTAAAAAAAGAAAAATGTTCTTACTCCATAGAACCCAGTAGCAAATAAATGCTATAAATGCTGATATGACTTTCCCAAGTAACAAGTTATAACAACATCAGGTTTGGTTTCACATATTTCTGTTATACCCTCAAGCAAAGAAGAGTTTCTGTGTTGCAAAGGCGTTACTGGTATGGACAGCCATTCCTGTGTGCTGCTCACAGAATGCTTTGCCGTTTCCTCAGGATCCCTTTTCAGCAGCAGTTAAGGCAATAAGCCACATAGCAGTAAAGGACCTTGTAATTTAGCAAGCCAACAAGGCAAAATACAGCCAGTGGAGGAAGTGTAGCATATGGCAAATAGTTTGCTTCACAGGCAGTTTGTGTAGTATTTTCTGTGTTGAAAATGTATCTGATCTTTCCACCAGCTACAACCCTTTGAAAGACATGCTGTAGAGAAAGCTTTAATTTCAAAGAGCAGCAAGAACTTTTTTGATTGTTTAGACTCTTATGTTTTGTCTCTCTCCCACAGAAGAAAAGATTTACAATGTTTGAAAAACATTTTATTGTGTTAAATTATCTGGGGTGGTTTGCCTTGCTAGATAAAGCTTGCTGTCAGCAGCAGGTAGGTTGCATGATATGTATTGTGTTGTTGCCACGCTGAGGAAAGTGCTACGTATCCTAAGATGTGGCTGGGATACTGGCTCTGAGATGGAAAATGGGTTCAGTCCAAAAGATGGCCCCTAGAATTTTCCCCAAGTAAGAGGAGAACACATAATGAACTTCAGGATGTGGGATCTGTCTTTCTGACTCAGGATCCATCCGGGCAAAGAGCAGGACATACTGTGGGTCAGAGAGAAACATGACCTTGCCCTCACAGGCCCTTGTGTCTACCCTGCACATTTGCTAGTTGGACGTTTTCGGGGCCTGCCTGTTTTGCAGCAATGCTGATGGAGTGTACAAACCTGGCACCCCCTGGGACTTCTGCCTGACTGCGGCCTTTTCTTGGGCAGTTCAGCCACTGACTTTTGCTAGGAACAAGCCCTGAAACAACCCTGTCCCCAAGGAACGGCAACTCTTAACCACCATGGGATTTCTCAAGAAGATGAATATAACCTTCTGACTGAGTTTGATGAGATTTACAAGTACTAACCCTGCTAAGTTCAAAGGTGGCCTTGTGTAATGTTGGGACATGCTCCAAACAAGTGCTGTTCCCTGTGCTTTTTCATCTTAGCACTATATCGGAGCACTGGGGTTTTTACTGCAATTATTGACCCAATTTATTAAAATGTTAATGCAAACTGCCTACTCTGCAGAAGAGTCAGGCAGTATCTGGAAAATGTCTCACAAAGAGCCATCACAGTTCCCAGTGCATGCATAGAGTATTAGGAAACACTTAATACACTCAGTTGACCACGTGGCTGCTCTGTCTGAGCTGTCCTGTGCTCAGAGGAGTGGGTGGATATGTCTTCACTAGCACTTGAGCTTTCATACATCATCGTGAGTTGTCCCAGTTCTCCACAGCACGGGCAGTGCTCAGATGAGAGGGAGTGAATGAACCGAACCCTCTTAGTTTGTGAGTGGGGAAGAATGCATGTTTTATAACTCACTTATTGCATCTGGCCTTGCCCTACATTTTCCAGCTATCCTGATGATGTCCTCAATCTTGCACATGACTGTTACAAGCTAGTTTGCTCTTTATTTCCAGTACTGATTTCTTTGACTGGCACAGATGCACGACGAAGGTACATTAAAATAAACAAGACCATTAGCTCTGCCAGATTGGAACTTCCTTCTGCATTGTATTTTTGTTTTATTTTTTTCTGGGACAGGATGGAAGGACAGACCACAGGAGGGAGAAGCTGCTCGCTAGGGTACAGTGAAAAGGGGCTCAGATGCTACAGAGATGGCAGTAACATAACAGCTTTTCTGTGCCCATATTCTTTTGTACTTCCATTCTGCCACGGTCGGTTCTGCTGGGGTTAAGATAGGTTAAAATCCGCTGTGATGTCTCAGCAGTTTACCAAGATACAAGGATCATCGTAGCCTAAATGTGTTAGAGGTTCTGTGGAAAGGATGTCTAGAATTGCTTGAGTACAGTCTGTTAGGGATCTGCTAGACCAGATTGTACCTAAGAAAGTCACATGTGATTTGGGAAGGTATAGAAAAGGAGTCGACAGCCACATACAGGAGAAGATGCTTTCAGAGTGATATTTAGGGGTAAAGGAATGAGACAAAAGGAAGGAAAACAGGCTGATGTGCCGGAAATTTGTGTAGCTGTGAGTTTCATTACACCAACAGATACTTTCCCAGGACATGAGGTAGAAGAATCCCCCGCTTGAGTAATTGGAAAGTGATGGGTGGATAAGCCCTGGGGAATGATGCTTCTTGTTAGACTGGGAGATGGACTTGACTTTCCCATCTCCAGTTTCAAGGACTGTATGTTTGAGTGAAGAGAGTAACAGGACCCCCTTCCTCTGTGCCAGAAGGCCTTGGCTGTCTGCTGCAGTTCTCACACCCACAGAATACCAGGCTCTTGCACGTGATGGTAACCACCTCAGTGGCTGCTTTTCATCTTTTTTCTCAGTATTTAAAAAAAAAATAAAATAGGACACTTATAAGTCACTTGCACAGAGGTGACTACATGGGATATTTAAAGTAAGTTTAGAAGTTGCTCTTAGCATCTGAGATATTAAAAAGGGTAAGATTTTCATGAATACTGAGAAGTCTTAACTCACCTGACAGTCTGAGGTGGTTTAATTTAGTATTTTGAGCAGTTTTCCTTAAGTGAGCCATGTCTTGTATTTTACAGGAAGAGAGGCGGGACTTTATTATAATTGCAGATCTGTTGAATCTGGAATGAGTAACAAGGCAGTGTGGTTGCAGTTACTGCTCAGATGGTGCCTTATGGTTGTAGTCAGGCAGAACGTGGTGGCATCTGATGATTTTGGAGCAGAGCAGGGGGCATAGGAAGAGGTTTTTAGCATCAGTCAGTCTGTGACTGATGATTTCAGACCAGGACAGATCTTATGAGGTATTTTAAACAGCATACAGTAGCTCTGGAAACATAGAAACAAAACAAACCTTCAGAAGAAAAATAAGAATAGATTAGGGGAGATGATGGCAAGATGGTTGAGATGTCTATTCATGTATTTCTTCTGTGAAAACACCCATCTATGCTCATTATTTCTGATTTCTTTTTCATACTGAATCTAGAACAAAAAAATTGGGCTATGGAGTGAATCCTGTTTTTTCTCAGATTTCTTATCCAAGACAATAATTCAGACAATTTGTGAGACAAGAAAGAATAGCAGGATAGCCAGCAAGCCAGACTTGTAACATTTAGCTCCAAAACAGTCCTGTTGCAAGTGATACTGCTGTGCTTTGCTTTCTCCAAGGAAGTGTAAGGAGTGCAGGGAGTGTGCCCTGTAGTGTAGGAGTGATGCTCCAGTTTTTTTCCTGTGGCATTAACCTGCCTAAATTTGTCGTGAATTACTGTAACTTCTGCTGACAAGAGGCAGTACCTCATGCTTGTGTATAGGTGCCGCTATTTTGTGCCTTCTACACCTGGGCAGCTGAGTACAAGCGGGGTCACTTTAACAGGTTAGCCATAGAATGTGGAGTGCTGCTATAAACTTAAGCTGTCTGGCTTTTGCTGCAGATCCAGCCTGGAGCCGGAACTTCTCAGACATGGCAGTTATATTTCTGTGGAGATATATTATTTATGAATTCCCAGTTGTCACCATATTTAAAAACATGTGAAATCTGTTGGTGAGCAGAAAATAAGTCTGGGAGAGGTCAGCCAAATAGCCAAGTGTGTGAAAATTGTGGCAGACATCCACTTAGTGCTGTAAATCAAGTACTTTCCCTGGTTTTCAGGCAGATACTTATTTCTGCTGGATTTGTCATCTGATGGTCTCTTAATCAGATAGGAATTTGAGGCCATCCTATTTCACTCATTCTTATCAGAACCACATGTGCTGTTTTATTATTACTCATTATTATTATTAGGGGAAACAAATATTTCTTAACAAATTGCTGAGGCAGTGTGGATCGTTCTGTGTAGTTGAGGAATCTTGGATCCCTGTAAATGAGCAGAGGTTAAGAGTTCACTCCATTGAACAAACAGGCAAATTTGTCCTGGGCTATTAAATTTAAATCACAGTTTATTACATTACTTCACGTAATAAACGGATCATGCAGTGAACTTTTCTGAATGTGGTCATGTACTCACTGGAGGGTAACGATCATTTGGCCAAATTTAGTTTGGGATAAAAACAGCCTCAGAGTTCAGAGGTGTTTAGATGAAGGGGATTGATTTGAACTATCGTATTAGCAAAGAAACAGTTGTGTACCTGTCTGTAGTTTTGGTGCAGGAATCTGAATCCCAGCTACATGCAATATTTTGCATGTGCTTATTTTTAACATACTCTGAGGAGCTCTGATGCAACTTTGAAAGTATTTCAATAAATATTGGTTTATAATATAGAACATCTGCGCACAGTCATTGCAAGGAATGTGATAGGCGTTATCTAGCCCTGTTTGTGATTGCTTCATATTAAAGCTAAGCTGAACTTTATAGTTCCACTTCAGCTTGTGCGCATACCACAGAGTTAAAAAAGAGGGAGATCTGGATTCACCGTGTTGGATTTTAGGCAGTAAACAGGCAGTAGGATTTCTCAAGCACTTAAACCAGGGAAGAAGCCACCTGAGCTACTGGGAGTGGGGTACCTGAACCTTGAATATTACTTTTTTCTCTATAGACAACAGGGAAAAAGCAAGCAGACTTCAGGTGGCTGAATTCCCCTCTGAAAGGTGCTTATCTTCCACATTATTTTTTAGTTAGGTTTGTTCCTCAGAAGTTGGGAAATGAGCAAGTACCGAGTACCAGCAAAGCTGAATGTTGCTTCGCATCTGAGAGCCAGTAAGACAAATGTGCTGAAAACAGCTCTATTGATACAGCACCTTTCAGCAGTGCTGAACTTCCCTGCAAATTAAATCCAAACATAAATCAAAGTTAAACCATTAATACATTTAGCTAGTATATTATCTTCCAAAGCCTAAACTAAAACTGTCAAGAAGTTTAAAATAGGTGCACTTCTCGATGTGAAAGCCGTACACTAACAGATCAGGCATTAATTTATGCTTCTTTTTGCTATATTAGGGTTTGTGAGATGGAACTGATTAATAAACAGTCTCATTAAGGTTTGTGCTTAGCCCATTGCTGGCAATACCTACCTGTCAACAACTGTGTTAACATTAGGTTGGCAATGATGACATTGAACAGACACATAAAAATACTGGTGTGTTAGGCTTTTGATAACCTATTGCACAGGTAGGCGTCCAGACAGGACTTGAATATCTCCAGAGAAGGAGACTCCACCACCTCCCTGGGTAGCCTGTTCCAGTGCTCCATCACCCTCACCGTAAAGAAGTTCTTGCACACATTCGTGTGGAACTCCTATGTTCCAGTTTCTATCCGTTTCCACTTGTCCTGTCTCCACACACTGCTGAAAAGAGCCTGGTCTCACCACTTTGCCCCCCCCACATGAGGTATTTGTAGACCTGGATCAGGTCTGCTTTCACAAACCTATCTCTGCACTCATCTTCTTCTATCCAAACTGCGGTTTTAGTCATCCTGTCACAGATGCAAATAATCTTTAGTTCAAGCAGAGCCTTATTACCCAGAGCTCTTCATCTTCCCCTGAAAACTCTTTATCCTGTGTCTCTCTTTGAGTTTGATCCCTGCACAGAATGCAGCTGCCCTGTCCCTCAGCTGGATTTGTAAGTATAACTTCTGCTCAGCTTGGCTGTGACAAAGCAAGATTGGCTTGGCTGTGCCTAAGCCTTGACTGCCTGCCTAAGATCTAAGATCAAGGTAGGCCTTGATCACTTGATAAACAGTATAGTTTATTGTTTCTATGACTATTTATGCTGTTTATTTTAGTAAGCCTAAGAGGCAGTGAAGTTCTTATTGTAATTACATAATTATTTACAACTTTTCTCCTGTTAAATATTCAGAGTGCTGTAATTCTGGGAATGTTATTGCTGGGTACTGTTGATAAATCTGTGCTCTGATTCCTTGGAAATCATTTGGTTTGGTAAGTGGATATGGTGATACTACAACCTGCTAATCTGGAAAGTCATTGCCTGGCACTGTATTTGCTTATGCAAGATGAGAATATAGATTTTTCCAGAGAGATTACTAGCAATGCAGTTTTCTTTTACTCCAGTTGCTAATCCAGAGGGGTTTACTTCCTGGTAGGAAGGAGGATTTCTTCTCATTTTCCCCTTCTGCCCTTTTTGTGCCATCAAGAGCAAATGTTTGTCCTCCAAGCAAATGGGCCACGTGAACTTTTTAGCTTCAGTAACTCGCAAAGTCTTATATGGCCACATGACTTTTAATAGATATGTGCAACACGGGATGGCACAAGTATCGTTTCTGAGGGAAGAAGCTTCTATGTTCCTTGTTCCTGGATCAGCTTTAAAGACAGCTTAAAGGCACAGATGTGATGAGAGATGAAGGACTGTAGGATCAGTTTTGCTTTTCTTGAGCTGTCTGTGCACACTTGGTGCAGGAGAGGCTGTCAGTAGGCACATATGTGTTGTGGCATGAGATTCTGGGAGGATCTTCTTTCTAGAAGGTGTAAAACTGGAGGTATTGAAGGAGCAGTAGCCAATGGGTGTGTTGTGTCTTTGCTGTAAATGAAGACTGATGAAATGACCGTGGAAGCTGAAAACGAACACAGCAGCAGGAAATTTGGGGAGCTGGGTTTGATTATTGAAGAAATTGAATTCACGTGCTGTTTAGATATCATTGAAAATCTGTGTGGATTTTGTTTACCTGGGAGGCAGTTTCAGAGCCTGACCTCATAAGTGAGATTTCTGTAAGCAGTATATAAATCTATGGGATATATTTAAGAGAAATGTGGGCTGGTTATCATCATGGCCCATATCTTGTTCTTTTCTTTTACTTTTCTTGATTTCAATAACTTCAAATTATGATTCATCTCACGTAGAAATTCCTCACCTACTAATGTGGGGGGATTTTGTCCCAACTCCAGACAAGATGTCTGTGAATGCTAATGTTTTTGTTTTCAACCCAGAACAATGATATAACTGAGAACCGGACTGTCAGCCGAGGACATTTCTGTCTCCAACATCTGTGGTGAATGAGCCAAGCCTGGGCAAACCCAGTGGTTAATCAGCTGGGGGGAATCTGCACATCTTGTTTGCCTGAGTCAGCTACCTAAAGGATTTGCTAATAGCTGAAAGTTTGCCTGAATCATTGGGCTGCTGGGTGTAGTAAGCATCTGTTCACATCCTGGCTGCTGTAATTAAAGAGACAGAGATGTGCTGTCTAAAAAAAGAGGAGAAAGCAGTGCGTTTCTTTTTCTTTTTTTCAGTGTTATTATTGTTGTCTCCTGTTAGTCCTAGTGCAAGGCCATTAGTTGTGACTGTCCATGCTGCATGTAGCTACGTTTTGGGGATTTTTAGCTCTGAAGATCTTTCTTCATTTCTTTGTGAAGAGAGGGTGAGCAATGCGATGGATAATAGTTCTTCCAGCAAGGTAGGAAGAGGACCTGCCAAGGTGCATTGTGAAGGCAAAGATGACCCACCAGGATGGACTGGTTGGGAATGGTCAGGACTGAGAACTGTCAACTTGGACTCAGATGAGTAAAGTTCAAATTACAACAGTTCTGTAAAGTTCAGATGTCTTTAGACTGACTGGTCATCTCTCTCTGCCTGAATTCCTTACCTGCTTACTAGGGATAATGGAATATCCCCAATCTCAAAGAGATGATTTATATTAAGAGAGATTTCTGAATTACTTGGGCACTGCAGTATTGGGGTTGTAGCTCAACGGATGGAAGCTTCAGGGTAAGGTGGCCTCTGCTCTGATTGTACATATCATATCTGGTTATTTGCACATTAAAGAAAGTTTCTGTAACTGACAAACTCAACAGATAGAATCTTCTAATCTGTTGAGGAAAAGGCAGTTATATCAGCCATGCGATCCATTGTTACATTTGAGAACTTTAAGATTAATCTTACCACGTACACTTAATACTGTTGGAAAGCTTTGAGATCCCATGGAAAGAAAATGTTCTGATGTGTGAGTGGCAGGTTAAGTCTTCCAAAGCATGATTCTCTATGTTTGCGTATCCTTTCTAAAAGGAAACATGTCTGATTCTCACTGTTGGTAAGATGTTAAGTTATTAAGAATAACAGAGTTCCTGTTGCCTGAGGATATGAGGCAGATAAAGTTTTATTAGGTCCACCAGTCTAACTGGAACAAAGTAGGTCCTGTAGAAGTCCTGAAGCTTTTATGGTTGTTTCTGTTTCTTTTTTTCTGGTCTTACATAATCCATTAAATCTTCCTAGCCCGAGCTATTATAAATTACCATTGTCAGCTTTGAGAGAAATATTTATCCAGTCATAAAACTGTTTAAAATTGTTGGGTAAATTTTTATGATATTTTTAATTTCTACTTTCCTACTGATATGCAGAAAATCAAAATTAATTGAGATTCTCATTTTTGTGGGCCGATATTTTACTGCTGTTGAGTGTTGAGCAGGCAAGACAAAAGCACAAACAGTGTGATAGCCCTAGATGGGGACATGATCCAGTTGTTTCCAGTGGAGAAATTCACCCTCAGACCTCAGTGCACTTTGCATTAAGGCCGTTTTTGTTTCTTTTGAACTGATTCCAGAGCACATGTGGGGAGTTAACTAAGAGTAGAGGATGACACATTACCTAACCTGGTTATCGTGCTGGTCTCTTGGGATACATGGCTCATATGTGGAAATGATCTGCAGAGTTCAGTTTGTCTCAACATGGCTGACAGATTTCTCTGTATCTTATGTGAAAAAATAGGTTAAACTTTGAATGTAAGCATTTGACAGATAGTTGTGTGTATAGGGGGAATGTCTGAAATTGAACTTTCAGGCTCTTAAGCAGAAGTCTTCTACTTGCTAGCTACTATTGCTATGCTCTGGTTATAAGTTTTGATAACATTTAGACTGAAAAATAGTGACTCATCATAGTTCTTCCAATTATTGTCCCAAATCCTCTGATTAATAAACAGGCCTGAGACAGATCCAAGAAGTGAGGAGGCTGATCATTAGACTATTTAGATTGCAAAAATCAGAGGCTTGGGATGCTAGAAGAAAGAGGAGGCCAATCAGAAGGCTTCCTAAAAAGAGGTGTTGGAGAAAAAGAGACCTGGAAAGAAGGTGAAGATCTTGGCTGGAGAAAAGATCCTAGAAGTGGGTGTGGATCCTGGAGATCAGGAAGCTGCACGGAGGCAAATTCTTGGGGGTGTGCAAGGATTTTGGCCATTCACTGAGGCTGGTGACTACCCATGCCCACACAGCAAGAGCTCAATCTTCTGCCCTGCTTTCCCAGACTATCAGCGATCTCCGCAAGGGGAGGAAAAGTCAAGAATTAGAGAAAATAGAGCCTGGAGGATAGCAAGTCAATGTGTGAGATAGTCAGGCAAGGTTAAAGCTCTGATCTCTTTGCTTCTTAGATAAACCCCAGTATCCAGTTGCACTGTAGGTTGTTGTTCACTGTTCTGCCTGTGATAATCTGCTACACTGTGTCTTTAGCAGGAAAGAAGTGGTTTTGGTTATAGTTATGGAACAAGAAGTAATGACAGGTGCCATTCAATTTAGCATCTTTTCTTGCTATTGCAGTGTTCTCATCAATAAACGAATGCAGCTTATTTTAATTTCTGGGCAACATGACATACAGTCAAATGAGGAACGACCTCTATTTTTCAGATGGTTACCATGTGAGATGCCTTTATTACAGGCATTCCCACACTGTAATTATGTCTCAGTGAAAACATGGAAACGTTCTGTATTTTACCTTCTACTGGTACAGTTAATAAGTCCATAACTGGGACAAATAGTAGTCTTTGTTATGCAGACCTTTCTTGTGAGAATGTCAGGACAGGAAAGTCCATCAAAGCCTTTGGAGGCCACAGCCATTCACTGCTGGTCATCTGGGAGGAATTTAAAGTGGGAACCTGAGGTAGAAGGAAATCAAGGGAATGTAGTGAGGCAGCTTGCTCAAACTCTTTCAGTCCTTATGCAAGGACTCTGATATGCAAAACACTGGAGGGATTTGCAAATGTGAGGTTGTGGCCTGATGTATACAAAAAACAACAGTTCTTCCTCTACATATACAGTTCTCATAACAATCTGTAATTCTTTAAAGTCAAGCCGTAATAATTGCAAAACAGAGCCTGCTACCTGCTGAATGAAATTACATTTAAGTACTGTTTATCTGTATCTAAGCACACCAATGAGGCTGAAGCCACAGCTAAGCTTAGCTGTATTGGAACTGATCAGAAGACCAGGCTTCATTAAGTTCTTGCACACATGACCACTGGGAAGCAGGGAATAGCCTTGGCAGTTTACTACTTCCCTTGGTTTAGCTTCAACAAGGGACCTGTTGTTCATTGCCTCTGTATTATGATGCACTGTTCTCTTCCTAAATAGGTGTGTATTTTGGGTAATACACATAGAGAAGTGTTGAGAACAATATTCAGTGTTGGAATTAAGTTATCAAATGCAGATTTATGAGAGCTGTTAATTAGAGTTTAGATGCAGATGAAGACTCTTGGATTCTGTGCAAGGTTGGATGCTGAAGTGCAGCTTACAGCTGGCAACTGTCCCTCAGAGGTTTTGGCCTTTGCTGAAAGTTGCAGCGAAATAGGTTACTGAAGCAGATGATTTACATTGCTTTGAAATGACTTGCAGCACACTTATCTGCAGATTTCAAAATCTTTACAGAATTGAATATGCCACATATTTTCCCCCTAAAAATAGGAGAAGGGGCAGGGACAAATTCACTTGATTGCCTACATCTTTGCAGTTGGTTAGTGGCAAAAGCAGCAAGCCAATCTAAGTCTTAGATTATGGTGAGTCATTTGCTTCATATATAATTTAAGTAAATGAAGCCCTTTGTCAAAGTTTATTTTGCAAAATTTTCCTTTTGAGGGAGTCCTCTTCAAACTTCTTTCCTAGACCTTTTTTCTTCCTTAATTTCAACTTATCTTTGAGTCATTTTAGGATCTACAGCCAGTTTAGTTTTCTCTTTGCATAAATCTGGGTGCTGTAATTCTGTCACTGATGCAGCTATTTTTATGCCCAATGCCTTGCCTGTGTTACCTCCAGGTTTCTGCCTAACTGGCTGGCACACCCAGAGGGGGTGACCTGGACAAGCATTCTCAGTGGTCTTCTAAGCTGCGAGCTCTGCATGGAGCTCTGTGCTCACCTTTGCTCTTCATGCAGCAGGTGGTTTTGCTTTTGAGAATAAACTCATGACAGCTTTCGAAAGACATATTAGACATACATTTCTGCTTCCTTCTTTTTAAATGTAATGGTTGATTTTCTAGGCAATATACAAGGGCATTAATCCAACTGTTTTCAAGCAATCATTTGAGTTGAAGCCTCTCTACAAACTCACAGGAAACTGGGGTAATGGAAAGAGACATAGCAAATAACTGAAGTGGGCCAGCGCTTGGCTGAAGATCAGTGCACAGAATGTGGAACTGCAAAGAAAAACATCAGTCTAGCTGGAGTTTGTTGGAATAGCTCATCAATGATTAGTTTATTTCTGATCTTGCTTAGCATTTTCATTAACAACCTTGGCATAAAAAATAGACTGTGTTAATGCAATTTCCTGATGACGCTCTGCTGGGAGATAAGGCAGAACTCCAGCCCATCTTCAGAGTGTAATTAAAAGCACACCTGTCCTCGTCCTCTCTGAACAGCTTTTTGTATCTCTGCCTTTTAACATTTCAGAGGTAAAAAAGCATTTCTTGAACGTCATCCCTTTTCATTTCATTGGATGCATGATCTTGGCCCAACTACTTGAAAAATTTCATTTTTTTTTAAGGTGTCTGTCAGCTTGGTATTCATTAATTTCCCCTGCCAAAGCCCAAATGAATAATGTAAGTTGATGTAAAATCTCCAAACGAGGGTAACAGGTAATTATTCATGTTCAAGTCTTAGGCTATGAATCATTTCTACTCTTCAGTCCAACTGTTTGTGTAGCACCACCAGTTTCATATTTCTTTGCTTCTGATATAAAATGTGAGAGGGAACACATTTTTGTTGCATGCGGGTAACTCTAGGACTAAAAGAAATGAAAGCCTTTAAAACAAGACTTATAGAGGCATCTAAGTGGCAATTAGAATCCTTTAAAAATTCATTCAGATTCAGTGAAATGTTGCTGGCACTCATTCATAGAAGTAATTGCCCTGTGCACATGAAAAATTTAAATGTGGTAATTTAGTAATGAATCTGAGCTGTCAGAAGGTATTTTATGGATAATCAGACATTCCTGCAAGCATAGATGGGACTGAAGAAAATGGAAAAATAACTTTGTGGAGGCAAGATGTTCTGAAATAAGTGTTTTCTCTGGAAGCAAAGAAAGAACCCTGGGATTTTTAGAAGTGTGGTATACTGTAAGTCAGTAAGGGCAGCCAGTGGAAGCAAATAAAGAACTACTTGTATCCACCTTACTGATTCAGATTAGTCATTTTAAGCAATGATCTTTGAGGATTGAGGACTTCTGGATTCCCAGATGTTCTGTGCACATGCATTGTCCAGCCCTAGGAATGGGAGGCAGGAGTTCTGTCAATTTAGAAAGGAGAAGCTCAGTTCTCTTTCCATTTTACTTACTTGAAACTGTGTTCTGTATTGGAATTCTTTTCCTAGGATAAGGACGGTCACTGGCTACGTGCATACTGGGGACAGGCAAATTTGAGGCATTTTGGAAGTTTATTTGGACTCACTGTAGCATAAGTAATACCACTCTTTAAGGTTGTTACTGACATAAAAATGGACAATAGCACTTGCAAATAGTTTTTACCGTATGGCTCTGAATCAATCTGGGGATAAGATCTCGTGATGTCTCAGCTGTGGTATCACTGTTGCTTTTTCTGTGCCTAACATTTTCTTGGGCATTTTCAGGCTGTGAGGCTGGTTGTGGAGAAAACTTTTCCAAAGATCAGATCCATCTTGGGCTGCTGCTCAGTTCAAATCTCTGTTTATCAGAATTGATTTGCCAGCTGATCTGTTAATCAAAAATGTATTTGTTTTTTATTTTTTAAATCTCCAGATTTAGAATGTTAAAGCACTCCTGCTTTCTAACGTTCAGCAATACTGATCTTGGATGCTATATCTGGTATTAAAATAAATACTATTAGATGTCATCTTTTCTTTTTGTTGTTTATGCAGCTGGTGTTTGCATTCCTGATTTTTGTTGTTTTCTGAGTTTCCTGAATGCATTTCTTTGTAGAACTAAAAGTAAACCATATTTCTATTCATCGCTGTGTTTTTAAAAACCTATTTGCTGGTAGGTTTGCCTTCTATATTGACTAAAACACTGAAGCACGGGCTTGGATCATCATGGCAGGTTCTTCTAAGTGCTATGGGAATGAACTATTTCTACAAAAGAAAAAAAATCAGGTATAATTAAGCAAAATGATGTATGCCATGAGAAAAGATGAGATGGAGTATATCAGCTAGTAAAGAATAGCAAGCTCCACTGCTCTGTTTTTCAATAAAGGCTCCTTTTCCCATAGATCACTTAGAAGATGGATCGCCACTTGCAAAGAGCCACAGTATTGAGTCTTTGTCCTTACTCTGCATGCTGGAATGGGGCCTCACTGGCCCTTCGGTAAGCTTCCCCACCCCAGGCAAGAAAACAGAAAACATTTGCTGCTGAGAGAAAATCACCTTGAAGATAATTTTCTTTCTTCACAAAATGAGTTATCTAAATATTACTGCTATAGCATTTCGCTGTTTTAAGGTTTGCAGGGCTATAAAACTTTTGATCATCCCATGGAGGGGGGATGAGCTGAAGGACGTCTTTTTGATGAAGCACAGAGGAAAAAGAACAGCATAACAGAAAGACTATTTATAGAGGCTGCTTGCCAAACCAAAGCGTAAGCTTTAATTACATTTGTGCACAGTGTAGCCACATTTAATAAAGGTCTAGATGCAGTATAATCTTCCTATTTGACTTATTAGCATCTGCCTTTTCTCTGTAAAGTCTGGCACCTGTTGATGTGATTGACTATGAGTAAGAGTGTAGTTGGATCGGAGCTGAAAGTCAGTCCATGTCACAAGCTCATTTAACATAACCCTTCTAAAACTGTCATAGTTCTGCCTACTTGTGAAGCATTCACTGATGATTGCAGGTTGCGTTGTGTCCTCAGAGTGCCATGGTTAGGTAGGCTACAGTACCTTGCAGGACTGTGGTGTGGGTGGTAGCTGTTTGTGAGTTTGTATGTGAACTGATTGGTGTCTTTTGGAGTATTTTGTTGTGATCAGGGTTTGATTTCCACAGAGGCTGTTCATTTAGATGGAATGATAAATGCTAGTGCTTTACAAATCAGTTGACATCATAAGTAGCCTTGTAACTTCAAGAGAGATGTCAAAGAAGTCCAGCTGGGTTTGAATTCCTGTTTTTTGTTTTTAATAGTGTTGTTTAGGTCAGGGGTGAAGTTCTTGATCAGGGCACTACAAAGATGCTTGTGTTTTCCCGTCACTGCTTGGACTGATAAAGACAGACATTCCAGTTTCTAGTTCCAAAATGTTGCAAAACTGTGATGCCCTTTAGGATTTATGTGAAGTCTGTCAGCAATCTCCAGTCCTGCTTTCTGTCTGTACACAGGGTATTCAATAGAGAAACAGGCTTAGGCTTTTTGTGTTTTCACCCTTTTCTATTGATGTTATATTGCCTCTGTTCACCTGGGTGAACACCCTGTTCACCTTTTTGACCTCACATCTCATCTTCTTCTCCAGTAATTGTTCTGATCAGAAGTGAAACCTAATGCCAGTTATCGATGTTTCCTTCATACTGAAAATGATGGTCTGTATTGCTTCCCTCATGGTTTGTATTGCTTCCCTCAGAGAAATGCATCTGTTCTGTGCTGGACTGTTTTATTTATTTATCTATCCATTTTGCCTTTGTTGGCACATTTCTTTGTTTGTGTTGCATAGGAAACTGAGTATGTTATGATGCGAAACCTTTCCTACAAAGCAGTGGCTCTGGCTCAGCCTTGGTGGTTATTTAAAATCTCAGAAGAGAATCATCGGCTGCTTTACTTGTACACTCAAGCACAGAAGGTGATATGCTAATTGGCCTTGCATTAGTGCCGGACTGACATCACCAACAGAGTAGAAAGAAAGGAGGCTAAACTGATTAAGTACTTTTCCACTGTTGAGCTGGTACTGCAGCTACGTGCTATAGCTTTTTTGGGGGGGGAAACAGTTCTAATTTTCTGTGTGACTGCATCTGTGCACTGTAGCGTTCAAACATTGTCCTGGTGAATTACTCTCAGAACTGAGCTTTTTATGAAAAAGAAAATGGGAACAGAGGCGTTGAAATTCCTCTATTTCTTTCGTGTTATTACTGTCTCAGATAGATTCAATTAGGTTGAACAAGTAAGATTTCATGATGCATCTCATCAATGCGCTTCTCATATATATGTGTATCTACATATTTAAGCAGTCTGTCTCCTGTAAGGCAGAGTAGATACTGCAGGTAATAAACAGCTGTGTATCACTTAATGAGCAAGAGGCATAGCTTCTCTTTTCCAGGATGTTATCCACTGTGTGAGCTCAAGCAGAAATTGTCACTGATCTTCTTTCAGAGCTGCCAGAACAAGCCTTTCGAATCTGAGAAGGTTTTTCTTGAGTATAATACAAGAATAATACAAGAAGGATCTGAATCTCATAATGGGATATAGTACTGCATCAGAAGTCCTTTGAGCTGGGTTCAGTTCTTACATTGACTTCCTGAGGTGAAATCACTTCATCTTTTTGTGCCTCAGTGACCCTATCACCTGTATGATAGGGGTAATATCTTCCTTTATTAAATGCTTTGCTATGACTAGTCTTTCTAAGATGAGCTGAGTTTGTATCTTCAGAAATGACAAAAATCAAAATGCATTTTGGTCATGATAATGAGTAAATGTAGGCTAAGAGAGAACAGATTTGCTGGATAGGAAACCATTCCTACTCAACAGAACTAAATGAAATAAGTTGACCCCAGGATTAATTAAATAGAACTGCTATTGCTAGTGGCACATTGTGAATTGGAGAAATAATTTTGTCTTGTAATATGTTAACTGAAGTGTAATAAAAAAGCTGAAGACAGATAGGAGCTCTGATGTTGAAAAGACTGTGGAAATACAATCAGGATTATTTCTCTTGGAATCACAAATGGAGAGTGCTGAACTGTTTGTTGCTTTAACATAGTTAAAAAATAGTAACAGTAGAGACCTTGATAAACTGGGACACATATTTCAGTGACTAGAAACCTATTGTAATCACAATGACGGAAATATAATCTTGGGCTTTAGTCCTTATGTCTGTCCTAATGAGAGCTATTAATGTCATTGGTTTGCATCCAGCTTGCAGGCCAAGGCACTTAACTAAACATTTTCTTTTAGTTTCTGTCGTTAGCTGGGGTGTAGAGACCAAATGGCTGGGACTGTCTTGTTCTTTAGTTCAATGAACAGACCTCTGTTGTTTCTCTGGAATAAAAATCTGACAGCACAGGATGAAAAATTACTCCAAAGCTTGCAGTGGGACCAACAAATGAAATCCATCATGTGTTTAAATGGAATCGTATTATAATCTTCTCCCTTCGTTGGACCAGGGATCTTTTCCTGTGTAATGTTTATGTTATTTTGAATCATGAAGTCAAGGACAAATTCAGGGAGTTGCTGAATCTTTTGTCATGAGCCCCTATTATAGTTCATTGACTCATCTATCTTCCTGTGGAAGAACTAGTTAAGGTCTCTGTTGAGGAAAAGTAAACAGTGGGCATGCAATTTGTAACTCCATCTATTCTTCCAGGCAACATGAAATCTCTGGGCAATGGCTGAAGCAATTTTGCCCAGAGACACCACTGCAGCTATGCACAGTAGTAACAGCAGACAGTTGACCTGTAGGAATGGTGCATGTGCTCTATCTCTGCTTGGAAAGAAAGTTTCATCAAATAACCTCTTTTGGTCATAAAACTAGTGACTTGTCTAAAGGAAATGAGTGGTCGTGGGCCAGAAAAAGCTTGTGTGCCCATCAGATGGAGCTAAAAAATCTGTCCATGCTCCCTGTGCACCTGTGAGTGCTCCATGACCTGCAGACCTCAGTTCCTACAATGCAGTTAATGGATGTTAACTCCGGTGTGGAGTTAAAAGCAACTCACTCTTCTCCCCAAGACAAGCGCTACCTTTTCCTTTTAAAATGAACCTGCTACTAATCCATGTTAGCCAAAGGTTTGTGACAGTTCTTATAAACTGATTTGGGTGAGTTCTCATAGTGGATGACACCCAAGTGTGAATACACATGGGAAGGTCATTTAAAATAAGAAGCAGTGATTGTGTGAAAGGGGGGAAAAGGTAGCTATGTCAAGCACCAAGGTGTTTAATGTCTTTAGCTCTTTGTTTCTCTCCAGGTTAATAGCCATTTACCTAGTTTGTCTCAATATGTATGTTGTTTGATCTGTGGTATTCTGAAAGTTGATTATATCAGATGGAAAGACAGTGGAACTGTTAATAGCCTTTGGTTTAAGTGGAATGGAGATGAAGGATGAAATTTAAAAAAAACCAACAAAAACAGCAATACCAAAGCACCTTTCTGTTATTCTAATTAAAAGAACATTTTTGACAAACTGGGTCATTAGTGAAGAAAATAATATGAATGACTTACTTAGGCTTACAGATAAGGAAACACAATGAAGAAAGTAGTTTATGTACTGCTTTCTAGGATAATGAGTATAATCAGGAGTGCGGTAACAGGTCTTAATTCACCTATGAGTTGTACAAGGAACTAGAAAATACACAGATTACATTGTAGGCGATGCACATCTGGAAAGGCTGCAAGAATTTGGGTGAAGGGATCAGTATTGAAAAGAGATCTTCATTATTAGAAGAATTCATTCAAATTAAGTGGCACTCAATTCTAGAACATGTACAAAATGTTATGATTCGGTATAAATTATTTGCAGGATTAAATGGTGAGAAATGACTGCCTATCTGGAAGTCACAAGAAAGGATATGAGGTTATAGTGAATAACAGACTGAACATATGTCAGGACTGTTATAGAGATGCAAGGAAACATAAACAAGAATCCATCGTGCCCAAGCACTGGAAACAATCTTTGTACTGTGTTTCACAATGGTTAGGCACCAGCTGGAGCATTTTGTCTGGTTCTTGGCCCCATGTGGAAACTTGGACTGAATGGATATCAGAGATCTAGAAGACACAGGCAGTGAGGGAAGACTGGAAGAATGAGTTTATTTAATCTATAGACAGGATAGCTGTGGATATGTGAGACTTCATGAAGTAAAACGACTGCTTTAAGGAAGGAGATGTGCGCCATGCCTAGTGCAGACAGTACCAGATATCTGGTAGTAGGCTAACAGAGGTAGTAGGCTAATATGCCGTTGGAAGAAATCTGTGTTAGACAGTGGGAAAGGCTTTCTAACATCAGCACTGCGCAAACTACTGGTGGAGGTTTCTAAGTATGGGCTAAAATATTTCTGGTAAAAGGTCATAGGTACTATTTATTGCTCCTGGAATGGCATAGAGAATGATCAAGTCTGCCTCTTATGCTCTTTCTAGAGTTGGTCTCTGTGGTTTTTCTGTAAAGGAACTATTGATACCTTTCCAGGAATCATAGGTGCACAAGGATACTCAGGTCTCAATGACAAGAAAGGCATCAGAGTTTTGTTTTTGTCAAAAAAGAAGTTTTCCAGGAATTCTAGATCCTGGGGAAAATAAAATAAAATAAAAATAAAAATAAAAAATAAAAAAAGGATATTCTGCTTAAAATCACAGAAAATCTCAAATAGATCTAAAGTTGCTGTTATTTTTAATAACACAATGTGTTCTATTGTTAAACAATAGATATCACTTCTTATAAATATGTGAATCAAAATTTGATGATAATCAACTTGTTCCTAATGATTCTTGTAAGACGCTAACAACTGCAAAACACTGGCAATGTGTTCAGAGAAGGGCAGTGAGAAGGGCTCCTTTGTGCCTCATGGAGAAGAAAAATAGTACTGAGTGTCTCAAGTATTTTCTAATTCAAAGAGTTACAGGTTTTGTATTCAGTTCCCAACAAATTGTGTTGTTTGTTAGCACTTCTCTGGTCAAAGAGAACACTGTTAAAAAAGGCTTTTTAAACAGTATTTCAAGAAATTGATTTCTGGCGTGATGTGCTGGTACCACTGATGTTATTTGAGTTCATCTTACAGCCAGGGTATGAGAGGCAGAGAAGTGATGCGGTAAAGGGTACCACGGAGACAGAAAAAATAATATGTTATAACAATACGTTATGAACCCCCCAAACTCTCATTTTAGTTTGCTCTCACTTGTGCCTGTACACACCTGTGATTTCCCCTGCTGCTTTCTGAGTCTATATGACACAAAACACAGAGCATCAAGAAACAGAGAGCTGTCTTTATTATATACCATGTGTAGGAACTACTGTATTGGAAGAAAGTGAATGAGGAGCAGAGCTGCTTATCTTGGTATATGTTTTTATGACTCTTTCTTTGTATTTAATACACAGCCTGTGCTGTCACAGTAAGATAAAAAGAGCTGCTAATTGCAGATGTCTTCAAGTGTGGTTTGGAAATGATAATGAAACTAGACTATTTCAAATGAAATGCAGCAAGGGATTTGAAATTTAACTTGAGAGATGGGAAAAAAAAATGTGGTGGGTTCTATTCCAAAATGGACTACTTGAATTGAGGAAGTGGTTAGAAACTGGGACTGGAATTCTGGAGAGCTGGGCTTGGGTCTTGGCTCTGTTGTACACTGCCTGTGTGAACTCCGGCAAATCACTCTATAACTTGCTCATGCATTTCATCCTTCATTTTGACTTCAGGCTCCTCAGAGTAGGGACTAAGTCCTAGTAGGAGGATTTAGGTGTGGAGCACAGAGGGAGCTCTCCTAATTTTAGTGCAAGGATAGTTTGGAGGATAAATGATGGCAGTAATCAATGTGAAATCAAGAAGTCTTCCAGATGAATGTGTTTGGGGCTATCTGGAAAGATGCAATGGAAAATAATTTTTCAGTGAATAAAGCCTGTGTTTCTCTGGTGCCATCCAACTTTTCTATAAGAAGTTTGAAAAAGGGGCAGAAATGAACGTGGTGATTTACAGTAAGGATTAGATGGAAAAAAGATGCATCTAGTCCCTGTCTGCCCCGAGCAGCTTCCAGCGCTACAGCTAAAAATGATTCCCTTGATCTATTATCCTCTGGTTTCCACACAAACCTAGGTGAATAAACACCACAAAAAAGCACTAGGTTTTCTGCCTTTGAAGATGACTAGGGAAGGAGGAATAGTACTGGATACTTCAGTGTACAGCCAAAGAGTGAATAACTGAGAGGCAGAGCTAAGAGGAGATATCCTTAGCCAAAACCTTCCTATGTGCTTAAGGCAATACAAAAACAATTTAGAAAGACATCAAAGGAATTCGCGTGAAATCTGGAATCACTTAAATGCCATTGCTTCAAATAGGCCTGAATGGGAATGCAATATAATTCCCACTCCAGAACACGTGAAAATTTTGGAGGATGATATTACATTTCCATCCAAATTCAGATACTTTTTGTTTCCTGGCCCTGAATTAGATTCTGAATGTGAAGAACCGTCACATGCATTCATTTTAATGTGAAAGGCATAGATGACTAAGGGCCCAGGCTCTTAACTATACCTCTGTAGAATGTTTCATGGTAGTAAATTATTTTTGAAAATCCCTTCTGAAAATTATTTCTTTATTCTCCTTGAAATACAGGTAGATATAAGGATAAAGTGAGCTAGTACACTGAAAGTCATCCAAATACTGAAGAGGGAATGGTGTGAATGTTTCATATTCTGACAGACAGAGGGATGGAAAAGCTTCTTTCATGAAATCTGTGTCTAGAAAATATCCTTAAGATGCTTATTGTACACTTGGTGATTAGGTTGTTGTGTAGTACACTGACTTACCAAAATAACAGCACATACAGATCGCTTCTTCTGCGGAACCATTGCTTCTCAGACTTATATGATTTACAGACATTTACTTCTCTTCCATTCCTCTTTTAAGATGACCTGCGCACAATATCGCAGCTTGTACTGGATTAAATAATTGGGCCAACACCAAACTCTTTCAGCACCAGAGCCCAAAGATATAGATGCGAGAGGGTAGTTCCGAAGCCAGCTTTAACTGCAGGAGTCAGGGACGTTCTTGTGTCTTTTGCCCAGCAAGGCACTTTCAACAACAGCTCTTAATTAGATACACCAGGTATGAAAGAAGATGTAGAATTGCAGGGATGAAATTAGTCACTTCTCTGTCCAAAAACCATCTGTACCCTCACTCAAATAATTCTTGTTACTTTAGACTCAAGCATAGTTGAAAGTTGTCACACAAGAGTTACCAAGAAGAGGCATTGGATAAACCAGATATTATCTAGATATGTGCCAAATGCAATCCAACGCTGGAAAGTAATAATTGATAAGACACATGTGTTTTAGTACTTTGTTTGGAGCCTTTGTTATGACTTAGCATTACCCAGTCTAATTTCTGGATAAAGTTAATGAGGTTATTAAAACGAGAGCCTGAAGGATTAGCTAATGTAGAGGGACTCTGCTTGCTCTTTTCCCTTTTAAAGAGAAAAGCTCTTCACAAAATGTGTGAATGTATCTTTAACAGACTCAGCCTCTAACACTGTTTTAAATGGTGTTGGCCCTGTTGATACTACATTAATGAAGAATTATAATAGTTTCCTCTTGAATGGATAATTGAAATTAAAAGGGAGACTGCTGTTGTGCATCTTATTTCTCAGAATGTAACAGGTTGCTATTTCACAGATAAACTAGTGAAGGCACTTTTTATAAACAGTAACTAAAATGTCCAGGAAAAATCTATACCCTTTGATGTTTCCTGCCTTCTACGAATTTCTGTTCTGACTGTGGTACCAAACAGTAAAAGATGCTGCCATCACAGCCTCCTTCTTTTGCTGCCATTTAGGCCAGCATATTTGAGTCCTCCAACATTCAAGAACATCCACCTTGTCCATGCTTGTGTTCTCCAGGGTGATTGGTGAGTTTTGTCTAGATTTATGAGTAGAAACTGAGCTACTTATAATTCCAAGCTGTTGATATGTGGTTAAATTTATTTGACTGATTCTGTAATTAAATGGGTTTACATGATTTACAGACAAATTACTTCAGGAAGTGTCAAAGAGATGGCTAGTTAAAGCTGAATTATATCACACAATTAGTGCTATATTATGAGCTCTCCTGTGCAATCTAGCTGCAGATTAAGATTTAAAAAGTGAAGCTGACAACAGTTGAGTTCTGGTAGCAATTTTAACTGCTGAATAGTTTTCCCTTTAAAAATTGGGCCTCATTAAGGCATCTAGTTAGGAATTTGAGGTTCTGAAGTTGGGTATCCATCCTTGAAAATGCACTCAAAGTTTAAGAAAATGACATAAGGTTAATTTCTTTTTTTAAAAAGAGTGGAGCTTGAAGTTAAAGAAGACTCAGGAGAATAGGTAATAAAAGGACAGAAACTGTTACGTAAGACAAGAGTGACCACTGCTTTTATGGGAGTCCTGTTTTTTAAACTTAGTTCTCTTAAAATGGAACAATAATGAATAGCAATGCATGTGGGTTTTAACTGCATTTTCTAAGTGTTTAGTGGTGAAATGTGTACAGGTTTAATCAACTGTAGCTACGTTTGAAATGGCAAGTACAGTGAACTCCAATTTCAGTTTCATCATCCACTTGGCAAGTTGTCCCAGAGCACGTTTTTATTCTTCCTCCCTATCCCCAGAGAGCTGTCTGTTGGTGTACATGCCTTCTTTCTTCCCCAAATGTACTTTGAAATGTGTGGGTATGTTGTTGTTGGTTTTGTTTGCTTGTTTGTTTGTTTCACTATGGACCCCTTTTTTGATTTCTTGACAAGACCACTTTCATTGGTAAATCAGGTTGAGGAAAGTCACAATATAGAGAAATTTGTCGATAGAAAACACATCTGCTATAATATTAAGGGATTAGAAAGCACTGCTGTTTACTATACTGATAACCTTTCAATTCCAAAGCTGATAAGCATCAATTTCTAGCTTTGAACAAGATAGTATATTACAGCAGCACTTGCCTCAGAAATTTTTCTTTTCCAGCATGTGAACTAGAAACACAGTTTCATCAGGCTGAAAACTGAAGTACTTTTATTATCAGCAGCTTATGTTTCATTATTACACGCTTATACTTTGACCCAATTTGCTATCTTATTGGAACAGCCAAAGGGCTGGTGTAAGGCAAGAACACAGCTTAATTTGAATACATAGCTTAAGATATTTTTAATTTTATATACTGATCTCTAGAAAATCAGCTTGGGCACTGATGTACTGTGGTGTGCCAGAAAAGCACAGTTCAGACTTGGCTGTGACTTGAGTGGGATTCTATGGCACTTTCAGTTGTTTCCACAGTTTGTCCAGCCGTATATCTCATGTCTGCCTCTGATTACTCCAGAGCAGACAAGTATCCTACATTTTCAAATGCCTAGCATTTACTAGTCCATGGTTACAGCTGGGAAAATGTTTGCTTCATTTTTCATTATATGCTTTAGGCATCTCAGTTCTGTGAGTCACCTACAGTATGGACCAAGATTTAATACATCTCCTCCTCCCGTGGTTCTCCAAGTTGTGTTTTTCTGTTTTAATTAAATATTTCATTCATAACATTGAAAAATAATGATATCAAAAGAAAATAGGTTCCCTTGGGGTTCTTTCTGCCACTGCCAAATGCATCTTAAGCCATTGCTAGGAGAGCAGTGCCAGGATGATGTATGGAACTAATACATCAGTGTGATGAAGTGGAGCTGGAAAAGAGAAGGCTGAGTTTTTAAGAACATCTGTCTTACTATATTCTGATTTCTAAGTTAATTTCTTTGTGAAGACCTGGCTACATGGCCAGATTTGCACTGGGAAGTTAGCAGAACAAAATGTTTCAAGTGAATACGTTGATTAGCCTGATATGTTATTGTGCAGAATTTTCCACGTCTACTGACATGACTTAGGGTTGCTGAGCACCATTCTCAGCAATGGTAAAATAATTCAGCCTTCATGGGCTTGCATCATTGTACATCATTTTAAGCTTATAATAATTTGAAGTATAAAAGTGGTACATAAGCTCCTAAGTGCTTATGAAAATTGGATCCTAATTCTCACTGAAAGTTAACAGGATTTAGAATTTCAAGTGGCAAAGTACCTCTTGGGAATTATACCTTATTACCTCATGTACTCAGGAAGCTGTGTCATATTTGACTACCTGGTTTTACACTAGAACGATCATAATTCTTTTTTTTCTTGGAGGATTAGTCATATCATGGAGTCATCCAGGTTGAGAAGGACCTTAAAATCACTAAGTTCAGCCATCAACTTGACCTACTGAGTCCCATCACTAAACCACATCCGTTGGTGTCGCATCCACACATCTCTTAAATTCCCCCAGTGATGGGAACTTCCTCACTTCCCCAGACAGCCTGTTCCACTGCTTGACCACTCTTTCTCCCAAGAAATTCTTCCTGATATCTGTTCTAAACCTTGCTTGGTGCAACTTGAGACTGTTTCCTTTGAGCCCACTCATTCAGACGGTTCTTCAGCCAGGGATCTGTGTAACTGTTTGAACCACAAGGAGCCAATTTCTCCAGGAGATCACTGTGGGAAATGGCATCAAATGCTTTACTAAAACCCAGGGAAATAACATCCACAGACTTTCCTTCACGTACTAACTGGGTTATCTTGTCACAGAAGGAGATCAGGTTAGTCAGGCAGGACCTGCCTTTCATAACCCCATGCTGGCTGCTTCTAATCACTTGATTGTCCCAACTGTATGGTGATGACATTTGGGATGGTCTGCTCTATGACATTCCCTAGTACTGAGGTCAGACTGACAAGTCTGTAATTCCTATCTTTCCTTTTGACTGGAGTCATATTCACTAACCTCCACTCAGCTGGAGTCTCCCTGGTTCTATGTATTAAAGCATTTTGATCGTCTTTTACTGCACTAGCCAAACTGAGTTCTAGCTGGGCGTTGACCCTTCTAGTTTTCTCCCTGCCTAGTTCTATAGCCCTCCTGACTTACCTGCTCCCTCTTCCAGAGTTCATAAACCATTTTTCTTCCTGAATTCCTGAAGAATTTATCTGTTCATCCAGGCTGATCTTTCTCTCCTATTGGCTTGACTTTTGGTGCACTGAGACAACCTGCTCCTATGTCTTCAAGATTTCATTCCCTGACTCCATTACCTTTCAGAACTGCCTCCTGAAGGAGCAAAATGTCAGCAAATTCCTGGAAACTGCAACACTTCTATCATTCCCTGTTGTAATCAAATACTGTTTATAATGGTTCTGAGGACCAGACACAGACCACTTCTCTAATGAGAAGTGAAAGTAATGCAAGAAGTTCATCGTGCAAGTCCAGTCTCAATTGTTTTGGCTTATTTTATGGCTTTCTGTGAAAGAAGAGCTTCCTTTGTATTTTCTTGCACCAGAGAGTGTGTCAAATAATACAGAAAATACAGGAGGAAGTTCTCTAAGTACACACATGGATATGATCTGAGTAAATATTACTAATGCTGAATCTGTGCTGTGGTGGAAGCCCATGAAAGGAAGACATCTAATACACAGATAATATAAATTACTCTGCTTTTCACTTATAGTGGTATTGATCAGTAAGGTGCTTTTCAAAATGAGAACACCATTTTCATGAGCTTTGAACCCAAATCCTGGGTCTTAACAAACCTCACTGGAAGCAATAACAGCTTTGGAAAATAAAAATGTCTACTGAAGATAAATGATTAATTAAGATCATAATACAAAAGTTCTCTTACTGTAAAAACTTGTCATGGTTGATTTTTGAAGGTCACTTTCTACTATGGCAACAATGAAGCCTTCCTTATGAAAGCTGAACTGATGTGGAAAATAAAAAGGGGCAAAAAGGAGCTGCACTAAAACTTGTTGAGGATACCAGAAATCCCCTTAGAGAATATACAAAATGAGCCCTTCTTCCCTTTCTTACCTAACTGGCTTATCTGTCTGTATATTTGCACTCATTTTTTTTTCTGCAGATGTTGAACAATTGGTTGAGGTTAATCTGGAATAACCAGTTAAACTGAAGTAGTTGATGTATTTCTAAAGTGAGTGGGTGTACTGTCTTTGTCTATGCTTTGTCCTGCCAAGTTGGGATGGCCTGAACGAATTAGGGGAGAGCCGTCTACCAGGGCTTTGTTGGTAGCTTCCTGTATATAAGTACAAAGGATTTACGTACAGGGCCTTTTTTCAGGTACTTTGCCCAGACTTCTGCTTGCATAGTTTGACTGTTTACAGGGATGCAACCCTAGCTTAAAAGATATGTGAGGCAAAAAAGCAGAAGACAGCTGATGGGCTCTGCTGGATCAGATCCCAGACACATTCTCTCCAGAGCTGGGGCAAAGAGGCAGGGTAAACAATGTTGGGATTCTCTGAGTTATGTCTCTTGACTGTGATCATACTCGTGCCCCAAAGAGGTTAAAAGCTGGTGGGCTATAGCGAAATGATTAGTACATATCATTTCAAAACAGCATAAATAATGTGTTTTCCTTATCGTTGTCATCCAGTCTGACAACTCACTTAAGCTCAGGTGACATTCTTGCATTTGTTAGCAGTCATTTCTCATGTGAAAGCCCAGAACTGGTACATAACCTAAACCCCATGTTCAACAGTTAGCTCACTGCTAAAAGCATTACTCCTCTGATAGTTTACAGCATGTGATGGCTTCACAACACAGTGGCTCTATTTACAGTGTGTTGCTCTGTGTTATGTGCTTCTAGCCATCTGCAGAGTTCACTGTAGCTTGTTATCGTCTGCTTATGGGCATTAGAAGACTAATGGACCAGATTCTCCTTTGCAGAAAAGCCTCTTTATGCCACTCAGACCAGCCTAAAATGGACTTTAACTACAAGTAATATGATCTAGTCCTATTTACAGTTCATCTGTACTTCCTGCATTGTGTGAGGGACCTCAACATAAATGAAGATGAGGTCATTGGGAATCTGGTCCTATTTAGCTGCTAAGTGGACAAAGGAACTCTAAAGAGTATTAATAGTAAATCACTCAGATTTTGAGTAGTGTGAATATCAATCCTTACGTTCACAGTCTGTCTGTGAACCATTCTGCCTGTCTTGCATAACACACAGAGGGAACAGATGCTTCTGGTGTGGAGCAGAACCCAGGCCTGTTACCAAAACCAAGCAGAAAAAGTTAATGCCATTCATAGAATGCATTACCAGAAAGCTGTGGGCTGGGTTGTTGTTGTTGTTGTTGGTTTGTTTGACAGAGATCTGGCTATTTTCCCCCCCCGGATTCCCCTAAGAGGTAAATAAATCCCATCAGAGTGCCTGCTGGAACCATTTAGGGACAGACCTGTGGAAAGCTGTGGGTTCATTCATTTGATGTGATCTACCTCTTCTTGGCTCACAGGCACTGTGGCCTCCAGTGCCTCTGGACCAAGGAACAGTCTATATGGACACTTGCTGTGGGGATTGTCAGGCTTGGGATCAGGCAGGGGTGAGGGTATAATCTGCCAGAGATTTGAGGAGCAATAATGCCAAGAAACCAGGCTTTGGAAGTAAAATTGCCTGTCTGCTAAAGCTGCTTCTGTAGAACAGATCCATTTTTGCAAAAGATTTCAAGTCTGGTAATTTGCTGAGATCTGATGAAACAAGATGTTCCTCAAATTGTCCCATTGGTGCTGCTCTTGGCACTCACTTCCTGGCCTTTATCACCTTAGAGTGCTGCTTCTCCTTGCCCATGTCTCTTGCTTTTGGCTTCTACATGCACTAAGAGGAAATGCTTCAGCAGATAACTATTTTTTCTGTCAACTGCTTCTTTATCTGTTTTATTATGTTGCCTCTATATTGCCAGATTCTAGCATGCACTGCTCACTACTCTGTCATACCCCTCAGCTGCAGGGAACTAAATCCACACTGTACTGAGGCAGGAGAGTTGTAAAAGAAATACATCAGCACAACATCATCTTGGCTGGAAATTGTCACATACCTTGGTGACAGCGACTCTTGGGGGATGATAGTAATATAAGTGGTGTAAAAACATTTATAGTCAACCATACACTCATACAGAGTCTTCCTATGATGCTGTTGATAGGTAATAGCATGCAGAGAGGACAGTTGGAGGCTTGGGAGTTTTAATGACAGCATTTTTTGTTATTTTCTTGTGAGAAGATGAATCTGAAATAGGAAAATGTTACAGGAAGGAGTGAGGTCTCCACGGCTGGCTGCCCTCTGGGAAGCATCAGTGTGGATACAAGCAAGCTGAGGGACCCTGCTTGGCTGTGCCTGGATGAGGGATGGTGTACTGTGTCTTTGGAGAAGGCAGAGGGCCCATGGGATGTGTTTTGTGAAGGTGAGTGCAGAGAAAAAGGTTCCACCAAGCCTCATTTTTTTGTTTAGACTTCAATTAGTAATGTAAATTAAAGCTGCTTATTCACGCCACTCCTTCTTCCTCAAAAGTTTTAGCTTTGCCAGGGATAGAGAACTGAGGGTCCTCTGGAAGTTCTCCTTCTTGCACTTAAAATTCTCTAATTAGTATTTTTAGTCTCCTTATACTCAGTACTGAAGAGAGGGGGAGAATATCTGTCTGGAAATCTTTCTTTTTGAAATAAAAACATTCTTCTTCTGCATCATTGACTCTTTGATTATTGTGTGCTATCCCTCTCAGATATCTAAGGATATCTGAATAAAGCTGAAAAAGGTTCAGAGAGGGGCAGTAAGCCTGAAAGTGTTACCATATATATGGAATGGCATCTATGTGTGGAATGACTCAGAAGGTTGTGTGTTTTCAGCCTGGACAGGATGGAGAGGTGGGTACACAATGTATGTACCTATAGTGCATCTAGGTAGTCTGCCTGTTCCCTCCTGGCTGCTTGTGTAGCTGGAGTCTGCCGATGCAGGATTAAGCAAGTGATTTGACTGATTTCATTCTTCTCTGGAAGCCCTGAAGTCCAGCTTATGTGCCATAACAGTAACAGAATAGTTTGGGTTGGAAAGGACCTTTAAGGATTGTCTAGTCTGACCCCCTTGCCATCTGGACACTGAGCCATCGATCACAACTCATTCAGGATGACTTTCCAGACAGTTCCTTACCCATCGTGTTGAATTGTGGTTCATATTTCTGCAGAACTCCTGTAGAAGCGCATAGCCTCATACTGTTATAACTTGTTCTTTGCATACACGAGCAGAGAGGTTATGAATATGAATTACACAGATGTCTAGAGGCAACATTGCTATTTGTTTTCTTTTTCCCTTGCTGTTTTTTTTTTTTCCTTCTTTTTTTCTTTTTAAATTGTGCAGATCAGTCCCCACAAGAAATTACATCTATGTGTGGCTAGTGTAAACAAAACAGAGGGTCAGTGAGCTGGAACATGAGGTTGATGGGGTTATCTTATGGATGTTATTGCCTATGGTGCATAAGGGAGATTAGCTGGTGTTGTAATCTGCAGAGAACTTGTCATTGCATTCTATTGCCATTACTTCAGAGCAAAGATTTCTGTTTTTTTCTCTCTCTCTTTATTATTATCATCTGCATTTTTCAGCTTATAGCTTGTGATATTTGAATCTCCAAAGGTTCATGACTGTTTGTGTAGGATGGCCTGCCCCTCAAAAGTGATGTTAGCAGCTGCTCTTGAGTTCAGCCTGTCATTTCTGAAATAACATTAATCTGCAAAAGATATGACATCCCTTGTCTCTGCAGCCTGCTCTGTTTATTAAACACTGTTCTTCCCACGGGGAATATATGTAGATGTTACCCAAAAAACTATCTCATGCTGTAGCAAATGCCATTCCTTTCCTCTGTGATCTCGTTGTAAGGTATTGGTCTTGCATCTATTCAGGTAGGTGTTATGTGCCTGAGAAACACCTCTCCAATCCCATCAGTTTGAAAGGTACCTCTTTGTTCTGCAATAGGAGAGAGCAAATGGCCTTGTGAAAATAAATCACATGCGGAATGAAGCAAGTTTTGTGTGAAGAGCTGTGCAGCTTGTGCAACTAGGGTAAATCCAGTCCACAGGCTTGGGAGGGTTGTAAATCAGACAGTACCACTGTCAGGATTTGTCACAAAGGTCAGTGCTATGCTTGTGTCTCCCTCCAACCCACCATGGCCAAGTAACTTCAGTACTCTAAGAGCAAAGAATACAATGTGACTGAAGGGAGTCCAGGCTCAGCACTGCCCAGTTGATCTCTCTTGGTATTGCTACTGAAGAAACAGTAGCTTCAAAGTGTCCAACTCAGAACCTCAAATCTAGAGGGATTTTTATTAAAATCTTCCAGGCCAGAGCAAAGTCTCTTCTCTCACTGAGGCATGTGGCTTCCACCAGTAGCAGTGTGGCTTAGTTATACCACATGCCTGCCTCTGGACAGCAGCCTGTTCCATCCCAAGTGTCTCTTATTTTATTTTTGATAGAGCATCAGCAGCTGTGCTGCTCCCTGTCTGGAATAAATAGATCTTGTCCTGATTAACAAATATCCAGTTAAGCCAGCCAAACATCTAGGGGAAAAATCTATTTTCCTTTCCACTTCCCTCCCTGCATCCCTGCTGCATAACAGCTTTCCTAAGCTGCATCCTGTTCTTCCCTTTCCCCACGTGTATGTAACAGCTCTCTGCAGACAGCTGCAAGCTGCTCTCTTCTCATCACATGAATAAAACATCATGGTCTTACGTCAAGATAAAACTTGCTTGGCTGTGCTTTCTGAACCTTCTGCTTGTTTACTTATTTATTTACGGAACGCAGCGCTAATGTAATTTAAACGCAATACTAAAGACTGATGTTACAGAGTTAAAGATGATTCTTTTTTCTTCCACCTTATTGACTGTCTTCAGAGTACTGCTGGGAAATATTACAGCATGTAGTTTATTATTCATGATAATGCTGATGTAGAAGTTTCCTGACTCATCATTCAACCATTTCTCCGATACTGAAGGAATTTCTTGTCTGTAGCCAACGTGATATGCCTTAAAGAAATATTATTGCAGTTTGTTAGATTATACAAATGTATTACTGTAAACCAGTTATTTTTTTAGGTCAGTAACTTAATTCACAATATATATTGGACTGGCTAAGTCTATGCTTTCATGCTTTAAAATGCTGCATACTTTCATGCAGAAGGAGACTATTTTCTTGAAATAAAGTATGCTTACAGAAGTGTCTTTCTCCTGCTCTGATTTGAGCAAATATGAGCTTTCTTTGACTGTAATCTAATGGGAAGTTAAAGGGCAGGATGACTAGATGAACTTTTGTGACCATGTAGTTTTATATCCACAGAGGATTATTTAAGTTCCTGAAAGGAAATATTTTGCTTATGTCTCAATTTAAAGCTCTTTGTTATATATGTGACAAATGCTTTCCAATGGCTTTCCCAGAATATGTCTGTTCTTGTCACCAAAAGGAAAGTAGCTCACAGCTGAAAGCAAGGTGGGGAACCCGGTAGATAGTTAAGAAAAGTTTTAAGAACAAAATATGGTTAACATAAGATGGAGTCACCTGTAGCTCCTGAGTGAAGGTAGCTTATATGCTGTTTATGGTTTTGGCTGGGAAGAGAAATTCACATTTTAATGTAAATGCTTTATCTTTCTCTCTCCAAATGTTATCACCAGCTCCATTTAATTTCTCTTTGTATGTGTTTTAAGTCATTACAGAATGCAGAAACTGGGCCCCTGATCTCCATGTAAATGTCTTATTTACTACTATTGTTTATGTGACGGGGCTGTCCAAGTTTGGGTGTAGCCAGTTATGGAAAATCTAGTTTCCAAAATGTGCTTAGAGGTGTATGTATCTATATGTTGGTAGACACATATGGCAAAAGGCAGGTTTTGGACCTACGTGCGTAACAATCATTTACCAAAAAATTGATGTTACTTCTTTTGGAAACACACACTTGATCCAACAGATGGGGATAAAGCAGAACTGGCAGTGGACAGGCCAAGAGAAGTCTTGCTTTGTTTCTGAAGTTTTTAGGACATGATTTCTCTGTAGAAAGATGGCGGGGTTCCTGTAAGAAATTGACAGTAGAGATAACCAAAGCACTGCCATTTTTGTTGAGTGCAAGCCTTTCTCTTTTCTATATTGAGTTATATTTTTTATTAATGTATTAGGACTGGCAGTGTTTTTTTTTTATAAGCCGTAGAGGTGTTGAAACTGAGGTCCAGCAAACAAGAAAAGTGCCATGTTTTATGGGACCAGGTCCAATTTGATGAGAAGAATGAAATAAATGAGCATGTGCTAAGCTTTATCGCTACTCAATACATTATCATTTTGGTTGTGTCATTGTTTCCAATAGAAATACCTCGTCTCAGGGGAATCCAGCCATACATCTCGTTTTGGGCTGGAAAATTCCACTCAGAGAATGCTATTAATTATTTAAAGCTACACATTTGCTTTTTAGGTCATCGTTTTCAAAGTAGTGATTTGCAGTACTCATCCTGAGACACTTTGGAGAGGCTTGATTTTCAGGTGGTCACTGGAGATATTCAACTAATCAGAACAATAATAATCCTCCCTCTCTGCCCATCCCATTTCCAGACGTACGTGCTCTAGTCAAGTTTCGGAAATATTCATGTCTCCATTCCACTTTTTCTTCCAGCCTTATCTTTTGATGAAGACTGGAAGTTCAAGATAGGTGGTTTGATTTATTTCTCATGAAGAAATAAAAGGAACAAGAAGAGGCACTCCCAAGCCACGTGCAGATTGATCAAGGCTTGTTTTCTTCTTCCCATGTTTTGTGCATATCCTTATGCTTTCTCACAAATGGGTGGCTGCCCTGAGACAGCATTGCCAGTGCTGAGGCTTCGTACTTCCTCATCCATTTATGTTCCAGACCAAAAAAGGCAAGCTGAAGCCCAGAGAAGTTAGGTGAATTGCATAAGCACTTGTTTCTGGCAGCACAGCAGGTAGATGTGCAGTTGGCAGGCGGTGCTGAACACCAGTGCCTGGTAAAATCATTACAGCTGGTTCGGTTATCATGTGATATGTAACAGGAGAACCATTTCTTTGGCTGTTGTTGAGCAGGAAACCCCCTGGCAGACAGTGGCAATGTGGGATAAACTACAAAGAAGCGAATGTAACTGATTTTATGACATGTGCTACATATTTTTCCCAAGCAGTGAAGAAAGGCCATAACCTCAAACCATCAGCAAACAGCATACGCAGTGGTTCTTTGTGTGCATCAGAAGCAGATTAGCAGATGGCAATTTCTGTCCTTAATCTATGAAGCACATTCTGCAATTCTGCAAATTCAAAAGCAGCACCTTTACAAAGACAATATTGTGCCTGTTGAAGAATATCTCTTTGCCCAAACTAAATAGCTTTTGTTTAATTGATGGTACTAGAAGAAGCAGCTGCCACCGTTATTCTGAGCAGGCCAAGGCACAGGTTCAACACACTGGAATGAAAGAGAAGTTCTTCTTTGGAGTATCTGTAAAAGCATTTGCATCTTGACAGATACCTCCATAGCATCTTATTCTGCAGTGAGCTTTGAGACTGGAGTACTAGCACGCTTGTTTGTGTATTCTGTACCATGAACTTGATGCCACAGTACTGGCAGACAGATGTCCTCCCCATCACTGTTTTTTTTTTTTAATGGCTTTAACAGGCTTTGACAAAACTAGTAGTGAGATTTTGTCAATCCTGATACTAAGAATAACACGTGTTTTCACAGTGTGCTTTTCTTGTCCTCTGAAATAGGAACTGGCTTTGGAATTAGAATGGTGATCTCTGACATTTTGCTTCAAGATCATTCTAGTATCAGTTTTTCCAGATGTGACTCGATGCACTTAGAGTTGGGGAGAATTTTTATCTTTAGAGCCAGTGGTTTATCTAATCCATGCAGATTTCAAATAGCTTTACTCATGACTTGATGGCTTGAACTTTCCATGTTTTCTTTTTTGTCGAGTTGCATGTTTGTTTCCCTCAGCAACACAATAAAAATGGCCAGCTACTTAATGATTTCAGTTCTGACGACATTTTGGGATGTTCCATATGACAATGTTAGTAGAGAGTATTTTTATGCTATTCAGAGGAGAAGGTGTCTTAGTGGTTCCAGTTCCACATTTCACAACAAGAATTGTTAACATACCTTCTTTATTGCTTAGATGAATGCAGTGTTTAAGAATGAAACTTGGTCCTTATGGTTTGAGGATGCTTTCTGTGCTGCAGCCTACTAGAACCTGATAGGAACAGTGTCACATACCAGAAAGCAAAGCAGCACCAAGAAGTTTCAAAATTGAAGAGCTCTTCATGGGGTCAGTAAACATGAATATTGTGGTAGAATAGTGGGAGGGCTTGAGGTTTCAGCATACTGTGGTGATGGTCATAAAGGGAGAAAAATAAAACCCTAACAAAGCCTCTCCAGAGAGCAAGGTGGACAGAGTACTGTAAGAAAGCCAAAATCAACCACATGTATATATTACCAAATGCTGATGTGTAAACAAAACTAATCCAGAAGGCAAGTGGGAATGATAGGGTCCTGACCTTGTCATTCATGAATGAAAACAGCACAAAGGAACAACACAAAGACCTGCACCTCCTGCAGAGGAAAAATCTTAGGAAAGCCCCCTTTAATGAAGGGAAAGGTGCATATTATTTTGACATGATCTTGCCATGTGTTTTTGGTAGATATAATTTAAAAAATGGGCTGGGAATTAAGTCTGCTTCTGCCACTGATTTTTTACATGACCACTTCAGGTGTAATTCCTACAGAAATAAACAGGAGAGTCTAGTACCTCATTTGACAGAATGGCTGTGAAAATAATGCTCTCCATCCACACTGTCTATTTAGTTTACTCATACCTCGGGGCAGACAGGGACCATCTTGTAGAACACGTTTGTCAAGGGTACTCTTAGGTGTTTTTATGGCCTCCTGGATGTGGTCTGGAAGCTGGAGAATAGGCTGCAATAAAAACAGTCCTTTATTAATAATAAAAAGGGGCTCTGCTGCAACCAAAAGACTTCATTAAAGATTAAGCCAGTATTAATGGAAGGAGGGCTCTGTGTTATAAACATACTGTCCATTCAGACCCCCTCCCCTGAAATACATGCTATTTATTCATAACTTTTTTTCCCCAGAAGATGTATTAGATTTTGTTTTGCTGCCTGGTGATAAAATCTCAAGGTCACAGAAGAGGCACTTTTAGTGTTGGTCTTACAACTGGCATTGTAAAATTTTATTTCTTAGTGTGGTGCTGCTGGTGGAGAGGCTGATAAATTTTAATTTCTATTTCATATCAGTGCAGTGGCTGTAACTGTCTAATTTCACCTGCACAACTCTGCTGACAAGCTTGCTAATGGATCAGAGGCAATTGATGTCATGATAGCTATAGAATGGCATTACACGTAGAATATATCTTGTCTGATCCACTTGGAGCAGAGGGCAGTTGGCAAAAATCACAAACAAATCCAAACAGCTGTCTAATCGTGCTTCACTCACGTTATTCAGCATTCCATACTAAAAGGACCCACTCCTGGATTGTTCCTTTGGTGGCTCAGCAGGGCCTGGGGAGGTGTTTAAAGGTAGGACAGGTAAACCCAAGGAATTCAGGCATGGAGAGCAAACGGAAGTAATATTCCAAAGAGAGGAGTGTGGCTGGCAGTGGGAAGGTGGGCAGCTCCAGGGAGGTGAAAATGAGCTGCTGTTTCTGGGCTTTGAGACAATGAGTGAATGACTGTGGGGAGCTGTTTTAGCACAGTGTAAGGGGTGTAGATAGAACACCAGTATTTGGGATACACTGTACTAGTGACAAATGCATCATTTCCCAATGAACTTGAATTCTCTTAGTTTTTAGACTATCCATTTTTAATGGTCAGGAAGCTACCTAAGGAGAATTACATAACTGACTTGCATCACTTGACAAATTGCATTGTTTGGGTTTTCTATTAATAAGAGAAAAAAAAAAACCTCTTACAAAACGTAGGTCTCTTAGATGACTCTGGTGCTTAGATAAACGTTTCAGTTGCTGTTCTGCAGCACAGCATTGTAAACATAATTAGTCCTTTGCATTTTTCTCATTTAATTCACTCCTCACCGCATGCATCTTATCATGCATAAGGAGGAAGTTGAAACATTCATTAATTTTAGCCATTTCAGAGAGCTAAAGGAACTAAATTTATCGTCTTATCATTTTGAATTCAGAGGCCAAGCTCAAAGTGCTGCCTTCATGTACGAGCATTCTCTGGCAAAATTCTTCACCTCAGATGAACTTGCAGATGTGCCATTTCCAAACTGGCATCTGCCATGTGATACCTACATTTCCCATCTATTGTTGCTGAAGACTTCACCACACAGCTCACACTGTGGATGAATTTGCACCTGTTGGCTACTTGTGTAATATGTGCTTGCAGAGTTCCTTACTTTGATCTGAAGGTTAAATCCTTCCCAAAAAGAAACAGAGGAAGATATGTGGACCAGTTCCCTGGAATACTTCATTCCATCAGAAGAGGATTGCTTATTTCCACTGCATTTGGTATCTTCTTTTGTACCAGATGCTGTAGGACACGATGCCTAAGCTTTGATGGGGATAGGAAGTGTCCTCCTGGATGTGGGGATGTGCCCTGTCCCTGCTGTGAGCTGGAAGTCATGCTGCTCTGGGTGCACACTGTACTTCACTTGGCTTTCAGCCCCTGCTCTAAAAGAAATGAACAGAGGCACTCTTAGTTAGCTTTCAGGGCCACTGCAATTCCCTGGTGTAACCTTTCTTCCTATTTTTATACTGTCAAAAAGAAGGGAAAGGTAAAAGGCACTGAATGCTTTTCCCATGTTGGTATTAATTCAGTTGGCCACTTCTGTTTTTATCTGTGGCCAGTCTCATATCTGTTACTTCTAACTTGACAAGTGTTGACATTGTTCTCTCATGCTCTTGAGTATCATGGGAATGGATTTATGTAAGTCTCTCTCTCTTGCTGTCTGTCTTTTTTATGGCTTGAGCAATGGGACAGCTTCAAAGTGAAGGTATCCATAGTAATGCTGGTTTAAGTTGCCATTTTTAAAACATTCTACTGAATAAACTGCAGGTGAGTGTTTTGTAAAGAAAATGGTTTTACAGTTACCTCACTGGTCAGTTTTAAATAATTTCATTGTTGCTGAATTCCATGAGACTTCAGTAAAGCAAAAGCAATGGTAGTTGTATTGCTATTAGACTGGCTTTGTCCTGAGTGTGTTTTGCACAATACTACTCTACTCCTTTTCAGATCTGATTGTGTAAAACAGAGCCAGTGGGGTAATTTCTGATTCCTTCTGTGCTCAGAGAAATGAATAGAGATGAATCTCTTGTGCCTTGTAGAAGCACTCTGTGCACCACTGCCTCTGAGGTTGTTCTTTGGAAATGTCTGAACCCATGATACATGTTCAGGTGCTCTTTACAGGAACTTACAGGGCTGCTGTGATTTTTCACCTAATCTGATAATTCTCATGGCTTGTAGCAAAACTGTTCACTCAGAGATTGTCTAGAAAGACTTTTCTCCCTATAGGAGGAAAAAAGGAGGGTTTGGGTATAGCAAAGAGCCTCATCAAATCATGAGCTTGGTTCTTGTTCCAGTTGCTCTTGCTCTTAGTGTTCTTGTGGATAAGTGACTGCCTTTATCCTTAATGCAGCCACCATTCCACAGTGCTTTTTTTATTCCCCAGGTTAGATCTCTCTGTCAAAATGAAATGCAGTATCCTTCTGAGGTGGTTCTAACACGACAAATGAGGCCCAAGTACCACAGGATGACCTCACTTGATTCACATATTGTGCTCTCATTAACTCAATCTAATTCAGCACTTGCATATGCTGCCCATTGTTGCTAAAGATGGATATCTAGAGACCCTTCCTACTTGCATTACTCCTCCTTTGCTTCTGCAATAAAATAAAATGCGATTACTTTAGCAGTCTCTGTATCCTGTAGAAGTCATTAGAAGTCAACTAAATCGTTTCTCTCTTTCCTTTCTCTAAAACAGATCTGGAATGTTTTTTCTAAGGAAAAATTACTGTTTTTTTTGTTTGGTTTTTTTTCTCAGAGCTAGTGATGCCCAAATCAAAACACCAGATCTGTGAATCCTTAAATTTGGGTTTGTAATTTAAAGAATGGAACTGATACCTCTGTTGCTGGCAGAGGATAGCAGCAAGTGCCTGATCCAGAAACTGATTATTGCTGGATTGTAGGAATGCCTGCATGTGAACATAGGGTAGAATTCTGCAGCTGAATCTTTTTTATTTTATACAGATATTACAAACTAATCTGGTGACCAACGTCTCAAACATGTTCATCATTTGCTTTTTTGCAGGCCTTCAACTGGAATTGCTAATGTGCAGTAAGGAGTGTGGCTATGAGTTCGGGAGACCAGTAAGTTGTCCTGTTTTATATTTCAAAACTTGCCTGCCTTTCTCTTCTACCAGCAGAATGGCTGGTAGTGTCAGCCATTCAAATGAGGTTGAAAGTCAGGGAGATCTTTGTGGATGTGAATGACTGGTCTGGATTCTCAAACCACTATGCAAGATTTACAGCACAGTTAAATTTGCTTGTCAAGGACTTCTAATTTTACTTCCCTTAATTTTCTGGCATCTCTTTCCCTTCTCAATCAGAATCATATAGTTCATAGCAGCTACCAAGATAATAAGATGCTTGCTCAGGAGCACTGAAATAGATAGGACTTGAGAGACTGACGTAGCAGCCATCTAAATGGTCATTAAATGAATTGGCCAAAGTGACCATACACTGCAAGAGGAGCAAGCCCTGCTTCTGACTTATGATCTGAACCATTGGTGTAAATGCTGTGCTCACACTGCAACACATGGCCAGGTGTCTCCGCTTGTGGAGTCAATCTGTTCGGAAAACCCCAGGCTGCCTATCAGAGCTTTTGGTTTAATAATGAAAAGCCAAGTAGCAGCACCTGCAGCTGATATTTTGAAGTCTCATGTTTGTTTTTTTATCAAATAATTGAAGAAGGGCTTGTGTTCTAACAGTTTATTGGCAGTGAAAGAAATATCATTTCTAAGAAAAGATTGTCTGCTTGTTTCATATGAACTTTTTTTCTTTAACTGTGTAGCTCTACCTTCCATCACTTACTCTGGTACTCTTCTTTAACTGGTAAGAAATGACAAAGAAGATTCTCGGTGGTTGCTCATTTCGGTGATTACACTGTACATGCAAACACTAATGGGTGTGCTGCCCTGGACTGAAAGAGAAACTCTATGTCAAAGGGTACTTGGTGAACCTGGTGGATCTCTGCTACTACTATACTGCAGGAGGACAGATGGGATCCTGGGCTCCATCAGGAGAGGGGTGGTCAGCAGGGATAGGGAGGTGATCGTCCCTCTCTACTCTGCTCTTGTGAGGCCCCATCTGGAGTACTGTGTCCAGGTGTGGAGCCCTCAGTACAAAAAAGATATGGAAATTTTGGAAAGGGTCCAGAGGAGGGCCACAAAGATGATCAGGGGGCTGGAGCACCTCCCCTATGAGGACAGGCTGAGGGAGTTGGGTTTGTTCAGCCTGGAGAAGAGAAGGTTGCGGGGTGACCTCATTGCAGCCTTTCAATACCTGAAGGGAACTTACTCCCAGGAAGGGAGTAAACTCTTCGAAAGGGCTGATAATAGCAGGACTAGGGGAAATGGTTTTAATTTGAAGGAGGGAAGATTTAGGTTGGATGTTAGGGGAAAGTTCTTTACTAGAAGAGTGGTTAGGCCCTGGAACAGGCTGCCCAGTGAGGTTGTGGATGCCCCGTCCTTGGAGGTGTTCAAGGCCAGGTTGGACGGGGCCCTGGGTAACCTGATCTAGTAAAGGTGTATGTTTGGTGGCCCTGCTAGGCAGGGGGGTTGGAACTACGTGATCCTTGAGGTCCCTTCCAACCCGGGTAATTCTGTGATTCTGTGATTCTGTGACAGAGCTAGAAACACATTCAGCATCCAGTGTTGAGAAAGAGCCTTCTTCCCTTCCCTATGCTAAGCTTAGCTGCTGACGGTGTTTGGTCCTCTGTACTGTTAATCATCAGTTTATGGTTATGATGCATAATTATTATGTTGCAGAAAACAGCAAAATGATGGGCAAGTGCTATAAAAAGTCACCAAATGAAACTATAAAAATAGTCTAACATTAAATTTTTCTGTTTACTTCTGAGATGAAATGACCTTTACAAAACTATTTCCTAACAATGAGCTCTTGATCTGCCTATTGCAATTAGCACTGAAGCCATGTGAGAAGCTTGGAGCATGAATTGTAGCACTTGGTCTTTTTAAAGGGATCAGATTTTCTTTTCTGAATGTTACAAGGGTATAAAAAGTTTGAATTGCAGCTTTGCTTTTGAAGTGTGTGCAGCTTGAAGAACGGCTCCAATTTCTTCACAACTCTTTGCAAAATTTGAGAAATCAATTAAGCAGCTGATCCTGATGAGGTTTCAAGCCTCTCATCTACCTAACTGACAGCTGGTCACAGAAGCAATGCAGAAACTTTTCACTGTGGCAAGGCACGAGTGGTTATGACAGTAAAAAGATCCATAAAAGAATTTTACAATATATCATTGAGATCTTAGATTTGTTTTGCAACCTTGTGAGAGATTTTGCTTGAAGCACAGTGAGTTCAGTGGATGATAAACTCCTAGTATTTTAATAGGAGCTGGATGAAACATCCTTGCTGTGGGGCTCAGGGTGCTGTTTCTGCTAAGATGTAGTTATTGCACAAAGCTAAAGCTTCTGCTTCAGTATGTGGCTAGAAAGAATTCTACAAAATCTTTTTCTCTTCCTTCCCCCATTTTTGCTTGGTGGGCAACAAGAATGTGCTGAGAAAACATGTCAGTACATCTCAGTACAGTCAGTAAGTTTTGCATGCTGAGGTTCATTCAACAGCATGTATTATATTACCTTGTGAATGTACGTGGAGAGCTAAAGGAGCCTACCATCTCTGGAGCCCCATAGGAAAATACCATGGCCTCTCTCCTCTACCATTTGAAAGAGGGATTTGGTTAGGTTCAGTCTGACTCCAGGACTTGTAGACCAGAGAGTAGATTTCTTCTGTTTTCACTCAAATGAGGGCATAATCAGTCTTTCTACTTGTTCTGGGAACTTTGCTCCCTTCATGCTGAGGCTCATTGCAACCTCTATTGAAACAGCAGGCAACATGGAAGTGGTAGAGGAAATGGTTTAGATACAGATCAAGAAAGCAGCAGTTGGGTGCTTGGTACAGACACTCTGAGAAGGCCTGCAGAACCCTGTGGGTGTTCTGCTTCTTAGAAAACCATTGCCCCTTGGTTCTTGGAGAAAAGTTCCCATCCCTGTTCTCACAGCGATGATACTTGCTGGTTTGGTGAAATAGAAATGTTCTGCATTATGTCTGAGTGCACAGGGCCAATCTTGGTGCTTTTTAATCACAGCTTTGCCTCAGAGATGAGTGATACCAACCTAGACAAGGGAATTTGTTAACGTGTTGAGGTTTATTGCTTTGTGTTCCTAACCAAAGAGTTAAAACTAATGAAAAAGACAAGACAAATCAGCCCAAAGGAATTCAGGTCTTGTTTTATACTGCATCCCCCACATGTTCACACAAGCTGCTGAGCGTGTGGGCAGTGCTGTCCTCACTTCTGCCTATTTGGAACTGGTAAATATATTTGTAAGCCAGATGCTTCATTTTTGAACTTCTGCATTTTTCACTCTGGAAACCACCGATGGTCAGGAAGTTGAAATGGTTGACTGAACAAGAAACCTGTGCTAAGTTAAATGCCTGAAAAAAAGCTGGCGAAAGTCACTGAGCAGATCATGTTTTCAAGACTGAAATTTGCAGCTCCTTGTTTCTTGTCAGCGGTTACCAAAGTGTGATGGGACAATATTTGGGGCATTAAGTAAGGTACTTGCAATCTGAAGGTAGTTACCTTGCCTTGGCTCTTGGCTAATTATGGGGAAAGATGTGAGAAATAGAGTTCATGTGGTGCACTGTGAGTAGAAAAACTTTTTCTACTGTGAGTAAAAAAACCACATAGACAACATCCATGAGAATCCTACAAAAACCTGAACCAAAATAGCATAGGAGAAATCTATCAACACCCTTTTTGGAGGAAGAAAACAAAATGAGAGTGCCCTTTCAAATTCAACTAGACTTTAACCTAAACAGAAAAACCTCTCCCACATAAAAAACCTTTAGAAATTCAGTTAAAATCCTTTTAGATAAAATATATACCACATCTTGCTCTCCTCAAAGAGCATTATTATGTTCATTCCCATTAACTCCCTCCTCAGGGTATTTCCTATGCCTGCAGAACATATTATGGCCATTTTCTTCTAAATGTTTTTGCAGGAATGTCGCTGAATTTAAGTCAGAAAATGGCTAGAACTGTGAACAACATTTCAAAGACTATAACAAGAGTGTTTCACTCATAAATAAGTCAGCAGATAAAAATGTTTCACTAATTCCCTGTCAGGCTAATCACAGTCAGAGCTTGAAGGTGAAGGTAAGACGATTTATTTGATGTGTCCTGATATGACACTATCCAAGTAGACCTCTGCCAGCATTCTGACTTCAATTTTGCATTGCAGAACCCTACTGAAAGATGCTTGACTACTGTTGAGTCATTCACTTATTTCCAGTAGCAGCTCTCTCACACTCAGATGTAAAGTTGAAAAACTGGCATTGATGTTCCTCTACCAGTTTTCATGTTCTTTACCCTAGAATATCTGTGCTGCATATATGTACATGTCCAGCTTCCTCAGTGGGTGAAGGTTTGCTTAATCCTATTTGCAGGGAAGCAGTATGAGCATTCTTGTACTAAGAGAATTCTTCATGAAGCTTAGGTAAAACCTCTTCATAGACAGACAGTCTTTTAACTCTTCCATTGTATGTGCCTACTGGTTCAGATGGCTCAGGAATCCTTTGATTTTGAAGTTCAGTTCTTTCACTTTGTCTTGCAAGCTGAAACATATTCTATGTGAGTTTTCTACTGGACAAAGGAATGGCAAGCTCCTGTTTCTGAGGAAAACGAGTTCATTATCATCAGCTCTGTACAAATGTGGTTTGCCAGACATTCCAGGCAGGAGGTAAAGTCACTCCTGGGCCTGTGGTGCAGTCCTTGCAGTGTGGAAAATGAGCTTTAGAAAGCGTTTCAATTTTTATTCATTAGTGTGTATAAAAATAGGACATCTGATCCATCCAGAGGCAAACAGACAGCTTATACTATGTCTCCCAGCAGAAGTATGGGAAAGAAGGCAGGAGATGCAGCAAAGCACAGCAATGCTGCGCCAGAACAAAGGGTATCTGTCCCAGTGTTGCCTGCCCATGCTTGCTGCTGGCAGCTACTTGGAGGACAGGCATATGAAAGAATAAAAAAGTGGAAAGCCTTGCAAGTATTTTTTCCCTTCAGTAGATTTTTCTTCCAGGTACTTGCTTGGGCCCAAGTACTTGGAGTCCTCCTAAACCTTTTGCAGCAACATCTTTTGTCAAGTGATTCTGCAGGCTGACTACCTGTTGTGTTAGCTTCAGGCTGGCTTCTTCTAGCTTCATTTTATGGCCATTCATTTTTGTATTGGGGCAGACAGTGCACAAGTGATGCCTACCTATCTGATTATAGCTGCTCTTGATTTGTAGATCGCTGTCTCACCTGCACTAAGATGACCCCTTTTCATAACAAGGACCACATGGAAATTATTCCTTGTATGGAAGCTGTTCTGTTGTTGTAGTCAGCTTTCTCTGAATGTTTGTGTTCTAACACAGCTTTTTTTTCAGATTATGGGAAAAGAACCACACTCTCTACTAAAGATGTGGAAGAGCCGTAGGTTTAATTGTCAAATAATTAGGTTTTCTTTGTTGTTCATGTCTTTTTGATATGTATTATTTTTTCTTCTATTTTATTTTTGCTATTTTGTCTCTTGCTGATTTTCCATTTCAGTGGAACTTAAAATCCCAGTGCCAAACTTTAATTTCTGACTGATAATTATCAGGTTTGAATCCAGTTTTCTATGTGAAGCTATGAATTTTTTTTCCATATGCAACATTGCCTACATTATCATTCATCTCCCATTCTGTTGCCCAGTCCCTCGGTATTCAATGGCTTCTTAGCAATTCTTCCTACCCTCAGTCTTAGCATCTCAAGTAATTTTTTATCAGCAGTAAACTTTCTCACCTTTTGCCAGTTATTTATTTGTGAGCACACTGAATATCAGCATAGATCCCTGGGGAAATTAGCTGATGATCTCTCTCCATTGTGGAAGCTTACCTTTTTGTTTTTTGTCTTTTAATAAGTTGCTTTTCCTTGGAAGGACATTTCTTTCATTCCACAGCCATGCAACTTTTGCATACATATGATTAAAAGGAGAAAAGTCAAAGTACAGCATCACCAGAAGCAAAAATTCTGCAGATCACAAAACTCCAGGCAAAGCCAAGCTGCGCTCAAATGGTAAATGCAGTCACATAGCAGAAATAACTGATGTCCTCCCAAAAGAATCATTTAAATCCAGACAGCTAGGACATGCTTATCCCAAAATGTGTCAACAGTGCTCCAGGCAGGGCATGGCATAATGATGTGGACATTCAGGAAGTACCTACAGTGTCTTCTTGATGGTTTTTCCCCCCCAAACAATGTGGTTGTGCCTGAATATATAGATTCATTAAGGTTGGAAAAGACCTTTGAAGATCATGTAGTCTGACCAATGAGTATTGCTGAGAGCCAAAAGGAAACCTTCTATAGGATCTTTGCCTGGTGTTTGGTTGAGTTTACTGATTACTGCCATGTGAAATGTCAGTCCTCATGCCATGCCCTACTCACCTGTGTCACACTGGAAGGACAGTGTCCTATTCGGTCACCCTGCCACTACTCTCAGGCTAGAAACAACTATTTTGCAGTGGTTCTTAAAATCAGTTTCTCTCAAGATGGAGCTGCAAATTATAGCTGCGTCAGTCCACGGGCTTCTTCAGTTGTTTGCTTTATTGATGGCAGCACTAAAGATCCCCCGGATGTTGACTCTCTTCAGAAGGGATACTGAGCATACCAATATGAGGGAGTGATCTCTAACTGTGTGCAAGTGCTTTTACTGACTTGAGGCATATTTTTGCAGGTGCCACTTTTGGGGGAAAAAAAAGTACTTGAATGAAACCCTAAAACATGCTAAATATTGCAGAGAAGCATGCCAATGAAGTATTTACAGATTAAAAAAACATAAAAATCCGGATTCTGAATTTACAAAACATGATTTCCTCCATCTGTGCTTCATGCTCATCGTTTTGTTATGAAACCATTTCATTCCTTCATCGCTAATAGCTCTCTTTGAATGCTGAATTGGCTCATTAGGCTCTTTTATCCCATGAATGAAATTCTTCCTCTGAGTCAAATAGGCACTCCTTTATTTTTCCCATTGATTTTTAGTTTAATATGTCAGACTGCTTCTAAGTAATCGATAAAGCAGCATGGAAAGACTTGAAAAGATCTTTGAACTGGTGCGGGGCAGGTCTCCTGATTATAATGCCGATGTTTCTTGAAGTTCTGTGTTGCAATGGAAGCTGTTTGCCATAGGTTTAAGCATACAACTACCCTGTTTGCTTTTGTCTGAAGGCTTCTTCCTTTCCTCACAGGAGAGGATGGCAAGTCTAAAAGCCTGACTCTGATTGTGATACAATTTGGCAGTATCTCTGCTAATGAGCAGGGTCATTTTTGTGTCAAACAGCTGTGTGAGTTCACAAAGAATTGGACTGCTTTGCTGAATTAGTCTGTCATTCAGTGAAGAAGGTGAAAGGAATGCTTTGCCTTCTGCTTTGATGCTATAGCTCTTCCTGGTTGTTAATAGGTTCCGAATATAATACCAGTATTATGATGATACTGCCTGCTGTAAATTCACTCCTTAAGTGGTCTGTTGAGCAGACTCTTTCTAAATATGGGTATAAGTCACTTCCTTCTGTTTTACTGGCTTAATAGTTTAAGTAAACGAATACAGATGTTTTATTACTCCCTTAATGAGTGAGTGGAAAGCCACAGATGATTTTCTCAGCATATCATCTTCCAGTAAAGTGTATGTCTTTTGGGACCTGGACATCTAGATGTAGTGATGAGGTTGTTGGTTAAAATCTTGCCAAAGATGAGTGAGAAAACTGTCCAATGCGCTGCTCATAGCTTTAGGGAGGGATGAGGGACTGAGGTTATGAGTACATCAAAACATTGTTGCAAGGAAAACTAAGGCCACTGTGTGGTAGCTGAGGGGAACAGATGTTCTTTCTTTCCAGGATGCAGCTGAAAAGTTGTGATCCTGAAACATCACGGCCATGTTCCCTTGCATTGGTTTAGATGTCAGGCTAAACCAGAGGCCATGGTGCAAACATCATCATCCAAATGGCTGCCTTATTGAGAGTCAGTGGGAACCAGTTCTTTTTTTGTAGCAGGTTGAATTAAGTGCAACCATGTGGGAAAAGCGTGGGTGATGATTTCTGATGCATTTGCCATCTTGGGGTGTTTAGATAAAGGTTTCGGTTAAAGTGATGCCTTGTGAGACTGTGTGAAACCCTAAGAGATGATGATGATGCCAGCATGCTGTGTATTGTCACCCAGCACCCAACACTATGGACTACAAGACACTCCACAATTCACATGAGTCTGTAAACAAACCTGTTTGGAAGTTCATGACAGATGAAATGATTGATAAGAAATGGCAGTCTGAACTGTTTCCAATTCTTGTTCCGATTTGGGAGATTCTCCTCAGGAGAGAAGAACCTGACATGTGCCACTCTGAGTTCTCATGGTTGGCACTCTCTTATTGCATTTGTAGCTGTTGTTATCAAGAGTCACACCAAGTAACAAATACTCCTTAAACATTTAGGAGGTTTGATTTAGATAAGTTTCCATTAATTTTAGCACTCGCTCCAAGATTAACAGATGTGGTCTCAACTGTTTTCCTCTGGATACATTTCAGAATCATTTGCTCTCTCTGTAAGGCTGTGGCAAGCTGCAAAAAGGGTCTGGATCAGACTTCACAGAAATTCTGCAGCTGATGTAAAATTGGAAGCCAAACACGTCTGTGCTATCACTAACGAAAACTGCTGGCGTATTGGGTTAGCAGTGGTGTAACTCAGGAAGTACTGTTGCCTGACCTAAGTACCTGCTATCATACAGTCTCTAAGCTTGGGGAAACAATTAGTGTCCTTAGATCTGGTGTTATGCAACCTGATGGGACCAAAGGCAGTGCAGCTCCTCCAAGCAGCACTTTTGGTTCTTGTTGAAAAGCCCTTCCACTGGAGCGTTTGGCTTTTTCACACCCAGGGCTGATACTTGGAGTGTAAGTCAACAGCTGTTCAGCTGAACTCAAACCACTTCAAGTGCCTGCCAACAAGCTGGCAGCCAGCATTAATATCCCACAGTCAATGGAAAGAAAACAGCCACTTGTTGGAGAGTGGGGGTCACTGCTGTGCAGCGCAAAATCAAAGGACTGCTGTATGCAGAAGGGGGGGGGTTTGAAAATGCTGTCAACATTTACTAGTCCATATGGCCTCAGTGTGCTGGCCACATGAAACAAATACCTCATAACTGAAGTCAATTGAGTTCTTACAGCTGCTATCCAGCACTAAGGCAAAGCTTGGAGCTGGCTTACCTGCTGAGACATAAAACAAAGCTGGTTGAGGTTATAAAGAGTAGTATTCATGGGACACAGGGAATATAGTGCTGTCACTGATAACCCATCTTCATGGGTAGCTTTGTGAAAGCTTTGAGTAAGGACTTCCACCTGCTTTAAGTAGGGTAGCTATGCTGGAGTCAATTAAGCTACACCTGATGATAATCTGTAAAATAGAGATCAGTGTATTTACTACCTATATGCCTGACAGACACAAGGAGAGATACTGTGCCACTTTTAAACATGTAGAATATGTTTTGTATGAGTGTTCAGTGTTATAATTTCTTCCTGTGTGTCCTCCTGTCATGAACATATGCACCTATCCATCAGTCTTAAAAATAAGTTGCCCCTTGACAATTCTGTTATAAATATTAACTTCCTACCAGATCCTGTGACAGAGAACTTACTTAGAGTAATTTTGTGGGAGGTCATAGCAGGACAGAGATTTCCTTCTTTGGCCATTTGAAAATGAAACAGGTGTTAAGTCTGATGTCAGTCCAAATAACCATTCTAACAACATTCCCCATGTGCTGAATTTCTCTCTGCACAGTGGCGTGAGTTAGGACTCCAGTTTTTTTCCTTGTAGCTGTATCTACAGAGCTTAGAAGAAGCCAGATATGTTAGACAGCCCAGTGAAAAAGGTAACATGCTCTTTAAGAGGGAGCTGCTTGTAGGTACGTAGGTAGTGTCTCATTATACTGCCTGTTGATAACCACTACCAATACTTAGGCTTTGCTGCGTTACTGTGCAGCGCATCTGAAATTCCCTAGAATTAGGAATACTTGGGATACCTGCCTTTAACTCTGGCTCTAACTTGAGAGGGACAAGTAAAAGCAGAGAAGCATCTAAGAGGAACCTGATTTCAGCAGAGAATCCCTCTAGACAAGAACAACTGCTTATGGGCAAGTTTAAGAATGAAGGCATTACAGCACGGCAGCAACTTTTGGACCTGGTCCATTTTAGTTAAACATTAAAAGTAGTTGTGATTTAAAATGCTCTGACACTACGACTTTCTTCACAGAAGCAGGTCTAGATGGTTTGTACCACTATTAAGAAGTTGCTCCAGTAAGTAAATGACAAAGGCGCTGTTGCATAGGGAAATAGGCTTCTTGTCTTTTGTTTTATGTTGGTCTTTGGGTTGTGCTATCATTATGATGCCTGAGTGCATAAATTATGTGGGATTAACATACCAGGTGATGAATGACTTGGATTCCTCTTCATGCATATGCAGAGGAGCACTTACTTTGTTACAAACATGCACATGCTGTATTTATATATTCAAGAAGCAGCTTTGGTTTTGCATTTGGCTGAGAAAGTGGTGACATTTGCAGTTGTGTGGCCCATTTCTTGTGAATTCTGGTGTGAAATATGTGCCTGGTTGTATGAAGCTGACAGAACTAAGCTACAGGCTTAGCCAGCTTTAGCCTTCTGTATATCCCATTAGTTTTTCTAGTTTTTAGGGAGGCAAAGCCCTCTCTCCCTTATTGTTCCCTGTGGACATATTTAGGGGGAATGCTATTAAAAAGCATCTCTAGAAAACTTTCCACACCTCTCCTTCTTCCTGCAGTCTTGGCCACAAGAGGGAACAAGCCAACTCAGCTTTCACTGTGCCATTGCTCAGAGCTACACTTGCCAAGGAAGGACCCCACAGGATTTCACTATTGTAGAGTAGATGCATTACTAGGAAAAAAGAGATGGCTTTTATGGGGGTGAGGCTGTGTCTTAACTACTGCTCAGCCACTGGGGAAGTCTGTAAAAGCTTTCTGAAATACCAAGCTCCTCCCAAAGCACCACTTGATCTAGTGCATTTTCATATTCAAAGTTAAGCCTTAAAACTTATCCCTGTGCAAAGACCACCCAAAACTGGCTGGTTGTGCAACAGATTTCTGTTTATAATTTAGTACAAGGGTCAGATAACTTTGCTATGGTTCAGGTTATCCACCCAGAGAAAGCATGCTCTTTTGCTAAGCATGGGATACATGAGTCATTTCTATTACCCAGACCTCTAGACATAACATAAAATAGATGGCATGAAATAGCATTAAAGATATTAAAGATGGGAGGAAATTGTTTTCCCCCTTACATTCTTGAGCTATAGTGTAATGGTTTTCTAGTGCAAACTCAGCTACTAATGCACAGATAGGAAGTGAGGACAAACAGTAGAAACCTCAAAGTTACTACAGGATTCAGAAAACCCAAGTCAAGTAAAAAGGAACACAGAAGTGCTTTTGCAATATGAATTTAGCATTTAGCTTCCTAAAAGGGGAATTGGCTTTTATCTACTTCTTAAAAATGTTAGTAAACTGGGTTTATCTTAAGCTGCTTAGAATTTGTGACCCTGGCTTATTACAGACTTTTCTTTGTTTGACAATGACCATTAAGCCAACAAATACCTATTTTTCCTTTTTCATATTTAAAGCTGTATTCTTCAAAAATTGAATTCCTGCTCAACATATGCATCCTAGTTCAGGTCATTTCCACCATGCATTCTTTCACGTGCCTGTGGGCTGACTAGAGAATTCAGTCTACCATCTCGCACCCACCTTAAATAGAAAGAAATTATCTTTACCTTTTCTAAAAAGTGTGAATTTTTAATATCAGGTTTCCCCCTATTGGAAATAAATGGTTTGAAGGAGTGCTCTGCTCATTATGTTGCATTTTTGTGCTTAAAAACAGTGGCTCCCACTGAATGTTTGGGAATGTTTGCACACGGATTTCTCCTCCTTGAGCACCCTGCCCTATTAACAGCAGATCAATCTATGGTACTGCTGATGGACTTTCTCCCTGACATTTCACTAGTATAGAAATGTTTTAAGAAGTCAAAAGCTATATGTCAAATACAGCACTCTTCTCTGTTACGCTCAGGGAATGCAGGCAATCTTTTAAACATTGAAGTCATAGACTTTAAGGCTAAATATTTTTAGCAGTTTTTATGGATGTCTTTCTTAAGCTTCTCTTTCAGAGATTTTGTGATCCTAAAGAGTTTGTCTAACCAGTGTATCAAAGCTTCATTCTCATGTGGTCACATACGTGCATCCATTTAGAGGCAGTGCACCATTTCCAGTGAAGAAAATGATGAAAACAGAACAAAAAGCCCACGACAACAACAACAAAAAGCTGCATTCTCCTGTTTCTTGGAAAGGGTGCTGTGTTTATTTGCTCTCTTCTCCTAGTCATTGCAGTCTCAGTATTTTTAGCAGCAGAAGGCTTTGGGATTGTCCATTGGAAGACTCCTGCAGAAACGTTTGTTTTCCTTGCTGGTGATGGAGCAAAGGAGCAGCCTAAGCTCTTGGCTGTCTGTAACCTGAAGTGTGGCTTGGACCATGAGCTTTCTAGAAGGATGAATTGTTGACCTGAGTATGTCGTGCATGCTCTAACAGTCAAGGGGCATAGATGCATTAGAATTACGGCAGCTGAGTGTGGTTTCTGAGGTAGATGCAATTGGTGGATTTCTCTAGGGTAAAAAAAACCAACAAACTACATCAGGGCAGCACAAAAGGGAGGACAGGTAGGAAGATGACTATGAAATAATCCTTGTGCTGATGGAAGAGGATTCTGAGTAAAGGAGGAGCAACCTGCAGTCACAGTTGACTATAACTGTGCTTTAACTGTGCAATAGAAGGATAGTGTCTTTCCTGTTCCTAGCAGAAAGTTCCCAACCTTACCTTGTCCATACAGAACTGTTTTGCTGAACTTCAAATAAGCAAACATCTTGTAAATGTGAATTAGTGTACCATTGGCTGGGCTTTCTCAGACCCAGCAGGCTGGATCTGTACAGTCTCTGACATCAGCTTCTTTCTTTGCTTTGCATGAGATGCAGAATGGATGATACTGTCAAGATGAGTTTCCCAATGCTGGATAGTACTAATGAGGAGACTGTCTTCTCCTACACTTAACCTGAGTGATTTTAAACCTAGCTATTAGTCTTCACAAATGATATCATTTTCCTCTTTGGCATGAAGCAGGAAAGCCTGTTGAAAACCACAGCATCCGTTGTAAGGATGGACGTATTCATTGCTTAAGCCTGGGGCTCAGCTGTGAACACAGGCAAGACTTTAAAAGCCAAAAAATATTTGGCCAAATGTTTTTGTGTAATAGTTTCCTCAGAGCTCTGAGCTGTAGTCAAACTTTTCATTAAAATAACATGGGAATGCACAAGAAAGCTCTGGATTGTAATGTTTGCCTAGGGAGTTTTGTTTGTGTTCAGCGCAGGAGAACAGCTGAGAGCCTGTAGCATTGCATGAAGGTAAGGAGTATCCAGAGGGCAGGCTGCAGGCGCAGCAGGTTCTGTGCTGGCCCCTGCTTGAGCCTTAAAGCAGCCAAAGCAGAGCTGGCTAATTGTGGCATTGCTGCATCTCCTCTTCAGCCATGCTCACTGCAGCTAGAATGAGCTGCTTGCTCTTGTGTCAGTTCGTGGCATTGCTGGTACATATCATCAGAAACAGGGAATGCATCCTGATGATTTTGGTAAGGAAATGGAAGCACTGATGTCATTATGATGTTAGTTCACTTTAGCCAGGGTCCCCTGTGACCAGCCCGCCAGACTGTTTACAACAGCTGTCCCACTGCTGTGCTGCCCAGCCTCTGTGAAGCTCTACGAGGGCACAGGGACCACATCTAGCTGGTGATCTTACCGGGGCAGCAGCTGATTTATGCTTGATTGCATCTGGACCTCATTCATTTGTAACCAGCCACAGCTCTTAGTACATGATGGGAGGGGGTGTGCTCAGCTGCAAAGCCAGAGTTCAGATGAGAGAGCAACTCTGCATATTCCAAGACCCAATGTTTCATCTGGCAGCACAAAGAAATGCACATACAGAATGGTTCTTATTTATGCAACTGTATTTCTTTATTATTGGCCAGCTCTGGATACAGACTTAATTGTAAGTAGATTAGATTAAGGAATGCTTTTCCCTTTCTACCCCAATCATGGGACAGGTTGGCTGTTTTCAAGGGATTTCCTTCCCACTGAGGAGTAGAATAATTTGTGAGTTGCTTCCAGAAACAAGAAACCAGAGATCTCACAGTTACTCACACCTCTGTTCCACTCAAGGGTTGCTGCAGTGGGCATTTGGTTGTTCTAAACACGAGATAGATGTTCTTCCAGGACCATTTTATCCTTGACAACTCATCAGTTACCTGGAATAAAAACTGTGTCCCACCTTTTATTATTTTCTTGATCCTAATGTCTTTCCTAGATCTGTAATTGTTCTTCATGGATTGTAAAGCCAGCTTAATTTGCTACGTTGAAAAATATTGATTCTGATTTATATGGTTTCAATTATGCAGTGTGTATTTTATTTTACGTTCATTCTGAGACTAGAAAATCTCCAACCTGAATATGTGCTGTGCAGCAGACCCTGCTTCTTTTCTCTTATTACTCCTATGGAGAGAAACATGGTTGCTTACAGAAATATTTCTGAACTTTTTTTTAGGGAATTCTATTTCCTTCCACAATCACTTCATGGCCTTGTGCCACTCTAGGACTGATTTCATGGCTTGCTCTGTGGCTGCAGAACACCTGCTATTTCCTGGGATACCTGCAAAACAAACAAGCCAGCCTGGTGCTAAGGACAACATATGATTTAACTCATTGATTTGAATGCAGCAATGTATTTTTCTTTTATATTAGTAGTTCTTGAAATGCATTGACATGCCCCTTCGTCAGGTGAGCCGTATTTGTTCTGTGTCTGTGAATTCCTTACTCATCATTACACGCAATTTCAATTGCACTGTTTAAAAACTGTAGAGTAAAAGCACGGGTCTGCATTGTGCTGTGTGGGTATTGCTGTCCTCTGTGTCACAGCGCTGGGCTGTATGGCACGTAGCTCAGTGAGTGCCCTTCTGTCACACATGTATTTGCAAACAGGCAGCGCTCTGTCCTGAAGATCTGTGCTACCAGACCTGCTGGCCCGGATTGTGTTCTTGCTCATACTCTGAGATGGAAACCCCACTGGTATGGCTCTTTGTCAGGTTGGGTAACCCAGTCCCTACCTTCCCTTTCTGGCACCGCAGGTTAAAGGGGCTTTGTAACACTTGTCAAGATTTTAAATCCCTGGTATAAAATGTTGGAGAAATGTTGGCTGCTGGTCTTCAATCTTACTGCCTAATGCAATGTTTTACGGCCACAAGCATTTGCTACCTTTTAGTCTCTTTGACTTCTAAGAGGGCTGTTCAGTGCAGCTTTGGAAAACACACTTACACACTGTTTCCTTCTTGACAAATTTCCTCCTCCTTTTTGCTGTAGTGCTTATCTCATACAACGAATGGATGGCAGAAAAACGCAAGCAGACAAATCTGCTTCTTTTAGAAAGTGACTTTTCTTCTCCTTCCAGGTTCTTGAAGCATTGCAGGGGCCAAGTGGACCAAGTCTGGTCCACTTAAGAGCATATTATAGTCTTTGGACCAAAATCTGTTGTGTTAAATAGACACTAAGCTGTCCGAGGCAGACTTTTTGCTGCAGTTGTGCTCCTCTGCATCACAGAGGCTGCATGTGTCCCTTTGCAGAAGGCAGGCTGAAGCTGTTGAACCATATCATAGTGGGCTTTGCCTTGTGCTTCTGAGTGTGTCCTACAAGGCATCAGAGATCTGGAATCTGTGGCCATCAGAGCCCTGGAAATTCTGTTTCTCCCCTTTGAAGTATGTCTGAGTTAGGAAAGGTGGTGTTTCTCAGCGGGGAAGGGCTGTTGCTTCATACATGGTGATTTGTGGGGACTATGATTTGCCCTCATTTTATCTTTCCTGTTGAATTAGATGGTTTGTGTTACTGTCTGGGCCTTGGTTTAAGTAACATGCTAAGCTTTGTATCTTATCTGCATGCTCTGGTAGGAGAAAGGTTAATATGTACATTTCAAGTTGATGCTTTTCTGATATCACCAGCTGCCTCACAGTTCTTCCACCAGAATAAGAAAGGAGATGAATTATTTACCTGACAGTTTCTCTGGATCACTTTGGTGCTTGAGGTTATTGCTGCCACGGCCTCAGGAGGAGGAGAAGATGGGCAGTAGCGGCTGATGAAGGACACAGTTTCACTAGTTTCTTGTTCATTCTCCTCTGTTTCTTTCTCCTTTTCTTGCTCTCCACTGATACGTACAGAGTTTTCTGAAACATCCACTATTACATTTATGGCAAGAAGCCTAGAGATGCCAGCTCAATTTATGCATTTCTTATTCCAGATCCACACTGAGAGCCCAAAATGCAGAAAAGAGCACGTGTGGCCAGGATAGTAAAAGAAGGAGAAAAAAGACAGCACTAATACGATTTTATAAATATAACGATTGAATAGCGTGAGCATTTTATTATAGACTATTCTGCTTGATGACGGCAGCAATCCTTACTATATCCTTCTATGTATTACATTAATCTGGTAGCAATTAGAGAGATGTGGTACATATAGTAAGCTAAAAATTATACATAAGATGCCTTGGATGTGTCAGAGAGAACAAGGGTTGTATATGAGATTTCACCCTACAGTTTTCCGAAGGTTGCAATGCAGTTTGTATCTGTGAAGAACAGTCACCAGAACTATGAAGCAGGGCTCCTGGTTAGAGACTGGTTTTCTGCTCACAGTTAAATGTTCATCTCTAGCAATGAAGCTGTTGTGCAGTTACAGACAGCAAGAATTCTCTTCTGAAATTCCAAGGAGCAAGGAATAAAATGTACTGCTTGCAGTGCTCTTAGCCAAACGAAAGAATCAATACCAGCTATTGAACTGCTTTTATTTATATTCTGTTTAATTTCAGTGATGTTTCTTTCCAGGCTTGGAAGGCTTTTAATATGGGATGCTGGCAGGTATCCTTTGGAAATTTCAGTGCTATTTGTATCTGAAGTATATCGAGCCTTTTTCTGCTTCCCTTGACTTGTGAGAGCGAGGGATACTCTCAAGGATGGAAGCATTTTCAAACAGTCCAAATCTAAGATAGAAAACCTGTGATGCTTTTTCTGGGCCAAATACCTTAAAGCTGAAAGAAGGGATATTACAGTAACTGTTTAATATTTCTCTCAGTGTTTCAGAGCTTCTGCTTCCAGTACCAACCAGAACCAGGGAATTCAGATTTTCCTTAAAAATGAAAGACGTCAATGAAGCAAACAGCCTTCGTGTAGGAATTGCATTACGGCATGGATGAAATGTGTCTGTAGTGCAGTGCTGCTGGCCAAAGGGCTCTAGAATTTTTCAGATATTTTTTCCCCAGGTTTCTCTGTCATAATTGCATTGAGAGATCCAATTATGTAAGACATAGAGTAAATTCAGGTCAAACAAAGCTGTGAATTTTGGTATGGATTTCTTCAAGTTGTTGACTACATGCGCGTACAAGTAATTCTGCCCTCTCGGATGCCACTGTGAACCCTGACATCAAAAGCTCATCATGTTTCTTGACCTACAAGGCCCTCCCCCAGCCTCCCCCCACCACTTCCAAACCTATCTCAAGAGCAGCGATCTTATTTTCTCTCCCCCCCAAAGCCCAGGACTCGCCTCCAGAGGGCACTGCAAACTTGCTGTGCCGCTGGTCACCAGCTCACAATGCGTGAGAGCCAGCTGTTCAGTGGGCATTTTATTGCCGTTGGGGAACAGCAAAATATCTAATATTTTGCCGATCACCTTGGTTATAAAGCACGTGTTTCTGGATGCATCTTGTATGCACTTGGAACTAAAAGAACCCACTGAGGCAGCTGTCCTTTATTGACAAGTGATGACTGTGCTCATGATGAGAATGTGAAAAGCATACAGACAGCAAATGAGCAGATCTCAGTCATTCATGAGAATATATCAGTTAATAAATATCGCTTATGGGTGTTCTTGCCTTTCCAGTAATTTGCAATTGAGCGGACACAGTGCAAGCAAGTATTGATAATGTAAAAATATACAAAACTAAATGCTGAGGAGTGATACAACAGTCCTTACAGACACTATGACAGAGCACTTTCTAACCCTGCTGAAAGACACTCATGATGTTCCCTAAGTAGTATCTGCAGCCAGCAAGCATATGGAAAGGGAACTGAGGAATGAAGAAAGTGAGAAATGTGAATGCTGGGGAATATGGTTGTGGGGTTTTTTTGTGTGTTTTTTTTTTCCAACCCCTATAACACTGAGAAAATGCTGCTCTTTTGTGTTGCTTGTAAGGCTGTGCAGGAAGCCTGTGGCAGAGATGCTAATTACATGCTCATGGATTGATGTGTTTCAGCGTGCCACTTCTTTCGTAAGCGTCCCTGATAGTTCTTCCTTAATATACCCAGGTTAAAATGGCTGCAGGAGAGCACAGCAGCCTGAAAAACATCATCACCATGAGGCAAGAAGCTGCCTGCTGCTCTTCTGCTGGCCCTGTTCCTTGAAACTTGCAGGGCAGGAATCCTTTCATGGCAACTTAGTGCTGGTCTCACCCATCTGGTCGAGCTGAGCTGGGAGATCTGCCCATCTGGCAAAGACCCTTGGCTGGAATTGTCCCACTCTGTATACTCAAAGTGTGCCCATCAACTGCCCATGTCTGTTGGTGAAGGAATTGCCTGGCTCCAAAGGAACAGCAACTGTGGACAGGTGAACTGGGTCAGCAGCAGGAGAGAGCACTGCAGCCAAGACAAGCGGTAAAGAAAGCAGCCGAGAGGTCTTGAGTGTCATGATGACTGCAATGGTCATGTGCAGCTTTTTCATAAACTGGAATCCTAGTGCTGTGGGAAATGGATGTTACAATGGATGATTTTGGTCTAGAGGTTCAGCAAAGAGTGAAGATGCTTGATTTTGTCATGAATTTATCAGATGTTCCAAACTCTTTTCATTCTGAAAGTCAAAGTATTTTGCTTCAGTTTCTATTGACCGCATCTGGAGGATCAATAGCAGTGCCTTAGGCCTCCCTGCTAATTTGTGGCTGGATTAATCTCCATGGCACATAACAGTCTTTCAGCTAGGGAGAACATCCCATGGTATCTTCGCAGATGAAATCTGATCAGAGAACACAGAGGGAGGAAGGAGGTAGAAGAAAAAAGAAAGAAGAATGTGAGCTATTGCTTTTCTGAGATAGTGTGGTAGCTGAGGCAGACAAAAACTAATGGAAAATTGACCTAAAAAGAAGTGTTTTCAAATGGGTCAGCTGAAGTGTTTCAATTGGGTCAAGAAGACATAGGAAAAAAAAATCTTTCATTTTGATTTTCTGATTAGAAAGAAAGAAATGATACTGTTTTTCTTTGGAAGGCATTGCCATCTAATTCCCAGATCTCTGTACTGTACCACAGAAGTGGATTTTCTTTCTCTGTTTACTGTGCTCAGTTTTTGGTCTTCTAGAAAAGATCCCTTTGTGGATTTCAAGTTGGGATCTTGATGTTCCAGAAATCCAGGGTACCTTTCCTGCCATCTGGACTCCATCCCTTTTTTCAATTGAGAATAAGTATTTTCCCTTATATTTGGAACAACATTATTTTGTTGCATTCTTGACCAGTTTTGTTGCCTCAAGCCTTGAGATCTTCCTTTGAATTAGGGGTCCCATCTGTTGTTATCCTAAACAGCACAGAAATAGAAAATCCTGCCGGCAAATGGAGCACTGCTTTGTAGGACCAAACTGAACTCAACATTCGATTTAATTCTCTGTTTAAATTCTGTTGAATAGGCACCCTAGATCTTTGTTTTTTGGGGTGCAGTGTCCTGACTAAATGGAAGTTTATATTTAATAGTATTACATTTCCTTGAAAATTAAATTGCCTAATAATATGCAAACTAGGATGGAGAGGGGCAGGTTTGCTGAGAGGCAAGGACAGCTCTGAGAACATGACAGGCTTGACAGTGTGTTTCTTTTCTCTGCACTCTTTTCCCTCTGTTGTACTCTTCATTTCAAAACTGGAACCTGAAGGAGGCTGTGTCTATGAACAGAACAGTATCCATTCGGGCACTGAACTGTTCTGTCTTACAAAAGCCTATCTGCAAACACTTGGCCTCTGCCCAATTCCAAAGCTTCTTTGAGCAAATGAACGTACATGAAAGTATATGAACTACTCTGTAAGCAGTTCCTTAGCCCAGTAGATAAGAAAGGAATAGCGTAGTGGCTATTTGACAGCACATTCAAAATGAAGCCATCTGACTAATAAACCAGTAGTATATCCATTAGCTGAGTCAAGCAGAAGGCAGAAGAAAGTCCTTAATATATTCCATCGAGTCTATGAAAAATCTAAATCTTGATCTGAATTTTGTAGCCTCCACGTGTCTCACAAGAGCCAAAGGAAATCTTCATGTGGCTGTTCTTCACATCATCATTATTATTTTTTTACTTTTCCCAATGGGATGTTCCTACTGTCATGGTGCATCTGAGTCCATTGCTAAATGGATGTGGGCTGGGAGAGACAGCTGGCCAGGCTGAGACACTGAAATGGTCACATTTGGGTAGCAATGGCTTTGTCTTCCTTTCTGCCTGCCTAAGCTCACCTCCAATTCAAAATGCCTGTTTCTTCACTACTGAGCAACACAATGTAGTTTGAGGATCCTGATTTTCAAGATTAGTACTGATAAAAGGTGAATCTGGATAACAGGGTTCAAATATAATTCTTAATCTAAGCCCTGAACAGTTGCAGATATTCAGGCCGTAGGCTTGGATGTATGCCATGGTAAGAGATAGGAGCTAGCAGCAAAGTTTGAGTCAGGAGCCTTGGCTCTGGGTGTCAGTGAGTTACGGGCTATCCAAGCAAGTGGTGGTCACTGTAGGTACTGCTGACTTTAAACTGAGCCATGCCTTGGAGAAAGAGAAAGCAACAGATAGCTTGTCACTCAGTGTGCTTCTTTTAGATTGGAATAAAACTTTACCAGCTTAAAAATAAAGCTGTGAAAAGCTACATGATGAGAACGTTTTATGTAAACTTTGCTCCATGTAGAAATTCACAAGGAAGCAAAGAGCAGAGATCTGTCAGATTTGGGTTTGGTGGTTTTTTATTTTTTTGGATTTGGCCTTGGCTCAGCTCTGAATTTAGTTTTAGATGTGAAATCCCCAAAGTTTGCAAATTTGGATCTTCTGTTGTGGTTGGATACCACCAATGTGTAGTAGATGATATCGTACCAGCAGTGTGAAAATGATGAAATGAATTTATTTTGCTGTTTTTATTACTGTTCTTTGTGAATTCAGATTTCGTAAAGCATTGGTACCTCTGGTGGGGCCATGGTGTACAAATGGTAAGAATGATCATTTATTGTGTCCTTCCTCTTGAGTTCCCATCCATCCTTACTGGACTGTATATAACTGAGAATGTGAGGGAAACCTGTCACCTGCATCTCATGTCTTCCTGTGGCACTTTGCCTGATGTATGAGTTGCTGATCTCAAGGTTTTCCAGTTGGTATCCAATTTCCTGCAGCAGCATAGATGACAAAAGAGAATGCTGCCTGTTTGATACACTTAGTGTATATGTGTAAAGGAAACTGTTGATCACAGCCTGAACCTCTGATTAACCATCTGAGGCAAGCGATGGGTCAGCTGTGGGAGCACAGGTGTAGGTAATTCAGCTGTGCTCCCGGAAGGGGTGGAGCTTGACTCCATCTCTCCTAGATCTCATTTAAGGGCTGATTACCACTAAGGTATTTCTTTCTGGAGATTGGTTCTTTGTGGAGTTCCTGTGGTGAGCCTTGACATTGGTGAGCATCCATCTTGACTGAAAGCCTCAGCACTGGTGAGTCTTTTCTTAGATACCTTCTGTCTATTTATTGTGTAATTACAACTATGCACTTCTATTGTTCCAACTATACAGGGTGCAACCATACAAACACGTCTGTGTCTATTTGCTGATATTTCATTTCATTTTTCCTACTGAGATAAGGCCTGTAGCTGAAAATGTGTGATTTTTGTGACCCATGGTAATGTTTGTAGCTATATACACCAGAGATGAAAGAACCAGGACCTTCTTTGCAGTAGAGAAAAAGGAATTTTCATTCCCTGTGTGTACAGCATGACGTAATGTGGCTTTTGTCCTCTCCCACTGCACGAGGTGTGAGTGGTGCCTGCAGAATGGATGACTGAGGTGTGAGGTAGCACTGTTGCTTCTGTGCAGTTCTGTTTGCTTACAGCGTGGGAATAGCCCAGCTCTCAGCATAGCAGCACTGTGAAGGTCAGAATTTATTGTACTGGAAAAAGGCATCCCACCCCCTGCACTGGCTGGTAGAAATCCCAGGGAGGATTTTAAGCAAGGAAAATAGATGAAAGCAAGAAAATTAATCAGCTAGCAAAAAGAAAATGACTTTTTGGAAGACTTAAGCTGTGTGAATCATGTGCCAGACCTGGAAGCAGAGGCAGTGGCAGGCTTGCCAGCAGTGGGTACCCGAGGAAAATGTGGAACAGAATATCATGTCAGTGAATAGGAGGCTGCTGTTTGGGATTGCGGTCAACTGTGGGAGGGGTAAATAAAAGGGATGTGCTGCGCTTGATGTTCTGTAAGTGCTTTCTGGGCAGTTGTCATCCCTCTGAGACAGATAGAAGAAAAGCAAGCTCTTTTCTTATTAAGTGTTCCTCCTCACTGCACCACTCAATCTGTGGCACTTTAAGAATGAAACAGGAAAAAAGCTGCCTGTTCATTGCTGCTGAGAGCCTCTAGTTTTAGTGTGTGCTTTAGAGTGTGTGGTTATCCTAAAGGAGCTGCACTGCTCTGTTCTGCATCAGAAGCTCTGATGCAATTGGTACTATTGAGGGCAAAGACCTCCACTGTACCACGGAGCTGTAAGGTCTGGGCTGACTTTGTCCTCCACTTAATTTTTGTACTGATAATTTATGAGGAATGGCTGATCTGGCCGTGCATGGGTAAATCAATCTATTCCCTTGGGAAATAATACTGAAATATGCTGGCCTTTTCTGAGGAAAAATGAGCACATCTTTCATTGTGCAGTGGTGCTGCTGAGAGGATGCAGAGGGTGGTTGGACTAGATGATCTTGTAGGTCCTTTCCAACCTTGTGATTCTGTGACACCCTGTACTGGAATCTCCATGTCATGGAAATGGGGAAAATAGGGAAAAAATGTTGTATGGGAACTGTTGAGTTACAGCCTAAACTACTGATTGACCACCTGAGGCAAGCACTGGGTCAGCCCTGGGAGCACATGTGAAGGCAATTCAGCTGTGTGACCAGAAGGTGTGGAGCCTGGCTGCATCTCTCCTAGACCTCATTTAAGGGCTGACTGCCAGCAGGTCCTCCCATCAGCTAGGCGAAACAAAGGAAAATATGAATGTGTATATATGTCTTCTAATGAACTTGTGTGGACTCCAATTATTGCTGCTTTGACTCTGCTTTTTCTAGTAGTGTTCTGTCAGGGAATTTGGCTGGAAAGATTCATCTGAGCTTAATGTAGCAGTTGATCTGCAGCAAGTTAATTTGAGCTTATAACACTGTGGGATCTTGCTGTGTGGAAGCCTAATAGCAAGAGTCATACATAACTACTTAAATTGGAAGAAACCCTCATATGACTTTGAAGTAATCATCTCTAACTCTAAGCTGTAGTAAGGAATTCTTTATCAAAGGGTTTTTAACACACGCGCAAGAAATCAGTAACAAATGCTTTTGATAACAGTTGGAGACTGTATCAGAAAACATTCATGCAGAGAGGAGGAGGTCAGCAGGTTACATGAGATATTTCTAGCTTTTTACCTGCTGCAGTGTACATCCAGATGCAGGCGTCTGGAAGGAGCCATCACCAGGAGTTGGATGGGAAGCTCCATGCTGATCTTACAACTGCTGTCATAGGTGGCTTTGGGGACAGTGGTGGGAGCCACTGCTCTGCAGCTCCAGTCACAACATGCCCCCAGAGATTCATGTTGTTTTCCTTTATGGGCACGAATGACTGTCCTTTCCATACAAACCCTTCTCCTACTGATTGTCCCCTGTGCCATTTTTTTTTTTTATTGTGATTGTGCCTTTAAAGAGCCAGCAAACTGCAGTTCAAGGATTCAGCCTCTGGGTAGACAGCTGAACCCTGAAAGGTTATGAGTACTACTGCTCGCTGACAATGTTGTCCTGTTGAGTGCACTCTGAGAGAACATCAGCTCCCTCCTCACCCAAGACTTTATTGGAGATCGTTCTCCTCTACTCGTCCATTAGTAAGCAGGTGATGTCAGCTTGTTCCTCCTTTCTTCCTCCAGGCAAAATCTAATGACAATGAGCAAATAATAGGCGAGATTTGGATAGGGGTTGCTGATGGTGGTGGAATGTAGGGTGACCCCATAACAGGCACTGCCACTGAATCAGAAAATGACATCAACACTCCCACTCCACTGACAAGTTTGCTATCTGCAAGGAAAAAAAAAGGCTTAGGCCTGTGTTCCTATTGTGTTACAGTTAATGCTGGCATTCACTGGCAAACAGAGGCCACTGTTAGTTAATCTGATCAAATGTAGTTTAATGGGATGGATAAAAGCAATGTAAATTCTAAAGGGGTGATGCCATGCTCTGGTCTGGAAATGGAAGTGGGTTCTGGTCATGAGGGAGTCACTCCCTCTCTGCACTGCTCATCTGAGTGTGCGCCCTGGTTGGGGCAGGGCAAGACTACAGGTGTTGCGAGCATCCCTGTAGGAGTGTAAGAAGCTCCTTGGTTGTTGGAGTGAAATATAAGGCTGGGGTTTGCCTTCCCCATCCTCCTGCTGCTGTTGGTCTCCAGCTTTGCCTTTCCAAAGTACTCTGGTAGTTATATGCAACAGCTCATCACAAAAAGAGATATTCTGGTGAAAACAGGTTATGGGATAGACTTTTGCCTGTGTCTGTAGTCCATACCTCATGGTCTCTGATGATGATGATGATGAGCGTGAAACAGAGATAAGCATGAGGCTAATTCATATTAGGAGAACATGTAGGAGAAGGATAGGAAGTTGAGAATAATCGAAAGACTACTGAACTATTAAGATTTACTTAGGTTGCTTTTTCTGTTGCTCCTAGCCACTACATTGCTTTGTAACTGCCTGATTCAATGTTGCATTTCAACTTTGCCGCATCCAACAGTCTCCCACAAATCCCTTGTCATGGTAGCAAGAATCTGCTATATTCAGCTTATAGCTGACTAGTAATCTGGTGGCTTTCATAGCTGACATGAATTAGAATGCCTCTGAGAATTATGGCCTTTTTTTCATAAGGCTGAGATGGTATTATAATCTTCTGCTCTCCCATTTTCTGTCTTGCTTTGGGTGTTGCAGAAGATGAGAAAGAACAAATGGTAACACAGACTGCATCATGCATTGCAGTAGTGCAGCACTCCTCTGTTTAGATTTAGAGCAGGTCCATGGGGTACTGCTCAAATCCTAAAGAAATCTGAAAACTATCTCTTGAAAGCATGTATACAGAGTTTTATATAACCCTCTTTTTGACTCAATCTAAATCTGGGGCTACTGCTCACTCCCTAGAAAAGAACCATTAAGCCAGCCTCTTCCAGCCAATTATTTCCAGGCCACTTAGCAGGAGTGAATGATGTGAAATAATATTTCAGCAGCAGCCCTGAGTAGAAAGATTGCATAACCAAGAACTGTCCTGTGTCACATCTAAATCAATATTACTAAGGTTTTTACTTCCAGTTAATGTAGGTAGTGTGGGTTTTGTGTCAGATATTATTAATGCAGTCCATTTCATTGTGACATGACTATTACAGGTGGCTGCATGTACACCCATAAGCCACTAATTCCTTGTTTGTAATGGTAAACCTACAACCAGAACAGCTTGCTTCAAGTGAGGAGAACTGGTTTTTGTAGGGCTTACCACTGGCTTAGTGGGTGAAACTAGCTAATCAGCTAACTTGTATGTAGCTTCTTATCCTTCCTTTAGTTTGGAAATTGTGACACCAACCCTTATAAATCCCTTGGTTATCTTTGACAAGCATCTGTGGTAGGAGGTTGATCCAAATACTGTTTTTACATGGGCTCAGGGATTCAAAGGAAAATAATTAGCTTCAGTTACATTATTGAGCCTGATAATCATGATCAAGTCTTGGTAGCCTCCAGCTGAACAGCACAACCTGTAGAAATGTTCGCCTTCCCAGGTTTCTAGTTGGCTTTATTTAGTTATCCTATGAACAACAGAGCAAGCAAGACAACAACTTTGTCTCAGTTTCCCTGTTTCGAGGATGATTAAAAAGAATCAGAGGAAATCACAAAGGTCACATCTGCACCCACATCTTAATTTCTTCTCTCTTTGCTCAGTGATGGTTCTGGTGACGGTGTTCAGACAACTGCAATGCAAGTTGATCCAGACCTGTTCTGAAAGTTCATAATGGGAGCTCTAAAAGCCAATGGTGCATAGCTGGTACTTAGGTTTAGTAGACACATCAATAATTAGCCTAAGCTTACTAAACATCCAGGAGAATCTGGGCAGAGAGAACTAGCATAAGCAGCATTTCACTGTTCTTCACTTTTTTTATTTGAAGTGCTCATGGGGCATCTGGCAAAGCATTATGTACATATGAACAAAATGTCCCTCTCCTGAGGAACTTGGAAAAGATAGGAAGAAATATGTACGTATTTTAAAATCCAAATCAGCTGGATTAACCAAGGAGTCTGGCTAAGTGCATTTTTTTTGACCAGATTTGAAAATAGAAAACATCCCTGTGCTGTGGATAGGCTCAGAGATGAGGAACGAGGCATGGTTACGTGAAGCAGTGTATGGGGTTTTGGTGATGAGGCCAAAAAATACAGATCTGAGAACATTCATGTTTTGAGTGCAAAGATTTTTCTAGGGATACAGTATTACCTTGAGCTCTTGCCTCAAAGTAAGTCTCTGCGATGTTGAGGGCTTTGTAACATCTGTCTATCCAGGCAAACTTATTTCTGCAGACTGTATTCTTGTGAGATTCCTTTTCCATTGCACAGGCTTATGCATGTGTTACATGTGAGGTTACTGCTTCAGTAGGTGCGTTGAAAAATGTATACCTTAAAACAACCTGTGAAGTAAATAGATACACAGAAAGTGAGCCCAGCTTTTATCTTATGCAAGTGAAGTTGAACAAAAGATGGCTTCCTCAATCAGCAGCACATTAGTTTTCATCCCCCTCCTTTAGCTGACTTCTTCCATCATTTCTCTGCTCTCTCTTTGATCTACTGTTTGTTTTGTTTTCAAACTGCTTATTCTTTCATCAAGAAATATCAGCTTCTCCTGTGGGCAAAACATCAGTAAACACAATAGAGGAAAAAGGGAAGAGATGATAATACGAATTTATCTTCTGAATAAGTTCCTGTTCCAGAAAACTAAGCAAGATCTCTTCTTCCCCAATGGCATTTCTCTAATAACCATTTCATAGAAGCAAGGTTATGAACAAAAGAATCTTAATGGCTTTAGGGTATACTACTCAGAGTCACTGTTCAAGGTGGAAGGATTTAGATGATAAAGATTTCAGCTACTCTTGGTATTTTCAGCCTGAGCAACAATGGTTAAATGACATTATTTTAATATGTTTGTGCCATGCATTTCACCACCATACAATCAATTTCTCAGTTGGGAACTGATATGAAGCAGCTTGAAGTCTGTGTGATTCTTTCCATTAGCTTTAAAAAGCTTTCTAAAGCTGGCATTGAACTGAAGGTCAATATTGGAGTCATTCCCTTAATCTGTTCTCCAGTGAGATAGATCAGTAAGGGGGCACAACTTCCCCATTACAGATGGGCAGACCAACAGAGTTGTGGCCCCACTTGAGTGTGGTTGGTTTGAGCAGTTGTAGTTCTGCCAGGAATCCTCTCCTTTGGCATGGTCTCTCCCTGCCAAATGCTACCAAATCCTCATGCATTTGGTACAGTGGCTGAATCCTAAATGATCCTTATAAAGTTGAAGGTGCCACCAAGTAATAAGTGAGATCACATTTGAACTAAAAGCTTGATGTTTTGTGACACGTTATTTAGGGAAGTCTTGTAGTAATTCCCAAAGTCTGTTCATGCAGTATTTAACTGTCAGATTTCACCTGGTCTGCTGACAGTGTTACTGGAACTTCCCCTCTCCAAACCCTTCCCTGGACCGCATTCTACTTGTGACTGCTCTTATAGCTGAGTTATGCAGATTTATGAAGGTAGAGGTTGTCTTATTTTCAACTTATGTGTCACAAACTCCTCATTGTGTGGCTCCCCTTGCTTTGAGAGTAGCTTTGTTAAACTCATATAGGTGCTTGTGAAGTTGGTTGTACTATGGATAGTAGCCAAGATTGACTTTCTGGCTTGAAATTCATCACTCCTGCTTACAGACAGTATCCTCCTTTTCAGCTTTTATTTATTACTCTTTTAGCAAATGTATTATGGTGGAAGGAATTATTATGACAGATCTGGATTAAAGTGTCCTTGATATATAACCATTAACATCTCTTCTCCTTATCATGTGGCAAAGTGCGCTTTGGTTAATTTATGATTCATCCTGTGTGAAGAACCTGCCCACATTCTATAGAAATATGTGATGTTCCTTCTGGCTTTAAGGCATCTTTCTGATTGCCTGTGGATCAGCCAGCATGCCCTTAAGCAATGCTCTCCAATGGGATGTCCTGGTTGAGCACAGTGGGGGCTCATTCCCACTCAGTTCCTCTGCTGCATTCCCTCCCTCACCATCACACGTGTGAGTGAGCAGTGAAAATGAGGCCTGCATGTCAGCCTGTGTTTCCTGCACTGGTTAGATGCAGAGGCTGGTGTAATATGTTGTCTTGCTCCTTACCAGGGCACATTATAACTACTTAACAGAATTTTCTTCTTAATATTCCCACATTCATTCTGTCTATTAAGTGATGATGCTTCTGTGTACAACACCAGTAAATTCAAGCTCCCCCCCCCTTTTTTTTTTTCCTTCTTTTTGCAGGGAAGGCTCTGTTAATGTCTTTTATTTCATGAGCTCCCAGATACCTTATTTTCATTATTCAGGCTCCTACTAACAGGAAGATGAATAGCTAGTTGCTAGTGGCTGTCACTGTTATCACTTAGTGGCAGGTGATATAGTAGTAGCCTGCACTGCGTATGTTCTCCTGCTTTGGACACATAGCTTGTCCATAAAACTAACAGTTGCTCTGCGTTCAGTTTGTCATCCTCGTCCTTGAAAACAGAAGCAGATTTGTGAATACTCCCCAGTGTGCAATATACATCCTGTTCTCTGCAGCAAGAGTTGATGAGTAACTTGGGGATAGAAGAGGAAAATGATGTGGCTTCCAGTAAATAAGAGGCACCAGAGGCAGAAGCAGACTTGAGTAGACAGGTAGCGAGGAATGTGAGATACATGGAGTAGATTGAGTTTTCCTCTTTGATTCTGATCATTTAAACCCCCCATTTGGATCTCCTGGGGGTATGAAGCTGTGAGGTCCTTCAACATCCTAACATTTTCAGACTTGAGAAGAAATCTGTGTTTTGTTTTGTCTTCTGCACTATTATAGTGGAGGGAATCATTGACTAGCCAAGATTCAGAAATCACACTTTTGTTTCAAAGCATTCATATCTTCCTTTGGAATACGGGTCTCATTTAAGGTGCCTAATGCTGACCTCCCGAAATTGCCAGTTCCTTTGGAAATCTTGGTGTTAGTCTATGAGTAGGACCCTGCCCCCTTTCCCTGCCTTCTTTAGGGAGATGGAACACTGTTCTCTTACTCAGCACTGCTTGTATCCATCTGGCAATGCAGCAATCTAAAACCCAGTTAAAGAAAGCACAAGAAAGAAAAAACAGTGGAAATCTGTGTGTTTTCTTGTTGTTGTTTTTTTCCCCCTGAAATTTTACTACCTTTGTTATCAGTCTGTGATCAACGCGGTGATAATTAGTGACAACAGCAGAGGAAGTGCAAGTTATTACAAGGGGTGAATGTCTGTATCTCATCTGAGTCCAACTTGCTTATCTTCAAATCAGAGCATGGGGTCATTAAAACGACATAATATTATTGCACTGATGGAACAGACAGTCTGCTGAGTTCTTGGATACCAGATGGCAAATGCAGCTTGAGTTGGCAAATTGTTGCTCTTCTTCCTGCCGTGCAAAGGCTTTTTATCTACGAGCATAATGAAAAGAGAACTGAAAATCAAAGAGAAAATTTCTTAATCAAACACGAGAAATTCAAAAGAAAATAAAGACAACAACAAAAATGTTAGACAAAACAGATTTTGCTCCTGTGCTTTCTGATTTATTCTTCTAGTGTGAGAGCTCTGGGGGCAAAGCGTGCTACTGTTACAGTGCAGAGAACCCTAATGACCTCAGTAGGAATTTATTAATAAAATAGGGTACCAATGAGCTTAAGCCTGTTCAGCTTCACCATTATAGCTAAATACTCAGACACAGGATTCTTTACAGGTATTTCTGAAATGCTGCTTTTTTTTTCCCCTAGATTAATGGAAAGGGTTGAGAGTGCTTAAGAAGGTGGAATTAATAAGCATTGCTTGATGGTAAGGACCATAAAAGTGAAACCTCCGAAATAATGGAGCAGGCTCCACACACAAGCTATGTCACTCCAGAAAAGATAACACGAGCTCTTGGAAGCACGCCTTAGTAGGACATTCTATCCTGCTGGGGCACTCATTGGATGCAGTGATTTATCCTTCCAACTCTAATTTCAAAAAAACTAGGAGACCTTCTGGGGCCTGGCAAAAACGATGAGCTTATGCTGCATTTTCTGAATGTGCACATAACGTGCCTTGAAATGCAATCATAAAAACCTCTGCAAATCTAAATCCCAAAGGCAATCAGCATATTTTGGTGGAAATCTTGAGAGACTCAAGTTGCCTAGTCTTCACTGTACAAACAAATAAATATCACTTGTCCTGTAATCTTCGTCATGGGATAAAAACGCATTTGGTTTTATATGTTCTCGAGGATGAAGGCTCCAATTTCTGTGAGTCCTTCATTTCCTTCCAGTGGCATTAGTTGTGGCCGCATCCTGCAATGCATTCAGATGTTGTGGGGAGCACTTTCATTTGTGAGCAGTAGTGGAGCCGTCTCTAGCTTTGTCACACATGGATCTAAGGACAGAATCCAGTTTCTTTGATTTGCTTTTTATCCAGTAATAAGCCTTCCCTACATATTCCTTCCTGTATGATTAGGACATAAGTAAATGAAGTAATTCATGGTAGTTTTGATATACAGAGGATTTGTTGGGAGAAGTTAAGGTTACCTACTGATTTGCCCTCTGCCTCTTGCTTTCTACAGTGCACTTGTTCTCATACCCATCGCTTTGTGCATGAGAACCCAAGAGCGATTATACAGAAGCTCACCTGCCTCATATCGTGTTGCCAAAGCAGATTCCTAAGGAAGAGTAAAGAAAAGAACTAGCATTTAATGATACTTCTCCTACTCTCTAATGATTTGCAGGTTGGGGATTTCCTGAGCCAGAAAACACATTACTGACTTTGGAAAGTGGGCCATTTGCCTCAGACAAGTGGTTTGTGATGTGATTGTCCCATTCATTTTGCTGGCACCATTTAGGAAGCATTTTGATCAACCCATATTCTTCCCTCAAACTAGAGTGCTCATTTGAGTCCTGATTATTTATCATAGTTGTGAGTTTTCCTGTTTGTGGCCTTCTCATTTAATGATGAGTGCTGCAGATGGCTTATAAATTGAGATGTATTTTACACTAAATATGATGCTGGTTGTGTAACCTCAGCTGCTTTGGGATTTGTACTGGGGGGGTGAGGGGAAGAATTTTCCTGCAAGTACTCAACAGACAATCACTGCTGAGTGAATGAAGGCATGGATGTAATTTTACATCAGCTATACTTGCTTACATTCCTTGTGGCTGGAGGCAGAATTTAAGAAATCATTGGATATGGCTGATAGAAAGAGGTAATAAAGCAGCACAGAAGGAACAAAGAAATGCAAACTTAAAAAGATAACAGCATCACTCTAAAATGAGCTCTTCCTGAGGTCTGTGCTTTTAGGGAAAAGGAATTGCTTGTCTTCTGCACTGTATTTTCTGCTTCACAAGCAAGAGGAAAAAAAGAGATAGCAGTGCAGTCGCAGCGCAATACTCAAAAATCAAAGGAAAGTTTATGCTGTGAGGTTCTCATGATGAGATTCACCACTGTGTTTTCCCTGCTGTTTAGCATCTTTGACAAAGGAGTCTTGGACAGGCATAGGAAACATCTTTAAGAACTGCTGCACATCTCCTGACCTCCATTACCACACCCTCAATTTGCTCTTCTGAGCACTGATGCATTGCTGCCAGTGCCTTGCATATCTTCTGAGGTGATGTTACAGTCAGAAAGATTAGCACAGTGGAAAGATGGTACAAGTGTGAAAAGTTTTACCTAAATAAGACCAGAACTGAAAAAGTGTGAGTCATTACAGCTTAGGTCACTGCAGCCTTGTTCTTGAATACCCTCTATCTCCCTTTAGCTGTGCAATGCTGCTGCAGCTGATCGTGAGCAGCTCTGCACAAGGACACAAGTGCTTTTACATTTCTGTGAGGAAACAGCCAGACCTGCTCAGTGATGGTTATCATTACCACCAAGGCAAAGTAGATATTAAACATGACTGTCCTTTTTCTTGCTCCACAGAGGGGTGAGGCCTGGGGCAGGTGGGTATGTGTGCTTTGGTGGAGTTACTGACAGGGAGCATGCTGGCTCTCATTAGGACTTCAGACAGGTCCTCACTTGCACAAGGCACTTGCAGTGTAGGATAGTTGGCCTTGACTGGCTTTTGACTGACAGCACAGTATATGGCAGTATTTCCAGCTGTGTGGCAGAGTCCAGCCTCCTGAAATGCTGCCTGAGCAGAGAGAATTGTTGTGGTATGGGCTGGTACATTTGCATGTAGAGAGCACAGTGCTTGTGGCAGCTGCTTCCTCATCCCAGGAACTAATTTAGCATCCGCTTCCCCATATGACTCAGGCAATAAATTACACTTTAATCTGAATCGTGTACATTATTCCTACTACAGTAGATGGGCATTTTCCCCATATCTTTTTTTCAGCATCTCCCTTGGATCCTCCTTATCAGCTATATTGTTTCATTTTAAATAAGTTATTGGATTTACCAGGTAAAGCAGTTATGCTCAGCATGAAAATGAGCAATGCACTCTCCTTAACGTTATTTCCCTTCAGCAAACAGAGTAGATACCTTAAGGTGCAATTTTACCCAAAGGAAAGAACAGACAGTGTGATAAAGTATTGTATTTGGTTGGGGACATTTCCTGAATATTCTGCCCATTCTTCACATATCTAAATTCAGTTGGGTAACATGCACTTGAAGTCTCTGAAGAACCATGCCAGACAGGAGATGGGGAAAAGGGGAATCTTTATCACCCTGCAGCAGTGAGGTACACAGTGCCACCAGCCTCTGCTGCTCTGAAGTTATTGATGCTTGGGAGTGTGTCTTCATCAGGGAATCCTACAGTGCCCAGCTCTTGGGTATCCTTTAACATGGTGACCAAAGGGTGCTGCAGATCATGGAACAGGGGGTTGATTTTGATGTCACTGAGCTTAGAAAGAACAAACATCTGAATACCAAGTTGTTGGAATTCAGGTAGCTGTTTATACATCGTATGGAGATTGTGTTCTGGGGGCATCCAGAACAACTCTTACAGGAGGCACTGAAATGACTCAGTAGTTAATAGTGAACTATTAGCAATGTTTTGTTTGGATCAAGAGCTGTAGAAATTTTTGTTCAGCATGCTGCATATATGTATAGGTCAATTTTCTGGTTTTATTTACTCTATTTTCCATTGTTGGTGTTTGCATTTAATAAGATCATGAAGTTTCAAAGCTTAAATAAATTGAGATGAAAACAAATGAACAGAAATAAAACATTGTTCACTGCCTATCTTTGATCACTGGCTAATGGGAGGTGCAGTGGGGTCCTGTAGATTGTGTGTGATGTCAGCAAGTGAAATGCACAAGGAGTGTCCCCTAAATTCGTAGCAGCTGTGAGCCAGGTATCAAAGAGGTCTTTCTCATGTGAAGAATTCCAATAACTCCTGGCTAGTTTTTTGCCTTCACAGTATTAGTCTTATCCAAGTTGGACAGGAGCATGAGGTTCATGGTGCTTTTCGTACTGCTGTATGTGATTTTTCACTTTCAACCTAAGAGGAAAATATGGATTTACAGCGCAATAAATATGTGGACCTGTTAAAACAGGTGAAGAGGGCCAGAGCATCCATTGGGCAGTGCATATGCAAGAGAGGGAATTCTGGTGTGGTTTGATTTGTGTCTTGCATTTTTAAAATCAATTTGAATCCAGCTAGAGACTCTTCCACAATTACCATCTTCCTCTTTGCTGCTTAGATGTCACACTTGCTTTTTATATTAAACTGCAAGTTCTTGAGGGAGACAAATGCCTTTTTTAACTCACTGTTTGTAGAGCGTCTAGTACAACTGGGGTTCTTTTGTGGAGATTTTGTCTGCTTCTGCAACATAATGATTAAATAACAGTGAAAGGAATCTCTGGGGCTAAAGCATCTGCTGAAAATCTGAATTTTCACTCAAATTTGTATTCCTTTGTGCTTAAACTAAGGTTTTGCTGTGCTTGCATGCTACCCTTTTATGACAAGAAAATGGCACAGCAACAATCTGAAAGATATTGATCGCAGCAGGAAATGAGGAGAAAAACAAGAAGGAAAAAATATTTTTTCCCTACAGCAATTATTGCAGAAACGCTGAGTAAAAAGTATGGGGGGGCTCTGCAAACATGGTGTGCTGGTGTGATGTTAGGACTGATGATATTTGATGCGAACAGCACTAGGTCTGGGGAAGATACATGTGTAAGTGGGTTGGGTTTTTTTCTGCTTGACTATCATAGTGGATTGTCTTCTGCAGCTGTGTGGGGCAGAGAGGTGGATGTCATCCACTGCTACGGTGCTGGACCCTGCCCACAAACATGGATGCATGACAGATCCAGCTCCTCTAGAAGGGGAATTCTTGGCTTCCTTTGCCTATGACTGTCTGGTTAACACTTTGCAGCCTTTTCTGCCACAAGAACTCTCATCTCAGAAGGAACTGAGGCTTTATTCCAGGTGTAATTTTATCCTGGCTGCATGTAAAAGTTCAGTGGTTTGTTTTCTGGTAAAGATAATACCCAGTTTCTGGCTATATTTTCTCTTTCCTGCTGCGTCTTTCTTCATGTCTTGCAAGGTAATTGGGAAGACCTTGAAAAAATTCAGCTTCATTTTCGTGTCCTAAATGGGAAGGTTCTAGGAATATTTGTGTGGACTCTTCTCCCAGCAATCTCAGTAACATCCAGTAAGAACACCAGCTTTTAGACCTATGCAGGACTTCACTGCAACAGCAAAGTTTCTGGTGTTGCAGAAATTCATTCATATTTACTGCAACAGGCAACAGAGTGGCTTCCTGTCTCCCCAAGAAGATGTTATGCCTTCAGATAGCAAGCATCAGGGCTGCTACTTGTAAATTCCTCTGAGGCTGTAGCAGGCTTGTATTTAATTTATTGGTCACTCTGTTTAGCAATTGAATGAAGAAAGGTGTCAGACACCTACTTTCACATTTAATGAACTTGTTTCCACCATAAATGCTGGACAGTTTCTAGCTCTTGGTAATGTTTTGTCCTGTCCTAATCTCATTCTCAGTTTCTGTAGTAGTAAATCAGATGGGATGGTGTGTGAACTCTTTCACTTAATACACTCAGCTCTGAAAGACTTACCTGGAGGGGGCCTTGGATGTGGTCAGGTGGTCAATCAGAGGTTCAGGCCGTGATTAGCAGTTCCCATACAGGGTTATGAAAGGGAGTGCATGGGAGCAGAACCACAAATCTTAAGGAGCAGCATTGTTTGCTGGTGCACCCTCACTTTCACTTGTTGGGTAAGAAGGAGAAAGGAATGTGCCCTGTTAGGAATGAAGATAATAGCGCTGGTGAGAAAAGCCTTACTTTTGGGCAGCTGAGAAAAATCACATCAGTAGCAGTTGCTCTGAATGAATAATGTGATCTGAATTCAGTGATTTTATAAAATGATTAAGTGGCTTTGTACTTTGTCCTCTTTCACTGGGATGAAACAATACATTTTCATGCCAGTCTGTTGTCTTTTAATGGTGTTTTTTTTTTTTAATATTCTGAGTTGAGATAAATTTCCTTTGATTCCCAGAACAGATGATAAGAGAGAATTAAAAAAAAAAATAAAATAAAAAATCCAAAGCCTTGCACTTGAAAAGATTCAGCTGAATTAAACAAGAAATAAGGCTTGAATCAGCTGAATCAAATTACTTCTTGGTTGTGAAATTACTTCTGAGTTGTGAATCAGAGGCTTTGGCTCTTGTTTCTTTTGAACATTTATTTGTGGGGTTTTTTCAGCCTTAATAATTAACAAATTACTCTTCACTTACTAACGATGTAGTTTTATTTGAGTTTTGCAGATGTGCTGCTCTCTGTGTGGGGCAGGTACATGATGTCTTCAGTTTACTGATTAAATGAATGCACAAAAGTCTTCAGTGAGTAGCTGAAGGTGACGCAGAAGTGAGCCAGGGCAAAAGCACTGACCTAGCTCAGGGTTCTGTGACTTGGCTAACCTATTACAGCTTGATGAGTGAGTTAAATTCCATGGGGTCCTTAGTGTGGCTTGGAGGTCATGCCAGAAAGTTCATACAATTTGTTAAATATGTATTAGTAGGTTCGTGTGTAGTATGAGGGCACTGCTGGATTTCAGCTTGTTTGTTTGCTTCACTTCTAGCTGGGTTTCAGGCTTCAACAGCAGTATTTGAGGAGACAGGAGGTGTTTTTATTTGCCTTAAAAAGAGCAACCAGGATGACATCACCCCTGTCTTTTAGGCAGACACTCTCTCTTCAGTGAAGGGTGGGAGAAAACACTGCCCCCACATCTGTTGCTCTAGAACAGGCTCTATGGATATGAATAAAGTGATCAAAAGGGGAAGATCTTCAGTAGGAAATGATCAGTGGGGTTGCAGAGGGGAACTTTTTTTGCTTTGGTTTCGTGGGGAAGAAAGAAGGTAAATCTGCAGCAGTCATGAGAAACCAAAGCATGAAGTACTCACAGGGAACAAGTGGTGGGTAAACTTAACAGCCATTTTAATGGGGTCGGGGAAGAATAAAAAGACTTATTGAGTTCGCTTGCTAAGACAGAGTTCATGCAATGCTCATTTGGCTGGCGGAATGGAAAATGGCAGCAATCCTGGGAGTTAAAGAACAACCCTTGGGCTGCTGACACACGATTACGTTTGCAGTTAATTAGGGACAGCAGAACAGAAGCAGCTATACTTCGGTGTCATGCTTCGCCTTGTTCTTCATTCTGAATGTTCTAATTGCTTTTGGAAATTTCAAAAAAATTCCATAAAAATGTATTTGTTTCCTCCTTGTATCCAAATTCCACTTCTGCAGGTTCTGCCATGTCTGTGTTGCATGAAAACATCATGAAGAGTAATAACGATAGAGAGGGGAGTTGAGGTTCTATTCATACGTGAACAGTTGTTTCCAGTGCTAGTGAGATCTATTCAAAGCAAGAAGCTTCTTTCAGTTCTAAATGTTACTCAATATTTGCTCATTCTTGCCACTGTTACTTCATCTAGGCAATTGCCATCCTGTTTTTTAGGACAGGAAATAGCCTGGCATCACAGGACCTGTGCAACAATAGTGCCCTGTCTTAAAGCCTGCTCTGTTTTCTCCTTAAAATATTCTTCACATAACATCATTTCTTTCTGCAGACATTGGAGAATTCATAGACCTGAGATGCTTTCTCCTTACAGAACACCTGATTATTGTGACCTTCATTCAAGGACTTAAGGAACACTGATAGTAATCAGCTTTCTACTAGGCTTCCCATTGTACGTGGCTCACATGCCTTGGTCCTCTTACTTGAGAAATTGTCTTGGACTGAAGATCATAGAATCATAGAATGGCCTAGGTTGAAAAAGACCACAGTGATCATCTAGTTCCAGCCCCCCTGCCACGGGCAGGGTTGCCAACCACTAGACCAGTCTGACCAGAGCCACATCCAGTCTGTCCCTGAATGCCTCCAGGGATGGGGCATCCACAACCTCTCTGGGCAAGACGGATCAGTGATGTGGATCTGGAGCTCTACTGTGATGGTGTATGGAAGCTCTGCCTGTTTTCCAGTGAATTTTGGCTAATAATTTTGGGGTGGAGAATCACTGATAAGCACTGTCTGCAGTCCATAAATAATCACTGGGATATGAAAGTACTTTGACTTCTCTTTGAGAGGCTTTATAGTGCTTACTTGTGAGCGTATTTGGCTCATGTAAATTATAGCTCCTTAGTGTGTTTAGATTTGTTACATCTGTCTGGACCCAAATCTACCTAGTGCTAGCTCAGTCCTCTCTCTGGGGATCTGTTAATCTGCTGTGTTTGTAGATATACCCAAGATGAGGCCATGGGATGAGGTTTTGGAACTCCACAGCACCTTGGCCAGAGTAGTTTACAGAGGAACTTATTTAATAAGCACCCTGAAACCTGATCTGTCTGAATCAAACCTGAGTAGTGAGAATATAGAGAATATTCTATAGTGAGGATAATTTCTCCCTGAGTTTGATAGGATATTTTCCTATTCACTGCTATGAACTGACTCTGCTCCCAGCTCTGTGGAATATGTGCCAACAAGAGCAAATGTTTGAATCTTGCTGTACTTCAACTCTTGTGTCGTTACCAAAAAAAAGTGAAATTCTGAATCTCAGTTACCTGAAGCCTCTGGATATGCCATTTGTACTCTGTTCAGAATGAAAGCCTGAGGTAATGGGGAGACTGCTTGGAGTCTTTCAGGAAAGAAGAGAGGTGAAGAATAACAGAGTAATTTACATATGAAGGCACGTTTTGATCCATGTTAGAGCAGAGGCTAAAGAACTCCAGTTACTTAAGTCAGTGATTGTCAGCAGATTTCAGGTATCTCAAAGGTTTAGTCACTAGCAGTGAATCCATCTAAAGTTATACTGGCCAGATATGTTGACTTTAATAAGAGCACAATAAAGTCAGTGTTGGGGGCATAACCACAGCTGCCATGGGATCTGTTGGTACCATACTGAAGTTTTTTAATATCTGCTAACCTTAATTGATTTACAGACAGAACAACAGAATGGAATGTTCTGAGGTGCTGTATTATCAAACCCTGTCAGTTTTCTGGACTTTGCACTAGAAATGTCTCTTCTTGTTGTTACATCTTTCATTGTGGAAGACCAAGCTATATAGATCCAAAGCAGACAAATTCAAGCTGTGATATTTTCTGTCAGACTACTGCCCAGCAGTTCAATTGTCTATTTTGGCTAGGAAGGAAAGGGCCAAACAAACTTAACAGTTGGCTTTTTTGACTGGCAGACTCTGGAGCCTGTGGTCAACCCGTTTTTTTGGATTTGTTCTATACATCACCTTGAGAAAACATGCCTCAATTAACTTCCCTTTCTCAGCAGGCAACTTGCTTTCTAATAGTCCTCATCTCCCTGTGAGATGAGAGCATGCAGCACCCAAATGCAGTGCTGAGGGAATTAAAGGCATTGCATGGCCTCAATGTTTCCCACTGACAAGAGAAGCTTTAACACTGGTTTTGCTGACGGACTTCTTTCAAAGTTCTAAAAGAATATTGAAAAGATTGCATAATCTGTTCATAATGTCTGAAACTGCCACTTTTTACTCCAGGAATATTATCAGAAGTCCAAATTTTTTTTGTCAACATGCAGTCTTTCTATAGTGTTTCAAGACTAATCAGCCCTTGTCAAATCCGCAAGTCACTATCCAAACCACTTGATAAATGTTACATTAAAATTAAAATTTTCCTGGTTTTCAGGTTGAATTCTCTGTTAGGTTTATAGCAAAAGAGTGCAAAGTGCAGAATGAGTTACAGTGTTATTTATTGTCCAGCTTTGTCTATCCATGGAATTAAGAACATTTTATTACACCTAGTTTCTGCCATACCCAATTACAAAAGAAGGGAAAGCATTAAGAGACTTGCCAAGGATAACAAAACTAAGTTACTAGGAAGAGCTGGAAACAAGGCTTCAACCCATGAGCTGGGTGTTCTTCAGTGTCCTTCCATTGCCTCCCAGCAGTTCGGAGTTAGGACTGTAACTCAACAAAAGCTGTGGAAGTCTGGCAGTTGGCTGCAATGAGGCCAAAATATCATCCTGTTGTATTTTGGATTAAGATGCTGTTGTTCAGATTATCCAGCCTTCTCGAGACAGTCAATTTTTTTTAAAAAATAATTAATTTATTAATATAAAATGTGAAGAAGTAGGGGAAACTTCCCATTGCTATATTATGTTGATCAACGGATATTACAATGAATACCAATAGAGGAGAGCAAGCTCACAGCCACGGCTAGAGGTGTGATAAGCTTGTATTAACTGGATCTCCAAAAATTAGAACAGCCTGCTTTTCTTGTATGTTGTTCTGCTCCTTTCTCATTTATTCCTTGAAGATTATAACTGAAAGTATCAAAAGAATTTAAGATCTGGAAGCAACTATCTACTCAGTTTTTTTGTTCAGTGCAAAAAATGTTTACATTAGGCATCCATCCAAAAGCAACTTCTATTAAAAGGGAATGGGTCACAGCAGGACACTTAGAAATGGCTTTCTTCAGTAGCAGGCCACAAACACCCATTATTTCCAGTTGTTTTGTAAATGAATGAGATTTTCACTTTCTCATGGATTACTTAAAAGAAAAAATACAAACAAAGTAAGTCTGTAGCAGAAATGCTATGTCAGAGCTTGAACCAGTGATTGACCACCTGAGTGACTGGAAGGGCTGGAGCCAGGATTCACCCCTTCCCAGACCTCATTTAAGGGTTGGCAGCAGGAGGCAAGGCACATCTTGCTGGAGATCTTTGTGTATCTGAGGCCTTCTGAAGATAAGCAACTTCTTTCCTCTATTTCTGCACCCATGGCTGTTGTACTTGAGTAAATCCTCACTTGCTGTAGCCTGGCACCTTGCTGCTCTACTGTCATTGCTGTGCTTTCTATTGTGTTGCAAGGTCTTAAATAAGTAGAAAAACGTTGGAAATGAATGGTTATATTTTCATTATGCTTAAGTATTAAATAGCATTAAACAAAGTAATAGTGCCATGCTGTCGCAGAAACTAAACAAGCTCTCTTCCATATTTAAAGAACAAGAAAACATGACAGTCAAATAAGACAAAAGTAATGCTTTGTACCTACGTGGCTCAAAGGGAAACATAACCTTTCTGAGATTATACAGACTTGAAAGCCATCACTCTCATTCAATATGAATTGCAGTTTGCTTTTAAATCCATGCTACAGCCTATGCAAAGGAAACAGGAACACAGATTATCTTTAGTCTACCAGATGTATGAACTTGTCCAAGCTATTGCTCATACTGTATTTGAAACGGGCAGCTAGTTAGTATGAGCTGACTGGTGAGCAGTACTCTCTGAAGTCACAATAAATTGATTACAGGTCAAAGTTCTGAGGGTTTGGTACAGTGAAGGGGCAGGATCTGAATTCTGCAAAACTCCCTTTGAGCTGGATTCCCCTTTTAGGGTCATTTTGACAAGTTTGTATAGTGTGCATTAGATGTTTATCATCCCACTGAATTGACAATCTCTGTGATAATTTGGAAGGACTTCCAAGAGGGTGCTTAGATATATAATTATTTATTCTAAGCAGGCCTCTGTTTTTCTGTGATACTACACATGCTGGTCAAAAATTCTTCAGAGAGAGGGTCTCCTCTCTGCTCAGGCAGGGATTAATAGAAGCAGAAGCATAAGAAAAGAACATAAAATTTAAATTCTCTTTTAACTGTTGATAGAAAGTTCTGTTATTCCCCTGTTAAGAATCTGGCTTTGCTTAACTAGAGTGAAATCTTCTGTGTCTTGAGTACGGTACATACTCTTCTCTTATTTGCTCTTTGGGAAAGATGTGGAATTCTTATATGAATAACAGATAAGTGAGACCATATGTGGTATAATAGGTTGTATTCCCATTATGTTGCTTTTGGCACCTCTCATATCCTCTGAGTAAGTATAAAACTGTGTCTCCCTTTTCTTCCTCCTCGCAAGAACATAGACTTAATTCTGCATTTGCCATTGTGCTGACTTCTAGTGTACCAGAAAAATCCCATTACAAGCCTACCATCAAGACTGTGTGAGTGTACCTCTTAAGAAGTTATTAATTTTAACATTGGTGATTAGACAGAGAGATGTCATAGTACGTGGCCCTTTCATTGTCAGGAAGGCCAGGCATAAAATGCAATTGGGAAAGAGAAGAACGAGTGCGTAAATCCAAATCTATTTAATTTTTTAACAACCTTCTTTCTTTTTTAAGTACATTACCAAAAACAGGAGTAGACTCTGAGGGCTGCACAACTGGGAAGAAAAATAGATAGTTTTTATCAGTTAATCAGACATCAGTAACTTCTAATTGAACTGAAAAGAACTGAAGCAGTTGAGTCACGGGATACAGGTTGCTATCTGAGGAATTGCATCTAATTGACAGCTGCTGAAAAATGTTATGATCTTCAGATCTTTCTTGCTTGAAAAATGAAATTTGTTCTCCGTGCAGATATTTTTATTGGGAAAGGGGAGGTGAAGCAGGGTGGGAAGGAAGGGGGAAAAATCTGGTTTCCATCGGAAACATTTTAGAATGGAAATTTCCAACCACTTCTATAGTTAATGAGGAAATAGAACATTTTGTTGCAAAGATTTCATTGGGAAACAATTTCCGTTTTTCATCAGAGAGCTTTCCAGCCCAGTTTTTCCAAGCAATTCTAGTTGTCTCACGTAGCAGCTGCTTAGAAGCTGATGGAACAGATGGGAAAGAGCGCAACTCTGTGTCCTGCAGTGGGGAAGTTTCCCAAAGCGAGGGGCAGATTAAGTGACATTGAGAGCAGTTCTGATTACACTCATTGGAGGGCAGTGGTGCACACAGGCGTTGACCAGCTCTGTGCTGTGTCAGGGGGTTGTACAACTTATGGTACATGGCAGAAGAATTGTTTCATACACCAGTGAAATACAGTCTGTTGTGGGCTGGAAACTAGCGATGGCTGGACCTCAAAAAAGGCTTAGTTTCAGCTTGGGATACCATAGAAAAGTCAACATTTGCTAACAGTTACCAGCCTGTTGGTGTCTGAGACACCACATTTTCCATTTATACTCAGAGCAGGAAATAACTGTGGTCTTTTCATTCACCACAGTGTGGTAATTTTTCTGGCAAACTTTTTTTTTCTTAAATGATGACCACTATATTTTCCATTGTATATGCTAGAACTCTGCTTAAAGCTTAAGGCAGTTGCAATGCTTTGTGTTAATTATTCATCCATATGGAAATGTAAGTAACACACACTTCATCAAATACTCAGCAGAATGTTCACATATATCGTATACAGAGGGAGTACAGAAACTTCACCCTTCCCAGTTCCCTGCAGCCCTTGAGTATACATCTCCTGTCTTCTAAGTTTGCAGATACATGCGTCTCTCTAAATCATCCTCATGGCTTTGACAAGATCAGGCCAGGTCAAGATAACACCAGCTGATAGCTGTTTCCTTCCTTATGGGTCAGGTCTTTATTCCTTTCAGGGAGAAGAGTCTGTGCTGTCTGGTGCTTTTTGAGGTCTGCTGCATCCACAGCTGAAACCCTGACTCCAACAGCAGAGGACCGCTGCAGGCCAGTGATGCTGGCTGAGTCACTGCTAAGCCCTGTGCAAGACCACTCACAGGGCACAGCTTTGTCCATTTACTGTCTTATAAGGGGCTTATGTAAAAACTTTTGTGCACAGCAACAAGCTAGACCTGCTTACTCGATCTTGGACATTTGGCTTTTGGCATAATTTGCAAACACTTCCAGAAGCACAATGAAAAAGACTGGAAGGATTTAGCTGTATCTATTTTCATTTCTGCCTGATGCAAGTACTGTGATCCATCAGGTTACGTCAGGTCAAAGGACCACACTAGTGAGCAGCTGATTGCAAATCCAAAGTTATCTCTCTGTTGCTCAGCAGAACACAACTGTTTCCATTCCTGCAAATGAATTAAGACCGAATTTTACCAGTCTTCTGGCAAGGAAGGAAGAGTTTTTCCTCACTTAGGAGTGGATGGAGTCTCAGAATAGGGGCTGTGCTCTTTCCATGTGGCTGCTACATTGGTATGGATTTTAGGTACAAGTAGCATTCCTTAAGAATCTTGAACTTTCCCTGCTTGGAGAGAAAACCTTTCTTCCTCTGTGAGAGCAGACACAATGAGGACTATTACCCTCTTTTCCCAGCGGAGAGTATCCCCAGCAAATCACCAGTGCTGCAGTCTGTTTTGGGCTGTCCAGGGATATAGGGTCCATCCCATATGTGCAAGAATGTGAACTGGTTTGGCAGAAGGTTGCCTTGGCTAAATGGGGAACCCCTCACAGTGAACAAAACGAGCACCAGTAGAAAAGGGGACAGGTCACGGATAAGTAATACCGGAACAGCTCCTGGATTTGCAGTGATGGAAAGAGGAAGACCCAGGCAATGGCTGGAGTTAAAACTGTATAGGGATAGGAAGGGCATCAAAGTCATTTCTACTGGTGTATCAGCATTACAAGGGGGTGTTGCTGTGTGGACTGAGTGATGCTGTGATGAAGGACACTGAGAAGACAAAAGGACTCAGTGCCTCCTTTGTCTCAGCCTTTACCAGCAAAGACTTATCTCCTGAGATGCAGCTGTGAAGGAGAGTCTTGCTTGAGCTGCTCGTGGGCTCAGTATATCTCAAGTTGAAGCGGTAGCCAGACCTGATACAAGGGCTGACACAAGTTATAGTAGGTGATATCCTCATCTGGTGAAAGGAAAGCTTATTTCATCCTCCTGGAGAGCAGAAAGAGTTTGTCTGGTACTTCAGAGCAACAGATTTTATTGCCAGGTGATGGCTAGCTGATTGCAGATCAGCAGCTGTCTCTCACCAGGCAGGCTTACAAGGACTACTCTCCCTTCTAGGCAAATACTGAAGGCCCAGATTCCACCTGGACTGGCATTTTGCACTTAAAGGAAAATCAGCAGGGAGCTTGTAAGGCTCGTATAAGAGCAGGCAGAGCAGTACCCTGGGGCTCTTGAAATGCAGGACTGGTTTTCTGAAGTTATGGAAGTTGTGTTCATTTGATGGCATTTGAAGGATCTGACCTGTTATATTTATTCTGCAGATGATAGCTGTTTCTATTTTTCTTTTTAAAACGTGTCTCTCAAAAAATGTCTATCTATTAAATCAGGTCATTAAAAAAATTGCATTTCCTTTCTGAAGCCCATTGTGGTTTTTCTGTCTAAGAAAACTGGGACACACAACTGTAATTTCCCATGTGCGCTATCACATAACAGTATCAGCAGAGACCAGGGTCATTTCTATAGAGTGAACGCTGCCCCTTTCCCTCTTCAGGGTGGTAAATAAACAATAGTGGTAACCAGAGAACAAATCAATGGGTGTCATTGAACAAAGGATTCCAAACAGAAAGGAAAACCTGAGTTTTCATTTATTTGTTCTTTACCTCCATTTATTCGCAAATTACCTGTTATTTGTTTGGCTCTAATTGTAATACAATTGTACTTGGAGCTCAAACTTAGGTCATATTGAGGGCTTGCTGTATGAGCTCAGAGCTAAAACATCAGCTTTTCTAATAAGTAACTCCAGAAGATCTTCAGAAGACTCAGAGACTTTGCAAGCATATTCACAAGCTGAATGTACCTATTAACAGCGTGGGCTGCTGAGGGTACAAGGGAAGATCCCATGCCCACGTTGTGTATATTTATAGCCTCCAGATCAGAGAGCTTACAAACAGCCCTTTGGAGATGGTCCAGGGACCATTCTGCCTCAGAGATTATGAAGTGTTTGGGAGAGTTGCATGGGCTGGAAGCAAAATGGAATATTTTAAAAGTCTGACCAGTTATAGAATCCCAGAATAGTTTGAGTTGGAGGGGATCTTAAAGATCATCTGATTTCAACCATTGGCTGTAGGCAGGACTGCCATTCACTAAACAAGTGCCCCATCTAACCTGGCCTTGAATGCTTTCAAGGATGGGGCATCCCTAGCTTCTCTAGGCAGCCTGTGCCAGTGCTTCAACATCATCACAGTAAATAATTTTTTCTTTATATCTAATCTAAATCTCTTTTATTGTAGTTCAAAACCATTCCCCCTTGTCCTATCAATATCTACCCATGTAAAAACTTGATTTCTCTCCTGATGGTAATCTCCCTTTATATGTTGGAAGGCCATAAAGAATACAGTCACATAAAGCCACAGTACCCTGTGGCTAATGTTCTGCTTCTCCTTCTAGAAGCACAGAATCAGATGTCCTAAACCTGCCTGGCTCTGTTCCTCTGATGCTTGCAGCATAATTCATGGGTGACATTTGAGCAACATGCACAATGCAGATGAAATCTCTGCTGGTGACTGTTCTCTTTTGACCGAGACCAGGAAGTGTAGAAACAGATCCAATATAAAATGACTAGCAAAGGTTTCAGGTAGAACAACTCTATTTGATGTGAGGTTGCATTGCATGTAGCAGCAGGTTGTGGGGAGAGGACCAGTGCCTCTGTGACTTAGGACTTCTATGTTTTCCACTTGATCTGTTTACTAAAGACTAATCAGTAGGGAATTTGCAAAGCTGTGAGTAGGCTGTAAAATTTTGCAGCCATGACCACAATATATATGAATGACAGAAGCACTAGTGAATTATTCAGGCTATGGTGAACAAGCAGTGATAAAACATTCATAACTCCATCCCATATTTTGTACGTGTCACATCTTTTGCCTAGTTTTGTTAGTTTTTTAAAACGCCTCTTATTGAAACTAATTTGTTGCTATGGAAATGGCTATATCCATTAAACTGGATGGAGCTTAGTGATCTTCTCTAAGACTGTCTAAATTCAGTTCGTCATTTAATTTTAATGATGCATTGTAACAGTTGCTGCAACATTGTCATTTAATTCATGTTTTATCCTTCCCTCCTGGGCCTCCTTTGCTTTTCCCACCTACCCACTGTCTCCTGGGGTATGAGCAAAGTAAGCTGTTTTGGGCGTGAACTTTCTTCATTTACCCTGACTTTAATGAGCCTTTGAGCAGCTTCAAATGCACCGCTGGATCAATTCCAAAAGATAGTAATTTAAATGTGAGGAATTTTCCCTATTTTCCGTGGCCAAATTGAGGTACAAAAAGGTAAAACGATTTCTGTGTATACATACAGTTGAGCAGTGAAGAGAGATTTCCCACTGAATAAGATTCAGATACAGAGATTTATACCCATACATATCCTTCCTTGCTTCAGCTCTCATAATGCTGCCTTTACAGGCATTTTACCTATTTACCCTATCATTACTTCAATTTTCTTTTTGGTGTAAAACTCTTTTGATAGTAAGTCTGGAGGATCCTTTATAAGATAAACTGAGAGTGAACTCGAAGTTAAATTGCAGCTTTTAAGACTCCTACCATGTGATTTGGACCTGACTTTCTTAATACAACTACAGCCAGGAAGAATGTGGATTTTGGAAGGACAGTTATATTCCTTTTGGGATTATACTGGAGTCAATTCCTTGTTTGCCAAAGATAAGTCTGAAATGATGGCAAACACTGAGTCTCACTCTTTAAATATCTGAGGGTATGTGCTATACATAGAAGCTCAGGGCTGGGGGGTAGGGATTACTTTAAAAGGGTGTGAGCTGTCATTGACAATTCAAAGACAACATGTATTTATCAAATGTCTATACTCTGTAGGGATAAAAATGAAGCAGATTTTCTGTCAATTCTAGAAGTGATCCTTTAGGAGGTGGAACATAATGACTGCTAAACTGTATTCAGCATGATAAATCTGTGACCTCCTCTGATTTTATGAATGGCAAGTAATTCCATTAAAGTCTACAGTATTTTTCATTGTGTATAAAGAGAAGCATACAGATAAACTTTTGTATTTGCATTGAGGTGGTTAGTTTTGATAGAGATTCATCATGTTTAAAATACAGCATCTTCCTTGTGATTCTCTTCCTTTCCACTAATGCAACTTCTAGGTATGAGCCAGAGGCAAGGTCGTGTCTTTAAGTTCATGACTGACAATGAGGGAATAGCTTCACTGCTGATCCATGTGTTGCTGTGGGTTCAAGGACTTCTACTCCAGAGCTGCAAAGAACACTGATAAAGCAAGAATTGGGCCACGTGTCTAGTATATATGAAGCATGTTCTGTCCCAGCCTATTCTGTTCACCAGTACAGTAACTGGGATGGTTGGAGCAGTCAGGTGATTTAGCATGGCCTCAGGAATGAGAGATGGGAAGTTGTAAAATAATGGGTTAATGCCCAATGTCAACCGCCATAGGAAGAACCATGGTATATTTCCTGCCCATACAATTCTGGGTTTCATCCAAACTCTTCCCTCCTGCCAACTTAGTAACTCTGTACAGCTTGTAAATGTTTTGAAGTTGTGAATGGTGTGTTTTGAAATAACTGTGAACACTTTTATGCACACTTCTTTAAAATTTTCCACAGATGGTTTGGTGGTTAGGCTATGATTTATCAAATATTTGGATTATAAAGGGTTCTTTTTAGTCACAGCAAGTCAGAATCATGTGAAAATATTCTCAGCTTTCCAGCATTTTTACATTGTTGACTTCAGGTGGATAGAGTCAACTTTGTTACCATTTGGAGCTGATAAATTCCAAGGCTGGTGAAACAGATGCTCAGGCTGGTAGTCTGTAGTCTTTGGTTTGTTAAGATTTATTTCCTTGCATATCTAATAACTCTAGTGTTAAACGTGCATGGAGGTACCTAGCAAGGAGAGGCAATGTCAGAAACTTGCTTGAAGCAGAGTGGCTTGGTGGTAGGTCTCCATGGTGGCCTTGGAGAGATGTCCCACACTCTGGGCAGCCAGCATGGCTGCAATTGGTTCTATCCTACTGGAAAGCATTTGGGAGCTCTGGGTAAAGGACTAGAGCCACAGCACACAGCATCATATGCTGTTCCTCTTGTCGGTCCACTTGCAGACATCTCGTCAGCGCCATAGCATGAATGCACTGACGTACCAGACAAGCTGGATACCAGTGTTTCAACACTCTCTTATCTGTCAGCTTTCCCAGGACACATCCCTTGCAGGGAGTGTTTTCCTTGTTGTTTCCTGGAAGGATGTGGCTCCTGGAAGGATGGTCCTGGAGCTGAGGACACGGCTGTGGAGGCTGTGGTGATGGTAAATTTACCCCAGTTTTGTGGAGGCTTGTGCCTCTGGATTTGAAGACCCACAGCAAGAGACCCACCTTTGCTCTACCCTTTGCTGCTGCTGCCAGGAAGGTATCTCCCCTGGCTGCATGGCATGGGGCAGAGCTCATTAGTGAGAAAATGGTAGCATTCGGGACCCCTCTCTTGTCCTCCATGCCTCCATTATCATCAGGCTGGGCACCTGGAGGCCCAGCAGTTCTTCTTTCCAATGAGAGGTGGTGTTTGCCATGCTCATGAAGTAAGTAGTAGACACATGGCTCCGGGCCTTTTCCAGGGGCTCAGACTTACCTGAGTAAAACAGACCATATCAGCCCAGGGCTGCAGGTTGAGGCTTGGGCTGAGAAGCGAGGGGGAACCATGGCTCTGGTCAAAGAGAGGTGAGGCGATGGTAAGAGAGCTATGCCAGTTAGACCAGTCACTGTGGTAAAGGGGAAAGTGCACTTAGCCTCTAAAGTCCACTTGTGATCTGCAGCTTCTTTACTTGTTTTGAAAATGAAAATGAAAATAATAATAATAATAAAAATAATAATGAGGAAAAACTGAATATACATGTATCTCACATCTTGTTTAAATACAAACTGCTTACCCAAAGCATTGTTACATATAAACTGATCTCTGTTAATAATATCCGACTTGTCAGGGTTACATCTGGAAAATAACAGAACTGAGCTGTCTGCTGCAAGGAAAAGTAAGGAAGAAAAAATACTCCAACTCCTCAAAACCACTTAAGCTTTTCCTTTATGAAATACATTGATAAATATAGTTCATTTAGCACCCGGCTGGTGTTATCATGTCTGAGAGCTATGGCAAGCTTTCAAACAAAGCCAGCAAAACCTATACTTAGAAGCAACCTTTAGATTTTCATGCAAAGCACAGAAATGAAAGGGAGTGATAAAGAAAGCGGGGAAGATGGTGGCTCGCCTACGTTTTTTTTTGCCAAGCCAGCTGCTGTGTCAGACTTTCCTGTGAAAAGCCTTCAAATCATGATTTCCAGGAATGCAGCTGTGTCTGTGCCTCCCTGCGCACCATCACGGGCATGCCGTCATGTGTCTGACCTTTTCAGAAGTGTGTTGACATGTTCAGAAATAAACTTCACGATGTAAAGATAACGTATTGGATCAGGAGGGGATGGGAATAAACAAATCAGCCCCCAGGAGAACAGGTCCTTTAAAAGCCATGGCGAGCTCTTGCAGGGGTCGGGATGCATGCTGAGGTCTGTCAGCTGCTGCTGGCGTCCTGCTTGTCTTCTGTCTGTGGGTCCCTTCTGGGGCTTATCATACAGGATCAAAGCACCCCACACATGTTCATCAGCTTATCCTCACATCACCTCTTGTGGGGTGGGTGGGGGAATATCATATAGGGAGAAATGAGCTCACCTCACACTCATCTCACCTCTGCTGAGCCTGTGCATGGAGAGATGCAAGGGATTGCCCAGCCTGGAGGCTCCTCCTGTAGCTGAGAGAGCACCGTATCTCTTGAGCCCTGGTCTCCTGCTTCAAGTCCCAGATCACCTTGCTCAACAGGTCTTTGCTTGGAGTATGGTTTATAAAACCTCGGAGTCTGCTTGCTTCAGTTTTGCTGTTCTGTGTCAGTCAAGAGTGAAGGTAGCATAACACCTCTTCTGAATGACTAGCACATTGTCACAGGAGTTGTATCACTTTTAATCAGAAGAGATAAGCTTCCCTATCAGTTCACAATAGCAACAGGCATCAGGACAAATAGAAATCTTTCACCATGAAATTGAGTTTATTTCCCCAGCCCACCTGAATGAAGGTCCTGTTGGGAACACTGTGTGGAGCTTGTCCCAAATGCTGTGGGAATGACTTGAGTTGCTCTGTTGGCTTGTGTGTCCCCACTGATGTCAGTAGTGGTGGTTAACATGGCTGATCTGTACAGCTGTGGTTCACTCATCTATCTTCTGTGCTTTACCACATCTTTGTCAGGTAAGGAGATAAGTTTGGAGTAGGTTAGGAGGGTGGCCAAATGCTCAGACATTGAATTCCTGCTTCAGCTCTGACATCTGGTGTTCTTTGGCCACACCATGAGAAACATCCTGGCAAATATTTAAATCACACAGGGCATTTTTATTCTGTTACAGTTTACATGGGAGTGGTTCTATTTGCTACTTCCAAAGATCAGCAGCTTTTGTTTAGCAGTGAGTCCATCAGAAGGTGCATTGAAACTTTGGCAGTTGCTTAAGTTGGTTTTCTCACTTGCGAATCTTTCAGATCCTTCAGGTTTTCTTGTGTGTAGCAAACTGGTGTGACTAAGACTACTTCTGTAAAATGAAAAACACTGCACGGTGAGGTCTTGGTCATCTTGGGTAACTGCAGAAATGGGTAATTCTTGTCACTGGCCTTCATGTGTGCTTAGCCATTTACTGAAACCCTTTGATTCTTCCTCTCAAGCAATGGGGAAGCCACTGATATGAGCTAACAGTTGTGTGTATTTCTCATGGGACAGCTTTATTTTCATTTCTTTTTTAACTCATTGAAGAGAAGGTTCCTCTGGCAAAGCCCTAAATGATACAAACAGCAATTAATTAAGTTTTCTCTTCGTTTTCTTGTTACCTTTCTTCCTTTTGAGGCAGATGTAATTCAAGCCTCACTTCTATTTTGAGAGATTCTCAGTGCTCTTTAATCAAGAGCAAGAGAATGGAAAAGTGCCAGAGAAGCACATGAGGATCAGGAGAAACTGGAAAGAGCAAAGTATAAAGGTTATCCCATGTTAAGAATTACCATTGTCTGCAAAGCAGCCAATGAATATTTTCTAACATAAGCTCCACTGTTTCAGCTTCACAGAGGATTTATCCACAACGGTTGCTTTTGTGATGATTTCCTGACCGGGCTCACTAAAACTAAGCTGTGAATACAACGCCTTGTTTTTCTGCTTTCCTTAACATTTTCTGCCTTCTTAGCTAAGCCTTTATTTCTGTCACCCGTCGTTCATTGATCACTGAGTCAGAAAATGATTCAAATGTTATTTGAACAATGATATTTGAAGATTGTTTATCAGTGACTGTCTCTGTGGGAGGCACATTTTGCAATATGTACTTCACATTTTTTTCTTCTGATAATCTGGAGACCTGGTGGTATTACAGCTCTGCCAGCTCACCTCACCTCTGTGTGACTCAGCTTCTCCAGGCATCCCACTCTTTTCTGAGCTCCCCCAGTGAGATGCACCAGCAGAGGGTTGCTGAAGGCTGGCAAGCTGTCTGCTTCCATTTGCTTAAATGTATAGCAAACATAATCTGCTGATAGTTCAGGAGCTGATAGTTGAGTCTTACTTCTTTGCAGGGAAGGGGAGTTTGAGGTGAGGGAGAGCGGTCTATGGCCAGCCCATAGGAACTGCAGGTAAGGCAGAGTCTTGCTGGTTGTCCTCGTGCTGTTGTTGAGCGGCTCTGGGAAACGTCAGCTTTGGAGAAGCAGCTCACAGTTGCTTTTCTCCTGCTCCTGGAGCTTTTGCCAGCTTCTGGATCAGTTGAGTGAGGGCCCTGAGGTGCTGATTGCTCTCTTAGGAGGGTGAAGGGTTACATTTACCTTTTCAGTGAAGGGCATGGTCAGAGATATTTTCTGTGTGCTGTCACTGGAAAGCTGCACCATCAATCAGGCTTTGCTGTGCAAGGTCTACAGCTCCCTCCACTCTCCCACACAGAGGTTGGGTCATGCCAGTCCATGTAACCCAATAGTTATCCCATTGGTAAGTGATATCAGTGTCATATTCCATAGGAGAATGATCTGACCTTTCTTGTTTATATGGTGTGTCCAGGAGGTTTCTTTGTCAGCTTGGTAGTTGAAGCTGCCAGTTCACAGTGCATCTTGTCGTCTTCAAAGCTCTCACCGGGGCTTTGAAGTTAACAAAAAGTTATTTGGCCTGGCACAGAGCATCCTGCTGCATTACAGGGTTTTGTTTCATAGTAAGCCCTTGTGCATGGCTTAAATAAGAAAATTCTCCGACGTCAGAGCCTGCAGATTCAGCAGTGCTAGAAAGGTTGTGAATGTAACAGCACACAGTTAATTCAGGTTAGTTTGTCTCCAAAAGCTGATGAGGATGAACTGGTTTTAAGTACAGGCTATGAGCGTTTGCTGTGGGGAAAAAAACAAAACAGAAATAGCTCAGAAAGTTTAGCTCTTACTTAGTTGAAAAGCATCAGTAAAGACAGTCTTTGTATGAGGATGAAGTCTCATTTTCAGCTGAGTCGGTAGGGTGTTCACTTGGGCTTGCCACTGGCAAAATATTTACAATATCAGCTGTTCTCTGAACACAGGCTCAATTGGCTCAGGTTTTCCCATACTACCCTAATGTTTAATTCCTGTGGCTCACTGTGGTAGGTGAGTAACTGAAGGGGAGGAGCTGGGGTTCTTCAGAGAATTCTCAGTCTGTCTCCACTGAGCTCACAAATATGGATGCCCACCCATCTTTCTAGTTCCTGGTACACCAGTGTGGCAATTTTTCTACATAAAATACCTGATGAAAGAATATCTTCCTTAAGGTTATGCAAACAAATATGTTTAGGAAACAGAACAAAATAATCCATCTATCAGACCAGACTTTTTTTCTCACAGAAGTATCTCAAAACTCTAAACTTGTTTAAGGTGCCTGTGTGCTGACTGTTGGATGCCTGCACATTGTCACAGACTCTTCTCTAAACTAATAAGAGCAACAAAGAGAAGGGAGAATCCCTACTGCACAGAGTAAAGATGAAGTGATGCACTTCAAGTCACAGATGAGGTCTGTGGTAAAGCCGTGAAAAAAAAACAACACCTCTAATCCTCTCAAAATATCTGGCTTTTACCTGAAAATACTCCTTTGCTTTATTTATCCATAACAATAATAATAATAATAAATAATGCTGACTATGTTAGGACAGACCTTTCTTGCTTTTTGTGTTGATGGCCAAACAAGACATGCATGTATCTGAATGGTAATTCCAGCTGATTAAATAGGGCTGCAGTGCACTTTATATCACACGTTATTCTGATGGACCATGCTGGTGGAAAACACATCCCAGGATCCAACACACTTTGTGACTGTGCAAATGTGGGTTGTTTCTTGCAAAGCAAGGCAGACTTTTCTGGGAGATAGGCAGTTGTTTGGGGTAGTGAATAGATGATAAGCTACTGTTCATGCCTTCAAGACTCTAAACTGAAGTCTGGACCAGGGCTAGATGAATGTTACATTTGCCAGGCTTCTGCCAGTTCAGGAGAGACCACCCTTGGTTTTGGACATAATTTTGATTCCTCAGAAACTTACTGGCTCAGTCCAGTCCTGGATGAGTTTTCCATTAAGTTTCCTAAGAGGCCTTTAACAGTTCTTTGGGCAACATTGTAAGGGAGGAGTATTCACACTGAATTAATGCTGAAATCAGGTTTAATTAGCAAGTGTGAGAAGTGAGTCAGGCTCTCTCCATGAAACCTTTCGTGATACAATTAGATAAGTTAGGTAGCATTCAGCTCTCAAGATTTCTTTATCTTTGGTAGCTCTTACTGTTTTCCTCTAAGGCCTGAACTTCTGGCATGAAACTTGACAGTTTTAATTGATAGATGCAGATAGTATTGACAGACACACAATGGTGTGGGTTGATGTATAGCTATTATTGGCATTTGCGTGCAGTGACTGATGTCCTTGTTTTGTCTTTTCAAGCCTTCTTCAATGAGTGCCAACAGGATACACGTATTCCCACTTTCCCCCAGTACCATGTGCTGCCAAGAAATTAAATAGCTCCTTGCAACAAAAATCAGCAGTGGAGGGAAGGCAAGAGGAGGAGTGTCAGATCTCTACCAAAGGGCTGAGGGAAGTTTAGAGAATATACATTTAGGGTTATGTTTTCAAGGATCTGGCCCTCAGAATTTTGACTTTTAAAAAAGGCCTGTCCTGTGATAGCAGTGACTGATGGTTAAGTACATCTGGAGCCCTGATCTTTCATTCAAGCCATATTTTCTGTCTAACTAATGAAGATAAATCGCGTGCACATATTTATCTCTCCTCCTCAACCACTCAAAGAGGTTTGAAAGCTACAAATGTAGAAGTAGCAAAAGGAAATAATTTATTCCACTCAAAGCAGAATTCCCCGGTGAAACTCAAGAATTCATCAGGGTTCAGGATGGGAAGAGAATTTTATGGTTGGACCTTAGAGGAATTATGCAGCCAATTGTAAAGAAAGTCACAGATTTGATGTCCAACGCTCTCTGGAGAACAATACATGTGTAATTTAGATATTTTATTTATTATTTTGGTTGTAATCATTGGGTATGGATGTAATTGTCAATTCTAAAGAATGGAGCCCAGAAAGAAAATTCCGCAGTAGTCATGTACTTCTATTGTTTTCTCTTTGGGTAGGAAGCAAAGCCACACGATTGCAAGAGAGGGGTCATATCCCTAAGCACACTAGTCTGTCTGAATATAGCTATGTTTATGTTCCCCACAGATAGGCCTTAATTGCCCTGAAGCCCATATGTTGAAAGCAGTACCAGGTCAAGGCTGCTGAAAATGATCTCCTGCTGTGTCAAAACTGAATGTTTCATAATCTCTGAGTGAAATACCATTTTATCACACTTCAAGATTATGTTTTTGAAGGGAATAACACTGTACTCCTCTAGTTGCACTACTCTTTTTTTTCCCCTTAGAGACAGTGAATGTCTTTTGTTAGGGCCAGTGATTCTCACTGCTGTATGATGTACCTTTCATCTGTAGGAATCTCTGTTAGATCACTGTCATGCCTCATTATTCCAGTTAATCACTGATGATAGTAATATTCACAGACATGATAATACTTATTTATTCTCACTTTCAAACAAGGGTGAGACAACACACCCATTCTGTTTGCAAGTGACTCCAGTAGAGCTGGCATGTTAGATTATTGCTTGACTACCTGCGTTGGCAGGGTGTGTATATATTAGGTAGCACATGTGTTACAAAGAAGGTGCTCAGTGATTAGATGCATAAAGGCTTAAGTCAGTTTTCAGAAATCTTTTATCTGGCAATCAGATGTGGAGATGACAAAAGCTTTCACACATTGTCATCTACAGCATCTCAACAAAAAACAGGTGGGACTGACTTGAGTACTTGTATTTAATTGCATCTTCATGCTCATTTTAATTGTTCTGCTGGGACTCCTTGAAGACTAGCCCACTTCTTTGCATTGGTTTGAATAAGTCTTGTGTGTGTTTCATGTAAATTCATAAACTTAACGTATATCTGCATGGTTTTTAATGGCTCTGATCAACCTCATCTGCACCCTCACACCTGTGGGCCGCAGAGCTCCATGCTCATCTCTGGGTGTTCATTCTTTCTCTACCAGACAGTGAGATAGACTGCTCAATTACTGCTGATTTAGATCCCAGCCTGTAGAATGTCTTTCTAGCTAGACCTAAACTCCGCCTTCTTGCTGTGGATCTCCCTGGCCATCACTGGCCATGCTCCTTAACTCTGAAGTTGACCTTGAATGTGGTTTATCATGGGGAACTGCCTTATGGTCTTCACTCTTGGTTGGACCTCGCATGACCTGGTGTTTTCTGCTCAGTGTTGTATGTGATGGGCCATGGTTGGTTAATGCCCTGCATGCTGGTTGTGGGATCACTCCTGCAGTTGCCTTGCCTTTGGAAGCAGCCCTGCTCTTTTACTTCCTAACATTTGCAGATTAGCCCACACCTCCTATGTGAAAAGACTGCAAATGATTTTATGGAATTCATGCATTTGTCTTTATACAAATACAGCCTCTCCAGAGTACAATGTGGTGGCCTGGTAGAAAATGAACCAAGAGTGCCCAGTGCAAAAGAATCTGCAAAGAGCTTTTCACCAAGGAACCCAAGGGCATCTTCCCTCTGGTCTCAAAGCCAGTACCATTAATATTAATTCACTGTACCACTAATATGCCTAGACAGTGGGCAGGTCTAATCTCAAGGTCTCATCAAATGTGATAGACTGTCTGATATTAAAGTTATTTATTTATTTGCTGTGAAAAGTCAGAGTGTAGCAGACAATGAGCTTCTTAACTGCTTCACTCCACCAGAGACAAATGTCAAATTGGTTGCATAGATATGACTGAGAGCAGGACTGATCCATGCATGTTTGAGAAGTGTCATCTTTTGAGATGCCCTTTGCTCAAGTCTGAAGAGTTTCCTCTCGTTTTATTTACCACAATGAAGAGTTGCCTGGGAAGCAGAGAACGTACTTGGTCTATGACCTATTTTTCACTGTCTGGACTAGAGTTTCCTGAATGGAAGGCATTTCCCTAGCTGAGCAATGCTATGGGGCAGATCTAGCAGGAGGGAAACCTGTCTTTTTCATCCCTGATCTATCTGGACACATCTAAATTCCAGGTCCTGAGCTCTGATATTCCCTATAGAAAGAGAGCAGAAAACTAAATTGACTGTAGTTTTATTGAATTCCAATCTAGGCAACATAATTGTTCATACTTTGAAGAAATTTACTGATCAAGCCAAGCAGACAGAGTTGTGATGAATAATATATTGAGCTTAACTACTTGTGATGGGTATAGGCAAGTTCAGATCTGTGTGTGCAGAATGGCAGCACAAGGCTTGGGTGGAGGGCAAGCAGTTCTGAATGGTGTGTGGAGGGAATGCTGGGTTCAGATGGATGTGGAAGATTGCTCTGAATCCTCCTTTGACAAGCCAAAGATTCTCCAATAAAACCAAATAATGAAATAGAGACAAATATTTTTACTTAGGACTTCTTTTAATTCTGCTCTTGGAGAAAAGATGGAGTGTGGGAGAACAAGTTGTCAACTTCCTACGTTCTCTCCATCAGGGATGCTTCTTGTACCTGGAGTGGAATTAAAGCTGTAGGTGGCTTAAATGTCAGAAAAGTTCTCTAACAGAGTGTGCAGGGATTCCCATTACAGGTGAAGGTTCCCATTATAGGTGAAGGTGTAAGCCTGCTCCCTTTTTATAATTACCTACTTTCTTAAATGTCTACATATGGCCACAGGTTACCCAGAGGAGTTTTCATCAGTTCTCAGTGAGTTCAGATATTGCAATACTACCTTTCTCTTGAGTTCATTGTCCTTCTACTGTTACTATAACTATTTATAAGGAGTTTCTGCTTTATTTGCCTGAAATATCAAGATGTGTTTATTGTGTCTCTTCCAGCTGCAAATGCGGTAACAAAAATGTGTTCTTAAAACCAGTACTTTGTGCATTTGTAGGCCCTCAGTGGCTCATTTCTTCTTCTATCAGATTAATTGAAGGCATATCATCACTACTTCAGTTTGATACTTCAGATTTTGAACTGGACCTTAATGCCCTCACAAGCATTAGTGAAGGATTGTGTCTGGCTCTCAGATGAAAGAAAAATGATTTGTGGATGCAAGGTACATATTTATTCTTCTGTTAGGAAGGGAGTTTCAAAAAAACACAGCCATCAGATTTTTTTCTGTTCCTGCTGATTTAAACTGGAATGTGCATTCTCTTGTAATGAGTAACAGCACAAATTCTTAAGGCAGACAGATAATTACTCTGACAGACAAAGAAGATCTGAGCTTTCATTTCTGTCTATGGAAATAAGAGAAGACAAATTCTCTCTTCCACACTGAGACTCTCTGGGTGTCTAAAACACACCCAGCCCACTGTTGCCTCTGTATGGTGGTACAAAATTACTTCTAGAGAGAGCTTGTAAAATTTAGCTGTGTATAGCCCTGGTTCTTCTATGTTTTGTGTAGGGCTAGATGTATTGGCATTGACACAGTCTGTTGCAGCAGGACCCTTTATGCCCTGTAAGTTTCTTCTCATAACTTTGGGATATGTTGGGTGTTGTTAAAAGTATGGAATCACAGAATGGTTTGGGTTGGAAGGGACCTTAAAGACCACCTGGTTTTAATCTCTCTGTCATGAGCAGTTGTCACACATGCGATCAGATTTCTCAGGGCTCCATCCAACCTGACCTTAACTACACTGTCTTCTGATGTGATTCCAAGAGAAAATGTGTGTCAAAGTTAAGCACCCTCAATAATGAATTAATTCTTTCAATCTTCCATGTACTTTGTCCTTGCTACTTCTAGATGCCATTTCCCACCACGCCACTGAACACCAGGAATCAGATGGCGTTTGTTGGAGGGATAGATTCACAGTGGCTGAAAGAGAAAATGAGAACTTTGAACTGACGTACCACAGAAATTTGTTAGAAGTGTCACCTAATGTTGCGATTGGAACCAGCTCAACATCTTATGAGCTTTTCCTTCTCGTTTTGCTCTAATGTCTTCAAGCTTTTTCTTCAAAAAGTAGAGTAAATCATCACAAGCATAATTTGCCAAAAAAGGGATTTTATCCTCTATTTAAATTCGAGTTCTTTGAAGTTTCCTTGGGGAAAAAATTTAGTAATATAAACTGTGAGGGAGAAAATTGAAAAAGGGGGGAGGAACAAAAAAGGTAGCTACCTGATGAGAAGACAAATGCCTTGGTGAACAGTATGCCTCGAAAACACATGCGGCACTGAGAAGCTTCCTTACCAGTGTTCCTGGCAGTAAAAAACAAAGGCAGCGCATGCAGGTTCATTTATTCAGCTGCTTTGTAATTTGAAATTGGCTTAAGAGTAAGAGCCTTAACTCTGTGGGAGACCCTCAAAGCAGCTTTTAAAGTTGAATTTAAAAAGGCTTCAATAATTAGAAGATCATTTGATGTTTGTAAGCAAGGCTTTGTGACATAGGGTGTGAAAATGCTTTAGAATTTGCAGTGATGAAATAGTTGTTTTTGTATCTCAAGAATGGCTTTTCTTTTCCATCATATCACTTTTATGAATACAGTGGAAACAAAACAACAACAACGATTTTCTGGCTGAACATCACACGTGTTTTAACCAATGAGTTCCTTTGTAAGGGGTTTTACAGGACTTACAACAAGCTTTCTTCTTCTGCTTTTACATGTGTGGATGCAGACATGGTGTTACTGCAGAACAGTGAGTAACATTGCATAAATGTGGCCATGTATTTACTACTCCCAATTGCCTTTCCCTTACTCTCTGTGTATGATCTTACACTAGATTTGTTGAAGGCTCTGTGGGAGTGTTGTAATCCATTTTGTCCGAAGAGTAAACATATTTGTTTAATTTTCATGTGAAAGTAAAATATGCATCAGTGTATTTCCCTTAGGATGGGTTTGTACAATCCACTCCTCCAAGAAATCAGACATAATTACAAAAAGGAAGAGAACAATGTTACATTTGGCCTGTTCTAGAAATCTGCAGGCTGATTTTTCTCAAAATGAAGAGGTAATTGAAGCTGACACATTTCACTTCCAATGAAATGGTGCTTCCTGATGCTGTGCTGGAAGTCTCTAACCAGTACTAATTGGGAGAATTAGTTTGCTCGCGTGCAAGGGCAGGATACTGGCTTCACTGGGTTAAATCATTGACCTGTATTTTGCTAGGAGTCAGACTTGATCAGTGATCCTTCCTGGCTTTGAAGGCTATTAAATAGATGTCTTTCTCTTGATCTGGTGTCTATTTCTTTACTAAGAATTGAAGCCTGGCCAATTACTTCCAGTATTAACACAGAAACAAATGTTTTATAGTGACTTTCTGCTGTCTGTCCATGTTGGGAATCACCTGTTCCTGGGAGGCATGCTTTTTGAAAAGAAATAGAAGCTACGCTGGCTCCATAGCAGTTGAAGATACCAAATTCATGATAACTCTCACAGTGGTGCACAACTGGAAAGGGTCAGGGAGTGACTGCAAGCTGCCACGCTGGGCACTCATTTGCTGTGACCTGCAGAATCTGGCCAAGAGTTACAACTGCTAAGCAGGCAAAATAATGTTATGTTCTGTACTGATCAGCTGAAGGTTTCCATTGATAATTGCTGTGGACAAGATGGTTATTTTTTTGAGATTCTACTTACACTTGATTTTGCAACATGGTGAATGAAATGTTTTCAAGCACTGTTCCTTTGCAGTAACTTGCCATGCAGAGAGAATATGGGGTTTGTGGCTGGAGCTGCAGGGCTGTGCAAGGAGGGTGGCTAACTGCTGAGCTGATGCACAGGTCTAACAGCTTGGAGTCTGTGTGTCATCAACTGTGCTCACAGTAATTCATGCATGGAAGAGAAAAACACTGGGTCTATTTCAGAAAGGTGACAGGTATGATTTAACTCAGCTGGCAGTGGTCAGCTGTTCTAATTCTGTCCCCTTGAGCTCCTTGTGCACTCCCCAGCCCCTCGTTGGCAGGGCAGCACCAGGAGATGAACCAAGGCTTGCACCCTTGACTTGGTGCAAGCACTGCTCAGCAACAACTAAAACGTCAGAGTGCTTTCAAGGTGATTCTCATCCTCAGTCCAAAGCACATCACCATGTCAGCTACTAGGAAGGAAATCCTAGCTGAATCCTGGGCAGTGACTTGGATCTGCAAAGATGCAGACTACTTACTTAACTCCCAGAGAAAGTAGATATGCTGCTTGGTTATCAGTAATCCCTTCAGGAGGTCAGCAAAGAATGATGTGCTGAGAGGTGGTCAGAAATAGAGCAGGACCCTGAACTAACCATATCCTCAGCCTCACCTTGACTTTCTTCTTGTCTTCTCACTTGCCACTATGGAAATCACCTTCCTCAGGACACCTCTGGACTTTTTAGTGCCTCTTGAACAACTGCATGCTTGCACTTCTGGATCAGGTTGAACACATTATTGAGGCTGTTTCTTCAGGCTCTTCAGAAAGGAGCAGGAACTCTCTAGTTCCTTGGTTGCCTGCAACTCCATGCTATGGGCAAGGCTGCTGAGCCAAGGATATGCTGCGAGCAGAAATGTGGGGTAGGCAATTCCAACAATCCATGTTTCCATTTTATTGGGAAATTTCACTTTCACACTTCTTCTGGCACCCAGCCTCATTTTTTCTTTTCACGATTTCACTTGAGGCTTGGGTTCTCAGCCCAATCCAGCTGAAGGGAAACAGCTGTTGGCTGAAGTTCTCTGGAAAGCACTCCCTTGAGCCCAAATCTGACCATTCTTGGCATGAGCTTCTGCAGACAACAGGTGACTCATTTTGCTTTGGAAAGCACAGCCCTATCCTCTGCTGTCTCCTCAAATGCTATAGGCAGTTCATAGAGCAATTTCTGCTTTGCCTTTTCTTCCGCTGATTGAAGAGAAGCTCCATGCTTACCCTTGGCAACACAGCCAAGCCAATCCAGAACACGCATTTGATCTAGATTATCCTTTACTCTCTGGTTTTAAGTAACATGCAAATAGAGCAAATGGACAAGGCTTGCCTCCCTGCTGAGAGATTTAGTGTGCAAGCCACAGCCACTTTAAAGGAGTAATGATGGCTTCTGTAGATGAATTTGTAAAAAGAGTCAAACACCTCCTCTAAATTAGACTTCGAGTGACTGCTCAACAGATTTACAGTCCAGACCTACCTGAAACTCTAAGGAATTAGAGAAGAATGAGCTTGGCTTATTTTGCTTTCTTTTTCTTTGGATCCCAGATTGTCCTATGTCCCACACTAGCTGTGCTCCACACTGGAGGCAAACAGAACAAGCTTTTAGTCCTCCTGATTTATAACAGCTTTTTCCAAAGTGGCTTACTGAAACTGTAAACAAAATGTTCACACAGTAAGGGAGGAGATGCCAATATATTAAATTCAGTGAACCAAATAGTGCACTATCCTGTGAGTACTTTTGGCCAGGGGATGGAAATGACCTGCATTTGGCTGAACAAGGATTGATTCTCCTCTCTCCTGCTATTTGCGCCAACACCAATATGTCACGTCTTTGACGTCAGCCCTCAGCATGGGCACAAGTGCAAGGACAAGCGGGCAGGTCAAGTCTGTCTGGTCACTGCCTGTGCCTGCAAGTGGCACAGAGGGGCTCCACACCCTTCAGCGGGTTGTCAGAAGAAATGCTGTGTTTGTGCGGGGATTCTCCAGCTCCCATGACAGCATAGTCCTGAAGGCAAGGAGCGAAAAGCAAGGAAACTTGGCACAGGCTTGCCTTGAATAAAAGCCACCATTGCAGAAGAGCTGACTTTACCCCCCAAAAGCTCCTTTTGTTGGTTAGATTGTTCATTTGGAATGGGCAGATGGACTATTTTCATTGGCTTTCTGCCTTGGCTGTGTGAATTCTCAGGGGTGGGGAAAATGTTAGTAAACTAGCAAGTATCCAAGAACTGGAGGAAAATAGGTTAGGTTGTCAAAGTCTTTCTAATCTCTTCTGAAAATATTTCATCTAGGAATGCTTTCCAGTTTAGAAGAAGTGCCTAAAAAATCACTGCAGAGCTGACAGGTCTGTTGCTGCCACTGCAAAATTGCTCTTAAATCTAGCTGATGTTCTGGTGTACCTAATCCTGGTTTATACAGACATAAATATTGTTGTGTCCCTGCTGCTGCTGTCACAGAGTGTGTGCTTTGTGAGGCCTTGCTTTGGCCACTGCTGCTTGCTGACAGCACTTAGCACGCTTTCGTTCTCCTGAGTACCTGACAGTACAGGTTTGAAGCTGAAGTTCACATCAAACTGCTATGGATAAGTGCAATACGTACCAGATCAACCCACAACTTGTACTGCCCCAGTTTTCTCTAAGTGCGTGGATATCACTGCTGCTTTTGCTGAGAAAAACCAAAGGGTGGCCTTGTCTGAGTCCCTGGCATGGAGATGTTTTGTGAGGTCCTAGCTCATGGAGCAGAGTCTTGTTGCTTGCATGGCAGGCTCTGCAGGCAGCTTGCACTGAGGCTAAACGTGTTTGTGTGGACAGCTGTGTTTTTCCATAACCACTAGGCACCACTTCCCTCCAAACCCAGAAATAGCAGCAACAACTCTGTCCAAAGACTGGGTGCAGAGGCTGGTAGGAACTGCAGAGATGGTGAGGGCACCTGCCTGACCCAGCTGGTGGTCACCCCATGGAATGACTGGTTCTATCTGGGGGGAAATTAGGTGCAAAGAATGGGGTGCAAATTGGCACTTGCTAGCTGATGGATGGGCAAGGCCACAGCCTGACGGGGACAGGGAGCTTGTGGGATCTTGTGGCGTTACCCTCCCAAAGTGGTGTTAAATAGGGACAATTTGTAGGTGAAGAAACTTCTTGGTAGCACAAAATTGGTTTTGGATTTGAGGTGCTGAAGGAGCTGTGCTGCAGCTCTGTCCTGAGTGGTGAGATTATGATGGTTTGGGATGTGTGTGGCACAAAGCTTGTGCTCTCCAGCTCACAAAAACAAACAGAGCGCTTATTCCTCCTTGGAGTTTCTGTGCGGCCACGCACAAGATCCAAAATGACTCATTATTTCCCAGGCAATGGGTCTTACAGTGCCACTGAGCCTTGTGATCTGTGTAAGCCTTACCCGGCACTGGCTGGTTAAAGAGTGGCACTTCTGTTTCAGCAGGGTGCATGCTGCGCTCTGCTGAGGGTTTTCAGGGCCTATCAGTGCCCCTGCAGCCCTGCAAAAGATGGATGGACCTTCAGTGCTGGAGTGCAGACAGCAGGTCTTTTGAGCTAAGTGTCCCACCTCTGTAGGAAAGTGAGATGAGGTCACCCCCTGTGCCCTCCAAGTCCTTAAGGATATAAAATCTCCCACTGAATGCAAGTCTTAGTGCAGGTGAAATTCCTACTTTTATTTGTCCAACTGTATGAACTTCTGAAGATTAAAATTAGGAGCTTCAAGTATCTCTTAGGGAAGGCAAATGCAACTGGATGTTATGAAATGCTGCTTGAGGAATTCACTGGTTTGGGAGCTCAGCTGCACTGGTCTTCAGCTGTCTCAGTGGCACTTACCCAGCTACAGCACTGAACCTAATGATTTAACACACAAGTCCTCAGTAATGCTACTTCCTCTGCCTTTATATTTCTATTCCCTCCCATTTTTTAGCATACAGTGTTCTGTGTGTTGCAGTCCTTTGAGAAGCTTGTTGTAGGCACCACACAAGTTTCATAAAGACCTTTATAGCAGGGGTCTTGCTAATGACTGGCCTCCAGTGGGTGGTGACAATGCAAATAAATAACAACAGTTGGACGGAAAATTCCACAGATGAACTCAAATGGTTTCTGAAATTCCTTTCAAAGTGAGAAAACAACTGTACCTCAGCAGAGAGCCTGCAGTGAGGGCATCCATCACGTCTAGAGGAATTGAGAGCAGAGAAACATCTGTGAGTGCTTAGCTCAGATGTGAGGGTCTAGGAAACTTGGTGAGCAAGACTGTATTTCATGTGTTCTCGAAGTGCACCAAAGAGGAATGGGGCTACATAGGAAGTAAAGATAGGGTCTATGTGGCTACTTACCCTTTACAGCACCTGAATTTCCTGGGTAACTCAACTCATCATGAAACGTCAGCAGAAATGAGATACACTCACATAGGAATTCTGACTTATGCTGTTGTTGCCAGATGTTATGTGAATGCTACCGATAGAAGAAAAACCTATTTTCCATGCAGAGAAATACTCTCCATGATTTTAAAACATTTGTTTTTCAAAGCACAATTAACAATCCTTAAGAGCTTTTTTTGTTTTTTGGGGGCCCATCCAGGGATTGCCACCAACATCCTTGCTTGTTCCTTACAAGGAAATAATAGATTTCATATGGTGAGAGTGTGAAATTACCTCATAGGCCTTCTCTGCCACATGTGGCAGATCTTACCTTTTCCCACGGCGATGGATTCATTTTAGAGTAAACTTAGCTGAAAAAGAAAAAAAAAAAGTTGAGCTGTTTGCATCATGTTTTATTCCTGTTCTGTAACAGGAGTTGCAGTGGATTCAGCTGCTGCTTGCAGTTGCTCTCACTGATGCTTTACATTGCTCCTACTGGAACCTGTGCTGTGCTCACAAAGGGGTGGCCCCAGGCTGGTGACTGGAGCCTGCCTACACATCTGGGCTTCTCTGAAGCCAAACAGTTGGGGGAACTGGACCCATCGTGTGTGAGCTGTGCCACAGACCTTCAAAAGTGTCTGAACATCAGGCTTGTTGTGGTTTCTGTTCACTCATTTTCCTCTTTTTTAGGACCTACATTAAAAAAAAAGTGCTGAAATAGAAACAGTCATAAAAACCATAGAATTATTTGAGTTGGAAGGGACCTGTAAGAGCTACCTAGAACAACTCCCTGCAGTGAACAGGGGCACCTGCAGCAGACCAGGTTGCTCAGAGCCCCATCCAGCCTGACCTTGGATGTCTCCAGGGATGGAGCCCCGTCCTTGGAGGTGTTCAAGACCAGGTTGGACGGGGCCCTGGGCAACCTGATCTAGTAAAGGTGTATGTTTGGTGGCCCTGCCAGGCAGGGGGGTTGGAACTACATGATCCTTGAAGTTCCTTCCAACCCGGGTCATTCTGTGATTCTGTGATTCTGTGATATATCTCCAATCTACATCAATCTCCATCTCTATCAAATGAAAGAAAGGAAAAAGACTTGCATAAATTCCTTCCATACTGTAAGGCAAGGTCTTTTGATCAGTGGATACTGATACATCTTCACATGGGACAGACTAGCTACCACTTTGCTTTTGCTGGCCAGTCTTGAGCAGATTGCTTCCATGTAATTGGACTTCCCTTTTTGTTTCCTCCTCCTGTAAAAGAGAGGGATGCTGGGCACTGAATGCAATGATGCACTTGGATATCATGGGAGGAAATGCATGAAGAATATCTTCTAGAGAGAACAGAGATAGCAGATTTGGCAGTACTCAGATATGTGCATTCTCCAAGTTTGTGCGTTTTGTTTAGATAAAAATATAAAAATTCAAAGAATAAAATCCTCCAACTGTTTCTAAGCAAGGTTTTGGATTCTATATCTGGAAATGTCTGGTTTTGCTGTTTCCCTCATTTTGGCTGAGATAATATATCTCAGTTATTAAAAATATTTTTAAGTGGGTGAAATGAAGCCAATGAAGTTAAAACTTTCATAAAAAACAGTTATTTTGTTTGGTGTGAAATATGGTTCCTTTCGGCTTCTTTAGCGCCTTTAAAATGTTTTTTCTAGTTGGAACTGAGATGGCTTTTTCTCGCATCTTTCATAGACTGAGAAATCTGTTGTGCTACAGCTCTATAAACTTACTAGAAGTATGAACTGGCTGTACAAAACCAATATCGAATTTACTGCAGAAGCTGGTCACTTTGACTTCTCTGGTCAACCCTATATAAAGTGGTCAACTCTATCTAATGCATGAATAAAACCAAACCTGAGCACTTTACCCTCTGGACACCTTGTAAGATGAATCGGTGCAATCTGCAGTTTAAGAGGCAAGGTAAACCCAAGATCAGGTTCTGCAATTGCCTCTCGCTTAAAATATGATGCTTCGTTGTAGCTGATGAATGACCAAGAATCTCTCATCACCTCTGTTTGCAAAGCTGGCTTTGCCTTTCGTGTCTCTCCCCAGGGCTAAGCTCCGGACACAGTTGTTTTTGATAAGCCCCGAAGTTCCTGAGCTGCTTGTTGTTCTGCAGAGTGATGCTATCATGATTTATGAAAAAAAAAAATCAGCTCTTGGAATTTGTTTTGCTTGGCACGCACACAAAAGACTCCAAACACATTTTTTAACAGCGAAAGGTTAGGTGGGAGGCTCTGCGTTGTGCTCCTTGAGTGGTAAACTTTGCAGCTAAATTGAGAATAATATTTTTCTATCTAAACTGACCTTTATGCTGATATATCCTCTGTCATCTTGGGTTCTTTTAGGTTGTGTGTAACTTCTATTGGTTTACAGTTGTCCTTTATCACTTGTAAAGGAGAAAAAAGTCCTAAGGAGTTTGTCAGAGAGAGAGAGACCTTCATTCCTCTCTGGAATTAAATGGATCTGTGCTTTGGCCTGACTTCCAGCACCACCTGTGCTGCTGCTGTGTCTCCACGTTGCCGCTTCATCTACATGGTCTCATGTGGGCATGCTGCGTACACCTGCTTTCTGTTTCCTGAAGGCACTTGGGGCAAATTTCTTCTCGTTGCCATCCCTGCCGTGTTTTGCTTGGCCCATTCCCTGCTTATGGCAGAATTAGGTCATTTAGCTGCTGGTCTAGGGAGAGGGATTTGAGGGAATAAGTAAATCTGTGATGCTCTGAATGGGAAGATGCTTTGTGTGGTTTTAAGGGATGGACATTTTGAAAGTAGTGTAGTTAATAAGTAATGAACACAGAAATGAAATAGTGGAAGGAATTATAGAGAAAAATGATCATATGACTTGCTAAAGAAGATCTCGTTGAGTAGACTGAATCTTTCCTCAGTTGGAGCTCTTGGTAATCTCACAAGTATTTCTGCCTCTACAATAACAAAGATGCATGGTGCTAACTGTTCTGCAGTACAACCCCCATGCAGACCATGGGGGCATCCCTCATGCTGTAGTGCTGTTACAAGGTAGGCCATGAGCAGATTTTTGGTGATACTGACTGTTGAAAGATGGATGGTTTGGGTGTTGTACTGGGATTGAGTCAACTGCAGGGTTCATATCTGCCCCACTGACCCTGGGACATAATCTTCTTTGTGAGTGTGTGGGGGTTTCAGGTCAAAGTCCTACATAGTGTCTTGGCCTTCCCAGAATCATAGAATCACCAAGGTACAGTATTTGGAAGAGAGACTGCTAATCTTATCCCTCTTGCTTTTTTGGGAGCAAGGCTTGTGCAGAAATATTGGACCAGATGACCTCCAAAAGTCCTTCCTAACGTCAACCATCCTGTGATTTTGTGAGCAGCCTTTGGAATGAAAAGCTGAAAATTGCTCAGGGGATTGCCTTTGAGCAGTCCAGAAAAGGCTGGCTGTCAATTAAATAATGTGAAGGATGAGAGTACAGTTCTCCCACTTTAGTTCAGCAGTAAGACAATACCTTCCCTTACTGGCAATGTTCAACCCCAGGCTATGCATTTGGCCACAGCCCTGAGCAAGAGGATTCATCAGTTGAGCTGAAAATGATATATTGGTTCATAGCAGTGACATGGCTGGGAAGTGAATCCCTGCTTGCTGCTGATTTGGTTTACAGAGCAGTTTTAGTGCATACAAGGAAGAATCTTGTTGGAAGAAACACGAACAGAACCTCTGCTCTGTGTCTCCTAGCACGTGTTTCCCCAGTCTTTGTTATCCACCCCTTTGAAACAGTTCACAGATGTCAGCTGAAGTTGTCTGCACTGTATGGCAATTCAGAAGGGTGGCAGTCATGTGAGCTGAGCTGCTGAAGTACTAAGTGTTTCTGGTTTTATCCAGTAGAAATAATATAATCATAGAAGAGCTTAGGTTGGAAGGGATTTTAAGTATTGTCAAGCTCCAACCTCCATGGGATGCCACAGGGTTAATGCCATGGTATTCAAGTGGTCAGTTGCATTTGCAGATCAGGACATCCATAATAATGACCATGCTTGAGGTTGTATAACAACTTAATGGACTCCATAAAGCACCACTGAAATAATTGTTCATCAGCCCTGGGTCAAAATTCATAGTTAATTTGTCCATTTTCAGAAGCTCCCCAAATGCCTTTTGCTCCTTATTTTCCTGGCACATCTCACTGTTATGAAACCTTCTCGAGGGCCACTGACTTAGACCAGAAACAGAAGGAAAAATAAAAACAATTCCCATTTGAACAATCTCTCAGCTGGCCATTAGTTTCTATAAGGCTAATCTGATCAGAGTTATTTCAGAAACTAGAGATTATTATTATTTCTTTTTATAAAGGGATGTTGATCAACATCTCTCAGCTGTTTAGGTTGGAAGCTGACTACTACTTCAGCCTTCTCCAATGTATAGTTCACAATTAAAGGGCTCGGTTCTTTTACCTTATGTATCTGTCCAACTCTTGTTTACATGAGCGTAAATAGAGAGTGATTAACATTAAGCTAGTGTAGTCAGTGGCATAATAATGGTTTAAAAAAGGAGTAGGCTGACATGTGTATCTCAGTGAAGATTTGCCTGATGTTTGGAAATCACTTTGGTTTCTCAAGGCTGGTAACATGCATTTCTTTACTAAAAAAGATCTTTGGCGTTTTGGAGTTAATCTCTATCTTCATTTTCTGTATGTTTCTTTTAGCTATTGATCAGAAAACTTGCACTGTTTTTGTAAATGCTCCGACAAGTCCAAATTTTCCATTTTTTCCCCACTGTTCCCCTTTGGAGCAGTGTCAGGAATTAACTTGTTTCATTGTCTGTCAATGGTTATTTCTGGTATCCCTCATACAATCTCTGCAGAGCCTTTCTTAATTTTTCTCATAGATAAAATCATTTCCCTTCTTGCTGTTATGCAATCTATTATTTGCTTTGCTTACAGTGAAATGTTTTTACAGGCTTTCACACATCTTGTACAGTTTTTACCCTGCTATGAGAACTTCTGCGTGCTTTAACAAAGCACGTTGGCTAGCAAAGCATTCTGTAAAACATACTGCTGTTCAGCATACTGTTAAACTTCCCTGTCAATTATTTCACTGAGAAGCTTCACTGTTTTCTCTGCTTCCATCTTTCTCTAATGCTCTTGTAAGCGTGTTCTGGGCCAATGGTCCCTGCAGTGTTTCTGTTGGCCTTAGGTGTGTACTGTGATCACCAGTCTGTGTAGTGATATATAGGCATTTCCCTGTCTTCTGCTACTGTATCTGGAGAATATTTTTTCTTCTCCTGGATTTATGAAAAAAAATAGACCTTACTCTTGGATCCCAGTGCCGTTCCCTGTCACATGGGAAGCTCTGGTTGCCTGCCATTCACCCCTGCTCTCATCCTTTTATCTCCTCAAAGCTTTCAGGAGGCACATTTTTGGGATACGTGTGTGTGCTTGCACTGACTTCCTTCTCAACAGGGTTGCTCTCAGTGAGTTCTTCTCACAGTTTGTACGTATATCTGAGATTGCCCTGACCCTTGTGCTACACCTGGCACTTTACCTTGCTGAAATTCCTTTAGATTCTTGTGGGCTCACTTCTCAAGCCCATCCAGGTCCCCACTCACCCCCAGTTGGCATCCCTTCTATTGTATCAGCTACACCACTCAGCTTAATGCCATCAGCAAACTTGCTGAGGGTGCACTCAATCCCACTGTCTCTGTCATTGATAAAGATGTAGAAGAGCTTCAGTCCCAAGACAGACCCCTCTTGTCACCAGCCTCCACCTGGACAGAGAGCTATTGACTACCAACCAATCCACTGAATAGTTCACCTTTCAGATCCATATCTCTACAATTTAGAGATAAAGGTGTGATGTGGGACTGTATCAAAGACCTTCCACAAGTCCAATGACATCAGTTACCGTTCCTTTGTCCACCAGTGCTGTCACTTCATCGTAGGAGGTTCTGAGATTGGTCAGGCACAACCTGCCTTTGGTGAAGCCGTGCTTCACTTCCTCTTCCTCATTTTCACTTCTACTTCTTTGTGTTTGTGCCTTAACACAGCTTACAGGAGGATCTGTTCTATGATCTTTCCAGGCATGGATGTGAACTAGTCTAGGGCTGGTGACAAATAATCTTGCTCCAGTTAAGGGGCTGGACTAGACTCCAACCCAAGTCCTCTCCCACCATTATGAATCCATGATATTTGTTTTGTTGAAAACCAAGCAGACAGTTAATTAAAGTAGCAAATAAATAAATAATAGGAACATAAAAGCTATGGTGTAATGTAAAACAGAACTACGAAGGAAGAAATGAGGCGAAGGAATGTCCAGATGTTTTGCAAAATTTCTAATGATGGATTTAAGCAGAAAAGAAAGCTACCAAGGCCACACCTTTGAGCATGTTAAGGGAAATAAGTTGTTTATTGAAGTTAATGTTGATGGTAATGGAACTTTACAGCAAAAAGATTACAACAGCAGTTACATAAAGCTGAAATGACAGACATGAGTAATAAAACAATAGCCAGAGAGCTGTTGTAGGATAAAATGGGCAAAATAAAATGAGAGGGTTGTCATTTTTATTTTTATTTTATAGCTATTCTCCAAAAGTGATGTCTCACCTTCAAAAACTCGTATCTTTGAAGACAAGTCATTTTTGCTGGGGAGCCCTTGAAATGTTGCTGTACAATTGACATAAGAGGTGAATCCTCATAGTTGCACCCATGCAGACTGGCTCCAGGGAGGTGGCATCCCGCACTGCAGCAGGCAGGCAGTGGCCCAAGCTGCACTGTAGGTCAGCGTGTCATGCTGTGTGGTCAGTGCCTGTGGGCATCCACTGTCCCCCAGAGACAGGAAGCTGTTTGGTGAGAGTTGCAGCCAGGAAGAGCAGAGGGAATGCGCAATGGTTACGAGCAATGGTGGGAAAGAAGCCACATAGCTCTTCCTCTTTCACTTGTGAGTGGAGGGTGGAGTTGTTCAAGATGCATTCTTGATGTTATTTTGAACCCTTTTTCTTCTTTTATTTATTTACTTATTTCTGGTTGCCACATAGGAGCCCTAGGGAGGGCAAGTTTCTTGCAACCCAATCCTAGGAGCTGTTGAGTGAAAATTATGTAAACCCTGAGAACGTTGTATGTGGGGCAGAAGCTGTTCAACAAAGATCTTGCTCTGGTACGACAAGGATTCATTACATGTAACTGCTTGGGGTCCAAGAAGGGCAAAACAACAGGTGGGAGCGCTTCAAAAAGCAGCTGGAATGTGGCAGCCCATGTCACCCGAGCCTTGTTTGCTGCAATAATGAGGCACACAGGGATACAAAGCCAACACGGCATTTACAGTTATGGCATGATAAATGTTCTCCTGCGCTTAACGGCACATCACATAGTTTTTATTCCTGTACATGGAGATTAAAATAATTTGACACAATGCCTCTTTTTTGCTCGTCCCAGAAATGGCCAGGAAGTATACAGAATTTGGCCAAGAGCATGAGTGAAGTGGCTGCTTGATAAAGCCCCATAAACTGCTGTTGTTCTCTCAGCTGCCCAGTGAGATGGAAGGTCTGTGTGTCACTATGGACACGGCGTGGCAAAGCAAGGATCCATGTGCCCTGCAGGAAGTGTGGTGGGTTTTGTTTTCTTTAAGCTGAGACACAATCTCTTCCTGGCCAGCTGGCAAGCACAGAGAACTGAATAATGTTCGTGCCCTACAGTGACTGTGGGCAGGTGCATCGCTTCCAGGAGGTGGCTTTGGTTCCTCCATTGCAAGAACAAACAAAATGAAAATGATCCAAAAGTTGGATTGGTTTCTGGGAGGCAGGAAGCATTGCCTGGGTAGCTATAGCTTTCTTACAGCATGTTCTCCAGAGCTAATGTTTGGGTCTGATGAAGGAAGTGCCATATGCATCTGATGAGACCAAATGAGCTTTTCTGGGATCATTTTCCATGAGGAATTTGTCTCTAATACACTGTTGAATGAACATGTGCTTGTAAAAGGAAAGGGTTTGAAACTTACCACAAACTTTGGAAGAAAAGGTATCTGGCCTTCATGGAGGAACAAGAAGTGACTCAAAGACGTTGATTGTACTGTGGTCTTAAATCAGTTTTTTTCACTGGTTTATTCACACACATTGCATACTCTGTTTTTGGTGAAAGCCTGTTTTCCTCCTTTAAGCACGAGGAGGTCATGCTGTTTCACTGGCTGCCACAAAATGTTAACATTTACTTTCACTGCCCCTGAACTTACAATGCCAAGTACCTTTGCAGCATCTCTGCATCAGGGAAGAAGGAAGAAACAGGTTTAATAATTAAGAAAAACCACACTATAGGTATTATCCATAATGCCATCTGGCTAATGCTGTTGTAGTTGCATGTAGAAGCAGAGCTTTCAATTTTCAGCAGAAGGGGAAACATTTCAAATGTATCAAATTCCTGTCTGGATCTAAAAAAGGTGATTTTCAGCCTAATCCACAAACTTTTCTGGTGCCAGCGGGTCAGTTTACCCCAATATTTATTACATCTAAACTTTCAGGACACAGTGATCGGAATCACAAATGGAGTGGAAGAGAAATAAGTCAGTGCTGGGGGAAAAAGCAAGCAAGCAAAAAATAGCTGTGGTTTGACACAGCAAAGGACACTCTTTGCTCGGGGATATTCAAGTTGAGCATATTGATTTCAGAAGCAATTAACACATAGTTCTTCATGATCCATTTGCCCTTTTTCCCAATGTATGTTCAGGAGTGACAGTCCAAAATTGAGGATTGCTCTTGTTTTCACTGTGGCAAATGTTTCAGGGAGAATGAAAATTGTCAGAACAATCTCAGGTGGAACAGCTAAGCTAATAAAGGTTCTATAAACAATGAATTTCTCTCTTCTGGCATGAAAACTGGAATTTAAGGAGAATATGTTGAACTGAATCATGAAGCTGTGCTTTGCTCAGAAAATACAGCTGGTGTGTGAAACTCCTTATTACACAAGCTTGAACAGAGCTGAGCAAGAACATCAATTAGAGAAGTTGCATCAGAACTTGAGTTTGTTTTCAGTATGGCATAGGCTTGGAACCCTACGAGAAAGGGGCAGTGAAAGACTTATCCCGAGATAGAGGTTTGAGGCCACATGCTGTGGTGACTATGGAGTCAGTGGTTCAGATTAACGTAAAAGTGTATTTCATGTTCTAGATTAATGTAAAAATGCATTTCATGTAAATTAACAATAATGCGGCCATTGGCTAATCTTTATCCAAGGCCCACTGAAGCAAATTATTTGTCTTCATGAGCCCTTTTAAATGTTTCAGCTAGTGTTATCTTAATTTTATATGTAGAGAAGAAGAAAGTAACAGAAATTAGGATCTTGTAAGGTCCAAGCTCTGCTAAAGAGTTTTAGGTTGGTACAGGTCTGTAGCATACTATGGGGCAAACTGAACAGCAAGTACAATTTAGATAGTGAAAGAAATCTGACATCTATGAAAGGCTTTGTAACCAGAAACAAGTTGTAAGATCAATAGCTGTACTCTTTGAAACTATATTTATAATTGCCTCTTCCTGTGGAGTGAGAGAAGGACTATGAAGGCACAAGGTCATACTCCTCCAGTTTCGTGCGTACATCAGCAGTCTTCTTCCAGTGGAGAGATTTGAAGATTCAGCTGGATCCTGCCCTTCTACCAAGCACAGATACATATTCTTTTCAGTTCTTATCTCTTGAATTAGGCAGTCATTATTGCAGTGGAGGAAGATAAATAGGAGCAAATCCTCTTACTTTTGATGTTGTTTTTTTTTTCTTCATTCAGCCATCTATGGACTGTGAATAACCTAGTATATGAACCAAGAAAAGCTAGGGAGAGGGGTTAGGGAAGGAGGAGAAATAGCATAGTGAGTCACTCTATCCACTATCTGACTAAAGTTCTATATTCTGCTTCCTTCTTAAATATAGAAGTGATTTCATTCAATTATTAACTCTTGCCAGATAAACATTTGGTACACAGGGGGTCTTAGATGCTGATTCACAGTGATGGTTCTCTGAAGGAAAACTGGAGCAATCATGTATAATCTCTACTATAAATTTTGACTAAAGCAGAAGATACGTATTTTAGAAAAGCTTTTATTCAGTGCCTGTCACTTCTGTGTCGGTTAAACTGTGAGCAATGTTAATGACAATAGATAGGTGTATATCCATAGAAATTGAATTGTGAGCCTTATATCACACTCAAGCGTAGGTTTCAGAGGACTTTCCTTTTATCTGTGGAAGCTTCTTACCACCCATGTAATCCCAGATTCTCACTGCAATGCAGGACCCTTGCTCATCTCTGTAAGTCTGTAAATGGGATCACATATGTGGCATGGATGCACCACTGGCAACTCATTTTATTACCTGTATGCTGAGGTGTTGGGATGCCACTGTGTCAGCAAGGTAATGTAAGGGAGTCAGTGAGACTTTGTCTTTATTGATTTGTTCTCTACCATGAGATATTTTAACATAAATATTATGTTACTGTGGTACTGCTTTGGAGGTTTTTGGATGGGAAAAGGTGCTGGTGAAGAAACTATAATCATGTGAAGTTAATGCAGAGTGTGGTGGATTTGAAACAATAGGGAGATTAGTATGTTGAAGAACTTCAAATAGCTATGCTGCCGTAAATTGTCATGGGAAATGGTTTTAAAACTCTTGGAAATTTCCCTACTTATTTTAGGGTCTGTAAGCAAGGTGGAAATCAGTAATGCCAAATATTGTATTCTTCCATGGGGAAACAGATGCCTTGGTGGCTGTCCCTTTGGTGTCTGTGATAGTGGTTGAAGATTTAATGCTCTTCTTTTAGACTGATTAAGTGCTTGGTCCTGGATTAAATAACACATCCTGCACTCAAAACCACTGCAGAGGAACATGGTTGCACCTTGAAAAAAACATGTTACTCCATTTCTTTTCACCTCAGATAGGTCAGTGATTAATGTTTCATCTTGGTTTTCAAAAAATTATTAGCTTTTTTTTTTTTTTTTTTCATCTTGCTAGCAAAGCTTTACTGACAAAGCTAACCTTTTCCTTTTACAGTGAACTGGCTTTATATTTCCAGCACCAACTCATCCTTCTTTTAGGAGCTATTCTGCCATGAAAAACTGCAGATGAGTAGCTGTCCTTGAACAAGAGCTGTGTGATCTTCTACCATACTGGTGGCCCTTCATTCTTAATCTGCTTCAGTTGTTTGAATCCAACCTTAACTGATGGTTTGGGTTTGGTACTACTGTGCTGGAGTGGTGGTGCAGCAGACAGTAGTCCAAAGAAGACTCCCAAACTGCTTTATTTTTGTAGCTCATAATATCCAGCCACTTAAGTTAGACATGAGCAAAAGCCGTAGTAACATGTGAATCCTCAGATCGGAAAGGCTTTGCCTCAGAGCTGCACACCCCCTGAGCAAAGTAGAGCTCTGGAAGCCATACTTCCCTTTTTCATTTTCTTGGCTATCTACCTGCTTCATGTTTTCTGAGCTTCTTTTGCAATAGGAATGGTAACGAGACATAGGGAAGCTGTTTTGCCATTGAATCCTGTAATTACAGTTCATTCCTGTTGTGTGAGGAGAGGAAGGTCCAAAATCTTTTGGGAGTTTTGGAAGTGTATGGAATACACATCGCTGCTCGTATGAAGTGATGGAGTGCATGCTATTATCCTGCCATTGACTGTTTGGGTGAGGGGGCTGGAAAGGAAAAGACTTTCTGTTCTATTTAAAGGGGGGAATCTCTGCTGGGAACTAAGAAGACAGATAGTGAATGGAAATAGATACAGCCAGAAATTCACAGACCTCAGCTGAACATCCCAACCAAGCTTCAGCATGCAAAAAGCTGTCAGTAAAAGGAGAGAGCTGAGAGTGATCACATCAGTGGGATGCCATGCTCCAGAAAGAGAATACAGCACCTCAACCAGAGAGGCTGTGAATGAAGACGCATCTTTTGTTCACCAAACTCAAGCAAAAAGGCAAGAAAAGAATGGAATTTGCTTGCCAGCAATTAGGAGGGCAAGAATTCACCCTCTAAATCTGTTATTTCCAGTAAATTGCTACATTTGTAGCAGAATCAAGTTTGTTTCTTGAAAAAACATTTTGAGTGCATGAGAGAAGGGGGCTTTTTGGTGTTATCGTTATAATTTAAATGTAGATCTGTACAGAGAAACAACTGTATATTGATTAGATTGCACACCAGTAAGAAACGTAATTTCCTCAACTAACCATCAGCATCAACTTAGCAAGTAAGCTCTTAGATAACAACCGTAATTTGCACTGCAACCCCATATTACAAAATGGTGCGGGGAAGAGCGTTCTCAGGCAGGGAGATTGAAGCCAAAAGTAATCTGATCTTTGCAAGCATCTGTTTTGGACAATTATTGCTGATTAAATTTATTAACAGCCACTGGGGAGCACACAACTCACACTCAAGATTTACATTCTGTGGGAAGGAGCACTTTGGCAAAGCTGTGTCTGAAAGTGAAACAGGAAAACAAAGAGACAAATCTTGATACCATTTGTTTCTTAGGATTCATGAAGAGTTTGCATCATGGAGGCTTTTTTTAGCAAGGGAGACAAAGAAAACAAATTCAGCTTGGAAGCTTCTCAGCCAGCACTTGATTTTTGTAACAGGTTGTGGCTGTAAACAGGGAAAAACTGAAGACAGGAAAAGTACTGGCCCTGAAGAGGATAATCATGAATTGTGAATGATCAGACTGTTCTGATTCATCTACAGCATTTACGTCTATCTATGGCAAGATCTAAGAACATCAAATGCTGCACTCACCCAGTAATGCCAATTATTTGTTAAGGAGTAGATTCGTCACCATCATTATTAATAATACTACATTATGAAAGTAGCATCCCAAATAAGGTCAGGGTCTCCTTGCATCCATCTTGGTGCTAATGTACAGTAAAGTCCTTGCCTGCTCAGATGAGCTTGATGAATTCTATGAGTGTGCCTACAGAAATCAGCTGTGCTGGGAATCCTCTCCCAGCCCTGGCCAACGAAGAAGTTACAAGCAAAGCCGTCTCATTATGATGCGCTGTTTACATGGATGCGCATCCTGCTTCACATAGAAACTCCTACTTGAGTGGCTGAGTCCAAAGAGGAAAACTTTAGACCAATGAATTGACTGAGCAGATCAGTGTCAAGGTGGAGGAACAAAAAGCCATTGGCCCTAGGTCACATGCTGGCTATGGGGTGTACCCCATGCACACAGTCTATTGTCAAATGTGCAGGCATGGTATCTTCCTCTGATGCTGCAGGAACAGGCTGCTCCTGGGCCACATCCAGGTCTGTGGATGGAGGGGGACACCAGGGCTCAATGCTGCATTTCAGGCATCACAGAGCATGCCTGACATTCAGCAGGCACTTGGCATATCCTGGTCACTGTGTGAACGCTGAGGGAATGTTCTTTGCTCTGCCATGGTGAAGGAACGAAATAATAGCACCAATACAGCTGATCCCTCTTGCTCCAGCCTGCATGTTTTCCTTTACATTTGGCCTTTATTGCCAGTGGAATAATTCACTAGAATGTTTTGGTGTGTCTTGTAATTTCCCATCTAAAAACATTTTGAAGAGGATGTTAAATGGAACAAGTTTACCTGTTCCTTGTGGCTTTACCTTCTTTACTTTCCAGGACTTTGTGATTCAGGTCTGGGTGATGCCAGTTTTGGTTGTTCTCCTGAGGTGTTTGGTAGAAGCTTGGAGGTATTTCTGGCTGTTCAGCTCCTGGCCAGTATCCCCTTAGGCTGCGTAGCTGCCTTTTGCCTCGCTTTCCAAGATACATGCTGGGTTGTGTAGCACTGCTGACATATTCCAAATGTTTGCAAAATAGCAAGTTGGATATCCCATACACCAAACTGGCTTATCTGAGTGCTTAAGCAGTATTAACATGGGCGCTCTCATTACCTCATTCTCTTAAAAGAAGCTGTCCTGGGCAGAGATCAGAGGGACATAGCATTTGGAGTCCAACCTCGGGCAGCACATGTCAGCCATTTGGAGCTGGCATCAGCACCTGCTGACTTCTTGCTGTATGGGAGGAGCCTTTGGGGTACCCAGAGCTGCACCATGCATGCACCTCTGTATGCCATGGCATCTAGGGCCATAAGGGGGTTTTGGTAATCTTGTGAGAGCAGGTAGGACCTGCTACATTTCTATCTGTATTTTGCGACAGTTCTTCTATAGAGAATGGCATTGTTGAGTGAACCAATGCAAAATGTTCTGATATACTGATGAATTAAGGACCCACATCATTCTTTCTTCATGCAGCTGCAATTTCTAGTGCATGTAGGTGAGGACAGAAGGGATTTGAAGGCTGGTTTCTGTAAGAGGTCCAGGGCATTCCCCAGCTGCCTGGCTAGATCACACACCTGGAGCTGTGTCCTTCTAGATGACTTTTGTTCTGTTTGATGTCATTGCAGTAAGGAAAGTAATATGTATGTATGGCTTACTAGTGAAAGCGGAACTCTCTCCCTGTAGACAGTCTCACACTTTAAAAGCTGGGAGGACTTAGCCCCAGTGTTTTTACTACCCTGTAGTAAAAGGTATACAGTAAGTTTGTACAGTGAGACACGGATAAGCTGGCAGAGCCATCGGTGATGTTAGCCAGCGTGAAGTTATTCTCTGTATGCGTGTGCTCAGTTAGCATGTCCCCTAATTTATTATCTGCTAGGGTAAGCTAGTCAAATTACAAGGACATCACTAGGAAAGCAGCAACATCATCAGCTGGGTTATGTGTCCTTGGTCTTGCAACCAAGTTCAAGTTAACAAGGAGGTCAGGCTGAGCTGTGTATTTTGGCTCTATGTGTGTTACTTATTTAACTCCCTCATAACCAAGACGTTGCTTTCTGCCTGCTGCATGTCTGTCTGTGGCTGCTGCTACCCATAGGGACAGCCATCCTTTCCTGGCCCATGCAAGCACTGGCTGCTAGTGTCAGCATTTTCATGAAGTCCTGCTTTTGTGCTTCTTCTTTTCTTAAATCTGAGTCTAAATGCTGTTCTGAATGAAAGAATGCATTCATTTGTTTGTTTGTTTGCTTGCTTTTTCAGTAGACAAATAATTCGCTTTTATTCCCCCATGTACTTTCCTAAGCTCCTTCCTTTCAAGCCAAAAGAATGATTCAGATGCAGTTTGAAGTGGGATTTTGGATTCGCCCGTTAAAGACATGCAAGGATCACAAAGTCAGGATTTGAATGAGGCCCTTGTTTCTCCAGTGCAGCTACAATTTATTTCTGGACTTTCATCAGAAGAACTGGTTTGTCCCTCTCAGGTAGCATCAATCTGGTAAATCCAAATATTCTTTTATAGCTTTTGAAGGAAACAGGAGCACTCGATGTATAAGAGGGAAATTGTTCACATCCCACTGATTTACAGGGAAGTTGTACGTTTAACAGAGGAGAACTCGTATCTTGTTACTCTTGCACACATGAGCCCAGGTGGCTGAGATGAAGCCTATGAAGATGTAGATGGCAACAGATTTGTTAAAGTATCACATCACAAGTCCGTATTATGTGTCTCGCCGTTCTGCTGGTGAAGGATCCAGAAGATGAACTGAAAGATCAGTTACTGTATGTGAACTCCTTCTGCCAAAGCATGAGTGGCAGCAACAGGAGCCACATCCAAATTTTACCCCATCCAGAGACCCTGTGCTCAGTGGGCTGATTTTCCTGCTTTTAGCAGCAGAATCTCTCTGCTTCACCAGAAATAAGAAAATAAGTTGTGAGTGCCTGGGTGAGAAGGGAGATACTGAGGCAAGGCTATTGGAGAAGAGCTCTTTTGAGCTGAGATTAATCAGAAGAGAAAGGAAGCTCAGGTAGTGAGGACAGAGAAACAGGGTCTGGAAGGTGTAAAATGGTAGGTAGGACATATGAGGGATTTTTGGGGGGATTCTGGGGGTCTTTCAAATCCTTTCCAGAAGGAGCCATGCTGGTCCTATGGGATGAAGCAGGCTTAGCATCAGAAAGGGGTGCATAGGACTCCTGAGTTCCATTTTCTTTAAGTCACCAGTCATTGAGGGCTCTTTTAAGGGCAAGCAGGTATTTAAGTCATACATTTGTTGCTGTCTTTTTGTGTGTGTGTGTTTTAGAGAAACACTGCATGGGAAATAAGCATACCTAAAACCAGCCTGTAATTGCCCTGTTCCTGCCTGTGCTGCCTGAGGTCCCTGCATCAGTTACTGCGTGATACCTCCTGCCTTTACAAGATAAAGTTTTGGTGGCAGTCTGTTGTCAGGGTTGGGGTTGTAGCCCTTGAGGCATTTAACATTCTGGAAGCTTGATTAACACTGAAGGGAAGGCAGAGGTACTTTAGCTCACTGCCATTCAGTTCTCATGCATCAAACGCAGAAAAACATGGCATGAGTGCACAAAGGAGAATATTTAATATCGATGATGTAATACGATGGTGTTGGTTCAGTGGCTTTTCCAGCGGTATTCAACACATCTTTCTCAGCAGAATGATCTCGGTGAAATGAGATTTTATTAAAAGCAAGCAGCTCAGTGTATTGTTAAGCATTCAGAGCAGCATCTCCATTTCCTTTCTAATGCCGTGGTGCTGAAAACATTCTATTTCAAAAGCCAATGTTTAACTACAAATGTAATTTGCAAGAAAAGAATTCTTTTATTTTTATTTTTTGTCTTTTTGGAATCAGCTGAAAGAATGCATATTAGCAGGGCCCTCTTTCTTACGGAGATTTAATTTTCTTTTTCCTTCAAAGGAACTTGCATAAGAATGTTGTTTGAGTGATTTCTCCCCAGCTATTCTGCTGAGCGATTCCTAATTACCCTCAGCATTTGAAAGGTGAATGGTACTCTTATATAATCAACATTAATAATTCAGCTTAGTCCAAGAAAGCTTATTGCAGCTAGTTCTTTGATGCCAGAAAACCTCTACTAAAGCATTCATTCTCAATTTGATTCATGAGCTTCTAATAAAGTCAGTCCAGCCAAAGTATTTTAACTTGACTCCTACAGTTTAAAATGTTGCTGAAATGATTTCAGGCAGTGTTAATGGGTATTGTAAATTTTAGTAGAAGTTTACCTTCCCACTCTGTTTTTGATCCTTAAGATTGTCTTGATTTTGTTAATAGAAGATCCCTAGTAATTATGTGTGCCCACGCTCTTCCTCCTTCCTTTTTTACTGGATGCCTACCTTCATCCTATCTGAACTCATTGGTGGAAATATTGCTCTATCAAGAGGTCATTGTTAATGGAAGTGAACAGTGATAGGAAAAAACAGGAGTAAAAGTTCACACAAGATTTTCAGTCTTTCCTATCACATAGAGCCACCACAATCCAGCATTACAAAACTGACACAGATATTGGAGGGTAATGATCTTATGCTCTTTCATTAATGGGAATAATGAGGAAAATGCACTGACAGACTGCTCTGATCAAAACTACAGTGTAAAGAAACTGGAAAGAAACAGGTATATGTTTTGCTAGCTTCCATCATTTTATGGTAGTCTATCCATAAGAGTGAGTTTTATCTGGTCTGATATTGACATGCAGAAATGTAGATGCTCATCTCAACGCAATCTGGGTGATCTGATATGAACAGAGATCCTCTGAAAGCAGTCATTGCTTTGACTCCTCTGCACTAAGAACAGCTGCTAGAGATGGATGGACTTCTGTCAATCAACTGTCAGCATTTTTGTGTTCTGAATTCTTTCTTGCTGGGGATGAGGATGGACATTTGTCTGGGGGCAAAGGAGGGAGCTGTTGATGTGGCACAAGGGGGGAGGTACAAAATTACATTGACAGGTTCAAGTCCTCCAAGGTCCAACCACTCATTTACACTTGGGACTGTTTCTCATGTTGTAGAGAATTTGTTGATGGGAGAACATCACAAGGAACACTTTTTCAAGGAAAACAAGAAGCATCTCTCTACTTGAAATGCTTAATTCTACAAATGTGTTTTGTGCAAGTCACATCGTTTCTTAAGTGTAGTGTAAAGCTCGGCTGTTTGAAGCAGTTTTGCCTTATCTGTGGAAAATGAGAATTCTGGTGAATATTTCTTTGCACTTTTCATTTCATGACTGAAAATAATATATTCACTCATAATGGTTGAAAGAAGTAATTTCTGCTATGTAGAAACATAGTCTTTTTACTTCTCTACTTTTCCATCTCTCAGATGGGCAGTTCTTGCAGACCTCTTAGCTGCACTGGAAAGATCACTGGGTTGTAAGGCTCTTTGATATATCAGAATGTGAGATGCTGCAGAAGAAAAGAAAAATAGGATTATTCTTGTTCACTTGTGTAGCATGTCCATGAGCATTCTTGCTTCACTATTAGCATGATTCTTAGCATTTGTCAGTGATTAAGGTAATGTTTCCTTTCAGCCTTGATGCCATCTGGCTTAAGGTTTTCTACCTTCAAAAATGTATCTTTGGATTCAGGTGCTTGTATTTCCAGCTGAAGAAAATCTGCATGACTTGGTATAGACCAGGTATGGTTCAAGAATACAAGTCTGTGGCACTTCCTCTGCAGATCGATTAATGCTTTGTCCTCAGCACTGCCTGTCTTCTCCATTCCCTGTGTTCCCTGCTGCTGGGTTTAACTCTTTGCCATCTTGCAAAGAGAGAAGGGCCCAGGATTACTTTGAGACAAAAGACAAGGAGACTCTTCTGTCCCAACTACTTTTCTTTTTATTGCAATGGTTGCTATTAAGTTTTTTGTGAATCCATTCATTATGACATAGCAGTCTGGCTGTTAAATATTACTATGATTTTTTTTTGCTTCTAAAAGAGTCTAGAAAACTTCTTTGGGACAAAATCTTTATTGTAGTCTACTTATTGGAGTTTATTCCATCTTAGTCTATTCAGCAGTGTGCTTTAATAGCTGTGGGTTTGTCATATGATGGTGCGTAATCAATCAATCACAAGCCATTTGTGGTTATTCTGCACATAAAGCCAAGGTTTTTGTTGCTGTTTAGTATCCAGACTGGTATGCATTTTTGTTGTGCTTTTCCAGTGCTAAGCAGTAGATAAGACCAGTTGGTAGTGTCTGACACATCTGTCTGCTCAGGAAACTGTATGAAGAAAGCAGACTGCTTCCTTGCTTAGGAGGCTATGGCTGCTCCAGCTTTGAATGACTAAATATTTCTTTTCTCTCAAATTAGTGTGTTATTACTCATATGAGAAGTCTGATTGTTGTCAGCAGGAGTTACTAATTACTGCTGTGTGGGGGGACACAGACAAAATCCTGTGGTTATCCCCAGTTATCTGTACTGAAGGAGTAATCTTCATGGAGGCTCAGTGGCCTTGAGGTCTCTGCCATGCGCAAAAGGCAAAGTGTGGTTTAAAGCCCTGTCTATGGAACTGGTGGAGCCTTGGGAAACATAAATCCACTCTGCGTATGAAATCATTGCATTGTAATCCCTTTTTTAAAGAAGTAATATTAATCATTCTTTATAGCTACTTGTCACGAATGATTTATAAATGTAATGGCTGCTGGAAAAAGAACAGCATAAATTTTAGGAGGGAAGAAGAGAGGATGGTAAAATTACATGGAGAAAAGATGCAAATTAGGAAAACTACTGTTACTCAAATCGTCTTTTTCCCATGAAAGATGTGAGAGTTCTACCTACTCCTTAGTATATTTATTTCCCTAAGCACATGGCATTTTTGAGGGTTGGAAAATATGAGTGTGGATTGGGAAGGAAGCTATAGTCTTCTGCAGCAGTCAAAACCAAAGGTAATTGTTAGCTTTGTATGAACATGAGCTCATCTTGAGTCCGTGCTTCATACCAGTTCTCAGAAGCCAAGAGCAGCTGCAAATAGACAGAAAAGGGTACAGTGCTGAAGCCAGTGCCCTGTCTATATGAGTAGTTCAATCATCAGCTTAAAGAGAGCTTCTCTTCTTCCATGTAGCTGCATTACTCTTTGCAACCTTGTGACTTTCTCTTTGTGCTCAGTAACAGTTAATTATTTTGTTTAATCCAAGTGGAGATGCAGTCAGTCCTCACTACTGAAGAGTCATATGATGTTTAGCAAAATGCCAACGATTTTGCTTCTGAAGAAAGGGGCTGTGAAATACAGCATTATCATTTCAAGCAAATAGCCCCACTGGTTTCCTGCTTTTGTCATATACACATGACCTCTGTTGACTTTGAAGCAGAGTAGAAAAGAGAAATTCATTTGCCCTTATTTGAATGTCAGACATGCCTACAGAGGGAAGAGTCGCTTTGGGATAAATCTGTAAGCAGGACCTAAAAGATATAGAAGTCATGGTAGAGATGAATGGGAAAAGTTTGCTAGATAGGATTGCCCATAGAAAAGATAAAGGATGAAATCTGCTGAGTTACTTGTTGTGGGATAGCTGCTGGGCCATCACACTTCCTTAATGGGAGAGTCACCTTTTCTGCAGCCAAATCATAGGTTCTCTTAGCCTGTGAAGGGGACTCATACATGTAGGAAATGGTGCAGCAGTCCTGGAGATACATTGGTCTTTGATTCTCTGCCAAATTGCAGCTGGTTTAGCTATGTTTTTGTAATGTGGTGTGTTCATGCCACACCATGACACGGGAATATCTCGTATGTATTGGCAGGAGAAGTGAGGAGCATGACATGGGATGTTGATTCACACCTTGATTCAGATCCTTGATATCTTTCTTCCTAACTTTGGCATGGTGTGGGTGAATGGAAATGACAGCCTCTCCAGCTGCCTGCTGCCTTTCCTAAGTCACTGCTTTTTACAGCCGTGGATAGATTTAGAAGTAATCCTAGCACTGACATTCACTAGTTAACCATCTGGGTAACGTAAGTGCTCTATTTTATCCATAGGTATGTTAGTTTACACTGAAACTGTGCTTATCAAAACCGTGTTGTTGCTTCATCAGATCAAAATACTGTTTGGGTAAATGTTTTCTAGAGTAGTAGCATGAGCACAGATGGTCAGGAGACCAGAAAAAAAAGGGTGAGGATGAAGGGGCATCTATGTGTGCTCACACCATTATTTGTTTGTCCAACTCTATTGATATGATTTAACCACAAGTGAATGGGACAAAGTTTTTGGCTCTCCCTGTGTACATTTTGCTTAGCTCCACTGGAAAAGCTTTTAAGGGCTATTTGTTCTTAATCGTTCTCAAGCAATGAATGAATGGAAAAGTATCTTACTAGAATGATTTACTGTTCATCACAGATAATAAATGAATAGAGTTATTCACTGGCAGTCACATATCTCTGGCTAATCCTTTGGAAGGTCACTCGTACCAGTCACCAGGCTCTTGTCACATCTTCTGAAGCAGAGAGCAGCTTGTCAAGGGTACAGAGTGGTTTAAAAAAGTGGGATCAGGTCTATCTGGCGGTCTTGGTTTCTTCTTCGCTCTGATTTCTTCACTTCGTTCTTCTAGGGACTAGAAAAGGGGAGATAAGGAACAGATAAAAATGCAACACACTACATGGTTTATTAAAATCATCCCTGCCCAAAAGAAAAGAGTTGTCTGTGCTAATTGGTTTCTAGAGAAGTCAGAGCAGAACAGTTTGTTCTGGGATGTCTTCTCATGCTGAGATATTACATTAACCAGGTTGCAGGGTGTCTGCAATGGTTTCCTCTTGGTGCAACGTATTATTACCAATTTTACTACATGCTGCTTCAAGTTCTTCAAAAAATCCCCTGATTTGGGTTTTGTGTGGTAATTTCCTTCCTCAGTTCCAGAGCCAGACAGCACCAGAGGGGAACAGCAGCATGGCCTTGCAGACAAGAAATGTCCAAGGAAATTAAGCTATTGTCATTATGTGGGAGGTATGCTTAAGTACTCTTCAATCCCAGGGACTCAGAGAATTTACCAGCTGTGCACTGCCTGCCTAGTATAGCTACAACAGAGTCTGCTGGAGATTATTTCCTGTCTGAGGGGGTCTGAGCACCATGGGAATTACTAAATGACTATAGATCATTTGTAATGTACTAAAAATACGTGTTGTGTTTCAACCTAAGGCAATCCAGTATGTATCACCCACCCAATGGTATGGTACATGCCAGAGAGGAGCTAAGGTATTCAGGCTCAAGGGTGAGAGCTGAGGACAGTAGCACAAGCAAGTAATACGTTACCCAGCTTGACAAGATTTTTCTCTGCCAAGGGAAAATCTATGAGTCATTGGATGTAGATGGACATCTTCAGAGCTGCTGGAGAAGACAGTGTTTGTTTCCCTCTTCCCATAGGTGCAAAATAGTTGTTCCACCTGAAATGAAGAAAGAGGTTAGTAAGAAATAGCAAATCTTGTCTTCATTTTCTTTTCTGCCTGCCTTCCTTGCTTTAGGTAATCATTCACTTCTGCAAAGTTCACTGCTCCTGGCCTTTGTCTGCCTTCTTTGTGACCCCAGTGAGTGTCTTGCTGCCATGGTTAGGGGTCAGGCCTTCTCCCATGAGCTGGGCCAGATACCGATCCTGTCACTCTGAAGGAAGTTGATCTTGGTTACAGATACTGAATGTTCCTACTTGACAGCAGGTCACTGCTTAGATACACTAACAAGGAGAACTGTGCACACAGTGCTCCTAACTTCACACAGTTTTGTTAGTAGAACTCCTGTTGCCTGCAGGGCCAGATGCTCGTCCTGTTGGTAAGGGTGGTTTGGAAGCTCTGCATCTCCTTGTACCCCCATGGGCTTCTCTGTGGGATTGTGAGCAAACCCAGGTGAACTCAGGCAGCTGTTGAGGCCTTGATCCACTGTAGGAGCCATGATAAACTTTATTCTGTGCTCCAGAAAGTAAATACAGAGGTACTAGCTGATAGATTTTAGAGGGGAGAACTGAGTCTATCTTGATAGAAGTGGAAATTGTGCATGCAAGGAACATGTTTCTTTTAGAGACTGTGCTTAATCCACAAAATTATTCTCTTCCGTGGATTAGTCAGCCCCCACTGCAACATATTTGTTCCTCCAGGTATGTCCTGTGAAGATTTGGGGTGTGGGCTGAAATGAGGTTATTACTGACCTGTCCACCTCCTGTCCTGAGGAGAGGGTGTATGATTGTATTGCGAATGCTGTTCTGGTGCATCATAAAGTCAGGTGGACTTCAAGGGCCACGCTACCGCTCTGCAGCAAACCTGGTTGAGAGTTTATTTTTGGCAGGTTGTTAATAAATAAAAGGACATTGAAAATACAAGTCACAGAGTACAGCACTATCCTCTTCTGCTCTTCTCTGCTGGGCTCAGTGGAGTGATACTAATCTGGCCTCTTTCCCCTTTCTCTACAGCCTTCCACTTCAAAACAAGTTTTGCACGCATTCAGGTTCCAGGGAGGCTGTGGGACTCTGCTTTGTTCACCTAGTCAGCTTTAAAACCTGACTCCCCTTGAAACCCACAATTGGGTTCATTTTTTCTGTTTGCTCCCAAAGCTTCGGCTGGGGAAACAAAAACATGGAAACTCTTTATTTTTTTGTTCTTCTCTCTAAAAATCTTCCCTGTCCTGAAAGTCCCAGTGATGCCAAAACCAACCAAGGAGCTCAGTACCACAAACCCTAATGCACACACAGACCTTGAGTACAATGTCAGCCAAACTAATGATTGCAGCTGTGCTTCAGAGGCTTAGCTTGTTATCAGAGCCCTGCAGGCAAATAGCACCCCAAACTTGGCTGCTGCTCAGCTCCAGCTCTAAAATCCTCCTTTTCACCTACCTCTCAGTCAAATCAATTACAAGCTCCATGCTAGCTGAGAGTGCAGATGGATGAAACCCACATGTGGAGCAGAGAAGACATCTGAAAGCAGATTAGACCATACCTTCTTACGAGGCTTAACTGCCCTCTAAAAGTGATCTCCTTACATTACTGCTCAGCCTTCCCATCTCATCTTACTACATCAGTTGCCCTCCCTCCCTTCCTCCCTCCCTTCCTCCTGTATTGGCAGTAACTATGCTGGTGTTAACAAGGATAGCAATTACAAGCAAAATGGTAGAAATACAGAAGATATAAGGAAAAGGGAACTCACCAGAGCTGAGGCGATCCTCCCTGGTAAGCGATCTCCAAGAGATGCTGCCTCAGTGAGGGTCAGCCCTTAAATGAGGTCTCAGAGGAGGTGGAGTTGAACTCCACCCCTCCAGGGAGCACAGCTACATAACTTTCACCTGTGCTCTCACAGCTGACCCCACACTTGCCTCAGCTGATCAATCAGTGGTTCACATTGTGATCTCCCATACACTCCACCCCTTCACAACGTGAACCAATGATTAGGTGAGTTCCCCTTATTACAGAGACCCAATCACGACGCTGATACAATCTCCCGTCGCATTAGATGTTGATATTATTCAAATGATGATGATTGGATGGGTGTTTATGATCTTCCATGGGCCAGTGCTTGATAGATGTCACCGGAGACAAATCATCTTGAAGTGCAGGTCCGTCTGCGTTTCATCAGTCCAGAGTAATGGTCCTAGAGGCTTAGAATCAATCTTAAGGGGAGTAATATAGATGTTTCAAGGGTACTAGGAGGGGAAGATCCGCCCTCCAGGGCAAGATACAGGCCGTATTCTTATCTTGGGTCAATACTTCTGCTTGTACTGGATTATGTCCCGGCCTCCGATACCATACCCTCTGGCCAGATATCTGTGGCTGTATAACTATATCTGGCACCAGAGGAGGAGTCTTGATCTGCCATAGGGACATAATAGGTGTTCCTTTAGCAATAAAGGCCGGAGTATTGACCACGATGTCAGTAGGCCATGTACCTATCACCGAGGGGGTGACTGAACCTCCCACCTCCAATAATCTCCCCCAAGGTGCAAGTAGGCCACACCATTTGGGTCCTACCTGCACCTTCCAAGGCCAATTTATCTTATGGATTCCCGGTTCTAAATTCTCAGGGGCAGGGAGCAGAAGATTATTTTCAGTACCAACCTGCGGTTTTACCTTATTATCGGTGCCTGTAATTTGGATCCTAAGAGGGGAGGCCCATATAGTTTGTAACATTTTCAGGGCACTGGGTCTGCCATCCCGAGGTCTTTCATTCAGGTCCCGCACGGTTTCATATAATCTTTTTGTCCACCCCTGCAGGGACTGAGAGTCTGTCTTCAGGGCAGCCTTAAGGATACCATTATAACGTTCAATAAGGCCTGCCCCTGTTGGGTTATATGGCAGGTGGAATCGCCATTCAATGTTGTTTTCTTCTGCCCAGCGCTGTATCATCGCTCCAGTGAAGTGAGTCCCTTGGTCACTCTCGATAACTTGAGGTGTCCCGTATGCAGACATCAGTTTAGTAAGTGCCTTAATTGTGTATGCTTGATTTGCCTTTGGTACAGGATAGGCTTGCAGCAGTCCACTTACAGTGTCAACGCAGGTCAGGGCATATCTCGCCCCCTCAGACCGAGGGAGGGGCCCAATGTAGTCAACCTGCCATCTCTGAAGAGGACTATATCCTCTAGCAATGTGGGATGTTGTTTCAGGCAACGGTCTCGGTCTCATCTTTGAGCAAGCATCGCAATCCTGACATGCTTGAACGATATCAGATAGTTGTACAGGCAGCCCCCATGCTTTAGCAGCTGCCCACATTATCTTCTGTCCAGCATGCCGTAGCTTCTGATGTAACCAACGGGCAATATTTTCAGATTGTGAATTCTCAATCCATCGGATTCGGGCCAGTGTGTCAGCTTCATCATTTCCTGGTGACTGCAAGGGTTGATGACCAGAGACATGGTAGACACATACTGTCCTGTGTTTGACCGTATTCCAAATGTCTACCCACATGTCTTTACCCCAAATCGGTCGGGCGTGGATAGTCCATTCCTGGGTAGCCCATTGCGTAATCCACAGAGTGAGCCCCCGGTACACAGCCCAACTATCTGTACAGATGTTCAGGACGCCGTCACCAGGTTCTTTAGTTATAACCATCCACACGGCTCGCAATTCTGCCCATTGGCTGCTTTGACCATCCCCCTCATCAAACCAGATGGTCTCAGTAGAGGGATGGTATGCTATTGCTCGCCACTTGCTCAGGTTGCCTCTGCTGGACCCATCCGTATACCAGGCATCTTCAGGAATAGGATATCTTCCTTCCTGAACGGGACTCTTCTCTGGTGGAGCAACCATCGGTTCTTTTGATGTATCACTGTGATACGTCACTGGGCCTAGGATCTTCTGTAGTTCTTCTTTAAGTGGAGATGAAGACAGACTGCTTCTCTGGCTTAGATAGGCGACCCATCATGCCACCGTTTGTGCTTGGGCCACCCCCGTCTTAGGAAGGTGAGTCAAATCTCTCACCCACCCCTGGATTGGTAATGAAGTCTTAACTATGACCTCTGCTGTTTGCGTTATCGGCTCTACTGCTTGTAATGCCGAATAGGCAGCCAATAACTGTTTCTCAATCATGCTATATCGTTCTTCTGCTCCGTGCCAAACCTGAGACCAGAATCCAATGGGGGTTCGAACAGAACTCTGGCGTTGCCACAGGCCCCAGCCAAAACCATCTTGAGTAACATGAACATCTAGTTCAGCTGGGAGGGTCGGATCAAATATACCCAATGCCTGAGCTTGTTTAACTGCCAGTTTTGCCTGTTGGAAAGCATCCTGTTCTATCTTTCCCCAATTCCATGATTGACCCTTCTTTGTAAGCTTATATAATGGCCTTAATAGCTGAGCTAAATGAGGTATAAAGGAGCGCCAATACCCCAATATACCCAAAAATTCTTGCAATTGTTTTGATGTTGTAGGGACTGGAAACGCTTGGACTTTATCTACTACCGCACTGGGTAGTACTTTGGTTTTCCCGGACCAAATTACTCCCAGGAATTTTACAGATAGCCCCGGACCTTGCACCTTCTGTGGGTTTATAGCCCACCCTCTTTTCTGCAGATAAGCTATCAACAAATCTGCTGCTTGTCTCACCGCCTCTAACGAATCGGATGTTAACAGGAGGTCATCAATATAATGATATAAATTGTCATTATTTGGCTTTTCCCACTTAGCCAGATCACGTGCCACCAAATTATGACAAAAAGTGGGCGAATGTACGTACCCTTGGGGTAGGACCTGGAAAGTCCATTGCCTCCCTTCCCATGTAAATGCAAACTGATCTTGCGATTCTTCACTGATTGGAATACTGAAGAATGCATTCGCCAAATCCAAGACACAGTGATATGTTTTGATTTCCCTGCTTAGTGTGTCCATTAGGGAGGCAATATTGGGTACAGCCGCATGAACAGGTGGCGTGACCTTATTTAATTCCCTATAGTCTACTGTCATCCTCCATGTTCCATCCGGTTTTCGCACTGGCCATATTGGGGAGTTATATGGGCTATGTGCAGGCCTTATAATACCCACTCTTTCTAATTCCTGCACTGTCTTTGTTATTTCATCCTGCCCACCCGGGAGTCTGTACTGTTTCACATTAGTAATCCGGCGTGGCTTCGGCAAACCAATAGGCTCATGTTTTGCATGGCCTCTCAATATTGTCTGGATTGCCCGGATACTAATGCATCTCTGCCGCAATCAGAACTCTCCCACTGTTGTATGGAGAGCCAGACCCCACAGGATATCAATTCCTAATATATACTCTGGAACTGGGGCAATGGATACCTTGTACTCTCGTGGTGGAAGACGCCCGACCCCCAATTTTACCCAGGTTTGGGTGACCGGAATGGTTTGTCCCCCAAAACCTCCAATCATCACTCTATTACCTTTAAATTTAGTTGGGTCTCCATATATTATAGATGTCTCTGCCCCGGTATCAACTAGGGCCATAACCTTCTGTATATTCTTTCGGGACCAGTATATCGTCAGTTCCACATAGGGCCTCCGGTCCCGTCTAGAGGCCCTAGGGGGACTGACATCCCTCGTCAAGCCATGAACTGAGCCAGATTCAAGTCTTTTACCTCCGATACCTCCGGTGTCGTAACCCGAGGCACCTGAGGTGGCTTCTTTTTCCTATTTGGAACTATAAAATCTTCTAAATTCCATGTTGTTGTTGGTCGCCGCTCTATAAATCTTATCCCTGGCCTTTTGGGTTTATTCTGAAATTTTTGTTCATCCTTCAGTTGCTTCCACAACTGAAGGAGAACCTGATTGGGCTGCCCATCAATTTTTGAAAACTGAACGCCTGCCCGGAGCAGATCATTAAACATTTGTTTCCGGGATACCCTAACAGGTCCTGCCCGAGAAGTTCGCGGGGCCGATCTTCTGGCTCGCACTATTGGAAAAGCCTCGGCATCCTCAATCACCCTGATATTGCGCTTAGCTCGTAAACGCTCAGTTTCTCCAAGGTCTGCTACCAATTGGGCGGCTTGTTGGACTACTGCCTCTGCGGATACTACTGGATTAAGTATGGAAACCAAGGTTCCATACATATGAGAGGGTGCTTGCTGTAAAATTAGGTCCCTCATTCCCGCAGAAAATTTAACCATATCAGGGCTATCGAATGTGTCTTCGTAGATAGCCTCTCTCATACCTAATTCGCGTATATAATTTTGAAGGTCTTCCATAGAAGACCACATCCCTGTGTTTACTGGCATGTCAGTTTTATTTGTCCACACCATGCGGCAAGCAGCCATTATCCATTCTACAATTGAATGGTTTTCTTCAGGGAACTGAGTCCCAGCATACAGTCTCTGCCGAAGGGCAGGATGTACTGTTATTGTGGCCAACTTAGATACTTCGGGGCCACTAACCAGTACACTATCTGCCCCTGAATCCCATAACCGTAATAACCAAGCCGGAACACTTTCCCTTGGCCTTTGCCTAAATCGTTGCACTAGGTCCATGAGTTCAGTAGGCGTATATGGACGGGCTGTTACATGTAAAACAGATTCGGCAGGGGGCCATTGATCAGGAGGCACTCCTGCTGGTCGATCTTGAATTTTCTTTGTTTTTTGAGTTATTACTGGACAGACTTCTAGTGAGTCCGTCTCAGATGGTTTTTCTAGATCAGATTTAGTGATCTTATTTTGATTCATTTCTTCAGGATCCTGATCGTCATTAAATGAAAAGTATCTAATTTGAGGGTTGGAGGAAGAAAATGACGGTTTTTTTCCTGTCAATAGATTGATCTCACCCTCCAATTTTTCAATACGGGCCTTTAACAATTCATTTTCATGTGCAATGTTGTTTGATTTTATCTCTGCCCGATTTAAGGCATTTAATAATGGCCAGGCTGCCATAGATGCAGCCATTCGCTTTTCTTTTGTAATTAAGATATCTTTTTGTAGTCCTAGAAAGTAATCAGTCAGACAATAGGCGTCCATGTTATTTGGTACTCTTAAAGGGCCCCATTGTTCAATAATTGTTGCTAATTGGTAATATGGGGACGCCTCAAAACCTGGAATTTGTCCAGGAAGGCATGTCCCTAAGGGGGTGGTCTTCTCCCCCTTGTACCAATTAAAGATTTTCCACACAAAGGACATTTTTTTTCCTTATATTTCTAGATGCCAAGTCAGTGGCTCCTGCCTGGCTCGCCAAATGTATTGGCAGTAACTATGCTGGTGTTAACAAGGATAGCAATTACAAGCAAAATGGTAGAAATACAGAAGATATAAGGAAAAGGGAACTCACCAGAGCTGAGGCGATCCTCCCTGGTAAGCGAACTCCAAGAGATGCTGCCTCAGTGAGGGTCAGCCCTTAAATGAGGTCTCAGAGGAGGTGGAGTTGAACTCCAACCCTCCAGGGAGCACAGCTACATAGCTTTCACCTGTGCTCCCACAGCTGACCCCACACTTGCCTCAGCTGATCAATCAGTGGTTCACATTGTGATCTCCCATACAATTTGCGTCATGGCCTGAACCTACCTTCCTTCCTTCCTTCCTTCCTTCCTTCCTTCCTTCCTTCCTTCCTTCCTTCCTTCCTTCCTTCCTTCCTTCCTTCCTTCCTTCCTTCCTTCCTTCCTTCCTTCCTTCCTTCCTTCCTTCCTTCCTTCCTTCCTTCCTTCCTTCCTTCCTTCCTTCCTTCCTTCCTTCCTTCCTTCCTTCCTTCCTTCCTTCCTTCCTTCCTTCCTTCCTTCCTTCCTTCCTTCCTTCCTTCCTTCCTTCCTTCCTTCCTTCCTTCCTTCCTTCCTTCCTTCCTTCCTTCCTTCCTTCCTTCCTTCCTTCCTTCCTTCCTTCCTTCCTTCCTTCCTTCCTTCCTTCCTTCCTTCCTTCCTTCCTTCCTTCCTTCCTTCCTTCCTTCCTTCCTTCCTTCCTTCCTTCCTTCCTTCCTTCCTTCCTTCCTTCCTTCCTTCCTTCCTTCCTTCCTTCCTTCCTTCCTTCCTTCCTTCCTTCCTTCCTTCCTTCCTTCCTTCCTTCCTTCCTTCCTTCCTTCCTTCCTTCCTTCCTTCCTTCCTTCCTTCCTTCCTTCCTTCCTTCCTTCCTTCCTTCCTTCCTTCCTTCCTTCCTTCCTTCCTTCCTTCCTTCCTTCCTTCCTTCCTTCCTTCCTTCCTTCCTTCCTTCCTTCCTTCCTTCCTTCCTTCCTTCCTTCCTTCCTTCCTTCCTTCCTTCCTTCCTTCCTTCCTTCCTTCCTTCCTTCCTTCCTTCCTTCCTTCCTTCCTTCCTTCCTTCCTTCCTTCCTTCCTTCCTTCCTTCCTTCCTTCCTTCCTTCCTTCCTTCCTTCCTTCCTTCCTTCCTTCCTTCCTTCCTTCCTTCCTTCCTTCCTTCCTTCCTTCCTTCCTTCCTTCCTTCCTTCCTTCCTTCCTTCCTTCCTTCCTTCCTTCCTTCCTTCCTTCCTTCCTTCCCTTCCTTCCTTCCTTCCTTCCTTCCTTCCTTCCTTCTTCCTTCCTTCCTTCCTTCCTTCCTTCCTTCCTTCCTTCCTTCCTTCCTTCCTTCCTTCCTTCCTTCCTTCCTTCCTTCCTTCCTTCCTTCCTTCCTTCCTTCCTTCCTTCCTTCCTTCCTTCCTTCCTTCCTTCCTTCCTTCCTTCCTTCCTTCCTTCCTTCCTTCCTTCCTTCCTTCCTTCCTTCCTTCCTTCCTTCCTTCCTTCCTTCCTTCCTTCCTTCCTTCCTTCCTTCCTTCCTTCCTTCCTTCCTTCCTTCCTTCCTTCCTTCCTTCCTTCCTTCCTTCCTTCCTTCCTTCCTTCCCTTCCTTCCTTCCTTCCTTCCTTCCTTCCTTCCTTCCTTCCTTCCTTCCTTCCTTCCTTCCTTCCTTCCTTCCTTCCTTCCTTCCTTCCTTCCTTCCTTCCTTCCTTCCTTCCTTCCTTCCTTCCTTCCTTCCTTCCTTCCTTCCTTCCTTCCTTCCTTCCTTCCTTCCTTCCTTCCTTCCTTCCTTCCTTCCTTCCTTCCTTCCTTCCTTCCTTCCTTCCTTCCTTCCTTCCTTCCTTCCTTCCTTCTTCCTTCCTTCCTTCCTTCCTTCCTTCCTTCCTTCCTTCCTTCCTTCCTTCCTTCCTTCCTTCCTTCCTTCCTTCCTTCCTTCCTTCCTTCCTTCCTTCCTTCCTTCCTTCCTTCCTTCCTTCCTTCCTTCCTTCCTTCCTTCCTTCCTTCCTTCCTTCCTTCCTCCTTCCTTCCTTCCTTCCTTCCTTCCCTTCCTTCCTTCCTTCCTTCCTTCCTTCCTTCCTTCCTTCCTTCCTTCCTTCCTTCCTTCCTTCCTTCCTTCCTTCCTTCCTTCCTTCCTTCCTTCCTTCCTTCCTTCCTTCCTTCCTTGCTTCCTTCCTTCCTTCCTTCCTTCCTTCCTTCCTTCCTTCCTTCCTTCCTTCCTTCCTTCCTTCCTTCCTTCCTTCCTTCCTTCCTTCCTTCCTTCCTTCCTTTCCTTCTTCCCTTCCTTCCTTCCTTCCTTCCTTCCTTCCTTCCTTCCTTCCTTCCCTTCCTTCCTTCCTTCCTTCCTTCCTTCCTTCCTTCCTTCCTTCCTTCCTTCCTTCCTTCCTTCCTTCCTTCCTTCCTTCCTTCCTTCCTTCCCCTTCCTTCCTTCCTTCCTTCCTTCCTTCCTTCCTTCCTTCCTTCCTTCTTCCTTCCTTCCTTCCTTCCTTCCTTCCTTCCTTCCTTCCTTCCTTCCTTCCTTCCTTCCTTCCTTCCTTCCTTCCTTCCTTCCTTCCTTCCTTCCTTCCTTCCTTCCTTCCTTCCTTCCTTCCTTCCTTCCTTCCTTCCTTCCTTCCTTCCTTCCTTCCTTCCTTCCTTCCTTCCTTCCTTCCTTCCTTCCTTCCTTCCTTCCTTCCTTCCTTCCTTCCTTCCTTCCTTCCTTCCTTCCTTCCTTCCTTCCTTCCTTCCTTCCTTCCTTCCTTCCTTCCTTCCTTCCTTCCTTCCTTCCTTCCTTCCTTCCTTCCTTCCTTCCTTCCTTCCTTCCTTCCTTCCTTCCTTCCTTCCTTCCTTCCTTCCTTCCTTCCTTCCTTCCTTCTTCCTTCCTTCCTTCCTTCCTTCCTTCCTTCCTTCCTTCCTTCCTTCCTTCCTTCCTTCCTTCCTTCCTTCCTTCCTTCCTTCCTTCCTTCCTTCCTTCCTTCCTTCCTTCCTTCCTTCCTTCCTTCCTTCCTTCCTTCCTTCCTTCCTTCCTTCCTTCCTTCCTTCCTTCCTTCCTTCCTTCCTTCCTTCCTTCCTTCCTTCCTTCCTTCCTTCCTTCCTTCCTTCCTTCCTTCCTTCCTTCCTTCCTTCCTTCCTTCCTTCCTTCCTTCCTTCCTTCCTTCCTTCCTTCCTTCCTTCCTTCCTTCCTTCCTTCCTTCCTTCCTTCCTTCCTTCCTTCCTTCCTTCCTTCCTTCCTTCCTTCCTTCCTTCCTTCCTTCCTTCCTTCCTTCCTTCCTTCCTTCCTTCCTTCCTTCCTTCCTTCCTTCCTTCCTTCCTTCCTTCCTTCCTTCCTTCCTTCCTTCCTTCCTTCCTTCCTTCCTTCCTTCCTTCCTTCCTTCCTTCCTTCCTTCCTTCCTTCCTTCCTTCCTTCCTTCCTTCCTTCCTTCCTTCTTCCTTCCTTCCTTCCTTCCTTCCTTCCTTCCTTCCTTCCTTCCTTCCTTCCTTCCTTCCTTCCTTCCTTCCTTCCTTCCTTCCTTCCTTCCTTCCTTCCTTCCTTCCTTCCTTCCTTCCTTCCTTCCTTCCTTCCTTCCTTCCTTCCTTCCTTCCTTCCTTCCTTCCTTCCTTCCTTCCTTCCTTCCTTCCTTCCTTCCTTCCTTCCTTCCTTCCTTCCTTCCTTCCTTCCTTCCTTCCTTCCTTCCTTCCTTCCTTCCTTCCTTCCTTCCTTCCTTCCTTCCTTCCTTCCTTCCTTCCTTCCTTCCTTCCTTCCTTCCTTCCTTCCTTCCTTCCTTCCTTCCTTCCTTCCTTCCTTCCTTCCTTCCTTCCTTCCTTCCTTCCTTCCTTCCTTCCTTCCTTCCTTCCTTCCTTCCTTCCTTCCTTCCTTCCTTCCTTCCTTCCTTCCTTCCTTCCTTCCTTCCTTCCTTCCTTCCTTCCTTCCTTCCTTCCTTCCTTCCTTCCTTCCTTCCTTCCTTCCTTCCTTCCTTCCTTCCTTCCTTCCTTCCTTCCTTCCTTCCTTCCTTCCTTCCTTCCTTCCTTCCTTCCTTCCTTCCTTCCTTCCTTCCTTCCTTCCTTCCTTCCTTCCTTCCTTCCTTCCTTCCTTCCTTCCTTCCTTCCTTCCTTCCTTCCTTCCTTCCTTCCTTCCTTCCTTCCTTCCTTCCTTCCTTCCTTCCTTCCTTCCTTCCTTCCTTCCTTCCTTCCTTCCTTCCTTCCTTCCTTCCTTCCTTCCTTCCTTCCTTCCTTCCTTCCTTCCTTCCTTCCTTCCTTCCTTCCTTCCTTCCTTCCTTCCTCTGTTGAGTCATGGCCTGAACCACTGATTGATCACTTGAGGCAAGGACTGGGTCAGCCCTGGGAGCACAGGTGAAGGCAATTCAGCTGTGTGACCTGAAAGGTTGGTGCCTGGCTGCACCTCTCCTAGACCCCATTTAAGGGCTGACTGCCACCATCCAAATGAAAGTGCTGGTGCTTGCTTTCTTTTCAGACCTTTGGTCAGTCAGTATTCTGGTAATGCTCTGACAAATGGGGAAAGATCACCATGGAAAGTAAAATGGGGTTGCTCATCTTTCTCTTCTTCCTCACATCTGCTGTGATTCTTCTTGCCAGATTGACCGAGATATTTCCTCTTGATCCACCTGTCACCTCACCCTCTTCATCCCACCACAAAAATAGCTGATGCCCCCTCATATTCTCCCTGAAGCAGCTCTGAGGCCAAGTTAACAAAGAGGAGCTGAAACCATCACACTGGGGTCAGGGTTCCCAAGACAGCCTGAGACCCCGTGGCACTGGAGAAGAGTAGACTGACTTCTTCAGGCTGTCTGGTCTACTTAGCAGAGAAATTTTCAATGAGGTTTCAAGGGGAAGGACTTTGGGGCTCAAAACTAATTCATCTGGGTATCACATGGTATTTTATCATGTGATGCAGTAGCAGAAGGCAGTGGGAAAAGTGATTTTTGTCAGCCCCTCTAAGCTGTTCTATCAGACCTGGGTAAGAAGGGGTTGTGGCAAGAGCCCAGGTTCAGGGGGAAACTTGGGACAAAAGGATGGAGAGAGGAGGAGAGAAAGTAATTGTAATCTGCCACAGCAGTGACAGATAGCAAATTCAAGTAGTCAGGCTAGCAGTGCAGCCAGTTATTCTGCCAGTAAAGATATGAGAACAACTAATATCATCTTTTGCCCTGGGGTTTATTTCTCCTTATTTATAACATCATTACTGAGAGAGACACATTTTGGAATATCTGCTTGCTTCATTTCAGAAGAAAGGAATGGCAGTTTGTCCCACTAAGGAGGCAGGATCCTGAAGTGGGATATGGAAAACTGGGTTTTAGCCTGAATGGAGGAAAAATGTGACTGAAGATTCAGAAGTGGATGTACTAACTAATTCAAGGCAATTATGTTGAAAGAGGCATGGTTTCACTGTGATTTCCATAATGATGTAAGTGAATCCATGCTCAGCCCCAGAATCTCTTGCTTAAAAATGTTCCAGTTCATCAACTACAAACAATATTTTTGTTTGGTTGTGTTTTTTGGTTTTGTTTTGCTTTTGTTTTTCATACTTTAATGAGGTATCTACCCCTGAATGGTTTGGGTTTTGTTTTGTTTCCATCTTACAGTTGGCTGCAGATCAGGCTGGATATTCCATACATTAAATTTTCAGTGGAAAAATTATTTACTTAAGGCTATTAAAGAAATTCCACTGCAAATTTCAGGGTGGTAACTCAGAGCCTCTGATTTCTGTTTTGAATAGGGAGGAGTAAAGAATATTCCAGATATTCCTCAGCCTCCAGGCAGGGTAAAACACCAGATTAACAATGTACTGTAAATGTTAATGGAGAAGCTGGAGAGTGAAGACAAGCTTTGTGCTCATTTCTCATACTGTCTGGGCACTCATGAAACACTTTGTGCAAATTTGAATTCCCCTAGGATGCCGTAACTGGTGTCGCTCTTACTAAAGAGTGGGTCTGTTGACCACATGAGGCCATGGGGCAACTAGACCACCCATGACTGTGTCATTTTCAATCACTTTACTATTCGCCAGAGAGTAAATTGTATCATATTAGAACGTAGAAAGTTTGTTCTTGTCCAGGGAATTTTACAGCCCTCTCTTTAAAATAAATGATACTAGCTCTGAAGTAATTTGTTCAGATTTGATTAGTGTGCACTGTATAGGAAAGTAAAGAACAATACCGAATTGTGAGAAAATAACTTCTACCAGATGTTTCCTATGCCTCCTATCTACCCCAAAATGTCAAATGTGTGTTTAGTTTTGGGCTTTTCTTAGGTGTTAAAGCTGAAACATGATTTTCACAAATGCTGAGCCTCAGAAGCTCCCATAGACTTGTGATGGACTTGAAGACCCAGCACAGTGTGTTGGGAAATGAGTTATTTTCCAAAGTTATGACATCTCATTTTAACACTTGTAATTTTAAGCAGCTTTCATGAAGGAGTGCAAGAGACCACCCAGAGTAGCGACCAGCCAAGTGGCTGGGAAGCTCTTCTGGTTCTTCTGGTGAGACTCTTTGTTTCTGGTTATGAGAAGAAATTCAGCTTGAAGCTGGAAGGATTTCTTCAAATCTTATTGTGACAAACATTACCGCATACCAAAGATTAACACGAGAAGCGGCATCTCAAGTTGTAGTGACAGCAATGAGATGAATGCATTGCTTTTTCTGCAGGGATTGCAGAAGTCTGACCACCAGTAGTGGAAACGTCGCCACTCTGCTGTGAGAGACATGTAAAGGTTCTTGCAGCCATATAAAAAGTTAATAAACTTGCTGCTACATGTTAGTGACATGTTTTTTGGAGACAGTTGATCCTGGAAATCAGACCACACGTGAGATGACCAAGTTTGCACAATAAGTCAGCAGTGAAGAGTGATGACACTAAGGCCAATGGTCTGAGCTGTTACAGTCAGATTCAGATTCTTCTTTACATATGTGCTGTTTCTTGGTGGAGGAATAGGAAGAGGAATTAACATTAATGTTGTACTCAAGTGCAGCTTTACAAACGGTTATTCCTTATAATGAGAGAAACTAAATGGCTTGAACAGCTCCCCGTGATGGAGATGAACTGAGCCAATCCCTGTAGTGCTCTTTCTTTCTCTGACTTCCCTCACTGTGAATCACAGCTGCAGGCATTTTACACCTACCCTGTATGGAAATAATTTAACTGCTTTGAAGAGGAAGTGTTTCCATGATAAACAAATTCCCTCTTGGTACTTTCACGCTGGAAAACTGACAACAAATTGATTCTGACAGGATTAGGGGGTCCCCAGCAAAGGGATTTCATGGATTCTGGAGAGACATGTGCTGCCTCCACAATGCTCCACCCAGTGCTTCTGCCTCTTGTGCTGCAGCAGCTAAACTGGGTTGCTGAATTGCTTGCCTTTGTGTTGCAAAGACGCTCTCCTGATGTACAAGTATGCAGAATTGCTGGTTGTCCTGTCACCACCTTCCTTCCCTGTCTTTTCTGTAGGTCCCCTTTAGATACTGGGAGACCACAGTAAGGTCTATTCAGAGCCTTCTCCCCTCTAAACTAAACAGCCCCAGATTTCTCAGCCTGTCTTCATAGGAGAGGTGCTCCAGCCCTCTGAGCATCACTGTTGCTCAGTAGTACCCTTGAAGCCCTGCTTTATATAGTTGTGCCTCAGGCTTCTTTACCCAGCGGTACTAGACTATATTTTTAGGCTTTTATTTCCCCCCCTACCTTCTTTCTTCAAACACTGAGCTCTTCTAGCAGAAGCCTACTGCTTGTCTTGGTCCTATGACCTTTGCATGCTTCATAGGACAGTCTGTAACAAAATTCATTAAATCATTATAAATGTCTCATTCCCACAGCAGTCTTGAGTTTATATAGCCAAGTAAAAGCTGGAAAGCAGTGACAAGTATCTACAACTTAACAGCAGCCATGTGAATCTGCTAATCACTACCCACATGGATCTGATGGGAACTAAAGGCTCATCACCAATCCCTGTCATGACCGTGGTGAGCCAGGTGGTGTTTTAGGTCAGCAGATTCCCAAAGCACTGGTGCTCTAGTACTTCGTAGCATTTTAGCATTGCTATTTATGACAAAGAGTACTAAGAAGCCTACAATTTATGGTGGTACTGAGTATTAGTCTGCTTCTTACGGACTTGTTATTGACTTGTTATCATCCTGAAGTTTGAAAACCTGCTGGGACATCAGATTGTTTTACACTGGGACAGAAAGTCAAAATGCCTTGGTGACACTGATCTCAAACCAAGCTTTTTCCACTATCACAACGGAAAGGTATGAAAGCTGGGCTCCTGACTACTGCTATGGCTGTTGCGGTGCCTCCCATGAGGTGTAGGAAGTGGTGAGTGTTGTGGGGGAGTTATGTTGGCTGGCTCAGGGGGATGAGGGTGGAAGGTAATGCTTAATTCCTGATGTGTGTTGGTCCTGGTGAGCGAAGTGTTCTGGAAACACAGTCCTACTGATGCTGATTCAACTAAAAACCATCTGCTACTCATGTTATAAATTTTAAAGGCTTGTTACTGTTAAGTGTATCTAACTGGACATGTAATTATTGTCTTATAGGGGTGGAGGAGAATAGTGCACTCACAAAGACTTTATCTATTGAGCCTGTATTTTGCATGTTTAGTATAAATGACTGGGGTACATTCAGTGAGCTCTGGACCTTCACTTTTTTTCTCAAGTGTGTCACACTAGCATCTTTGAGTGTACTGCGAATGAACTGTGATTATCTGTGTCTGCCAAACTGCTTTTGTTCTGGTTTGTTTGCTTTATTATACTTCTGACTTGATCTATTAGTAAACCAAAGTAACCTTGGGTGTAGCCAACTCTGTATGTTCTGAACTGGAGTTTATGAATCTGCTAGGTTTTCCATGGTTTGGATACTGCTTGCTTTTCAAGTTTGTTAGAGAAGCAAATGATAAGCAAAAAAAAAAGATTTCCTTTCTAGAAAGAGACTTTTGTTTCCACCTGTGAGAGTTGAAGAAGTTGATAAGGAAAAGTCCTGATGGCAGTAGAAGCTACTCTCAGGGTCCCAAGTTTGTGTTTCTTCCGTAATACAACCTCCACTTAAAATAATAATGAAAAATGATGTATATATACACACAGGTAGCTTGCAGGATGCATATGTGTATACATATAAATCTGTATACATGTGTAGTATATAGATATGAATATATCCTGCAAGATATAAGCAGAACTTATCAAACCTGGTGTTTATGTCTTGTGTCTTTGTTCACTGGTGTACAATTAGGTGTGGATAGTAGGTGTAGTGTACCTTACTAGGGTTCTGTATCCATCAGTGGTGGGTTTTCTGGGATTTGATGAGGGTTGAGCTCTGCCTTTTTTTGATGAAAACTGCGTATTGCTTTTTCCTCCCTCTCTTTAATGTAGCATTTTTCATGGCAGCTGCAAGGGCTTAGTATTTCTGAGAACATCTGGCTTGGTTGTATATATATACACAATCAATAGGTGTACAGAGGTTAGACTTCTACAGATGGAATATACCTCAAAGTTCCTTAAAGCTTTTGACGGGTCCTGTATCCTCTTGAAGAGTAAATTGTAAAGGCAGGGAAAGTGTTAATGCTTATGGTGAAGTGGGAAAGTACTTCGGGTAAGATTATGTGAGAATGACTTCAAGAGTGAGAAATCCAGAAGCTCAGCCCTTACAAGAAGATCAGAGATAGAGGCAAAGTCAGAGGATGGCAATGAGTGAAATGCAGAAAGAAGGTAAGGAAATGGTAGAAAAGGTAGCTGGGAGTCTCTCCTTCAAGTCATTCTTACACTAAATCATAGAATCACAGAATTGCTCTGGAAAATACCTTAAAGATCACCAAGTCCAACCACAGTCTAACCATAGTACCCTAACTAACAGCCCTCTGCTAAATCATGTCCCCGAGCACCACATCCAAATGGTTTTTAAACACATCCAGGGATGGTGACTCAACCACCCCCTTGGGGAGCCTATTCCAGTGTTTAACAGCCCTTTCTGTAAAGAAGTTTTTCCCGATAGCCAACCTAAACTCACCCTGGCAAAATTTGAGGCCATTTCACCTCATCCTGTCACCAGTAAGAAGAGACCAACCCCCCACTTGCTGTAAGCACCTTTCAGATACTGGAAGAGAGCAGGAAAATATAATTCATTATAATGGGCTGCTGAATGTGGTGTCTTTGACAGGAGAAAATGCTGCTGTGTTTTTAAAATGTGACTGCCCTTTGTTTCTGCAGGATAATATCATTTGTACTGACACTAAAATGAGCTTTAGCGAGTTCAATTGATTTTGCTGATATTCTGGTATTAGGAATTACTGGATTGTAGCATCATGCTCAAATTTCCAATTGGATCAACAGATTTTTGAGACTGTTTTACATCTTAAATTCTTGCCTGTTGAGGATGGGATGGGGAAAGACATGGAACAGCACAACCCAAGCATTCAGGTCAATTAATCATATACTTCTCACTTCTCTTCCTAAATGAGAAATAGGAAAATAGAATTTTAATACTTGCAAAGTGCTTCTGTTTTGTTTTGTTTTGCTTTACAACTGTGTACTGCAACTTAAAAGGATCTCCAGTACTACCTTCATTTGGGGTTTTTGAGTGACTTCTGTTTAGCTGAAGATTCATTTGTTTTAGTAGTTTTATCTGAGATAGTTGTTAGACTATTGGTTTGAGTGGGAGAAAAAATATCTGTGTCTCAAGAAGGGAGAAATCAAATATTTGAATGGCTTTATTCTCAGCTGTCAATTTAATTGCTGGCAAATTCTACAGGTGTTTCTTATGGATTTTTCAAAAGTGAATGTATAACTGTGGATAGAGCCTGATAAGAAGGAGAATTGTCTTGTCATCATGCTACTTCTATCTGTACTGCTGGAAAGTGATTTTTGCAATATTTTGTCTTTCATAAATCTGGAGTGAAATACAGTCAAAGAGCAGGTATGTTTTGCACTCAGAATGGAATGAGTTGAATTCTAAACACCTCCCATTCCCCAGTTTAATCAGTAAAGAGATAATAAAGAACAACTTGTTGCACATCAAAATCTGTCACATCGCACTGTCTTGAAAAAGCATAAACAAGAAGGCAATTAAAGTCTGGTAGCCCTGGCTTTTTAATAGTAATTTGGCAGGGAAGTTTAATTAGAGAACACAAGATCTGTGGTGATGAATTCAAATGGCCTCTGTGCCACCAGTAATGGTCCAGTAGGAAAAGTCAGCCTGGGCAATGCCCTTTTGGTTCTTTCCCTCAGGACGGTGGTTGAAGAGCTGGTCAAGGTCACATGAAGCCCTTTGAGTGAATTTGAACAGAGAGAGTCTCATGACTTTCAAAAAGGTCTGTCTGCCCTCACGCAGGGCTCTGAGGAGAGACAGGGCGTGTAGACAAGGAAAACCCTGGAGAAAGGTTCTGTGCATATCAGGCCTTGGTACTGATGAAATACCATCCTCCTGGGGAATGGATCTGTCCTCCCCTGTTAAGTTAATGGTGGGCTTTCCATCTCTGGTGTTGCAGCTGGTGCCTTGAAGTATGCCATGCTACTCCAAATGACAAGAGGATGATAGCTCTGCTGGGGAGGAAAAAACATGTCATTAAAAAAAGGCTAACGCAGCCAGTGCAAAACCACAGCAGGCGTTGCATTTAGCAACCAGGCTCCCTGCTGTGTGAAAAGGTTAAGAGGAAGGAGGGAGATCATTCACAAAAGAGCAAGAAGGTATCACTTGCTGGCAAGTCATTTCTGTCATGCTGTTTTGCACAGAACATGCTAGGAAGCAAACGCAAACCGCAGTGGAAACAACAAAAGAGTGTGTGTCACTGTGTGGACTGTGTAGTAATTTCTTCCTTAGCTTAACCACATTTCTGAGGGTCATGCATCTCTAATAAAACTTAATTCAATTAGTAATCTTCCTTTCACTAAACTGTAATGATATACATTCAATGAATATTTTCCAACGTTTCACTTATGTAAGTGGAGATTAAAGTGTGTTTTTTTGTTGTTTTCTTTTTGATTATATGGCCACGGTTCAACTGAAATCACAACAAAAAACCTGGGAGAAAACATCTTGAGCCTTACTGTTGTACTTACTTTCTCTTACTGTACGAGGTTTGCCCCCTAAGCTACAGCCTTTGTCTTCTACTTGCATGCGAGCTATCTGAAAGCTCTCTGCTCATAATGTTGCTCATTCATACTGTGTACAACTCTTAGCAAAATGGGTGTCTTGGGTATCAAGTGGCTGGGGGCTGACTGAAGCAGTTCAGATGGCAGCAATTGCCTTTGAGTATAATGCAGCTAGGGAGGTTTAGAAAGGTTTATTTCAGGATGAACATTCTGATTTGTCTTGAACCACCTATTGAATGATGGAAGCTGCTCAGATGAGTCGGCGTCATGCACTGTGTGAGTTCCCTTGATAAGTCCCTTTGTGGTTTGCTGCAGAATGATGGAGTCATGGTCTGAATGGGACAGGACGTTACAGGTAGAAAAAAAACCCTCCAACACCCACTTGAAAATACCACAAAGAGCAAGTTAGGATGTGGTGAGTTGTGTAGAAAAATGTGAAAATGAGGTAGGATGCTTCTATTTGGGTGAGCAGAAAGTCGTGGTTGTAAAACGAGAGGCCTGTGCTGAGTGCTTGTGGTTCTGCTCTATGTATGCGTGTGTCCTGGTTTTGGCTAGGATAGAGTTGCTTTTCTTTGTAGGAGCTGGTGTCGTGCTGTACTTTGGATTTAGGGTCAAATAATGTTGATAGCATGTGATATTTTAGTGGTTGCTGAGCATGCTGAGTGCTTGTACGGAGCCAAGTACGTTTCAGCTCCTTGTGCTGCCCTGCCAGCAAGGGACTGGGGGTGCACCAGGTGCTGGGAGGGGACGGCATGTGGATAGCTGACCACGACTGGCCAAAGAGATGTCCCATAACCATTATTATTTTCCCTTCCTTTTCTGTCCTATTAAACTGTCCTTATCTCAAACCCTTTTCCCCTGTGTATCTCCCCCATTCCTCTGTGGAACAGTGAGGAAATAGTTATGTGGCGCTGAGCTGCCCACCAGGTTAAACCACAACAGTGTGCTAGTTGGTTAGAGAAGCTCCTCACCTCTTCTGGAAAGATAGGAGCTAGCCCCAGTACTGGTGTGTCCAGTATCAGCTATAGTATGGATGTATTTTCTTGCACCTGTGGTTCAGGCTGCTTTTGTGTTATTCTTTGTCTTCATGATACACTTAAGATCTTTATTTCTGCTTTCAATACCTTTGTGATTTATTTTTTCTTTCTCTGCTTATTCTCCCTTTGGCCCTGGTCTGAGTCCACCTTCCTCTAAGCAGAGATTTGTCCTTGGATATTGCCTGACCTGCTTTGCCAACGTGTTTATCTCCTGCAATGCAGATAGCAAACTTCTCAGTTTAACATTTCCTGAGGCAGCAGTGGGGGAGGCTCCTTGGAGAAGCACATTTGCATTCACTGACCCCTCTAGGAATTTGGAAAGAAGGTCGAAAGGTGCAGAAAATTGGATCAGGAGATAAGTGGAGAGGGGAGAAACAAGTTCTGTGCTACCAACAGGCACCTTGGCTTATTGCTTTGTGAGATTTATGTGAGTTCAAGCAGTTATTTATTACTGATGGAAAGAAAACCTAAATGGACTTGATATTTCTACTCTGAGGCTGAAAAATCCCACAGTGCATTTGAAGAAATTGAATCCTTTACATCCCGTGGTAACTTTGAACTGGAAGAAGAGTCTCTTATTCCATGGGGCTTGGCTGTGGAAGCAACTTGTAGCCAGCAATCATCTGCTTGCTGAGAGCATTTATTTTCATGTCATAGATGTATCATCTCTTCCGCAATATCTTTTCTCCTTATGGAGGAAGGTTACACTGAAATGATGGTTAAATGCTATGGCACTTCAAAGTGTGGATGTGAGGGGCAGTTGTTTCCATTCCAGTTGCTACTCCCTCACACAGCAGCCAGGCTGCGTAATTCCTGTTTCATTGACTGCTGCTTGTGGCAGGGGAGCTGAGACCAGCAGCTAATGCAGTGCCAGGGTCGCCTAATCAAATCTAGTCATGATGATTCCTGCTCCCCTTCCACAGGCTGGGTGAGCTCTGGGGTGTTTCAGGGCTGCAGTGAAACCAGACTTGCCATCCTCCTGCAGACTGGAGAGAAGCTAAGAGAAATGGAAGGAACTCTTAAAGACCATCTAGTCCAACTCCCCTGAAATGAACAGGGATGCCTGCAGCATATCAGGTTGCTTAGAACCCCACTGAACCTGACCTTGGTTAGGGTTCCATCTTCTCCAGGTGTGGAGCATCCAATCTTTCTCTTGGCAACCTGTTCTACCTCTATCATAAAAATAAAACAACAGAAAAAAAAAAAAAAGCTTTTTCATGATATCTGACCTAAACTTCTTAGTTTGAAACCACTTCCCCTTGTCCTATCCCAACTAAAGAATCTGTCTTCTTCTTTCTCATAGCCTCTCTTTAGATACTGACAGGAACATCTTATATGTGACCAGGACAAGGATCTGCTGGAGCCCCATGCCTGGAGGTTCCTATCAATGCAAGCAAGAAAGGGGTGCTTTTCACTTTGGGACTAGCAGGGCTTGAGTGATGAATGCAAATCAAATATGGGATTCTAGGTTTATCTTGGTTCTTTTAAGTACGTGCTTGCATTGCCCTTAAAGCATGTTCTGGGCCACTGTAGGGTGGCTCTGTGCATTCCTGCCTAGAACACCTGAATTATAGTCTTTGATATTTTACTTATTATCAACCCCCATGCCAGGGAATTGAGCTGTGGTAAATGGGTGGTACTGCCAAGCAGAATAATGTGTGACAGGGTGATGGAGGTGGAAAGCCAGGACATTGCAGCTTCTGGGTACAAGGTGCTGCAGGAAAAAAAAACCCATCCCTTCTGCTGCGAGCAAAGTGCTACAGAAACAACCTGCTGCTATAGCTGTCAGCTGCAGGTGGACTACAAGCAGACATAGTGCAAAGGATAAGCAACTCAAGTGTTGGCCCAGCTTATCGGATGTGGGAAGAACTACATACCTCTCACATCCAGAGCCAGCCACACCTGATGCCTGGAGCAAGGCAGAAAAGGTCCAATTGCCAGACTTGCTGTTCTTGAGAAGTATGGTAATTCCAGATCTGATACTCAAAAATATTTCTGCCCATAAAACACTTATGACCTTATGCATGCAGATGTGGCCTTATACTTTAAGGTGTATTCTGCGTTAAAAATATGTACTTCTAGAGGAACAACTTGGCCTGTGTTTTAAAGCTATAAACATAAGAGCTTTCAGAGGACACAAGGCTGTCTTGTCTGCCTTGGCATTCCTATCACTGTCATCTGTTTGTGTTGCCAAATTTGTCTTTCACTTTTTGCTGTTGGCAGAGATAAAGCAGTGCTAATTTAGTCCACAGAATTTTGTTCAGCCTTGTGCTATGGAGCAAAATGCTGTGCTTAGATATATCAGTGCCCACCTTAGTCATTGGCCAGCACAGCCATGGAATGCGCTGAATTACGGCTGTCCCGCACCCATGCCATATCAGGCCTGTGAAATTAGGAAGCTGGGCATGAAATTAGCAGCTGCTACAAGTGTTGCTCATTCTGCTGACAACAATATTGTATGAAATTAGTGTAGGTGTTTCCTTCAGCCCAGTGTGAGAACCTACCGACCAGTTTCCATTCTGGTTTAGCATTTGAGGCTAGGATTATGCAGAACTGCAGAAGCAATGAAGCAAGATGTGACTTCATATCTGGGCTCCTGCGTGGCCTCAAAGGAGGAGGGAAATAAAAACAACGCACATATACCTTCTCTGTGTCTTCACAAAGGACTGAGGTACAAGTTTGGTTAGTAACATTTGGTTAATGTCCAGTGCAATAACATTCATTATCAAAACACTATTTTAACATGAGTTTTTTGGGTTTTTTTGCTATGGAAAATTATTTTACTCCAGCTATTTTGGATTCAGTTGAATTCATACAGCTGAGAGACACCCCAAAACTATGGAGAGTAATTTCCATCCCTCTACTGAGACTGTTGATGGTTGTGGATGCCCAGTCCTTGGAAGTGTTTAAGTGCAGGCTGGGTCGAGCCCTGAACAACCTACTCTAGTTCTAGATCTAGCAGCTGGGGCCCTGCCTGTAGCAGGGGGGCTGGAACTTGGTGCTCCTTGAGGTCCCTTCCAACTCAAGCCATTCTATGATTCTAGTTTGGGGTCAGTGCTGTATTTTGCCTGTGAGGGAGACCAGGGCAATGCTGCACATGGACAGGATGTGTATGGATGTCTTTAGCTGGGATAGTGGAGGGCTCTGGGCCTGTCGTAGTTTTGGTTCAAAGCGTGTCAGGCTTGTTAGTTCCCCTTTAGATAGATTTCAAATAAAAACTCTGCTGTTACAAATGGGCATCAGGTCTGACATATTTTGTAATTGAAAGGCTTTGGAAGCAAGTGCTCAAATTGGGATGAGATTCCCAACATCTGGGTTTCCCCTGTACAGAAACATGCATGTCACAGCCTCTTGCTCACCCTGCCCCAGCTGCTGCTGACATCCTGGCCAGTGGGGTACTGAAATACGGTGGGTGGTATTTTCAATGTGACCAGCTACTCCCCATCCACCACCCCCCCCCCCCCAAAAAAAAAAAAAGTGGGGGAGATAGTAAGTGATTTCAGGTCAGCCAGAAGGACTTTGCTAGTCAAATGTGGGCAGCTGTTTCAATGAAGTTTCTCTTGGGAAAGTTCAAGCATTTTCTTTTGGACTTGTAAGCAAAAATCTTTTGTTTCTCGATGGCTTTTGTTCAGCAGTTGAACTAATTGCAAATTACAAGCATGAAAAAGGAGTGAAGATTGGGGAGAATGAAAGCAAATGCTGAACCTGAAGTCAAGTCAATGTGAGAGTGTGAGGAGTGGGAAGGAGTTGGCAATAGCAGTGCTATTTTAGGTCAGGAGTGATGCAAGCTGGGCTTTTCCCTCTAGTGTGTTTTTATTTTGTTTTACTTTTGGTTTTGCTGTTTGTTTTTTAAAACTTTTTAATCAAACTAAAGAAATGCCTTATTTTGCATTATAACCTGAGCTTTGGGTCAGAGCTGATTTGAACAAGTAAAGTAATGAAAGCTCTGATGACCCTGACTTCTGTGATGGCCTCACCTGACTTCCTGTATGCAAGAAATCAATGGTTGCTTTGTTTTTTTCCCTTATCGTTCCTCAGAGATTGATATATATATATATTTTTTAATATACATGTATATTTATCACTTGTATCTAACACTGGTGAGGTCTGTGATCGTGACTCAGATTAGGGCTACTCCAGGCTTTTAATTAGTTGGCACTTAGATAACCTTTACAGTCCCCTCCAACCCAAGCCATTCTGTACTTCTAAGTCCAGGCTGGACAAATGTGGCATGTGATATCTATTTTCCCTTCTTCTGGCATAGGAAACAACTGCATGTGCCTTTGGTTCATTTTGAATGTATGGCAGAGGCATCCACGAGTTACTGCCTCAGATCAGTCAACAGATAAATGGATCGTATCCTCTTTGCTCTCCCAGTTTTGAAATTGGTTTGCAAAATTCCACTTTCTAATCTGCCCCTTTAATCCGAGCTCATCACTTCATTTCAGACTGGCCCCCGATTCTCTGAATGATCAAGCAGGCTTCCTCTCTTTGTTCTTCAGCTAAAAATGTAACCCATTCAAGAAAGTTGCAATTAATATTTTCCTGTCATCGTGTCCTTTTCTTTATCAAGCTTTCAGATCAGATGTGGGTATTCAGATGTGAATAAGGCGCTGCTTCATGATTTTACCCTTTTTGTTTAGTGGGGGCTGTGTAGAAGAAAAAAAGACAAAAAAAAAAAAAAAGGTCTCCAAAAAGGAAGAACTTGATAATGACCTGATGTTAGCAAGTCTTTTAATTTGATAACTTGTATTTTGATGAGAAATCTGAACTTCTGAAGGCTTTTATTTCTGAGGAAGATGAAAATTAGCCCTCTGGGAAATGATTCCTCTGCAGTGTAGCTCTTTAATTTGGCTGTCTGAGCCTGTTAATACTGTTACTGCTTTCTAATTGGAAGTCACGTCAAGGCAGACTGGATTTTGATAGTGATTGATTTTAATACGTCCTTATTGTAGCTGGTCTTGAGAAACTGATTGTGCCAAGGAATACAGTTATTAGTAAGTCTCCATCAGAGTGGGAAGAGTAAGAATTTGGTCTTTTCTCTCTAGGGAGAAAGAAGGAACTCTTCAGCTTCCCGTTCTTACCTACTGGAGCACAAAGCTTTCCTGCTTATTGGCTCGGTTAAGCCACAGTCTGATACTGAACAACATCATTTTTTAGTTGATAATTGAAGTCTAAGCACTGGCAAGGGCTGTGACATGTTTCCCTCTGACAAGCTCACGTTTTATCATTTTAAGACCAAGGAATCTTTTCAGCAATCCCGTTACTGATTGAAGAGCGGTGTATATTAAAATGTCAATCAGTCACTTTTAATTATTCCTGTAACAATCTAGGAGGGCTGTTGATTTTGATATGAGAATGCTGCAACTTCCTGTCAGATTAAAATGAAGTTGGGGCTGGTGGGACACCCAGTCTGCAAAAGCACGGTCTGTGGAGCATGTCAGCAGTACAGTCCCTGGTTGAGAAAATCTGCCCTCTGTTTCTCTCCCCTCTGTAACACTGTGTACACTGTTTCAATGATGCAAAATGTGGTACTCATCAGCCAGCTGTTTTAGCATCTTGCTGAAAGCCATCATGTTTTATTTTCCAAGCAAGCAAGCTCTGGTTTCTCAAATAGTGCAGGGAGTCAGGCTGCTGCCTACAGAAAGCATTAAGAAGCATGTCCTAGTCCGCAGGAGCCTTACTATTGACTTCAGCGGCTGTAAGATGCAGCTCTGTGTCTGAGCTCTGACGCACTTCGCTCTGGCAGACGCAGAGATTTCCCTACGCACACGAGAGATTTGCATGGCGTGGCTGCACATCACTTGTGCTCATTCCTTCTCCAGCTGCTGCAGGCTCACGTGCTGTGCCAGTGGTGTGGCTCTTTGGCAACTTCTCCATCACCTTTGTTGCAGGGCTCACTTCTGTCTGTATCCCTTTTGCAGAGGCTTTAGCCTCATTTGTAACAGCAGAAAATGAAAAGTATGAAGAGCTGAGTCACCGGCTAATGATAACAAAAATGTCATTGGTGCTTGGACAATTAAATTCTGTTGCCTTTTTCATGACAACTAACATCCAGTTCAAAGGTCTGTCAGAGACAGCAAATGTTCTGCATGCTGATGTTGTCCCCATCGTGTCCCCACACTGAACTCCCCTAAAGCGTCTCTTACTGCGTCGCATTACAGCCTGTGCTCCCGCAGCACAGAAAGGGACCTTCTGGGATCATAAAGCCCAACCCTCCTGCTAAAGCAAGTTCCCTACAGTAGAGTTCACAGGAAAGCATCCAGCCTTGACTATCTGCAAAAAAAAAGATGCTGCAAAATTACCAGTGCTCAGATTATATAGTTCATTTTCCATGTGAGCAGTGGCTGGCTTCATGTGCTTGCCATCAGGCTGGTGCAGGTGCAACATGTCTCAAAGCACTGTTCGCTGTGTCCTGAGTGGGGGATATCTTTAGTCCAGCTCATTCCCTGGTGCTAAGTAATCAGATGACTCATAATGGAGAGGTGATTTGCAGCTGGAGAGCTCGTAAATGAACCATCGTGTGCTTTTATAGCTTCAGCAGTGGGTCAATGCATAGGGCCGCAGCTGGCAGGCCATGCCCAAGTGTGGGAAATTCAGGTCAGGTATGGTTGATGAAATGAGGAGTGATAGAAATGGATGCCTTAAAGGGTGGGTGCTAGCCAAAGATGTAAACCTGCTGAGGCCTGAGGGCCTGGCCCTGCAAATGCATCCAGCTGTATTGGGCAAATCCTGAGCCTAGCAGCAGGGGCAAATATAGAGCTGGGTGGAGTCTGGTGGGATGTGGGGACTGGTGGCACCATTCTGCCCTTCCAGAAGGATGAAACAGTGGAGCTGCTATGGTTGGAAGCTGGTTGTGACTTCACCATCTTCTTCAATGGGTCTGGGTTCAAGAGAGCTACTTAGAAGGTTTGCTTTTTCCATCTGTGCTGAGAAACCAGGCTGGCTTTTGCAGCTCATGCCAACAAAACTGGCAATATGGGTATTCATACAGAGGAAAAAAATCAGTATTAGGAAGGAGCTTCTGCAAAAGGCCTGGCTGCCAAAATATTCATGCAAGCTGGCAGAGCTTTGTCAGACTAAAATTAGGAGTTTGTTATTTGTGAGGATATAGTCACAATATTGGTCACAAGCTGTAGGGAATTGTAGGAGTCCCACAAAAATCAGGCTGCCTACGTGGGCTTGCCTGGCCTGCCTCCTAACTATGGGCTTTGCCTGTGTGGAATGCTGGTGGCAGCTCCCTGCCTCCTATTTGCTGTGTGGGGGCTGTTTTGCCCCAGAAGCTGCCCTTATCCAGTGGAGTATGAAAGGATTTCTGTGATGTTGGCTTACCTGTGCTTTACAGAGCACTTGGGAGGGAATGAAACCAAAGGAGGAGGATTACAGCTTTGTTTTCCTTGTCAGGACTGACAGAACTTGTTCCCCCTGTGCTTGCCTGGCTCGCAAAACCTCTAAATCTAGCAAGAGTGCTTTTATGTTGTATTTTCATCATCAGCAACAACAACAAAAATCTACAGCTTCCCCTGATCTTACAGGGGGTTGAAACCTCTCTGCTTTTCCAGGCTTTAACCTCTAATACTGGAGACCCCTTCCCATGCCAGGTTGCTGCTGCATGCAGTGTGAGCACCTGGGCTTTGGGGGCACCCCCTGCTCCCAGAGGCCTTAAAGGTTATAAGATCCCCAAGGTCTTTCAGTCAGACCTCTTTGGTTTATTGCAGGTTCACTGTGTGTTACAGGCTGTGACTTTCAGCGATGCTGTGCCCTGGATTGCCCAGTGCTGGGGGGAGGTTTTCTACATGAATTGCTCTGTATAAATAAACCCATGACAACAGTGATGAAAAATGCTGGCTTTTGCTGTAAAAGTGCATCATCTCATTCTTATTCTTAAAGAATTCCTCCACCAAATCATCACAAGTCATCACTCCTTCCTCAGTGCTGCGTGAGCTGCCAGCAATGCTTATTTTTGTAGAGACAAAGAAAAGATGCGTAGAAAAAAAGCAGTAACTATATAGGATCCTGAAAACCTACTGAGCAATTGCCCCCTGGAAAGAACAGCTTTACAGCATATGCTCATGAGTTTTAACTCTTGGCTGCTCTTTCAACTTAGTCTTTCTCATATAATTCCAATTTTTTGTGTGTTTTTTGTTTGTTTGTTTGTTTATGCCTCTTAGCAAGAGGTGCTGCTGCCCTGCCTCAGCATTCCTCATCAGTCCTATCTCAGCACCCAGAGGATGCTATCACAGCGCACGGCTTCCCCCACTGGAGCTGCTGCAAGATTTATTAGCTCTCCAGCCACTGTTAATAGCAATGTATTTGTCATGTGCTGTTTAATTAGTACGGAGCATGAATCACATTAAAGGGGAGGGAGGGAGCTGAGGTAAATGTCAGTTGATATACCAACAAAGTGGCAGCAAACAAAATACCTCTGTTTCTGGCTATGCAGCGCTGAGATCCCTGTGTGGCTGAATTAGCATGGGGAAAGCAAGGCTGCACTGATCCTGCCCCTTCCCTGCAGGCACTCAGATACAGAGCTCACCTGACCTTGGAGGGACAGCTTTTTTCTCCAGACCTGATACCTGCGTGGCGTTTGATACCTGTTATCACAGGAGAGCAAATAGAGAGTGCATTGCCTGTCTTGCAGAAGCTAAGCCAAGGGCAAAGCCTGCCGTCATCTTCATTGATGTGCGTTGGCAGCGTTTGACGCTGGCTGGATTAGCTTGTTTAATTTGCTGCCTGTATGACTTTCTAAGTGAGAACTGTACTGAAATGACCTGGGTTTGGTTAGTACCAATGTGCTCCTTATTGTTAAGCAGGGGGCTGGGATATGGCTGCTCTGAGAGTTGCAGTCCAAACCTGCGTGAGCTGCTGGCCATGCAGATGGTAAGAAGGGGTTGCTGCCTGCTGCTCTTTGGGCAAAGATGGGTAAACATTTTATCTCTGCGTTTCACAGAGGGTGGGATAAGCACAGTGCCTGAATGCCGTGTGACAGGTCAGTGCTGGCTGCCTGCTGGGTCTCAAGTAGACACATGGATGCCAGGCTTGGCATTCTTTTTCTCAGCCCTATGAACAAAGCTGGGGTGAATTTATTCTGCTGTGACATTTTTGGGGTAGGTTCCTCTGTCAGTAAATCTGTGCCTGGGGAGCCACTTCTCAGGCAGACTGATAGGGCTGCTGAGAACACGGGGAGCAGGAGGCTGTAAAGGCTCCAGTGAAGGGGAGGGGCTGGTGGCTGGGGAGGGATTTCATAGAATCATTAAAGTTGGAAAAGTCCTCTAAGATCATCATGTCCAACCACCAACCCATCTGTACCATGCTTGCTGACCAGTGATCTCTATGCTGGGTGTATCGAGTTGATAGTTATTATGATATATAAGATAATAATAATAAAAAAATGGACTTACCAAGAAAAAGCTCTGATGAGATGCAGGGGCATTAACGTGTGCACTAACTGGCTGTCAACTAATCTACTTGCTGTTGTACTTATGGAGCATTGATAAATGGACAGAGGCTTGGTCTGTCACTGCAAAATGGCAGTGTTTTCAAAAAAACTATGTGGCCATCCCAGCTTTTGGTCAAGTTCCCACTGTGCTGCTGCATCCCAAACAGGGCTGCCTGTCCTCTGGTGGCGTGCATGAACATGGCAGGTCATTTTCCTCCTTTTGGGACTTGATGTCCTGCCAGCTGCTATCAGGGAGCGCAGCAGGTAGTGCTGGGATGGGGCTTCTGGCCTGGCACCCACCCACAGCACAAGGCTTGGTGGCACAGTGCCGATGGGATGCCCCGTGCTTTGAACCAGTGTTCTCTGCAGGTTGTGCTGTGGTAAATGCCAAACCCATCCTGGACAGTTCCAAGACTGTAGCATGCTGCAGAGCACTTGAAAAATGACATCATATGCAAAAGAACTGCCAAAATGGGAAAGTTAGACTTTGCTTTTGGCAGGCAGAGAAGGCAGTGAGACAAAGAACAGAAATGAGCTTTTGAAGAGTTTTCTAAGCAGAACTGGCTAGGCAGCCTTTTTCTGTGAGAGGAGTTAGCTGTAGGGTTAGATGCCAGAGAGGATCCTCTCACATGCTTGTACTTGGAATATTAAATAATCTAATTTTAGGATGAATTTGTTTGCTTCTCTGCATCATCATCTCTTCTGGTCCTGTCTTTTCTGTCTCTTCTATCCACAAGAAGTGGGAGGAGAAAAGCTCCGAGATCAGTTCCTCAACTGGGCTGTATGGCCTCTGTAGGGGTGGGCAGGCACGGTCTGCTCCCTGATGTGTGCTCATGCAATGATGTCCTGAAAGATACCATGAGCACACTCTGTCACAGCTATCCTTGGGCTGCTAAGTCCTGCTCTAGAGATAACCAGTGATGCCAGAATTAGCAGTGGGTTGGGGGCTTAGAACCTCCTTTTGCTTTTGTTTTCCTGGCCTGCACTCAAGAGCAAGACAGAAGAAGGCACGCATCCCTCTCCTAGGAGAATTTTTTCATTATTTATACTTCACATTTCACACTTCCTCTCATATGGAAGAGGCATAATTGTATTTTATCTTCCCCGAAAAGCTTTCTTTCTAAGCCTCTGAGCTACCAATCAGGCTCAAGGAAAAATCTTACAGAGAAAAGAACTGGACAGTGAGGCTGGAGGATGTCTGGAACAGCTGTGTGCATGAGAGTGATACAGATTCCTATTTTAGTCTGTACCCTGATGCTGGATGACTTCATAATTGTGCTTGGTGGTGGCATGTTTCTGGCTTGGCTATTGGGAGCTCAATGTGCTTCCTTTTCTGACATAATTCCAGGTAATTTATTTATATGCAGTACATGCACATGCAAACTACATAATACCTTCTGTTGAGTTGCACCAGGGATATAGCTGAATATTCACATACTGTTAGTGCCATAACCCATTTCTCTCCAATCCCTTCACCTCACTGTTTTTTTCTTTCCTCCTATGTTAGAGACTTGGAGCAAAGAGCATGTGCTCTTTCTGATTCATGGCGCTGAAATATGGTGAATGCCAAATCATGTGTGACAGGGATTGCTGAGGCCCTGAGGATGACCAAAGTGCTTTGCCTCAGCCTCTCCTCCTTCTGTGGCAGCAGTTATTTGTGGCATGGCTTTCTGCAGCTCCACAGGGGTTTTGCATGGGGGAGAAGGAGCTCCTTTGGTTGCTCCGGGTGAGAAGCATCAGTTAGGAGGGCTGGATGTTTTCAAGGCAAAGGTTTTATTTCCCAAAATAGACAATTGGGTTGGATTGGGTTGGGATGGTTTTGTGGTGATGTAGTGAAGGTTTCTTGCCCCTGGTGGCCAAAAGGAACCAAGTTCTTAGCTCCAAATCTATATTAAGAGTTGTGTCTTGGAGCCAATGAGATCCTCACAAGAGGTGTTTCAAGATCGCAGGGCCTCACGTGTCTGCTCTGATTTCTGAGAACAGCTTCGATACCCTTGAGCTGCGGCACAGCACGTAGCAATTCCCTATTAATTTTTCACTGGTCACAAAGGCATTTTTTAATGAATTTTCATATCTGATATAAATAAAACTGTGCTGATGCAAAACACAATAAGACCCAGATGAAAAGACAAGAGAGGACAGCCACGTGGAGGGAGAATGAGGGCAGAAAAGAGACTCTTCTCTAGTTACATTCCCTGTAAGTAAATTCTAGTAAGAGTGAAACTGTCAGCCATCTAAAGAACCATTAATAGGCATTAACAACTGAGTCTGGGCACTGAATTCGTAATAATGCTGATGATCTGCTAGAGCTGACTGCCAGATCCCATCTCCTCAATGGTAGGCTCTGTAAGAGTGAAACAGCCTCACCAACCTTTAAACTGGAAAACATCAAAACCAAACAAAAATACCTTGTCATCAAGAACACACTTCTCCTTTCCTTATTGTCTTTCATGGGGCTGTGCCAGAAGCTGCTCTGTGACTCATACCTGTCCCCTTTAGAAAGGTGTCCCTGAGTGCATGGTGTGTGACAGAGTCACGGAGAGAAAGCGTGTCCCAGTGGTGCTGCGATAAGCACTGCAATGACCTCTGTTCATCTGCACTGGTCCCAGTCTGTCATTTAGCAAAAAAACCTTATTTCTCCATTGCTTTCCCCTTAAGAGCATCCTAAGGCCAACCCCAAACAATCAAACTTGGAACACTTTATAGTCTGCATAAAAAAGAAACAAGGAAAGTAATGTGAATTTAGAGGCTGTAATCTTACACATCTCTATGTGTTAATGAATTCGTTTGTGAAAGCACCCATCCTACTGTGAGTCATAGACCATCCTTTCTTCCTCAACATTTTCTCAAGGATCACGGGTTTCTCTGGGGGATGTCTTCCTTGTGGTAGCTGTGCCTGAGGTAAGACCTCTCGTAAGGACTTCTCAAGCAATTCTCCTCTCTCTCAAAGACAAAGCAAAACTCATCAAACACTATCCTCTGTTACCCAGCCCCACACAGGCCCTCTTTACAGGGGCCAAAGGGGAAGGATGGATCTCCAGCTAATTTTGACAGTGGTGGAACCATGAGAAAGGGCTGCACTCAGGCTTCCTTCACAACTTATTCCAGCATCAGCCTTCCACAAGTGTGACCAGTCTTTAAAAGAGCAGACTGTGTTTTGATGGCAATGCCATCAAGTTTAAAATAATAGAGTAAAATTGTGCGTTGAATTTAAGAGCTCAGGCTCATTTCATTGTATATGGCTTTTTTCTTTTTATGATTTCATGGATCATATAGCAAATTTAGTTTGACTGCCTAGTAAATATAAGTAGGCCTGTAGGAATTGTGCTATTTGGACATGTTGCTTATATTTCAGAGACTTTCAAAAGTAATCTGCCTCAGCTAATTTGGTTCCTGCTCATGTCAACAGCAGAAGCGCCTCTTGCTTTCAGCTGCAGATGGGAAGGAACACATAAATGCTTTTGGAAATCGCCTCCTTAAAGCTTTGATAGAGAGTGAATAGCCAGAGATATTCTTCTATTAATGCTTTTTAAACGTCTGTGCTGCAGTTATTTTGCAGCTCATTTGCAAGAACTTAAGAGCATCAGTCTCCCATTCCTCAGACTCCTTATGTTTTGTGGATCTTCCTTTCTTAAGCTTTATCTTATTCTTCCTTTCTCAAGTCAAGCAGAGTTTTCTTCTCACCATGCAGCTGCCCTACTGGTCTGGTGACTTTTTCTTTTGTATTTGCTCCTGATGATTTCACTGAGGGGTTGAATAGCTGACACTTAATACATGGCACTGCCTTGCCAGGTATTGCACAATAAATGCAAATACAGCTCAGAGGGCAAAGCTGAAATGAGATTTCGGGTGCTCAAATCAAAAGATGTTGGGAGATACACGGCATGCATTGTAACTCTCCAGGATCCTTTATTTCTACTTTATGAATTTTTGCACAGTAATGTAAGAAACCATTTTAGAGCTTTTCTCTCCCTTCCCAAGCTATGCTAGTACCAGGACTGTACAGACATCCTCCTGCACAACTGTGTGTGGAGCAGCCGGCCTTCAGATCTCCTGACACAGAAGCCAGAACCCCGTATTTGCATTCAGAGTTTGCATCTTAGTCACGTTAAGTATGTGCTCGCAGCTGGCGTTATCAGTGTTAACAATTTACTTCATTCCCCCATGGTAAATTTCTGACAAGTCTTCCTGCTGCTCTTGCAAGAGAAACAGAAGAGATTAAAGTCTTTTAAAATAACAGTATTGGAAAATGTGAGATGTGGCAGCATTATTGCAGAATGTGGATTCAGTTGAGGTGAAGGAGCATAGTGTTCTTCTGCTCTCTCTCTTTGGTCTGAGAGGTGACAAGGTGTGAAGAGAGTGTTATTTGCAGACACTTTTGAAGAGGCAGTTGGCAAAGTTCCTGATGTTGCATTTCTCCCAGGTGATGGATGCAACTGCTTATAAATTCTTGTATCCCTTCTACCACATTCTCACTTGTCACACATGTTTGTGCAGCTCCCTCCTCTTCTATAGAGACCCTCCTCAAATGATCTGGGATCTGTGGCAACCCACCACACACCAAGCTTGAGGCAGACAAGTTTAAAAAGTTGGCTGAGTTATTGGTAGGAGCAGGGATGTGCAGCTAGCTTGTAAGTTTGGCACGCAGGGAAGGATTTTACGTGAGCAAACAACATGTACAAAGAAGCCCTTGTTCAGAACTTGAATCCTTGCTGCTCCTCATAGAAAAATTATGTTTGGAAGTGCTCTCTTAAGATCACCTGATCCAACCATCTACCTGCCAACAATATTATCTACTAACCATGTCCCATCAGTGTTATATCTACACGTGTCTTGAGCACCTCCATGGACAATGACTCTTTCACCTCCCTGGGCTTGAGCACCAGTTCTGTGCTTCTGGGAGGAGCAGAGTTGGGATGTGTGACTGAGCTTCAAGAAGAGCAGAGACTCACCTGTGACTTAGGCTGAAGTAAGGACTACGTGGGGTTCAAACCATGGGTTGAAATGTGTCTGCTGATAGAGCCTTTCTATGCATTTTCTTGTCAAATCAGCTAAGGTTAGAAATGGCACTATGTGTTTTTTGTAATGCTTGGGTATTTTTTTCTTCAATATTTGGTGTTTGAAAGGGCTTGCCTAAGTGCTCTTTGGCTTGTTTTGGATCACCCTTATAAAGCTGGCTCTACACAGTGGGGAGCAAGGAGTGTGTGGAATCCATAACGTTGATTATATATAGATGTGGTGGAGTCCCCACTGTGCACATGCAGATAATCATGTAGCAAAAAGCCATCAGAAGCTCCAAAAGCTATTAACTGGAATGTTTCTGTCCCTGCCTTGCTGAGAGCAAGCAGCAAGTCCAGCATATGCAGGAGGTCTGTGGTAAAGCTGTGGCTCAACTATCCTGAGCCTCATCTCAGTTTGGAGAATAATTATTTTGCAAATTGATGGCTTTCCTTCCTGTGACAGTTATCCCTGTGCAGTGTTGCTTTGGGCTCTCACATCTTCAACAACTGCCATGCAACAGGTCCTGCTTACGTTAGTCTGTCAAAGAGAAATAAAGGAGGGTTTTGTATTAACTCTCCTTTGCAAATTCTTTTCTGCTTTTCATGGTTTTGACTGGCAGTTAGTTTTCTTTGTGGAGGCTTATGTGATGCTGGTTTTTGGGTTTTTGATGAAAACAGTGGTGATAACACACAGACGTTTAGTTGTTGCTGAGCAGTTCTTACATGAAGTCAGTGGCATTTCATCTCCTCATGCTGCCCTGCCAGTGAGAAGCTGTGGGTGCACGCGGGTCTGGGATGGGACAGCACCAGGACAGCTGACCCAGGCTGGCTACAGGGTATTCCATACCATGTGGCATCATCCTCACAACAAGAGGAAGATTGCAAGAACAGTTGGGATAATGAAGAAGGGAAGATGGTCAGAGTACTAGCGTTTGTTTTCCAGAGAAACTGCTATGCATTGTGAGCACTGCTTTCTTGGAGGAGACTGAACATCTGCCAGCCAGTGGGAAGCAGTGAATGAATTTGCTTGTGTGCACAGCTTTTGCTTTACCCAGTAAGCTATCTTTATCTCAATCCACAAGTTCTTCCACTTTAACCTTTCTGATTCTCATCCCCATCCAGCTGTGGAACAACAATCGTGTGGATGTGTGATGTTGAGATACCTGCTGGGTTAAACCACAGCACCACTCATGGGGGAGCTGCTGTTGCTGATCAAGTGTCAGAAAAAAGGAAATATGCTAAGGAAAGAAGGAATGGAGAAGGAGAGAGGAAAAAGGCTTCCAAAGCATCTTCTAAAACCTAATTGCGAAAACAGTTTTTCTGCATCTCAAAATACACTTCCATTGGAAGCAGTGATGAGTGATCCTCATTGCTTCTGCTATTTGGTAGGGTTGTGTGTGTGTTAAAATGCATGCCTGCTTAGGTTTTGTGCATCTTTTCAGACTAGAGGGCTTGGAAACACTCTGAATAGTCTTTTATTTGATAAAGAAAACATTAGATGCTGGTATTTTCTTCCCTGAGTATCAAGGTACTGGTAGAAATAGGCACAAAGCATAATTGAACAAAATCTTAATTTACTGTGGTGAAGAATGTAACAGTTAATATTATCACAGTAAGCATATTGAAATGCAATGCAAGGTAAACTAACAGACATCACTTTCAGGAATATTAATGAGGAAACACAGTCGGAATTGTAAATAGAAACAAACAGTGTAGGATTTCCCAGTCTGGAAACGGGAATCATCACTTGCTAATGGTCCATAGAGTTGGCTGAGCTTCTTGGGTTGGCTTAACTCCTTGTCCCCAGCTGCTAAACTGCATTCAGAGCAGATTAAAAAGACATTAGAGATGTTCCTTGTGTTACTCTCCATACAAACAATGGCTTTTCCAGTTCACTCGTGAGAAGCTGCACAAGATTGGTAGAGGGGCAAGAACTGGAGAAAGGTAATCCTCTTTTGCGGAGGACTCAGACCTCCAATTGGGTTTGGTTGTGAGCTGTGGGAGCTGGGAAGCTCCAATTTGGAACAAAATCTCATACATTTTTACATTTCTCACATAGGACGGTGGAGATGAAGACTCCTGGGGGCCCAATGGCTTCAATTTTCCAGTATTGTGCCTGGTTTCTATTATGGCTTTGTTGAAACCTCACTGTTTTCCCAAACATTTTGATTAGGGAAACTCCAAGGGAAATTCCAGTTGAATGCTATTTTTTTCCTGAGTAGAGCTAATAAATTGCATTGAGGATTTCTGTGCTACGCTAGGCAATGTGAATTGCTTTCTTAGTGTGCCTCAAACCAAACAGAACGTTATGCAACGATTCGGAAAGTAATGATCACAGAGGGGGTGGAAGGGAAATGTGGACAAATCATAGAGAATGAATTATAATGTTGTGGGAAGAAATAATCCTTAAAAGAAATGATGGCTAATTGAGCACCAGCTCCAATGTGATAAAGTGGCAGAAAGTCTAATGGGGCTCTTAAGTGTATAAACAGGGAGGTTAAAGCATGGAGAGAAGTAGCTTATGATGCCGATGGGCACAAGAGTAGAAATCGATCCAGTTCTGTTCTTCTCATTTAAAGAAGACTTGGGAAAATGATAGGCAGAAAAATGGCCCTGAATTATTCTTGTGTTTGGAGAAAATGCCATCCAAGGAGACTTCAGGATCTTGGCACACTTCACTCATCAAAAATCAGATCAAGAGGTGCCTTTGTTATAATGTATGGATCCAATACCTGGGGAATAGAGCAAATACTAAGGGGCTTTAGAATTTAGTGAAAAAAATATATATAACAGAAGCCACCAATGGGGTTAAACCAAAAGTGGAGAAAACATTTCTACTCAGCTGTGTTGATCATTCACTGAAAACTGCTAATGGCAGAGAGAGAGCTCTGGGTGACTTCATGAAAAGATAGGCTGTCTTTTAGGAAATAAATGTAGACCAATTTTCCTTTACTCAGCTTCAGAGGAGTGAGTTTGCTGTTGCATTAGGCGTGCACGAACACTCGGGATGTAACGCGATAGGCCCTCCCCTGCTCGGTTATGCATATGTAGAAGGATTTATGCATATGTAGAAGGGGTGTAGACGAAGTAGATAGCGGCTTATTTAAACCGCTAACACACACAATAAAATGCCATTTAGCTATTCACCATATTGGTGTGAACGTGTAGTTAAATGGGCCCCGGCTGGAGGAGGCCGGATTCGCGGAGGCTTAACCCTTGAATCCTAGCGTGAAAGGGACCACTGGTAACAGTTTGCTAGAAGAATAAATACCTGACTCTGAAGGAACCCTGATGGGTTGCAAGGTAGTGTAAATGAGCAGATGGTTTCTTTAGTCTTACATTCTAAGAACTGTGAGATACAATCGTGATGGATGAAGGAAGTGTCTGAGACAATACTCCAGTAAGATTACTTAAATATCTGATAGGCATCACTCTGGAAAATAAAATGGTAGAAAAATAGTACAAAGCTTTTGCTGAAGAATAGGGATCAGGAAACATTTTCCAAAGGATTTCCTGCCTTATGAGTCCTTATGTGACTGGTGAAAGGTGGAACTCAAGTTCTCACTCTGCTTTGGGAATGAGATGTGGGTGCCAGCAGGACTGGCAGTGTTATTCCTATGATACAGATCCTGATGTGGCATGGTGCTGGGCAGCCTCATTTCGGTGTCACAACAGGAAGAGGCTACTTTTAAAGCAGTGTGAACGTAGCTTATTCTTGTCTAGCCTTTGTACCAGGCAGTTTTTGCTGGTAAACTTCCATGCTCTAATCACTACTGGTTAAACAGTGAGTGGTGAGACAGATTGAGGTTAGACAGTAATGGGTGATGGAGATTTATCCACAGCGACCTTGAAACTCACAAATAAGCCATCACGGAAAGACAGGAAAAGTGCTTTTGCCTTTTGTTGAGAGGACACAAATGACATTGCTTTATGTATCTTGATAACCTGCCAATGAGTTTTATTAACATCAACTTCACAATGAGGTCAATCAATCAATCAATTTCCATATTTGCGGCAAATTTACAAGAAATGCCTTAAAGCACTTTCCAAAAATACAGATGTGCCTGTGCAATATTTGTTAAAAGGGAAGAAAAAAAGAAATAAAAAAGAAATAAAAAAGAGAGAGGAGGGCTCAGGAGGGAGGAATTGATACAATTTTAACATATTTACGTTTCATGTTATATATTATTTGTAAACACATGCAGGCAGATTTTTTGTGTTATCTACTACCTAACATTATATAAAACATATGGTTGTGATGCAGTTCTCTACTTACTCCTTCTTTTTCATCTGCTGAAAGTTCATTATGTAAATGCTGAATTACACTTTCTCCTGGATGGAGAAAGCAGTGGAACTCTTTCTATGTCAGCCTCCTGATAATGGTGTAGTAAAACAGCTATTAAATTTTAAAAATGCTATTCAAATAGATGAAGCAAGGTGTCAGAATAATGTGCAGTAGAAACCTTTAAGTTTTAATTATCTTCAGAGTGGTGCTATGGTTGGTCTTTAACCAAAGCAAAACAGTATTCAGGGAAATCAGCCAAATAAGACTTGCAATAATGCTGATATATATTTAAATAAAAAGAAATAAATAAAGTGAAGTATCTTACAGGAATGAAACAAGAAGGGAGAAAACTGGATTCAGACTCAGTATGACTGTTTTTTGTGAAGTCTTGATAGTATCTATCATCAAACATATCCAGAGTTCTGAAGAAGGCAGTAAATGATAATTAAGCCATGTGTAATGTTAGCAGGGAGCTGAATAATAAATTCTATGCTCACTCAACCATTGCTTAGTTTCTGTTTGAGTTTCATTTCCAGCAATTGCTAGACAGTCAAGATTGAACTCCAGACAAGAAGAGGTAGGACCTGGATTACATCAAGAATTATGTGTTAGTCATGAGAATTACAGTGTGGTCTATTATTAGAGCATCAGAAAATAGCCTTGTGAAGTATGGCAGAGACTGAAAAGCAGAGAAACGAGACCTGAGAGGGATCTCACTATGTCAAAATTAAAGGAAAACAACTATTTTCCCTACTGGTGAATAAATGCTGCCTCACTAATAGGAAGGCTGCCATACATCCAGGTTTCTCTATGTTGTATGCTGTCTCCTGAGGGTGTGTTGGCCCTGTGCTTCCCTCACTCCAGTGGTGTGGCTGCAGGAGCACAGCTCTCTAAACCTGGAGCAGGCTGTTGGAGAAAACCCTGAGCTAATCCATATAGTTCTGGTTGGAAGCCTCAACTCCCTTCCCTTGGGAGCACCTCCTCAGTTGGCCAAGGACATAAGTCAAAGGCAGTCTTGGCTGCAGGGACATGAGATGGTAGGGTTCAGGAAGAGAGGAGAAAGCAAGGCATAAAGCAGGACCACAGCCCTGAATTTCAGGATAACAGACTTCAACCTTCTAAGAGACTGTACAGCCTGGAGAAGAGAAGGTTCAGGGGTGATCTTAGCAGTGTGTATGAATACTTGACTGGAAGGAATGAAGATGAGTGAGCTACAGTCTTCTCAGCAGTGCTCGCTGACAGAAGAAGCAGTAATGGGCACAAATTAAAAGCCAGAAAATTCCATCTGAACACAGAAAGACACTGTTTTACTCTGAGAGTAATTCAGTACTGGAACAGATTGCCCAAAGAGATTGTGGAGTCTCCATCCTTGGAAACATTTAAAGCTCAACAGGATGTGAGCCTGGGCAACCTGAAGTTGCAGAGCTTGGCCTGGTTGATCTCAAGAGGTATCTTCCAACCTAAACAATTCAATGTGAATGAACATACCCCATGTAGATTTTGCAGCTGAAGAACTTCTCAAACCATATTATACCAGTCAGCAGCAATGATGAATTAAAGAGGTAGTTTTCTAAAGCCCTGATAAAAATTGCACTGAAGTCATTAAAAAATCCTATTGATTTCAAAGGGCTTTAGCTTAGTTCCAATAGTCCTTATTTAAACAACTAAATGGCCTGATTTTCACAAATATAGGGAATGCAGCTGCTCCGGGGGACTTTGCTTGGCTTTGATCAGCCTGTAATTAGTTGTACTTGTTTAAAATGTTTCTAAAAAGTTTGAAAAATTGATTTTTTCTTTTTCCTCCTCACAGTCAACAAACAGAGTAATTCCTGTAGGGGAATGATAAACTTTCCCTAGAGCTCAGCCTTTTATATAAAATAACTCCAGACAAAATATAATATTATTGCAACTTACAGCTTTTGGTGAGAAAAATCACCAGCCTGGTAGAGAGATTATTCTGTAATTACAGAGTCTTTAAGGTTCAAAAAGACCTCTTAAGATCGTCATGTCCAACTATTCAACTACCACCAGTACTACCTGTGATCGTGGAAATAGGCCAAGGATTTCAACATCTTGGGCTTATAAGGGTGAAATTCTGAGACACAGTGTGTTGAAACGTGCCATCCAGCAGACAGGAGTCCTGGAGACTGGGAAACAAGCACAGGATTTCACTTTCCTACAAGTGACAGCTATGGGAGAGACTACAACTACAATGACCAATAGTTTTGCCTTCTGCTTCGTCAGTAGGTGCAGGATGTGTGAATGGTGATATTTCTGAAAAAGATCAGCAATGTAAAATCCTAAGCTGACTAAAGATCTGAAATTCAGCATTCCCATTTGATTCTGATTTTGATTTTTTAATAATGAAACTGTTTTCTGAAAGCTGCATTGCCGGAGGGAAAGTGATAGTAATGACTCTCTGATGAAATGTTCATCATCAGCTATTGTCATACTGTATTAAAATCAATGAGTTATGCACCATGAACAATTATGCCATTGTTTTTAACAGCCTATGAATGTGTAAATGTAATCCTTCAAGAAGGTCACCTGGGCAGTACTTCCTATTCTGCTAACAAAATGTGTTTATTTTCTGGATTAATCATACAGCTTTTCTACAACTGAAATTATCCATTGGTTAAACGGTTATGAGAAAAAGCAGTCCTTTAGCTCAAAGGGATATATCTAAATAACCCCAGCAGAGGTTCAAGTTTGGTGTTAGGAAAATTTTCTTCTCAGAAGGAGTGGTGAAGGATTGGACCAGGCTGCCCAGGGAGGTGGTAGAGTCACCATCCCTGGAGGTGTTCCAGAACTGTGGAGATGTGGTACTAAGGGACATGGGTCAGTGGTAGATGGTAGGTAGATGATCTTAGAGGTCTTTTCCAACCTTAATGATGCCGTGACTCCATATTATTGTTAGCCATATTGTAGTTCCTACTAAGAGCTCAACTGTTTGTGTTTTTTCATTTGTTCTTTTAAACAGTTGCAATACATTATTATTCTATTTTTTTAATATTATTTCACTTTATAAGCCTAGTATTCTATTTCAAATGACTGATATCTTTAGGTGGATGTAGCTGTGAAACCTTTTATGATGTAGCTTTCTTCATCAAAAGCGTTGATAACCATGACTTTCTATATATTTCTGCCCTCTCTGTCGCAAAAGCAAGAAAAAAACTCTGATTGATGTGGATGACTATGGGGAAAGACAAAGGGAAATATCCAGCTCGGTGAAGTGCACGCTAGAAATATCAAACTAGACAGCTAGCTAATCAGATAGCTAGGTAAAAAAGTTAGGGATGACTACAGAAGTGTACTGAGAATTACACTCAACTCAACTGGGAAAAGGCACTGAGATGATGTCTCTCCTAAAGATATCTGAATATGAAAGGAAAATAAAATAAATGATGGAAAGGTATGAGTGCCTACTGTTACTTCTTTTATTCTGCTAGTAAATGTTCAGGGTATAAAGATGACTTTAAAGTAAATGTTCTTATTCTTCTGCTGTAACAATAATTGAAAGGAGTAGCAATTGCCAGAGGAGGAAATGGTTGGTTCTTTATGTGGTCAATACAGACTACAGCTGTGATCAAAAGTCTCTTGCTAGAAGGGTTGTGAGTGATGCTGAGGACTTCTCCTTCCCAGAGCAGCCTGCTGCCATGGCAGAGCCATGCTGTGTGCCCAGGCCACTGCTCAGAACCCACTCTCAACCTGTGTGCAGCAGCACAGTGAGCCAGCACAGTTTGCTGGCATGGCTTTATAAATAACTTCTAAGCCTCCTCCAGTGGCAGCGTGTTACTCTGTGACACAGTTCACTCTTCTCAAATGAAGATGACAAAACTCCAGCATTCATCATTTCTACCTTCAGTTTTAGGCGTTTTGAATTTGCATGAATGTAAAAGGGGAAAATTCAGACCACAAACCTCACATTTTTGGCTCACAAACCTTAAGCTTGTTATGAAGCTGCAGATAAAGCTGAAGCCTACGCTTTCTTGCTTTTCTGTGCAGGAGAGGAAGTGGCTTTTCATGTAAAAGGCGATACCACAAAGAACTAACTTTTTCCATGTCTGAGTTTACAGTGCTCTTTGTAGCTAGATTCTTGGCACCCTTCAAAACACGACTAATAAATGACTGCACTTGAAGATGTGTACAGGATCCAGCTACCAAAATGAAGTCACCTTCATCTTAGCATGAGTATTTGTTATCAGAGTGCTTCCCGATTTCTTAATATGAAGTGCCGTTTATTATCTACGCCTGGCTTTAACTGCTGTTGTGCAGTGGCAGTGAGATACTACTGTATATGGGTGCTGTCATTACCTTTAACTGAAATGAAAGTCTAATTCTTGGGGTACATTCATTCTGCTGTACATCTCCATTCTTCACTGCACCTATTCACCTCCATGGGAGATTTGGTTGTAACTATCAGTCTCTTCTTTCTGGAGCAAACGTGATTTGTGCTCTGTCACAAGCAAACTGGACTGTTGAGAGAGGAGGGGACAGAATATCCTGCAGTCTGACACAAATATGGGTCATCTGTGGTCCTGCAGGCTCCCGAGCCCCACAGCTTAGATGAGACCAAAGGGGAGCTAATATTTAAATCTTCCATCGAATTTTATGTAGCTCCTGAAAACCTATTAGATTTGACTTTAATTGCAGTAAGGCCTCATAGTGCTGTCTGAAAGGGTAAAGGTACCTCTTAATGGTATAAATTAGTTCGTTTCAATTCTAAAGCACTGCTTTAATTCATTCTTCAGTGTTAGAGAGTGAAGAATAATTGCGCTGGCTCCTTGTTATCGCTACCTGATGCATTCAGACCACTTATGCGCGTGCCGGTGCATCTTGGCAGTGGCTGGAGTGAATTAGCACATGCAGCAGCACTGTGAAGCAGGCTTAAAGAGGGCACCAGAAATAGGGTTTTGGCTGTCAATGTTGTTTAAATTATCTTTTAAATGATGTCTCACACAAGGAAATTTTGGAAGGCAAATGGAAACTATCTGGAAGAAGGAAATCCCCTGAAGCCCCCATGCTTTTCCAGGATGCCTAGACTTTCTTGCCCTACACCAGCCAGATAGAACGAGGCCTTTTAAGAATGCTTTCTCCTTGTTTCCTTCAACTGCTTCAGCTCTTACAGTGCTGGTGGTGTTTGATATTTCAAAGTGATTTAAGATCCCCAATGAAAGGGATTTATAGATGCACCTCCTTTATACGGAAAAAGTACAGTCTGCCAGGACTGTAATTTTCTGCCTTACTTATGTATTTTATGTCCTTGGCTGCCCTTCAAGGATATAACAAAAAGTGATTTCCCACCTGTGCCTCTGGGCAGGGCTGTGAGAGCAGGTCTAGCCATATTGCCACACCTGTTTGTGTGACAGAAAGAGCAAAAACCTCCTCCAGGTGCAGAGTCTGTACGTATCGGTGACTTTGTATGCTCAAGCAAAGTGAAATGAAGGTAGATGGATGGCAGCAGCCTTTTACCTGATCTGTTGCCTTATGATGCGCCACTGTCTGCTTCAGCTTTGTCTGAGTGGCATGGGGTGACCCCCTACCATGTGTTCATGTATCACCAGCTAGTTTTGAAACTGGTCTGCCGTATCACCAGGGGATTCTTCCAGCACTGTGAAAATATCGGTTGAAATCTCACATATTTAAAACATACAGTGCTAACTGGAAGCATCCCAATGGACAGGCTGAGGCCAAACAACCTCAGTGTGTGCCTTGCAGACTTCACACTTCATCAGAGAATAACCTTGAGATGATGAGGACAAACAAAACTGAGGAGGGTGGACTGATTGTTTGGGTCCCTCTCTTATTCCTGAGTTTCAATAATCAAGAGACCCAGCATTTTGTAAATATTTTACTTTGAGGATGTCAGGTTAATGGGATGCTTAAACAAAGGACTGCATATCTTCCACACGCTCTGGGTTGAGTATGCTCATACAGCCATGGAAAGTCCACTCTCCAAGGACATAAATTGTGTAAAGTACAACTATTTGCACACAAGAAGTTTTCACATTGGACTTTTCTAGCTGTGTCCCAGATTTCAGATCACTGCAGAGTTGATACGTGCATAGGAAGAAAGCTATCAAGCCTCGGGGAGAAGAAACCGAGGAAGAATGAATGTGTATTCAGGAGATGGACTACACCCTGTATTATGGTTAGCCATGCCAGTGAGTGAGAAGTCTTTGTGCCTGTATTATCAACAAGATCATGTGTAGCACCCTTCTTGATAAAGCATGTGCCACTGAGCACGTTTTCTGTTTCAGTCTGAGTCCCCTGGGAGTGGGACTGTGAGTTCTGCAGAGTCCCTTGGTTTTGGGTGCTGTGATAATTTCCCTGTTTGCTAACTTGTGTGCCCTTGGTCCAAAGGATTATAAGGACTGTTTAATGTGCCGTATGCAGGCACTGTTTGCTTTTCTGTGCTGAAAGCAGCCTTTCTTTTGGGTGGAGGGAATGTTACATAAATACATACGGTAGGCGGAAAATAAGAAAATACGTGAAAGAAAGCAAAACTTCTTCAAGAACTGAAGAGGCAGGACTGTTATTTAACAGGGTTGCATTGTGTCCTTGAGGATACTCCCACAGGGTCTTCTCAAACTGGGTTAGCCTCTCTGTTCGCTTTAACAAAGGCTGGATGGACTCCAGTGTGGTAAGTCCCTGAGAGAGTTAACAAAGACCACACAGGCATGTCAAGGGAGAGAGCATAGGCAGCACATTCAGATGTACTGCCTGATTCCTTTCTAGCAGGGAACGCACCTGTACAATGGAGAGAGAATCAGACAGCTATACTTGCAACTCCTTCTGATACATCAATACGTTTTGTTAGGAACAGTCACTTATAATCCGTATATGACAGCTGCAGTTTCTCCTCTCAGCCTTGCACACTGTGCCATTATAAATAGATTGTCATACTCCTCACGGTACTAAATTGCTCTCTGCATTCCCAGTCCCTGCGTGGACTGATTGACTTGGGAAACCTGCCATTTTGGTTGTCCTCCAGAAAAAGTGATTACTTATTTCTGCTTCCATTGCCAAACCTGTATAAGTAGGTTACCATTAAAAAGTCAATATTTAACCACAATTACCATAAAGTGGCATTTGATATGGCAGTTATTTCCTGCTGTGTTCTGTTTCTCTGTACGCAAAGAGCAAATGGATGGTTTTAATTAGAGGAGGGGGCCTTCCTTGTGATATCTATGCTGCTTTGAACACAAAGTACTTTCTTGTTTCTTTAACCAGTTCAGCAGTTAAGGATGTAAAAGTGAAGCTCACAAAAAAAGAGTATACTTGTTACAGGGAAAGAGAAATAGTTGAGGGTATCAAATGCTCACTGCCTAAGGGTGATGCCGAAAGAGGAATGACTGTGTGGCTGTGGGGTACCTTACTGGAAGAATGGCAATATTGATAGCTTTTGCCTTCACTATGGCCTGATATAGAAATACATGTGTTGCAGTGTGCTGGGCTCTCCAGAATCAGGAATGTATCTTGAATACAACTAAATCTGTTGCCATTATGGCCTGACTCAACCTCACTGAATCAGTGAAAAGCTTCCCATTGAGGTGAATGGGCTTTGGATCATACATAACCCTTACAAAAAAAGCATTCCAGGACAATGTGCCTTGTGCTTTGCAGGGTGCTTTGAGCTGCATGGTTCTTAATAAGGCAATGTGTGCTGCATTTTAATAGCATTCTCTTAGGCATTAACCCAGATTGGAACTGCTTCAGTGTCTGTTTATACACTTTACATTGAGGGCTCATTGATTAAAACCCAAACACAACCTCAGGAAGAGGGACAAGACCATTCTAACCAGGTTCCAGACTGATGTCCCCTCCATGCTTCTTCTCTCCCTATATAGTCTTATAAACAGTGGATTTTTGTTGCATGTGACAGTGCTCCAAAGGGAGATGTTCTTGTCTCTGTTTCCTTTCTTTACCAGCTCTCTTCCTAACCTGTACAACTGATCAATGAAATGCCCCATGAGAAGGTAGGAGATGGGCTCAGAAAGGTGCTGAATCTCCCCTTCCTGCTATAAAAGTGAAGTTAATATACAAAGGATTAGGGGAAGAGACGCTACCCCTACAGTTTCATTTTTGAGTTGATTACCATAGGAGAGGATTTGCCCCGCTGTTCCTTGTTCCTCAAGGAGAGTGGAAGATGGAGGACACTTATGATTTATAGCTGAGGCGTAGGGAGGATCAGGTTCCCCTGGGCAGCTCTCATCATGCAGAAGCTTTCTGATGAACCTGATATACGAGTGGTCTAACAGAGATGTCATAAACTTGGTTCCTTCAGGGCTTGATGGCAGGTGGGGCCTGTTCTTACTCAGCTTGGGGTCATGTCTTTAAACATGGATCCTTCACATATCCTGAAATACTTTATTAAAGTGATAGCAAAATCCAGAGTCTTCAAAATGCTTTTTGAAATGGGTAAATGTAATTATTTAATCATTTTTGATGGGGGGCTTGGTTTATAAAGATATTCTAGCATCAGAAAAGGAAGCTTCGAGGGTTGTTTGTTTGGTTTTTTTTTTTTGTTTTTTTTTGTTTGTTTTTTGTTTTTCTCCCAGTGATTAAATGAGTAGGTGCGTGAGGATTTCAGTGAAGATTAACTGGAATCCTGCTGAGTATTTATCTGTACCTTCAGGTATCTGACTAATCTGAAAATACAGCTTTGGGGGATTTGCCCAAAGCCCATCAGAAGGCAGGTTTCAGGTCTGATAACAGGATATGGATTTCCTGATCCCTCATCTGCTTCTCTCTCCATGGGCACCAATGGGCTCTGCTTTGCTGCTTCTCTTGCCCCTTCTTTTGCAAGAGGTCCTGTGTGACATGTCTTTCAGTCCTGGATTATAGACAGTGGTCTGATGCCTTCTGATGAAAGGCAGAGGGGTAAGGGGCAGAAATCACTTGTAAATACTTAAAAATAGGTGTAGGTATACAAAACTCAATTGATTTGATATAAGTAAGAAATTAAGGCAAGTTAGTGGGGTGTCTGAGTACCATTTTACATCTGGTCTGTGACATGCCTTGGCAGACTCACTGTATTTAAATTTAGTGGACGCATATCTCAGACTAATCAAAATATTTACTGATTTAGCACTTTTAATGTTTTTCTCCCAGTTAATAGGAACCTTCTTAGTTATTCTTTCCCTCCATAAATAGTTTTCCTAATGTCCGGTGCTCTTTTTTAATATTCAAGTCCTCCCTCCTGAATCTGAAGAGCAAGGTTAAATAGGATGCTTATGATATCATGTACAGATAAATAGCTCTACACTACTAAGAGCAGCTGGCTAGTAGGTACTGTGAAATCAGCAGCTTCTCATACTTTGAACTGTAGCATAATTGAACTTCACAACATGGTATACCATCAAATGGTGCAGGTCTCTGATAACGTAAGTGCAGAGCTTGTTCCAAAAGCACAAAAAGTGAAAGATTACAAACCATTACACTTCTATTGCATTTTTCCTGTGCTACCTTACTGCTGAGTTGCAGCACCTTATCAGCACTACATTCTCTCATTTCCTATTGCCAGGTACCTACAAATGACTGCAAAGCTTTCAAAGCGAAGGAGGAAAGATGATGTCTGTCTCCAAGCTTTGAAGATTGTTTGTAGTCCAAGTATTTGAAGATGTTACTAGTTGTATGGTAACCAGAACCTCTAACTCAGTGCTTTAATTAAAGGATTCTGTTCACTGAAGCACAGATGATAACTGATTTGAAAGCTATTGCTGCAGCTAGGTTTTATCTACTTCTGTAGCCCACACCAGAAAACATGTAATTCAGGGTAAATATAAATTTAAAAAAAAAGAAAAAAGAATAAAGAAAAAAAAGGCTATCTGATGGCTTGGTTGCTGTGTGAATGCAATCAATGACTGGTAGCCTGGCATGACAGGAAGAATATCTGCAATGGCGAAAGCTGCACCCACCAGGAAAGCTTGATTCTTGTACTTCCTTCTATTTTCGTGACTCCAAATGGTTTTAATTTCCCCAGGACTCTCTGGTCACACAAAATGCCATCTGAACGACTTTCTGTGCACTCTTCACAGCTGTTTGCCTCCTCTGTGGTTTGGCAAATGTTGTCGTTAGTGGTATTGGATTTGTAGATTTGGTTATTTGAGTTAGTGAGAACTAGCATGGGCGAATGGGTAATGAAGGGCTAGAGTTGGCAGTGCAGGGGAAGGAATTCAGACCTGACCATCTTCCTTGTACCTAATAACAAGTGAGTGGAGATGTCCCAAGACGGAGACTTTTAGAAAGGCATTGGCTGCACTGGAGTGGTAACCAAACCTCTGGGCCTTTGAGGTTTGCCCATCACTTCTTACAATCAGCGAAGAAATGCATGACTCTGTGAGGAAGGTATTTCAAGCTTATTTTCTTTAATCTTCTGGGTTTTGTGGTTGTGACTCCCCTGAGGTCATGCAGATATTTTTAAATGAATTCTCACTGCTTGAATAACAGAGAAATAATGTCTTGTGTTTGAATTTCTCTGTTCTCTACCTTCATAACTCTGGGCACTCCTCAAGCGAAGCTGAAATTGCCAGGCTGTTTCGAGAGTACTTTTGTATTTGCATTAACAACAATCCTTCCCCCGTGAAGAACATTTGCAATCCTTGAAATGTTTATTGTTCAGCTGGGCTAGCTAACAGCTGTATTGAACAAAGTGCCATGTGACAACCAGTGCATTCCTGAGCGATTATCATATACTGCCAATGACTGCTCCATGTGTACGTTGCTGCAGTGCATGAACGGCCCAGAGCACAGCAAAGGAGAAAAAAGCATGCAATCTGAGTAGAACCACAGAAACATTAAGTTTGGAAAAGACCACTAAGATCATCATGTCTGCCCACATACCCATCCCCACCGTGCCCACCAACCCACGTCCTTTAGTACCACACTACCACAGTTCTTTTGACTATGTGAAATTGTTATGGAAGGTACAAAACACGGAAGAGATGGTTCTTCTTTCCCCCCTCATGTTGAGTCTGTACCTACTTTCTGGCACCAGGGCCTTCAGTTTGTGTAGGTGTGCATTGTGGTGTGGAGGAATTAGAGCTTTTCTCCCAGAAATCATTTAGAGAAAATTGAGCCATTTTTTTCATTGGTTAATGGACTCTGCCGAAGTCCAAATGTCCTATGCGAGCACTGAATTGTTAAGAGGATGGAAGGAGGGACATGTGCTGCTTCAGGATCCTCTGCTTACTCTGCTCAGTGCCAGACTGCCTTGTTTTGGCGAGATGAAGATCTGCCATGTTCCTGTTACTTTTCCCTTTGTTTACACTGATGGTGGTGTTAATAATAAGCCCCTGACCTGGCTCCCTAAGCTACAAAAATGTACTTTATGCATACAGATCTTGGTCTCTTTCTGTTAATACTTAGCCAAGAAGGCTCTGTGGACTATTCCTTGCCACCTTTTGTTTAAGTGGAGGTCCTCCTGATGTCTCCTCTTTGCTTTTCTGGCCTTTCTGCTTCCCTGTGGCCTACCTGCTCTCCACAAGGTGAGCCAGGACTCACTGTTGCCACGTGCTGGAAGTCAGCAGCTTTCTAATGCAGAGCAAAGAGACAAGAGATGGAAATGGCTGTGAGCTGCAAATCAATCCCTGAGACCTTTGAAAGTTCAGAGAAAGGATTTCAGACCCTTCCCTGGCTGTGAAATTGCACTGATATCAATGAGTCTGTCAGGCCTTTGGCTGCCAGTCAGAGAAACGCTTCGCGGCAATCAGGGAGCAGAGTCATGTCTGTGGGAGCCTGGTATCTGCCCAGAGGCAGAGTTCCTGCCCCAGGGATGCTGCAGTTTGTGTGTATCTTCTGTCTGTACTATTTAGGGGGAAGTGTGGTGTGCTGATAGGAAGTGAATGAAATGAGGTTGCTAACTCTGCTTGGACCTGCACTATATTTCGACTGTAACCTTCAATACCTCTTGCTATGCCCATCTCCCGTCTTTCTTTATCAGAGACTTTCAAGTTCACGTCAATTTGAAGATGTAGGTGTTGGGCCTCAGGCAAATGTTCACTGGAGATTAGCAGGAGACTGTTACAAACGCAGCATTACAGAAGTGCTTGCAAGACAGCAGCTTTTGAAAAGCCTTTCCCAAGGCAGTTGCAGCAAATCTGGGGCATGCCATGCTTTCCTTCACTTGAGATTCCAGCTGCAAGGCATGTTCTATACGGAGTCTTTTTTTTTGCATTTCACCCACTCAAAATGTCTGTCCTGCAAATACTGGGGGCTCTAAGTGAATTTGGGACTGTATCCAAATATGGGTGTATTTTATGGATTAGAGCCAGTGGAAAAAAAAATCCTGTCCAGCAAAAGGATGCAAGAAGAGATGATCCCGGTGCATGCCCTGGTCAGTGCCAGGAAAGGGAGATGGAGAGAGGAATCATTTCCACAGGGTGCATCAAGATGCTGACCCAGATTTGTGGTGGTGACTTTAACACAGAGCTGGTGGCGCGTGAGGGAGCTCAGTAGGAAGCAGCTTGTGCAGCACTGACATTTCACCCCATTCCCATTACACATAGGGAAGGGGCAGCCCCTAAGTTCCTGCAACCTGCTGGCTGTGCTGGGAATTGCCTCCCCTATCCCCAGACTCAATATTTGGTACAGCTCTGTAGAAATGCTGAGCAGTGGGGTCTGGCTTTAAGTTTATCCCTTTTATCCACATCCTAATTAGTTGCTAAATGACCAATAAGTGATTGTTGCTTAATATTAGCTTTTCTGCATGATTGGTCATGTAAAATTATCAGTATTGTCTCATTCCTGATACAATTAATCATTTAAATGAAACAGTGCTGATCAAAGACGCATGTGATGCAGAATGTGGTCTGACCCAGAGCTTATTGAATAAAAGCTTTGTCTGACACATGTTAGCCTCCTCTTTTTGCTCAAGCTACAGGACCACTGCATACTTTCATTTTTACTTTCCTTAGGAGTTCCAATCTCAGATCTGCAGGAAGCACAAGAGAAAAGAGGAAGGCTGGACTTGCTGCTGAAGCAGAGGGTTGAACTCAGACACTCTGGGTCACATTGCCAGCTGTGCCTACTTACTGACATGGATTTATGCTGGCCAGTTTAGTCCCATTTTTTTTCCCCCTAGAAAGCAGGAATAACTGTACTAACTTATCAAAGCATTTGCACACCTTAGCTACTTGATACTCTGAGAGTGCTCAGATGAAGTACGAAATGTGATAGTGCCACACAGGCCACAAGCATTCCATGTCCCCTCCATCACATAGCAAAGCTGCTGGCCTTTTCTTGGCCAAAGCAGGATAGCAATTTGGATTCTTGCTACAAAACCTTTGCTTTGCTCCCCCAGAATCTGGGGAATGTCTGGCCTGCAGCTGCTCTCTTAGCACAGCCTCCCTTGGGTTTGTGGGTCTGACTGCCATTGTGCATGGGACACCAATTGCTCTGGTTCTCTATTATTGGGGTTTTGGTGTTTTAGCTTTTAGTTCTGATGAGAATGGGAGTAAATCTGATGATGGACCAAGATTTTAGAATTGGATTACAGCTGGATTTCACTGACATGTACTAAGCGAGGTATTTCTGGTGGAGAATCTAACATTTGATGTAAGTAACTGACTGTGGGTATGCCAGGTTATAGCAGCAAGAGTCAGGACAGCAGGCATGGGGAGGCACCTCACTGTAGCAATGTTTGATCCCCCAGTTTTTAATGACTCACAGCTCATTGGATGGAGGGCTGTGGTCAGGAGGACCTTTGAGCATTACCTGATGCTGTGTTACCACTTCTTACCCTTCTCCTGCCCAGCTGCCTGTCTGCCCAAGCAACAGAACATCACCACTGCTGTGGATTGGGCAAATGAGTTGTGGTTGATTGTGTCCTCAGTGGAAAATTCAGAACCTGTAGTTATCCTTGAGGTTTGCTGGAAGTTTTTTAAAGCTGCCACGGCCTATGGATGACTATGGGGCTTCACCTGGTAGCCACAGCTATGAGGTCACACAAGATGGAGGTCATCACCTCAAGCCTTAGAGGGCAGCCGTGTCTGCAGCTTGGGCTGTTTCTTTTAATTTTCCTACTTGCTTCTTCTTCAGTCTGATCTTCCCCCTGACCCTGGCAGGACAATAAATGCCAGCTGAGGCATATCTAATTCTTCCCTGTCTTCCTCAGCCTGTGCTTCTTTCCTTATCTGAGCACCCAGAAATAACCTTTTTCTCTTCTCAAATGCTGTTCATGCAAGATTGGCCTCACAGTACACGCATACAGGAGTAAAGCACATAGCTCAAGTTTTGTCCATAAACAAAAAGGATTGAACTGCAACAAGCAGGGGTTTTCCAGAGGTGGGATTCATCTTCAGCTACTGAAGGTTTTCCAAAAGAGATGATCCAAAGCAGAAGCCACGTGAAGGTTTTACAGCATCTCTTTGGTTATTTGGTCTTTTGGCATTGCATGAACCGTGTATCACAAGGCATCCCAGGAAAAGTGTTTTGGATTTAGAGGTGCATAATTGCATAAAGCCATGACTAAGGAGAATGGTTTTCCTTTTTCTCTCCTCTGCAATGGATTTCTTTTTATTTATTTCTTTATTTTTATTGCCTTCTTATTCAGGTGTGTTTATTATTGCTGGATGTGAACATGAAGGACTCTGAAAGTACCGGTATGAAAATACCTTGTGTAAAAGCAGAGATCATGCTATGGAGGAAAAGACAGAAGCTGAAAACTTAAATGGGACAGATGTGCCCTGTGGATGTCTCTCCAGGCCTCTGCATAACAGGGAGCTCTGCTCTCTGAGCCTGAAATGTCCCCACATTGGCCAGCAGTGTGCAGGAGGTGGAGAGAATTCTGGAGGAGTGAAATGGGTGTTCCTTTGGAGCTGTAATCATTTCAGGAAACTTTATAATTAGCAAAGGAGTGAAACCTCAGCCATGCATCCTGTTAGCTTGTGTGTGTCCACACATATATGCATCTGCGTACAAAAAGCCATTTTAAAAGGCTGTCCAGTTGTCTCCAATTGTCATTTCTTATTCATTCAGAAGAAAAGCACTGCTGTTTCTGGTGCATCAGTAGCTGACAATGCAGGCCATGTCTAAGGGCTCACAGAAGTGTTGGTGGAAAGTCAGGGTTATAGCCAATATTTTGACATAGTGATCGTCTAGCACGATGCTTGTGCATGATGCATGGAAGTGATGCAGCTGGAGGTGGGCAAATACCATCCTGGGGTCACCAGCACCCAGCAAACATCAGTGCCCTGAAGATAATAGATGAGTTTAGTAGTGTCAGAGCTGCTTGCTTCTGTGAGGCAACAAAACATATGAGCGTTTGGTCCATCAGAAATCCTCGAGGCATTAGCTTATGTGGAGCAGGGCCTTGACCAGTAGGTTGTTACTATGGGGTCTGGTAGGAATTGCCAAGCACCTGCCCTTCTCTGGGACTGATGAAGGGGCTCTTGATATCTTCTGCCATCCCTTTGTAAGGAAGGGCCTGAACCATAAGCAGGCAGGATGCTCCTGAGGTCACTGAAGCTTCTCTGACACATGTGACAGTGGACATTGGCCTCATTGTTACCATTGTAACCATTAGTTACTCATTTTTTCAGTTTTCCACTCAGCATTACTCATAGTAGTTTCTCAAATGGGCCGTATCTGGTGACTAAATCTGGGCTGAATGAGTCTAACATAGTTCTTTCTATCTTATGCTAACATGAGTTGTTATTACTTTTAAATTCCTGATTTATGAAAAGTATATATGTCAGGGGAGGATAAGTATTTTACTCTATATGGCAATGTCTCCTTCTAATATCAAAACAACTTTGAGGCAGCCGACGCTCACAGTTCTGCATGCTTCTATGCTGTATTGGATTCAGTGCTCCAGGGGGCTGTGCAGAATGACGTACCAATAGAACTGGGAGGCAAAAAAGCTTTGAAATGCACTGGAATATTTAGCTCCCATTGTCTGTGTAGGCAGGAGCAGACTGACACATTTGGCAACAGTTTCCCACATCTATCCCAAGCAATAATACTCTGGTCTGCCTGCTTTAATGGAGGGTGCACAGTGCTGTAAGGATGGGTTCTTACGTTACCAATGGGTTCTTTTGCTCCTCCAACTGTATAGGACCTGGAATACAAGTGTCTGGCTTGAAAGCCTCTGTAATAACTGCAGTGTGTTGCCTATGTGGCTCAGAGATCCTGCAAATATGGAAAATGTTGTTCGTAAGCACAAAAAATAAGTGGGTCCTTTGCTTTTTTAATCAACAAAGAGGCACCTTCAGAGGCACCTGAAAATAAACAGGCTGATTTGGTCAGGCAGATTTGACTCAAAAGGTTTATGGACCTGTATCCTGCCTGTGAATTCCAATTTCTGCATAGTGTGTGATCTGATCTTCTCTCAAAGCAGCTGGCTCGGGGGATTATGGAGCTGTGGTGCTGCACAACAGAGGAAGGTGTTCTGCAACCCTAGGGATCTTGTTCTTGACATCCCCTGAGCCCCATAGATGGTTGTGGTTGCTGTGGGATAAGGCTGTGCTTTGTAATATCCACCTGACTGCTGTTAAACCGCGACAGTGTGAAACCCTTGGGTACGTGTTATACCTTCTCCTATTGCTTGTATTTCAGCAAAAGCACTCTTCCCCCGGCAATGGTTGCATCTAACTCTCTTAGAAAAGAAAATCCTGTCTGTGTCCCCGCATGGTGTGAGCTGTGTGAGAGTTGGGAGGTAGTCACTGAAAGAATTCTGAGAGCGGCCTTTCAGTATCTAAAGGGAGGCTGTAAGAAAGGATAGACTCTCTAGCAGGGTCTGTTGTGACAGGACAAGGGGAAATGGTTTCAAACTTTTTAGTATAGGGGAGATTTAGATTGCATATAAGGAAGAAGTTTTTTACACTAAGGGTGGTGAGGCACTGGCAGAGGTTGCGCACAGAGGCAGTGGGTGCCCCATCCCTGGAGACTTCCAAGTGCAGGCTGGATGGGGCTCTGAGCAACCTGTCCTGTTCATGGCAGAGGAGTTAGACTAGATGGCCTTTAAAAGTTCCTTCCAACTCAAACAATTCTATGGTTCTCTTTTTTTAATGTGCTGCACCACCTTTCCAGCATAATAACTACCTGTATCAGTTTGGATTTCCATGTGTGTAAAGCTCATGAATCACCTCTTATTTCTGTCGTTTGATAACAAATGTTCTTCCTTTCAAGTGTTCCCTGTACTGCAAATATTTGACCATGACTGGTCAGCTCTGGCCATCGCTATAGTGAATGACTACAAGTTGTGCAATGTCGTCCCTTGTTGAAGATGAGTGAGCTCATCATTGGAAATCAGAACATGACTCTTCTCCCAGGCATTTTTCATCAGCAGAGGAATAAAGTCACTGATGCACAGGAAGGCTCCCATAAAATGAGAAAGATCAAAACGGAAGATTAGGAGCAGTTCCCTGAAACTGAGTAGGATTATCAGAGCCTTTTCTCCTCAGGTAACTAACAAATGAATTGGAGAAGTTGCATCACCGGGTTCTGATGGTGCCTCTCGGCGTGAGGGAGTATCCCAGAAAACGCAGGAGGCAGCAGATGTAGAAGCGCTAATGCTCTGTTTTACACATGACATAATTAAGGCATGGAAACACCTCTCGGAGAGAGCCCTGAGGTCAAGAGGCGAGCAGGAATAAAAGACTGAATGAAACACTTACAGGGCTAATGAGACTGCTCATAACTAGTCTGTTAGAAAGCACTGAAAGCACCGACGATTCTCACCTCTGGGAGCATTTAGCAGTGTTCGGATAATGTCCTTGTTCCTCCATTGTCCACTGAGAGGTTCACGGATATCAAAACTCTTGAAATTGAACAGATTCAGCGAAAAATTAAGCGGGTCATAGGGATTACCCACAACAGCAGCTTGTTTGTGTAACATGGAGGGAACCGCGGAAAGCTTGTTGTGTGTGTAAATATACATATGCACGCTATGTAAATTGAAACTATTTAGTATGCATAGTTGGTCCGACCTCAGCAGGCTTTGTGGCTGGAAAATCTGAAGGCATGACACTTTCAAGGAGAAAAGTTGCATTTATCACCTTTTCGCTTGCAGGCTCCATTTTATGCACTGACCTCAGCAAATGTAGCAATGAAGACAGCAGTATCAAGAAGAAATATCGAAACAAAGCCTCCCAACTGCTTACCTGTGCATGTTCCCAAATCCTGCACTGAGCTAGGTTTGAATTTTGCAAATCTTTACCTTTATAATGGGCTGAACAAGCAATCGTGTTAAAACAACCTCCTTTCCCTTCCTGTCCCTGCTCTGTTGCCGAATCTGCCCTGTTTGAATTCCTCACACCAAAGATTGGAGGTCAAACTGAAATCCCCAAGCTCTTGTGGGTTTTCCCCCAAAAAACATGTTGCTGTAAGTTGTGAGTCCTGGAGTCTAAGCATCCATTCCCTACTGCAGGAAGATGTTCCAGCCCAGATGACCAAATGCTTGGAAGCCCCCATTGCTCCCCTGAGCCCGATCTGAAGTTTTATTTAGGCAGAGTTTGCCAGAAGAATGTTAGTCATCAATGAAGTATCCATAAGATCACACAACCTTCCTAAGCTTTTACTTAATCTATTTTGAAAGGATGTGAGATTTTATAATACAATGCAGTCTTTTGAGAAGAGCTGTGAGTGGGGGCTGAGTGTGCTGTACTTGGAGCAGATGAGACCTGTTGTTTATCGGTCCATCACGTCGGTTGCATACATCCTTCACCTGATGAAGCAATTCCTTATTTTTGCATCAAGCACTAATTGTTTGTGTGCGCTCTGTGTTTAATGCAGAGGACATTGCTCATTCCTGTGGCATTTACAATTAGTGCTAATCGCAGGCGGTGTAGTCAGACAAATATGTGGTATCTGAAATGAAAAGCTGAAGGGGTGTTGATTTTGTTAAACCTTTAGGCCTACAAGATCTCAGGACCAGCCCTGTGTTGATCACCTCATGATTCTCAGAAGTGATTTGCCTGCTGCAAGCACTGTGATGCCATGGGGCAATTGGGACCCAAGGTCGCCAAGGTTGTTCCTTCCCTGGGGTGAGGGCTGAGCCCATGTCCCACCCTGCCAGGGGTGCACTGTACTGTCCCAGCTCCCACCACGTTGCATAGAGCCGGAGGGGCTTGTCAGTGGGCAAGACTGAGGTTCTTGGTACTCACAGGACTCCTCATTTTGATGCGCCACTGAGGGCAGAGAGAAGCAGCACTCAGGCTGTGCTCGGGATAGAAATGTGTTCCTTTGGCAGAGCAAGCTTTGGTGATTCATTATTAGAGCCTCCGTGGATCTGAAACAATTCTTCTGCACATTTCTCAATCCCTGTTCAGCTCATCCTGCAGATAACTGGGTGACAGGCAAAGGCTCTTCTGAGAAAAAAAGATGTTAGAAGTCAGCAACAGCACTGTAGCAGCAGCTGGCAGAGCTGCTGCAGATAAGGGCTTGTGAGTATTTCTATTACTCTGGTGTTTGAGTGCTTACGGTTCAGCCATTAAAATTAGTTTGTAGCTAAAAACTGGCATGGAGTTACTCATCTCAGTAATGCAGAACACACTCGGAGTACACTACTTCAAGCATAGCTTCCCCATTCTTTGCAGAATTCATTGTAGATAGATTTCTCCCCACCTGTTAGCTTGCATGCACAAACTACATGCGCATTTTACAGGTATGGAGCACAGAGAGAAATTATTGAGGCTCATACTGAGAATATTTTGTGTCCTCAAAATGGGAAGGCTGCCATATGACAGAGCACACAGTATAGCCCAGAGCTTCTCCCCATACGCCAATGAGAATGATTTTGGACATGAGGCTTGTATGAGCCCATGTTTGGCCGTGATGTTGAAAAGAAACTTTGATGATTTCTTTTTGAAGGTTGTTTTCTTTTTTAACATAATACAAAGTTTAAAATGCTTGATATTTTTATTTTTGGAACCCACGTACTCTGTGATCTGTGCCCCTAAGTGGGTAATAAAAGTCCAGTTCCCAACTCCTGCATTGCAGCAGCCCCTGGGCAGTGCTGCTGGTTGCTGGCCATGATGCAAGGCTGCTCACGTCGGCAGGGAAGTCCATCTTCAGTAATGTCATGGGGAAAGTCCGTCGGGAGTGCTCCTTCCTGACATGGTCATCCTGCAATGAGGAAGTAAGGAAATAGAGAAGATAAATCTTCCTGAACATGTGTTGTGCCTGCACAGGCACGCAGAGTTCCTGAAGCTGCTGTTGTCTATGTATATGTCTGCTGCAGTGCTGCTGGAAACATCTCTTAGTGATTTTCTGTGATGTTTCCAAAACACGTGCATGCCTGACAGCTGGGTATCGATTTACCCTGGTCAAGAGGCAAGACAGAATGGAGCTGAGATGTGAAAAGGAACCAGGATTTCTTCCATAAGATAAGGGGTGTAATCCCTTCTGTGGTGAGGGATCCCCTCTGAGGCCAAAACGGACCAGGGAGCTGCTGAATTTTATCTCCCAGGATGAGTAGGCTCATGTCTACCATCCAAGCTGAGAGCTGGAACCCAGAGCCTCTTTAGGCTCCAGAAGGGCTTTGTGACCATGAGTTAATTGCCTCTCGTCAAGGAAGAATCTCTCCCTCGCAATGACATCATGGCTTTTTATTTTTACACTCCTTAGATTAAAGAAGTGAGTAACGACTCGTTCTGTTGACTTTGGCATCTCCCGGCCGATCCCCTCCGATAAGGCGGTCAGGGGGCCCGCTAGTGACTCAGCGCTGCTATGGGGGCAGCCGGCTGGGTGCCTCATCCGGATGGCATGGCTGCCTGGGAAGGAAGGAGGCCCAGGGCCTGAATGGAAGTCCCCTGACAGAAACCAGAGCAGGGCCACGTGCGGCAGGGGGTGACAGTGCTTACTGGGCTGTCTGATGGAAAAAGAGCTGTTATTTGCTTTCTCCTTGGCCAGATCAGATTAGTTGTGATTGAAAACTACTTTAATCAGACTAATAGTAAGCATACTTGCTGCACTAGAAGAAATCCTTTCAGTTTCTGATGAAATTTGCTTGACTTCCCTGAAGCGAGCACGAGCGACAGGCACAGGGTAGGAACATTTACACAGCCCCACGTCCTGGTGTGGAGGTGATTGTTTTACTTGAGTTCTCTATAGAAACCCTTCTCTCCAGTTAGGTTACAGCTACTTACACTGGCTTCTGCCATGTTTTAAGGCTGACTCACCACCTCATATATAACATACACAGTCCTGCAAGTTTACTGTATCGTTATTATTAGATCTCTGTAATTAATGGCCTTATATTGGAAGAGAGGGGAAGCAGTGTTCTCGAAGCATGTTTATAAAAGTGAAATTTAGCAGGGCCTTAGGAAGATGAGCAGAATTAAGAAACAGCGGTGAGAACACCCAGGTGCTATTTATTCCATCAGCCCGAGTGGTTCGATTCTGCTGCAGCAGTTGTGTAGAACTGCAGTTCTGATGTGTCTTGACACACTCTTACTGGTATGATGCTGGTGCTGGAGGCATTTGCCTTTGGTTTTTCCTCCTAGATCTGCTCCTGACCCTCTTAAGTCCTAAACCTCCTGTTACTGAACCCCCTGGGATCCCTAAGCTACCACACTGCCCTTTGGATCTTGCTCAGACTGTCACTCGAGTCTGTAGGGCCACTGCTGGTGCAGCTTTGTCCTTGTGGGTGCCATGGGATACACTGGTATTTTGCTGAGGGTGGGTATTACCACTGTTTTCATCTTCATAGGCTCTTTCTAGCCAGAGTTGAAAAGGTTGTTCATACGTCAGAGACCATTTGGGAAAGCAGAGGCCACTGCACTGGGGTGACAGAAGAACATGGTGTGACACAGGATTAACACTGTACTGACAGAAGTAGTAACAGCATTACTACTTCTGCACCTCACTGCACACCACATGCATGGCCATTCAGGTACTGCTTTGAGAATGTGAAGGGGGCTGCAGTTAGAGCTTGTCCAATCCTGTTCCCAGTTCTGCAGCTTGCTGCTGAGCAGAGAAATGGGCTGAATTAGCCCAAACCACCAGCAGACATTGGAGTGAAGCTACAGCTGTGCTGCTTGAGATGACCATAGGCAGAGCCAAGCCATGTAACCCAAAACTACGGCAAGAATGTCTCACCAGGGGATCTCCCTCCAATACAATGCACCTGCTATAGCAAAGTGCTTCTAGGATCTGGAGCCAGGGCCACTGCTTGCTGGTAGGGATTTGATAGTCAGCTAAGCAGCAGTCATATGGCCGCCTAATGAGAATAGTATTTCTTGTAAACTCACTCATTAGAGGCAGCAGGACTACAGGAATTGGACCGGAGTGAGAAATAGAACTGGTCAACTGTTGGCTGCATGCCGAATTGCTTTCAGCGGGTAGCAGAGAGAAAAATGATTGTTGGTCCAAGCCATGAATCAATCTCTCAAGGAGGTGTCTGAGTAGATAGTAGGTGTGGCGATAATCCTCAGTGGGCTGGGGAAACAAGCCCATAGTTTGTAATCTCTGCTGCTGACATCTGTTTTGTGAGTCCCTCCACTGTGGTTTCACAATCCATCAGCATGGAATCATCAGTGTGGGAAAACAGAAGTTATAAGAAATGTCTAGGATATTCATATTGACCATAAATGAACTTGGTTTTATTTTTTTCTTGACTTGCTATAAAAGACAAGGGCTCCAAGATTCTTTATTAGCAACAGTTAGTCTAATTCAAGCATGGGCTACCTACATTCTACACAAGTGTGGGCATTCTGTATAACATCTATACTTGTGGCCAAGCACTGCTTGCTGTGCTCAGAAGTGGGCATGGAGGAGCCAGCTTCCTCATCTCCCTAGATTGCATCTGGTTGTTTTCCTTGTACCAAGAGCAGCAGGAGTCCCTCAGGGGATCAGTCCCATGAGTCAAGGGAGCAGCATTTGCCTGGAAAGGTTTAAGCAAGCATTGGTTATACTGATTAGCTGGTCAGCCTTGCCTAAGAAGGATCCTCTTCTTGAGAAAGTCAAAGTACTGTTTTCCCTTTTAGCTCACCTCTTGGCTGTGTTATCTGAATGTCTTGCGCCAGTGTATTTGGTAAGAGCACGGGCACTTCCCTGCACGCTTGAAGTTTGGTGTCAAGCCACTGAGACAGGCACACCCAGTGAGTACCAAACTCATCTTTAGCTTTCTCTTAACACGCTAAAAACCCCAGTGTCCTTCCTTGAACTCCTGGTGGCTTTCATACGTTCACCTCCCAAAGGGCTAAGGGACACTTGAACAGTGAGGACATCACTGCTCCTCTTCAAGCAACACCATTTGTAGAGGCTCCGCAGTGCCAGCTCAATTAAGTTGGAAGCAGCAGTGAACTCTCAGCAAAAGAACTTGGGATAGGCAACCTATGGGCTGCTGTCCCCCACCTAATGTCACCTTGTGTCACCTGCAGGGACCAGCAAGGGCACACCACTAGCACCGGTGAAGATGGGGAAAATTAAAGGGACAGACAGGTGCACTTGTGAAACCAGTTGGCAGCTGTGAGAGCAAAGAGAGGTGAGGGTAGGTTTTGGGTGGGGGAGTGGCTCCATGAAGGCAGGAGATGCTCTTGGCTAAGCTGTCATCCCACTCAGAGGTGAAATCTTTTAGATGAAAGCTCAACAAGCTGGTATGGTGCTCAACTGCCTTTGGTACAACAGACTGGCAAGGGAAGAGCTCTCTTGTTAAACTGGTTTGTCATATCAGTGTAAGGAAGATGGTGAACCTAATTATTGCTCACAGCCTCGGGGGAGCAGGGGAGGATGGCAAACAAGCTTGTCCTATGACCCAGAGCATTTTTCTCGTTGACTAATGCCATCAAAATTTGGAACCCATTAATGTGAATTCTACTTTCCCCATTGCCTGATTTTGTCTGTGGGAGGGTGACCACTGGAGGCTTTGCTTATAGTCACATGCAGAGCAGGAGCCCTGGGTAAGGGGCTGAGGCCAAGTGGTGCTGCATCAGGGTAAAGCAAGCCGGGGCTCGCACTGAGGTAGGCGGGAGCAGAACAAGGCCAACTGCCTGTCTCAGTCAACGTGACAGAAATAGAGTTGATCTCAATAAGATCCGAGCTCTTTCTTCCTGCTAAGTTCTCACTTCCAATTTTAGGGCTGCTGTAACCAAGCTGAGGAAGAGGCGGTTTATCCTATGGAAGGGATGCTGCCTGAAGCCCCAGTGGGAGCAGAGGGGTTGCTTGAAAATGAGCATAACTCAACAATCTGCAGTACAGGGAGGGCCCATGCAGCTCAGGGGTGGTTTGTGTCCCACCAGCATGGCCATGCAGGAGGCAGGTGAACAGAACGAGGATGGGCTCCCTCTGTGTCTAATGGCTGCTTGCACCAGAGGAGGCTGGGCTCAGCCACTTGTTCTGGCTGAGCAAACATTTCCAGGCCCACAGACCTGCACATCCACAAGGGTGTTAAAGCGCTCACTGTATGCAGAGCTTCCCCTGCCTGCTGCCAAGGAATACTGATGCTCTTTTTGTCAGAGGTGAGATGGTGACAGCTCTCATCTAATGCAGATGGAAACAAGGTGTGGTGGAATCTGGCCCTGAAAGCCAGTAAACTAGCAGCAGCTTACTGTACAAAGCCTCCACCATCAACAAATGAGTTAGGATATTCTCTTAGGACAAACATTCAGAGTGATTTTATGACAGTTCTATTAGTTTCCCCTGAAACACCAGTGAGTGCAGGAGTACAACATGGCTGCTGGATGTGTTTCACTTTACAGCCTCAGTCCTTGATGGTCTGGGAGCCTACTCATGAACCACAGCACGCACAGCCCTGTGGACAGATGCTGCTGGCTTTTAGCAAAGGAACAAAGCTATGGTTTCCCCATAGGGAAGGTGCTTTGCCAGTGAGGGTTTGGGTTTGCATGGTCTGTACCTACAGTATTGCTCACTTGGAGCCTGGGGGGGCTCTCCGAAGCCCTGTGCTGTGCTGCTAGACCCAGCATGCCTGCCATGCACGTCCTTCTGTAGATCCCAGGCCAGCACAGTTGGATATTTGCTTCTGGGAAGGACACTGTGTGAAAGCAGTGTTTGCTCTTAGGGGATCAATAGGCTCTCTGGGCACAGGGTAGAGTGGATCTCACCCAACTGGATGCCAATATCTGTGGCCTCTTCTCTTAGAGCAGCTGTCACCCATGCATTCACCTTCCAATAGGACTGATTTGAGTCATTCACCTTCCTGGCCTCATTTTCGAGACAGCAGGACCGGCCTTTATCACCCCAAACTACAAAGCACAGCTCTGGCACTGACTCCTACTGGGGTCTGTCCAAGCCTGTGGCTCACCAGCTCAGTTCCCCACTATGGCTGTACCAAGGATGGGCAGGTGTGTAGGAAGACATTAGTTTGGAAGCACTGGGTAAACATCCTGAACAGGAATTGGGATGTTACTGTGTTGTTAAGGGCTGTTAAGTGGAGCACCTCATGGTTATCTGACAGCATATCACTTCTCTACACAGAGCATCCCGTGTGTCTCTCCGTGGTTAATGGGACTATGCCCAGCCGCACTGTCCGCCCTCGCCCCCTTTTATCCGGCACAGGGCGCTGCTCCCGCCGGTTCCCGCGTCGCTCCGTTGCTCTGACAGCGCCTCACGTCCGCGAGGAGCGACCGCCGCCTCGCCCTTCCCATTGGCTGCCAATGACATCACCCGCCCCGCCCCATGCCCCGCCCTTCTGCTCGCCGATTGGCCGCCGGGGCCGCCCGTCACGCCCCGCCCCGCCCCCTCGGAGCCGTACATTTACGCGGTAGCAAAAGAGAAAGTAACGAGGATGGTGCGGGCGGAGCGCGGGGCGGCGGGCGCGAGAAACAGCGGCGCGGGGCCGCCGGGAACGGGGACAAACCGGAGCGCACAGCGCCGGTCAGTGAGTAAATGAGTGCGGGCGGGCGGGGATCGGTGCGGGGCCGCTGGGGAACGAGGGGCCGGGGAATGAAAGTTTGGTGCTGCGGTTATTGTATGTTTCCTTCCCTTTCTTTATAGAGATGGGCTGTTTGCCCTTTTATTTTGTTCTAAGCGTGTCAGGCGGAGAGGTTCCGCTCTCCGTTATCCTTTTTCTGAACAGCAGGAGGGATTTTGCTCTTTTTTGTATTATTTTCAGGGTTGCCCCCTGCCCTGCCCGGCTCCGTCGGGCGGCCGGAGCTTTTGCGTTCCGTCCAGCTGCTGAGAACGCGGCGTTTGGTGCTTGCGGCGAGGTTTTGCTGTTGTTTAACTCTGCGTTCAAGTTCGCAGCTGTCCGTGCGCGTTCAATCAAAAGCTTCATTTCATTTCATTTCAAAGTTGCACGTTGCCGCCGACGCGTGGGGCTGCATTGCCGGCCCTTCGCTCGCTGCGGACCGGCGAGCTGCTCCTCTGCCCCTTCGCGTACGATACCGCGGGGTTGGGGGAGGTTCCCGTGGGTTGTGACCCCCGGGCGGTGGGTGTCGGGGTAGCGATCCGTCGGCTTATGTGACGTGGTGATCTGTTTTCATCGCCTTTTTTCCCTCGGCCGCTCTCCCCTCCCTTTCTTGTTTTGCAGGGGGATCTTGAGTTCTTCCTAATTTGCTAGCTTTCAGCCTCCTCATGCCTCCGTCTCCCTTAGACGACAGGGTAGTGGTGGCACTCTCGAGGCCGGTGAGACCTCAGGATCTCAACCTGTGTTTAGACTCTAGCTATCTGGAACCTGCCTCCTCCGCCGGCGAGAGCCGCCCCGGTCTGCTCGGCGCAGCCGTCGTGTCCCTCAAGACTGCGAATCTCACGTATATGCCCTCATCCAACGGCTCTGCCCGCTCCCTGAGTTGTGGATGCAGCAGTGCCAGTTGCTGCACTGTGGCAACGTACGACAAGGACTCTCAGGCCCAAGCCCACGCCAGCACCAGCAGCGCAGCAGCCTCCCCTTCCTGCCCCGCCAACCAAATGGTCAACAGCAATGAGAGCGCCGGTGGCCTGAGCCCCCTGGGCGGGGTGGGCAGCCCGGTGTCGGGTGGCGGCAAGCAGCTGGCCAGCATCAAGATCATCTACCCCAACGACCTGGCCAAGAAGATGACGAAATGCAGCAAGAGCCACGCGCAGAACCAAGGGCCTGTCATCATCGACTGCAGGCCGTTCATGGAGTATAATAAGAGCCACATCCAAGGGGCCGTCCACATCAACTGCGCTGACAAGATCAGCCGGAGAAGGCTCCAGCAGGGCAAGATCACCGTCTTGGACTTGATCTCGTGCCGGGAAGGCAAGGACTCCTTCAAGAGGATCTTTTCCAAAGAAATCATAGTTTATGATGAGAATACCAATGAGCCGAGCAGAGTAATGCCTTCCCAGCCCCTCCACATAGTGTTGGAGTCCCTCAAGAGAGAAGGCAAGGAACCCCTAGTTCTAAAAGGTAATCTTCTTCTTTGCGTCCCACGTGCTATGCAAATGTTCCACCACAAACCTTGCTGCTGGTAGAGCTTCCAGCATGGCTGTACACCTCTAGGAATGTCTCTGTGCCTCGAGACACAGCTGGCAAAGCACATCTTCCATGGGAAGGTGGTGGAATGGGCCACTCAGGCAGTGGTGATGTGCTTGCCTTCCCCCCATGGTTGTCCTTCAGTAGTGGTGGGGTGGGAGTTGAAGGAAGGAGGAAGCGTGCTTCCTGGTGGCTGGCTGTGTAGACAAAGAATTTCCCCCAGTGTTTTCTCGAGGTATTTATAGCCTGAGGGGCAAAGGTCCAGAAGAGTATACTTCTCTTTTAGCTTGCCAGACTGACCTTTACTTAGCTATCCTTATTTTAGTCTGTTAAACTCAGCTCCTGGGTGCTGGAGATGGGCAGAGGGAGAGCAAGTGAAGAAGAAAGATAAAGGAGGCGTTGCATCATTGACCAGCTGACAAAACTCAAGGAGAAGTCCAGTCTTGCTTTGGTGAAACAGGGTGAGAGTAATGGCCAGAGGGAGATGCTCCTCTAGAAAGTGGTCTGAAAGGGCAGTGATTATATGTGTGCGTGAACGTGCACTTCTATGTATGTATTTTTTTTCCTCCTTTAAAGGCTCATTTTTAAATGTATTTTTACCCTATTCCTTAATGTTCTAGGGAGGAACGGTCCCACTTGCCCTAAGGTAGCATCCAAGGACGCTTCCCTTTCTCCCTTTATTTTGTAGCTCCTATTTATAACTATGCTGCCCTCTATAAATCTCTTTGCCCCTAGGTATTTATGCCATTTAGAGGCATGGTTGATAAGAGATTGGCTATGGTGCTGTGAAACTACAGGAGGATTTGTCCATACTTAATTCACTTGAAAACAGTAACTTAGTAACTTGTACAGAAAAAAACACCCTGCGTGGATGTATGGGTTGGTGGCAGAGTCCTTACAGCTACATCTATGACTTGTACCTTGTGGTCTGCAGGCCTTCCAGCCCTTAGAAAAGGGAGATGCTGAAGGTGTCTGTCTTCCATGTTTCTTTGTATCACTGAGGCTCCTGCCACTTCAAGCTGTACCTGGAACAGGAGGCTGTGGGGCTGCTGGGTCCTGTGGGCAGGCTATGGGCAGCCCTCTCTGAGGTTGGCCGCTGTTTCCTGGGTGCTGCCTGGGGCTTGGCTGGGTGCTTGTGGGATTACTTGGCCTATTTTTGGTTTTCAGCTACTGAGAAATGTGAGCATCTGTTTCAAAGACCTGCTTAGGAGAAATCCCCTCCCTGAACTGCTTCTGCCAACAGATCTGAGACTGTGCTAGTAGGCAAAGGAAGCCCAAATCCCTTGGTTTTTTTGGGTGTAGGAATTGGCTGGACCAGGACGGGCCTCGTGTGAGGGGAAGAAGATGCCCCTGCCATCGCCTCACCTTCCCTTCTCTAAGCAGGGGCTCAAAGGGGACTCTAAAGGAGGTCCATTCCAATCTAGGCCATTCTACAGTTCTGTGAGTTCACCATGTAGTAAAGCAGCACTTAGGAAGGCTCTGCCTTATTTTTTGAGCCTGAGGAGCAGTGCTAGCCACGCAGTTGTTCATTTTCCCCCTGTCAGATAGCATTTTTTTCCATCATGCCCTGGCAGGCCAAGCACTAACACCATGTGTGCGTGCAGGCCCATGGCAGCAGACACCAGAATGAAACCAGAGAGAGCTCTTTGCCACTTCTTTTTTTTTTTTTTTTTTTCTCTTTTCTTTCTTCTCTCCCCCCCCTTTTTCAAGTGGTTTTTCTTGCTTGCTGTAATCCACTCCTAATTTATGGCCAACCCATCTGATGCCTGTGTTATGTTTGCAAACACTGGTTGCTAGCCTAGCCGGCCAAGTTTATGTCCCCCTGATCCAGTGCCACGTTCTCCATCTTTGGTGCTGCCTGTCAGCCTGTGCTGCTCTTTGCGCAGTGTGGTGTCACGTTGTGGGGGGAACCCGATCGGCAAACCCGGGGTTGGGTTACGGCCCCGGCTTACTGCTGTCCGGCAGCAGCGTGGCACTCGGTGTATTTAGGGTTAGGTGCCCCACTCTTTTTAAGCACTGTTTCCAAAGGCCACACGGCTCTATAGATAAATGTATGGACGGGGTGCCTGACTAGGCTCAAGTTAAAAAGAGGTTGTCTGATTTATTTTTAATGTAACAGACTGACATAAACTGATGCTGACAAGGGAGTGCTGGGCTTTACAGGGCTTTTAAGAGCTGTGTTGCCTCCCTTTGTGTCTCCTTGCTACTTCCTTTAATATGGAGTGTCATTTTCAATTAAGCTCTTCAGAAGCGAAGATTTGCTCCGTTCTTTGTTCAGAAGGCACAGCAGCATTTAGGGGACTGACATGACTATTTCATTTCTTATCAAAAAGGTATCGTGTTCTTCACGTTGCTGTTACATGGGCTTTAGCAGCCTGACTGATCAAGGGCTGGAGCTGCTGCTCGGTTGCGTACAAAATGTGAAGAATTCCTGTTTTTTCCCTGTGTGCTCACAGCTGTTCTTGTTAGACCACAGTGTTCCATTCCTACTGAATCCTAAAGCCTTTCCTTTGTCTGGATGCATCTCTTTTTGCTCAGTACTGGGATGAGGGAAGGTACAAGCAGTGATGGGAGACCACCAGTCACTCTCTCTGCTTGATGAAGGCAAAGCTGTGTTTTGGTTTTTTCTCCCCCAGGTTGGCTCAGAGGCCCAGGCTGCCCTCAATGGGGTTGTGCCCATTTTCCTACCCAAAGCCCAGCAACACAGCGTGGTGGGACTGTCATAGGATAGCAGCAGTGTATTTCTGCCTTACTGGAAGAATTTGCCATCCGTGTGTGCATTAGCTCATAGTGAAAGTGGCTTGCAGTTTGGGGCTTTTTGCATGCTTTAGTTTGCTCCTGGGACATAAAAATAGGAAGTGGGGAATGCTTTGGCATTCAAACTAAAAGTATTATTTTACACAGGATGAAGTGTTTGGGTTTGGAGTTGAGTGTCTCCTTTCAAGTTAAATTAAATCTACAAATGAACCGAAAATGAACAAGTGAAATGTCTGGGCCAAAATATTTCAACAGGTTTTTTTTAAATGGAGAGGAGTTGTTTTTATGTCCCTATCCAGTCCCTGGTGGTATTGGCTTCACCTTACCCACCTTCCTCTGTGTTGGAGACCCAGCTGTGGGAACCTCATGAACCCATTGAAGCCTTGGGCTCAATTCTTTATTGAAATCTCCTCTGTTTGACTCCAGATTGAAACAGTCCAGATCAGTGGTGTGATGTGAAAATTTGCTAATAGTCCCAGTTTTCCTCTGTGCTATGAAGTGGTGGCTGGAGCACTGCAAGGGGCTTGGGAAGGAGCAGAATGGTAGTGATAACACGTAGTTACTTCTCTGTTCTTGTTCCTGATTTGAAGAGCTTTTTTAAACTGTGGTTTGCAGTCTTCTCATTGCTTGTCTAACAGGGAAATAAATTAAGTGGCTGGGTCTCGTTATAGCAAGGAGCACAGAACCTGCCAGCAAACCACTTCGTGCTCACTGCTGTGGTCTAAGAATAGCTTCAGATCTCTTTACCAGCGCTGAAGTCACCTATCAAGAGAAGTTGAAACAACTACAAAGGGACCGAGAGACCTATAAAAGGAATAAGTGCCTGCTTTACGTTGTCTCGCGTTAACTCAAAGGACTGTGATCAACTGCCTTTGGAATACCTGATGTTTTCGTAATCTGTTGCGAACACATGATTTATTATTATTATGTAATCCAGCAATGCCAGTGTTACTTTAAGCCCTAACTGAATTACACTGCAGAAGCGCAATTCAAGAGTAGGACTTGACACAACGGTCAAAAAATCCAGCTGTCCAGCAAATACGTGCCTGGTGCTTATTTCCACTGGAGATCTCCACTGAATAATTATTAGGTCATGGCTGAAATAGGGAAATGTGTATTTTTAAGTGTTAAGTAACGTGTGCGATGCATCCAGCATGTTTAAAATGTGTTCCCTCTGTGTTGCAAAGGAAATCTGGCCTCATCAGTCACTGGGGGGGGGGGGGGGGGGGGGGAAGGGGGAAACTTCTGCTGCCTCTTCACAGACAGAGATTTCAACTTCAGTTTTGCAAGTCTGATTGCAGGAGCTTGAATACATTTGTCAGTAGTAGTATTTGAGGCTTGAGGAGTTGTCAACTGGGTCTGATGAGAGCAAGCTGGGGAGAGGTACTTTCTTGAGCATTGCACCTGCTTACTTAAGCTGGCAGGGCCTTCAGGGGTTTTCACGGTGAGCTGTGGTCTTAGTCTGATGAATGTGTTGACAGTAGTTGGAGAGGTAGAGCTCAAGTGTGCATCAGTGCCTTTGAGACTCGGCTGGGATGGAAAACCAGCCAGCAGACCTGACAGTGCCCCTGTGTCCCCTATGCGGAGGCAGAGAGGGAGGCTATTATGACAAGCACACCTGGAGGAGCACTGGCCCTGCTTTCAAAATCTTTCAGCGTGGTTATTTCTGTAGTTGAAACCTGGGGCAGTTGTGGTCTGTGCTTGCATGTTCAACTGATGCTTTATGCCCCAGCAGCTTCAGCAGTGAATCTGTGGGGATTTTTAATGCCTTGTGACTTTTCAGTACAGGAAACTGCTTCAATTAATATCTGTGATGAAGGCAGCCTCGTGCCTGGAAGCATCGCAGCCCACTTGAGATGGTTTCAGTGCACCCTCCCACTGCTGTGAAAGCTTCTGGTTCCCCAGGAGCACGCGATCCTCCAGCAGGTGGTCTCAGCATGGCTCTGGACTCATACAGCATAGTTTCACAGAATCATAGGGGTCTGAAGGGACCTCTGGAGATCATGTAGCCCAACCTCCTCCTGAAGAAGGTTCTTGAGAGTAGATAGCAGCTTTTAAAGTGCTTAAAGGACAGAGGAAAATAAGCAAATTCCTTCCCTGTGTGGTGTAGAAAAGGGATATTCAGACTAGGGATAACTGTGACTAGGTACCAAGGCAGTCTCAGGGCAAGGGGAGCTGTGGCCAAGGCCACACAGTGGTCATTCTCTCACTCTGTGACTAAGCACACACAATAGGTTTGCTGTGAGACCTTGGACAAGTCATTTTAATCTGTCTCGATTTTCTGTTCCCCGCACCATTTGTGACACTGAGATCATCTCTTACTTAGATCAGCGATTAAGTGTAGTGGACCCAGATCCATCCACAGTCACAGCAGTGCTCTGAAACAGCACATCTGTCTTGTGCAGAAAGTGGTAGAAAGAATAACAGGCACACTTTTTGCCTCTTCCCTTAGCAGTGCATCCTTTCTAAAGTAATACTGATTTGCCTGATGGCATTTTTGTTGATTTTTTTTTTAGTAATGTTTTAAAGCAAAAACTTTTGTTGAAGCAGTTGACGTATTATGCTAGTGACAGACTCTAATTCATCCTGGCCATCATAAGGTACTGGGAGTTTTGTCTTTAAGCACTCAATGTGTGATTAGCCTCAAGGCAAACTGTCATATTTTTGCTGAGATTTTCCTATTAGCTTTGTAAGGCAGTATTACATCTCTATCAAGGAATAATACACTACTTATGCTTCCTGGGACGTATTCTTGTTTATTTATGTGTAGAGACAAGACATGATTTAGTTTTAATCTAGCTGAAGACATTCCTTGTTTGATTGGTGTTTAATTCTGGCTTTTCTTAGTGTATGTTTTCTCCTTCCCTTGAAGCTGGAGTGTAGGTTCTAGCCATGCTTCCTTGCCCATTAGGGCTGTCATGCAATGCTGGGTCCCCTGATAGCCAGGCTGGAGTGAGCTGCCAGGTGCTCAGCCCTGTAGCACATTAGGACTCAGATGCCAGTTGGGCTGGCCCTGGTGTTGGTGGCAGCATGGCAGGTTGGTGCCTGGCATCTCACTGCTTCTAGTAGTTGGCTGTTTTGGACATTGTGGCACTAGGATATTTCAAGTCAGCTTCCTTTCCTGGATATGAAGAAAACTTCATATGCTTTGAAGCAGGTTGTTGGAAAGTGTCAAAAGAGTGCCAGATATAATTCGTAGCTAATAGGAAATAAACTATTATTATTATTCTTAAAGGGGTTTTAAATCCAGCAGGAATGAATGGCATTGACTGTTACGTTGTAGCAGGACCCTGCTTTTCTTTCACTCTGTTGCAATGTGTAGCTGGTTTTTCTGATGCAGAGGAGCAGTGGTTTGGACTGGAAAAGAGCCTGCATTCATTCTCAGCAGAAACAGAATGGCTTGCTTGGTTGCTGGAGTGAAGCTGTCCTGAAGTGGTTGCCCTTAAAAGGGTAAAATGAATACACAGATGACTGAACCATGAAAATGTCAGCCTTCTCTAAAACTTGCTAATTAAACAGAAACGTCCACTCCTACACATCCAGAATTACAGCCGTCTGAAGCTGTGCTGAGGCCCTTCTCCCTCTTTGGATGCAACTAGCCCTGTGTGTTGTCTGGGTCCTCATGCATCCCAGAGCCTGGAGGTCCCACCCGTTCTGCCTCTGTGAAAGCAGACTTGTAACTCTTTGTCAATATAAAACCATTTGTGGTATCGTTATAGCATGAAAATAGTTTCTGTTCCCTCCCCCCTCACTTCCCCTGCCTCCTTCATACATAGCTTTAGCATTTCTTGATGACCTTTTTGTTAATATGATTTCCAGTGGGAGCATTTCACAGTAGAAGTATGTATTCCTTCAGGGTTTATGCTGACATTTCCAGTGATTATTTAATTGGTCTTCATGTTAGCTTAAATCCCCATGGGAGAGCATACTTTTGCTATGAGAAGTTGTAAAGTGTCTAATTTTGAGTTTCTGCTATAAATGCTTGCCCTCCAGGGAGGGCAAGTCCAAACCTCATCTGTCACTGGACTTAATTTCTTGTTCCAAGTCCTTGAGCTCCTCCTCTTAACTTTCTTATCATTCTCTGAGAATAACAGAGTGCTTTGGAGGATGTTGTCCTGTGGTGTGTTCCTCTCTCCTATCAGCACTCTTGTTTAAATTTTCTCCTAAATGAACAAACTCTATGCTTACTCAACATGTAGGGGACTTCCAGTTGCAAAACTGGAACTACTGTCCTCAGTTCAGATGTGCGGTGACTTTAGGAAGGGCTGGCAAGTTGTCCAGAAGCACTAGTGGCGTCTCTTAGGAGAGCTGGTGAGGGAGGTGTGTTGCTTTCATAGGTGGCTTGGGTGTCCAAGTTCTGTTTGAGGCAAAGCTGTGTTTAAGACAAACAAACAAACCAAAAACAACTCTCAAGCCAAGGGAAGAAGCAAGTCATATGTTCAGATATGGAAGGTAGTGTGGATGAAAGTGTGGTGGAGAGTGAGTAGTAGACGTGATGGAAGGAAATAAGTGGAGCTGGGCAGAGCCTGTGTCCTTTGGCAGAAGGCAGTGCATTTGGTGACCTCTCTCCTGCACACCTGGCATGTGTCCTTCAGGGCAGCGAGCTGCTCTGTTCCTGGCGTGAAGTAGTGGAGCAAAGTAGATAAGGGCAGGGGCTGCAAGAGGCCAGCAGGGGAGGATGTGCGGTTGGTGTGAGCTGCAGCAAGTTGAAATTAGAAATAATATGCAAATGCATACGCGTGTGCCTTGATGCTGGGGGATGACATAGTTCTTTTTATCTGGTCAGACTCTCGACTTTTCAAGGAGGCCTCAAAGCAACTAGGTCAGAGATGTGCTTGTAACTCCTCTGGACCAGAACTCATCAATGAAGCAGCATCTCAGTGTGGTTCCCACATGGAAAAAAACTGACCTCACAAGTTCTCTGGAATTCACGCGCTTGCTTTTTTTGGGTGTTTTTTTTTGTTGTTGTTTGTTTTGAAGTGCCGTTGGCAGCTTGATTAGAGGGAGAGACTAGATTAGATTGAGTGTATCGAAGTGGAAGCTGTTCTTTGTGAACTATGTTTACTTTCACTTTTTTGTTGTTTGTTTAAAGTTTAATCTTTTGCGGCAGGGCTGATGCCAAATGCCGTGTGGGTGATGGGGGAAGAAGCCCTGCAGTGAGTGGTTTGCAGACAGGTGAGAAGGACTGGAGAGGGAGACCTAACTCACACATTGGTAGCCACGCAAATACAAAAGTCTTAAGTTATTTGTATCTGTGTTCTCCCACCCCCAGTAGTGTCCTGAGCATTACACATCATGTAGGCCTACCCCTGCTTGAGGTAAAAGCAGAGGGAGGCGGGGGAGTACTGCAGGAGAAATATGGCAGGAGAGCATAAAGGAAGTCCCTTTCCATGTCATCTGGTGGAGGTAGGACTGGTGGAGCTGTGCTTGGGTTATAGTCCAGATTCAAGGCTGTACATTTCTGCAGGCCATGGGTTGATATTGTGAAGACGTGATCCCAATGGTTGTCCACATCCTGAGAATGGCTTTGGCCATGACTGGCAGAGAGCTCTGCTTCAACTTGTAAAGCTGCTTTTCCCTTGGGGAAGGAAGTGAGCTGTGATAGATTTGCTGCTGAAAGCGCACCCAAGCATGCAGAGAGGATGCATAACAGCACGACCCAGATGAGCTCATGCTTGCTAGCGGGTGCCTTAGCACACCCTGCACATGCAGTGGGAGCGGGGGGCTGGGTGACACCTGGGGTGACACAGGGCTGGGCACCCCCAACCCACAGCACACCTCTGTTTGTACGGGCTCAAGTCGCGTTTGCTTAACCTTGAGGCATCCTGCACTTTGAGTCGACTTGACACAAAGTCATCTGTTCATTAATAACACAGAAGCAGTTTAATTGTTGTCTTAGTGGAAAAATACATGAGACTGTCATCAGCTGTTGCTTCTGGCAATGCTTTCTGCAGTAATGTAAATAAATGAGGTCACAGGTTTAAAGGAACAGGCTGTACTCGCACAAATTCAGAGCGTCATCTTAAACAGATATGCACCAATTGCCTGAATGTCTTATATTGTGGTTCTGTGCTCATGCCACAAATGTTAACTGCTTAAAGGTGTAACATTTTGACCTTAAACACAGACATGCTCAGCCATAGGGCTTGGTTTGTTGTGTAGGCCCTGTCGCTGTCACACAGAGCAGAGCTCAGCGCTGCCCTCCGCTCCCTTTGAGGAGCTTCAGCCGCCATCAGGCCTCCATCAGCTCCTTTGCTCTGCGCTGAGCAAACCCATCAGCCTCATCTCTCCTCACACACCTTGTCCTCCAGGCCCTTCTCCATCTTTCTAGGCCTCCCTTGGACAACTCTCCAACATATCTTTTTCTGATAATTCACAGCCCTATGGGATTTCTGCTTTTGTTGCATGTGAATTTTGGTTTAGTGGTTTTGTTATGGTTGGTTTTTTGTTTTTTTTTTTTTGTTTTCTTTTCTTTAGGTGGCTTTGTGGTATTGTAATTGAGGATGAGTGGATCCAAAAATCCATCTGAATAGCTTTCAAAGCTATATAAAAGGTCCGTTTGTCTGTGGGGATCACATGTTCTGTCTAAATGTGGATCCTGCATCTTTAATCTGTCATGTAAAACAGAATGCGTGCAGATAAGATGTGTCAGTTTTGCTTTCTGTAAAGATGGCTGTTCCTATGCAAAACCAATCACCTTGTTTCTACTGTACGTTTTGTGTCTGCTTTGAATTATGCTCACCTTTTCACAATGGCAAATGACAGCTGCTGTTTGGCATAACTTCTGTGTCATTTGCCCCTTCTGGATTTGCTCTGAGCTCTGGTTCCTGCCCAGCTGCTCACCTGGCCTCCAGAGCTGAGAATCTGCCTGCAGCTGCTGCGCGGCAGGGGTTCGGGAGGCATCATGCGAAATGTTTGCTCAGGCCTTTTGCAACCACCTGCCCACAGACAAGTATGAATAGCTGGAATGTATACAGTGCTGATTTGAAGCTTCCTCAAAGTTTTGATGTCTCAGACAATCCCTAGCCTGTGGTCATTCACTAACTGTTCTGGCAGGACAGAGCGGTGGAATATTTCACGCAGCTCATGCAGTGATAACTGTGAACATTTCTGGCCCTTCACATCAGTGGTGAGCAGAAGCACTGCCCGCTGGTGCGTTCCACTAGATATTAGGACAGGCTGTCTGCTACAGAGGTCCTGCTTCCTTCATTCCTTTCCTTATAGAAAAAGCTCTGAATATCCAAGTGTGCTGGGCATCCTTGCATGGCTGTTGCTTTGTTTGGGTGTGGGTAGGTTCAGGCTCCCTGACAACCCGCTCAGCAGCTGTTTTGGAGCAGCGTGTAGGATGTTCTCTGTATCTGTGTGAGGGCTGTCAAGCTGGCTGGCTGGTTCAGGTTTTTTACCATGTTCTGGTTATTAAAGCTACGTGATATCTTCAAAGATGGAGAAGACTGGTTACATGCACAGCATTCTGTAATGGTGAATAGTGGTAGTTGGCCTGTCTTCTAGCACTTTGCTTAGTCGGCGTGTTGCGCCTGAGAATTTGAATGTCCTAGTGAAGGTGGGCACACAGCTGCATGTGAGCCCTATGGCTGGAGCTCAGCACTACCGTGCATGCTGCTGGTCCTTCCCAGTGGATGTATTGCCTGTCTGCTGCGGCTGCAGTGGTGAAGGCTTTCTGTATTGCAGTTAGCAGCTGAAGATCTGCTTTTAAAACTCAGCTTACTTGTGTACTGGTGAGAGGCCATATGTTTCTTTGGACTGCTTTTTGGGGATCCCTATGTGTTCTGGGTGTTGTCTGAACAATTATTTAAGCTGAATGGATTGCTTGACTATAAAGAAGCAGAGTAAGTGTCAGAGTAGGGTTGGGTTGACTGGAATGTGGTTAGGGTTCAGCCTTTAGCCTAAGCTGTTGGTTTGGGTGAGATGTCAGATGGCATCATCATGGTGACCCTGGTCTTCTCTGTTGTTCTTGAGCAGCCTGTGAAGACTTTGCAGCCTCCATAGAGGCCGGGTGGTTTAGTTAGCTGGAGAGCTCAGAGTTTTGTCCTTGTCTTTTCTTCTGCCCTGTGCCCTGTTACAACAGCTTTGTGAACAGAGATCTTTAAGGCAGATCTGTTTGTGCTTTATCCTGCAAACTGCAGAAACAGCTGAAGATCAGCAGGACACAGGACCGCCTGTATATTGCAAGCCTTCAGAGGAAGGTTTGGGATTTAAAATTCACTCCATCGTACATGTGAGGTCTAACTGTGCTTGTTTCCCTCTTGTTGGCCAATTGTTGGCATATAGATAGTGTGCATGGGTTGTAGCTGGGCATCTCCCTTCTCAAAGCTGGCTGTGGCCTGGTGAGGGGCACTAATGCTGTCAGGCTCCAAGATGGGCCCTAGGTGAGTGCTGGCACCGAGCGGTTGGAGCTGTGGTGCTCGAGAGTTGGATGTCTTTCTGTCTGAACCAAAGCTTGTGTGACAGCGTGGCTTTAAAGTCTTCCTTTCGCTAGATCATTGTGAAAAAGCATGGAAAAGGCAAATAACCTTTTAGAAGGAGGGGGGAAAAAATAGCAGTATGGTGACAGCAGCATTTGTTTTGGCTGGAGTAACTCTTTCTAGTAATTTACATGTAGTTTTCCCCTTCCTGGAATTTCTTGGCTTTCATTTAGCAAAGTGCAGTTGAGCCCAAACACTTGGCTGGTCTCGGCACAACGCGTGGCCCCACGTACCCTGCTCCAACAGAAACCCACATGTCTGTGGGCAGCAGGGGGGCATGGCTGCCCTTCTCCTCCTGCCCCTCTCTTCCCATGCGTGGAGGCGAGCCACCTGTTAACATTACATCATTGGCTCCCAAGAACGCCTTCGTACCAAAGGCCTGAAACAAAGTGGTTCTTCTTGTATTGTTTGCGCTCAAAGAGCTGATGTCATGCCAGCTGATGTCATTGTGTGCTTTGTGTAATCGCTATGGAAACTGGGCAGGTGGGGAGCCCGGGGCTGATGTAATTGCCGAATGAGGTGTAGAAAGAAGCTCTGCTTTTCTTCCTAGCTCTGCAGCCACTCTCCTAGAGGGGGGGAGGTGGGAGGGGAGAAAAAAAAGGGGAAATTGCTGCTTGAAAAAGCCAGCAGTGTGACTTGCAGTAGATCCAAGGGGAGCACAAGCCAAGAAGTGACTTCTCCCTTCCCCTCGGACCCATTTCCCACCCATATGAATGTCCTAAAAATAACCCTCTAGATATTTTCAGGCAGCTAGGGCAGAAAAAGGAGAGCTGTTTGCCCCATGTTAGGCAAGCACCTTGGTGGTTGGTACGTTTCAAGGTGCAGCATTGCTTTGTCCAATTGCACGGGAATGTGCTGTTGTCAGGAGTAAAGGCTGCAGCTGTCCCTTGTCCCAAGCACTGCAGGTGCCCTGTGGAGGTCTCTAACCACAATATCTGCTTGGTCTCTCTCCCCAGGGGGACTCAGCGGTTTCAAGCAGAACCATGAAAACCTCTGCGATAACTCCCTCCAGCTGCAAGAGTGCCCGGAGGGGGGAGGTGGCGGTGCGTCCGCAGTGCCCCCCACACTACCTCAGTCCATCCCCACCACGCCGGACATCGAGAATGCCGAACTCACCCCCATCCTGCCTTTCCTCTTCCTCGGAAATGAGCATGATGCTCAGGACTTGGAGAAAATGCAGAGGATGAACATAGGCTATGTAATCAACGTGACCACCCACCTGCCCCTGTACCATTACGAAAAAGGCATGTTCAACTACAAGCGGCTCCCAGCCACTGACAGCAACAAGCAGAATCTCAGGCAGTATTTTGAAGAGGCTTTTGAGTTCATTGGTAATTATGCTTGACTGGAACTACTTTCTCCCCCCCCTCCCCTCACCTATTACAAGAATCTGGAATGAATTTTGTGCTTTGCTAACTACCCCGAAGGCTGTGTAAGGTCACATTTACTTTTGTTTAGATTGTCAGAAATACTGAGCACCTCGTGTTTCTGCTGATTCTCATTTCTGGCACATCTGACTAAGTAGCCCAGAGGTACAATTTTATCCATTGATAGCAGTGCCTACCTCTAACCCTCCAAATTTGGGTCTTTTCCACCCCTGCTTCTCCCAGCTGAGATTTTTGTCATTCCCTCTTTATGATTCCTTTGCATTTCCTAGTCTTCGCAGTGGCTTCTAGCCAAGTTTTTGTAGTTACTATTTTTAATGACAGCTGAGTCTTCCCTAACTCAGTTTTATGAGAGAACTGACAAACTTTCACACTCCACTTATTTTATCATTAGATTTGTAACTTCAGTGTATGTGTGGGCGAGTGGATCGCAGTGAAAACTATTATTAATAAGCTTCAAATTCCTGTAGGCTGTGAGACAGTTCACTGTGAAAATACAGCTCTATCTGAAACAGGGGAGGTAGCTCAGGAAATGATATTACCTGTGTCAGTCTAAACCTCGCTGTGATTCACACAGCATATACCTCATCCATTTTGATCATCGAGGCTCTGCATTCAGCTCTGGTCGTCTGTACTCAGCCCAGACAACCTTCTTAAGTGGAGCTGGTCATTGAGGACGTTAAGTAATACTGGAAGCTTGTGAGGACCTTTCCTTGCTCTTCTCAATGTATCTGTGGGCAGCTTCCTGCAGTGCACACGCACAGCTCAGCCTTTTGCAGCACTGTGGATGTCTGCTGGTGTTTTTCCAGTAGCAGTTTGTGTGTTCAGATGTTTCCTGAAACATCCTGGTGTTGGGAAGGAACCATGGCCATGAATTATTATTTTTTTCCCTCTTGCTGAAGCTGGGCTAATCTTATTATCAATAGTTCAGGTTTGATAGTGGAAGCCAAGATGACAACAGCGTACCTATTTACCACATCACAGCTTAGGTCCTTAGCTAACCCCATGGACTTATTGAAAGGGACTCGGAGCTGTCTTCCTTGATTCCTGCTCTCAAAAATAGACTGTGTTTATGGCTCCTGGATGAGAGCATGGGTGCACAGCTCCTCTGGAACTTCAGCCTGCTTGTGCTGGCTCTGTGGGGTGCTCTTGGGCTCACTGAGGATCCAGCCCTGCTTGTGAAGCTGGGGCCTAAGGTCGGAAACCCAGGCTCAGCATATTCTGATCCCATCTGCCTTGGAGCTGGGTCTCACTGCTTAGGAAGCAGGCAGCTCTTGGGTGCTGCTAGTGCTGTCTGTGTTCTGGTTAGCAGAGGATCATTGTGCTGACACGTACAATCTGTAGTCACATTATTTCAGTGAAGGTGAGTAAGCAGAACACTGCTTATACCGTAGTTTTGATGGCAGGCAGCATTAGAACTCAAATAGAACTCAATGTTAGAGCTCAACAACTCAAACTCTTAAGTTATAGACTGTATGTTTTGGTTTTTTTTTTTAATTGGTTTGATGACCTTACTAAGGGCAGAGAAAGCAGCCTTGTTCTGAAAGCGTTTAGAAAGTATTTTGAAACCCATTTTGCTTTCCCCTTTGATAATTATAGCTTGAGGGGCTAGCTTTGTTTTTAATAAACAAATATTTCTCCACTGAGGTTTTTCTCCTTAGCAAATTTAGCCAGTCAAAGTTTTCCCTCCCTCAGGGTAAGCTTTTTTAATTTCATTTGAGACAATAGGGAAATATGTAAACAGTAGGTCATTGGCAGGTATCTATTTAAATAAATTAGAAAATGGATGAAAGTTTAGTTAAGATTAAGGGCATAGGAAGTGAAGCTCAGAAAGTGTGTTAAGCTATGTTTGGAGTTTTGAGTTTCTTTAAATACTGGCTGATAGAAATATAGAATTCAGCTTCATTTAAGTTTTCATAGTGCAGGTGGGACTTGTGGAATAAGGTGCACTTTATTTTTGGTGGGGTTGGGTTCACACCAAAAGCAGTAAGCTAAATGCATGTTCTCCAGATTAATGGAAGAAAGTAATATACTGAAGGGTGATATCTTGAAAGCTTTATCTTTCATTTTCACATAAGCTGTGGGAAACAAAGATGGAATGGCAGTGACTTCCTCCTCTTTCCTGGCTTCTGTACTTCCAGGAGCTTTTTTTCTCTCTTGCATCTCTTTGTGCAGATGATGTGTTTTGGTGGAGAGCACTTGTACATCTGACTGCACATGTGTGTTGTCCTTTTCCTCCTTCCCCTCCTTGTTCTTTCCTTGCTGTTCCTAGGGAGATGTTGGGGAGAGGTAGCATTTGGCAGAATGAGGTGCTCCAAATGTTAAGGGGCAAAGATGACAGGAGCCTTTTCAGACAACAAAAGCTGATTAAAGTTGGGCTGTGAGGCAAAGATCCAGATGAAACAGACAGAGCTTGCTGTGCAGACTGGCCTATATGTTTCACGTGAAGTAGCTTTGACTCCCTACAGGAGGGTAGACTAGGGAGGAAGAGGGAGGAAATGCTGCTGTGCTTCAAGCCAAACAGAGGAACTTTTCACATCAAGTTACTTCTGATTGCACTGAGCTTTGCTAATTTACTACATAGCAGAGATCTTACTTTCTTCTGTTCTTGTTTTCAGAGGAAGCCCATCAGTGTGGAAAAGGTCTTCTCATTCACTGCCAGGCCGGAGTGTCCCGATCCGCCACCATAGTTATTGCATACTTGATGAAGCACACGCGCATGACCATGACGGATGCCTATAAATTTGTAAAAGGCAAACGACCAATCATTTCCCCTAACCTTAACTTTATGGGGCAGTTACTGGAGTTTGAGGAAGACCTAAACAATGGCGTCACACCCCGAATCCTCACACCAAAGCTGATCGGCGTAGAAACTGTTGTGTGATGGTGAAGCTGCAAAGAAGGGGTTCAATGAAGGGGGTTAGCCCGTTTTTCACCTGATTTAGGGCAGTCAGGGGTGGGCTGTGGGGTTTTTTGTTTGTTTGTTTTTTTAGCTTTTGGGCGGGGAGGGGGTTGCAGCAAACGTTTTTGTGAACGAAAACCTTTTTTTGTAAGGAAAGGTTTTTAAAAGAGATCCAAGAACTTGGCCATGTTTGGGATGCGGTTGTGATTTCCTTCCTGGGCACTGATAGAGCAGAGAAGCTTTGGAGCGAGAGGAGTAATTTTTAAAATCCAAAAGCCAAGAAGAAATATTGGGCTTTTTTTTTTTGTTGTTGTTTGTTTGTTTATTGGCTGTTTTTTTCCTCCTCTTCCTCTCCGGCTACTCATAGAGTTTATGGCTAAGTAGTCTGTGCAGGTTCATAGACTGAAGAAACCTAAGCTGAAGACAAAACACAAACAGCCAAAACAAAGCAGAAAAAAAACTTGCTGAAGCATGAGGGCCTTCGTTCTGCAAAGGCATTGCTACAGATCACCTGGCAAATCACTCACTGACACAAAGGAGATCAGAGCAGCTTAAAAAGTCTGCAGGCACTTTTCACACTCCTGACTCAAACTAAAAAAGGAAAAGAAAATGAGTTTATTCGGCGTGTTTCATGTTCCAGTTCTATTTTTCTATCTTGGGGTGTAAGGTTTTAACAGAAAGGGACTTGGGTCATTCTATGCCATATGCCTTCACTGGCTTCTTGTGCAATAATAATTTGGGATTTATTTTGAGTGTTCAATCCAATTAGAGTTGGCTGCCCACTAATAATAAGATAATTTTTAAAGTCTAATAGTGCAATGGCAGCTGGCTTGGTTCAGAAGGGATAGGTGAAAGTAATTATTTTGTTCCTTTATATGATTTTGATCCTAGTTACAGTGCCATAAACCTTGTTACATATGTATATCAGAATGTACAAAAATCGAGAACGAGCAAAGTTTATTTAAAAATATTTTTCGCACAAAATCTTGGTGTGTTTCAGTTGTCTATGTAAAAGAAATTTGATTATAAAAGCAAAAAATCCTTTGGGAAATGTGTGTCCTTTTATTTCTTTAGCAGTTTTCCATTTGCTTTCTGTCGGATGGGCTTTTGGTTGTGCTTGATTCTTTTTTGGGGGAGAGGGATTTGTTTTTGTTTGCTTTTTCTTTTGCAGTGCACAGTGCCCATTGACAAAGCTGGTATCTTTTGTTTGACATCTCTTCTTCAGTGTCCTTTTCCTGTCCTCTGCTGGTGGAACGTGTTTTCTGTATTCCTTTCTGTACTCTCACATCCCTTGCTTTCTGTAGCCGTGTTTTTAATCTCCTGGAAATACACCATACTTGGAGCTGTTCAGATGAATTTGCATGACTGAGGTGGGCTTTTTGGGACAGACCTACAGCTCAACAGTTAGTTAAAGAAAATAACAAGAAATAAACGTTTTCCAATGATTCCTTTCCATCTTCCTGCAATTAGCTTTCCTTATGTGTTTCAGAACTAATTTCTATTGAGAGTTGAGTATCCTTCTGGTTTTATTTTTGTCCCTGGCCTCTCCAAAGCCTGCTCTGTTAGCAGTTCCTGCTCCTTTAGCAGTTCCATGATCCCTGGTCCTTCTGGATCTTTTCCTTCCCTTTGCCCACTTTTCTTTCATCCTTTCCCAGTTGTGTTACTGTTAAGTGTGGTGTGTATTGCGAGGCTTCTACCCAGCAATGTACCTTAGGTGGCTGACTTCTTTTGCTTTCTTTGTTTGTATTTTTTTTTTTAATTAAATTAATGGTATGGTATAAACTGATCTCCTCCAGACTGTTACCAACTTAAAATATGATTGAGTCTAAAATGAGCTTAAAAAAACCCATTTCTCGTATGATTCTCTTGTACAAGCTGATATATCCCAGGAAGCCTCATAGCCGTGAAGGTTTTTCCTAGGTGAAAACCAATGTGGACTGAACCAAGATTAAAACAGGACCTGTCAGAAAACTTATGTATAATCACATTAGACATGTATATTTTTGTGGACATTTTACTTCAAATGTTGTTACTATACCAATATTTTCTTGAAACGTATCCCTTTATTAAATTATTTTTCTACTGGAACTGATTTTTTTCTTTCCTATGGTTGGTCCCTTCAGTGAGATGCCCTTGGTGGGGAGCATTACCCAGGCAACAAACCCTCCTGGGCTCCAGCTGCTGTGGGAAAGGACATCCCTCCCTAAAGATGGGCTCCTTTCTTTGCCATTGGGCTCAGCCTTTTTCAGCTGTTCTGCATGAACTGCTGATGGCTGCACATAGGTGAAGTTGTTAGCGGGCAGAGAGGAGGTTAGAAAGAGCAGTGGGGCTGGCTGAGATTGTAGCAGCCTATGTTACTGATGGTAGAATCTGCACAATAACACTGGAGTTCTACAGAGCAAATGGAGTGTGTAACCTAGGACATGGGAGTCCTAAGCCTAAGGGGAACAAAAGAGGACTAAATTCAAGACAAGTTTCCCCCTTTGTTACTGTTTGCTGGTGCCTTGATCCTACCCTCCATTTCCTTTGGGGAGAAGGCAAATCTGACGTCCCTGTCCCACCTGCTTGGCAGATACAGCCTATGAGAGCTTCAGGATGGAGGCAATGTCTTGTATGGTCACAAGGTCTGCCAGTCAGCGGTTGTACAAAGGTTCAAAAGCACTCCCAGGAATTAACGGGGCTGAGGCAGGAGCTGTGAGGAGTATAGGAGGACACCCAGCAGGCTGAGAGCATGTGTTCCTCAAGGCCTGACTGGTCCCATCAGGCTTCTCATGAGGAAAGGGAGATTCAGTGGGGAGGATAGAAATAATCTCTTGGCAGAGTTAAGGCAGCAACCAAAGATAATGAGTGGCTGATGGCCGGCTCATTAGCAGGTGTTTATTTTCCTGTGGCCTGTTTGCCCTCCTGTAGGTACACGGGTGTTGACTGATGTCAGGTTTACAACAGTGGGAGAAGAGCCTGACATCGGGAGCTGATGGGAGTGCTGTGGATTGCACTGAGCACACCTGAGCATTCTGCTGGCAGTGGAAGGAGGTGGCACAAGCTATGCTGTGGACTCAGGAACCACAGACCGCTGGTGCTGCCAGCCCCCCAGGTCCTCCTGCTGGTGAGGACAATGTTGATCAGCCTGCTCAGCTGAGCACTACACCTGCTGAGGAGCTGCCTTCCTCTTAACAGCCCCTGCATGTCTTCAGGCACCCTGAAGGGCCCCTGGTTTGACTTGAGGATTGTCCAGGCAGCATCTCTCTCCAAAACGCCAGAGACTTAAGTTCTGCAGCAACTCCTGCTCGGAGCTATTCTGTTACTGGGTAAGGGACGTTGTGAAGCGAAGCAATTACACATCACAAGCACCTGCTGAGCAGCATGCAGGTCTTTCCAGCTCATGTTCTCTAGGGTGGGGAGGCATAGCAGGTGTGTAATGAGCTGCAGCTGAACCTAATCAGTGTGAGATGCAGAAAGCCTGCTGGTGAGTCAGTGGCTGATCTTTTTGTGACTTTGTGGATACAGCATGCTGGAGTCTATAGGAATAGTCTTTTGCCTTCAGAAGTTTGAGCTTGTGTTGGGTTTTGTTGGACCCAGTCAGGCTTAAACCCATCATCAGGAGTTACTCTTTTGTTTGTTGCATTCCTATGCAAGCGACAGTGGATTGTTCTAGTGAATTCCTGCCTTAAGACTGGCTTCATCTCCAGGACAAAGGAAGAACACCTCAAGGTTGGTGCCTGATGATATCTGTGACTGTATTTGTGATAGGGAGAATTTGGTACAGCAAGAAAAATACTTAAAGAAATAAATATTAATTAGAGAGTAAAGTTAAAATGCTGAGTTCAAACTATATCTACTAGTTGAAGGTACTAAGTCAGAGGTTAAATGTAATTTGACTCATGTACTTTGACTTCATATTTCTTGCTGTACCTTAGCTCCTTTGATTGTCTATATATAAGATGTGATGTAAGAGAGCGTGGGTTTATCGTGAAGATTTATTTGTCGTGGAGAGGTGAAGGAGTTGTCTGGCACTTGAGGGTTTTTATATCAGGTTCCGCTTTTGGCACATGGTGGAGCATTTGGAGAAGATCACATCATAGAATGCTGTAGTCAGCTGCTCTAAGGATGGACAAGAGGTTGTGTGTGATGCAAGGGCTCTGAGGAGAGAGCCATTGGGTTTGGAAGGGGTTGCTCTGCTATGAGGCGTGTTTAGGCATAGAGCTTCTGACAGAGTTATAGTAGAAGCTGCCTAGAGAACATGTTTTGGTCACTGGTAAAATTAATTGAGATAATGGAAGAGGATGCTGGAATGAAACATGGTGAGGTATTGGCAAAATGACTGAGGAATTACGTAGAGCTGTTTGTTTTCAAAGGTTTATCCAACAATCCTGTACAGAGCTTTGGCCCGGGTAGCAACTGTCTGAGAACTCTCCTAAATGCATGCAGGTCAGGTGTAGTTCTGTGCATGTGCTTCAGATTGCTTGGCCCCGTCTCCTAATACTCTGACACCTGAGGTCATCTTGTAGTGATTGGCTTTCAGTGGTAGTTAGGAAGGTGCTGAGGAATGTTCTATCTGTGCTGTTCTTTAGCTGCTCTGGGCTGGGGTCCCTGATGTAGTCAGTGGGACTTTGCAGGCAGCAGATGGGCTGTCGGCTGACTCAGCTGAGCTCCTGCTTGTGTAGTGCTACTAAGAATCTTGGAAAGCTTGTAATGAGAGCTCAGTTGTTTCTATGGATTTTTTATGCCTGCTGGTGTGCAGTTGCGAATATATAGGCTTTCTAGTGTAGGCAGATAAAATGATTACAGCTCTGTATAAAGCACAGTATGGTTGCTATACATGGCATTGGGATTCTTTGACCTTAAGATTTGCCCGTGTGTGTAAATTACCATGTGGAAGCAGAAAGTGAGTACCCAGCCTTTATGGAGGTGGTGTTCCTGTTGTTTTGTGGGTCAGAGATGTGTTTGGTTACAGAGCAGAATGAGGAACAGAGCCAATGAGCCAGGGCTTCTCCTGCTTTACTAACACCACTGATCTGTTTCTTAAAACTTCCACTGTTTGCTGGAAAGTGTTGCAGTCGGCTGAAATTTCTCTAGCTGAGCTTCTTGGAGTCAAAGTGAACTTGGTCCTCTATGTGTCCATCTCTCCTGTTTGCACTGAGCAATTTTTGGTCCAATTAGGTGACACAAAAGTCTTATTAGTGCCTTTTTCTAAACCACTTTTACTTCTGTGTGAGCACCTGCAAATGGCCCTTTGCACCTTAGCTCTAGGCACAGTGCAGTGTGTCAACAGCACTGCTGCTAGTTTGCCATCCTATGTTTAACGTAGCCGTGATTACACTGAGGCATGTAAGGAGAAGCTGTTGATAAGCAGCCCAAGTTCTCAGCAGAGAAATGGCACCAGAATAGCTGTAGTGTTGTTTCTAATTGCAATGGATGAGCAGCCTGGCTCATTAATCCTCCCTATCAACAGCACATAGCTCGTCTGCACCAGAATAGACCTGATCTCAGCAAACCTACATCCCGCCCTGGGCTCCTGTTTTTGACGTATTTGGACAAGATGAGATCTAGCACAGGCTGGCAGGGACTCTGTTTGGCTGGACTGCCTTGGACAGCAGGGGGATGGCCCTGGACTTGCGGGGCTGTGTGCTTTAGGAGGTGTCTGGGGTACAGACCCAACAGGTGCTGGCAGAGCTTTGCTGGGCAAAGAGTCTGTGTGCTGTGTTGCTCTTTTCTCTTTGTAGCTTTCTTCTTGGACACCTGCACAATGTGTTTCTGGAGGTTGCAGCTAGCACTGCTAATGAGCAAAACCTGTTTTCTTGCTGTCCTCACTGACTCCAGTTAAAGCTGTGTCTGGAGAAATTTTCTCTCAGGAGACAGTGTAAACTTCTGAAAACCAAACCTGACTCTTCAGCAGCATTCAGTACTGCTGCTGTCTCCACAGATCCCTGTGGCAGGAGAAAGTTTTGGTCATCTGGTGGTGGGTTCTATGTGATGGAGGGAATCTGTTCAAGGACAGTAGGGACTGTGGAGACAGGGCCAGTACAGGTGCAGTAGTGCTGATGTTTTGACTGCTAAATGATAATTCAGTCTAAATCACTACATATTGTGTAGGCAGATTGGTTTCTGGGACAGGCTGATGCCTGCTGAAGGCTTGGAATATTTTTGTCTGTTTTCTTCATTTTAATTGCATACATCCTATTGGCTTTGAATGCTGAGGAAGACAGCAGCACCCTCTATTACACCCAACTGGGTGGGGATCAGCCAGCTGCAGCCACTCGATATGCACAGTCTGGCTCAGCATGGGCTTCTGTAGAGCCAGGCCTTTTCCCACCCACTACCTTGGGAAGAGCTGCTTCTGGCAAGCTGGGCTCTTATGCCCCTCTCAGCTGCATTCTCAGGGTGACTGAGCTGGATTTGAGTTGATAAGCTGCTGGGGAATTAAGTAAATAAGCCCCTGCTACCTTTGCCTTGCTTTTGCTAAGATGACCATGCATTGTACATGAGGAAGCGGAGGAATCATGACATACTGCAATCTGTCAGAGCAAGGGTTGTGTGTGGGGAAACTGGGCGAAAGGAGATCTGGATTACTGTGAGATCCCAAAGAGATACTTTATAGAAATTTTGCTTCTTTAGCCTCTCTTATTCTATGTATTTGTCTGGAAGAGGCACTGCAGGCATATGTCCTGCAACCACAGAATGACAATGTACTACCTATTAAAATTTTCCTTTCAATTTCAGCTGGAGATGATATTTCTCTTTGCTTCCTTTTCACCTTAAAAGTTAAAAAACTGAAATGCTTTTAATGACTGGGGGGTGGAGAGATGCTGAAAAACAGAAGAAATAAATAGGGAAAACTGGATGCAGAAATGAGGAAATAACTCCCTTGGGCTTGGATATGACGCAGGACCTGTACTGTGTGGTGGGATGTCAGGAATTGATAGCTGGGCTCTTTGGGATGAGCTGCTAACCAGGGAAAGACAAGGGTGGTGTGAGCTCAGCACAGCAAAATAATAATCTTTCTTTACTCAATGGTTTGATATCACTGGCCTGTTTCAGAGTGACCCAGAAAGTTCCTACGTGGCTAAAATTCCACTCCAGTCCCTGTCTCTGAGCAGTGGAGAGAGATGGGTGGCTGAAGATCAATGCAGAGGCCAGAAATAAGCTGATGTGCAGGTGCTCACCTAGAAGAAAAAATCACTGTTCTAAAACACAGCTGTCTCTCATTATCCTGCTGGTAGAGCTGGGGAAAAAATAATGAAGTCTCCTGAGTCCCAGTGCTGATATGATACACACAGAGAGCTCTGGAGATGTTTTGTGTGCATCCAAGAGCTTGAGATCCTCCTGAAGCTTTCATCTTGCCAGTGGGGACCAAAGTTAGCTGTTACTGTTGGTCAGACAGTTGGGTCCAGTTGGCATCCCAGTACTGGACTTCCAACCCATTGGCAGCTTTGCACACCTGGAAACTTTCTATGCTTCCTGCAACCTTTTAGCCGTGAAGGTTTGGCTATGTTGCCTCAAGGAGAGTCCATGGGCACTTCATTATCCTGCTGACTTCATCGGTCTCATTGCATTGTCAGTACACTCATGAGAAAGCTCAGGTTTCAGTTCCTCATAACTTTGCTGAACTTCAGCTATTTTGAACTAAAATTTTCCATGCCAGGTGGGTGTTAAGGCTGAGTACCCCTCTGTGTTCAGCTGAGGCTGATTGACTCTATTTTCCTTCTGTCTGTAGATAATTCTCTTTTAACTTGATCTGATAAAAAATTTTGGAGTAATGTTTTGGTTTCTTTTTTTCCTCCCACTTCTTTGGGAAAATGATAATCATTAATTTTTTTTAAGAAAATATTAATTTCATTAGCAGCGAGGGAAATGCTGAAATACGTAATTCCAATAAAGTTTTGTTTAGGAAAATAACTGAAAATCCCTTTTGATAAGGTCAGAGTACTTCACTTTGACCTTTTCAGCAATGAAACCTTTCAGTTCTTCATTCCAAGAAAGGACTTGATGTTCTGGGTATGTATCTAAAATGAAATAAAGTTGCTGCTGGAAAGAAACTTTTTAACTCTTGTCAGAGCTCTTCAGCTTTGCAAGTCGACCATTTTTGATGTGGCTTGATGCTGGCAGTTTTTGAAAGGCAGGTGTTTCTTCCAATGGGGTAGCATCAGTATGTCCTGGTGGATAATACTCACAGTTTGCAATAGCTGATATCTGAATATCTGAGTGAGTGGAGGAGCTTTGCCTTATTTGTGTTATGGATTTCTAAGTGGTTAAAGCCAGCTCAGAGAAGGATCTGACCCAGCCTGATTTTGGTGGAAAGGATGCTCCTGAGCCCTTTTGGTAGAGCTTGTCTTTGAGCAGCTGGCTCTGCAGCATGGGTGATAGTTAAAGGAAGCCTGTACTCTTGTTGTGAGAGGGAAATGTCCATTCTTATGGCTGATTGCACTTGTAAGGCTGCTGTCAGTGTACCTGGAGGGTAGATGTTGACAGTACCTTTGTTCTACTAAGACTACATGTCTGCAAGTGAGACCAAATGGATGTGCGTCCCTGGCTTGTGTCTTAGTGTGAACATGAAATTCTACTTTTGTATGTGAGACCTTCAAAAGTACTGACATGTGCTTTGATATTGACTCCTGGCATATCTTTTGGCTGTATTCGAAGGTACTGTTCAGCTGGGCCCCCTGGAACTCATCAGCTCCAAGCCAACACCAAGAACATACCATGCTTCCAAGGGTGATTTTGTGGCTGTAGCAATGCAGTGTTCCTGCTCTGAGGGCCATGAGCTCCTTCAGTGCCTTTTCTTCAGCTTCAGTGTGTTGAAGTTGGTCCCTCTGTGAGAGAAGGGGACAGGCAGCAAAAACTTTCACAAAAACTTGCAATGCGTAATATAGGAAAATTAGCTGAGGGTGTGTTAAAAAGAACAAAAGTGTTTATAACTGTGATTAAACTCTTCCTGTGGAGAAGTAAAAATGATGTGCCAAAAAGGGATTTAATGTCTTGGCAATTTGTATACATATGCTTTATTTCTTTAAAGAGCACTTACGTGTTGTTCTCAGGGTTAGCTACCAGGGAACTTCTCATTTCACTGATGAGGTAAAAAGTATAATCTTAAACAACTTTCCAATAGCATTTCTCTTAAAATGTAAATTTTGGAATGTGATGCCTTGTTTGCTAGAAATCTGCTCCCCTTGTTTGGGTGCTGTGTGGATGAAGCTGGGATTATTGTGTCCTCTGAATTGTTTTATAGGCGTCTATTTCTTGTTCTTGAAAGTTGCTATCAACAGTTCAACAGACCTATGATCACAATGTTGGCAACCTAATTTCCTCAAAGCTCTCCTTACAGTCAGCAGCTTGAATTCAAGTGAAAGATGAACGGCCTTTTTGACCTGGTATTTGCTGTGTATTTTGAAACAGTAACCTCAAGAAAGGTGTATGTATATGGTTTATCAGCAAGTTTCATTTAGGTCTTATCTGAATATTTAACATGGCATAGTGTAGTTAGTGAAAAAAGGTGATTTTCTAGCATCTGTCCTCTACTAACAGTCAGGTGTTGAAGTTTGCAAATGTCCTTTTAAGCATCCTATTTTCTTTTCTTTTTACTGTCTTAGGACTGACATGGAAAGGAAACTTGGGGATAATTTGTAAGGAAAAATATCTTTATTTCTTCCCTTTTTCCCCCCTAGAACTCCCTCTGTTCCCTGCCTTCTAACTTTAGAACACTCAATTACTCTGTTCCAGACAGAATGCAGTATTTCTCAGAAAAGAGGGTCCTTTTTTTGCTTTCTTATCAGCCCCACTTTAACCTAGAAAATAAATCAGCAAGAGTTCAAATTCCAGTCTAGTTATTGAAACCACACTGTTGGAATAATTACAGAACAAGTCTGTATCTCTGTACCCATGCTTTTAAAATTACTCACAATTTTGGCAGTTCAAGCCAAAATTTGTGTACATATTTAAGTGTCTACTTACCAATCCAGATTTTAAGTTGTATCATGTTTAGCACCATTTTTTTTTAATCACTTGCTTGCTCTATTCCTGTCTCCACAGTTGGAACTGACCATAGCTCATGCTTACAGGCTGACCCACCTCAATTCACCAACGGCATTATTTTTCCCTCTGCTGGTACTTCATACTGTTTATCTTGTTCTTACTCAGTTTTACTCCATCATCATCTTCTCCTCAGCTGACCCTGAGGTTGAATACCACAGCAGTAACCTTCCACAAACAATTTGCTAGCCTGCTTTCTGTCATCCAAGCTGCATACTTGCTGCCTGATTGACTGATTTTTATTTCAAGTTTATTCTGTAATCCTTCAAAGGATTTTTTTTTTTAATCCTAAGAAGGGGATAATTAATGTAGTTATTCTATTAATGCACTTCCTTTTTTAACTGTAATTGTATTGAGATTTTTATATTCATACTATATTGCAATCCTGATAGCTACACTGAGTTTTAAAGTTTGTAAGATAACTTAAATTGACTTCTAAGTTGCAAAGAAATAAATTTAATTCCTTACTTGCGTGATAATGACCTGAAAATTTCCACCCCTGAAGATCCACATTCCTGTGCTCTCTTCCCTTGCAAATGGACAGCATGATCTTTAAGTTTGTACTTCAGAAACTGAGTTGGCTTGGAGTGTTGACTCCAGCTTCTGGAGCTCAGATGGCTCAGTGGGAGGGTGATGGGATAAGCCCATCTGCATTGCTATAGAGTCATTGAGGTTGTCAAGAGACCCCTAAGATCATGTCCTACCACCATCTCATCCCCACCATGTCCCATCATTTCTTTCTGAGGATAAATATTTTCTAATCACTGTCAGGTCATTTATGCAAACCCAGTTCTGACAAGTAGGTTCCAAAAGCTGAGGGACAGCTGTGAAATGCATCAGTTGCTTGTGAATGGATTTCAGCATCAGGAAAATGAAGTCGTAGGTTGGAGCATGCGGTTCTCCATTTAAAACAAAACAAATCATTCTTTAATATGTGAGCAGTTTCACCAGTGGAGGATCAGACTGCATATCTTTCATCTAAAGGCATTGTTGTTCCTAATCTGTGTGCGTGGGCAGGGAAACTGAGCTACTTTTCCTTTTATTTACTCTAAAGTAATATAACGCTGGTGCTAACCTGGAGGAAATTCTTTGGCAATAACACCCCCAGTGATCATTTGCACTCTGAGTGTTATATAAAAACAACAAACATATTTGCTGCCAAAATCTATAGAAGCATTTTCATGAATCTTAAAACAAACCCAGACTGTAGTAATTGCCTCCAGGCAGTGTTGAGTGGCATAAAGTTTGCGTGAGAAAGGTAAAGTAAATACATTGAATGAAGCAAACTTAAGTTGCTTTAAAAGTAGCTTTCTGGATAGTAAGAAATGATTCCCTCTCCACGTGTCTGTGGGTGATTGTGAAGAGACAGAATTGGTCAAGAGGCCATGGATTAGTGCTGGGCTTTCACAAGAGGAGGCAGTATTACTGACAACAGTGAGGGTAAGCAATTGGGAATGAGAATTTCTACCAGAGGAGATGAAGTGTTGATGCAGTTATTCAGCACTTGTGAATGAGCTTGTGCCCAGGGTGTCTGCACCTTACCCAAAGGCATCTTCACTAAATACTGTGATAATTGCTTTGCTTCACACTGATGTAACAGTGAGCTTTTGCCTACAGGATGCTACCAATAATAACGTTTTTTCAGAGTAAAAATTTGGAAACCTGCTGGTAAATGTTTCTGTTTCAGCTTGTTCAATGGGAATGTTTGTTTAGGACTACTGATAGCAAAGGAGAACTGGAGTCTTGTAGCACCCAGTTAAGGAGGAATGAGACATCTGTGGTCACTGGGAGTTTTAAATAATGTGGTTCCTGAGAAAGGTTTAGCAATTAATTAAATTTCTTTTCTTTTTTTCCTGCCTATATAGACACTCTGTTGGGTACTGCCAATGGATCATCACAGCACATCCATTGCTTCATGAGGTGGAAGCTTACCAAGTCCCCATGTATGACTCAGTTGGACTGATGTGTGATGGTACGTGAGGCTCTCGCTGATCAAGGGGTACTGCACTTTGTGCATTCAGGCTCCCTTATCTCTGCAACGATTTTTCTTTCTTAAGAGTATGCTCTTACAGCGGGCAGGAAGCAGTTAAAAGAAAACAGTGAGTGAGTTACTCAGTGCGTCTGGAGTACATGTTGATGGAGGGAGCGGTGGGAGAGTAAAGGAGTTTATGACTAAGCTGTCTTTCCAAGAGTAGTTAATACATAGGGATGCAGAGAGTTTACACCTAAAATACATCAAAACACTACATGTTGATTTGTAAAAGATATTTGAGCTTCAACGATACAGGAAAAGAGATGTGATGCCCTCAGACAATTAAGGAGCTTTTATTTCATGTTCTCACCACTTAAGTGTATCATGACAGAAAGATACTGTGCACCTAGATGTGCATAGGCATCCAGTTATACATAGTAGCCATTGAAGATCAAAGGCTACCAGTACCTACTGTGGTCTACCCCTACTGGGGGTCTGTGCGTGGCTTTGTGCGCAGTAGTAAACACTGTTGTATTGTAGGAAGTTAATGAAACCTTAACCAGTGAAAAATTAATGCTATGTTTTGGCTGGAAAATAGTGGTGTGCTGTTTGTTTGCTTTTCTCTCCTCCCTCAACCCAGTGTAAATTATGAGATGTGTGAATTAGTGACATAAGAATGGATGAGGTTTTTTCTGTGCTTACTTACATAAAGCCTAGTCCAAGTACATGTACTAAGAGGATATAGTTTTTCCTAATGTTAAACTGCAGCCTGTTATGGTAGTGATTCTTCAGCCTTTCCAGTAGGCAGAGCTCCCTGTTCCCCCTCACCATAAAGTGCAGTCTCAGCCCCATCTGCACCCAACACTGTTAAAGAGTATCAGGAGAAGAGTGTATCTATTTTATGTATGATTAGTAAATTCCACAAAGATGTAGTCCTAGTATTGCTTCGGGCAGCCCTATGACAGGGCTCTCTGGAGACAAGGGGATGTCATGGTGGTGTGGCCACTGGTATGTTTCTTGTGACAAAAAAATGCTCGGCCATTTCTTCATTGGTGTGTGGGAGTATATGTGGTGAATAGTGTAGAACTGTCCCATGCCCACGGGCAGAACCTTACCTTTGTTTTGTTGTGTACCTCCTGTGGCAAAGGAGATGCTAAAACAATGTAGAAATGGCCACGAGATAAGGGCAGTCTCACATAGATGCAGGCGGGATGCTAAGGCTGGACAAGAGGTTGTAAGGACACAAGCTGTAGCACGACATGGCAGAAGCAGGTAAGAGCAAGCACTTGAGGCTAATCCAACTTGCCATGTGATGTCACACTGATGAGCACAGGTACGTCCAGCAGAACATTGATCTGGCAGCTTCGGGTCTGCCTGGTGCACGCAAAGTTCAGGTAGCTCAGAGCACTGTGTTCCCCGTTCCTCTCGCAGACCTGAAATGTGTGTGTTTGTATTACTGGCTTTCTGACATTGTCTGCCTGTTTACAAACCGTGCTTTCTGTGATTGTGTATATTAACACTTGGCAGCTTACATAAATAGGCTTGTTTCTGATACACAAAAAGCAGTGAGCTCCAGCTTCTCGAACTGACTGCTCTGCTAACAGAAATAGAAAATGCTTTTTAAGTCCTTCTGACTCTGAGCGCTGCACCATGAGCCAGTCCTTTTTAGTAAAAATAGCATTTCCTTACAGAGTCTTTTGGAGTGGCTCAGTATCTCTGCTTTTCCTTCCACTTCTGTGCTTAAAGAAAACAAAAATACCCACACTGATTAATTAATCAGGCTTTTCTCTGCATAAACAATGAGCATTTCTGGCAGCCAATCTGATATTGCTATCTTCATGCTGTCCACTGACATTTGGGGAAATCAAGCTATTTCCAAAGGACTAGTTCTGCTGGAGGTTTTGGGCGAGGTTGTGATGTGTTAAATAATAGATTCTCTTATTTGTACTGACCTGACATTCTTGTTTTTATTATTATAATTATTTTTTTACTGAGTAATTTATGTGATTGCTTGACTTAATGTGAGCTGATGACTTTCCTTTCTCTACCCATGTGCCAAGCGGTCAGCACATGGCGTCATGCCTTGACACAGAAATATGAAGAATCTCATCTGTGAAGCTTCATTTTTTTTTTTTCTTAATAGATTTAATCTTTATTTTTCTCCCTGCTGTGAGGATATGCAGGTTACTATATGAGATGAGATGGGGTGCAGCACAGCACCATAGCTGTCTATCCCAAAGGCAGGATTTTTGGTATCAACAGACAGGCCAAACAGCAGGTGAGCCCAAAGAGGCACCTAGGGGAGTTGAACATGGGATGGCTGACCTCACTGTGGGAGATGGGGAAGGCTGTGCACAAAGACCTGCCTGCTCTGACTTCCAGTTTGCCTCTGGAAACTGAGGTCGTTACCCTGTCACGCCAACTTGCTCAGCTGGGCGGCTGCCTCCTAGAAGATCATGCCGTGAGGCAGGGATGTGGTCCAAACAGCAAGAAAGGGACATATGGGAATGTAAAGGAAGGTATCATCTGGTTAGGGAGCCCACCTCAAGGAGGAGAAAGAAACCAGGAATCTGAAAATTGCATCTCCCATAGACCTTTCCTCAGTTACAGTATGTTTGTGTATGAGGCTTTGCTGTGGTCTCAGATGATGCAGAGGCCACATAGGTCCATCACAGGGATTCTGACCTATTTCATAGTTACTTATTTCCTTGGTTAGTCATTTCTCTTTTTTATACCTCCATATCAGCTGGAATTTCTGTTTGAAGCTTTTTGGAGCGCATTCTTTCTGAAAGCCTTGCCTGGGAAGATAGAGAGGATTGTTTTGATATCTGTGTAATAATCTAGATCCTCTATCAGTGTGACTTATTAGATAAGACCCTTGTTGGGTATCAGGAAGCGTGTGCAATGTTCTCATCTCTCTGCTGACGTATTGTGCAGCTTAACTAATCATTCTGCCTCTCATTTCTCACTTGTAAATTGAAGCTGATGATGCTTGCTGCCCTTTGTAATGCACTTTAAACCTGCAGAAGGAAATAGCTATGGATGATCAAAAGGAAGTCTGTACTGTTCAGTACATCAAAACAGTGTTTTATTACATGAATTCTGCTACTGGAAAACTTGAATTTATATTTACAATGGTACAAATCTGAAAGCTCGTTGACATCAGTGCAAGGCTTTATGCTGATTTCAAAAGGCATTAAATGAAGCTTTATATAGAGACACCAGCTTTTTATTTTACTTTTTTTTCTGCTGACTGTTGTATGTGCCATTTGTTGATATGGCATTTAATTCCCTTGAACTACCCAGAAAATACTCAGCAGATATAAAATATGGAGGTCGCTGTTTTATTTTGGTAGCAGAGGAATTCTGAGAAGGACAAAGAGGTGCCAGCTGTAGCTGGGGCATAGGACCACCATGGGCAAAGGAGTAAGCCTTCAGTCCACAACAATTAAACTGCACTTTGTCTTCTCTGACAATGCCTAAGCTGTACTTAGTGCTCACCCAGTTTCTTTTTTTCTTATGTGTGTTCTCTGGCTCCTGACTTAATTGAATCCAGGCATTGTGCAGCTGGGAATTAAGAAGTGTATCCTCCTTCCAGTGTCCCTTTCTCAGAGCTGCTCCAATTTTGGAGGACTGCTGATAAGTCTTCTTCTTCATGCATGGTTCTTTATTTACCCCTTCTTTAGAACAACTGCAGCTAACAACAGGGGTGGTTATTCATAAGGTTTGATAAGCATCTGTAGCATTTCCTCAGGCTCCAAAATGAAATGACTCTTTTCATCATCACCTTGGGGTGTATAATAGATAAGAGACAGCAATAAGTTATTTCCATTTGAACACTGTGTCCTGAAGTTTGAATGGCTGAGTCAATGAGGCAGTCAGAGATGAGAATTTTCAGTAGCTTCTTGATAATTCATGAGCTATGCAGCACACTTTATAAACTCTGAACAGCTTAATAGCATGGTGTTATGTGGCCAACCCTCTGTAAAGCAAGAGGTGACAGCTCAGAGTTCTGTGACCAGTACAGTTCATGGCCTAATTTGAGTGATTAGCTCCTCTTGTCTTTTCTTTCTAGAGTGAGCTTTCCTAGCTTCCTCTTGCATCACTTGGTTCCTGATGCACTTTTGGTTGCTGAATTTAAGAGTGATTAGTTATGGCAGTTGTGAAAGCTGATGATTAAACTGTGATGAAAACATTGTAATGTTCTTTTCTGTAAATTAAATAGACCGAATGGTGTACATCCTTCATTTTCACTCTGTTCATTTTTCGCTGATCCTTCTATGAATTTTTCAGCTGTTCTCCCCTAGAACTTCTCCAACACTCAAAGAGCTGAAGATTCACTCTCAGAGATCTAAATAATCCTTTGGACATCTCTCTTAAAACTCAACTCTGTGTTACTTTCCATTAAACGCTCTCCTGTTGTTTTTAGAATGCTGAGTATCTCATCTCCATGTGCAATGAATACATGTTCTTCTACCTATTTCTGTAGTACTGAAATAACCACTGAAGGAACTGCAGTATTCATTACTACTGCTAACTCTGGTTCCATATCGTTTGCTTTTCTTCTTTGCATGCTCAGAGACCAATCCTCTTTATTGTCCTAAATTCAGGGTTTTTTTCAGCCTTCTTATTCTGTGTTTACATTTATATCTCTGATTATTAACTTCACTCTTGTCACAGTACTTTAGTTTTGGGTTTTTTGTTTCCTCCTTAAGCCAAATGCTTTTATAATCACTGAAGGCTTTCTTGGTATGTGGCATCTTCATTTCTAGGTTATCTAATAAAGTGCTGTTAAAAATGATAACTTGTGTTTTTGTTTATGGTTATCTTCCTATCAGCTGTTCATAATTGGATGAAATGGCAGGAAGTAGAGTTAGATTAGTGATTTGGGCTCTACATTTGTGATGTTCAATATGAATAGCCGAAGCATGTTCTCATGCATTGAAAACATTTGGTTTCTGTTCCAGCTTTGTGCTTGTTTGCTTTCTGCTAGATCAAGTCAAGGAACAGTGTTTTTTGAGCCAGAAAATGGTTGAAATTGCAGTTGATGATTTAAAATGATGGCCAGCTTACTTTTTTGGCAGGTTGACATCTTCCAAAATAACTTCCTTATGCTGAAGTTCTGTCCATCATGCCTAATGAGAAAGCTGTGTTGGAGAGAAACACTTGGGGAGCTCATTGCCTTGTTCACTAGTGTGGTTTGGAGATGTGTAGGAGATTATGATAATTCATTAATCTGCGCTGTGTCTTGCGTAGTATTGACTCATACATTTGTTTGTTGTTGGGGTGTCAGTGACAACAAAGTTCTGTACTTGACAGAAAAAGTTACCTCTTCCAATTAAGGCTTCTCTGTATGAGCAGTATTAGCCAAGAGCAGCCTTTGCTGTTTTCCCTAGGCCATCTGAAATAATTTTCCATCTTTCTTTATTCACTGCATTCTCTCTAATAACCTGCTTCTGTCTTGCAGTATTTACATGCAGTTCCCAATAACATCTATAATTTATAAGCCTTACTTCCAGAGCACTGAGACGCATCAAAACAATGTCCAAAGAGCATAAAGCAGTCTTTCCAGCTTTGATATTTCTTTATTTTTAGCTGTTTTCCCCATACAGAACATTATGACGTTTGGTTGCAAGAGCTGATAGAAAATTTCTAACCTGTGTTGACTGGAACCCAAATGATTGTGAACTTGTACATTTGATGCAGGCTGTTCCCTTGGGCCTATCTGATGAAGATCTCACTGATATGCTAGAAAGAATCATTGCTGGAAAAAACAACCCTAGTTTTACCAGCTAAATATTTTAGCAGCTGATTAAGACAATTCTGCTTCATCATTTTGTGTCGCTTTCTAGATATGAGATTGCTTTAAAAACAATGAAACAAATAGTAATGGAAGAAATATTTACTACATCTTCCTTCCTGGTATTAGTTTCTGTTAGCAGCCTGCTTGCTCTCGTTTCATTCCTTTCTCAGTACCTCACGTTTTTAGGGGAGAAATGGCACCAACAGAGAAGCAGAGTTACAGGAGGACAAACTTAAGACAGCAGATGATGGCAGAACTAGGAAAAAAGGTATTTTTCTAACCCAATGTATGCTAGCATAGGTACCTGTATAGGTAACTTCAGCTCCTCATGCTACCAAGAGCTGCTCTGTAGCATGCTATGAGGAGAAAAGATCAGTAACAGCACAATGTACTTGGCCACTAGCAAGCATCACCTCTGCCTGTTCTGGGTCAGGATGCAAAATCCTCAATTTCAATGGGGAGTTTACTGCTGAGGGAACAACTCTTACCACCAGGCATTGCCGATGTTACTTCTGTGGAAAGGGCTGGGCTTTGTTTTCTGTTTTTCTATTCTTGTCTTCTGAATTAAACTTAATCTAAAGCCCTTCAGTAGCAGCCAAAACTACCAGAAGATTTATTTGAAAGCTTTCATGAGATAAGACCTTCTAAAAAAATTGGTGTTTTTTATGTTTTAAAGCTAAAAGCGTGTTCTGGCTCAATTGGAAATCAAAAGTCCTAATGTCTATGCCATGTATTCTGAATTCCTGGGGAGGTATTTTTAGACCTGCAGTTAACACTGCAAGCTTGTCAGCTCTCCAATGGGTGTTTAAGGTCTTCTGCAGACTATTTGTACACTGGCTTCAGAAGCTCGCTGATGTAATATGATGTATGGTGTGCCCAACTCCTGGGCCAGTTGGCCAGCAGCTGAGCAAGAAGCTGAAAGCAATGGGCCTGTGATAGGAAAAACATTTTGGGGGGGATATGAGCAGTAAATGAAAAAGACAGAGTTGGGTATTTGAGCCTTTGGGCAAGGGGGTTATAAAGAAGTGACTTTGATGTTTAGAAGGGATGTTAAAACCAAGCAAGAAAGGTCTCATTAAGGAAAAGAGCACAACTTCTATGCTAGTCTACAGAAGCTGGACTGACCTGGTTTGCAGCCTTCTTAGTATTTGACTACTTGGGAAACTAATAATTGCTTACTTTTAAGACACAGTATGTAACAGGTTACATCCCACTGTAAAAGAGACATGAAGCAAAGAATTTGGGTAATTAAAAATGGGAGGAAAAAAAAAAAGCAGGTATCAGGCCATGTATGTATGATGTGATGTACTGTCACTTAAAATGATATAAAATTTGTAGGGGGCTTAAAGGCTCCTGCAGTATGTCATTACCTTGTTCACTGAGGCATATAATCCCAGTGATGCTGAGCACTCTCGCTTTTGTTTTGCAGTGTCTGCATCCATAGTGGTTGGGGAGATGCCTGCAGTCCTCATGGAATGCATGTTACTCTAGTGGGAGTTGTTCTTGCACATAGCAGGGAGGTTGTGCTATAGGTGACTGAAGGTCCCTCCTAATCCAATCCATTATATGACTTTATGTGAAAATTAAATCTCAAAGAAAGTCTTTTCTTAAAAACAGAATATATTTGACATGTTATTTTAGCAATCAATTTTAAGGGGCAAGAATGTAAAGAAATGGATTTAGCCAGAAAGATAAAGTTTGGACTTGGTGTAAAGTGACTAAATCCCATTTGAGAATTTCCATTACCATATCAGTATGAACTCCTATTGCTACCTATAACAAGGTGAAGTTATAGTCCTTATATATAATCCTGCTCTGATGAATGCTGCAAACCATCCTTCTTCTACTAATGTGCTTTTTAAAAAGTGCTCACAGACCCACTAGTGGCATATTTACTATTCAAAACTGTAATGGTGACTAAGCTTTGGCTGGACAGTCATAGGGGAGTGCAGGACAGTGTGCAGGTTCAGCTGCAGGCCCTGTGTGGGGCTCTTGGGGAGGATTTCGTTATGTTTGTTATATTTACCTTTGCATTCAACTCTGTTTGCTTTGGACAAAAATAGGCATCTTCAGGTCTTCGCTCCAGATGTGTTCCCTGCCAACACCACCTTGTGCTCAGCCCCAGTCAGAGAACTGGCTTTGGAAGCACCTGAAGGGATGCATCCTTGGAAGGGAAAGCACTATTACTTGCTCTTGGAGCTGGGAAGGTATTTAAAAACCTCAGCCAGATTATGAAGTTGTGTTATGTAAGGCTTGAAAAAGTGCAGATTGCCTTTTTTCAGCTAATCTGTCAGCCATCTGCTGGCTTGCTGTTGTTTCACAGCAAATACAAGCTGCTTTAAGTTGTTCTTTTAAAGTTTTCATTTAATTCGATTTAACTGATTGTTAACTAGTTCATTTGGTGTGTGCTTGTTGAGGTGATAGTGCCCAAAGAAGGCCTCTCAGTGTGCTGTACTATGTGCCTCCAAGCCCCCAGGCTGCCAGAAACAGTTTGTCAGGCAGAAGAGAACCACTATGTAGCAGATTTATAAACTTGGAAATACACTATAAACTCATTTTCCTCACCTGTCTGCCTTCAGTTCTGCTTGCACATGTTCCACTTGGTTTCCTTGGCTGGCCATGCCTAGTACCGGCGCTTGGAGGGAAGCTATGTAGATCCAGTTATTGGGCAGCCAGCAAGCCAGCTGCAGTGAGAAGCATCATAAATGTCACTAATTTGGAGGGCTGCTCTGCAGCTACAAGTCACTCCAGCTATGTCAACCCTGCACCTATTTATAACCCAGCAATCTGTCACTGAGGGCTTTCTGCAGTTCTTTGCTGCATGCCACATGGGTTGTAATGCAATAGCTGGGTTTATTATAAGATTTCCTCTACCGCTCTTTAGAAGTGGCAGGTGCACTGTTGGTAGGGCTCTGGTAACAAAGTGTAGGTAAGGAGGGAAGCACCTGGAGGGACAGGACATTGTTCCTTTCAAAATATAGATTGAGGATGTAACATCACTGTCTGCTCCTACCTAGGGAGTATGCTGGAGGCTTTGTAAATGGAACCTCCAGTTGAAGTTGTTCTTATAATTGCTCAGGTTGAAAAAGACCTTCAAGATCATCTATGTAGGGACAGGTTTCCCAAATGATGAGCATTCTCCCAGCATGTCTGTGCTGTGCAGAGCACTGTGCTCTGAGTGATGCTAATTATGCCCACCAGTGCCCAGCTCAGCTCCCACAGACAGTACTGCTGCTGCTGCAGTCCACAGTAGTGCTCACTGATGCCTCCAAAACAGGAACCCCTCTGGTCCAGGAACAGCTGGGCATGGACCCAGCTTTTGCTCTGAAGGTAGACCCTCATGTGCAGTGCCCCAGGACATGGAATATGTTGCACCTATTATTGGTGATGACTTGGAGGGATGGCAGCTTACTGGATATCCCCCATGTGAGACTTAGAGGGTGAAGGGTAGGCTATTTCATATACTGCTGGCTGAGAGACAGCTGCAGCTGTCTGTGCCTGCCATATTATCTGAGGAAAGGACCTTAAAAAAGGCAGCACAAAACAATGCTCCTTGATTTCTCTTTTTATAAGCTAAAGCTTATAGGGTGAGTGTAAATTCTAAAGGGGTGAGAAGGCTGGTGCAGATAGTCTGGGGGCAAGAAAACATGCTGAGACTGGGACATAATGGGAAGGATGATGACACTGGAGCACTTTGCTTGGAGGAAACATAAGGGCTGGGAGGGGTACGGAGTATATGGAAGCAAAATCGAGACTTGAAAAGGAACTGAGACAAATAGGGGATAAGTAGGGAAGAAGGACCTGAGCACTTTCTATACTGCCTCTGAAGTGGTCTGAGCCTTTGTCCTCTGCTGCTAGAAGACAGCTGCAGTGACTGGGTCTCTGCATCCTCTGCTATGCACCGTTCTGGTGGCCCTCTACAGCTCTGGGGCAAATATCTCACCTCAGGTACTCATGTCTCCCTAATTTTGGCTTCCAGGGCCAGGTGCAGGCTTCTGTGAATGAACAGTGGCACCATTTGGCCACTGAGATCTGGGAAACACAGGGTGCTGGAGAAGAGGGAAATATACCTCAGTAACTCCTTGTTAAACAAAGCATAGGCCAGGGAAAAGCAAAACAGTATGGCACTGTATAATTAGAGAGTGTCATAATGGATGAGGATGCCTTAATTCCCCCATCAAAGCATCTTTGAGCATTTGAATTCATATCACTGGTGCATTTTTCTAAGTATTATTGGACATAATGTAGCTGTAAAATGCAATACACCAAATGAGGACGATTACCTCTGCTCACCGTGTAAATTCTTAATGAGATTCCAGTTAGTAAATTGGTGTCCTGCCCTTTGAGTCCCCTTGTGCTTATTCTCTGGCATGATGCAATTCCACTTCAGAATGGGTTTCCAGCTGCAGGAGAACCTAGGCTTTAATCCAGGCAGACATTCTGACCCCCTCTCCCATGGCACCTCTTCCAAGCAAATATTTTTACAGTTTAGTCTTTCAAAGCAGGCAAAGAGATCTGTGAAAATATGATCCTCTCAGGGGCATGATGCCATTTATATTGTCTCATAAGATGTCATAAGGCATCATAAAGTGGCAAAAATTCATGGTGTCCAGCTGGGTACAGCAGTGTTGTGATTTCCTCCCACCTGTGAAGTCTATGTTTGCGGCCCTCTGGACTTTGAGCTGGATGCTGAGGAAAGGGTGCGGTTGTACCAAGCTTTAATGAATATCTTATGCTCAGCTTTAATGTTCCCCTTTCTTCCTGGTCTTCCACTGCCTAAACATTTTGTTGTCTAGAACATGGGTTTAAAGGTGTCGCTTGGGGTTGAATGCTGAAGGTATGTGGAGAAGGGACTTGGTTTGCCATGTACAGGTGCTGGGGGGATCCAGAATAACTGCTCATTGCATTTAACAGGCATAGGGACCAAACCTGGTCATCAAACTGTCAGAGATTGGCAGTAGGCAATGCTCTTTCACTTGCCTTTCTGACGCTGCTGCGGTGTCAAGGTAGTGGTAGCTGCTTCTCTACACAGTGCACATGAAGTTTAGTGGGAACTATGTTCAGAACCTGCTTTGATAGAGCACTTGTCAAAATGCTACCAAAGATATGACCTTCAATGTAACATCAAACTTCAGATGAAATGTGGGTCTGACATTGTGTCAAAGTACAGTAGCATAAATAAGATATTGGCCATAGGTCTCCGGATGACAGATGTAAGTATAAAGTGTGCTTTCTAAAAATAGTGTACGTGTAGAAGGTGCTGGCTACCAGAGTGTGCCATAGATAACTGAAAGAATAAAAGCAGCATCAGCAAAATTCATTGTGAACATGCAACACTTCAGGGCACCTGGATACTGGGGGTCAGCTGGGGATGAAATGGCACCTGTATGCAATAGATCTCTCTGGAAGGGCATGATATGGGTTGGGAGGTTAGGCTGAGGATTATATCTGGAATGTACACAGACATGAACTCTAATAAAGATGAAGTACTACTTCTTTATGTTTCTTTTCTTTATAAGGGAGAGTTCTTCAAAGACTTCCTGATCTCCTATTCTCTGCTGTCTTGAGATGGTTATTTGCTATCAAGGCACTCCTGTATTGAGTGGTGGTGCAGATGTTTGCCTCGCAATTAGTCCAGTAGAGGATGTGACAAACCACTTGTTTCCAGTGCATGTGCATATTTTTATATACCTATGATCACAAGTTCTTCACTGCTTCCCTACTGCTCTTGGTTTTACTCACACTACTTGGCAGAATAAGGTACTAGTCAGGCTGAGAAAAAGTTACAAGATCTAATCATCAATGAGTGTTCTCTTAGCAATGAGATCTGCTCTTGTGGCAGAACTTGTAGCAGAAGTACTGATAAAACAAATGTGCAAGAAAGACTACTGATGATGCTGTAGAGAAAGAGAGCTGTAAATGCAGCTCTGCTGTTGGGCTTTGTGTGTCCAAGGGGTGCATGCTCCTCTATTTCTTTCAGACCTAGCTTTTAGGTCCTAATAGTCCTGACATATCAGATGATACAGTAGGATTGAAGCTGGTGCTTTGATCTTCAGGGAAGTGATGGTAGCTATCCTTAAAGAATTTTGTGTGTGGGGAGGAAAGTCTAGTTTAGGGAAATGACATAGAAGGCTATCAGTGCTGGTGTGAAACTGCTAGCAAGTGGAGATGGTGATGGAAAGTGTTAGGTGGGTTTTGCTGCCTTGCTGGTGCAGCTGACTTGTTCCTTCACTTACATGCAGGAAAAGTGGGACCTGCACTTGGGCTGGAGTGAGAATTAGACTTTGGTATGAAGTGGAGAATGTGTAACAGGAACAGAAAGCCTGAACTGATGCCTTGGTCTGAGGTTTTACCAAGAACTTCTCTAATTATTAATTCTCGCAGCTCTAGCTATGGAAGATGGTTGCTTTTCTCCAAAAGGAGCATACTGAACTAAATAAACCAGGAGACCAAACAAGGGTTTTTTTCCTACAGCAGTTTGAAAATATAAATAGGTTGTGACATTTCTGTTTTATGGACACTTGAAGTCCAGAGAGGATGGAAAAGCCCATAGGTATTGCTCTATTCACCTTCTGTTGTAGGTGATGAGTACATGCTGGAGGTTTCTGCACAGCTGAGATCTGTCAGAGTCCAGTCTTGCTTTCACACCAGCTTATTTCTGAAAACATTTCTAGTGGAATAATATGATATATTATGAGTCGAGCAGCCGAGCTGATGAAATGTTGGATGAAAGTGGCTCTCCTCTTTACTCTTTTACTTTAGATTCAGCACTGCAAAATCACTGATCTCTGTGAAAGCACTCTTTGATTTATACCAGCACTCCAAGAAACAGTTTGCAAGGCACGGAACAAATTTTGTTTTACTCCTGAGCAACCCATCACTTCCCACCACCACTGCCACGTGCACCATTTAGGTGTGATATGAGCACAAAGGCACTGATGGGAAGCTTCCTCTGACTCTGTACAATAGCAGTTAACCCTCCAGTAGAGCAGCTGCACTGGAGAAGGGAGTTCAAATGTGATAATCCAGAGCAGTTTCATTCAGCCAGTGGAGGGTATGCCAAAATGGCATCTTCCAAAATTCTAAGACCTGTGTGGAGCTAAAGGGTAGAGAACCTTAAAGAGGTTACAGGTAGCAGACTCTTCCCTGTCAAGGGGCTGCTGGTACCTGGGTCCTGCCATCAGGATGACAGGGCTTGAGGAAGCAGGAGGTAGCTGCATGGGCAGTGGGAAGGAGGAGTCACATTTTATTCAGATGAGTGCAATGTGACAGGTGTATTTGGCTTAGCAGCCAGATCTTGTGGGTTTGATTTCAAAAGTTTATATTTTCTTTCCGTTAATATGTTTTAAGTGTTCTTCTTTATCAGGTGGCAGAAGTTCATTCCTCTCCATTCACCTTTAAAAAATGTGTGAATGATGCATGGTTGAGCAGAGTGCTGATGTATCACCACTTCCCTGTGCTTCTCTGCATTAACTTACTCATCCATGTTTTCTGGCTGGAGCTGGCTGAACAAACTAGGTGAACCAGGGTAGATGACAGGCAGAGCTCTGTCAGCATGCAAGGTGTTTTCCTTGTGCATAAAACAGTGATATCACCGTGAAGCAGACTTCTTCTACAGCTTCTTCCTTGGCACATCCGTGGATGAGGACTGAGTTCAGGACTTCTGTGTGCACACAGGTCATGCAGCTGAGGAACGGAAGTAAGCATAGTACTCTCTCCTAATCAGGGAAGAAACGTTTCCTGCCAATCTGAATTTATTTGCTAGGAGTTGCACTGTCTTCAGGAGTTAGAGGTTAATCTTCTAGACATTGCTGTTCTCATTTCATATAGAAACAATATTTGCATTGTGGGAATATGCGATCAAATTTATTTATTGTACCATTTAAATCAGTTTTGTTGTAATAACTTCTACCCTAAATTAGATAGGTGCATAAAGCAATAAGATCCCCTTTAAATACTTTATTTGGACTTATGATTTTCTCCTTGAGAAGTACAGGGCAGGAGTAAACGCATTGCCTAAGAGAGCAATGAAATTTACAGTGTAAAAAATCAAATGCCAAAATGCCCAAAGCATTCATGACTTGGAACAAAAAGAAGAAAAGCTCTGTCTCTATTTCAGTTGCCCACTGCTTTACCGTATATGAAGGTGACCCTCCACAGCCCTTTTCCCATGTTTTATAATGGAGCAGAGCAGGCTGTAAGTGATTCATGCCAAGGGGATAGGTTTTCAATTGGTTTCAACCCCCGGCATGTTCCCAGAACTGCTGGCACTGCACATCCCACCTGGGGGCCTGGCAGCCAATGTGCAATCATCACCTGCTGTCAGCGAGCCTGTTACATGCCTTTGACCTAGAAAGATAATAATATCCTGATAACAATAACAGAGCTCATGTGAGATGATGGATTTTGCCATATGTGAGAGCTGGTCTTGAGGGGACCTGAACTGGGAGCTACATAGGTTTTGTGACCCAAAGGAAGTAATAAGCACGTGGCAGCTCTGTACTCAGCACGGCTCTGTGTCCAAACTCTTCTTTCTGCCTTTGTCTGTCTCCACCTGCCATTGTTTTCCCAGGGGTCACCCATAGTGGCCAATATATCATCCAAGACTCTCCTTTACAGATGTAATGTCATCTCTGCCCATCTGTAGCAGAGTCGAGGGCACCACCTTCTTCAAACAGCAGGTCAAGAAGATGATATCTGCGCAAACACAATGTGACTGCTCCTAAAACATTTCTTCAGTGATTACAATGCAGCCCACTCAATCTAGTAATAAGTTGTCAGTGCACTGCTGATAATAAGCAAGAGCAGGGGAGACGTATAATGAATAGATGATGTTTGATCTTTATGGTGGATCTTCATAATTATGCATAAAAAGCAAAGTAGAAAAATGACTGAATATGAGGTTTCTCTCCGCACGTGATAACTTCAGCTCTTGGGAAAAGCCTGTGAGTCACTGTTGTGCAGCTCTAGTGTGTGAGAGTAGCAGAAGAAGAGTATTGGAGTCATCCCACATGCAAAATCTAGGGAGTAATGCATAGAAGGAGCAGGAAGTGTCATGTTTCCACATAATCGCCTGTATGAAAGGGGTGTTTCAGGTGAGGGAGAATATCAAATCAAGTGATAATCAAAGAAAGCTTTTCTTCTCTTATGACCATGATTGGCTTGGAATTAGATCAGGTAGCTCTGTAAGCTACTCTCATATAGTCACTTGCAGACCCCTGGATGTTTATCTGGATTTATTCAGCAATGTGAAGATGCCTATCAGACTTAATGACCAACTAAGAGCACAAATGCAGCTAACTTTGAGAAATGCTTGTATGTTAAAGATAGGCAATACTATACATGTGGTCAAACAGTGTTGAGCTTTAGTACTGGGTGTGGTTATGTTCTATTTCACACTCTGCTCAGACTTCCTGTGTTATTTTAACAAGTTGCTCAACTTCAAGTGCTTCAGAACTATGCATGTACTTATTTGTGTTGTTTTTGCCTGTCCCCAAAGACTTTTATTGTACTATGATGATAGCAACCATATAAATGCTTAAATAGGTAGATGCAATTATCCCACCAGTTTCTCCATCCCCTTGTCCCAAACGTGTGTTTGAGCTGCGCTGAAAAGCTGGTACTGTGGGAGCTGGGATCATATCTTCAGCAATCTTCCCTTAATTTCTTAGGCAAGCAAATGCATAGTGAGTAGTGCAGTTTTCTTTCTGCTCTTCCAGTCTGAGCTCTTGCCCTGACCTACCAGATGGGGAGACCACAACTGAAGCAGGGGTCTACAACGTGAAGGCTGAGGTAGATATTTCCAAAAACATGCCAGAAGGAGCACAGCACAATATCAGAATAAATGTGGTATCCACAGCTGTCAAAGTCCATTGCAATACAGCATGAGCTCACTTATTTCATCCTTTTTAGGATAAATCCTCTGCACTCAGTCCGAAAATTGTTAATCTGTTCAGTTTCAGACTTAGTCTCATCATAGCTTTAAAACAAAATAATGTAGTCCAGACGAATGACTGTACATCAGATGTTAGTGAGGCTAGGTCACACCCAATTCACAGTCTGAGTATTTCTCCTCAGAATCTGTTGTCTCTGTCAAACAGACAGGGAAAAGGTGCTTTTCCAAGAGTGGTTTGTTGGGGCTGGGGATACTGAAAGGAGAAGCAGAGTTTCTCAGCTGAAAAAAAAATGGGAATGCACTTCCTAGAAGTAGCTGGGGAGGGTTAGGGATCCCACGTTTTGAAAGATGCTTAAACACTTTGTTGCGTACTTTGAGGTGACAAGAAATATTTCTTCAATCTACTGCTCACCTAGCTCATAGACATCCCTCAGTCCACTTGCATATAATATACTAACCCCCCAAATTAATAACTTCTGCAGCTTCTGCTTATATATACATATATTTTCCCCCTTAGATACAGTGTATTTCTTTCTGCCTCTGTGGCTCAGATGTTCTGGGGCAACCTCCTGTAGTTAAATGCCGGGTATGCACCAACAGTGAAGGAACTGCTGCAAAGCAGAGCAGTGCCTATGGCTAGGTACTAAATTCAGTTCTCTTGTATCTTAATCCAGTGCCTGAGCCATAAATCTGTTCTGTTCTCCTTGTCGATTCCCCTTCTTCAGGATGCAAAGCTATTTGTCCTGATATCCACTGAGCTGACTACCAGGATAGGGTAGATAGTTCTTAATCAGCTGTGAACATGAAATCCTGCAAATTTGGCTTAACGTGTTCTACTATGAGAAAAAGATATTGAGAAAAGAAATCCTATGTGATCAATGAAAAAAATAATATCCTTCCCACATACCTGAGCGAAAGCACCACTGGGGAAAGCAAAAAGCATTCTGGAGCCTACCTGCCTATCTGTCCCTTGTAAAAACATGAAGTTTCAGCTGATGTTAACTTCAGCGGAGTAAGCAAAATGTTGTATTTATCATCAGAAACACTCTTATTCTTCTGCTGGAAAGCAGAGATGTACGAGCAGTCAACAGTCTCTTCAAGCCGCATTGACTGGCAGAATAGCTGTGAAAATTAGAATGCTTTTAAAATATGCTATTAGAGTGTGTGCTTTCACACAGAAGGGCTGATTTGTTCTCTCCCTTCTTGGGCTTTCATCCTGCACTCATTCTTCAAACTTTTTTCATGCTGAGCCAAGGATGCTGAAGTTCATCTAAGCATGGTTTTACAAGCATTGAGAATGGCTTACCAGATCGCTATCAGTCTAAATGGCAATCCCCACTGTTTGTTTGTTGCTGGATGCCTTGCTGGTTTAGCAGCATGGAAACAAATATTCTCTGAAATCCAGTGTGTCTGTGCTGACTGTTTCCTGGAGGCTATAGAAGAAAAATCTTGGTTTTTGTGCAGGCAGGTCCAACCTTTTGGGTAGGGTAACTATCACAGCAGCACGTGCATTCGCTCAGAGTTGGGACAAGTCACTTGGGAAATAGGGTTTGTGTTTTCTCTGTGACCAGCCCCACTGGGGATAGAAAGTTCTAGCCAGGCGTGGGCCAGCAAGGCCCTTAACAGGGCAGGGAAGGTGTTTGGGACTAGCAGAGAACAGTCAGGAGAGTTTACCTCATGCTCTGCTACTGGCTGTGGGTAGACCTGTCCTCCACATACCATGCATGGAGGTAGAAAAAATCCTGCAGCTAACGTTACAGGAGAAGGGACTAAACAGAGCATAAACCACTCAAACCACACATAGTTTCTATAGTACACAGGCAGCTGGGCAATCCTAGACTGACAGTGGGGCGACTGTTTATCGTTCCTGCCAGGAATTGCAACCTATTTTTCCTACTTCTTATCCTGATGCAGCTTTGCTTTCAGACACTGTGTTGTATCAATGCACAAGACTGCACTGACACCACTGCCATGGGCCATCACCTCATGGTAGAAGAGCAATCCCTGTGCCAGGAAGGCTGCAGGAAAGCCTGTGTAATGCACGAGGGGATGAGGTGCATGTGCTGTTAATCTGAATTTTGGAACCATTTTTCCATGAGGATGCTAGATGGAAATACTTCTGTGTCATTTGCATTCATATCCTCTGTATTCTTTAAAAATAGCTGATTTGCATACAGACGCTACTTACATGTGATTTTCTACTCGGCAGATGATATGCAAAGCAAAGATAATACTTCCCTTCTTCTGAGAGATTTTATTAATGCATACTGGAAGAAAAATAGGAAAGAAAAAAAGAGATGTTTGGGGAAAATTGTCTATTAGAGCATTATCTTCCTGGTCTTTGTTGAGTTACCAGCATAAGACAACTTAGGCCAAAGCTCATTGTTTCAAAAGGAGCAATAAGAGTAACTACTCTTGTTTCCTGTGGTTGTAGTTTATTGTCTTTCATTCTTATTTTGGAAGTAGAATTATACGGTTTATTTTTACTCCCACAGAACCGTGGATTTGCTGAAGTGTAGACAACTTAGACAACTTGCTATCTAAACTTTGTTTAAATAAACATAACGCAGTCCAGCTTTTTACTGTCCTTGTTGCTGATATGCTCCAGAATAAGAAAAATCATAAGCTCCAAATGACAAAATGAGGGAAATGGCATGCATGTTATTTCTTCAATTGTACCGCGGTGCCGTCTTTATCTGTAGGCTTTACCAGGAAATTGACTTTCAGTCGTATCCTTTTCTGATATCTTTTCTGCAGCTGACAAGAGATTTGCAAGCAAATAGACCTTTTTCGAAATTTAAAGCAGATTTGCTGTTTCACAGTTTGTATCTCTTTTGCATAAATACTTCTTTTTTTCCCCTCTGTAAGGTTTATAGGAAGCATTATCTGACAGTCCTGCTGGCTGGCTTCCCAAAGGCTTTGTTTGCTTCCTGTTGATTCAAAGCATCTTCAGCCTTCCCACCCTGCCTTCTGTCTTCTCCCTAACAGCGTGGCCTTGGCTTGGTTCATTTTATGTGCATTTGGGGTATGTTTATAACATAAAGAATTTTTAAGGAGGAGTGAAGGGTATGTAATTCAGTTTTCCCATGGGAGTCACTGTGCTGTCAACACTGGGGCTACTGTCACCGTTCTGTTTACCAGATACTTGGCAGCGGGAAGCCCTACAGTTGGCTGATTGCAACCTGTCAACCATTGGCTTTTTGGGATTATAGAAACGTGGAAGAGCTTGTGTTGGAAGGGACCTTAAAGGTCCCTTCAGGTACAAAGGCTTCCAACAAAAGCCTGGCCGTGGGCAAGGCTGCTCCCCCAGCTCAGGCTACCCAGGGCTCCATCCTCCAGGGATGGGGCAGCACAGCTTCTCTGGGCAACTGTGCCAGGGCCTCGCTGCCCTCTGAGCAAAGATTTCCCCCTAACATCTAACCTAAATCTCCTCTCTTTTAGTTTAAGAAATAGCGGGTACTCGTACCGGTTCCTGTGCTGATCAGCTGTGAGAACTTGACCTGAAATTTATGTAGGCTGTAGTGAGAGAAATGAGCTTGACCTGACCTCCTGACCTGAGCACAGGGCAGTCACTGGGTTCTGCTGGAGAATGGCAGCAGGCACAGAAACCTGACGCTGTGAAATCATTGCACGTATCAATAACCTGCCAGCGATCTTTATGGGAAGTGGAATAAGAGGTCATGACATCAGCAGCCAAAGGAAATTTATATGCAAATCTGCCTGCTGCAAATATTTAAAGTAGACGGGCTTAATTCTAGCTAGACCACACCTGAAAGCCTGCCTTCCCCAGCCAGGCTGTTTGTGTGTGGCTGTGGCAGCACATCAGACCCCAGTGCTGCCTGGTCACCACCACTTTGCTCTCCTTTGGATCTCAGCTTATCTTCCTGCTGTCAGTCCTCTGCTCCGTTAGCAGAGGCTGGGGCTGTTCAGAGTGGTATGTCATGGTGGTGACCCTCCATCTCACTGTGAGGGTCTTTTTTTTGGCTATGCCAAATTCAGCCCAGTGAGGAGTCTGCAAAAAGCTGAAGAAACAGCTATGAAGGCTCAGTGATATTTCGAGTTGTGATTATGACAGGGGGAGTAAATTACTTGTTGGTTGCGTTTGGAAGTAAGCTGGGTGTGAGAGGCAAATTAGCATGACCTGTATTGATTAGGAATCAGCCTACAGGCTAATAGAACACATAGCAGGAAAACCATATTACGGAAGGATGAAAGATCTGGAGACCTTTTCCTTTAGCTTCTTTGTCCCTCATCTTTACAATACAGCTATAATGGAAGCAACACCCACGTGTGTCAGGGCTGAGCTTGTCCCCAGGGCAAGCAAGGTTGATGATGTGCTCAGTGATGTGCCAGTCTGCTTCTTGCTGCCAGATCTTCACGTGACTGAGAGCCCATATCAGCATGAGAACCCAGCTAGAGGTGGGAGGGAAAGGATTTAAAATAATTTGCTTGAGGAAAGATAAAGTTCTGCCCACTTTGTTCGCTTCCTGTGAAGTTTTTCTGCAAGAGCTGTCAGACAAAGTTTTCCACTGACATGGTGTGGTTTCAAAAAGAGTCTCATTGTTTGAGAAAGCAGATGTGAGGTTGGTGAGAAACAGCTACGGTTGGGAAGCGTTATAATTGCTGAGTGATGAAGTGTGCAACAGGGTGGCTGTGTGCTGAATTGCACAGCTTGCTGGTTACCTGCGTGCTTTCTCTAGTTCACTGTGCCTGTATAGCATACGTTTGGGATCCTATAGCCACAAGAGTGGTCAGACAGTTGGACTTAATGGTATCTGTGTGCCTCTTCCAGCTGAACTATTCTCTCCTTTTGACAGTAGTCTGCCTCTTTTCTAAGGAAACTGTGGTGAGGATGAGGATGACTGCTGTCACTTTTCAAGTCCTTCAGTTGCTATTGTTTATACAGAAACAAAAGCATACACTTGTACAAAGCTTTTACTGTCATTTAATACAGCTTCACTGATACACATAATAAAGTTTTAGGGACATGCACTGCTTTCTGGGAGAGATGCAGGGAAAAAAAATGAGCATATAATAAAATATTCCAATTCTACCCTTAGAAGGGGTGAACAGAGCAGATGTTTACAGCTGGAGGTCAAGCCATAAGTACAGTGATTCCCCAGCTAAGGAATACTTAACATTCTTTGGGAGACCAGGAGAATAGCTTGTAAATCTGATCTTCATAGTGACTTCACTAATCAACACTAAGCAGAAATGTGAAGACTGACTTTAAGTGGGCATTAAAAACGTGCCATTCTTTTCAGGGGTGCTCTTTTGAGTGAGATGCACTAATATGGCCAACTGAGCAACAAAACTAAATTAAGTGACTTCTGTTTCTTTACAGAAAGAAGGGGAGGAGGGAGAACAGAAGCCTTAAATGTAACCCTCAGCTGTAAACAACATTCAAAAAGAGTGTTATAGGTTTTGTTATTATTTTAACTGCCTAATTCCTTTACTTTGTGCACAAAAGCAAAGAAAATACCTAACATCTTGTTCTCTGCCTTTCGCTTTTTGCACATAAAAGGAAACTGAAGGGAATGCAGTTGTATTTTTGACATTTGACTAAGCAGCCAGGGATGCTAAGAAAAATACAGGACTTTAGGGCTGTGTGGTGTGTGAGGAAAAAGAGATGTGAAAAAGTAAATGAAAATCACACAGAACATGCACAGGCTTCTTTTTGCTATGGGTCTGACTCATGTCGCATCGCTGCAGCTGCCCGAAGGGACTAAAGCAACCATGGTAAACCCACAACCTCGACCAGAAGAGAGGCAAAAGATTTGAATAGCAGTTCCACCCCTTGGAAAACACCAGAGGTGACAGAAGGCAGAAACCTCGACTGGGAATGGGGAAGGGGGATGCAGGGGAAAAAGGACAGATCAAAACGTGCCTTGGGGAGAGGAGCGAGCAGCTGCCACATCACCTCGGTGAATGTCAGGCAGAGGAAAGCAGGGCATGCTGCACCCACTGGGCAGCGGGGCACACACCATCTGCCCTGAGCAACTGCAGACACAAAACATCTCACTGGCCATCAGGGAAGCAAGTCTTCTCCTTTTGGTAAAATACTTCATGTCACCTTGAGTGTACACATCTCTTCTAAGTTGTTAACATAAGAACAGAAAACATTCCTTGTTTGCAGTATTGAAGAAGGGACCTCACCATGATAAAAGTTAAATTCCAATTTTATTTTTTATTTTTTGCTAGTTTTAGTTATAAAATCTTTTTTTATGGCTTTTTCTAATCCTGTTTCTTTTCACCGGTGTTTTTAGGGGTATTTTTTGTGTGTGGATTTAAAGAAGTATTACAGTTATCTGTGCGTCTCAAAAAGTCAGTTTGCGTTTATTCCCTCTGCCTCCTTCTGCATCCTTTCTAGCAGAAACATCACAGTAGCCACAGGGGAGAAAATTAGCCAGACAAATTCTCCATCTGTCCCTTTTTCTATTTCCTGGGGTTATTTGACTATGCATCTTTCTGTGGGTACTGGTGGATGTTTTTCACATGATGTAATTCAAAAGACAAGAGCACAAACCTACAGCTTTGTCTACCCAACTAACCAGATGGCTTTAGTAAGGCTACCGTAGTTTTGCTGGGTTCTGTCACACAACTTGCTATGTCTGAGGGAGGACAGTGAAGGTTTTGCTGTCCTTTTTTCCTTGGAGAGTTTGGACTCCTTCCTGTGTCTTCCCCATATATGTTTGTAACCAAGGTGGTCTTCTGGAACAGGCTCGAAGGCTCATGCAGAAAGTTGTAACCAGGATAATTCTTCCATAAGTGATGGCTGAGGGCATCGGTAGGGAAAGCTCATATTTCTGTTTATGTTAATAAACATTTATAGGAGCATTATCTTCCATCAAGCAAGGCAAAAGGACTGAGGATGGAACAGGAAGACAGGAACAAGTGGGGTAGAAAAGCACCAGCAGGGCCTTTGTTTTTCTCCACAGAGCAACAAGAGCAGACTGTGGTGGGAAACAGTGGCAACAGAGCTTCCTGAGTGGTTTTGAAGATAAAAGATGGGAGTATTGTCCACATAAATACAGCAGGGCAGTGCTAAAAACAGAAGAGGAGAGAGGTTGTTGAGGCAAAAGCCAAAGCTTTTGCATAAATTTTGAACAGGAAGATCCAGATCAGGAAGTTGCTGAGAAGGCAGAGGCTTTAGGAGATTGTGAGTGTGAAGACAGTATGGGATGGAAAATAACTCCTAAATTGCAAGATCTGCTAGGCTGCAAGACCCTTGGTTTTGTTAGTATTATTTAATGATGACTTTTATTCACTTTATTTTGAATCAGTTTGATGCATTTCCTCTCTACACATAGTGCTTTGAGGTTTTGATTTGGACTTACTCTGCATGGTGCTACCAGCAATGGGTTCTGAGGGAAACCTATGGGCTCTGATTGGGCTGCTATTTCCATCACTCAGTTCATCCACTGCATCTCTTCTCCCTTGGCTCTCATTGCTAAGGTCACATCAAGATTGCCAAGCCTGAAGCCAAACATCCGGTATCTATTCCAACTCAAAGCTCTTTACTCCTCTGAGTCAGTGGACTTGTGTCAAGAATAACTCAAAAGAGATATGGAAACCCCAAAGTCACTGTCATAAATCACACTTGTCCTAATGCCATTCTCATCTCTGAGAGTGGCCTGTCCTTTGTGTCATGTCCTGCCAACATTCCCAACTGCTGGCCATTTGTTCACATAGGGGAATGTAAAGTACATGCTCTCAAGAGTTCATCCAGTACCAGGGGAATTATATGTTCATACAGAAAAGCTGAGACAATTTGGTTCTTCCACTTCATTCCTTGGGCAAAAAAAATGGGCCCCAAACTGCATTAAAGTGTTACAGTTTGTAGCTGGGGAATGCTTCTTGAGATGTTACTCATGCTCAGTGCAAAGATACTTTCTCAGGTCATAGCTGCAGCATATGGCAAGGCTGATTAATTTGTCCACTGAGAGAGATGCTCATAAATTTAGCCTGTTTTTCTTTAGTTGAACCGTGCATGAAATGATCTGGGCTCCTTCAAATGCATTTGTTATTCATAAGGATTCTCAAAATAGTTTGGACCAACAATTTTCAGCTTGCAGTACAGTCAAGCTTATGACTTGCAATTCACTTTCCACGGTTTGTGATTTGTCATCCCAGTCAAATGCTATCCCTTCTGTTTGCCAATGAGCAACAGAAACTTTATAAATACAGAGCAGTGGCTATAGAATAGAGACTTTGATTTGTCTGAGTTTTTGATACAGATTCATATAGATAGGGTGATCCTAGAGTATTTTTTCTTGTTTTCCACTTGGTTATGGAGATTTGGTGGAAATTTCCGAAGCTAAATGTCTTCAAATGGTTGTCCCTGGATTGTATCTTAATAGTGATGTATTGAATTATGACAAGCTGCCTTGGACCATACCAGCCTGGTGTTAATCACTGTTAATATCTTACATCTCAAATGCTGAAAATCTGTCAAAGACCAGAGAAAATTAATGTTTTCTATGGAGGCTGCCAAATGAAAGATCAGTTTTGCTCCCTTGGAGTCTGATGGTAGCATTCTTAAATTGCTGTTTCTTTTTCACAGTTTACTATTGTCTTGAAAATGCTGTGGCACCTCATGACTTGAATAGTTGTTTTTCTTTTTAAAGATAATAGCAAAGTACATTTCTGGTGCTATAACCAAGGCCAAACACAACTGGTGCTAGGGGCTTGCATATAATTTCTTCCTCCTGACTTGCAGCACCGCATTTGAAAATGATTTCACTACAGCCTCTTTTGGCTTCCATGGTTCTGCAGGCTCAGAGCTATATATTTTATTATATCTTAGAGCTGATATAAGAGACCTGAGACAGATGTTGGTGTTTTCCATTGGATTCCTTTGTACAGTTGCATCTTCCAGAAATGTCATAGTTTTCTTCTCACCTACTGAGGGACAAGATGCATTTCCATGTTTGTGGTAGTCTGGAAAGGTCCAGAAGGAAAGCATGCACATTAAGTGAGAAGGGAAAAAGGGAGGAACAGACAGAAATGTATCTGATTTTCCATGGCCATGGCTCTTTGCTCTTCTCATCATGTACTTTCCATACAAACCAGTAGCTGAATGTCCTTGGTCAGAAATAACGCTTTCCCTAATGTGATCATTATTGTGCTTATTAAATTAACAGGTTGTATAGAAAAAAACAGTGCAAGGAAACTATTCAGAAACTATCAGAAATCTATGCTTCATTGGGTGTATTAAATGGATGAATTGTCTGGGTTGAAAAAAATTGTGGTTTTCAGTACTGTTTTCGTGGTACTAGCCAGCTGTATTAATACTGAAATTGAGAATGACTCAAGCTTTTCTTTAAAGCATTTTCTATAATAGTACCAAGTTCTTCTTTGCTACTCTTACTCTAACATTGCTCTGGTGGCAGTATGCTATTTGGTGTTGTGTCAGCCCACCATATGAAGTTCCTGCAGGAGGGGTGGTGAAACCCAGCAAATATAAATGGGCTGGGGTACATGAATTAATGGCAGGTGAGCCACAAGTTGAACACACCACGTTAACAAATTTGTACTGTGACTGTGTGTCTGCTCTTCTTTTAATTGTGATCTAAGCTAGCCCTCTGTGAAACTGGAAGAGACAGTTTACCATCTCTGTTTTACTATAGGGTAAAGTCATCAGCATGTTCCATGGCCACTGAGTAGTAAATCCACTAAAGTCCCAGTCTAGAAGAGTAGGTGGAAGGATGCAGCAAGCCCTTCTTCCCAAAACTCAAACTAGAAGAGTACAAGCAATGATGCAGCAATCCCAAGACTTGGCTAACTTTATTGGGGGTTGGGATATCAAAGTCCTTTTGCAGAATCCTCAGAGTTGTTCTGGTGTTTGCTCCCAAAGGACTGGCAAGGTTTTACAACACGTGAATCTAGCTGCATTAATGCTAAATTTACCCAACCTTCTACATACGTTGTTCCTGACCTCAGCAAGGCTTTTCATTGCGTCTCTTTTGATTCTTCTGCTATAATAATGCAAACTTTCAGGATGGCTTTCAGACAAAAGTTTTCTAGTCCGGTTGCTATAGCTGGGTCACTCAAGGCATTAGCCCCAAGGAAACAATTTTCTGAAATCCTTTGAAATTGCAGCAGTTCTTTTCTTTGAACATGCTGCAGGCAGGGATTAGTAGTGATTTTCATCAAGAGCTTTCAGTGATGCCAATAGTAGTGCCACCACTCTGGCAATTCATGAGTGATTGAGTGTTTCTTTTTTTTTAATTAAAATAGTTTCATTTCTCTATTTGAAATGATTTTCAAGTGAAAGAACCTTCTACAAGATAAAATACAGGCATTTTATTGTCCAAGATGTGCAGCAATAATAGATTACAATTAATAATAGATGTGAGAGTACTGTGATATTACACTCCTCAGATTCACAAGATTTCTTTCCATACATTTCAAAATAATTAATTTATCTGTGTGATTCATGAACAAATTGCCTAAGAATCTAATTGGATGGCATCAAAATTAATGGCTGCCATTTTGGCGAGTAATACGTACTTTTGTTCTACAGCTCACTTACTGTATGTCTTATTCAGTCCCTTCGATGGAAATGATAGAACCCCTGTGGGTCACAGGGAAATGCTCATAGGGAGAGGAAAAGTGAGGTAGAGGTCCTTCATCAGGACCTTTAGTTTAGTTTAACCCTCTAGTCCCTAGCTAGAATTGGAAGAAAATGGCAAGTTGGTAAAGTGCCTAACCTGAACTGAAAATCTAGATTTGGATGAAGTGAGCTGAATATTCAGCTCTAGTATGCTGTGTATGGTGAACACTCTTTACTACATGTGTATACGTGATTTCCAAGGCAATCTGCTTGCTAGCGCTAAGCCTCACAGAACCATCGTAAATGGATCTGAGTTGTCATTGTGAATCAGGACAAGAACAATCTGGATCCTAGCCAGAAAATGGAGCTGTGCCTTTTTTCCTGATGTGTGTGCTAAGATTTTCTTGGGCTAGAGCTCAAAGTAGCTTTATACTTCTGATCATTCATTATCAGCATACTGCAGCAAGCAGAATGGGCAGGGATTATATAACCACCAACAACCATTATCTCGTCCCATCTTTTTCCATCTCTTCAGAAGAAGTAGTGCAGAATTAATTATCATTCCTTTGTAAAGATAACTGAGAACATCATGTGGAACCTCATTCTGCACAGCTTGCTTTCTCATCAATTGTGATTACATAAAAACATATTGCCATTGTTTTAACTTTGATTGATTCAGACGCGCTAGGCTTCGAGCAATTAAGCTAATATAATGAACAAATCATCAGCATTTGCATGGCGTGTTATAGATATAGCCAAAACACAAGGTGGCAAATATATAATGCTGAACTTTCTCCTGGGATTGTTTGAAGGCCATTAAGTTAAAATAAAACAAAACAAAAGCTATGCAAAATCAATCCTTTGATATGTGTCAGTGTAACTGGTTCAGAGCATCTCTCTTCATTCACTGCCACCATCCTGTCCCTAACCTTTGAAAACCAAGCCAGAGAAGCAGCCCCGTTGCAAGATGTTTTTCCTTCATTTCTGCCTTTCTCTCTCTACTTCCAAAGGCATGCTGGGGACACCAGAATGTAGCCAAAATGTACCACGTATCTTTGCCTGTCTGTGTTCCAAAAGAAGCTGTGTACCAGTTTCAGGAACTTGCTAAGTCTGGCTTCTGTCCCTGAACACTTTCATCTCTGATGTTGTTAGGGTAAAACAAAACAAGAGTGGCAGGTCATTTGAATGCAGGAGGAGTCCTTATTGTAGAAGGCACTTCGGTAAGGTCAGAGATTTCTCTAGCCAGGCTTTGACCACGGTTTACCTTGCAAAGTCCATTTCTGAAAGCTCAGTGAGGTCTCTATGCTGCCCTGTCCCAGGTCTTGGTTCAGCTGGTGACACAACTTTTCTGGCTGTGGTTAGGAATGACTGGATTTGTATTCAGAGATACAGAGAGCTCTCAAGGCGATTGAATAACACTTTCATTTTCAGTTAGACAGATCAGTTTTATTTTCATTTCACACTAGATCAGCTTTATTTTCATTTTTTATAAAGTGGAACAGTTGGTGAACAGTGGAATTATTGCTTGCCATTGCCACAGTCTAAAGATGAGAACCAGAGCCAGAGTCCTTAACTGTGAACTCCTTTGTCCTGTCCCATTACCAGATTTGGGAAGAAGCTGTGGATTTGACAAGCAACAGTGCCACTTCTGGAGCTTTGTGATGCTGCTGCAGGTTCACTGGACCACTATGTGCAAAAGTCTAATGATAGCATAAATTTCAGTTTTCTCTCTTCTGCTACAGAAAACTACCATAGAAATTCATCTTGAAGCTCTACTGCCTCCACAGGCATGCTGCAGGCTTTTCCACGTGCCTTTTTTCCCCCCTCTCTTTTACTGCTTTGTTTAAATCATTGCTCACATCCACAACTGAGGAAGAGAGGTCACATGCCCAAGCAGAGGAGATAAGCACCTCCTGTTAGTTTAGGAGACAATACACTGAAGCCTAATTTGAACAACACCCAGTGGGTGAAATGGTCTATTTCTCGGTCTGTATTTAGGTTACTATGTAGAATCAGTGCAACTCTTTTGGTACTAATTCCTGCAATATGTGTTTCTCCCATGTCTTTCCTGATCCTTTTTTTCTGGTCTGGCTGACCACTCCTACTATGGGCTGAAGCTCTGGCCCTGATGTAGTCTGTAAGAAGATAGTATTGGAATAGATGTGACATTAGCATGGTCTCCTCTGCTGCGGTGTAACAGTTCTGGTCAGACCCAGAATTGCCATCAGCTTCTTTCTCTGGATCATCCAGGGCCAAGCTGTCCAGGAAGGTGGAAGCAGGCATTACAATGCTACCTCCTCCTCTTCAAGAGGACACATAAGAAAAAGGTGCCTACGAGGGGCAACTGAGTGCTTGTATTAGAAGGGAACTGCCAGGAGTAGAAGAGGAGATCACAGAAATAGGGAGGGCGGGTGAGAATTTCAAGTACAAATCTCATTTCTAGGGCAGAAAAAATGTATCAAAAATTACCATCTGTGCAGGAGGTTCTAACATTTGGTTTGCTGTGAGAGAAGGTGAAGTGACTGCTACCTTTTAAATAAACAAATAAGTAAGAAATCCCACTGTGCCCTTCACATGACTTTTTTATTTATTTTTAATGGCTTTTACATAACCTCCAGGTTTGGCCCGTGTTAGCAGCCTTGGTTTAGGTGAGGGAGGGTAGCCAGGCACAAACTGTGCTCACTGAATTGATGAACTGTATCCAAAGCTCGTGAGACATTTTCACTCCTAATTGATTGCAGAAAGCTTCTGTGACATGTGTCACTGTCCACCTTGAGGATAACTTGACCCATGAGGGATGTGGAACACAGGCTGTGCAGCCTCTTGGAAAATCAGTTTCCCTTGGAAATCCTGCGCACTCGCTACATGCTGTTTGCCGTATTCACCTTTTTGCCTCCAAAGTTCTTCCTGAGAGGAGGCTTGAGGAACAGCATGGCATCTCAAATGTGGCTAATGCTTGGTGAATTACTTGCAGCATTACAAAGCAAAAGGCTTTTTCCCTACTCTGGCTGTATACATCCTCCTAAAGGATTTTCACCAAGTTCTGTGCTGATAGTTCCAGGGAAGCCCTCTGATCTCAGTGCATGGCTGCTATTTCCTCCTCACTATTGGTTCAAGCATATCCTGGGCAGACTGAAAAATGTGGGGATACAGTCACCACAGACAGTGCCTGCATGTTCCTTTATCTGTCCTGTGTGCTTTCTCATCCTGGCTTTTCTAGTTTATAATGCTTCTGCTGGATAATGTTCCTGTTGATTTGCTATGATGCGATACGATATGGCAGCATTTTCCCATTGCTACTGGCAAATGTTTTGACCATTTTCTTATGAAACCCCCACCAGCTGTGACCCTGTTAAGGGATAGCAATGGGGAAAAGTAGATTTTCCTGTCGGCATTTTGCTTTTCTCTTCTCCCCTGCTCTGGATGGTGTCAATGACACCTTACTGCCCAGTATGTTCAAATAGTGAGGAAGGATTGATCTTCTTTGTCTTTGTTTGTGGTCTCTCTGTCTTATTTATTTTCTCTTTCTTGCTTGCTGCATGGTGACCATTTCTATAGTGACACCCATATGGAAAATGCCAAACTCCCAGCATTTTATGTGACCAAAGCCTTGCAAATTATGAAGGCACAACCATGCCCATTCACCAAGTGCTGACAATAATTCAGGTATCCTCATTAGGTAGCCAAGTAAGACACCTAGCAGAAGTGATTTCATTACGGTTTCCCCTGAGCCTCCTCTTCTCTGGACTAAATAATCCCAGCTCCCTCAGCCCCCCTCCATAAGATCTGTGCTCCAGACCCCTCACAGCTTTGTTGCCCTTCTCTGGATACATTCCAGAGCCTTAGTCTTTCTTGTAGTGAGGGGCCCAAAACTGAATGCAACACCCGTTACATCACCAGACCTGAGCACTGAGGAACAATTACCTCTCTAATCCTGATGACTACAATGTTTTTGATATAAGTCAGGATGCCATTGGCCTTCTTTGAGGTTTGGTTCTACGCACTGAGAGGCTAGACCTCATCTTTCACAACAATACATCCAAATACATAATATTTTACTTCCGGATTTTACATTTATCTGCTTCTGTTGCCAACCTGTTCTAGGTGGTCTGCCTTCAGAAGGTCACATATTTTAAGCAACATCTACATTTGTGGTGAAGCAGTGAGCAAGCATGGCCTTTGGTCTTTTTGTCAGTGCTTTGTACTTATTGTCCCAGGGAGCAAGAAGCTCTGTGCAGGCTCTGGTACCCAAACTAGTTTAGCCCAGTGATCTTGGCAGATGATCTTGATAGTTGACTAAGGATCACCCCAAGAATTCCCTGGAACTTGGCTTTGCATTGGTGTCATGGAAACACTCACCTATTCTAGAGTATGTTTCTGTTTTCACTGGATCTGTTCCCCTTTACCAAAGCTGATAGAGCTTCTAAGTAATTACTAGTGACAAGCCTACATAGATAAAATAGAATTTGGTTTCTAACACAGAAACGTTGAAAGAAAACATTCAAAACTGTTCTTTGCCTATTTCCTTGGCAGAACAGTTGAAAGCCTTCTCCTTTAAAACTGATTATTCAGTTGGAAAGCTAGCCTCAGTTAGAGTGTTACTAATGTTTAACTCAGGATGGGCTTTGTATTTAAAAGCATTAGCCTGGGAGGTATGCATTACCTCAGGACAGGAGAGTGATGTATCTACTGATGGATGCACAGGGGAGAAAGTAGAGGAACAGCAGAAAATGGTTCATACAAGCATATTTCATTGTTCAAGACTGCTCATTTCTAAGTTAATGGTAGTAAAACAAAGCGTATGTCATAAGAGGGCAGGTATTACCTAAGCTGGGGAACTGAAGGGGGGACTGCAGGTGAATTGCCATTCAGTTTGTCCCAAAGACCCTCCATCAGGAATGTACTGCTAGAATTTTAAGTGACTTCCTTGTGAAATTCCCCATGAGCTTTGAACTCTGTGAGCAGAGGGATGTGTTGCCTTTCACACTAAAATGCTTTCAACTTCTCTTCCTTAAGGAATAAATGCAGGACCATTTAGCACACAAGCTTAACTTATATATCTGGCAGCAAGGGGTAGCTGCTGCTTGTGGGAAAAAGAAAGATATTTTGATAGGAAACATGGAGTTGAATCATGCAGTATGGAATGCGTCTGTGCTGTGAGTGCTTTGAAAATCCTTTCTGTAGTCTCTAGGACATGGGGTATGAAGTGACCCTTGCGGTGTCATCGCACATAGATGAACACAGAAGTTACTCATGTTCCCTGTGAGACCAGCTGCGCTGCCTGTCTGCCCCTATGTAACCCCTTGATGGGTTTACAGGAAAATAAGTCCTAACGAGAAACATGGCAGTTGTCTTTTTCTCACATTCAGTAAACTTTCAAGAAGTAATGAAGTGCAACACAGTGTTACACACCTGGGCAGCCAGAAAAACTACAGGTGTTAATGAAAGTGGGCTTGTAAGGCTTGCTGCACTTCCAGCTTTGAGCATCCAGGCTAGTTTCTATGTGCTATATGGAGAAGAAAACACAAAGTCGACACCCTTATTATCAGTAAATGAAATGGGCTTGGGTGGGAACTGTTACTTTTATTTGTGGAAATGGGAGAACAACATTTTGTAATGATTTTCTGACAGTATGCTTCAGGGACTTGCTGGAAGCACGTCAGAATTAAGTAAAGAATCAAGGCTTCTTTAACGTAGCTCTTCTCCTTTTTGCCTCAGTTCATCACTCCTGCTACAGAGAATTAGAATTAGCATCAGTATACTGAAAACTTGTTATATTTTTTTCTCTGATACTGCTGCAAGGAAACAAATGGTTCCCTGACTATTGTACTTCAGTGAGAAATATCTAAATAATTCAGAATCTGGTTTCTCTCTTTCTGTCTTCCTCTATTCATATCCACCTTTATTCATACAGTTCTCTGATTTCCCCTCTGGGGAACATGTATTTTTATACATGTGGTGTATATAGTGAACTTTTGGTGAACAGCAGGTTTTGCACAGTCCCTTTGATAGCCTTTGAAAGAAGCCTCTGATGTAGCCTTAGAGATACAGGTATGTGGCAGCTCCTGGGTGGACCTGGGTACCTGTTGGAGGAGGGCAGCCCCTGGGGACAGCCCAGACAGCAGCCCTGACTGCGACAGGGCACTTGAGGGATGCAAGGGTAACAGTAGCCTGGTGGTAGAAGCAAAGTTCTGGGAAGAGGAAAGGATCTTTGTAAAACATTTATCGTAGAACCATAGAATCATTAAGGTTGGAAAAGATCATCTAGTCCAGCTGTCAGCCCAGATCTCCAGAGGTCCCTTTTGACTCTTATGATTCTATAATTTCAGTATTCAAGGGGCATTAGTATGACATCAGTAGTTTCTGACACTCAGCTTGAGATATTCTACTGATTTTATTTTCTCTTCTTAAAGTTCCCTAATCTTTTTCCTTCTGCCAATCGATCTCCAGAAAGATGTCTTTGAATAGCCCCAAGTTCCCTGGGGGGGCACAGGTCACCACAGCACATCATAATCAAACTTTTCCTTCACACCATACTGCCTATAGCATAAAGGTGTGAGGTTTTTTTAATCCATAGGGTCCAAGGTGGTGTTTTAACTCAGTGCTAAAATCTTATGAAAATTGCCTGGGTGTTTTGTTCCCTTTTGTTATAAAAAGGTAACCAAGGCCCTGAGAGATGTAAGTCAGGTAGTACCATGCGTGACTATTTAATAACAGGGTTTGCAAGGCTGTAATTCCCACCAGGTTTCTGCTCACTATAGGCAGTTAATTATAGCATCTGCAGTGCTCCTAGCAGTGGAGCAGAGGGATACAATGCAGCCTCTTTCTCTTAGACTTCCCTTCTTCACCTCTTCTCCACCCTCCCTGGAAGATAAAGAAACAAATCCCAATTTAGTCATCAAGGTCTGAGACACGCAGTGAATAATTCAGTTCCTCATCTTCACACATAGACTCAGCTGTATAAACAAACTCAGCTGTTTCTGCTAAGCGCACAAATACATTTCCCAATATTTTTTCAGTGTGGGATATATTGTCGTAGTTGAGAAACATGAGCTATAAGGAGAGCAGGGTCATGAAGGCTTTGCTGGTGAGCTCCAGCTGCTGGTCCTAGGGCCGGGGCACCACCATGAGCTGACTAAACCTCTAAGTCGACGCAGCTGCAAAAGGAGTCAGAATGATCTTTGTTTTCATTAATGAAGAAAACCATGGTATGGAGATACTGATCAGCATGGACAGTCACGTCATAACTTAACAGCCTGTTGGTTTATCTGCTTTTGAGACTGGGTGACCACAGAAATGCCTCGGTACCCCATGGTCCTGGGAAGGTGGGCTCTGAGTAGAGCTGTTCTGACAGTGGAGTTTGCTTCATTCCTGTCTACAGTGTTATCTGGTACGTGTGTGTAAGCACACAAATTATGCTCTAACATAGACTTTAATGACTTTACTGGTATTCCTAACAAGCTTTATCTCAGCTAGAGAGTGTCCAGCAGAGGGTCACAGAGGTCTGAAGCATCTCCCTTAGGAGGAAAGGCTGAAAGACCTGAGGCTGTTCAGCATGGAGATTGAGGGGATCTTAGCAATGCTTATAAATGTCTCATGGGCAACAGCCAATTTGGGGCCAGACATTTTTCAGTGGTGTGCAGTGACAGAAGAAGGAGCAGTGGACACGAACTGGAGCATGGGAGGTTGCATACTAATCTTTCTGATTGTTTTACTTTGAAACATAGGACCTGGTTCCCATAAGCAGCCCACTGTATGTATCTTGCTGTTTCGATTTGATAAAAATTCATGCACCGATTAGATAATCAAAATAGGGAGCAGTGTGATTTCCAGGCTGAATAGGTCATCTCCTTTCCTTGCTGGGGGCTTCCTGGTGCTGTCTGTCATTGCCTGTTACAAAACTTGTCAGCTCGTTGCCAGGCACACATCAGGAGAGACGCTGTGTGTCAACAGCATCAGCCTAGAAGATAAGAAGGTTTCAATTTAAAGAGTTTATTTGCAGTGTTCAGACACACAAGAGCAAATTACTGAGTGGTAGTGAACTAAAGGGTCAATCAGTCACACCCAGAAATAAATCTTAGGACTAGATAACACCATAGCAGATAGGAGCAATGTGGTGATGGAGGTCTATCCCCAGGAGAGCTGTGTGTCAAATCACCTGACTTAATCAACCTCCTGGACTGGATGTGTCATGGTGTCTGCTGTGATGGTTCTGGTGAACATCCACAGCCCAGAGCCTGTTCCTCTGCTAGTGTAAGTGCTGAGCAGCTGTATCTTTGCACCTGCCACAGTCCCATTGGGCACAGCCTGGCTGCACTGAGCTTTAGGGTCAGCAAACTCTTTAGCTCTGGGAGCAGGTCACACCTCCCTCCCTGCCTGTATATCTCAGCTTCCTTCCAATGAAGAGATTCTGCAGGGAATATGCTGTATCTGTCTGAAAAGTGCCCAGAGGATAAGTCCTCTATAGGTGCAAGATACGAATTGTCATTTGATGCTGAGACATGGGAAGTGGTGTGCGCACTTGAAGTCTCCTGTGCTCAGTTAAATTGCTCTGAGCTTTAGGGGCCAAGAAACTGGGCTGGCTCTCTCCTGAGAAGCATCTCAGATTTGTGTCACGTAACTGCTGTGGAAATAAAACCAGGTGTTTGCGTAAGGCTGAGGCCACAGCTACACGAATGGGTTAACACACAGCAGCTCTAGTTGTTCCAGTTTCCACAAAGGCTGTGAATACACAATTCAATTTTAAGGAGCCATTAAGTCCACTTGGCAACAACTGATTTACCCCTGGATTGTCTCATGTAGTGAAATATATCACATTCTGATTCACAGCCTTCTCGTTACTCTTGGGGAAGGGTCTGCTTATTGGGGTGCATCTGCCCCACTGCATTTTGCACCAAGGTTTTACATTAGCTCTGTGTCTCCCAGTGTGTGGTCAGAACCTTTTCTCTGTATTGTGCATACAGAGGTAAAAGCCACCCACCAAGCTGAAAAGCAAACGTCATCTTGTGTGTTATATGTTCTCTGCAGAAAATAAAGCAGAGTCGCATTGTCACCTCTGAAAGAATTGTGTGTGATGTAGCCTTCCTTCTCCTTTCTCCTTAAATTGAAGAAAGTGTATGTTTTGCTCCTTACGTGTGTATAGGGACAGATCATAGATATTACTGTGGTGGTTCACTAGTGTTGGTCATGTTTGGGTGAGGCCTTCTTCCCTATTATGGCCTGGAGGACAGGGAAACAAAGCAACCACTTGTGTTCCTGAGAGTCATTGCACAGCAGAAGGATGAGGTTGGATATTAAGTAAGGCGAGTGGTGATGCATTGGCATAGGCTGCCCAGAGAAGTGGTGCAGTCACCACCCCTGGAAGGGTTCAAGAGCCATGGGGATGTGGTACTGAGGGATGTGGTTAGAGGGTAATATTGACAGGGATGGGGTGGTGGTTGGACTAATTGATCTTAGAGGTATTTTTCAGACTTAATAATTCTATGGGTATAAGGGCAGCCTCCATTCTTACTGGAAGGGAACAGAGCAGAAGCCAAATTGTTCTGAAAGGCAGACTTCATGGCAAAATTAACAGATGATGCAATTGTACTGTCACAGCAGCCCCTCCCCACATCCCCAGGCATGGGCTCACCACTGCCCAACACAGCTTCTTCCAGGCACCTCACAGGGAGCTGCTAACAGCAGTGAGAAAGTTCCTGGGCCAACCCTAAGCAGTTGTTCCCAGGTAATTATTTAGCACCATATCAGCACTTCACAGCCCTGATTTTCCTGACTGAGAGACAACTAATTAAGGGAGCAGGCATGACATGGATTTATTGCCAAATGGGTAAAACTTAATAACGTGCAGTGACATACCGGTTAATTAGTGTCTTCCTCTGTTAGGTTTCTCTTTTCCTCCCAAAAGAGGGGTGTAATTTTCCTCATGATGGGATGGGCAAGAAAGCCTGAAAGCACCTTCAGAGGAGGGTGTTAACACTGGAGATGGGAAAGCCATTCAGAACAGTCCAGTTGCTCTTTAGAGGCCATTACTCAGAATCTGGGAGATCCAGTAGCATCTTGCTGCTGTGGCTTTTGAGGATGCTCAGCCTTGTCCCAGTGGCATTGACACATACAGGTTCAGCAGCACAAGTCCTAAATCAGTGTGATCACTTTCTTCTCTGTCCTCTGCCCTCCCCATGCTGCTTGTTAATCTCTAGAGTCAGCAAAAGTTATAGATGGATGGAAATTGCTCAGAGGCAGCAACGTGGGGTGCAAGGCCTCACCACACTGTGGGTTGGCTAGAGCCAGTGCCCAGTTTGGCTGGCTCTGAGTCTCTGAGTACAAGCTAGCTGGGACAGGCAGGAGAGAGATCCTTTCCCACACAGGGTGCTGCCCTGAATTTTTTTCCCCTTCCCTCATCCCAGTTGTCATCACCATCCTCTGCAAAAGATGAACATCTTATTGTAAAAAGGACTTTGCCCCTTTCTGCATTGCTGGGTCTTTTCCAAAGGTTCTCGTGCCTCATCTGCTCACTTGGAGGATGTTCATTCAGATGTCAGTTTCTCTCTCCAGCCAGGTCACCTTTAGAAAGCTAGGATTCCTGATACCCTCACGAAGCTGAAGGCTCCTATGTGCAGGGTCATGATACCCATGCTGTGAAACGTAGAGTTGACCCTATCTACTAAATCCATCTATCCAAATCATAGTTTCTGCAGAAGCATGGGAAATGGTGAGAGGTCTCAGAGATTGATTTTCAGAATCAGAGTAGTAGTGGCTGGCTGGCTCAGAAAGCCCTGAGATAAGCTTGCAGTCTCATTTGCAAGGACCATTTTCAGTGCAGGAGGGATTTTGGCTTTACTTTATCTCCTTTCAGCTGATGGTCTCAAGTTAGAAGCAGAACACAAATACCGTTCTCTGAGGAAGCAGCCATCTCAGAGACCCCTGATCTCCCTCTATGTCATGTGATCTATCCCAGATCTTTTCTATCCCCATATGCCACAAGTCTCCTGACCTGATAGATATTTAAGTGTGGAATCATAGAATGGCTTGGGTTGGAAGGGGCCTCAAAGATCATCCAGTTCCAAGCCCTTGACATGGGCAGGGCTGCCAAACACTAAATCCGACAGTGGCTCCTAAGCAAAATGGCTTTAAAAGGTTGATGCTCTATGAAGATGGCAAGTTGCTGCTGCTTCTGTTTCATTTCTGGAGGCTCTCTTCTGGAGAGGAGTAGAGTTTACATCGACTCAGAGTCATGTTTCTCTCTAGTCTTGAAATCCAGTCTCACAGTTATTAAATCACTAGGTGGTCTTGGTCAGAAGTAAAATGCTGTGTTAGTTTGAAGTCCTACAAAAGGGAGTAAGGAAATGTAAAATTTAGGAGAATATGAGCAAAACAGATAAGATTGTGCCTCTCTGTTCTTGTACTCATACTCTACTTACTAAGGAAAGTCTTAAAAATAGAAACGTATATTAGAACTAGTCTTGGACTTTTTCAAGGACTCTTAGGAGAGAGGGAGGAAAACCATTTGACTCTGAGGAAACCATTTGACTGCCATGAATACAGTCAATAAAATCCTCAGTTGTTGCTAGGGAAGATGAAAGAGTTACAAATAATAATCAACACAGATTGTGCCAAATGTGGTCTGTTAGGCATTCTGGAGCAATCATACGTATTCCTGCTTGCCTTTCTCTGTGCCTTGAGTTATTCTGTACAGTGTGAATACTAAGATGTGTCTGACCTTCACATCTTTAAAAACTGCAGAGAGAACCTATCCTGGACAGAAACTGATCCTCTCTATGGGAGATCTTAAGCATGGGGAGGGTTTTTACACCACCTAAGAAGGGTTATGTACTTGTCTTTGATTTGCTTTCCAGTTGCTTGATGTTTCAGGTGGTGGCCTGTGGCAGGTGATGATGCAGATGTTAAGTTTAGGGATTAGAAAGATACCTTCCATGTGTATGTACATAGGCCTTAATTGCTACGTAATGCAGCAGCTCTTAAAGGAATTCAGTAATGTTTTTCTCACCAACACCCAAGTGCCTGAACCATCAGGTAAGAAATAATTTGAATGAACAATAACACATATATCAATAGTGTAAGCTCAAGCGGAAGCCAAGAAAAAAATACCATGAGTCTATACCACCTGTTTGTAGAAATGGACAATGCTAGGGACAGATACAGATCTATCTATAGCAATACTACTTTACTACAAGAGAAAGGTGTTAATCTTTTGCAGACTTCCACACACATGAACTGCGTGAGACGGCAATGAGGTTCGCTTCAGTATACAGAGCTGAATTACTTTGAGAGGAGAGCAGAAATCTGAACAAACTGCAGTAATTATTTCCCAACACTTAGGGGGAAAAAAAACCAACAAACAAATAAGAAAAACCCCATTCACTCTTTTCAAACAGTGGAATCGATTCTGTCATATTTGGGCGCAAATTGCTGCTGTTCGGGGAGTGTGTGGGCTGAACTTTTAACAAATATTACCATCTGCTGGGCACACTGCAACACTGCAGCGTCTAACAATTCGGGGCATTTGGAAAACTTCTAGAAGGACCTCGGTTTGTGGATCTGTTGATATCTGTTGATATTTTCATGCTTAGAAGTCCTGCCTATGCACAATTGATGCAAAAACTGTTTAGTACTTGTTTCTCTATGCATTTCCTACTTAAAAACGTATCTATGATGTGAGTCTTTGAATATCTTTGCGCAGCAGATAACCTACATCTGGATCATGCAACCAGTTGTTGTCCCAGCCATCACACCTATTGGATCTGACTGCATGGATGGAGAAGGTGTGCAGTCTTTTGCTATGGGACACCTATTAGCAGTTCGGTCAGTCTCTCCTGGTCAAGACTGGCCAATGGGACAGAGGCCAAGTAATTATTTCCCCCAGTGCCTTTCAGTTCTCTCGTGGGCATCTGTTGTCTCAGTTGCTGGTTGGTGACCAAGCAGAGTTTGGGCACTTTGCGTGTTCCCTCTCCAAAGTGGAGATGGTTGGCACCTGCAGATCTGCAGCCGTTATCAGTTTATAAATAATCCTTTGTGCTGTGGTTATTTCCCCAACCTCTGTGTGCTGTGGCTTGCTCTGGACTGGGCTAAGGCCCAGCTGAAGGGGTGGTGGGAGGAACAGCTGTCCTTTTGCTCAGACTAAAGGGAGTTACTGAATGCCTTTTTGTTTGCTAATACTCACAATAATGGAGTCTGCTCAGAAGATGAACCTACAAAACCTGGCAGGTCAGGAGGGGTTTTTTGGGACTTGTAGGGCAAGGGGTGTCCAGATGCTCTGTGAACTCTGTTTTGAGAGAGTAGCAGCAGCCTACATCCTGGGGGCAGTTAGATTCAGCAAACTGATGGCTATAGCCATCAGTTTATAAACCCCATCAGGGGGAAGAGAAGCTGTGACGGACCACAAAGTTGCCAGATCTCAGGAGATGTCTGTCAGTCCTGAGAAGCTCTTCTGTTTAGGTGGCTTTTATCTGGCTAACTGCGTTTTAACTGTTTCCATTGTGCTGGGGTTACTGTCCAGTGTGAGGGAGCCACATGGTGCAACCCCACTCTTGCCTGGTTCCGAGTGTCCTCCTGTCCTGCTCTGACACCAAAGTATAAGATATTTTTTCACCTCTAGAGGACACTGTGGCCTGCCATATGCCCACTTCTCTGTGATGCTCTAGGGGAAGCAAGCTTATTTAATTGCTGCCTGGTAGAGATGCCACAAGAAGGGCATGTGATATTCCCCTCTATGTCTGGATTTGGAAGGGACTGGGTGGTCATGCCTGTTGCAGCAGCTCCACCATCACTTGTAGATCTTCACACACTCTGTCCATTTTCCCACAAATCCAAGAGACCATGCCAGCTTCTGGGACAGAATGGAACAGGACAGAAGTGTTTTGCAGGTGTGTGTTGTTGCCTTCTTGTTCTCGATGCACAGTCATTCAGAGGTCCTCAAAGTTTTGCCTTTTTTACCTACTGTGAGATTTCTTCATTCTGAGTCTCTGATTTTGCTGTTTCCCCTACCAAATATAGCTGGCAGACAGGGACCAGTCAGTCTTAACACAAGTCCAGGGAGGTCTTTTATTTTACCGTATCACTATGCTGGTTTTCATCTGCTTTCTTACCCATTTACAAACCTTTCTGACATAGCCTTTTTCCATTTTTTTCTCAGTTGATTCATTTTGGCATTTTGCATCATAGTAGGGGAACTACTTGGAAATAAACTAACAAGATGCCATTTGGTATTCAAAGGAATTACAGAGTGTATGTGCAGAATGAATTAAAAAACATAGTGGTGGTCTTTTCCTGAATGCAGGCTGTTAAGTGTGTAAGTGCAAATCATCGCTGTTTCTAGGGTGCAGGGAGAGATGTCACACATCTGAGTTATTAACACCACAGGTGTTCTGGAACAACATTGTTCTTCCCTATGAACTCCTCCAGGTTGCACATAATGACTTATTTTGTCAGACTCCTCCAAAGAAGAACTCAAAGAAGGCCCAAATTGTGATGTTCTGCACAGGGTGTGTAGGAATGCAACTGGGGAAGTCTCTGTGTTGTGATGATAACCCCCACCAGCAGCTTTAGCCATATATATATATATATGTTTTTTTAATACAAATAAAGATAAAAATTTCCCTCAAAATATTTAGCTTTTGATTTTACTCCAGTTAAGCAAGTGGTACATCTGGGGCACAAGGCAGTGAGAACGGTGGTGAGAGCAGAAGCTGACCATTTAGCTGCTGCTTCTACACAGCAGAAACCACTTGCAGAATCCCTCTGGAATAGGAAGAAATGAACTCACTGTTTCCTACAGAATGTGGACCTTTAGTTGCATTAGTGTGGCACTGTAGGTATGTTTGATTTTTCAGGGCTGCTTTCTTCCCTGTGCCTGAGAGCCACCTCCCTCACTAGGGATGCTAGCTGTGCCTCAGGGCGTAATGCAGGCGCTGACCTTTCCCACAAACTCTTTTCTCCATGGCTCTCAGGACATCTGCTGGCCCTGGAGAGTCTTGAAACAATGCGAGTTTCCTGGCCCTCTATGTGGTTTTTCCTCTTGGAGGAAAATATATGCTAGAATATCTGCACTGTTTTCCAGTTGCTTTGTCCCAGCGTTAGCATATACACATTGCCTGCAGGGGAGCCCTGTGTCCATAGTGGCAGAAACTCAGAGCATATGGGGAAAAAAAGGGGATTATTTAGAGGAAAATACGCAGAGAGAAGGTATTTTGCTCCACACCAACACCCTGTGGAGGGAGGTCTCTGCACAGCAGGTATTTCCAATGTTTCTCACAGGATGATAGGCCGGTCCCTCTGAACCAGATCTCTTTGAGCTTTTCTTTTTGACTTCCCTCACTGTTTCTGCTCTGCCCTTGTGCCGAGCCATATCCAGTGCCACTCTTAAAAGCTGGTCTGCTGCAGAACATTGTCTCCCACCCTCTTCTCAAGCTCACTAACTTACTTGATGAAACTATATCTTGTTTGGTGTCTGCTTGGAGAGCTGTGAGTGATAGGGTTACCACCTTGCTTGTCAGTCCATGCCCATGCTGGGTTACCCTGTGTCTGTCTGACTTTACTCTTAATCTTTCTACTTCTGTTCAGTACATTTTATAAACCCTTTTCCTCCTGTGAAGACAATCACGTACTTTAATTTGGGCTCTTTTTACAAAACTAAGGAAATCAAAGGCTTTGAATTCCATTCTGAGGCAACTACAGCAGCCACTGAATCACATTTGTGTGTGGTTGGATTTTTTTTTCCACACCCTTTCTAATTTTTCGAAATCCTTTTTACAAATAGAAGCCAGGAATATTTCAGTACTCGGTCAGATTAAAGCTGTGTACAGAGGTAAAATCTCAATGGGATGCTTTTGTAATTGATTAAGGAAAAGACACGCACTGTAAGATTCATCCCTCTTAGTGTGGTTCCTTCTGCTGCCTCAAGTTCACTGACTCAGTCTTTCTCCCTGAAACATTAGGGTCTGAGGTTGGATGAAAGCTGTAAAGAATGTGTGTAAAAAATTGTTTCTGGTAAGTGATTGTTCACGGGAGCTGGGAATTATCACTGTTTACATTTTTCTTAAGTTACTGCAGAAAGTTTGGTGTGAACTATGGAGAGCTTGATTTTCTATAGCGGCCAGCTGAGTCGAGCAACTGTGGGGAAGGAGAAGGGGCAAAGGTGTGTTTTAGGGCAGCTTTGTCTAAAATGGCAAGACTGGGTATTTTTAAATGCAGACAATTGTCCATGTGCTGGTGTCCCTTATTACGAACAGACGGGGGTTAAAAACCAACCGTGCTGCTTCTTTGTGGCTGCTGCCTCGCAGGACATCCCTTTACTGCCATTTGATTGACTGGGAAGAAGAAGAAGGATTTTATGTTCACTACTACAAGTTCATTCATTTGGTAACACTATCTGTGATCCTTTTTGAAATCCCCAAAGCAACTGTTAATAGCCGGGTCCCAGGAAAAGCGATACGGCATGGGCAGCCCACGGGGAGGCCAGTTGCCTAGCATTGTGTTCGATGTTGTGAAACAGTTGGCCAAGAGACTGGACTTGCTCAGCTAAACGAATTAAGTAATCACACAGCCCTGCAGAGGATATTAGTGAGGAATTTCCATATTGCAGCTCTTGATATTCCCGCCTCGCAGCCGTGTTACCACAAATACGACACTTTGGCTGAGCAGGCAGTAACTTGATATTAAATGAGGTTCTCATTAAGCAGATGCAATGAAACAGGGCAGTTTTACATTGCGTTAGTCAACTAAATGCTTTTTATTAGTGTTCATTAGGATGAGGGACATCTAAGTGCAGACTATTCCTCAGCCAAAGCCTGACCCTTTTGATGGGTGGTGATTAAGCTGCTAAGGCCTTGGGAATAGGAGCTGGGCCACACATGGTAAGTATATGGCAAGTCACTCCTGCTTCTGGAAACTGCCTCTGCAAAATAAGTCAGGAGGAAAGCTGGGGGATGGCCCGTTCTGCCTGCGGGTGAATCTCCACATTGTCTCATTCTCCAGGTGTTAATTTGACAAAACACAAAGGCCTTGTAGAAAGTAAATCATTCACACAGGCACACGTTGTTCTTTCTATTGAAAGGCTTCTTTGGGGAAGTGAAACAAGAGGAGATAAGAGCTCTGACTCTATTCTGGCCTTTTAAACATGTGTGTCAACATATGTGTGTCTCAAGTTTTGCTCTGCTTGGGTGACAGTCATCATACTGGGGGATCCCAAGTAGGGATGCCCATGTGCCATCAAGGAAATGAAGTGAGAACTTGATGGAAAAAACACTCAGAAATCAGAGGTGCATTTCTGCCCAGGCAAATGGGTTTTATAAGGCTGTGTACTGCAGTAGCTAGCTTACTTTTGTTCCTGTTTCTCCTTAGGCCATGCACTGTGACCAATTAATTGTTCTACCACCTACCTACACACTTCTATCCCTTATTACTAGAACCCCTCCAGACCCTTTACCCATGAGATGTTTTAAGAAATGTCAAGCTGGCAATATTTTGTTTTGGTTTTCCATTATCTTCAGGAAAAAAAAAAAAAGAAAAAAAAAAAAAAGGAAAAAAAGTGATAATTTTATGGAGATTTCCACTGCTTGATGTGCACACGAATTTGTGGTGGATGTTTTTTCTCATTTGCAGCAAACTTATACCTTTTGGCCTTGATCTGCTGGTCCTCTTGAACTTGAAAACATTCTCAAAGTCTAATTGTTTCGAAAGGGGTGGAATTCAGCTAATTCTGAGGCTTTTGCAAAGCTTCCCTTCTAAATATATGTGGTGACGAGTGAGCTTTGTAAGCTCTTGTGAGTCCTGATGAAGATTCAGGGATGTTTCATGGTGGTGACCTTCTGGCCAGGCTGTTTCATAGCTCTGTAAAGCAATTCCACATGCAGACAGCAAGGTCTTATGTTTCTCAAACTGAAACGTGGGTTCTATCTACGAAGTGACTTAGAGTCTGAATACATTCCTCTTCTTTAAAATAAAATAAAGGACACAAATATAGCCTTATGCTACCAAGCTGTCAATGCTGTCTGTGACATTGGTTATTGCAGCAGCAACCATAAAGCAGTTGCCATTGTCTGGGAGGAGAGGCATAAGAGGGAAGAAATCACTCAGTCGGAGATGCTGTTCTTGTTGGAGTCAGAGAAGCCTATTCTTTTCCCCAGCTATGGGAAAGGAAATGTCTTGATTAAGAGAATGAAAGAGGGCTGCACCTGCAACGGAGACGTAACTGGAGTTGCATAGAATCTAAACAAAGCAAGCTTCACAGCAGCTTCAGATTGACGCATAACGTGGCCCTGGGCTCTATTTTAGCCTCCTCCTGCTTGTACCCCCTGCAGTTGCCAAGGCCCACATCCCCTGGCCAACATGAACCTGAGGGAAATCCTGGTTCTCACATTTCAGCCACCATGCCATTTGCTCCTCTGGCCGTATTTGTAGGACTTGGCCGTGTCCATGTCCGGCACCACATATGCAGATACAGAACAGGACAAATTGCTATTCGAAGACTATTTCCTTGATGTAGAATTCCATATTTTTTTTTTTTCTGTTCTAATTCACTAAAAAAATCAAATACAATCATACTCACAGGGACAGGATGGAGCATGTGCAAAGATCTAAGTGGATACTGAGATGGCCTAAGCCCATAACTTGAAAAGTCTTCAGGGGTGAATTACTAAAATCATAAAGTTTGCTGGATGAAAGTGTTTTCCTGGATTCAGGTAGACTTTTCATCATAGAATCAAATTGGTTTGGGTTGAAAGGGCCCTTAAAGATCATCTGGTTCAGCCACTCAGCTGTGGGCAGGATTCCCCCCTCACCCCCCCACCTCAGGCTGCCCAGAGCCCCATCCAACCTGGCCTGGAGCACCTCTAGGGATGGGTCATCACAGCTTCTCTAGGCAGTGCCAGAGCTTCACCATCCTCTGAGTAAAGAATTTCTTATATCTAAACTTATCCTCTTTCAGTACAAAGATTTTAGCCCGTGTTCTATCACTATATTCCCAAACGAATGTCCCTCTCCAGCTTTTTTGTTGCTCCCCCTTTTAATTTTGTCAAACACAGGACATTTTCTTTTCATTGCTTTTCAGTACCTGCCCTTCCAGTACGCCCTGTCATCATATTTTCTAGCACAGTTGTTAGCAATCATCTTTATGTTATTGATTTAACCCAATACAAGGGTTTTCCTATTGGATGTTCTTGCTGGAGCTGCATTTATTGGCTTCTTGTTGGTCACAGATGATCAGCTGTTTTCTTTAGCTCAGTGTGAAGGGAATACTTGAAGCAACTGAGCTGTTCCGAAGGGAAAGGAGCAGAAATGTAGTTGATGAACTAGAAAGCGGAATCTAGAAAACTAGAAAAACATATATTTTTTTAATTATTATTATAAAATCACAAAGCTTTTGTAGGTACCAAGTATTCCTATGAAACCTGGTCACGTGAATTCCTTGCTGTCTTATAGCTGATTAAGAGAGTAAAGATTCAATGCATCTATATTTGTTGAAATGAAGGCAGATTGCTTAATTGTGTCACTAATTTACTTTATTATATTTCTCTTTCTGCATATGATTTCCCTACTGCCTTTCTCCTTGGTACCACCCTGAAAAGCATATCCTCTTCTGAGACAGTGGTGCTAAAATACTGAGGTGACAAAACTGGACAGCCTTAGGTTTTCCACTTTCAAGTGCTCTCTGAGGGTGGGGAACACCACAGGCTATGCTGTTTTAGTAGCTGCTAGGTCACATTACCTGTCTATCCACTGGCATTGTAGTAGTAACCTGGCAGGTCAGCTATTTCAATGCTATTTCCCTTTGCTACCTGGCACTGGCCATACAACACTTTTATATACTGAATTATTTATGGACTCATAATTATTTAGCATCAATATGTCAACGTTACAATGCCCCTGTTGACCATAAAGGAGCAAAATCTTTCTTTAATTAAAATTACATGGTCCGTGTCAACTTTCCTTGGACCCAACCTTTTAAAACTGAGTTGGGAGTTTGAATTCCAAACCAAATACTTGTGTTTTAAGCAGAGACTAAATACAGAGCTTTCTTTCAGTGCGATTGGTCTTGGAAGCCAATAATTTTATGTGTTTTAGGGAGGTTTATGTTATACTGGGGAGTTTACAATGGACTTCATTGAACTGTAGACCACAGTGGCAGTATTTTTTTTATAAGCAGCGTCTAATAAGGAGGAAGCAGCATATAATTCAGACTGTCAGTGTTCCTGCCTAAAGACAAAAGCTTAAGATGCCTCAGTGATTGTTTGAAAGACTGCTGAATCCTGAGAGCAAAGTGGTAAGGAAGGTGGTAGGCTATTGCGTTCTAAGTAATACACAGCTGTCCTTTTTGACAAAAATATTGCATCATTTGGCATTGTAGAAGTATACTGAGCCACCATATAATTTAATTACCTGACCACCCTGCAAGTTCCATGAGCCAAACTCAGTCCTGGCATAGGCGGGTGCAATTCCCAGAGGGATTTGCACCCGGTTACGCCAAAGCTAAATTTGATCCGCTGTTTTTTTTTCTCCTTCTCCCCGAGACCCTGAAGATATGGAGACCCACTTCGTTCTGTGCCGTGCTTAGAGCTATTAGTGTTTTTTGTACATGTACAAACTGACTTTTGTTATGATTTCCAGGAAAAAAACACAAGATAGTGTCTTTTGATTTCAGTATACAGAGACAGTTATCATAATCAGAAAGCAAACTGTATCATGTTCTAAGTCATATGTGCCATGAAAACAGTGCCCTACAGAGATGGCAAGTTCTTTGTAAAGAAGGACCTGCACAGATCAACCACCTACTGTGTTTAACACTGCTGCTTACTTGATGTCATGCCTGTGATATGTAGCTTTTCATCACATGCTTAGAGTAGTAGTTAAGTTTTGCTTAGGATCTTTGCTTTATTCAAGGCATGAGGCTGCCCATCTCACTTGATACTGCTTCACTTATTGACAGAAAAAATTCTCTGATGAGCTTCCCGTGAGTACCATACACATCCTGTACACCTTCCCCAGGGTCTTTTCTGTTATGCCTGCAGGCTGGATGATGCCTTTAGGACTTCTTTTAAAGAAGTCTAGGTGTCTTCTTTCTTCCTGAAAAAAGTCTTCTCAGTATGGATGGGAGTAATGAAATCTTTGGGTGAGAGACTGCTGAAGGAGAATGCTTTTATCATCTTTCTTTCAAACTAAAAACCTCTACCTACCTAAGGCTAAACACTTGCTGTAAATGTGTGAGAGTGTGCAGTCCCACAGAGGCCAGAGGCAGCCTGGGGCAGTGCAGAAGGTGCACAGGAGTTTGTTCATTCAAAGTTTTCAGTCTTACAGGATCTGCAGGATAGCTTGGGTGGCTTTGGCATATTCCGACCAGCCACAGCAAGGCAGTGTGTGTATGCTGGGAAGAAGAGTGTAGCCCCAATTCTCATTTGCAGACCTTTGTTTTAAGCACTTGATTATCATGGAAATACAGTAATGCTTTATATTTACGATGTTTTCAGAGAGCAACAGCTAGTGCTTGGTAAAGCCTGGTTCTTTCCACAGACTGAGAAAGAAGGATCATTACTGGGTACAGAAGCAATGAAAGGTACAGAAGCAATGAAAGAAATGAAAACACTTCAAATAGAAGTATTCAGAGTTCGTAAAGTAGGCATGTAGTCATGGCCTTCCTATGGTTACACACACACATGAGCTTGCACACATCAGCCCTTAACATCAATGGGAACTGCTCATATGTGTCTTTGGGCAGATCTTGTCCCTAAGCTGATTAATGTTTGGAGGAAACTTGGGCTGTGATTCAGGTTCAAATCAGGTTCAGTGTGGAAAATCCTGAACTTGGAGCCAGACCCTAAAGCAGCCCTCCAAAGAGGCAAACAAACAGAGCAGACCAGCTTTTCTCCCTTCTTAGAACTCTCTAGCCTTGTGCTTGGGTGTAGAACACTACTGCTCATCCCTCTTAACCAAAATAATTATTTTTAAAGGGATCTTTATGTTACCCAGGGGAATGCAGTGCAGGCAGTTGGCTAGAGATGGTGCCTTGGAGCTCAGCCACCTGGGGCAAGTGTGAGGCTGCACATGGAGGGGAAAGGAGAAAGCAGCAAGTGAAAACGAGTCTTCTACTGTGAGAGCCTGGGAGACTCAGCCTGGAGATTCCCAGTGGTTTTAAGTCTCTTCTGCTTAAAGGGGCCTGGTAGTATAGGGTTTTTAAAATCTGAATAGGCTCGTTGTTGTTAGTTAACTATTTTTATTTTGTTATTTCTAAGGCAAGTACAATGCCATCATCCATTATTTTCAGTATTGCCTGTCCTGCTGTTGAGTGGAAAAAGAGCTTCTCTGGTGGTTGAACATGACTGTGCAGAGACTGAGCTTTGCAGGATGGAGCTGGAGGGAAGTCAAACAAATGGGACCTGTCATCTTCCTTACTAAACAGTAAAGGTGATTAAACTAGGTTGATCTCCTTCTGTCCCCAAACTGTGATGTTCACTCTTGTCAAATATTAAATAACCAAAGGAAAAGTATTCAGGACACAGTAGGTGCTAAGTGCATGCAGTTATAATTAATCCTTCCAGTTCCAGTCCAACAAGTGTATCAATGGGTGACCAAATTAATTATAGTACTACCAATCTCTTGTCACCGAGGAGTTGTGTTGATCTCGTAGCAAATGGCAAAGAGATGCATCACTTGTAGCATTCCATCTTCAGTTCAGATCTCATCTCTCTCCAGCACAGCTCTAGGGTACTGATGAGCACAATCTCATTTTGGAATTGCTATAATTCTGTATTTGTAAAGCAGAATTTTGCAAGACCTCCATTCAGTGCGGTGGGATTTTGAGTTTAGCTTATGGATGTGCACTGCTCAGAATGAAAAATGTATTTGAAAACTCAAGGTAAAGGCCTCTGGATTCCTAACCAAATCCAGATATGTATTTCCCAGGTAGGGTCAATCTACCTAATCAATCTAATGAAGTATTTGGCCTCCTCAAAGCTGGCTTGTTTTTCAAAGAGAGCAAGTACCTCTAACACTTTTGCTGGGTGTCCATCTTTTTGTGCTCTTATTTTAACCACAGTCTGAGCACCATCTGAGTAGGATCCTAAGTCATCTGAATTTTAGTTCTTGCACTTATCTTACTCTATATTCTCGTAATTTCAAGGGGTGGTAAACAAAACTATTTTGAAGCAAGGCTACTTTTGCTTTCTGTTCTTTGAGGAAATTGCTTTTCTTAACTCACTCTCCAAAAAAAAAAAAAAAAAAAAGCCCAGGAGTTCAATGAGCTGGCTAACACGTGTGACCTGAAAAAGCTAGCAATGACAAAGGTTAGTGGGCATGGTGATGATGTGTTGATGATTAGACTAGATAATCTTAGTGGTCTCTTCCAACCCTAGCAATTCTATAATTCTATGATAAGTATATACTCTGTGTATTAGATAGTGCTCTTGTCATCTGCCCCAAGAAAGGGTTATGTATCATCTCCACAGGCCTCACTTTGCTCACTTCCCTCTTATATAACTGGTTGTCTGAAAGGCTGCTTGTTTCTTGTTGATTTACTGCCTCATTATCACCACTGTACTTCCTTTCCCTGATTCCCGTTATGAACCTCGCTTGTGGCATCAATTTGAATCAATACTGCAGATATTTGGAGAACAAGTTTCTAAGTTAGCATCCAGAAAAATAAAAACTGTGCACAGGAATTTCCCATTCAGTTTTTAGATCCTGGCCAATGGACCTGATGGTTGTTTTCAGATACTTCAGACTCTGAAGATCACAGAATCACACAGTTACAGAATGGCTTAGGTTGGAAGGGAGCTCAGAGGTCATTCAATCCCCAGCTGGGGGCAGGGCTGCCTCCCACCAGATCGGGCTGCCCAGGACCCCATCCAACCTGGCCTTGTGTGCCTCCAGGAATGGGGCAAGATGATGGAGTCAGCAGGGAGCTTGTTTTCTCCTTGACTTGGGGACAGATCATTCTTCGGAGAGAGACTGCCAGCATGGTGCTGCTGAGAGCTGACCGAGTGGGACTGATTTGTGCTGCCAGCATCCACGCATTGAGAATGATGACAGATCTATCAGCCTGTTTTATTTTAGCCATTAATAGGGAAACCAGCTTCTTTAAATAGTCCTGAAGTAGCAAGTAAAGCTATTACCTAAATCAAAAACAATTGCCTAAGTGTTCTTCTATTTATACAGCTGGGATACTTTAATTTAGGGCTGCATGGCTGTATAATTAGCAACCTTATCTTTAATAGACATGTTAGGGGGAAGAGCCTGGTGAAAAGATGAAGAAGCAAGATGCTGAGTTGTGCAAGATCTTCATTAAGTTCGTGTGGTTTACCTCTCAGTGTCTTCTGCAGAACTATTCGTGATGCTGTGATCATACTGGGACTTTGCCTTTGGCTGCATGTTGTTGTGGTTGGGTTCACAAAAAATCAGAGTTCTACTGAGGTTGATTCTGTCTAAAATTATAAGAAAATGTTATTCTTACCCAGAGTCCAAGTATCTGGCATGTATCTCAGAGGTATAGCAAACTTCTGCAAGTCATACCCAGTAACGAGTGGGGCTGGATGAAAGCTGAGGGCTCCTGGTCCCTGCGCAGTGTCCCATCTGTTTGCACGGCCAGTTTTTGACGTGGTGCAGCTGTCAGAAGTACTGACTTCCCACATAGAGCTCCGCTATGAGTAAGGCCAAGTATTCAAATAAATATGACTCATTCCCACTTAAAGGCTGGGGAACGGAGAAATGAAGCACAGGCATTTGCAACCGGTCCGCAGCAAGGAAAAAAAATAATGGTTCTGGGCTTCATCACCAGACATCCTCTGCAAAGAGTGTCCCTGCTGCTCTGCTGCCCACACGCAGTGTGATGCTGCCTATGCCTGCAAGAGGCATCAGCCCAGGAGCAAAGGAGACTGCAGATGACTGGAGCTCCCAGCACTGCTTTGGGACTTAAATATTTAACCAGGACACTGCTCTGCTGATTCCACGCTGCTGTAGCAGTTTGGAGTGGCTGGACGTGCAAATTGGTTCACAAAGCAGAGGAGGTTTTCAAAAGCACTGAGGGACACTTAAGCACTCACCTTTCAGCAACACCTCTGAAAATGTCTCTTACCAAAACCATGACTTCAGAAAGGTGCGGTGTGAGTTTCAGCCTGAAACCTGCCTCCTGTTCAGTAGCAAAGAGTGTTTGCTGGAAAGCCACCCACCATTTCAGACACGATGCTGCAGACTCCCAGCAAAACAAGTCACGTTTAATAGTGTGACTTTTATTATTTTGGCACTGAAAGTCCCACAAGGCTCCAAGTTCACATACAAAATGTCCCTAGATACCCACTGGTATCTGGAAATGCAAAACTAGAATCTTCTTTGCATTGAAATTTACTGGCTGTTTATATCACTAACTGCTACTGCTGGGAGGAGTCCTGTAAATAATCTTGACAGTGTGTGGGGTTTAGGGAGAAAAGCGCTGTGTGAATTAATCAATCAGTTGGTAACCTGGAGGTTGTGCAAGGTTGCTGCTTGCTATTTCTTACTCTGTTTAGTCAGGAGAAAGTACTTCTGGGACTGGACAAAACCTAACAGGGTATATTCTCCTTAATGTTGAGTTGAGTGGTGGTCAGGCTTTCTTCTACATAGATCTGTGGGCCAAGTATCGTTACAGAGGAGTAGAGGAGAGAGGCACTGATTTTTCTCTAAGCACTTCACTCAGGAAGAAGATCTTTTGCTCCAACAGTCCCTGTGCTTTGCTGGAACAGTCCCGTGTAGTTTTGATTATAACTTTTGTGTGACTTCTGGCTAAAGGAGTGGCTCTCCAGCATGACTAGGCCACCTCAAACAGATCTGACAGTGCTTTTCCAGTACCAGGGGCAGCATAGGGAGGAGAGAAGATGAAGAAGAGTATTATGTTATTTTGAGGTTTGTTTGCTGCAATTCTGAGTTGAGAAGCCGCAGTGAGGAAGACAGCTTCAAGTTAAAATAAAACATAGAAGGAAAGTTGAAGGATTCCCTACTGGACTCAACACTGTATTATTTTATTAACTGCTTTATAAAAACACAGAGTCTGTGTTTTTGTCTGCTCCCTTGATTCAACACCCAGTCTCTTCTTTTTTCAATAGGACTTCATTCATCTCTTCCTCTCCAAGCCACAACTTTTTCTAACAAGAACAAAATGTGGTGTTTTTTTAGTCTTAGCAAAACTAATCGGCAATGAGGGGCAGCTACCTTTTATGCTGCTGGCATTACAGAATCCACAGGTGTTATCTCAGTAAACAGTGCAGCGGAATAACTGATCTGAACATACCATCATGCAATAAGCAAGTGCTCGTATTGCTATGATATCTCTGCTGGGTTTTTTATCTATTCCCTCTGTGCTGAGGATTAAATGCAGACATTTCCTGCTGGCTTCCAGGGTTATTCTCCATTAATGAGATATTTTTACATAGAAAACTCACTCCAAAATATATATTTTTTATAAAGTTTTTCCTTACATAAAAACTAGCCTCAAGTATGTAACATGGTGTCTTAAGAGAGCTGAGCCAGCTGTATGTTTGTCCCTTCTATCCCACAAGCCTCCAGCAGCCTCCTACCTTCTTCCAGATCCTTGTTTGTTTGTGGAGGAGCCCAGCCTGCCTGGAAGAACACGGTGATATGACTTCAGGGCTTTGCTTTATGTCCACCTCAAGTTTTCCAGGTCTAAGCTCCGTCAACTTTTCACCTTTTGAAACACACCAAACAAACAGATGTGCGTGTTCATCAAACCCTACTGAGTGCCAGTGAGACAACTGATTACCCAGAGGGACAGGGGACCTTTTTTACCACTATAGATACTTTGTCATCTTCTTATAACAGAAGAGATGAAGGGTACTCAAGTGAAAACAAAGCATCTTGACCACAATTAACCTTCTGAATCCATCATAACATATGGAGCACTTGCAGTATCACCTACTCGGTTCTGCTTGAGTTCTTCCTCTGCTACAGATAGCAAAGGGTTGGACAGTGCATGAAAGTTTGGAATGGGAATTGCCTGCATACTGTGGGCAATCACCAAATAGCATGTTAAGGACAGCTGACTGTGAGTGCCCTGGGCTCTGTATTCCCAACACTAGATGGGTTTGGGGATCCCAAAATGTAGGTTCTTCTCCCACTCTGCTGCTCAGTGCTGAGCAGTGATTGACAAGCCATCATGTCTTCACTGGGGGCTTGGTTTGCTTCTGAAATAGAAGTGATTACTGCTGTATAAGCTCTTTTTCCAGAGCCTGGGAAGCTGGATGTTGAATATCTTCGCATCCTACCTACTATTTTAAGTTACTTCCTTTTTGTAGCATAATTTCCAGGTGGGGGGATGTATTTCTGTACATTGAGTCTCTTGTTTTCTTTCCTTGATAAGAGCTTTAAATAACACATAAGAATTGTCAACAGGTAGCTTTTTAATTATTTAGAAAATATTTTCTACATAACTTACAGAGCTTGTGACCTTGTATCACCCCTCTTGGCCATTGGATGAGCTGGAGGGTGAGGCTTGGCCATACCCCTACAGTGGTTCCTTGTTCCCATCAGCATGCCTTCACTCTCTGACTGTACTGCTGCCCCACGCTTGCTGCGCTCTCCCAGATTGTTGACCCTCCCATTGGGTTCCCATGGGTGCAGCTCAGCAAATTTGTGAGCTAAAAGCTTCTGGTAAGAATAGTTCTGCTGAACATTTTAATTAGAGATTAAATTTCCCCTGACCGTTGTTAATAAAGCAGATCAAGCATGATCCATTGCCAGAAAAGCACTGGAGATGATAGTGGTGGTTCTTTGCACAGGTGGCACACCAGAAGACCTCCTGTGCCAAGCAAAGTAGACCACATCCAGCTACAGACCTGCAGGTTGGCTCTTGGCATGGCATTTAAAGCTCAAGTTGCATGTCATTTAATTGGCTGATTGGCTTGAATAATTTTCTGCTGTTAAAGTGGGGTAGCTGAGTATATGATTTGTGCTCAGTATGGAGCTTAGGTACGTGTTGTTCATGTATAAATTGCACTAAGCAGGCAGATGCTGACTGTCCTAATGCATAGAGGTGTCTAGGAGACATGAAGAGCTTTCCATCCAGATACTTAGTGCCTGTTTTTTATGTGAGCCAAGGAAAAATCTACCAACTGTTCTCTAATGTGCTGTTCAAAAGCATGGGCTGAGGTGATGGGTAAAGACAGCATCCCTAGCAGCTTTTGTTACCCATCAATATAACTCAAGTGACAGGCATTATCAGCTGGAGAGTACAGGTTCTACTTCAAACCTAGGACTGACCCTGTGTGTACAAGAAAATGAAAGTTTTACAGTTTCATTTAGACTCAGGATGGTTCTACCTTCAGGCTCTCAGTCTTCTCAGTGCCACACATAGAAACTTTCCTTCGCAGCTAAGAAAACAGCTGCAGGAATCAAATTCTACCAACCAAATATCTGATTCCAAATATATCCTTAATCCGTGGTCCTATATGAAGAAAATATATCCCTCTTCTAGGCTATTTCTCTTGGGAAGGAAGAGGTTTATTGTGGGTTTTCTTTTTTTAGGTAAGAAGAATTAAAATAATAATATAGAAGCTTCCTAAAAGTCTCCATAAAGAACAGGAAAAAAGATTGAGATTGGAAAATGCCAATTGCTGGAACTGGACAGAGGAAATGAGAGGAAAAATTGAAAATGTAGTCCTCTGGCTACTTCTTTGAAGTCTGACAGGTATCTATGACAAAGAATGAACACAGGAAAATATTTCAGTTGTATTAAACTATGCGTGCAGAAAAAGAAATACAGGAGACAATTCCTATTGCTTGGAATATAGAAGAAACTGACTGCCAAAATCAGCAAGCCAAGCCAGGTACATAAATTCTGCAGGGAACTGAACAATTCATTTGTAGTTGCAGTAATAAGCTCTAGGTAGAGTCATATTTCTTGAATGTGCATGTGCAGATCTTGTAGGTGACATGGTTTTTCCTTTGAGCTGAGCAGAGAGCAGTTTTCCTGTCCTGAAAAGTTTTGAGATTTCAAAGTGTGTTCCTTTTCCACCAAAGGTGTAGCTTTTCAAAGAGCCTAGTTGAGAGAAAAATAAGGGAGAAAGAGGGAAAAAGAGAGAAAAACACTTGGATACCCTGTTTTTTCCACCATCCTTCCTAAGGAAGGAGAGAAGGGCAAGTCATAAATGAATGCTTATCTTGTTGCTGTGGTTCTAACTTTCATACTTTGAGATTGCCTTTGTGCTGTGCAGTAATACACGCCACCAGCAAATCCCCTCTTCCTCCTTATTTCTCATGATCAGGGGGCCTCAGTGTTTGGTAGCCAAGAGCAGAGACTAATTTGACCTATGTGAAGGGTCATGGGAATAAGTTTTTTGGATCAAGAGTTTGTATTTGGGAGATGCGCTGGTTTTGGTGATGCCATGTTTCCCTCTGGTTGCTTCCAAATCTTTTGCTATGCTCTGTCATGCTTGTTGCTGGGACGTTACCTCTGTGACTGTGAGGGTGCCTGAAGATGTGCAAAGTATCTTCTGTGGAGGGCATCCTATCAGCTGATGCCTGATGTATGTGGGTAAAGAGAAAGAATATCTGCCTGGAGTGCAGCCCAGGTGGTGCTGCTGGGGCATGCAGAAGAGTAATGGTATTGGTAGAAAATTGCCAGAATTATATGCCAGGCTTTAAAGCATGCCTTGCAAGTAGTATCTGCTGGTCAGAAGGAGGGAGGACCACGAGAGGAATGATTAGCTAAGGGGCCAGGGTGTTTCAGGGCAGGCTTTGAAGATTGGTCTTAATGGATGGTTTAAGTGGTTTTAATGCATGTTGAGAATTTGCTTCAGAGGAGAAGGATTACACGTGACATTAACTGAGAGTCCAGCAGCGTGTTTGTTATGGCTCATTTTTGGGAGTTATTGAGGACTTTTTTTTAAGGATGTAAATACAGAGAAGTGTCAAGATTGGAGACATTTGCCATAGGCTTCTCGTATAAATATTTGCACTGAGAGGATGACCTTCCCGAGCTGCTGAGTAATTGATGACATCTACCACTGCAAGTGTACTGTGCTAAGCAATTTTGGTACTGGGCGGGGGCCATGCATATGGTTTGCTCTGCTTCCCACTGGCTTGGTAGCAAAGAGCAGGGAGATGCAGTCAAGAATGGAGCTGTTAGACAGGACACCAAAGCAGGCTGGGCTGTTTCTTGGGTTCAGTACTAGGCAGGTTAGGAGGGAACCACAGCCTAATGTGCCGATGAAGTCAAAATCATAGAATAGAATCATAGAATAGAATCACAGAATCATTAAGGTTGGAAAAAACCTCTAAGATCATCATATACAACTGTCAATCCATCCCTATCATTACCACTATCCATGTCCATCAGTGCTGCATCTACACTTTGCTTAAATACCTCCAGAGACAGTGACTCCAACACCTCCCTGGGCAGGTTTAACTGAGGACATGTAGGTCATTTTCTGCTCCTTGCTGGTGACCAACTTGTGCCTTGCACATTGTCTTGAGGCTGCAGGGCATTTCATCTCACTTGTGAGAGACATGCTCAACTGCAGGCAAGCACCAGCCATGCAGGCAGGGAATTAATCCCATTGCTGTCAGTCCATTCTCAGACCCAATTGACACTGGTGACAATGGGCCAGGCAGTGAGAGCACAGTGTGCAGGGAAGCTGCAAATGAAACAGCTGGGATGCAGCAGCTGTCACTCTCATTTCTCAGCCAAGTATGAAAGTAGGACTCTATTCCTCGTGTGACAAATGACCAGGAGATTCTATCAGGGTTGGAAAGCATCAGCCATATCACATCTGCAGCATAGATGGTGGTAATGGTTACGTGCTAAAACTTCCTTGAATCTACTTGTGTTCTTTCATTATTAGCAGTATTTTCTAAAACAGATTTAACTTGAGGTTTTCATTCTAGTTAGTTATTTTTTAAAAATTATTCTCAATTTAACATTTGAGTGAATAAAAGGTTATTTTCATAAAAAACTGAATTTTTACAGTGAAGGATCATAAGTAATGGGAGGACATCCTGGCTTTTCCAGGTGGCTGCTGGACACCATGACTCACTCGCTTTTGCCAGTAGATGGCCATAGAGCCAGATGAGCCAATGCTCAGCAAATCCTAAAGCCTTCTCTGGGCAAAATAAGAGTCACTGTCATTCTCCAGACTACCAGTCAAAAGCCAGCGTGTCATTTTGTTGACAAATTAATTCTCTCAAAGCTGCTCATGTAGCCAACTTCTGCCATTCCCAGGAAGCCTTCCCTGTAGGATGAAGAAGTCAAGTAACAAATGTTTACGATCTGTAGCTGCCGTGTGAAAAAGTCTCTTCAAAAGTCTCTTCATAAAACTGCTTCTTCATCACATTTCATGGCATCCAATCTTGGCTTGATATTGCACGATTCTTCCATTGAGTAATTTTTCTTTGCCTACTCCAAAAGTGTCAGATTTAAGTCATGGTTTGCAGGGGGTTTTTTTGAGTTGTTTTGTTGGGTTTTTTTCCCTCTACTTCTACAGACACAAAATGAGTAATTTGCTGCTCAGGAACGTGAAGCTAACATGACTAATCATTTGGCATATTTAATTTGACCTTTTTTTTTTTTCCCTCAAGGACTTGTCAAGTCTGTGCACAGGAATATCGTATGAATGAGATGGTCATTTCTGACTCAGTCCATGCAGGTTTTGAGCTGTGGCCCTCTACACGTGATGAGCAAATTGGCAGGAAAAACCCAGACTGTCTGAGAGGAAGAAAAACTTAGGACAAGCATTAAGCATTCACAGTGATGGCTTTTTCCAAAAAGCATTTCATAACAGTTTTATTACTCACCTAAATCAGGAGAAATGTGACTGTAGCCAAACAAACCTTTTTATTTTCCCTGTTACCTGTAGGAGAAAATTCTGGTATCATTAATATAATAAATCCATCAGAGTTCCAAGTATTTATCCTTTCCTTATATATTTCTTTAGGAATTTACTTTTCTGTGATGCTGTGTAACAGGAGTACTACCTGCTGGACAAGGAAGTAACAGGTGTAAGCTTGAAAACAAGATACATTATTGACTATAAAGCAAGGGAATGTTTACTCCTTGCTTTATTTGATGCTGAACTTAAACATTTAAATATAAGGTGCATGTATAAGCTGCAGACAACATCTTTGTGCCTTAGCTTCTTTTTCTCCATCCAGTGGGTACCCAAACATTACAGCTAGAGGAGAAAGGCATATAGTTGTTCAAGTGCACAAAAGTAGTTATGATATACTAATACAGGTGACTAGCATACAATGTTTCTTTTCTTCCTGCCTTGTAAGTGGAATATCTTTCTTCTTTGTTTGGCTGATAGAGGTAAATAAGGCTGGCTTTTGTTGAGCTGGGTCAACAAAATATATATAAATAGTGCCGCCTGCAGAGTCCATCCAAACATCTGGTATTCCTAAATGGACAGCGCAGGAATACCTAGAGCAGGGTAGAACTGTCAGTCCCATGCTGAGCTGCTGAAGGGCCAGCAATAGCTTCATTTTCCTGCTCCAGTAACTATAGTAACTATAGTTCTTTAACAAAGGGCCAGCTGCAGAAATGAGGATCTTTGACGAATAGTACTATTCGTCATGTTGTTTCTCAGCAACTGGTTAACTGGGTCTCTCATTTTCCTAAACTTTTCCACTGGTGAAGGCTTTGCCAGGGCATGAGCAGGTCCTCCTGGCTTAATGTCAGAAGTGTGAGCAAAGAAATTTCCCCCCAGATTTTTTTTCCTCATGTCTGAGCCTCTTAATACTTAGTTGCATCAGTCTTTCATTCATCATCTGCTTCACTGCGAAGTCTGGAAATACGTTAAAGAAAACTGTATTAAGTTCTGAGAAATGACTAATTCTGGAATGAATGTGACAAATTTCATCTTACATTTGGCTGAACTCCTCCCGAGTGACTAACTGCTCAGAGAGGAATTTCCAATTGTCCTTCTTGAAAATCAACCTCTTTGAATTAATTCAGCATCCTCTATTTTGATTAAGTATGTGTCAGCTTATTGTTAGTGTGACAGGGAGATATGGGGTTGTTTGTTTTCCTTTTAGTATTATACTAACAATCTAATTATGACTCACACACAATACGTGCCCTTAGTCCATGATAAGGGATGTGAATGAGAATGCATTAACTGGGCAGTGCGTAAACTACCATTGTGATTAAATCTTTAGAGACTGAGTAAACAAAGAAGGTTCTTTTTCCTCCTCTAATGTCTTAGCAGTTCCTCCTTTCTAAGGAGAGAGACTTCCATTCAAATCTGGTTCTCGGCTGAAATCTGCAAAGTAAGTGGAGATAAAAGACAAGTCTTCTATGCAGTAGGTAACACAAGCCCAGTCTTACATCTCATCCTCAGTCTCTGATGTGTCTTGCAGATACCCTGTTTTTGGCTTATTTGAAGTATGATTCTCCCCTATCCTATGTACAAAGATAAATCTGACAGCATTTAGAATAGATGTGTTACACTCCACCCCACCACCCCAAAGCATGCCACCATGAGTCTCTCCAATAGGCCTGAAGCTGAATAGTCCTTTCTGCTACACCCTTGTGGTAGAGAAAACATTGAGACATAGCATATGTAGAATATGTTGCAAGCCACTAAAGAAGCATGTGTTGTCTCCTGGAAAACATGTTGCTAGTTGGTGTTACCTCTTTGCTTTTCTTCCTGTCCATTGGACAAACGCTTTGCCCACAGAAGTCTGCGTGAGATAACAAAGCCACTGCAGGACGTCTGAGTATATGGAAGCAAAATAACACAGGAACTTGCAGAAAGAACAAGCAGGTGCAGACAGAAGTGCTGTAAAAATACTGGTGACAGCTGTTATTCCTGGGCTGCTGGAGGAGTATTCACCAGCCAGCAGCATCTTCATCATGCTGCATGACATCTCCTTCTCTGGAAGTGAGACATGACATGATGACTTTTACAAGGGTGTAACAGTGCCAGAGGTGGTGAGGGGCTGCCACATCTCTGCCTGTAAACAGCTTCTTCCCAGCACATCTGATTGCCAGGGGGATAGTAAAGAGAGGGTAGTTTCTTAGGAGAAAACGTGCACCTGAAGATTATGCCATGGATTTGTGAAGCTTGGCTGCTAACCTCCTTATAAACACCTTCTCCACTGGGCAGTGGATTGTAAATAATGAGGAATAGAAGATGAGATATTTATTGGCTGCAGAAAAGGAGCCCTGCTATGACACATGACATTGTGCAGGGCAAGCTTTACCCACCTACAGAGTGAAGGCTTCTTGTACTTCTTACCTTCATTAGCAGATAATGTATTTGCATTTATGTGGATTTTTTCTTGGTAGAAAAGGAAGACTTTTCTGTTTTCACAACTGAAATATTACCCTTTGAGAGCCTTGTATGACGTGAACTTCTGTTCTTCTGGGGATATTAATATCAAGTGAAGTGAGGTTTTCAAATCATGATTATAAAACAATATTTAATTAGCAGACAAGAGGTAGGGTGCTGTGCTACATGCAGTCTCCCTTCTCAGCTCAGAGTTGCTCCTGCTGTCAGAAAATCTCCTTCGCGCTGAGGATCCATCAGTTATTTTGCAGGGATGTGAATGCCGAATGGGTGAAGTCTGAGCAAAATTCAGCAACATGGAATTGTCAAAAGCTGACAAAACCAAGAGGAGTAAAACAAGGTTCTGGTTGCCTGCACTGAGAGGTGAAGCTGAGTAACAAACAAGAAGCTGATGCTTCCACCTTTTCCTATTGCTATTTCAGAACAGGAAAGACTTTATCAGCCCACAATCCTTTGCCGATGAGCCTCCATCACAAAGATTGTATTTGGCGGTTTGTTTTTCTTACTGGAGTTTTCTCTTTTAATGAATTTTCTTTCTTTAAAATTAAAGAGGGAATAATGTTTTATGCATTCCACAATAATGGATGAGGTGTCTCGGGTATTCTCACACCACTCACCAGTACTATTTGAAGATCCAGCAGTAGATTTCATAAGGAAGGGTTAACAGAACTTATAGATGTTTGGCAAAACATATTGTGAATATCAAAGAAAAACATGGAATATCTCTTCACCAGCTCTGGACATTTTTTATCACATTCTTACTTTTCTTCTTGCAACAGCTTTTAAGGTAAAAAGCTGCTCAGTGGTTAAAGAAGTAAAAGCGACTTTCCAAAACAAAAGCCCCATGATAATCAAAATGCTGCCATTTCACCTTGCTGTTGAAAAGGTCACTGTTTTGGCTGATGGCCACTTTGCAAAGTGATCTGCTTTGTCACTTGAATAGGCTGGCTAGGATCATGAAAAGCCCTCAGTTGGAGCAGTAGAGAGAAAAAGAGAGCATTACAGCCTGGGAAAGGAACAGAGATTTAATAACACTCATTGCTTGCACAACATTAAGGCAAAAAAGAGACAGTAAAGTTTCTTCCAGAATCCCCATATTAGCTCAGAAAGCATCTCTCCAACACTAGTTGTGTTTTCTGCTGCAGTTGCCCTAACCAGTGCGAACCATGTAGTAATGTCCCCAGCAGCCAAGAGCAATTAGACAGATGTGCCACACCATGCTAAAATCTACCCTGGGCCAACAGGCACATTGGAACTCAGCTGGCTGCTCCTTGTGGGCTTGATCTGAATGTTGTCTGTGTAGTCATTGTTCTCACTGTCCTGCTCACGTTTGTGCCACAGTGGACAAGTCAGGATCCTGGTGTGCCAGCTGAATGGATTCCAGTTTCTCCTGAGGCAGCAGGACTTGTTGGCTGAATAAGGAAACCTGTGTTTGAAAAGCAGCTCTGAGGCACCAGGACTGAGGGACTGGTGGGGGGATGCACCGGGGCTGGGGACAATGTGGCCCATCCGGCTGAGCCCTTGAACAGGGGCAAGGAGAAAAGGGCAGACCTGCACGTGAAGGGAAGAGAGAAAGAATAGACCAAGAGCTCAGGGCTGCAGGTGGCAGAATGAAACATGATGGTGGGATTGGAAGCCATAGGTCTTGCTGGTGTCATCCAACCAAATGGTTTTTAAAGGGCTTTGCTCTTCTTGTCGACCAGTATGTTCACAGCCCTTCTTTTCGTATGGATTTCCAACTGTTCTGTATACAAAGCAGGTCTTGAAAGTTGTTTTTGTTTGCACCGGATGAAGAGAAAACTCTCCTCAATTTTACCTGCTTGTGTTTCTTCAGGGAAAATTTTCATTTGTAGCATGTTGGGCTTTTTCTTTTCTTAATTCCCCCTCTGAAGTGCACTAAGCTTCTCCTCCTGCTCTCTAGGCACTTGTCCCTTGGGATAGGAAAAGGAAATTAAACAGCTAATGGTTATTCTTTAATTACGCTTTATTAGAGTTAACACAGCTTATGCTCTGCATGTGTGCAGCAGAGAGTTAGATACTTAAAAAATCCTGTCTTTGCTATTATGAGTTTATGAGAAAGGAAGCACAAGGAAGATCAATACATCCTCTGTGTAGATTACAAATGGTTCATGACGTATGTCCACAGGAGCTGTTTTTAGTGAGGGTAGTCTAGTTATTATGGATTTGACATGAACTTGGCCTGGTGCCCTGAGGGAATGCAATGTAGGCATAATTTGATCTTCCTGTAATTGTCTATTTAACTTGGCAATCCACAGTAATTTTTTCCTGTGAAATGAGACCGGGACGTCACTAAAGCAGCAGTCAGATTAATTAATGAGACATAATAATGCTCCTAATAAAAGCTCATGAGCTGAGTCCTCTTCCCTCCCCTTTCCTCTCCTCCCCTGCTGTCCTCTCCCCACTGAGAATGCAGCTTCCCAGGAATCCATGAGTCACACTTCGTAAAAGAGTTTCTTCTTTAGTTGACGCAAACAATGCGGCAGAGAAAAATAATAAGTGCAGAACCATCTGTTTGATGAAGTCCTTGACATTTTATTTCATTTCCCCCTATTGCATATTAAAGGAAGTAAATAGAAAAACATTTGCTAATTATATCACTGTTTACTGATTGCCGGGTGGCTTTTATTGTATTTATCAAAAGCACTATCCCGTCCTGCAGCCCTGGCTCCAGCATCCTCCTGCTTTCTGCTTCATGTGAGAGGAGCATGACAGCAACTTCAAGCTTTCTGTAAGGTGTTCTAGCCAAGCAGCTCACACAGGTCTGGAAATGTGTTCCTACTGTGCAAGCGGGAGAGGTAATAGGATGCCATGGATGTGGGGTAACTTGCTGAGCTGATGGCAGAGAACAAAGCAAGAGATCTGGCTGAAGCCCCGGCCCTGAGGTTGGAAGCTAGAGGAGAAAGCATAAAATCATAGAATCATTAAGGTTGGAAAAGACCACTAGGGTCATCTAGTCCAAGCATCAACCCATTGCCACTATGACCACTAAGGTGGCCTCCCCCTTTTGTGGAGCCAGGACTCTGTGCGCAGTGTCTTGGGTCTCCACTTGGGCTCATGAAGCCTACAGGAAGGTTGAATAGCAGCATTTTACTGTGAATTTGTTAGCCTGAGAGCAGCTTCCATTTACCCTTTTGAAAGAAATTTGTCCTTCCCAAGGTCTTGGATAGTGAGCTTGTTTCCCTGTCTTGTTCCTTCTGTTGGTATGCTTTTGTGGCTCAAAAGCAGTGCTTGGATGGTATGAGGGATGAATATAAAAATGTAGAGTCTCCCCCCTCCTTCTGTCTGGGATTTGGATAATGACCAGGGCTAGGCAGCACTGTTTGAAAACAAGTTGGTGGCCTAAGGCCAGTTATATTAGGCAGCTATTTCCCTTGCAAAATCTGAGCTTTTGGCACTCATTAAAAGTCACAGCAATTAATCAAAAGGCTGTGAACTAAAGTAGTTTTTCTCCCACTGCACCATGTAAGGTTAATGCGAGAGAAGCTTGGCCTAGGCCATCACAAGGAAGGGAAAGATTTGCAGTGCTGAGGAGGACATGGTGACCTTATCTAGGGGTAGGAACACTAGGAAATGCAGAAACAACAGCTTGCCTTTGGATGAAAATTCAGTGTTGATGAAAGTACCTATTTCTGGTTATTTCCTTGGGTACAAATGACTTAATGAATTTTCCAGCCTGCCATTTGGACAGATTTAAGGGATTTTATTACTTGTAATTCCATGAAGATTCTATCAGTAGCTCTGGTTGTCCTGATGGGCTGGATGTTTTGAATCTCCCCTCTAACATCAGTTCTTTCAGACAGGTTTATGTTCCCCTGTGCAGTAAAACTCTCAATTGAGAACACAAATAGTGGAAGATATATTTCTCCACGTCTCCAGCCCATGGTGGAGCCCATACTCAGACTTGGCTCCAAGAGGTGTAGATTGCATGTTGGCTTGTGCTCTTTAAAGTTCTCATGAAAGGGATTATTTTAAAACTACAGGAACGTGGCTCTCTGATTGTGGAGGAGATAGCCAAAGTTCACACTACTGCATGAAAAACCCAGGACATGAAAACTCTTCCCTACAGCAGGCCCCAAATGGCAAGTTGTCCACCAGAAATGGATTAGGAAATCTGGGAGAGTTCAAAACTGATATGCTGGATGGGATCCATTTATTACATTTACTACTGATGACACACAGCAATGGAGCTTATAAGGATATAAGCAGTCATTAAGCAATCTTCCCTCGAGTACAGAAAGGCCTGCTACTGGTTCCCATTTCACATTATAAAGAAGAATATGGGGGATTGTAGCAATAGTCTTAGCTGGTGGATGTAAGTGCAGGCATGTTTCTTTGTGGTATCACTCATTCTGTCTGGTGGTCTTTTGTGGCTTTCCATATGCAAATCCTTTTTTGAAATATGATTATACATAAAAGAGCAGCAATACTCAGCTTCTGGTTTGTTATGGCTTCTTTGGTGTTTTGTTGTTGTTGTTGTTTTGTGGGTTTTTTGAGGATCTTTAATATTATGCTAATATTTCATTGATTCAGATGAAATCTTAATGGGAAGGAAAGCACTTCTGCCTCTTGGCACTACTTACAAGGTCCGATAGTTTCCGTGCAGTTTTCTGCTTGTTTCCTGCAGTGATTTAGAACCAAAATGGAGGATAAATGATGTGGTAACTCCATCCTATATTACTTATTTTAAAGAATCTTGAACTAAAACAGCTAAATCTTGAGAATTCAAATTCCAGTTTTCATCCTATGAAAGTACAGGGTATGGCTGTGTCATAGTATTATATGTTGCCAAGCAACATTTCATGTAAGCATTCATAACGAAGCCATGCAACATTTCTTTCCTTTAAACTTACAGAAATTGGGACAGATTCCAGTCACAGAAATGGTACAAGTTTATTTTATTTTATTGTTACCCAAACCACTTCTCACTTGATAAAAATGGCTGTGTCAAGGGGAGGCTGTCCGTGTATGCATGACGGTGTTGCTAAGTATTCAGAAAAGACATTGGCTGTTTAGAATTCTCATTGCTTGCTTCTTCTTGCTACCATTTGGGCCTATCATAGAATCATAGAATTCTGAAGGTTGGAAAAGACCTCTAAGGTCACCAAGTCCAGCTGTTCACTTACCACCAACACTGCCCACTGCCCACGTCCCTCAGTGCCACATCTCCATGGTTCTTGAGCTCCTCCAGGGATGGTGATTCCATCACTTCCCTGTGCAGCCTGTTCCAAAAAACACAATGAGATTTGATAACATGCAGCCAACCCAGGTTTGATTGCAATTGTGCTAGTAATAGTACTGCTGAAACTATGGAAATCCACAGCTCGTTAATGATTTAGATGTGCTTCTTCAAGTCTCTAGGACCTTTTACTTGAATAGAATACCTGGGATGAGACCCAGCCCCAGATTTCCTTACATTCAAGTGTATGCAAAGCTGTGACGTACAGATCACAGAATCACAGAATCACAGAATTACCCGGGTTGGAAGGGACCTCAAGGATCATGTAGCTCCAACCCCCCTGCCCAGCAGGGCCACCAAACATACACCTTTACTAGATCAGGTTGCCCAGGGCCCTGTCCAACCTGGCCTTGAACACCTCCAAGGACGGGGCATCCACAACCTCACTGGGCAGCCTGTTCCAGGACCTAACCACTCTTCTAGTAAAGAACTTCCCCCTAACATCCAACCTAAATCTTCCCTTCTTCAACTTAAAACCATTTCCCCGTGTCCTGCTATTATCAGCCCTTTCGAAGAGTTTACTCCCTTCCTGGGAGTAAGTTCCCTTCAGGTACTGAAAGGCTGCAATGAGGTCACCCCGCAACCTTCTCTTCTCCAAGCTGAACAAACCCAACTCCCTCAGCCTGTCCTCATAGGGGAGGTGCTCCAGCCCCCTGATCATCTTTGTGGCCCTCCTCTGGACCCTTTCCAAAATCTCCATATCTTTTTTGTACTGAGGGCTCCACACCTGGACACAGTACTCCAGATGGGGCCTCACAAGAGCAGAGTAGAGAGGGACGATCACCTCCCTATCCCTGCTGACCACCCCTCTCCTGATGGAGCCCAGGATCCCATTTGCTTTCCGGGCTGCCAGAGCGCACTGCTGGCTCATGTTAAGTTTCTCATCTATCAGGACCCCTAGGTCTTTTTCTGCCAAGCTGCTCTCAAGGACAACTCCTCCCAGCCTGTACAGGTGCCTGGGGTTCTTCTGGCCCAAGTGCAAAACCTTGCACTTTGCCGTGTTGAACCTCATTAGGTTCACCCGAGCCCAGCTTTCCAGCCTGTCAAGGTCCCTCTGAATGACATCCGTTCCCTCCACCGTATCAACTGCACCACTCAGCTTGGTGTCGTCAGCAAACTTGCTGAGGGTGCACTCCATTCCCTCATCGATGTCATTAATAAAGATGTTAAAGAGCACCGGTCCCAAGACAGACCCTTGAGGGACACCGCTCGTTACCGGCGGTGTCCCTCAAGGGATGAATGAACTACTCACAGATGAATGAACTCACAGATGAATGAACTACTCACAATAATTAGACAGTGAACCCCCACCCTCATCATCAGAGCGACGTTCTGCACATGTACCTGCAGATGCATGTGGCCTACTTCTCTCTAGCAGTTTTCAAGAGCAGCCATGGCTGCCTGTAATGTTTCTGTAGCATGAAGCAGAAGGAAGCACAGCACCTCAGTTCTAGCACCAGGCAAAGAAGCACCTGTGGGAACAGTGAGGGAGAAATGCTGACAGCTTCCCCACTGGTTGATAAGTACCGGAGTGCCCTCAGAGGAATTCCGTCCCTATTCCAACAGGTTGGTATTAAGAGAATTTTTTCTTTAGAAAGAGCAGTGATGCAGTGGCACAGGCTGCCCAGGGAGGTGGTGGAGTCGCTGTCCCTGGAGGTGTTTGAACCATGGAGATGTGGCACTGAGGGATGTGGTTAGAGGGCAGTTTTGGTGGTAAGTGGACAGTTGGACTAGAGATCTTAGAGGTCTTTCACAGCCTTAACGATTCTATGATCCTGTGCCCAGCAGAGGAGATGTGATGTTGTAGCCAGCAGCAGGAAGAGGAGGAAGAAAAAGGGCTTTGCTCCTCTGCAGAGCAGCTGGGTCCCACCTGCCAATGGACGAGGGCTGTATCATTCCTTCAAAAAATGATTGGCTTGCTTGGGCTTGACTTGGATGCATTGGTGTAGTTCCTGGTTTTGACATTCCCCTGTTTGCAAGCTAGCATAAGCAAATATGTTCTTTTGATCTTCCATGCAGCTTTGTGATACTATACATGCAGGTCCATGCTTTCTTTCACAGATGTCAGGCTCAGCTGCCACATGGGACCTCTGAGAGAAACTGTTTTGTGTGTTTTTAAAGGAAAATTACCCAATTATTTTGATGGAGTTAATGTGGAGATGGTGACCTTAACATACAAAGCTGTTCTGCTGCAAATGTTCCAAATACATTATGTGCTCTGCTAACGCCGCTGACAGGTTCTGCATGATTAATAGTGTTTATAAAGCATGTACAAGATTTTGGGAAGCCTAGGATTGAAGAACTGGTATGGGATTTATTTTGTACTAAACATGATAAATATATAGTTGGACTTGGATGTTTTTTTCTTTCTAGAAATGACTTAATGATGGAAGAGAAATTCACTGATTCATTAAATGAGCTGTTTAATTTTTCTTGTAAGAAAAATAAAAGCAAGGCATATTGTTAATGGTTGATCCAATATGTGCGTTTAGATTGATCACTTTTAGAGGAAGACTGATGTTTTTAATGCATGGTTTTTACTTCAAGGCTGGTCTGGTTCCTGTTCTCTGGAAGGCTGTAGGGACTGTCAGCAGCACCGGGTCATGTTGTTGCCAGGAGCCACACACAGCTCAGGGAAAACTCCAGGGTGATGTGTAGGGAACAGAGGCAGGTGCTTAAGCAGACAAAAAGGTGGAAGGGTCCTTATTTGTGCTACTGTGAGGATGGTGTGAGGAATGTTACTCAAGGAAACAAATACTCAAATATAAGTTTCTCGTGTCCACTCCAGGGATGTCTCAGATTTTTCTTGGCTTTATTTTACAACTGAACACCATAATTTGCTGTACAGGGCTCTGTTCTTCCCCGTCTCATGCCTTGGCAGGGCTCCCTGCCCTCCCACACACACTGCACTGCCCTGTAGGACGCCATGGGCCTGCCCCACAGCTCCAGCTCACAAACCTGTCTAACTGAGGGCTCCAGGGGAGCCTTTCCTCACTTCCAGTGGTGTGAAGTGGGCAGAGGAACCCTCTCAGGCAGAGCTGTGCAGTTGCCCATGTGGTCACCCATGGAGCTCACCTGGTGGTCTCTCGTATGCAGGGATGGAGAAGCCAATGTGTTGGCTCGGCTAGGCTCTAGGTTGTGCTAACGTAACATTTACGGCCACAAACTATCAGCCAACTGGACTGTTTCTACATCACCTCATGGCTGACACTGCACCAGCATAAAGACACTTACTTGGATCCAGTGACTTCTTATTCAGAAGATAAGAAAGCAGATTATATTAGTTCTCCTTTACACCACTTCAGCAAGGCAAAAGAATTAAGAAACGCATGCAGATTATGTCCAAGCACAATGAATAGAGTAAGAGCATTGATCTTTTGCCTTTCATACAACCACACACATCAAAAACAACAATAATCCACAAACAGTTCTTGCTCCAGCTCTCTGCTGAGCCAGAACTTGCAAGAAGTACTCAATACTTTCATCATTAGCTGTGCGTTCGCTGCCATACTGATTTTAGAAGGCTCAAGGGGAAAACAAAAGCATCTATAAAGGCATTCTAATTTTTAACATAAGCTCGGGCTTTGATTGTAAAATGTATCTCATTTGGCCATCTTGGTTTTTAAACTTCATACCATTCCCTAAATTCATCACTTGCTGCAGCTGCTCAGCACTTAGCACCTGTGCCTTTATCCCCGAGGGACTCCAGGCTGAACCAGAAGATTTTATAGGCACTGAGGCTAATGGCTAAACTTTCAAGATTTGTTTTTCAAATAAATGCCCTTTCTTTCCACATTATACTTTCAGCAAGCCGGAATAGTTAGAGGTTGCTTATGAGAAACCCACCACAAGGCCCTTTAACGTGAGGATCTAAAGAGAAACAGATTGAATTCCCTATACAGAGAGAGAGCTTTCAAGAACAAACACTTATCGAGTATCTCATTTCTGCATTAAATACTGAGGGTCTTTTAAGTACAGATTACATCTGATCTTAATCTGATCTGATCTTAATGAAGGGAAGTGAGGGACAGGTTCCTCTGTATTTCACACTGTGAAAAAGTGAAAGTAGAATTTGTCCTCACAGATTCATAGAATCATTTGAGTTGGAAGGGACCTTGGATTCCTTTTACTCTTATTTTTGTGTAGCTCTCTATTTGATTTCTATGCTTCTCCTGTGCATACACGTTATTTTATAGACCTTCTTATCCTGGGACTGTTTTGGTGCCTGTTTGTCACATACACTGATATTTTTGATGCCCATAGGCTTGAGTGAATATACCACTGGAGAAGGAGAGAGGGAAAAATATAGTTGTTCCTCTGGGTCCCTGCACAGGGAGCTGAAACCTCCCAGCAGAGCGGCTGAAGTCTGGCCAAGCAAGACCTGCAAGTACTTGAGGCTTCCTAGTGCTCAGCACCTGCCAACATCAAGGCAGTTCCTCATTTATTTGAGATGGGGATCTAAATCAGAATTGAGAAGCCCAAACGTGTTACAGATGGGCTTCCTTAAGGGTGAGTGTACAGAGTAGCTGTTTTCCAGCTAGCCAAAATCCTCCCTATGGGAAAAATCACACATCAGGAATAAACAAAATCAGAGCTAATAACTCTTCAGGCTTCTGGGTAGTATGCAGGTGTGGTTTAGTACCCACCCTGTTTCAAATATCCACACGTGATCCATAATTTAGGAATTGGCAATAATTTGTCACCAATTACATGAAATGTATTAAATCTGTTCAGATTGCTCAAATCTGTCATGTCAGTAACGCCGCTCAGTAAGTTCCTGGTCTTGTTTAACTAAAATCTTATGTAAGATAAAGATTAAATGCCTCACGTTAGCTCTGTTATCTTTTAAATGTTACTACATGCAGCTGAAATGAATGGCAATTTCTCCATAGCATAAAGATTTTATCTACTAAGTTTTATTATTTACAGCCTTTCTCCCTTGAGGTTTCTGCAACAACTTCATATTTCACCTGTATATATACTTTGCCGCAGAGCATAGCACTTAAGAAATATGAGGGTATTTATGGTTTATCTTATTACTCCTTCTTGCAGTTGAGCCAGAACAATAAACAGCACTGACTTCTCTTTTGCTGTTAATTGTTGTTCGGAGATCGTTAGACGACTTCATCATGTAGCATGAATTCACCATGAATCACTGCAACTGAAGGGAGCAAGAGGGAAGAGGAAGCTATTATTACGCAATATATTATCAAATGAACCGTAAAGATTTCCAACATCCCTTTAGAGAATATTCTGCATGAAGAGTACTTTCCTCGCAAAGAATTATAATACACGCTGTAAACCATTGTTAGAATACTCCAGGGAAAATATTTTTAGTCCTTGTTATTGGTGGAGTCGAAAATCTGTTCCCCCTCTCCTATAAGGGGAAAAAGTAGCTCTGCCTTTGGTGATGTGACAACGAGATGAGCTCCTGTTCCAAACTCGCTCTATTTCAAACTTCTAGATGTGGTTGTGCAGTAGAATTATATTTGAGTTTCCCGCTCACCTCTCAGAATTTTTGCCATCCTCCAGCGGAAAGAACTTGAATGTCTTTCTTACAAAAAGACATCTTTCTTCAAGATCTTTTTGGCCTCCTCTGAGCATAGAAAGTACCCAGCATACTTTCTGAAAGCGAGGTCAGGGATGTGGTGTAAGATTAGATAAGGAGATCCTCAGCCTCCCCAAGGGAGTTAAGTGAAGAATGTTCCATAACAAGTGTGTTAGTCATCATTAGCCCCACCTCAATCTCAGCAGCAATTATTGCTTCTTTTCTTGAGCCTTTGTGTTTTCCTAATTGAATCGCACATTGTCTTGCAATAACATTGAATCCTTTGTGGAATGGATATTTACTGATACTGTGCATCCTGTATTCAGAATCCTGTAAAGGATTGTTCTCAACTGCTGCCCAGATGGGAGCTCATCTGGAAATACTTTAAACCCTTCCTCTAGGACGGACTATCCACTTGTGACCACTCTAAAGAGGTTTCTGCTGAAAGAAGGAAAAGCACATTTCTGGTACAGTGCAAGAGGAAAACCCAATAGCCTGAGAGACTGAGAGTTTTTATGGGCTGCAAGGGCCTGCTGGGAAGATTCCTTGGATCCTTACTCAAGTGCATGCATCTTCTTACATACTGGGAAAAGTCCCAGTGCCAGTACATCAGCCCAGGGAAGACACAAAAGATTTTGCAAGGCTGTTTTTTTTTCTGTTAAGATCAGTACAAATAGGATATGGTGCCAGTGTAGCCAACTGGATGCACATCAGTGCTGAAATGGTGCAAAAGGGAGTTCAGCAGAAGTGTTTTCCTCTCAAGGCATCCTTGTTCCCACAGGAATTAGCCAATACTTGCAGAGAGAGAAATCTGTTGTCCCTGTGTGTGGAGAAAGAAGGCAAAAGACAGCTGCCAAAAGCTGTGAAACCCTACCCCACACTTCCACACTCCCTGCTTCTCAGAGATCTCCTAAAGAGGCTGTTTTGGGAGAAGCAGCATTTTTTTCTTGCTTTGTGACAACAAACCTTCCCAGGGCAAGGCCTGGATCCTCTTTGACCTTTCCTGTCTCCAGCTTCCACATTTCAGTGGTGTTTTGAATTTGGGGTCTGAAATTTTCTCTTGTTTCCTCCTGGAATCCACTTGACAAGGCAGACATGGCATTTGTTTCCAACTTCAGTCAGTGGCAATGAAAGTTTAAATTGTCGTTTCAGGCTTCTGGCTATTCTCCCTCATCTCTTCTCTTCGTTTCATGCAGGCCTTAGATCATCTGTTTCCACAAGTGACTGCTCTGTGTATTTCTCTTCTTCTGTTGTTGTGGGCATTTAAAGTTAAATATATGAAGTATAAGTACCCAGGGACCTTATAGAAGGCAATAATTCAAGGCCAGACTTCCTTGTATTAGAACGTTGTGTTAAGCAAAGGATTCATGTGCAATATACCAAGAATATACCGTGACTTTTGGTGGGAGATATTTCTCTTATGGGAAAGCTTTGTGACTCATGATTACATGTAGGTTAATTGCACAGTGCAAGCCATGAGTCCACACCTGTGGTACTGGCAGGTTGTCAGCACCCTCAGCACTGCAGCGTGGTGTTAAATAGTGTCTGCATGTTACTGCCAGGCTGGGTTCATCTGACTGAATGGAATCATAGAATCACAGAATTAAGGTTAGAAAGGACCACTAAGATCACCTAGTCCAACCACCAACCCAGCCCCACCATATGCCACCAACACTTCCAGGGACAATGACTCCACCACATCCCTGTGCAGACCATGCCTATTCCCACTGTGCATTATCACTCTTTTTGAGAAGAAATACCTCCTAATATCCAACCTGAACCTCCAATGGCACAACTTGAGGGTATTACCTCTCGTCCTGTCACTGTTGAATTGGAAAACAGGACAACCCCAAGCTGCCAGCACTCTGCCTTCTCCTCTCCAAAACAACAGGAGAGTCTGCACATACCCAGGCATCAAAGCAGCTGCTCTGGACCCTGGGTAACCACACCTTATTCCTTACCCAGTAACTCAAGTTTGTGCCTGGAAAACTTCCCCACAAGCAGAAAAAAATTTCTTTGCTGGGCTTTGAGTTTGGTGGAAGTTGCTGATGGAATGAAAATTGCTTGTTGCTGTGCCTTTTGTGGTTTGAAGAGCAGGCTGTCTCATCTCCTTTTGGTGTCAGTCTTTGCTAGGGCATGGAGCAGCACTATTCTCCCTTTGACATTCATGGTAAATTAATTATTGGGCCATTGATAGTAAGAAAAACTGAGGAAAGGGTGTGTCTTAATCTCTGTGAAATGGCTGTTGCCTTTTTTGCAGTCTTTGGCAGTCTCCCAAAAGGAAGCTAATTATTGCTCTTGTATGTTTTAAATCTCTCATCTTCAGGTGGGTGAGCGACACCCACGCAAAGCTGAGGTGGCTCGAATATTGCTATGACATGCAAACTAAGATGTACCTCTCGGTGACTGCGGGGTTTTACAGACACAATATGTTTTCATTGCTGTTTTTTAGAACAGATAGATGAATAGATTTTAAGACTGCAGTAAACCCTTGTGATTATCCTGCCTGACCTTTTTTATTGCAAAAACCGCAGATTTTATTCAGTGATTCCCAACAAACTGTTTTCAGACTGGGGCATGTCTCCTTGGAAATGCATTTGCTCTTCAGCTGGAGACCACAGTAAACAGAGGGTACCACAGCCCACAGTAACCTGCTCCAAATGACTTACTCACACTCTCAAAAGCATACAGCTTGTCTTCCATTGAGAAAATTGCTGACTTCCAGATTTCATGCACCAGATCTCCACTGTCAGCTACCAAAAGAAGGATTCTGCTATTTTCTTTCTTTTCTTCACAGATGTGCTTGAGGGCAAGGCAGACATTTACCTCTTAGCTCTTCCTTTCCTGTGCCCTTTCTACTGACTTCCTTCAGATACTCATGATAGAGGTTTCAGAGGACTGGGTTGCTGTGCCATACTGCAGATGAACACATCCAAGCTAACCTGAGAAGGACATAGCCCACGAGACACTGCACATGGGCCTGCACAGAAATATGTGGTCTAGGCTGCTGCGCTGGTAGCTCAGGTTAGCTTCAGTGAGTTTGTAAACAATGCCTTTACTACAGGGGAGATGCAGTGTAATTCTGGTAACTCTTACCTAGACCTTCATCATATTGCTCGGGGACTTTGTAAAGATGCTTTCCCTCCCTTCCACTGGTAAGCAGGACTAGAGCAGAACTGCAGCAATCCCCTTTCTTCCTAACACAGAGGCACACCTTGGCTTCTGTGGTAAACCTGAGGAAGCAGCAGCACTGGGTAAGTAAGTTCCCCTGTTAGATGAAAGGGCAGAGAAGGAGAGCATCTCTGTAGCATCACCAGTATGTTTTGCAGGAGTGAACACAAGGGATGTGTGGAGAGGTTGTCTTTGAGTAGCTGTGCCCTGGCCTCATTTTTGTGGCCAAGAAAAGAAATAGGGCCTCCCATTCCTGGGATGGACTAGTGCATTGGTAGCTCTTGGAGATGTAACAGTGACAAGGCACAAGGTGGGCCAGGAGAGAAGGGAACTGATATAGTGCAAGGAGGCTGAGGGTTTTTCCTTCCAACTGAGCCACTGGGTGCACTGACTGCACTCTCAACCATGATTCTCCCCAGAAGCATTGGAGATGGGTGATTAGGGAAGGGGGCCTACTTTCCTTTTACAGTACCGTGGCAATCCTCAAGACAAAAGGCAGCACACACGAGTAAATGAGCAAGAGCACTTGCTTTCTGCAGGGGCTATCAGTGAGCTACAGTTTACGTAAAGGCAGGCTTGTGATTTCTCTTGCCGTCTTGCTTGCTTTGACATTAAGCACAGATAGCCTCTGCTTTGAGGACTGATAGAGAGCTGTGAGCTGATCTGGCATTTTCAATTCCTTCTGAGTGCCAAGAACCCTGTCCCAAGTTGCTTAAGATAACCAGATGTTTAAGTGACTTAGACACTTGTCTAAGTGGTGCTGCAGCCTGCGCAGAGCTGCACCGCGCTCCGGGTGTCCTTTATTCTGCTTTGGCTCGTTTCCCTGGTGATTTCCCACCAACTTCAAAAAACAATCTGGCCCATTGCTATTTTGAAATGTCGGTTTTATTCCCTAGCCTAATAAATGGAGAGCTGACTAACTGATTTGATAGATTGTAATTTGTTTTCCAGTCAGCCCTTCCTGGCTTTTTTTCTACGTGACTCGACAAAACTCACTTCTTGATAAAATGTTTTGGGTAAAACTAAGCAAGAGGAGGGAAACAGGGAGGGAGAGAAGGCGTGCAAAATGCTGGAAGTTTGGAGGCATTCCTCTGCAGGAAAACCAACAAAGGACGGTACCAGGAAACCACGTATTAATTTCCCACCCTGCCATTAGCCTGACACCTGTTAGCCCTGACCATTACCCAGAGCTGCGGGGAAAAGTCTAATCTCTACCACATTTATATCAACAAACTGGAACAAAAAAGCTGCCTAATTATCCCATTGAACCTGTGTCAGCTTTAAGGCCGGCTCAGTTTCCCTGGCTGGCTGTGTGCCAGCCCCAGCAAGCTGGGGTTCATAAGCTCCATGCTAATGACAACGTCCTTTCATTCCAGCAGCGGCATAATTGCCAAAAGCAGTTTACAGACTCATTATTTTTATGGTTATATTTCAGATGACAGAGTCAAAGGTCAGCCCAGGGTTTACATGGCAGTGCATTGGAAATGGGTTTGTTTAGCAGAGCTATTGCATCTCAGTGATAACGGTGGAACACCTAAAATAGCTTCCCATTTTTTTTCCTGGCTGTCAGGGAAGTATAGCTGAAGAAGGAAGCAAAAACAATGCAAATGTACTGAATATGGCCAAATATTTAGAGGCTCTGCTATGCCTTTTTCTTCTGTAGTGATCAGTAGACAACTGGGTTTGGTGACAGGAGAGCCAAAGCCATGGGATTTGGTCCCTCAGTGCAGAGAAGACTTAAGTCCAGGTCTCACAGTTGGCGTAAGATGGAAAGTTAAGTTTCTAGGTTTTCATCCAAAGATTAATTTCCTCCAGGCATTTCAGCCAAAAGAGGAGAGGACTGGTTGTTGCAGAGCTTTACCTTGATTTAAGGCAGGAGCCTGTATCCAAAACTTAAATGTTTTTTGGCTTCTTGGCCCCTATTTGGATACTGGTTATACCTGAATTCAGTGGCAGAAATCAAGTTTGGACCAGGGCTTTCTCACAATGGCACTGGCCATGCAAGTCAGTAGTCTTCGTTCAAAAAAATGTTAACTCAGACTGCTTTGAACAATAAATTCTTAGGCAATAAATCACTTACTATGTACAGTTTTAAAAGGTCTAGATCTTTTTGTTCATTCTAACAAGAAAAAAAGTCCCTCAAAAAAGGAAGAAGTCCAGGCATTTACCTTTTTTGCCAGTGGGAAAATATGGCAGCGAAGAGAACTGCCAAGTCAACTCTCCATTTGTCTCTGAATGCCTTTGAAGCAGTGCATAAGGTCTAAATTAATGGCATGCTTGGATTTCTGGCCATTCGTGCCAGGATTTCCTCGACAAGCGGAGTTTTGTGTGAGCAGGAAACCCAAAAACACCATCCCCCATGCTGAAGGGAATGTTGTGCCTGTGGTGCTCCTGGACCACACGCAGGAACACCGGATCACTGCTGAATGGGGAGAACCAATGGGTTTGCACAATGCTAAAGCCTAAAACTTCAGTACAGGTGTCTGTGCATGCATGCCTACAGTAAATTAAGTGCTTCTGTTAAAGCACCAACCCAAATGAGTACCGCAGGCCTGGGTTTTGCTGTAATATTTGTTGGCTTCAGGGTCTGACTAATGAGATGTACATTTATATGTAAAGCATTAAGAACACAATTAACAATGGCAGATGGAGAAAATCACTGTCAGTTGGCATTAGTCTGATTACTAATGAAGTCTGGTCTTTCTTTCTCCTTTTTTAACTCACTTTCTCCCAATCCAAACTGGGGTTTTGTCATTGCAGCCTGTGGAAGAAGGAAAGGAACATCTACACATTTTTCTGCTTCTGTGGTTTCTATGGCTGTCGGCCTGGCACCAGTACACAGTTCCCAGAGAACGTGACACTGCTGCTGGATATAAATGAAGAAGTAAACATAGAAAGAGCTAAAATATGTGTACCAATACAACAGCTTAGGAAAAAATAAAGCACTCCTTTTCTTGTGGCCCACCTTTCTGGTCTTTCTTTACTGTGGTGATTTCCACATGGATCCAGTGACCAGTTCCACTCATGGAAACTTCAAAATGAATTCTTTGCAAAGCAGCTTATATTTCATACAGGTTTCTCTATGAAAGCACATTCAGACAGCTCCGTATCTGGTTGAAATTGGAATCCAGCTGTTGTCACTTGTCTCTGTCTCAAATATCAAATCCTTGTGCTGCAAAACTCACTGAAGATGATTTCCATTTCTAAGGAAAAATTCAAATGAAGAATGCTCTTAGGCAGCAATCATGCATTCAAGCACCATTATGTGATGTTAAGGGAAGGGCACAAAATAAATGTTACTAAAATGTTACTTCTCTCAGCTTCTTTCACTGTGTGTATTAAAAAAGCAAATGAAAACAGCATCTCTCTTTAAATTACGGTCGAACTGTATTTACTATAGTAAAACTACAGGAGCTTGATGCATTATATAATAAAAAAAAGCCAGTTTATTAAGTCAAACAGTAAAACTATCGTCAGTCTCAGCTCTCATACGCAGTAACGTGGCAAACCTTTCTGACTGTGGCTTTATAGTTTCGTAAGCATCTGTACTTAGTTACAGAGGTTTTACTATCTACATTTCAATATACTCTTCTGATTAAAACTCCTCATAGTTTTTTTATTAGATTTTCTGTCTACATATGTTTGATTTACGTAGGCATTGTGAAATAGGGAAAGTTGCTTTGAAAATTCCCTTTTTGCCTCAAATTGTTTGTAAAATAGAGAAATAGGAATAAAACAATGGAAAGAACCAATAAACCTCTTGAGCGTCCACTGTTGTATATCAAACTGTGGGGTCGACTTTGTCACAGTAGGTAGCATGCCTTTGGTACGAACCAGTTTTCCTCAGAGGCAGCTGATTCTGGTCACTGTGAGACAAAGCAATCAGACTGGTCCTGGCCTTGGGTAGGGTCAGTGGGCTAATCCTTGTATTTTGATGTCACAACTCACACAGTCTTGCAAGTTTTGTAAGGAGATATGGAGCAATTCCATTGGGGTTAATGGCTAGAAACCTCTACTGACTTCTCTGTCAGGATGGTTGACTTATGGTTGAACTGAATATGGTATTACAGCTCAGAAACTGGAGTAAGGGGTTAGCTGGGGAGATAAAGGTCCAAAACTATCTAAATATTCTGGATCCTCTGGCTATAGAATAGAAGGATTCACTGAGGATCACTAACCTTTTCCAAAGTTGATACATGAACCTCAGTGCAGCACTGTCTGTCTTTCAGATAGGACCTTAGAAAGGGGGAGATAATGGACATTAGAAACTTACGACTGTGGTTCTCATTAAATTATTATTTTCCTGTCTTTAGTCAAAGTTTCCCTTCTCTTGGTTGTTGACTAGGTGTCCTCATACTTCAAACTCTTAGAGTTTCTCTTGCAGTGCCCCACACCAAAGTAGCTCTACTTAGGTTTGGAGAAGCAAGTGGAAAACACCCCATTCGTATCAGACAGACACCTATCTGCTATCAACAAAGCCATAACTTGGGAGCAGGGATTATTAAGGAGGTATACTACCTAGCATTCCACTCCCCATTGCACAGGGTAAAACTTCAGGAGCAGATGTTAGCCATCCTTCTCTTTCATTTCTTCCTGCAACTAGACTGCACAGATCCTTCTTTACTGCATGTAGACCAAATGCATTCTGCCTGATCCATACTGAGTATGCCCTGAGCATATTATGCCTCTCCACTACTCTGTATTTCCCTCTTTGTCACGCAGCTCCCTTTGGGTGTCTGGAAGGTGATGATACATCTTCAGTGGCTGTCAATCCTTCATTCCTTTTAATGGAAGTGGGAAACTTTTGCAGAGCAGGATATGGTAAATAAATTTCAACAAACATAAGAGCCTAAAAGTCACCTGCTTGTGGTGATGGCCCTAAGGGCTTGAAGATGCTGTCAGTTCAGTGTCACCAGAAGCAACAGTTGTACAGTTCTGATACTCTTTTAAAATCATAAAAAAAAAACATTCCAGAGACTTCTGTGCCTTTATGTGCTATCTCTTCTTTGGAGCCCTTCAGGTTTTGGCAATAAAAATAAATTGGTTTTTATGGGTCATGCTATTGCTTTAGAAAGTCAAGATGTATTTTCTAGCACCAGTGTCACAAGACAACTGTGAAAGATCAAATAAATTTTCTCTCATTCTAAGTCAAAAGGGCTTATTTAGATGTAAGAGAGAATCTCGCTGATATCCTTTTTTTCTGCCTCACTGCAAAGCCTTGCCCTCACATCAAGGTCTGCCCAACCATCTACATTGCTGCTTCAGGCTTGAAAAGCAGTGCATTTGGACATCTTCTGACAAAAACAGAGTGCCAGTGGATGTTCTATTGTATGTTTTCTGCAGACAGAAAGAAAGGGACATTAGGATAATGCAGGATATTTTTCTTCAGCTGCATTACACATTCTGAAGAGACTTTTTATAACATATTTTTCCTTTAAAGTTTTTGTTGTTGTTGTTTTTGGCCATTTTCATCTGAAAGAACATTAATCATGCAGCTGTATTCCAGTCAAATATTTTCTAGTTTTGAAAACACCTTGTGTTATTTCAGTCCCCATCCAGGTTCCCCAGATATTGCTCCAGGTATTGATGATCATATGCAAAAACCTCGCTGCAAGATTTTATTTGAATTGGATATACTTCATGTCCCTCTTTCCTCCCATCTTAGGGGAATGTTTACAAGTGTCTAATGTAAAAGCAAACTCCCAAAGCTTATCTGCAACTGAATCTTTTGTTTGCAAATGCTTTAAAATGCAAGGGGAGTCCTGTGCACTGACACCAGTAAAATCACTAAATAAACAAACCTTTATTTCCTACATTTCCTTAAGACTTCAGATCCTGCTTCATTTTTTTTTCTTCCTCCTAATGCTTTGCTCATTAACAGGTTCATTTGATTCTTTCCTTGGGAATTCACCAGAGTTTGCCCTCAATCTCAGCGCAAATAGTTTATAAGTGATCTGCCGGATGGTGTTCGTTAACTGCTTCAGTCCCAACGGGACACTGATATACCCTTAATTAGGATGTGAAGAGAAAAACCTCCAAGCGCTCCATGGTGACTTGAGAAAGCGAGCTGAGAAGGCCTAGCTGTTCATCTTCCAAGGTTCAAGGCAAATGTGGAAAGGGAGCAGGGAAAAAATCCCACATCAGGGATGAAAATGAAGAGCAGCAACATTAGGATGACAGTTACACGGCTTGTAGTGTATTCTTCATTGGTTATTTATTTTTCTCTGGGCTCTAAAGGCTCCAGCTAAGAACTCTGTTAAGAATTGCACTGCATCTTCCACACTTTCCCCATTCCCCTCGAGTTCAGACATACATGTGCAGAGCAGCTATGCTTCTTGGAAAGCACTAGTTTATCCAGGCTGGTCCTTTTGAAATAGAAAGCCATGAGGTGCCATACGTGGTCTGTAGGGTACCACTCAGCTGAGGTTGGGCAATGCATAAGAGTCGAAGCCCTAATACTGCTTTCCTGTGAAAGGTTGGAGAATTCGGGTAGGGAAATTTGACTTTCAAGCCATAGCTTAAGAAAATGAGCCTATTCAGCAGAGCCGCTGGGAATGTGCTCACCTTTGAGCACCTTCCCAAGTCCTCCATTCTTCCATAAGCTCTTTCCTGCAGTGTGTTTGTTGTTCCAGCAATCAGCAATATTATATGTCTCTCTCGCGCTTGTTACATTTGGTTGAGATTTAACATACTACTGTATAATAATAATCCTGTAATGTAATAACATCAAGGTTATTCCCCATAACACAGACCAGATGGTGGCACCCTGGAAAACGGTGCTTTATCAAGTGGTTCCGTCAGGGGTTGATTTCTGTTCTTATCCTTACTTCTTCTCAAGAAACTTTCTTCACCTCTCAGCACTTTTTGAAGAGTGCGGTTTGACGGATGAGGGGCCCATTTATGTACTTTCTGTGGAGCGGTGGCTGCATTTCTCAGCCCTCCCTGGAAGGCAAGATGGGGACTTTCTGCTCCCCATTACTGGGCTGCAGAGCCGCCTGCTCCTGCTGGGAGATACGCAGACTCCCATTGTGGGAAGCATGGTAGCCCTGAGCACATAGGGCTTTGTGGGACCCTATTTCCTGTTATTCTGCCAGTAGCACTGCTTGCCTTCTGGCACCAGAAGTACCTCAGTGTATCAGTCCTGCATTGTGGTTTGAGCATACCTTCAAGCAAACCCAAGCCCAATGGCCCTGAAGCCCTTCCATAGATCTAAGCCAACGAGATCTGCTAAGCCTGCAGAATGGCTGTGTTTCAGCTTCACCTGCTTGGTTCTCACTAGTATGATACTTTGCCGTCATAATCCCAAAATATTTACACTGGGCTGAGGGGGATCATCTTTAAATAAAGCTCTTCGTGTGTTTCCTGGCTATTAATATACCTTCCTAGCTACCCTACACCCAGTACATTCTAAAGTCTTCTTCTGACACCACAGCCCCGACTGCATGCAGTGCATTAGTTTAGAGAACATAACATGCATTAGATCCCCTTGCTCTCACAGCTTTCCCAGAGAGGAAGAAGTAGCCCACCCTACAACCTCTGCACCGCCAACCTCTCCAGCTATTACTTATGGTCCTCGTTCTCATTCTCCTTCCTCTATTTGAGCCTGATCTTCCCAGATGGGAATGACCTCCCCTCCGCCCCCACTTTTTTTTATTATTTCCAAGACACGCTATGCATGAAACTGCAAACACCTGGCAGACATTCCAGGGAGTGATCTGCAGTGCGTCTCCTGCACTGTGCAGGCATCTGAGCTGAACCTCATTTTAGAGATCCCAGAGGTGCTCTCAATCAATAATCCATGTATTTTTATGAGAGCTGGATTACAGGGATTTGCAAAGGGGGTGATTAAGTAATGCTTCAAAGAGCAGTTACTACTAACACCTGCAGCATTAATAGGGATCTATTAATAGAATGTGCACGATTTAGTAATAATCCTTTATTCATAGAAATGCCCCTGATTTATGCCCTTCAAAATAGACAATATTTTCCATATATCCAACTGGATTTAGATAGATGTGACTTCAACATCTGGCTGAGTGATGACATCTCAACTATGCAGACGTCATGCAGGGGGCCCAGAACAGTTAGCTAGAAAAGGGATAATAATCATGCTCCTAACATTGCCCGCCACCTGCACATTTGTGTTTTGTGGAAATGGTTTCCTGTGCTGATCTATCTCAGGTGGTTATCTGCAGGTGCCCCAGACAGACAGACAGAGCATTGTCAATCACTGTCTGAGCACCAGGGAAACCAGTGTTAACTGTTTTGCTGATGTGATTAAACTGAACACAGACACAGTGTCTGGGATGCAGCCTATCTTACCAAAGCTCTAGAAATTTAGACCTGGTTGATTTCTTTGCCAAAAAGACTTTCTTTTTGAGAATCACTATGATCTACCACTGGCAGAACACAGCAGGGCTCTTACATTCATGTGGAGCACCTCTAGGTCAATGGGTCTTCAAACTAGGGTAGGAGTCTGGTCCCCACATGTCCTACCATTGGCAGGATCAAACTCAAACATAATTGATGAAATGCATGGTCATTCACCTCTTTGTGAATCCTATAGCCTTCTAGCACCTTAAAGCCAGAAGATAGCTTAGACCGTGTTGTACAAGTTGAAAAGAAGTGGGAACCAGCCTCATGTAGGCAGCTTGAAACTTTTCTGAAGAAAAAAACTAGCACTGCAAATAAATGCCTCAGCTACATTCAGCTGACTGTTTGCCCTTCTGCATGAGCAAGGTTCTCTGTATTCCAATGGATTTTGACACTGGGACTCTCCTTCTAGCTCAAGAAATAAAATTCTCCCATCCCAATTTGGACTTGCAATTTTCACTTCAGCAGACTTGGTCTGGATTTGTGCCATTGGCCCTGAGAGCAGCCTGGATACTCAGCAGCCCCTGGACAGCTTAATTAAGGGCTGGAACTCTGCATAAATCCGCACAAAACTCTTTATTGTTTGCTTTTGTTTTTCTTTCAAGACAGAGATCATGACGACAGGTCACTTCTGGATACTCTATAAATTATCTGAGGGGAGAAAGTAATTTTTCAATGACATGTAGTTTTTACTCCAAAACCAACTCTGATATACTTCTGTGTAAAGTCCATTGGGAATGTCCAGGCATTTCCAAATCCTGTCATTTTTCTTGTCTGTTTAAGTGGGAAGCAGTCCTGTTTTGCTTCGTGTCATTCACTGTTCTAGCACGCTGCACAGGTCCTGCCTCCACAGCGCATCACTACCTTTCAGCTCTCCCAGAATCACTGAATTTCTCCTGGCTGCAGTCAAAGACATCCAGTGGGTGGGTGAAGGTTCACACTGCTTCATGTTCACCCCAAAGTAGTTCCGTTGCTAAGGTTTGATACAAGCCTTGCTTTGCCTCAGTGGGAAGCCATTCTACTCTTTACTCCACTGTGGTTAGTTATTTACAATGGGAGAGACACCTAAAATATCCTGTTTGTTTGTAAGAACTTTCTGATAAACACTGGAGCGAATAAGAGGTGTGAGGGGCACTAGGAAATCATCCAGACATCCTTCTGCCTGCAGAGAGCTTAACCATACCTACATTATTTCTGTCATTCTACACATCACTTCCCAAGCAGGATATGTGTGTAAATAAGGTAAGTCAGGTAAAACATAAGGAAACCCATAGTTTGTGGGTTTTTAAGATCCTTTAATGGCCGTCTTTTATTTTATTTATTTTATATTTATTTTAATGACTAGTGTATGCACTACTTTACACTCCTTGAAGATCATGAGGCACATAGAGATGCCTGCTCAAAGAGTTTCCATCTGCTGCTTGTCATCATAAGTGATGCTGCGAGGCAGAAGGCTACAATTTGGCTAGTTGGTGTTTGTCACCGCCTTCAAGAGGAGGCCTCTTATCTAGAAGCCAGGGAGAGAGCTTTCAAAATTCACAGTCTTACACAAGCCAGCTAGAGTTTATCACTCCCTATGCATAGTCTGTTTGTAGAGCCCATCCATTTCAAGCTCTGAGCTGCTCTTGCATGGAAGCCATTAAATATTCTTCTTGGACTAAAAATATTTTAAGTAGGTTTTTTTTGTCGTTGTTGTTGTTGTTTTGTTTGGGGGGTGTGGAAGAGGTATCTGATCTATATTTTGTCCTCTGCTTTTGGAGCCCTCAGGCTCCAAAAACCTAAAAATTTCCATTAGGATAAATAACATGGCAGTTTCTTCCTGTCCTTATGTTATATGGGACATGTAGGCATACTGAAGTAAAAGTGTCTAGGAGGGATGTGCCTCAGTACAGAGTTTTTAAACACTTACTTCTAAACAGCCCTTTCTCTGGAAGGTGACAGAGGGATGCCCATGAGCAGAGCCTGCCCTCAGCCAAATGCCCCACACACAGTCACGTGCAAAGGGGAGAGACCATCAAAGTCTGCAGTTTCAGCTCCTGGGGAAAGGAAAGCTGCTCTGTCCTGCTCTTGAATAATCGATTCTCCTCACTGGAGCACCCCCATTCCAAAAAAAGCACAAGTAAATAAAGAGGAAACAGGATCCGGCCCTCCCAAGGGGCAGCAAGTGTCCTTGTAAAACAGGACCTTTATGAGATGGAGGAAAAGAAAGTTCCAGAGGCCCCACCTGTGCAATAAAATATTTAAATATACTCTGGGACCAAATCAATAGCTCTTCATTTCAGCCAGGCTTGCTGCTGGTTTGCTTTTTATAGTATTACTTAATATTAAAAAGACCAGAAGTTAACAGACCAGACATCTTGTCTAGCTGTATACACACATGAGCCATCAACCCTCAAGGGGATTCTAAACTTCCCACCCCACCAGTTCATACCTCAGTTCACCTGCCCATAGGTGAAAGTCTTATCTCACTGAGAAGCAGTGACTATGCAAAGGAGTTTTGGCCATTTGGAAGCTGTGTATTAGAGGGACACTGGGAAAGGACTTAAAAACTTTCGGTCAATACAAGTATTGTAATTGTGGCAAGCAATGGAACTGCCTCTTCTGATTACATGAACTACAGTGCATCCATTTAGACTGGTTTTTCACTTTATCTGTCCTGTTGTTAGTAGTCCAGAGCCTCCTGTGCTGTAAAGACATACATCTCTGTTAACATATGTGTATTCATTGTAGATTACACCAGAGTAAATGAGAACAAAGATCCAGTCTCTTGAACTGTGTGATGAAGGCATAAAGTGTATTACAAGTTACAGGATTGCTCCAAGAGAAATGTGTTGGTTTCAGGTAGACTCCTGTTGGATTGGAAGCCACTGTTCCTAGCTAGTGTTCTCAGGAAAGCATATCACATTTTATTCATTTGTGGTGAATAGTCAGTGGCTTGGAGTCCTGAATGTAATTCGTTCTGTTCTCTTTCTCAAACTGCAAATGCCACCTTTCCACTTGTAACACCTGCTTTCCTCTTGTACTTGCTTTGTTTTAAAACCTGGCTTTTCTGAGGGACGAGACAGAAAGTCAAACGAGTCATTTCTTATAACTTAGAGCTGGAGTTGAAATGCATCATTTTCTGCAGGGAAACCAGTGTTCATGGCTTAAATCATGTGCAGTTAGAGAGACACCACCAAAGAGGAGCTGCACCCACCATTTAGCTCCTGTTTGAATGACTGTGACCTCTTAAGAATTCATCTTGCACTTAATTTCAGTCTTCTTGATGACTGTTTCAGGAGTTGACTAAGTTTGCTGTGACTTCACCCAATGAGAGGTTCCTTTTTCTGCCCCTTGCATAGCAAGAAATTGCTGCAGAGTCCAGAGCAAGAGAAGGATCCAAACTACATTGGATTCTGAATTTCAAATACCCTGAAGCCTGATGGGTCTTCAGTTCTAAGCTTTCACTCATGTCCTTCTCTATGCTTCTAACAACGTTTAAACTCTTTATTTTCTTGTGCTGTAGGCTTTTACTGAAACACTGAGGCCCCCAGTGAATGAGAACTGTTGTCACTCTGTACACAGAGTTTCCAAGAACACTGTAATTAAAGGATCTCTTTTTGTTCTGGAGTACGGGTTGCGTGAGTGAGATACTCTGACAGCTCTTACTAGCCTGTAGTCTGCAGAGCACAAAAGGATATTCTTATCATGGAGCTGAGATACACACTGCTGCCAGCACCTCCTTTTCCTACCACCCTGCTCTTTTGGTCAAAGTCAAGTTTTCCAGGCCCTGTGCTTTTTATGTTTGGATAAATAACCTTTTATTTGCAGTTCTCCTGTCTGGAATACGTCAGTCTTAGAACTATTCCACCAGATATGGGTGAGATAAGTACAGTCATTGAAAAGTTATAGCAGGTTTCTGCCAGCTCTTACTGTGCAGATGGGCACATCAAGGACTCGATTGGTCTCCAAAGTTAAACTAAGAGAAAGCTTATTGATTTCATTCTCACTTCTAATCTGAAGAAATCTTTCCTAAATTAAAATACTTGCATTGTTAAACTCTTCAGAGTATAAAATGGACTTGGACAACAGGACCTAGTAATACTGCATGCTCATAAATTTGCTCAACCTCCTTCTGAGCCACATCCATTTCAAGTTAAAAAAAAAGGTTATGCAGTTGCATATTAATCCCTAATGCATTTTAATATTAAGCAACCCAACCTATTTCTTTGGCTACTGCTGTAGAAAATGAGATCACTGTTGGCTGCAGATGTACACTAGACTAAGGCTGTTGAAGTGTATCTGCTGATAATAAGAATATCTATTCACAGCTGATAATACTAGTTAGCACTTCTGTAGCACTTTTGTGCACACTCTCAAATCACTTCACATGCGAGCTATACTTCCCAGTTCCCTCGCCATACCAGGGAGATCAGAAAGAAACCTTATTTGAGCCACTCACAAAATAGGCCATGCTGTCAGTGAGGTAACAGAGGAGAAAATTGTTGCTCAGTGGACAACACTATTAATTTTAAGCTTTTATTATGATGCTTCCAAACTATCTCCAACATTTATGTAGTGCTTTCTCTTATAGCATTTTGAACAGATCTTCCTGCTAGAATAGAAAGCACTTAAGAGATTCAGTACAGTGGAAAATTATGTTCCACCTACAGCACATTAATCAGTGTGTTTATTTAAGCCTAAACGTTTGAAATATGCTTGCCTTATCAAAAATGTTCTGACTATACTAGCAGATGCCTTCTGGAAATACAGCTCCATAAGGCCCACATGACCTGCCAACACTGTCCATTCTTTGTAATAATTATGGGCTCCTCCCTAGGGATGAAAGTGGAGTTTGGTTTGCTTCAGGATCCAACATTTTAGATGCTAAACCAAACCACCTGTGTCTGCAAAATGAATAGAGATCTCAAACATCTTTCACGATCTTTCTGTTCCTTCTGCTTTGGCCAGGAATACAAGGTGATTCATCTCTGTTGTGCTATCATGGTGTCTATCCCTGGATGAAAAGAGGCATGCAAGCATTTAGGGAAAAATGCAACTGAAGACTTGTTTTCTTTTTAACTGACTTCAGAAACTGTTTGAGCTCTGACAAAACTGTGAAGAGTGATTTGATTTATTTAACCAGTTTTTGAGTCTGTGGCAAATGTGTGAGGAGTGGTACCTGCATAACTGGTGGAAGGAAACTGATGCTGTACAAATTATAGCATTTCTGTGGCTGTACTCTCAGAAATGAGAGGTCAAACATGGTGATTTTCCTAAAGAAGGTTCTCACAGGCATACACTGGACTTGACAGGGATGTCATTGGAAAGATATTTTAGAACCAGGAAGGAATTTTTGTCAGGAGTTGCTCACAAAGTGACAGACATCCTTGTATTTCCTGTGTGCTCAGATTATGCTTGGGTATGTCAGCCTGCTACCTACAGTGCTGTACCAAATGACCTACTCATCTTCTGATTCTTCTGCAAGAGTTTGAAAGCTTATGCTTCTTATTCCACAATAGAATAGAATTATAGAATTATTAAGGTTTTAAAAGATCACTATGATCATTCTAGCCCATCACCACCATTCCCCTCAGTAACACATCCACATCTCCAGCAACGGTGCCTGCACCACCTCCCTGGACAACCTGTTCCTGTGCCTCACCACTCTTTTGGAGAAGGAATTTTTCTTAATACCCAACCTGAACCTCCCCTGTCCTAACTTAAGGCCATTACCTCTCATTCTATTGAAATGAGATTTCCAGGAAAAGCACTTGTTAGAGAACGCCACATCAGTGGGAGGTAAAAGGCTTTTAACCAGACAGAGTCCTTAAGTGACAGTTATTTGGGGACATACTCAGCATACCCAGTGTGCCCAGTAGGACTGTGGAGTTCAGTAAATTTGGCTCACGGTATCACCGTGTTTGCTCCAGCATCTTGGTGTTAGTACTTTTGTGACCTGAGCACATTAGCATCACAGAGCTTTTTCCTTATACTCACAGTTCACTGCTGCAGTGAAGAAAGCCTGGCCCACAACCAAGGTTTTTTCTCATGAAAAGTGCTAAGGGATCATTAGGGTCCAGCCAGACCAGACACAACTCTCGTTTTTAAGGCTTCATCTGAAGCACCCACCCACTGTGAAGTGAATGGGGCTGAATTTATCTTGAGGAAGATAAAGGCTGAGTCAGCCCCACTGGGACTTGGACCTGTGGTTAGAGAAAAGTTAGGCACACCACATTTGAAGGTTAAACCACTAAGACATCTCCATGAGCTAAGGTAAACATATCATCATTTACCCTTCCTATCTTTTGCTCGCCAAGCTATGTATTATGTGCACAGCAAAATATGCATATAACTCAACTGCTGGAACAAACAGAAGAGACTTGAGAAAAGCCAAAGTCCAACCTATCTGTCTGTATGTATAGCAGAACAGCACCCTTCTTCTTATAAAAGGCAAAACGGTGCAGGCTCAGCTTCCTAGAGAGGTCTTCTACCTCCACAAGGGGTTGAGTTCAGGCCCAGACCCAAACCAGCTCTCAGAGCAGTGCATATTCCTTTCACCTTGGCAATGGCACTGTATAACGCAAAGTGCTTCTTTGTCTGAATCTTCTTATGGGAAAGACAAATAAGGGCTGGGAAGATTATTCTGAAGGGAATACAAATCAACTGTATTTAAGTCTGCAGAAGAAAAGCTGTCCAGGCTTGGTGCCTAACATAATAGCAGGAGAAACTGGGTCAGGAGCCGTTGCCCTCCAGAAGCTCGATCCTCCTACTGAGGGAAATTACTGTTGACTGCCATGGGACAGAAACAAAGTCTTTGAGAAAGAAAGGGAGAAGTACCTTTAGTAGGGCTGGCTTAGAAAAGCTTTCACCTCCTGCTTCCTTCATGTTGTTTTTTATCAAAGCAATGCTCCCCACCAGCAGCTAAGTTTTCTCTGCCAATACTCACTCATCCTGAGTAATTCACCTTCATCTCATCACCAAGGAACTGATGGGAAAATGAGGTCAGGCAGGGAAACCATGACAAGAAACAGTATCCACAGATGGAGTAGCGTTCCTATTTTTCCCATCTGCATTCTGATATCTTTCAGCTTATATTTGAAAACTGTGCTGATGATATTTTGCATGCCCACCTCTACCCCCAGTCTCCCTGCTCCATTGATCAGCTGCATGATCTTACTTTGCCTAATTTATTGCCTGTCCATCAGATCCAAAATGCTTCATCTCAAGTGTATCAAACAGGCTGAATAATTTCATTCTGGTTTGACACTAAAAACAAAATAGTCTTTACTTGTAGGCAAATTATTAAGTTTCAGTTTCTATAAGACATTAATATCCATTAAAACTGAGTATGTTTTCCAGGTGCATACTTTCCTTTCCAAAAATGATTTCTTCTTTGAGCGTGTGCTTAAGAAAAGTCTTTAGCTCCAACTCTGCTCACAGGATCCTTTCTCTTTAGGTGTACATGAAAATGTTTGGTTTGGCTATGGAGACAAAGCAGCACATAAGACATATTCTCTACCTTATGCTTTGCCAGGTGAACTTCAGCAAGTCCATCCTTTACCTAATATGAAAAAGCATATGTGCTTCTCCAACATAGCCCTAGCCCACTTCTTCTGGGCAATAGTGTCACTGTGGTTGAGTTCTGTCACTGTCATCTTCAGGTACAATAGAGGACTGCTATGCTAGCCCCCTCCATGTAATGTTTTTCATGTGAGAGAGCTGTCAGCAGGGGAAAGGCTATCCTGGGCAGTCTCTAAAGAGCAACTGTGCTGGCGACCTCACAGCTGCTGAGAGATTGGGTTTCCAAATCACCTGTTCTGGCTGAAAATACAGGAACTTGCCTGTCAGCCGCTGCCCAGTATTTACTCTAGGCTCATCTACACCTTCACTGTCTGCATCCTCATTGAGGTTTAACAGGTTTTGTTCCTGGTTTTTGTTTGAGAAATAGGCTTCTCTCAGCTAAGCACCAAGCCAATTAGCCTGACATCTGGGTCAACTAATAGTAGCAACTGATTAGAACTCCATTGAAAAGCCGTGATGCAAATGGTGCAGTTTAACCAGCCTCGCTCATGCTTCTGTGGGAACTGCCTTGCTCCTCAGCAGAGGGCTACAAAGGGCAGCCCTGGGCCAGATCCCCAAACACAGCCCCAAAACTGAGTGCAGCTCCTGGTGCAGGGCTCAGGAGCAACCTCCGAGTGCTTCCAGCCATCTCCAAATGCAAGCTGAGCAAATTCACCATTGAAAGCTGACTCTGTTGGATTGCAGATTTAGAACCATAGAATCATAAAATGTCTTGAATTGGAAGAAACCCAAAAGGTCATTTAGTTCCAAACTCCTGCTGCATGGGCACTAGTATAGTCAGCAGAAAATCAGAGAGGTATATTCTCACCATTGTTTGCTACTAATAAGAAGATTTATATGTATGGTTTTTTTTGCAAGTATCTGTGATTGTAAGGGAGCTACAGCATAATGCAAACAAAGAAGCAATGACTAGAGCAACTCTCTAGAATAAAAGCCTCAAAAATCCTTTGTAGTTTGCTGCAAAGTATGTATTAATTTGGTTAAGAGATGGCCTTGTGCCATACACTGAACCTGACTGCATCTTAGAATTCCTCTGTATACTTCCAAGAAAGATTTACTATTCACAGTCCTTGATAATAAGACAATCCAAAAAGCAGATCAAAAGGTAAGCATTTTTCAAACAAAAGAGAATGCTGTCTTCCTTGCATAGCCACAGCCATGTAAAGCAGAGAGCTCTGCCCTTCCAGTTGCAGCTTGGATGTTGTTTTTTGTCTGGAGCCATCTGCAATCTGAAAAGATCTGATCTGCTGAGTGGAGGCCATTTGTAGCTGTGTGAAGCAGAGCTCGCTTCTCCGTGGAGGCCGATTCTCCTGCGTGTTCACACAAACCACTTCTCAGTTTGCTGCTATTTTTAATTGCAGTGCAGCTAAAATAAATAAAATACTTGCCTACAGTAGGGAACAGAACAGCTTCAAACTCCAAAACTGAGGTGGCTATGGTCACTATAATTTGCTGGTCTGTGGAAAGCTCAGATGACATTTCTAGCCCAGCCCAAAGCCTCTTTGGCCTCTTTTGACCAGAATATTCCTTCTCTCTGCCCACCCATGCTTGGCAAGTGCTCCAGAAAGAGCTGCCTCCAGGGCAATACTTCTGTGTCCAAATTTACAGCATCAGGCCACTTGAATGACTTAGACCAGAGCCATCAATCCATGAACTATCATCCTCCCAGAAGAGACCACACAGAAAACACAAAGTGTTCAGCAATACATCAGCAAAGCTAAAACTTTCAGTGCTTACATGAATCACTGCTTGGCCATACACTGCCATGCCGTATACTTTCCTACAAACCCTGCTGGAATACCTTGGTATTCACAGCACTGCACTTGAAGGTATTAGTAGGTTTGTGCTGTGGATATTGGATGATATCCCATTAATTATAGACTCACAGTGCTGTGCTCTAAATGTTGGCTTCTTTTTCTGGACAGTTACTAAAGTCCCAGTGAACTATTGCAGTACCACATACCAGAGAGCCCAGATGGCAGCATGGCATCAGTGTTTCTCCAAAGAAATACATATTCCCCTCCTAAATCCAGATTTCTGCATGCTGGGTTTGATATAACTCAGCGTTGTAAGCACAGAGGCCTAGAAAGTTGCACTGTTATTTTCCCATAGGCCACTCTCATATTTGTACTAGTTAACTGTTTTGTTTAAGATCTGCTGCATTAATAGCTAACCCTAGTGTTTGTCACAGGAAGGTGGGAACATCCTATTTTATGCCTTATAGAACTGATTCTAATATGCATCTAAAGTTAGTAAGTCAAGACCTTTGCCACATTATTTATTTATTTATTAGCATTGTTTTTGTCATTACTGACAGCACTGCTGAAAATCAAGGCAGAGTTAAATGACTGCTGAGGTACGGTGTGTTATTTTTCCTTAATATAACACCATTCTACAGAGACTTGGAAAAGGATTTAGATGAGTCGCGTACAGCGATGCTGAACACCTTCCAAAAGCAGTGCTTTGGTGAAACTTGTTCATTACTTGTTTAATAAAGATCATGTGCCCTGTTATAAGCATCAAACCTGCAGTCCATTAATCTTGGGAGAAATTTTCCCTCTCGTTCAGATCTGAACTTGAGGAGGGGGTGGGCAGGGAATGGCCATTGAGGGGTTTTTCCACTTTCAGGAGAATGGCATGTTCCTCAGGGAGACAGTAAATTGAAATTAAGGCTGTTTCAGTTGGCCTACAGGATGTGCCTGCAAATGTAGACATATCGAAATGGTGAAAAAGTCTGTCTGTGCCCATTCATATAAAGTGAATGGGTTGTAATGTTCTCCAGCCCTTGGGAACGGTGGCTAGATTGAGGAAAGAAGGCAGGAAGAATGAGATGGATTTGACATAAGTATATTTAAGTGCACTGAAGGATTTCTCTCCTCCCTGTGGTTTAATGGTATATTCCACAGGGGTCTATGAGGAAGAAAGAGAGTGAATCCCTGCAGCTTTCCTTTTTGAGGATAACAAATCTTAAAACAGGTGTGAGCACAGAAAGATCCCTTTACTTGTTGTTTTTCAGCTCGTCTCGGCTGGCTGGCGCTCTGTGTGTATTATTATCATTCTGCAGAGCAAGCACTGGGGAGAGGGCACCGGGAGGGGAAGAGGAGCCGGGAAAATAAATGACTGCAAATGAATAATATGAACTAAGTATGCCGGTCATGCTCTATGAAATTTATTATACTGTGGTTACCAAGAAGACATATTAGGCGGAGTAAAAAGAACAGAAAATAAAAGGTTGCAGTGTAGGGAAATACCTTCTTGCCTCTGGGCAACGCGTGAAACATGGGAATAAGCGTGACAGGCGCTCGGGCTGCTGGGCAGCCTCCTTAGCTGTGGAGAAAGGCTTAGGCTGTCTTTGCATGGGAAGGCATCTCTAAATTTGCTTTCAAAGAAAGATCAAGTATGTGTGTACTGTTGGGGGGACTCCTTGTGCATTTTTCCTGCAGCCAGCTAAGCGTTGGGATTCAGAAGAGGCAGGGCACCATCTCAGAATGCATTTTTAGGAGTTACAAGTGAAGTCTTCCCAGTCTTCCCACCAAAAGGACCCAAAATGGCACATGTATTTACCAGGCCCTGCTTTCCAGGACTGGTGTACACCCTGCTGGTGTTTTCAAGGATGCCTGTATGTGGATGCCTGCTGATAAAGAGGGGCTGAGCACTGGTCAACATCTCTGCCTCTTTCATTCTCCTGTGGATAGTTGGGCAGATAAAGCAAGCTCCAGTCATTGCTCTGAGGTTCCAAGCAAGGCACTTGCATTTTTCCTCCTGGTGGGAGAGTGCCCTCCAAAGTTGGAGTGGAAACCTTAAGGAGTATAAAAAGCATAGCAGGGCTCACTAACTCTGCACGTTCAGAAATGTTTCCTGGGAGAGTTCACTAGGGCTCTCATAATCCTGGTGGGACTGAAGAGACAGAGATTTGAACGAGAGAGATTGGCCCAACTGCAGGAGGTCACAATATGGTAACTCTTAATAAACAGGAAATAAAATTAACTTTCATACTCTCATTCCAAAGTATTTACTGAAGGGAGGAGAATGAACTCCAAGCTCCAGAACAGGCTGCCCCAAGTGGTTGGACCTTTGAAACTTGGAAGGGAACTTTACAACCTCTACCCATATGTTTCTGTCCCCCTTCAAAAGTCTGGCAACTTCGCAGAGGTTTCCCCTTATAGTTGTGAATTTCACATGGAAATGTAATGGTTTCATCAGGAGTTTTGCATTTCAGCTGTAATAAAAGAAGAGATAGGAATCAAAGACAGTTGTTCCAAGGGAGTGGAGTCCATCGTGTACAATTACGAGTCGCTCAGCCAAGGGCAGATGCTTGAACTATTTCAGCACTTTTATTACTCTCTAGAACACAGCCAGTGAAATGCTGCTAGTGTACAGGGCTGCAATTGCCTCTCTTGTTTTCCTTTCTCTTTTTTCCCTTTTGTTCATCTCCTGGTCAGTCAAGGAGAAGGCAATGCTTTTTCCCTGGAAATTGCCCAGCAACAGTATTCTTCAGAGAAAGGAATTTTCACCTCTGAAAAGTTAACACCATTTTAATCCCAGGTAAGATTTCATGGGTTTACCATGAGCTACCTGAGAGGGCTTTTTGGCTACGAGCAAGAGAGACCACCATGATTACTTCAAGTCAGGCTTGAGTGCAAACCCCAGAAAATGTGCCACAGAAGCTAAAAACATCAGTTTTTCAGATGCAACACTGTTTTGTTACACATAACCTCTGCTTAATTAGTTGGTCTCTGTGCTACCGCTGACACAAATATAAAACAGCCCGCCTGTTTAAATTTCATTGTTGTTGACACAAGTGGGAAGGGTATTCAGGGTCCGGGTTTCTAATGAGGATTTGTCTTAGGCCAGCTGAAGTGGACCTGGATTTCATTTCTCTGGTTTGTTTCAGCAGTTGTCTCCATTACATGCCATAATTCCTGCATGTAGCCTTTTCAACCTGGCATAAGGACAATAGGTAATTCAAATATCTATATTGTCCCTGCACCCTATAATGGTATTACAATGACAATTTTATTACTCTCATAAAATTTTTGCAACTTCCCCACAGCACATTGTAATTTCACCAACGGTTGTAAAAGGTCTTAAATTATATTTGTACAAAATTGAGATGAATGGGTTTTAGCATTAATGCATTTCTCATTGTGTAATAGGAATTTTTTCCCCTTTCCTTTTGCCAAGTGCAGAGAAAAAGCAACCCAGTTCAAGTATTTGTCAACTCCCATTAGAAACATTTAATACTAATAAAATTTATGGATTTAGTTTCCAAAGGATACTGCCAGCGGAGTTCATGATTACTAAATCAGTACTTAAATACAACTATTGTTCACCTTATAAATTTATATATGTTGTTTGACATATATAAAGTGTGGCTTTGGAGGCTGAGTCAGCAATGGAGGAGCTTTTTTTGTTTAAGTCAAGCCTAGAAAATAAAGGGCAACTTATTACCAATGGAGCAGCAGCAGTATGGAAAATGTTCCCTAGGCATTTCCTAGGGATGGTTGGCAAAGCACGTCCCGATGCTATGAGCAGGTGGAGCTCGCCCTATCCCTCTAAGCCCAGTGGTGTAAATTAAGTCTTGGGCAATCAGCACAAGTGGCTTTTTATAAAGTTGGCTGTGCTGATGTGAGAATAAAGTAGTGAGGTGCAAAGTGCCAAACTGTTTGTGAACATAGCTGGATCTTAAAGTCCCAGCCTGCCCGATCAGTTATCGACATTAGAAAGCCGCCTTGAATTGAACGTGCAGCAAAGTACAAAGGTACGGTGTGAGCTGGCCAGAGGCCATGCAGCTGTGAAGAAAAAGAAGGGGGAAAAAAAAAGATGGCACCAGGGAAGGGTAAATTCTGCTCCTGACATTCTCAGCAATGGAAAAAGATTGCAGTGGGGGAGATGAAGAAAGATGAGCATCTTGCTTTTTATTGCGCATAAATGAAAGCACTGTTTCAGAAACAAGAGTCTGAAGACAACTTTCTGTCAGTGCTCTGGTTCTGCTTGTCTTTTTTTTTCGTCCCTTTCTTATGCTTTCTGGAGTCTCTAAGATGGCGGCAGGCAAATTTACCTGCGAGGCACTAATGAACTTATCATTCAGAGTAGAGTCAAAGGAAGCTGACTGAAGAAGACAGACTTTAACAGAAAAGGAGTTGGCTCAGGCAGGGCAGGAGATAGCTAAAAATACAGGGAGAGCAGAGCCAGTCTATTTGCAAGAGAATCTTCCGCAGACTTTTGTGTATTCAGTTCTGACTGCATTTATTCAGCTGGCTGCAGCTTTTTATTTGTGGATGTTTTTTCTTTTCTATCACTATTATGTTGAATAATAATTCCAACTTCTCTGGCTAAGATACTCCTTTTTTGTCTTTTTTTTTTTTCTTTGCTTGTTTTTTGTTTCTTTTTTATTCCACATACAAGAAGGAAAATAATTGATGCTATAACTCCCTGAGGCGTACTGAGTGCCTGGGAGAAAAACGGCAACAGCATTTCATCTGCAAAAATGTTGCTTGAATAATATTTAAGAAAAAAAAAAAAGAAAAAAAAGCAAAAAGACAAGGCCACATGTTTGGAGCAAATGTGCTTTAACAAATGGATCCCAGCATATTATTAACTCACAGTAACTCATAAATATGACAAGTGTTTTTTTCATTTTACACCGGCGTCCAATTAGAGCCAAACGAGGAGCCGTCATCCCCCGCTGAGCCAGCAGCCCTTGTGCAGTGCTTATCTCATGGAGGGCTGAAGGCAGGAGGGAGCAGTGAGCATCACTGCAGTGCCCTTGGGTGGGACACAGAGAGCAGAGCAGCGGCCATCATAGGTGCTGGGGTGGGACCAGGGCAATAGGGCAGGTGGGAGCTTTGGGGGGAAGGGTGGGAGAGGCGGCTACAGGAGGAAACACGACAAATTAGTTTGTATTTTCTGTTTCCATTTCTGACACGCGGAAGGAAATACTCTGCGTTTTCTTAAGGAAGTGCAAATTTCTCCACTTCATCCATTCTAAATCCTCGCCCTTAGGCCTTTTGTACCAAAGCATATAGTTTGGAGGCCTTAAATGGTCATAACGTTTCCCTGTAGAATTTGGCCTCAGAAACCCACTAACAATTCTGGAGGGCTAAAAAGGAAAACCATTTTACAGCAATTTGGCAACATCCAGTTACTGGGGGGGAGGGAGGGAGGGGAGGAGGGAATCATATGGAGCATCAATTTATTCTCATGGTTTCTTTACCATATTTGATGAAATATAAGATGCAATTGGAACAAGCGGCTAAAGAAAAAGGGCCATAAACTTTGAAACGGTGCTGTAAAACACACAGTGTGTTAACGTGAAATAAGTTACAGACTTAAAAGAATTTACAATGGCTTGCCCATATAATAGAAATACAATAGGCTTGCAACTTGCAGATGTTTTCTGGTAAATCTGGTATTTTAATACACGTTCTCCTTCAGAGAAACTGTGAGTTTTGGATCTGGATAATAATAACTCAGTGACACTGGAAAGTAGAGTTGAAGGAAAACTAGTGGAAGGGGGAGGGGGAGAAATCTGCAATTTCTGTGTATATTTGGAGCCTTCAGTTAAAGCATCACCATGCTCTCAGTATATCACTGCACAGCAACAATGATTTAAATTTAAACATACAGAGGCTTGCATGTGCTATGACTGACAGCATCCTTTTTCCAGTAGTGTTGGTTTAGAGCAAAAAGATAATATTTGGCCAATAGCTCCCATAGAAAGCTGGGCTCAGCCCAGTGTTTTTGTATGATAATGTGGCTAAGAGGAAGACATAGCTGTCAGTCCTAACCACCAAATTCACTTGTTTTCCCTGTATTTGGGCTATATTCTCTGTTATTCAATGGGTGCGTGGTACCGTGGTGGGAACCTCATCCCCCTGCTTGGAGGGGGATGGGAGCAGAGAGCAAATTCCTCAACCATCCCGGCACACAACCAGCCTAAAGTCTCCTTCCCACTGCTGTCAGTAGAAAGGTGATTCCTCTCACTTTGTTCTCCTTTGGCAACAGCATAAGCTTCCAGTTAGCTTAGGTCAGCTCTCATTCTGCAACATGGAAAGGTTGCACTTGATAATCTGAAGGGTCTTTTCCAACCAGTACAGTTCTATGGTTCTGTAACATGAATTCTGCCCCCAGAAGCTATCCTCATAACAGGAGGACCAGGATAGGCAGAAAGTCCAGGCTGGTCCAAGACCTCTTTCCTTAAGACAAGGCAATATCTTGATGGAGAGAGGGAGATCAGTGCAATTGCCTCAGCTCCACCATCAGTACCAGCCAGAAGATGGTCAGGCTTCTCTGGGGTCTAGAGTAGCTGTGCGTAACTTCTTCTCTCCAGCAGTGTTTGGTGGCCAGTCCCTGCAAAGAAGGCAGAGCAAGGAGGCTTAATGCCCCATTTGACATAACAGTCCTACTGTGTCTGCTTTCTTACAAAAGGAAGCCCCTACGTACTGGAACACCACTACTTATTCAAGCAGAAAGAAAATACCGGACGCTGCTGAAATTAAACTGTGGAGAAAAACATCCCCCTTTATTTTCTTTGACCACATTGTTTTGCTTTTTAATAGACATTTGGAAATGTACTGTTTCTGGAGTGAACATTCATATGAATCTGCTACCGGAAACGAATGTCATAGAAAATCTACCACAGGATTAGAGAAGGCAGGAAAAGGGAAATCAGTCAAGTCAATATTGATAGGGACAAATCTCTGTTTAGCCTATTTTTATGTCCCACAAAAAGGGGAAGGGAGGAATGAGTGCCAGGGAAGCACAGAGGGAGGGAACCTTTCTGCATGCAACTCCTGCCTTCAGGGGAAGGGTTTCCATGGCTGAACTTCCCATCCTGGCTCCTGGAAGGGGAAGAAGGAGAAAAAGAATGCAATCCAGAAACATCCTCGTGTGTGTATGTGTGTTTGTGTGTGTGTGTGTGCAGAGGAACCTCAGTCACCTTGCTGTATGAAAACACCCTTCCATGTGATGGTAGGCTGAGGGTGAGGTGGGGATGCCAGAAGGATCCTCAGGCACCGTAGTGGCGCCAGCCCCAGTGCCTCAAGGCTGCCCTTGATTTACACCGGTGGGATGAGATGAGAATCAGGCGCTGCTTTCAAACCCACAGCATCAGCGCTGTATGTATGGTGTGTGTGCACTCTGCTTTTCACACTCTCTCTATAATCTGATTCAAGCACATGTGTGCTCTATTCAACAGAGACCTATTTTTTTCCCCTCTTATAGTTCAGGCCTGAGGTCACCTACAATATGAGACAATGCCAGTACAATATTTCTTTGTATCAGACTTGCCAAAACACCACAACTCTCCACTGTGTTTAAAAAACGAAGGAAAAAAAAAAGAGGGAAAGAAAAAGAAACCACAAGGAATTTTTATTTTCTACGGTCCCAATCAGAAGGCAGAAGAAGCTGCCAAATTACATGATAGAAACTCCTACGCACAGAACCCAGTAGAGCTGTAAACTGAACTTCTGTAGCTTTTTAATTGTAAATCCAGATGCTTTTATCCACAATTCTTTTCAATGACCTTTCACTTGAAAGTCAATTTGTCAGTCTAGTTGCAGTGTCTGAAGAAATCATCAAAGCCGCAGCACCAAGTCATTCTGAAGACGCTGTTCCCTGCACAACCGCAAAGTTGCTACACTTGTTTCCTGGGCTGGGACACGCACATCTCACTGCTGCCTGCAGGACTTCTTAGCTCTCTCCTCGCCCTCTGCAATATAAAAACAGGAAGGAGATTAAGACAAAGGGAGGGAGAATGACTTAGAAGCTTAAAATCAAAGCTACCAGGGCAGATCTCCATAGAGTGAACCTCCTTAGATAAATCTTTCTGCAGTGTTTGAAGACAAACACTACTTGGATGCACTCAGAGAGCAGTGAGGCTCTGGCACAGCTGCCCAGAGAAGCTGTGGTGCCCCATCCCTGGAGGAACTCCAGGCCAGGTTGGATGGGGCCCTGGGCAGCCTGAGCTGGGGGGTGCAGCCCTGCCAAAGGCTGGGATTTGGGGCTGGAGGGGCTTCAATATTCCTTCCAGCCAAAACTATTATGTGATTCTATGAAAATTATTGAACAACAGTTATAGCAGGGATGGGTACCCTATATAGTGCTGGGCTTTGTTCCCCACACTGAGCACTGATCCTGCACTCCATGCAGAGTTGGGCACAGCAGTGCAGGGATGCTCACATCAGCATGCAGGCCCCGCCACACAGCATTTGCTGGCAAGGAAACCACACTGGTTTCCATTTGTAAAAAGAATCCCAGAGCTCAAATACATTTCCTCCACCTCTTGAGCCTGAAAAATCAGCTTGAGAATTTCCTAAGCTCTGGCTCAGTTGTATTTCTGGTGCTTTCTATGTTTGGATGAGCCAGAAATATGTGAAAGCAATATTTGGTGAGAGTTGGATGCTCTTGTTTGTTTTTGTGGCCAATATAGGACCTGCCAAGCTGCTAGGATGTAAAAAAGAACAAGGAAAGTTGCATGCTGTGGGAGGGTGTTTTAATATGTGGTTTTTAACATGGAGGAAATTTACATTTAACTTTTGAAAAAAAGCTCCAGACTGGTTTTAATTATCACCTACAAGTTGCTTCCATCAATCCTAAGGGTGGTTATGTGCCCAAGTGTTGATTAATTTTACTGTTATTAATTCCTATTTATTTAAAGTGCTGACAACGTAATCAGCCCAATGAAGAAAACAGAACTAAAACTCCTGCACGCTGAGGTCACGGGCTGCATGGAGAGAAATCAGCAAACAGATGATCTGAGTGGGCTGGAGGAAAGTGCTGATATTTTCAGAAGATATTTCTCTCTTCCCCTTTATAGTTAGCAATGGGGCGGGAAGCATATAGAACTGATGGGAACTGTTGTTTTGAGTCATGAGGAAAGAGGGCTCAGGGGCACAGAGAAATGAGCAGGGGCATGAAGAGTGAGCAAAGCTGGCTGTCATCCCATGGACGTGGTTGGGGAGGGAGAATAAAAGATGAGAGGGACAGTTCTCGCAGAGCTGCCCAAGTCCAGGCATCCACGGCTGGGAGGACAGCAGCAGTTATGTTTGGAAAATACAGTCTCTCTGTCTTTGGACTGACTAATTCTCCAGTCATTAATGAAAATATTTAATGTTGGATGGGAAAAAGGCCGGCAAGGATGACAATCATCCCCAGAGATGCAAAAATCTATCAGGATAAAGCTGGACCTGCCCTCAGCTATCATCCAACCTTTATACAGGGTGGAATGAAAAGCTGTGCAGGTTTGGAAAAGAAAAGGAAAGAAAAACTGGGTGAGTTTGGAAGCAGGAATACAGGAGTATTGTGAAGAAATCTGTTCTTCTATTACTGGCTCTGTCAAAACCGAGCACTATCAGAAAGCTCATGAGAGAGTCTGTGTTTGTGCGATTTTAGTCTGATTCCTACAAGGAAAGGGGGTCAAAAGTTTATCCAAAGTTTAACCAGCATCTGAACTTTTCAGTGCTGAGCTGAACTGAACCTCTAACCCAGATCACTCCTCCAAACGTGATGCTATTTCTATCCACTTTTTCAGTTAACCCACTTCAGGCTCACTTGTCAGACTGCCTTCATCCTGTCTGTGTTTGCCTGCTAACATGCATCTTTGGAGTTACTACTTCTACCACAGAGATGCAGAATTGATGCTAGAATCACCATGAATATGCTAAAAATGCCCTGCTACCACTTGCATTCATAGAATCATAGAATGACCCCAGTTAGAGGGCATCTTAAAGGCCACCCAGCCCCACCCAGCTCAGGCTGCCCAGGGCCCCATCCAACCTGGCCTGGAGCACCACCAGGGATGGGAGAGGGCTTCACAGCCCTCTGAGTAAAGAATTTCCTCCTAATATCTAATCTAAATTTCTGCTTTTAGTTTAAAGCCATTCCCCCTTGTTCTTTCACTATCCGACCATGTAAAAAGTCAGTCCCCTTTCTGTTTATAAGCTCCCTTCAAGCACTGGAAGGCTGGAATGAAATCTTTATTGTACTCTTTCCACTTGGCACCTAGACATGCAAGTTCAATCATTTTAGATTTCCTTTATGGTTGGGAGGTGTGGGCTGTATTAGTGCTGTAGCTGCCGCTTTCTTCATTGATTTCCCATCTCACTTCAGTGTGGCCCTACCGGCACCCATAAATCTTGCCTCTTCTGTGTTATTTGTATGTCACTAGCCCAAGGAGAGCAATGAGTTCCAACTCTTGCTTGTCTCAGTTTCAAGTAGCAGAACTATGATGCGTTGATGGACTAGATGATTGCAGCAGTCTTTTCCAACTTTAATGATTCTATGATTCTGTGTTTCAGACTAGACAGGCCAGTCTAAGAAGCAAAATAGGTTCTTCTTTTCAAACCATCCCCATGCAGCTTTGTCACAGAGTCACAGAATCACACAGAATCACAGAATGGCACGGGTTGGAAGGGATCCTCAAGGATCATGAATCTCCAACCCACCTACCGCAGGCAGGGCCACCAACCTCCACATTTAGTACTAGACCAACCTGCCCAGGGTCCCATCCAACCTGGTCTTGAACACCTCCTGGGATGGGGCATCCACAACCTCTCTGGGCAGAGGATTGCAGGCAGCACATTTACATCTGCCAGTGTGCTGCTTCTTCACTGCCCTGAGCCATGTCATCTGAGCAGAAACCTGGTGGGAGTCCATACTAAACGTATATCCTAGAAATGATCTAAGCTTTGAAAAAGTACAGCCTGAAAAATGGAACCTGAGGATGTATGGATTTAGGTTCCCTAATTCACCTCTGAATTTAATTCTTAGATTTAACCTGTTACTTGACCTTAACCTGTTGTCTTAAAACAAGTTCTGTAATTTATTCAGTTCAGATGCTGTAAAAAAATGACTGAGATTGTCTCAGTTGCTTGTATTTTCCCAGCTTGCTTTTCTGTTTCAACAGCAAGGAGAGATGCAACTTACAGAGAGACACCACTTTTCTTCTGTCAAATACTGCACATTCCAGAGTGCTTGCTCATGCTACATCCTTCCCTATGGAGCTGCTGCCTGACTTTCCCAAAGACGTTATTAATATCACAGACCATTATAATACAGTTATTTTCATGGAAGCCTGGGAGGAAGTCACGTGTCATTAATTGGTCCCTGGTGCCCATAAGGTCTCCATTTAGTTTGTTGTTTTTACTCACATAAGCAGCAATGAAGTGAAAAGCTGAGGAAGTAGCGGTGATTGTCTTAAATGAGTATTTTTTTAGTGTCTGTTTTCTTAATGAATCATTATTTTTCTTAATTGGATGACCACATTTATTGGGCAGAGCAAGGACACATGCACACACATCTCCACCAGCCCAACACCTGCAAGGGCTGGGGCCAAGCACTCCCAGTGCAGGCATCCCTGTCGGGAAGGAGCACGAGACAGAGGCCATGCAGTCCTCTTCCTCTGCCTGTGTACTTTGCTGAGGAATTCAGAACAGTAGGAGCACACACACACGGCCACCAGAAGGGTCTTTCTTGCCAAGTACTTCTGCTCCCATCACCTGCCACTTCAAAGCAAATGCAGCTCTTCCACTGGTGCTGCCTCCTACTAATCACATGCGCCTGGTTGTGAGACCACTAGGGCCAGGAGCATCAAACTGGCCTGGCTGTAACTGCATCAGCGTGTGTGCTTGTGTGTACACAGGGCTCTCTGTCTGCACACATGTGAGGGCAGCAGGGCACAGAGCAGGGCAGAGCAGGGTCCCACAGCCAATGGACAGCACTGAGAGTCCATAGGGCTGAAGCCTTGTCCGTGTGACCGGTATCCTTTGCAGTGAGGGCAGTCATGATGCACCATTACAGCTCCTGGAGAGTTCAGCACTGTCCAGAGTGTGGGGAGAGAACAACAGCCCATGTCCGTCAGCCAGAAATGTGCTCAAACCACCACTCACATAAATGCATACCTGAGGCCACCAATCCCCACCAGGTGTCATGGCAGCATTTACTAATCAAAGCTTTCCTCTCTTGCTCTATTTTTCCCCTCTCCAGACATCTATAAGAAAGAAAACATTTTCCTCCACGTTATTTTTGTGCCTAAATTTCTTAGCCTACAATCACTCTGAAAGGCTGCATCCCTCTAAGCCACTGAGTTTAAAAACTGGTGTTTTTGGATACTGATGTTGTAAGGAGCACACAAGGCAAGGGCACCTAACTTCTATTCTTGTCACTTTCAACTGCTTCCAAAGTTATTTTCCTGTTGCCAAAAATTTTAGCTTCTCTTTTCTCCATCAGAAAAAGGCTCCATTCTCATCCTTGACAAGGTCTGCATTCCTCAATTGTGCATTCTCAATACAAAATATCTCAGTTGTATCAAATGTTGAGTAATAGTTGTGGTAGCAGTAGTGGTAGTAGTAGTAGCAACGCTATTAAATAGTCCCGGGGTCTCTGAATTACAGATCATCATTTCCTTCTCTTGCCTTCTCCCAGACCCTTGCCTGCTGGGTGACCAGAAAACACATTATAAGCAAGAAGGCCTCACAAAAGTAAAGCCTGTATTCTTTATCTGAAATCAGCTGCTTCAGTCCAATTCCATTCCACAAAAAGCTGAAAGGCTTTTTTGTTTTTATTCCAAAGCTGAATGAAAACAATTTTTGAACTTCAACAGTTGTTGCAAACTGGAATTTTCATAATGTGGATGGCACCACTAAGCATATGGTGTTACTGTCAAATAAATCTTGCTTAATATCAAAATGGATAACATGTACTAATTGCATTCTTCTGTATAACTTAACTCACTCAAGTCCTGTCTTGGCTAGAAAGAGATTTCAGCAAACCTAGGAGTTTTTAGACAGAATTGAGTCTTCTTTGCTCTGTAAACACTTTTTGCTCTGTAAGCTATCTATTTCACCCTGCTATTTGCTTTGCTTTGCAAGGAATACAGCAGTAGGAGAAAGTCAGTTTTATTCCTTTTCCTGAAAGAACTGCATCTTGCAAGAAAGTTTGTTCATCAGTTGTACAAATCATAGTTCCATTTTGCTGGTCCAAGCAAATTTGGATGATTCTTATTTCCTAAAGGGTTTAATCTCTTAATTGTTAGCCCGCTCTTAGTTACATGTTATTAAATATGAAAGACCACTAGATATTCAGCCATCACTGGTCACCTGTGAGAGCTTGTGCCTCCACTGCTGCAAATTTTCTATAAATTCAAGATTCCTTTTAGGTCTCAAATCTAATCCAGAATGTGTTTTAACATTCTTAAACCTATGACATGCTTATGAGGTAGAGCAATGTAACTACCTCTGCCGGGCACAAAAGGCTCTGAGGTTCAGGAGTGTGGACACACATCCTTGAGTAATTTAGTGCATTCCTCAGAAAATGTGGGCAAAGAAAGGAAGTGAGTGTGGATCTCTCAGCATCCAGCTCAGGTGAGGCAAACACTTGCGTCAGCTGTACCTTCTTTGTGCAGGTCACAGATGCGTACAGACATCAAAGAAGCTCTGAAGTTGAAGCATTACACCTCTCTCCCAGACTTCTTTGTTTATATAGGAAAATAGTTTTCCGTTTGCTTGCATTAAGTTTTATTTTGAAACTTCTTTGTTCTTCCTGAAATAGGAACCGCACTCATACAGATCAGGATGAAGATGTCATTTCAGCTCCCTTTGTCTCAGTTTCCCTTTCAATACAGTGAGAATTCTGAAACATCTGTTAAAGTATTGGGTGCCTACAGACAGAAAACAACAGCTTGGTTAATTTTTTTCGTGACACTTCTTGGTATGGGTTACTTTCTTTTTCCTTGTGTCAGCATTCATGCCAAAAGATATGGAGCAATTAGCATTCATAAACCAGCATCGTACTTTGAAGGGCTGTATCTCCACCCACAAAGCTGTATCAATTAACCAGCAGAAGACTTATGGCTGGAGCAAAGAGCAAAAACACTCACAGCACTTCCCAGGGTTTTAGGCTGACTTGAGCTCCTTTTGTCCAGTGCTTGACAAGGGGCCCAAACTGAGAAAGAGACTGAAGGGCAAAGGGCAGAAGAATGATACTAATTCACAAACAGCCTCATAAAACTATTCTTATTGGCTCTTTAAAAAGTTTTTACTGTCTGCCAAAATGACTGCACATGGATGAGGTCACCAAGAGCATTCAGCAATCCTTGCATTGTGAGAGAAAGATCTGTTCACATTTTGTTTAAATCAATAGAGTGGGAAGTGCACGATCACATTCAGGCTATCTGGCCGCTGTCCATCTTTCTCCTTATCAGGCAGTCACCAGAAGTGGACAAATTTGTGCTTCAGTCTTAACTTAATGGTGTCCGTAGGTTAAAAAAATACACGTGATCCAGAGGTTGTTCCCATAAGGCACTGATTCCCAATTCAGCAAAGCACTTCAGGATGTGAAGTATCCTTGGTTTCATTTGTCATTACCTGCTGTTCCATACAGAGAGACTGTACCTCGCACACAGGATATCCTTCTGCACTACTGCATGTCAGGGTGCAAAACACGCTCTTGGTGTTTTCTTTTCATCATTTGCATATCAGATTACCATTTATTTGCAGTTCACATTCAAGTATATCTTAGACTAACACTGAACTTTAGTCTTTTGTCATAACTTTCCTGCCCTGTGTTTACTGGACAAAGCTTAACAAACGGCTTATTTTTTCACTGTTTTTGTCTGTATGTTTTGGTTTGGGTTGTGATATTTTAGTGGTTTTGGTGGTTTGGTTTTGTTCTGTTTACAAGGCTGGGTTTTTTTAGATTTTTTTGTTTGTTTGTTTTGCCAACCACAAAGCTAATTTAGTTATTTATTTGCTTTGGCAAATGATAAGGCTTTCTTAACATAATTTGCTTGGGATTCTCATGTCACTCCATTAAGCAATGAATCCTGCTGCCTCTACAGACCCCTACACAATGATCACTTCATTAGTCACAAAGATTAAGCTGCAAAGCAAGTATAATTGTATTTTGTTGCTTTTTTACAGGACTAATAAGGACAGTTTTATGAGGTTGTTTGTGAATTAGCACCAACAACTTTCCCTTTGACCTCTGATCTTTCTGTCTAAGACCCTTGGCAAGAGCAAAGCAAAATGACTGCAACAGAATTACAAAGCCATGGGAAATTCTGTGCCTGATTTTCTTTTGCTCAGCAGATGAGGGAAAGGGAGCAACTTCAGCGTTGGTTCTAAGCTTATTAATCAACCGGCAGAGGATTAAGCATTGATTAGATAGTTAGAGTAGACTCTGAAGCAAAATGACAAAAGAGCACTAACCATCTCTTTAGAAATGCCAGTCCAATTAAACTAGGTTAATCTGAGCTTTAGATGCTCAAGTTTTGATGGAGGAAAGCCACCTGGGAGAGACAGTGGGTAAAAGAGGGCCAGAACTGAGGGAGTCCTGTCTAAGAAATCCTCCGCTGAAGGCTGGAAGGACTCATCTCCCTAATGCTTTCCTCAGCGGGAATACCAGCAAAGTTTCTGACTGCTATTATCATGCACATTTCAGGAGCATAGTCTCTTTAAAGCGTCCTGGTTGAGCTTAAGTACCAGGCGGACTACTAGGTTCAAAAGCGGCTGAGGGAAAGAACAAACAAATATTCACTCATAGACTCACACTCACATGTGCGTGCACAAAGAACATGATTGCATAAGCTCTATTTCCTTAGGAAGTCCGACTAAACATGAAATAAGTGCTTACACGAAACAGCAAAGCAAAGCAGTCAAGGCTTTGGAAGAGTTTCAGCCAGATCCTTGTCTTCTGTAAATCAGTTTGGAGGGCAATGGAGCAGTACCAATTTAGGGCATCTGGCCCTTATTCTTGACTAGTCCATTGTATATCCAGTTTCTGCAAAATGAAAATGTCAGGTTTTTGAGACCAGGATCAAAGATGTGTTGGAAGGAAAGTTTGCTGGGGAATTGAAAACCCACAAGGGATAGACCATGAAGGCTAAATAATATTATTTTAAAGTAATGGCTACAACATTTTCAGGAAGCTTGCTTTCCCTGGATACATCCCATTTTAAGGCATCACTGTTCAGTCTCATAAAGAAAGCTATTGCTGACAAAATAACCCCCAGTTCTTCTTGCTGTTTCAATTACCGCATTGATCAATTTGAAATGTCTGTTTTCTTGACATGGCCGTGAGTGTAAATGATCTGAAATGTGATACAGTGTTGCAAGATGATTTGAACCACTCTGCACCTTTCTTCCTCACTTCAGAAGGACGATGGGGAGCCAAAAAAAGGAAAGAAATGTGATTTAGGAAAGCACCTACAACAGTTACACACTTGCTTCAGTGTCCTAAATAAAATAACTATGTTGTGTTTCATTTAGCAACAAACCAAATAGTAAGATAATAATAAATGATATAAAGGAACCACCAAGTTCCTTTGGCCACAGTTTATTAGACAGCTTTTCTTTCAAGTGATAGATCTAAAAGGCCTTAGCAAGTTGATATGTATCTGTATGTTTGTGTCTCTGTCCTAGGGCACCTAAGACAGTTGTCCAGGTTCTACATATTTCTCCATTTTGTGTCTTTCCTGACAAGTGGGACTGGGGTCTTTGCAATGAAATAAAGAATAAAGCCTGAGGTGAAGTAATATCTGCACTCTCAAGGACACAGAAGATAACTCTTAAAAAAGAGTATCATCTAAGATTACAAGAAAATGCATTTCTAATATGTTTGTGGTACACTCCATGAGAGGCTAAATAGCAAAAGATTTAACCTTTTGGTCAGCAGCTCCTGAAGAGTGACTATCTCTTTCTAATTTGGACATTAGTGTTGAGATTACCATACTATACTACCTTAGAAAAAGTCACTACCCAATATCACGCCCAACATGCTATATGCTTTTCTCAGTCTGTTTGTTGTTTCTTTGTGGTGACAAAGAACCACAGTAGAGAAATTAAAATCATACCCACCCGGCCATATTTTGGTTGAACTCATATGTACATAGGTGACAACATGTAATGAGTTGATGATCAGTTATAATAAAAATCAAACTCATCTAAATCTTTGCCCCAAACACACACCAGATGGGTTTCATGTTAAGTCCCTGCACTCTGTTCTGCACCAGTCACTGGGAGTGTATAGAAATATGGCTGACCAAGAAGCGATGGGAAGCTCTTCAGAGATGCTATTATTTCATACTCTCCAAAATAATTCTGATTCAGTCAAGCTTCAGGAAAAACATACAAGTTAGAGCTGACATCAGCTGAAAACCCAGGATCCACACACTTTCCAGCATTTGGAGAAATTCAGGTCCCACTTGCCTGCTCACTTAGCAGCTTGATAGCAGGAAATCCACGCTGCAAGTCCCTCTGAAGAAACCTTATGATGTGGTTGCCAATCTCATATGAAGTACTTCACCTCCCGCAAATGATGCCACCAGCTCAGTACAGCACAAAAAACAGCCCTTCTACTATTCACCTGTCTCTTCATTGCTGTTTCCTCTTGTATTCCTGCACCCCTCTGGCATTTGTTATGAGGCCGCATGGTTATTTGCTGCCATGAAAACGTACATAAGGGCAATACTGAGGAGGTCCTTGTGCAGGCTGCCTTGTGCCCTTCCAAACATTCTCAGAATCCCTGTCTCAGTTGTTAGAAGAAAACGAAGCTGTACTGTTAGGAAAACTGTCTGAAAAGATGCAATGCTTGGCTTCTTTCTTCAGGTCCAGAATGTACTATGTGTTCCTTGGATAATGGACAACATGTTGGGTAGTTCCAGATAAGGTATCCAATAACTTTATTTTGTGTCCCCACTTTTCTTGCCCTTGTTCCAGAGAAAACTGGACGAGTGCCTGAAAAATAATTTTATTGTGAGGAGAGTTATTATGAAAACGTACTCTGCTATTTTTCATTGACCTCTAAAATGAACTCCCTAATTAAGTGCAAATGGGAAACTGACTTGGAGCGGGTTGTCTCTAATCTTGGACAAGACAGACACAGTAAAGTTTATGAACTTGATAGACTGAACCTGCCAAAAGTCAGTTTTGCTTTTCTTCCATAGACTACACAGAATATCTATAACATGTTGCTGAAAATTATGAAAAAAAAATGGGGATTCCTTAGACATCTGTTTGCACTGAAAGTTAAAAAAAAAGAAAAAGGAAAAGCAGATGATATTCCAGATGATGAACATTTGTGCTGATTAATCATTTACGCCATAGCTTTTATCTTCCTCTTAAAGAATCTTTTCTTCTTACTCAATTGCAACATAATTGTAAGAAATTGTACTTTGTAGAAAAAAAAAATGGTGTTCTTATGTGCCATGGAACTTATTTCTATAGAACGTAAATATGGGGAAACTGCATTAACAGGGAAGAAGTCTGAAATTATTTCAGTAAGCTACAGTATAAAGATTTCAGTTCCTGCTGGAAGTGAACTTCACTAAGTCTTATGGGGAAGTTATAGGAAGATATGAGTATGTTACAAATGAGTGTGTGCATGCAAGCTGATGATACAATTCTCTGAGCTATGCCCTGCCTTGCTTCCTTTGCCTTTATTATTTATTTTTTTTTAATTGACCATGATCTTGTGCCTTACTGTCATTTTATGGCCTTGATCTCCAGACTAGATTTCTGTTTGTGGTCTCTGCAAATGCTCCTTCAGCTCAGAGGCTTCACAAAGGCAATGGTTCTGCCAAGGCAGATCTAACATCAGGCTAGTGGGCTACATGGGATTTCTGTTACTGTCAGATTGCAAGGCATTAAGAGTAACAGAAAACAAAAGGACACCCATTACAACTTTGAAAGCTAAGGTAATCAAAATGCAGGCCATAAGATGGCTCTAGTTTCTGTCTGAATATGTTCATTCTTTTTTTCCCAGACCTCTAACTACATCTGTGTAACTCTTATTTCCCACAGTGGCAAAAAGCAGTGGTAGCTGTGTTGATAGGTCTTTCATGAATTTGATGGGAGTTCAGAGTCAGGCTCAAGAGATTTATTCATCAGTTTTATCCAAAAACATATAGGAAACCATATAGTATTTGTGTTTTGTACATGTTTACATAAACATAAATACTGTTAAGCAATATAGATAAGAAGTCTCTTCACCAACCCTCATAACATACTTCTGCTAGAAAGATCATCTTTCATCAGAAAGGAGAACTATAGTTATGAGTTCCTTTGAAATCTTTCTTAATTCCCAGGGATTCTTTCTCTTAGAAAAGATTAATTCAAGCTCGAGACTTCTCTTACCACGACTTTTATTTAGCTCTGTATTTTTAATCTTCATTTGTAAGTAGCACAGTGCTGTCAGGCCTCTTGGTAACAAAAACGAAGAGCCAGTTTCTACTTTTACTTCTGCAAACAGAGACAAGTTAGAAAGTAGTGTTACTTCTGTACAAGAAGACTGATGCTTCTCTCACAAAAACACTGTTGTGGTAAATGACATTTGCATTTAAGAAGATTTGTGGTACTGTAAAATGAAGAAATAGAGAATGAAACATCAACTGACATGAGAAGGGTCATTATTGTAGATTCTGAGGTAAAAATTTACTCACACTTCTGCAATGTAGCGCCTACCAAAGTTTTTTGTAGCTTTCTTTGCATACAACAGCTAAGAAAAATGCAGGCATGCATACATACTGCATGTAGCATATCTAAGCATCACTTGGGTGATTTTAGAGTGTTCTAAATATGAGGGGAGCAGGGCTTTTTCTCCAACACAGATTTACTACCTGCTATTTGGCAAAAAATGTAATTTTCCGTTTTTAGCACTCTCTCTTGCAAGATGCTGAATGGCCTCAATTCTCCTGATGCCTAAAACCTTGTAGCACATGGCCCTAACTACGGTAATACGATGTGCACAAACCAAATGGTGCCTCACCAGTACACAGATGGTACTTTCACTGAAATAGTGGCCACACGTGCCGGCATGAGAAGATATTGCTGTAGAATCTGTGCATGGAAACCACGACTGAATTTTACTGTGCTACAAAACTGCTGCTTAAAACTGCTTTCGGTGACAAATATAATCATTTATTCTAGAAGATCAAAACATCACAGGGAAGTCCATCTGTGCTATTAAAGGCCTTCATGCTGCCAAACATCTTAAATCTAATCTAAAATATTTTATGTTTACTTATTATCACCTAATTCTGGGTTACATCACTAAAATCTTTCTTAGAACATTGGCACTTTCCCAGCAAGTTTATTTGATACAATGCCTCAGTTTTTGCTCTATCACAGTCTTTCCCTCTGGATGTAATATGAAGGAGCTCCGGACATTTAAGGAACAAACACCTGCTGAAGTCCCTTGGGCATTTTGGGTCCAAGAAGGACAATAAAAAAAAGGCTTATCTTGAACATAGGAATTGGTAAACTGACTTCTTGTAACTGGAGTGCATCATGGTTCTACACCGGGGTTGTTCCCTAGAGCGAGACCTGAACATCAGGTGCCACGTGAGCATGAGAACACTTACCTAATAAACAGAAATCTCTGTGACAGTCTCTCCACTGAAATTTTCACCTCATAAATATGTCACTTTAGCGCCATGCTCTTTTTGAGAATTTTTCCACTAACTCTGATGAAATGGAACTATCCTGGATGTATTCGAAGACCGAGCTTGGCTTCCATTTATGCTTTTAATGAAGAGAGAAAATATTAATTTAAAAAATAAATAAATCCACCCTATTTTAAGCTCAAATACATCGGACCTCCACTTTCCATCTTCCTTTTCTACTGAAAGGGCTGGTTCTGTGGGCAAATATCGCCTCCCGTGTGGGAGTGGGAGATCTGTCAGAGTTTGTCTGTTGGCTTTCAGAGATGAAAAGCTTTGTAGAAATGGTAAGCAGTGGAATAGGAGGCTCTGGCATTCTATTTCAGGTTCTATTACAGATTCCTCTTGTGGCTGTATAGTCAGTCTTTTAGGTTCAGGCTTTCCAAAATGATCAGTGAGATATTTCACAAGTTGATTCTTGAAGGAGCGTTGGTTTGTATGTCATCCAACTGATTGTGTTGCATGTCCTCGGTTCATTACTCTTACAGAATTCAGCAGCGCAACCCATAAGCACTGTGTATGGGAAATTGGTAATCACATCCTGAACCTCTGATTAATCAGCCAAGGCAAGTGTCAGGTCAGCTGTAGGAGCACAGGTGAGAGTAATTCAGCTGTGTTCCTGGAAGGGGTGGAGCTTGACTCCACCTCCTCTAGACCTCATTTAAGGGCTGACCACTGCTAAAGCAGCATCTTTCTTGGAGATTGCTCCCTGGTGGAGAATGCCCCAGCATTTCTCAGCAAAGGTATCCATATTGGTGAGTTTTTTGTTATAAATAACCTTTTGAATATCTGTTATCATCTTTGTATCATTCCACCTTACACACTGAGTCTGAATGCAAAATAAATAACTGAAGTGTGATTTTCCTTCACATCATAGTAAAGATGAACTTGCTGCAGGCATCCTTCAGAGCAGGACAAGGATTACTGAAAGATTTCCAAGTAGGATGGGCTGAAAGGCATAAAGGCCTTCAGTTTAGGGGGAAAAGTTAATACAAGAAACACAAAGAGAAATTCTTAAAATAATGGAAAGGATGGAAGGAATAAATAATGATGCATTTTGCATTTCTTTAATCTTTATTGATGATGCCAATGCGCCAAAATGTCATCTTTTGGCAATTACACAGAGTGCTGGGCTAAATGAACTTCTGCTTGAATTCCACCGGGCAATTCCTACAGCAGACACGGAAATGTGATGTGTGATGTAGACCAAACTGAGGTCCTGCAAATGTGTTCTCAGTCATTACTCATCTTATGGGAGTGCAATGCACTCTTAAAGATTTGTAAAGTGCTTGAGATTCTCTTATACAAGGTGTGAAAAATCGTAAGTGTGTGTGAGTGCATGTGTGTCTGCACGTGCTTCCTTGAGAGGCTTTTAATTTATAGACAGAGACTTTTGCACACAAGTGAATGCAGCCATACATAGTCTCATGTCCTTTTGAATTAACCCATCTGGCCAGAATTCAGTGTCCTGGCCTGGATTCATTCAGATAATGAAAGAGGAAAATAAAAGAGGGATTAGTGAAGGAAAGTGGGAAGTACAAGTGAACTCAAAGAACCTGAAGGTGTCTGGATCTAGTCTATAGAAAATGTATGTTAACTGTCGGATTTTGTCTCAGTATCTGCCTAGCACAACGCTTGACACTGCTCCAGTCACACAGCAGTGTGCAGGCTCTGTATCATGTGTAAGCTTGCACACCCGTACAAGTAGTCTCCTGGGCAGCTATTTTCTGTTTTCTGTGTCTTGTTTTCAATACTATCACTACAGCAGCAGTTATGCTCAAGGTTCTGTGTCATGTTGAATTACAGGCTGATAAGTCACATTTCTGTTATACTTTGACACTGGCTTCAAAATCAGTGATATCTCCTATGTAAAATCCAAGGGATGAGTTATAGGATGGGATACTTCCCAAGTGAGAAAACGTAAGTTAAGGATATTGATTAATCAAAAAAGGGAAGGTAGCTTTAAATATTCCTCTCATGGAAGTTTAGCCCTATGGTTAAAGAGCACTTGACACAGCTGTTCCTAAGCTTAAAACAAACTCTTTGCAAATGAGGAAATCAGGGTTCACTTATCATCACATTTACTCTGATCAAGCTTAGTAAAGGAGATAAACACACAGTCTAATTGTTGAAATACTAACCAGCTGGCACAGAGGACAGCTTTTTCTTTGCTGCTTAAACAGCAAAATTGAGGCTCCATTTATTAGTAGAAAATCAAAGTAGTTGACAGAAATAGTGTCATTAAAGCCAGCTTAGGAACCGCATGCTAAAGGGATTCACCCTAACCCCTAAGAGCTTTCAGTGCTTGTGCCATTGTCAGCACAGTGTAGAAAAGGTTCAAAAGGGAAATATGTGCCTAGAAACTGGGAATGGACTTAAAGGTCCACAATCACCAACTGCCAGAGGCCACACATACCAGCTTTTATATGAAATGAACACACAGATTCAAGCAATACAGAGTTTAAAACAGTGACTGTTCTTTGCTCAGAAACAAATAATTTCTTTCACATCCTTCCCTTTCATTTTCCCCTAGATTTAATGAAGTCTCTGCCTTTTGAGCAGTGCAACTTAACTTTGCTGTTGATGACTTCCATGCTTCAGACTTCAGCCTACTGAACGGGGCTCCTCCTGGCTTCAGCAGTACAGTGTCAGAGCTCTAATGACAACTTCTTAAAGGTCATTTCTGATATGCTCTAACCTGTTAACTTCTTCTTTCTCCTGCTATTACAGTTAGAGAAGTTAGAAGTAAGAACAATATTTGCAAGGGAAACCTGTTCTTGGTTTCACTTGTAGGTACAGAAAGATCAGGGAGGAGGGAGGTGTTACCTGTTTGATTAGCAAGTACACAGATCATCTGCCAAGATATGCCCCTCCACCTTCACCCAATCCCAAATTGTATTTCACTTAGTAGTGACATCAGCTATGAGGATTGAGTTTTCTTGTTTTAAAATTCTCTTCTTACTAAATTTTTTTGACTAGTTTTTAATGAGCAGGGTCTTGAGCCCGCCTGTGTTGAAGGCCAAAGGAGATCTGGCACTGCTTCAGTCCTGCAGTGATTGATATGAGGAGATGATCTCTTGTATTAGAATCCTCTGTACACGAGTATCAAATAAATAAATAAATGAGAAAGAAATCTAAAAAAGCAAGAACTAAAACAGAATGTAATGGAGAAAACATCCAGAAAACACTGACTAGCAGGCAGCAGATATTCTCAGCATAGGCATCTGTACACTAACAACGATCCAGTTTAAACAAAGCTTACAGAAATGTTACATACTCTTTTTGGCTTCAATTTCAGGTAAAGATATGATACCTATTCCTTTTCACAACACCCGGGACAACCAGCACTGACCCTCCCCAGAGCTTCCATGTATCAGTATTGACCCACTCCTCTGAAACCACTAATCCTCAACTACTTCTGAATGAAATAGAATATTAAAAGAGATTTCCTCCTGAGCCTAGTAAAGAGCTTGAAATTCTTCCAGCTCTGCTAGCCTGCTAATCCTTAAATTATATATGTTTTTTTAATCTGGTCTAAGTGGGTGTCTCTGCTTTTAGTCACTGACAGACATGCCTTAATTTTGGTAACTGTTATTCTGGAGTTTCTTCAGCTGTATGGTGAAGGATGAGATACCTCTCTAGGCTCGTCATATGGCCATCATTTACAAAAAAAAAAAAAAAAAAAAAAGAAAAAAAAAAGACTGATTTAGATTTAAACAAATAGGTAATTAGGAACACTATTACAGGCAAGGCTGTGCAAAAAACCCCAACACTTTCAAAGGCTGAAAAGCAGTAGTCCTTTGAGTCTTTTAGAAGACATTGGCCCTAAAGTTTTCCTTAGGTTCAAACTTAGTGCCTGAATTTTAGGAGCTTAATGATCTGCCTGTGGCTTGCTGGGCCAATACTGGGAGCCGGCAGGCATTCGGCCCATTGGAAAAACCAAGCCAGTTATCTAAATCCGGCCTGCAGAAATCTAATCTTAGCCAGAAGTTTGCACTATTTGTCAGCACACAACTCTTCCTTTTCCCCTCAGAGGTTTTCCAGATTGCATGTATCACATTTCATTGGGGACTCCTCTTATTTTTTGAGTAGCCTTATGCTGGGTTTTTGGGGGTTTTTTTGGTTTTTTTTTTTTTTGGTTGGTTGGTTGTTTTTGTTTTTCGCCAGTTCTGTCAAGAGATTTCATAAGGTAACTTCATTAAACTTAAGGAAGTTACCACACTGACAGTTTGCAGTGTGTTGTGAAAGGTGTAGTGACTTGGAAAGTCTGACTTGTTGTCAAAATGAAATGTGCTAGTGCTGTGCGTAAAAACCCACTGGCCCCCCAGGGAAAATAATGAAAATATTCAGCAAAGACACAAGCCTGCCTTTGTATTGTGTGTTTTCTGCTTCTCCTCTTCTATCTTTGCTGCAGAGGCACTTACATAGAAAATTAAGGCTTTACTTTTCCCTTCTCCTTGGTAAAACAAAGCACAGAATATGGTAGGATAGCAAATTAGCCAATTATATAGAAATGTATGTGTTAAAAGCAGTTAAACTTCTCTCATCTGCAAGAAGTCTGAGGTATCTTTAGGGGTTGTGCTGCATGACATCCTCCATTGCAGAGTCCAAGTGTCTGTTCATGTCCTGACTCCTACTGTCCCACTGTCTGTGATGTGCTCCCAGAGGCTTCCCAGAATGCCTGGAACAAGAGTAAAGGTGCTAAAGCAAGTTCCCCATGGATCTACACCTATGAAAGTGTTCGCTATCATTTTACCTGTTGTTAAAGAGACTATTTCTTATATGAGGTTCCTAACTTAACCTACGAGTTCATATATAGCTTCCTATGTTTCATAAGTGTGTTGAAAGGGAAGGAAAATCAGTTCTTGAAAACCAGTAGAGCTGCCACTCTTCTCTCCAGGAGATGCTGTGGAGTCATCTTGCTTTCCCCCTGTCTATCACCACCACTGTGTCGGAAGAGTGGTTACTGATGTGCTGTTTGCTCTTTCATGCCCCTTGTGTTGGACAATAAATGTTTTCCTTAAAGGTTGCCTCAAGGAAAGACAGAAAAAGTGTGTCCTTTCCTGTAGGTGATTTTGTGTAACCCTGAGCTCTACCTGAGCATGCCTGAACTCCATGGATTCTCAAAGGAGGGGGTTACTCTGTCTTCCAGTTACAAATCAATGTCCCCTGTATGAGAACCATAGCTGTTAATGTGTGTGATAAAAATCCTGAAAAGAAAAGAGATATCAAGTAGCTTATGCTCTATCCCAGTAACACAAATAGCTATTTTGAAAGGAAAAGACTGATCCATGGCTTCAAAGAGGACAAACATACAGACCTCATCATAGTTAAGCAATCGCGAACATTATTAAAATTAGGGCTTCATCATTTCTTTTCCGTTTAAGTGTGTGAGGTATATGTAAATGTCATGCTGCACTTTGAGGGGAGGAAAAGCTTGCTCACTGCAGAAGCTGATCAGCCTGGACTTTGATGAGCAGCGTTTTGCTCACTTGACTTTTCTTTCAGAAAAGCTGCCGTTCTTTTCCCTGACCCATGTAAGACGATACCTCATTTGTTTATGTCCAGTCTCAGTTGCTCTCGCTGCAGCTCTCAGGAGCTGGGATGCTGCTGATTGCACCCTGGGTGAAGCGTTGGTCCTTGCATTTCAGCTCAGTATGCCTCTGATGGATGACTCACGTTTAAACAAGGAATCCATGCTGACTCTTGAAAGATTAACGGTTAAAAATTCAAGGTAGGACGACGGTGTCTGGCAGTGCTTTCACTGATACGCCATTAACAGGCCAACAGCAATATGAGATAAGGCAATGTGTTTCAGAAAGCAGGGATCATAAATCATGCACACGTAACAGTGGATCTTTCAAGTGCAGTATTGTGAAAGCCATTTACTGTATGCAAAACACTTTCTCCTTTGAGCTTTTCTTCATCTCTTCTATTTGTACTCACTCTTCTTACAAAACAGAAGTTATGCTAACAAAGTTTCTTCTGGTAAAGTTTAGACCAGTGTGAGGTCAAAGCTAAAGAAATCCATTAAAAATCATTGGGTCTTGGTTGGGCTTTTTTTTGTTTGTTTGTTTGCTTGTTTTAGTTTTCATTGTTTTTGGATTTTTTTCATTTTATTTATTTGTTTATTTATTAATGAAGAAACCAATCAGCCTGTATTGATAAAAGAGGCTGATGGTATATCCGTCTGGGAGCAGACTTAGCACCGTTTTCTTCCTGTTGCACCCCTGCTGAAATGCATTAATTACAGCAGGTGCACAGTACTGCGTGGCTCCCTTTCTTTACTCCAAAGGAAGGGAAATATATTACTGGCTTCTGAGGTGCCCTGTGAACCAATTGAGAAGGAAAATGAGCTAGCAAGTAGCCAGCAGGGACAGTAGCTCAAGGAGGGAGTACTGAACACAGTGAGCAGGTCTAGTCCCAGGCCCTGATCCAGACTTAAGTCCAGGCCCAGTCCCTGTGGGTGCAGTAGACCTTTGTGCCAGCAGGGCACAATTAGGCTCTGCAGTCATGGCAAGGCCTCTAGGGAGCTGGCAGCCACCAGGGGCTGATAGAGCTGTCTGTCAGTTGCAGCAAATCCACTAGAGGCCATTGTGACACAGAGTAAAGGGTGACTGGCACAGCATTGCACACTAGTGTGCCCCAGCCATTCTTTCCTCTGAGCTCAAAGTGATGAGTTAAGTAGTTTATTGAGTAGAGATTCTGGGGGTGACAGAGTGGAGAAGTGATTCCTCTGGAAGTTGCAACACTTCTCATGTAATGTGGAGGAAATGTTAGGCAGAAGCATTGATTTGCTCATATAATTTGTTTCAGCAATATGCAGTCTATCTTATTGTGGCATTTGGAACAGGATGTACAGTACTGTGCAACTGCTTGAAACAGTGAAAAACCTCCTAACGATTTTCTTCCTATTTGCTGCATTTTAGAAAAGCAATTGCTTAAGGACTGCTGAGGAAACACTGTGGTGGCAGTTAGAAGTTAATGAGTTTGCACTCTCTCTCTTACTCCCGTATGATAATAGGGACTGAAAGAGGTGATTTTTTGAAAGAAAAACCTGCTTATGTTGTATGTCTGGTGAGATCTCAGAAAGTGTAAATTTGCTAGTGCTGTAAAGAGAAACCTCACAACTGGGAAGAAGAGGAATAAAATCAGAGCAAATAGAGCTGTCAGAAGGATAAGGTAGTAGAAAGAAAGGGAGAAAAAAAGAGGTATACATAAGGCCATGAAAGCCAGTACAGCTGAAAGCAGACAAGTGTCCAGCAGACAAGTGTCAGGCTTGCCCTCCAAGGAGGGCAGTTTTCATTTCTGTTTTTCCCTAAAGCAACTCGGAGATGTAACAATAGCAATTATAAGAATGGTATAAGGGGGTCAACCAGGTACAAAAAGAGGGATCTTCTGTGGTAGAGGAATCCCACCAAACTGGCTAATTAATATTAGTGAGCTAATTCTTTGTGTCTTCTGCATTAAATTGTATATACTACACAAAACACTCACAGACATACATATGTATGGAGAAACTGTTTCAGAAATCAGTCAGAACCTTCAACACCTTCATGGAAACAAGCAAGCAAAGAATGTCTGAGATGATACTGTGTCTTTATGGAGAACATTATTTCATGTGGTAGTAATATCATAAACTTTCTTGCACTGGGATTTAGGGAGCAATAACCCTTGTAAGTCTTTGTCTGATCTTCCTGAGACCGACATAAATCAGGAACAATTCCACTGAACTTAACAGACTTGACAATCATGTAAATTGTTGTACATTGGTGCACGATGAGGCTCTCAGTCTCAGGGGAAGCATGAACATTGCCTCTCTTACCATTCTTACCTGAAGCACCTGGAAACGCATTCATGTGCAGAAAATACTACTCCGGAAAATGGGATAGTTTCTTGCATGTCTGAAGGGACCGATCCCACCTGTTTTTAAGGCTGTGCAACTGCTGCTCATTGTGCGAGGGTGTTGGGGAACCTGGTCAGAGAGTAGCTGTCAGCATCAAGCCTGAAATTAGGGAAAGCAGGAAACGCTGATTTATTACCCCAAAAAAGCAAATCTTTTATTTATGAAATGGAAAGTTTGCACACACATGTTTTTAGACAAGAATATTCTGAGGAGTAGGTGAGAGAGAAAGAGCAAACAAGGAAGGCGTGCTAGATAGGCAGAGGTTTTTAAATAGAAAAAAAATCCCCACAAATTTAATGAATAAAGCATAAACCCTGCACTATGGACTCTGTGCTTTTAAAGATTTAGAAAGCTAATATGATATGAATCCAGCCCTATAATCATGCCTTTAAAAAAAAAAAAACAAAAAAAACCTAAAGTAAAATAATAACAATGTAACCCCATCCCCTCTATTTCCTCATTTCCTTAGGGCCACAGTTACAAAAGTCTTAAAAAACATAGCAACAATACATTCCAACACTTCCCCCTGATTATGGGAAAGCACCCTGTCCTCCAAGCCTAGGTACGTGTTGACATGCTCAGTACCTCCAGCTCATTCCTCTATGAGCAGTTAGAAGAATGGGTCACATGTGTGTATGATGGGGTCAGGTGTTTATTTCAGCTTTTGGGCCTGGCCCAGCGAGCATTTAAATCAGTCTGAGGGTTTGGTGTCTTGAGAAGTTTCACGGGTTTTCACAGGAATATTGTGTGGTAATTAGAAGTGCTATGAATAAGGTTTTGAGGAACTGAACTGTTTCTGCAAATTTGGATCTTCGTCTGCATTTACAGGTTAGCATGATTTCTTTTAGACAAAAAGCCTCACCCTTCAATCTGGTCATTTAAATGATCTGAGAGGCCCCCGTCCTGTGATAACACTGTCCTGTCTTCCCCAGGCATATTCTTCTATCTACACAGCAGCACTGGGCTCTTTCTGGGGTTATATGTGACCTCAGGGATCTATCAGCATCAAGCTTGCTGGAAGATGGATGGCTCTGAGAAAAGAGAGAGAAGACTCAAACTTGGTTGGAAATGTTTAGCAGCTTCTCTTGGGAAAACTAGAGAAAGCCTGAATAACTGGCAGGAGCAGAGCAGGCATAGGCAGAGCCTTCTCGTGAGCTCTGTCTGAATTTGAAGAAGCCCATGGACCTCAGTAAAAGCACAAAAACAAACAAACAAAACATCACTGCTTTAGTAATGATCAGGAGCATCTCTACTTGTGTTGAATCTTTTGCTCTCAAGAGTCTTGGGTAAATCTTTAGGTATTTACCTTTGTTCTGTGAATGAGTAAACTGAGGCATTAGGAATCATTTGGCGGCTGACTTTGTGTAGATAACAGCTGCAGTGCTGGATCTGCAATCTAACAAACAGCCCTGATCACTGGGTGACTGTTTCCCTTTGCATCCAGAACAACAACAAAAAATCACCTTTATTTAAGCAATATAAATAATGAGGCTGTGGCTATGTTGGCTAATTTTTTTTCCTGTATTTATTTATTGGAAGATATTCAGGTCTGTTTTCTGCTTCTCCCAGGGCAAAACTCTAGTCCAGTGCTACCATATTCCATATATATAAGAGATTTCTTCTAGAAACTAATATAATTTGATCCATTCCTGGAATTTAAAATCAGAGGATGCAAAATTGCTTTGAACTAATTTTGGTTCAGGTAAACCCTCTGAGGGCCCTGGCTATGTTTATGATCTTGTAATAATTATTCAAAGCAGTACTATCAAAACAACCTCTCCCCAGCTCGGACAAAGCCACACCATCACCACAACATTCTGGTGACTTCAGCAGAACATGTTATGACAGAAATGCTTCCGGCTTGAGAGTAGCTACTTCCCTATTTTCTTAATTGCCTCCCTGTGCCAAGAATATTTGCCCTTCTTCCTCTTCTTTTATATGCATGAAACAAAGTTCTCCATTAGGCTTTGCTTCACAACTGCATTTTCCAAGGCTCAGAAAAGCCTTCTTTTCAGCTCATGTTGTGGTGATCTGGATAAAAGCTTTTTGTGTGGGGTGAGGAGTGCATCATGCTTCAGCCATAATGGGAATGTGCACAGCTTTGTGAAGTTTCTCAGAATGACTCAAAGAGTGGAAGCAAATTAAAAACCACAGAGATATTTGTATCTTAAATGTGCTTCAAGTAACTGCATTATTACCACAGCATCTCCTAGGCTTCCCGTTTTTGTAGATTGCACATTGTCACCACTTCCTAAATAGAAGTATTTGTTTATTGAAACTCAAGCATTTTACTTAACACCTCACTTATAAAACACCTCTCCTTATCCAAGTCATTAAGGCCACCCTTGCCAAATTTGGATGCCTGTAGCAACCCACCCTAGCACTTATTTAGATTTGCATGCAAGTAACCTTGTTGTTAATAGAGCCAGCTAAAGCATTTGTGAAAACCATACTTGTAATTTCTTTGCTTGTCTGGTTTCAGAATTAGGCTCCAGCTCTACAGTGCAACTAAAACCCCAAGTGTGATACAAGAATCCTGAGTTATGCCAAAGGTTGCAATCAGCACATGCGTATAATTAAGTTTAAGAATAATCTTGAGGGAAGTGCTGAATACGAGGCTTTGTTGCCTACCACTGGCAGACGTGGAACTGAGGTAAGATTTCTGTATGAGTGAAATTAATGTGGTCGTATCTAAGCATAACCAGAGGGCGGTTCCAAGCTTAATTCCCACTGACCTCTTCTAGGAACCCAGCACAGGTTCTTAGGTTTGGAAATTCTAATATGAACATCATTGTGTGCTCAGTGATTAAACCCCAGTGCTGATGAAGGGAAGTATTTTGTGAGAAGCTGCTTGAAAGCTTTCTGTGAGAAATTCCAGTGATCTCTTCCTTTACAAAAGGAGAATGTGTCAAAATTACTTTCTGTCTGTGACAGGCCACACACTTGCTCCCATCTGCATGGATTTAATGTAGCTGGGTTTGGAGCTGTAAGGAGCCAGGGCAGGAGCTGAAAATCTGCCTTGAGTGACTGATGGCTGCCATGTCCATGCTATGATCAATGAACAGTAGTGAGCAGGGGAAGTGGCACATTCTATGTTTGAATTTGGCAGGTTTAAGCCCCTGCCAAGCCTATAGTGTCAGCCAAAACCACAGGATTTCAAAATGTGCCTTAACAGCAAACCGAAAAATCAATATGCCTTCCTCATTTTCCTGGAGCGTGACAGAAAGCCCATTTAGTCAATAGCTGTCCCTCCGTCAGTCTTGGTGGTCATTGTATAAACTCCTGATGGATAAAATTAAACAGAGGGAAAATGAAGAATTTGCTCCCACCCAAAGGGTACCTTTCTGATAGGAGCACCCCTGTGAAGGAAGTAAATGCATTTCATGCCAAGTAAATGGTCAAAGTAGAGGAAGCTTGTGTATAATATGTCAGGAGTAATGCGCGCTATGGATATAACTACTTAAGTCCATTTCTGCATAGAAGATTGAGTAATGGCATTCTGAAATCTAAACCTTTGTTTAATTTGCAAATGGGCAGGACAAGAGTTGCAGGCATAATAAATTAGGGAAGAGTGGGTCGACAGCACTGTCAAAGTCATGATTGGTAACCACCCTTAGATTGCCCAGATACTGAGAGCATTTATATAATAAAAATGCATTCGAGGAAACATTTTCTGATAGAAGGGAAACGATAAGAGAGTTAATTATTTGCATAATTTTATTCTGCCATCTATGATGTTTAATTGTGGTTTACAATTCTCTAAGTGAAAGCAGCTCCAGGGATCTGGCTTTCAATTTACAAATAATATATCTGAAGGCAAATGACGATGTGTAAAGTTATTCACTGATTTCATGGGTGACTGTTTATTCATTCAGATATACTTTCTTTCACTTTCCACATATACAAAGACGGAAGTTTTGCAGACAAAACCAAAAATACAGTCTCTCAAGTCAGACTTTTTCTACCACTGTGTTACTGAAACTTCTAATCATCATCCCATGACAATAGTTTCAAGGGATTTATGAAAAAGTAGCAAAGAATACACTTTTCTGTAATTTACTATTTCCTGTAATTCATCATACCATTTTTTGCCCAAATCGCTTTGACTTTTTTTCGGGAGTATCATATATCACAGCCCTACTGCTTGTGACCCTTTTTTTCCTTGACTGATACTCTCCTGCCTTTGTGCGCTGTTTATTAATTGCTCGTTCATTGCAAAAGCAGCTGTAAAACTAAAAGGCCAAACAAGAGATAGGATAAGATAGGTGACCAGAAGGTTGCCTCTGCAGGGCTTAGTTCGATTTCTCCCTACTCCCACCCTCCCCCCAGAAAAGATTTAGTTGCTTTCAAAATTGTAGGTATTCTATAGTCTATACTGCAGAGAAAGTCAGACTAGGTGCCTCCAAATTAGTTTTACCCTACTGACGATGTGTCGTTGCACTAGTAACGCAATTATAACTAATATTATATATATATAATATTTTTATATTCTATATATATATATATATATATATATATATATAATATAAAAATATTAATTAATATTGAAGACAATATTCCAGAGAGTCTGGATACCTACCAGTGGGTTTTGATGTGCAGTGTTACTACCTTTATAACACTAAGCCACCTGAACATGAGGAAAGGGAAATGCAGATTCAGATGCAATGCTTACCACACATCCTTGTCACATTTGTAACATATTTACACGCATATGGAATCATATTTCAGTATTCCCAGTAATTATTTGAGGAATAGCTGTATTCTCAGTAATCCGTGTGACAGAAAATGATCAAAGTAGGAGGTGGCTGGGAGCTGCAGACTGCATTCAGTTTCCAGCACTCACACAGTCTTCCTGTATGACCGTGGGTACTTCACATCAGTTTTTTGTCACTTCTTCATCTGTGCTTTGAATATATCGGAAAATGAAATAATTTCATTTCTTCCCCTGAAAATAGTGTCTCTAATGTCACACCTGCCCAGTACATCCTGACCCACAGCACATTCATTGATGTTCTCTTGGTGAATCACACAGTAAGTCAGGCTGAGTAACCAAACCTCATTCACAAAGATTTTTAGCATTTTATGGGTGCCAACAAGGAACTGATGTAGTCCCTAAGCTCGCAGTTAATGAGCTTATGTATCTACAGTAGGTGGTGAAAACCTGATGAAGGTTTCACAACCATATTCCTGGCTTTATAGAAAGGAAATGATTCTTTATTAGAGCAGTTCTAGGAAAGAGGAACTGTCGTCAGGTGTGTACTAATTGCACAGCCAGTCAGATAAATGTGAGACACCAACAGTGCAGTGAGCAGTATTCTGCCATCATTCCTGTAACAGTGCTATTACACTATTAGACTATTACAGCACTATTACAGGAATGATGGCAGAAGCCCTCATCCAGCCTTACAGCTTCTGAGAAGTGTATTTATAAACTACACCGAAGCTTTGCCACATGAGGTGTTCTGCTTGCCCCTTTTGAAATGTAGAGAATAAAACCCACAGCTGGAGGAGCAAAACAAATCTTCAGAGCCATGCCTGGCCACCAGTCCTTTTGAGGAACAAGGAGAACAGAAACAAAAATAGATAAGGTCTTGAATGAAGATGCTGCTTGGAGCTGCTAGCCAGGTTTCTGATTTCATGAACGCCATGAAATAAACAAGAAAAACAAACCATTCCATTTCAAGTTCTGCTTGATCCTCTTTTCTGTGTTTAAAAAGGCAGGAAGAACTTTTCTCTGTATTTCATGTTTCCAGGCATCAAAGTTTCTCTTGCTTGAAACTGGCTCATCTCCAGGATTATGTGACCAATGTACTATAAGTACTTTTTCCTTTCTGTTTAATTTGTAGAATTGCCTGAAGGAAGATCATAGTTTCCCCACAATTACTTTGTGTTTTGTTTACTCTCCGAGCTGACTGTGAATGTCCAAAATTTGTCTTGTTGGTGTTGAGCTGAGCCAGTCATGGAAGTCACAGTGCAAGAAGTGAGGGGCAGGTCCTGGAAGGGAAATAAGTTCGGAGCCGAGGGCATCTCAGAGGACTTTTTTCCTGCACTAGCATAGCTTCCCTCAATGATATGACTGATTCATAGAATCATAGAATGCCCTGTGTTGAGAAGGACCTCAAAGATCATCTATTTTCAACCCCTCTGCTATGTGCAGGGTCACCAACCACTGGACCAGGCTGCCCAGAGCCACATCCAGCCTGGCCTTGAATGCCTCCAGGGACGGGGCATCCACAGCTTCCTTGGGCAACCTGTTCCAGTGTGTCACCACCCTCTGTGTGAAAAGCTTCCTCCTAATGTCTAACCTAAACCTCCTCTGTCTTAGTTTAAAACCATTATATATGGTTGCATATGATTATATGACATTAATTTGGTTGCATAGTCTTGATCTTCACAACCTCAACATACTGTTGTGCACAGCCCCCAACCCATCTCAGACAACCAGTGATATTTACCCCACATGCTTAACTGAGCTTCAGTAGCACCTGGAACTATATTTGTTTTCTACATCTGTTAAAAAATAGTAATAACCTATGCTTACGTAGTCATCCTCCCTTTGGTAGCATAATTCATCAATGACATATATCATATAAGTGACTGAATTTCAAAAGGATTCATTTCAAGTGCACCCTGGTGCCCTTCCTTCAGAATTGTCTCCCTTCTTCCCAAGGGTGTCCTCTTCTGCTATGCTTTTAAGTTTTGCTGCCCATAAAGGAACCTTATCCACCACTTGGTGCAACAAATTATGAGTCCAGCACATCTGTGAATGCAGATATCTCCACTTTGAGTCCAGCCAAAACCTCTGAGAGTCTCTAGCAAAAAGGAGCTCCTGGGAATAATATTCTGCTGTCAGAAGGGCATGCTGGACATAGGGAGATAGATCTGACTTACTGCACTGAAAGACAGATAATTGTCTGCACCCCAAGGATCACTGAAGGCCTTGAAGAAGCATCTTGCTAAGTTGTAAAGAGCATTTGATATTCTGTCAGCATGTGAGAGCTTAAAAATAAAAATACCAGACATTTTTTGCTTTTACCATGTCCTTGGAACTTCAAGGGGTAAACAGACTCATTTCCTTTCATTTTGCATCTGATAGCTTTTAAACGTAGTTAGATTCAAACCTTTCCAACACTGATACCTGTGGCAAAACTCCCTCTGACTTCCATGAGACAGAGATTTGGCTCCTAAGAATCAGCGTCTAGGGAGGATGCATTGAAATAAATGATGATTGTCAAAGCACGTTGGAATTTAGAGCACATTTGTTGCAAAGATAGAAGCTCGCTGGGGTATCTGATTGTCAGAGCCAATTTCATTTTCCTTACTGCACATATGCACATATTTGAACCCTGTCATGCGGCAAAGGGAAATACCTCATTAGATTTCACTTGGTTTTCTTCTGAGTTGTTTATGTTCTACAATCAGTAAAGATATTTTTTTTTTGTTCAATAAGTGAAATACTGGAGTGGCCTTTTATACCAGGAAACCAAAGGAGGTGCATTTATCCCTGGTAAAGATGAAGCTCTACATTATATGCTGAAGAAAACCTGCAGCATGTATGTTCTTTTAAATAGTTAGAAGATTTATAGTGGCAAATGGACATTTTCTCAGAGCCTTGATCAGATCGTCTGTAACAAAACAAACGTTACAAATAAAAACAAGGATAAACCAAGAGCTTTTTTATGTTCTGCATTTTCAATTATGATTTTAACAGAAATGAATCACTTGTCATTTTTTTTTCATTTGGAAACAGTTTTACTTCCCTTTTCCCCACTGGACATATAATTCTGATTTATAAACACAGCAATCTGTAGCAAAGGGAAGTTTTAAGCACAGCACATACGCCTGCTGAGGCCTAGTTTTATTTTGCTTAGAATCTTTTATTTTTACTTTTTACATTTTCAGACCTATTTTAGCTGTGTAGTTTAGGGATGAAAAACATGCTTGCAGATGACATGCTTTGCCCATTTCAAATTCACTCAGACCTAAGGTTTCATCTTGCACCCAAGGCCTCATTTTATAAACATGGTAAAGAGTTCTTCCAGTTAAAATGTGCTTTTAACTGGGATAAACCTGTCTCCCTATGTTAAGACTTATAAATCTTCCCTGCAGTGCTATTTACAATCCAGCTACTGCATGCTTACTTTATTGACTATGAGTGAATAAATCAGTTTTCCACATCACCCCATTCTCTTTGCCGATGTTTTGATTTGGTGTCTTTCCAAAAGTCTCTGATCATAGACACATGATTATAAAGCCATCCCTTGCACTGAAAACTATTTAAGAAACAAGCAATGGAATTAACTTCTTTCAGATATTGTTTTACCCTGCTCACTTGAACTTGGGGATATACATTTTTCACAGGTCTCAGTTCTGCTGGGAAGAGCACTCTGATAAGACTGCAGAAGCCAAGAAATGAAGCGAGGATTTTTTATGCTGTTTAGTACTTGGCTTGAGTTTCTGCAACACAGAATCTATGTCTTTAACTGAACTGGGGCTCTCTGAGTGGATGCAGGTGTCTCTATTCTTTAAAATGTTTGAATCCTTTAAAAGAGTTTTTGTATGTTTTGATAAATTTGCCATGTCGGGAGTGAAGGGGGTGGCGTTGTTTGTTCATTTTGTGCAGGGTTTTGTTTTGTTTTGTATTGCACCATTCCAGTGGAATATTGCAAAACTTCAAGAGGGAAAAGAACACCAGTTGTTTTCCCCCCCTACCCCTCTGCCCCCATTCCCTGAGCATCTAGGAAATCCAGAAAACTATTTTCATTCACAGTTCATGCTTAAATTTTGCAAACACCCCATAAAAGACTCTGGAAGATCCCTTTGAGTACTGGGAAACTTCTTCTATGCTAGGATCAGAGACTAGTTTAATTCTCAACAAGAGCATCTATCATTCCTTTCGGAACATTCTCCTAAGGAGAAGAAAGGGACTGATGTGAGCATTTCTAGATCAGGACTTACTCTTTCTCTTTGAATACTGGGTGGGATGTGAAAGTAGGAGGAGCCTACAGATTGTATGCAGCCTTTAGTAATGTAAATGACACTAGGACCAACCTTCTGAAGTATTCAGTCTCACAGGAGAAGAGCCCCTGGGAGCTGCTGAGCATGATAGAATTCAAACCCCATATGAAGTCCTTGCTCAGTTTCAAAGCCAAAATCCAAATCGTGCCCTGTAGCTCATCCTGCAGTGAAAGGTGACTGCAGTGTAATAACATTTGATGATTCCCCTCACAGGATAAGTGTGACAGAGTTAAGCCTTATCTAAGCACACTGCAATCAGAACAGGAGAAGCGTCCTTTCAATTTTTAAGGGCATCAGACAGCAAAAGCAAATTTGCTGAGTCAGAAAATTGCTATGCTTACCCACACAATTGTTTGTCTTCTTTCAAGAGGAAAATCATATTTTGATTGCATAGTATTCAGTCGTGAACTGGTAGGCATGCCTGGCCATTGCAAATCAAGTACACTGACTCCTGACTTGGAAAAGATATCAGTGTCTGACTCACCCCTTGAAAGTCCAGGTAATATTTAATTGCACATGGCTTGTACAGCTCTCAGTGGAAGCAGTTAATTTGTCAATGAATTGGGTTGATCCCATAATTTAATTTCAAGGAAATAGGCATTTAAGAATAGCACAGGATAGTTGAGTGCCACTCAAATAACATACTGGAGGATTTCATGCTTTCTGACTTCATTATTTCTTTTCTTTCCCTGCTGTGTAATAAAACATGAAGGAAAAATTCTGTTGGGATATTGTGCTGATCAGATCCCTGTTAAGGGCTGTATCTTCCTTCTGTGGTTTGACTGCTACCCATATAACTCTAACCCTTTTCCTGAATTGCCTCAGATAAGAGCACAGTTGCGCTAGGTTCTCACTATGTAATTTGGCAGTGGTTTAGTCAAAAGAGAAGTGAGGACAATTTTGCTCACTGAAGATCTCAGTTGTCCTCTTTCTCCATAGGCTTTTTAGCGGAGTAACAAGTCACTTGAAGAAGTAGCGTATAATCATAAATCTGGGCCTCTGTTTTGTATTATTTTCTCATAAGAGCCATTGACAGACAGCACAAAAGCACTGTTAGTAGAGTTTAAACAGCTAAAAATCCAAGCAAAAGAAAGTCCAGCAGTTGTTCCTTGTAGAGACAAATGGGAAAATTTATTCTTTTGAGGCAAATTATCTCTCTGGGTCTATTTCAGATGGGAAAAATTAATCTAGAGCAAGAAAATAGAACATTTAAGTCCCAAAGAGTAGTAAAAGAGAAAACATTGGCTTAAACACCTTCTAAAAATAAAGAGTTAGACTTTGTCCTGGAAAACACTGACAACAGCATGTAACTTATCACAGAGATGAGGAGAAACAACACAGAAAGATAGCAAAGATAGAAAAAGAATGATGATATCACAAGTTAAAAAACAGCTACAAGGAAAGCTGAAGACAAATGGTAAGGGAGCAACAGTAACAGATGTTTTCCCTTAAGATCATAAATGAAAACAGGAATCCTGAAGCACAGGAGCTTTTCCTTAGAAATACATCTATATCAGAGCACAAAGCACTAGTGAAAGGAAAACAGAGCTCAAAATACAAAGAATAAATACAAAACAGTCTCCTTTTTGAAATGAGAATTCAGATAAATACTTGGGTCATGGGCTGTTGTGTCAGGGGGAACACTGACATCTCTTCCCACCGAGAGATGCTGGGATCTGGTGATGTGTGCCCAACTGGCCACCAAAAGGCAAGGCAACTTGCACAAGTTCTGGACGTGTAGTTTTGTTGAGCTATGCTGTGATCAGCAATGTGAAGAAAAGAGAAGGGAGGACAGGCCAGCAGCACTGACTCTCTCTGACACCTGTAACTGGCATGATGAAGGACCTCAAGGGACTTCAGTTCTCACACAGAGCATCAGGTTCCATATGCCCATGACGCTATTTTCCTGAGCGTGTTGTGATGTTTGTAATGTGCTGGCATGACTTATGTGCAGACAAGTTAATGCACCCACAGGCCAACCAGAGATGGCTTCAATTTGAGATCCCTGCAATTTTTGTTTTCACTGCTGAGTATCTTGCCAAGTACACCACCGTTCCCCTCTAATGGGGCAATGCTCTTCAGACAAGGAGGGCCAAATAGCAAATCAAATAGCCTCCTTCAGCTCTGTAATAAATTAGAGACAAGTTGAAACTTTCTCTAACCCCCTCCAAGTGCTGGAGTGAAAGCTGTGCTCAAATGCTGGAGTTATCTCACCCAAGAGCATCCACAACACGTGGATCTCTGCTCTTTATTTTTTTTTCCCCCTAGAACATCCATACTTGATCTCTGCTCAGGAAAATTGCAGTGAAAAGTGTTTTCTCAGACCAACTCCCCTTTACTGACATGATCAGTTTGGAGTATTCACAGGGCTATTGGGTATCCGGAAGAGGGATGGCTGGGGTTGGGCTGCACCATTCAAGCCTAATCCAAACACCTCCCCAGATTTACTTCAGCCTATCAGGAAAGGTAATTTAGCACCTGTGGAAGATAGGGTTTGGAGTCTGTATTTGGCAGGCAGGCCAGCCACCTCAGAATGGACCTTCCAGATGCTTTATTCTGTCACAAAAGGAAAAAGAAAATGTTCAGGGAGGTGTTAAGTGCAAAAGCATTCCTGTACCTATCACAAAAAAATACATATATATATATCCCACTTATATAATATTTTTCTTTGGTTTTGTTTTTTTTTTTCAAAATGCCATTTGCATAAATTTTTAGGGAAAGGAGGAGAAAGGGGAAAAGTTGCACTGTGATTTTTCAGAGTTCTGGTGAACACAGTGTGTATGCAGAAGAGTTCTGGAAGCCATCTGTTTGCTCAAGCTACAGCTCACACCTTACAGGCACACCTGCTGAGCACAGGAGGCTGACTGAGCTGCGCTATACAGCCTGGTTGTCAGCTGAAGCGAGGATATGTGTGCATGTGTTTTGAACATCAGAAGAGACAGCAGATGCAATGTTTAATGCTCCTAAGGTCCTTAGGAGCTGGCGCTGCATTTTTCAAAGTAACTCCTTGTTGGAGTTTCAATGATGTCACAGCAATACCTTACCAATTTGCTACGTCTCATCCAGAACTCTATACATACCTTTGAATGCTTGAGCTGAGAGCTTGTCCTGCTCCTGCGGCGTAACTCTAACCTCAGACAGCCCTATCATGGTCACTATGGCCAGACATCAAGCACAGACAGCTTGTAAAGGGGTGGGCGGCAAATTGTTACGTTGCTGTAATTCCATTGTGTGTGCCAGCCCATAGGCTCCTGGTTTGGTTCTGCATTGTATGCATATTTTATCAGGACTCCTAATTTACTTGGGTAGCTTTGTTTTCTTCCTTTTTTGGGGGGAGGGAGGAGGAGGGGAAGAGAGAGAGAAACAGAATGCTTACAGTTTGAATCAAAGAGAGAGCTGTCCATGAGCAGATTTGTGAAATATTATAGTGCTGTTATTGTGGGTTTCCAATTGCAGCACCAGGAATAAAACTGACACAAGATATAATCAAAAAAGAAGTAAAGGACTGGAAAAGAAATAACGCTAGTCACATTGTTTTATGAACAATCAGTCTCCTTGGATAGATCTGATTTCGTTCTCTGGTGAGATTATAAACTTGTTTGATAAAAGTGACTGCATAAATATAACAGGCATTTTAAAGCTTTTGACAACTATTACATGGCATGCAGAGCTGTGGAAACTGCACACTGTAATACTGCATGTGGAGTACTGAATGGAATAAAGAGGCAAGTAAGAATTAGGGCCCACGAAGCAACAACCACCAAATGGGTATGGCCAAAGAGGCTCTACAGTGAGCAGGGCCAGGTTCTCAGGCTGCTCACCTCCTTCATCATTGATCTAGGAATACATATAGAAGTCAAGCATGTATTTGTGAAGGTGGAGTACTAAAATATTAGGGAACCTTGGACAAGAATTGATTGATTCTCCATTTTACATTTTCGAATGAAAGATGGTGTGATAACCTGGAAGAGATGGTCTGGGCAACACAAATTATGCTTACAAAAGAGTTATGGAGCCCTCTACAAAGGTAGCTAGTGGAAATGTTTTGGTCTTCTTAACATGAAGGAGAGGAATGAACTCCAGGAAGTCATCATCCCTTCTCCTTTCAAACTAATCTATGAACTGGGAAAGAAGCAGCAAATAAGAAAATATTGCTAAGAATGATCCAGCGTGCTAAAGTCTGCCAAAAGGTTTAAATTAACCTTAATTTGCTTTGCCATTCTACTTTTATAATGTATCTGGTTCGCTTAGAAGCTATAAATAAAAGCTATCTTCCACAGACTACTCAGGTTTCATTTAGGAAAAAAAGAAGAAGAAGAAGAAAAGAAAACATTACTATATAGTTTACTTGAGTACTAAAGCGTCACTTAATTTTTATAAGCAGACTAGTCAGACTTCCAGTTTTCCTTTGCGTATTATTTTTATGGTATGTTCCAGCAAACCATGGAAAATACCGTCGACCTGACTGTTATCTGGGGTGAGCTCTTTTCTTGGCAAAGGTGCTCTCAACTCCTCTTCTGATTTGTCAGGGGAAATAAATGGCTGACAGAAGAAATCTGTGTCTCACAAAAAAACCTAGCCAGACATGCATATTGGCCATTACGTATTTGCAAACAATATCACTTATTCTTCCCCAAACCCATTAGCCTACAGTGGGAATTAAATAATTAAATTCTCCATTGAATATTTTCAAATTAATCATTTGGGAGAGATATGGAAAAGACCTACTAGTCTGAGGGATAACTATGATATCTGGGCACACTGCTGGCTCATATTCAGCAAATTGTCCATCAGCACACCAAGGTCCCTTTCCATCAGGCAGCTTCCAGCTACTCCTCCCCAAGCCTGCAGGGTTGCCTGGAGTTGTTGTAACCTAAATTCAGGACCCTACACTTGGAGCTATTGAAACTCATACAGTTGGACCATCGATCCAGTCTATCCAGGTCCCTCTGTAGTGCTCTTCTCCCCTCTGGCAAATCAACACTCCCTCCCAACTTGGTGTCATCTGCAAACTTACTGGGAGTGCATTCAATTACCTAATCAAGTTCATTGATAAAGATGTTAAGTAGAAGCAGCTCCAGTACCGGTTCCTGGGGTACACCACTTGTGACCAGCCACTAACAGGATTTAATTCCATTGACTACAATTCTTTGGGCCCAGCCATCCAGCCAGTGTTTCACCCAATGGAGTAAATATCCATCCAAACTGTGGGCAGCCTGCTTCTCCACAAAGATGCTGTGGGGGACAGCGTCAAAGGCCTTACTGAAGTCCAAGTAGACCACATCAACAGCCTTATCTTCATCCACTAAGCGGGTCACCTTGTCATAGAATGAAATCAGGTTTGTCAGACAGGATCTACCATTTGTAAACCTATGCTGACTGGGCCTGATCCCCTGGTTGACCTTTAACTGGTCCATGATGGCTCCCTAGATTATCCATTCCATAACCTTCCCTGGTACTGAGGTGAGACTGATAGGTCTGTAGCTACCAGGATCATCTTTCTGGCCCTTTTTGAAGATGGGTGTCTCATTTGCCAGTCTCCAGTCCACCAGGACATCCCCAGTCAGCCAGGACTGCCAAAGAATGATGGAGAGTGGTTTGGCAACCACATCCACCAACTCCCTCAGCAATCTAGGGTACAGTCCATCCAGCCTCATGGACTTGTAAGCATCCAGCTTTTGGAGCAGGTCCAAAACCATCTCATTATGGATCACACAGGGCTTAGTCTGTTCCCCATCCCTATCTACCAGTGCAGGGGGGCCATGTTCCCACGGAGTAACAAGTATTACTATTAAAGACTGAGACAAAGAAGGCATGAAGTACCTCAGCCTTATCCTGATCCTTGGTCACCAAGTTGCTCTTGAGTCACCAAGTTGCCCTCGGATGATAAGCATGTACTGTGAGAATGTATGTGAGCCAAGTGAGATGAAATAATCAACATTTCTTGATATCAGGTTTTCACTCCAGTGTTTCACAGTAAGCAGATTTCTTGGATTTCTATATATCTTTTAAGAAACACTTTAATGCTGTTTTTTTATAATTGTTTTGCAAAACCTGTGAACCTTGAGCTTCTTTCATTGTTTTTATTGCCATCTACAACGCAAACAAAATGAGAAGTTGTTCTGTTTTGTTGCTGTTTTGTTTTGTTTTGAGGGAGGAGAACAAGAGGTGCCCTGTGTTTTTATTTTAAGGTTGTGAAAGATCCCTCTCATGGGAAAAGATAAACGACATCATTGTGAAAATTGGTGAGAATATAATGGGCATAAACCAATGTGAAAGAGAGCTGACTGCTTCCACCAGACATAAAGGGAAATAGAAGAGCAAACAAAAGACAACAATTTCAAAAATGAAAATATTTTTTCCCCAAGAAAGTTATTTCTTTTTCTAAATCTATTTTCATTCTTCATTTCTGTAGCAGAAATACCCATCCTGTAGTCCTTGTTGCTAGTGCAGTATAGATTAAATTTAATTAATTAGTTAATATACCTTTTTGATAGTAATTCGGGACATTCAGAGTAATTTTAACTAGATTTCATTATTTTAATCCAAAAGTGGGAGAATATGAAAGAAGACAAAAATAGTTACAGATGACTGAAGAAGGAGCTGTATAAAAGTGTTGCTTTATAGCTTAAAATTTTTGACATAGGAGACTGTATTTTAGACAGATGAGGAGGATAAAACGAGTCCTGATGCCTATGTAATATGGCACACAGATTATTCAAATCTGAGGCAACACAGACTGCTTCAGGTGCTGTGCAACACCTCCAAGGACTGAACTAACCTACTTGGCTCAGCAGACTGACCTCACATCCCCTCGCCAAGGCCCATGGCACAGCCTTGCACCATCCTGCAGTCACTCTTAGAGCCAAATCTTTTGCCAACCACAGCCTAAGATCTGCCCTGTTTCTGCTTTCCCTCTCACATCCCTATGAACTAACCACATGCCCTTGCCACTGCTGTCCTATAGCTGCCTTTAAAAGAAAACAAAAAAGGAGAAAAAAGATCAGAAATCCCCTTACTAATTTTATCAGCTAGAGAGCTGGCAAGCAGAAGTGTATGTGTTGTAGAACTGAAACAGGTGTGGTTTGAGCACTTTCCACATTTAATGTTGGCAAAAATATGTACAGAGGTCATTAATTCCTCTACACTGATAGCACGGTCTTGGAATCTGTTATCTGAACTAAAAATTCTTGGCAGAATTCCTTACATGCTCAAATGGGCGAGCACAACTGATGATTATGGATTTTCCTTTTATTTTTTTAAGTAGGAATATTTTCTAAACTCACTGATTTATGTATTAATTTTACTGAAGGATTTTTCGTGTTCAGTACAAGTGAATCTCTGCTCCTCTTTTGAACACAGGGTTGCATCTCATGGCTCTCTCTGACACAATTATCCCACTGATGAGTTGGCATTTCTGCCTGTGTGTGCTTGTGTGCTTCTGTATCTGCATGTGTGTGTATGGCACAGCCAAATTTGGTGTGCTTCCACAGTAAGAATGACCCACAGTCACCATCATCTCTCCACAAGTGGAAGAAACCCTATACAGCCACCTGCTGGAGTCAGAGGTGACGGATAAGACTTGGTAGGCAAGCTAGGCTATACAATATCACATTGGCCATGTTCTTATTCTCAGACAAGGGGGAAAGATTTTAAACTAAAAGAAGGTAAATTTAGATTAGATGCTAGGATGAAATTTTTCATTATGAGGTAGAGAGGTACTGAACCATCTTTCCCAGAGAAGCTGTGGATGTCCCATTCCTGGAGGTGTTCAAGGCCATGTTGGACGGGGATCTGGGCAGCCCGATCTGCTGCATGGTGACCCTGCCCATTATGAGGGGGATGGAACTGGATGGATTATCTTTAAGGTTCCTGCCAACCCAAACCATTCTGATTCCTGTTGCTTTCAACAGAGGCTGTAGGAGATATGGGTTTGCATCTCACCCAGCTGAGGAGAGCACTCAGTTGGAGGTCCCCTATTCTGAGTGAGTGCTCTGCACATCAGCCCATCCAGATATAGAAGGGCACTTGTTTTGACTTTATTTTAGAAGAAGAAAAGATGTGCCTTTTCTCACATGAAAGACAGGCTTTGCTGCTGGGTTTCAGACACCAACTGCCAAGTGGACAGACATGTGCCTCTGTGCCATGCCAAGTGAGGGATCAGGATTTCTCCTGTACAGTCTGTGATCTGTGTGTGGCCTCTCACCAAAATCAGGGGCCTTAGGTTAACAGAAACCAGTCAAAAGCAGCAGGATGCTCATAGATTTACAGATACTCGAGAAACACAGTTCTTCAGACCTAAACTATGTTTCAGTGGTTTCTTCCTGTTACATTTTTCTGTGAAGAGAAATAGTACAACAGCAGTAAATTATCTTTGGGGTTTGGGTTTTTTTTTCCTATTTCATCAGTTTTTCTTTTGTAAATAAGACCATAAATTTTAAGTAGTCAAATGCAAAATTTATTCTCTATGTAATATTCATTCCAATCTGAAGCCTCAGTATTTGAGACATGGATTTTGTAGCTCAATACATGTCATGACTGTATCTGCTTTACAAACATTACACTTCCATCCTATCGAAGATCAAACTGCTCAGCTTATTTCTGGAGTTCCTGAAATCCACACTATACAGCACTAATTTTGAAGCAGTATCATTTGTTGTTACCTCAGTTTTGCCTTAGATGTTGAAAACTTCTTAGCAACTTCTGCATAGTTTAGTTAAATCAATGCTTAATTAATTAATTTAATTTAATTTAGTGTTCTGTCCCTGGTTACATTTTCCAAGGACAGCATTCTCCTTGCTAGTTGAATTTACATCTCTCAGTCAACAATGCCTGTCAATCATTCACACCCACACTCCCTTTCTTGGTACTTAGTCCCATATGAAGGGCCAATGGTAAACTTAGTTAATTCTCAATGAAAAGCTAGACCACGTTGATCCCTGCACGTACGTCCAGGCTTCAGTAACCTTTTTAATTCGTTGGCCAAGCAGAATGCACTGGAAAGACCGTAATCCATACATGGCCAAAGGATGCGGCCTTATTCAAAGGCAACACTTGGAAGGGCAGGGTAATGCCAAAGCCCTAACGTAGTGCTTTACAGCTATGAAATCCCAGCAGCTTCTGCCAGCTGTAGCAGGACTCCACTGTGTGGGTGCCAAGCCGCAAGGCCACACACAGCCTCCATGGCTCAGCACCCACACCACCAATGGATAAAAAAAAGTCGGAAAAAAATGCTGAATCAGACTCTCAGAGCTTAACCAAAAAACATGCACATAAACTATAATTTTTATTATAAAAACTCTGCTTGGGAGCAGAGATGTTGTAGAAAAGCTGGAGAAGAGGGGAAATATTCCTAGTGTTAAAAGCAAGCTAGGGTTCATGGCATCTGACCACAATAGTTTTCTTGGCTGCTATGGGCCTATGACTGATTTAAGAGGGTTTAAGGTTAATAAACCATAGTTGCATGTTATTATCTGTGCAGTTCTTGCACTCTCACTAGCAGTGCCATTTCTTCATAGATTTATGACGATCTCCATGGCAGTATAGAGATTATGTGTTTTTTAGGAACATTTTCTAGTGGAGGAAAAAAAAATATGAGAGAAGGGGAGAGACTGAGACATTCGATCTTCTAATCTTTGTGTGCTACATTGACGCTGTAAATGGCACTGGTCCACAACCAGCCCCCAATACTGGTATGCAAAGAAAAACCGCCCATAAACAAAAACAAACAAAGCAAAAACAAACAAAGCAACCAAAAAAAAAGCCCCACAAACTTTCTCCAGCATACCCAAGCATATTGAAAAACACGTCTGGTTTTAACACGGTTTAGTGAGGAGGGATTCGGGAAGAGTGTAGGCAAGCAAAAGAAGAACTAGGAAAATTAAAGTGTTATCCCTTAAAATAAATAAATGAATAAATAAATAAAGTAGCCATTGCCTTCAATAGAGCCCACAAACACGTTATTTTTAAAGAGAAAAAATAAAGGGGGTGGGGGGAGGTGTTGTGGATTTTTCTTTTTCTTTTAGTCTTTCATTGCTTCAGGACTTTAGAACCATACTAAAAATGCTAAAGGGTATTAATCTGTCATAAAAAGCTCAACACAGTATGATATAAATGACAGCCAAATGATCTAAATCAGCGTTAAACCACAGAATAATTAATTGTCAATTATCAAAGCCTCCAAAATATTCTAAAGGAGTTTTCCTGCTTTCTCTTAGGTCAGAAAAAATGAGAAAGAAAGAAAAGCCTATAGTCCGTTTCCAGTCTCTCGTGCTTTCTGAGTTGAACTCTGCATACAAATCTATATTTGTAAGACATCCTCATCTACCAGTTAATCAAAGCCCTGGAAATTCAAGGAAACCTGTGTTTATGGAAATCTGGCATTTCTGTAAAGTTTTGAATGAGAGCTAAATAGAGCAGTTCATCTCATTGAAACTAATGGCTTCTGCCAAGTGGTTTTGCAGTGCTGGGTCTTCTGGCACAGTCAGCATTTAGGAATTCATTTATGAGCTGGGTTAGCTGGAGACTCTGGAATTCAAATTTATGTCTAAGACTTAGTGGTTTATTCCTGATAGGTCTCTGTAAAGAAATTGTAATCAATTTACCAAACTCGGACTTTGTAATATGCAGAATAGAAGGTTTGCTTTTTTTTTTTTTTTCTTTTTAAGTTTTTCCCATGATTTAGGGCTTGGGGATTTTTTTTTCTCCTTTCCCCAGTGGACAGTTTTAAACTGTACACATGTACATTGTGTAACTGAAGGGGGCTTTTTAATCACCCATTCATAGCTGCTTTTGAAAAAGCTTTGTCCTTGTGCTCTTGAGTTGACTTCCTACAGTCCTGATCCTGCTCCCACTGAAAGTGCTCACATTTTCCTCAGGGGAACAGAATCTTACTTCAGATGAAGTCACAGTTGCACATAAAAAAGCCGAGGAATGTGTGGCTTGTCACACAAGTCGATTTTATTTCAATCATCATTTTCATGAGCACGCAGTCAGTCTCTATTAAGTGCTTGTTTGATTCGTTTAAAAAACATCCATCTGCAGGAACTGGGCAGCGTATTTGAATATTGGCTTTTTTTTTTTTCCTTAGTCATAAAAACCTAGACATTTTTAGCAAGTAATGAACAAGAATTGCTCTACCCTTTCAATGCAACTATAAATTTGCTCCTTTTTTCCCCCTTTTAGAACTCCTTTGAAGAACTCATTGAATAAATTAACAACTTGGAGAGCTGCCTGCCGTTTTCGTTGGCTTTGGGTTTCAGGGAGTTGCTTGGTAAACAAAAGTCAATGGATTCAAACAGTAACAAAGTAATTTAAATGATTAATCAAGTGTTAAAACTAGCTTAACCTCTCCTGTTTTACAAACTCTATATCACCCTCGCTAAACTAATAGAGGAATAAGACACCCGTCTGGAAATCTCATCTGAAATATTAGATTGAGAATCAAAAATTCAGCCAAGCAGTGTGGTTTGTAGGGATATCCTGGCGGATAATAAATTGCATTAATCTTACTTAAATTTTCCATCTAAATCATGTCTTGAGACCATATTGCACTGAGGGGAATGTGCCTAGCTTTGAATGCATTGTGCTACTGAAAAGGTTATTAAAAGGGGAAAAAAAAAAAACACCACCAACAAAAAAAAAAGACAGATAATGACTTTTCTTGTTTTTCTTCTGACTACTTTTTCCAATATCGAGGAACCTACGTTAAATATTTTGGCACCTCGTGAAGAAAGTCTGCTTTCTCCTGCCAGAGCTTGTGTTTTCTAATCGGAGATAAGAAACTCATATACTCAAAACACTTAAGGCAATTTATTTTTTTTTTCTGGCCAGAAATTACATGTGTGGACAAAAATAACCATAGAGTTTTCCCAGCATCGTCAGAGCAAAGTATTTTCCTTGTCTTGCTCATTCAGAAGAATTTCACTTTTCCAGCTACGGGGAGTATGAAAACAACATAGGAAAAGCTCCCCTGGGTTTTTCATCAGCTTGTGAATCTGACAGAAGTCCAAAGGTTAGGAAGTTCCGCCTGTCTTTTCTACTTCTGTCCACCATCTCCTCCACCAGTGTTGTTTCCTAAGTCTTAAATGAACTAAAAGGTGTTACAATAAAATAAAGAGTGACTTAGAAGCACAACAACTTGGGAGCTGGGAATAAGGGGAATCGGAGCTCGGCAGGCAGGAGCTGCTTGCTGAAATCGTCCCTAGCAGTGGGGATAGACAATATCCATGTCCTGGATGAGTGTAGGTCCAGATGGAGCTGTGATGGACAGGAGCTCCCCTGGGTCTCCTGCTCACCCCAGCAAATGATGAGGGGACACCAAGGTCACAGATATCTGGGGAGACAGGGTGGGAAAGAGAGGCAAAAAAGCCATCAGTCCTCAGAAATCAGCAGGATGATTCCTGTTAGAAGACGCTGTTGTGATGCTCTTCCTAGAGAAAGACACAGAAAGACACGATTATCACCCAGCACACCAGCAACCACACCATTTGGTGTCAAGAAGAGGATAATTTCCAAAGAGCATTGAACAATATTATGCAATGTGCTGAGTGTCTGGTGTGCTGATGGACAATTTTGTTGTCTTCTTCTGAAAGTTTGGCCTTAGAAGCCATAAGCACCCTCACCTCCAGGACAGCATCCTGCCCCAGTCCTGCTGCCCTTGACTAACACAGAGCAGAGTCAGCACAAGCTGTGCTCATAAGCTTGTGCTTCCTCCAAAAATCCCAGTTCCTTCCCCAAACGTGATTCCTGCTGCATGCCACCCGCTGGCACCCAAGGAGATTGCTTGCTTTTGCAGATGCTGTGAACCCTGCGAGTGCTGCAGACTGCTGGCTTTCCTAAGCCCTGCAAGAAGGGCCGTCCCGAAATGTGTTTTTCAATCCTTCTGCTGCATCAAAAGGCCAAATATGTCAGATCTATTTTCCATGCAAATTGTTTTTGCACAACTAGGAAAATACTGAACCAGCAAATTCTTCTTGGGAAACAAATTCCCATTAAAATCAATGAGGCAAGCTTCCTACTTGTTTCTGTGGAGTTTTGTTATATATTAAACAGCTTTATGAAAAGAAAATATTTCAGCTGTGTTTAGAAGCAACAACATTTTAATATACTGCTGCTAAATCACAAATCAAGCATAAAAAATGAGTCATCTGAGCTCAAAGTTTGTACATTTCCTTACATAATTGCTGGAAACAACAAATGACTTTTTAAACACTGGTAAATGGATATTAAAGTTATGCTTCAGAGGTATGAAATACTTCTAAGGCACCTGAAGAATCTTAATTCTTCCCTGAAGCCCAGACACGTAGAACAGAAAATGGGGAGGTGGAAGGTGTACGTTTTAAAAAACAAAGAGACTTTTAAAAATCAATTTATTCTCGTTTAAGGTCATAAACTCTGAAATAGCCGTCTAACTTGATTTCAAGAAAGGATTAATGTTGCCTGGGTGGTTCTGTCCTTCATTCTTCCTTTAATGCATTTGGATTTAGTGTGAGGGCAGCCTTAAATGGGGTTGCAGTGTTTGAGATAGGATAAGTATTTGCCCTTATTGGTCTTTCTATTCTTTGAATAGAAATACGTGGCTTTGTTTTAATGCAAGGTTTTATTCTTTCTGCTGGCTAGGGACATACAATTGATATGTACTTGAAATGTTTGGCCGGTTCTCAGCTTTCCAAAAATCAGCAAATTCTGATCCAGAACTTGAATTTAACTCGTGGACCTCATAGCCAAGCCAACTCCATACTTAAGTCCCCTGCTTGGAATGGCCTGTTACTGGTAGTGGCCAGGAAAAGCAGCAGGATCCCTTCCCTCACCAGGCTGTCCTGTGTGTTGAGCCTGCAGGTGTGCTGGAAACAAACTCATTCCCCAGCAATGGAGTCTTCCCCCTCCCTTCCCATTTTGTGAATGGGACTCCAGCCCCATCCCCATGGGAGCAGCATACGGATGGGGACACATATAGGGTGCTCAGCTCCAGAGGCTCCCCTGGCACAAGGCCACCTCGCATATAGTGACGTGGATAACAGAGCTCCCATTGATCTCCGGTCCAGAGGATCAGCTTCGTGCAGGCCTAAATTTCTCATCTGTTTTTAATGCCAAGAGCAATTTGCTTTCTTTACAGACAGTGTGGTTGCAAAACCATGTTGTTTAAGATTAAAATTCTTTCATCTGGACAATGGCAGCAATAAGAAAAAAAAAAAAAAGAAAGAAAAAAAAAAAGAAAAACATTCTTTTGAAAATAATGAGAAAAAAAATTGAGTAACTTAATTTTTTCTCTTTTGTGTGTGTGTGTGTATAAAAGAAAGTAATTACATCCAGGCATCCAGGCTGACCACAAATGCCAAGTTTGTACTTGATGCAGTTTTAACTGGTTGAAATATTATTTCTAAATAAACAGAGTTTAAAATGGAAATTCTGACGAAGCGTTGACTATATTGCTATTACTATCATGTTAAATCATTGTTATTGTCCTAGTGGTGTCAGTGCATAGCTACAATTGCTTGTGGAATGATGAAAGCTCAGACTCCAAAAACTCCGCTTCTCATATAAACTTTAGAGCAGCCAGCTAGAGGAGAATTACACCGATCCAACTTCTTAGCATGAAGTCATACTGGATTTGCTATAATAAACAAGTTATTAAATGTGGCTTCTCTCTTAAATCATTTACATGATGCACGTCTCTTCGAGGACCTCTGGTTTATTTTCAGTACTCACAGCTTACCTAGGCTGTTCATCACAACTCTAATAGGTGGGGCAGTGATTTTTTTGAGGGGGAGGAGGTATCAGCTGTTGCAACAAGGCTATAAGTGGTTAGATTTAGTTTAAATCATTTATTTGGATATTAGGAAATTTGGGAACCATAGGATTAACTCAGTCAAAGTGTAGTTACGGAAATAAAATTGGACCACGCAAAGATGGATTATCTTGATTGAAAGCCTTTTTTTCTGTCTCATTTGAACACACATTTTAATTGACAAATTTCAGAGCCCTTCATCCCTGAGAGGTAGGGTCTATATCTAGAACACAAACCCCATGCTTCTGTGGATACTGTGATCCTGCACCACTGTGAGCATCATGCTGGCACCCCAACTATGTGGCTTTTGCACATAGAATATTTACACACAAATATCTATATGGTATATGCCCAAATATCTGCATAGGCAATGGATTGTAAAACTACCTGTGGATTTAGGCAGTTGTTTTCAAAATAAATATATAAATAAAAGCTAAATCACATTTCCTGCCCAACTTCTTACTGGTACCTTTTAAAACCCATCAGAGAAACAACCTCAGCATAAATACGTACTGTAAATCCATCTCATTGCAAGTGCAGAGCTGCAGTGAGCACATGTAAGCTGGTCACCTTCACCTGCGCAGTTGTGATGGGTTGGGCAAACTCATCATCAGAAGTGAAATGCTGGTGGGTTTATTCAAGGAAACCCATGTCTGAGTGTGCATATAGTGCTGCCCACAGAAGGATGCCTACACCACTCTCAGAATGCAGAATGATCAGATGGGCTTGGTACAGAACCAGGCTCTTTTTCTTGGAGGAACTCTAGTTTGAAGGGCACTTGGCAATAGCTGGAAAGCTCACTTTCTCATCTGGTCACTGGTAAAAATGACTGCGATCCCCAGGTGTTACAGCTGGGCTATTTGTCATGTTCTGAGCACTACTTCCTTCCTCAGATAATAATGAAACCAACAGCCTGCTGTGATGACCACTGGCTGCAATTATTCTTCCCCTCTCCTGTCAGCCAGTTGTTACTTCTTGCCATCTCCGTCTCCCTGTAATGCACCATGTTTCAGCCCTCCTCAATTCAATACTAAGGGTTATTGTTTTCCATGCAACAAGGCATTTTGGGCTTATTTTGGTACTTATCTGGATGACTGTTATGCTCCCAAGCAGTTGTCCCTTGTCCTTCAACAATGATGTCCTGAATCAAATCCTTATTCTCCAAACTTCCTACTTTTTGGTTAGCCCAGATTCAGTGTGCAACATTTCCGGATGAACTAAAACCTAACACTGAAACATTCCTGAACTTGGGGGCAGTCCAAACCCAAATACAGAGCAAGTTTTGCGGATAGGATGTGTCTGCAGCCCCAAGAATAACCTACAGCAAATAACCTGTTGGGCTTTTTCCTACCAGTAGAATTTTATTAAGAAAGTAGGCAACATTTCCCCCATTTTGCAGATGAGGAATCCAAGGCACAGAAGTAAAGTGACTTGTTCCAATGAGCCCATAGCCTTGCTGTCAGCCCAGCGTGTCACGCAGCCCACATATTGCTTCTTCAAGCACGGAGCTGCAGCTCTTGGTTTGGATCATTCCTGTAATAGGCAGCCTGATTTACGGACTCCTCTGCTGCTGGGGTCAAAAATTAAGTCACTTTTCAGCCACGGGGGCAGACCTGCCAACTGTAATTAAAAGCTTTCCTTTGAAATACGTGTCAGACTTTACACATGGTGAAAAGTGCTTCTCACAATATGAGCTTTCAGGCTCCTGCGCTGAACAACATACATGCGGCTAACCACTTCTCTGTTGGGTCCCAACAGCATCTGTTCCTTTGCCAACATTTTACTGGCATTCCACCCAAATCAGTGTAGCGTGCTGCTCTGCCAGGTAGGGCCAAGAGTAGTTAAGAGGTTAATAGACTCAATCCGGCTTCAAACGGCGACGCAAACCTCAGAGGTGAACCGACCAGACTGCTATCAAATGAGGAAAACAGACTTTCTGATGGTTTGACTAATTGCAGGAGAGCTAGCCTTGTGCAGGTGATACTCTTTCCACCTCTTTCTGTGCTGGCTGGAAGGGAGTCACGGTTCACAGCTCGCACCAGCCTTCAAAAACCCCACATTCAAAGAAGCAGTTGATGGCAGAGGTGTTCCTAAGTCCTCCAGGCTCTTTTGAAAACCCCTGTTCTGGAAAGAGCTTCATGAAAAATCGCAGCTCCTCTTCCAGGAAAGTATAATACCATTCTGGCTACCCCTCAGCATCACGCTCTGACTTCGGCGGGGGCTTTTCCTGCAGCAAGTACTTCACCCACCGCTTTTCAGGTGGATTAAGCTCACTATGGAGAGTAACACAGGAGGCTTTCTTGTGAGATTTCCAGAGCTCCTTGCCTCCAGCCAAGTCAGAAATCCTGCTAGCGCAGCCACCTTGTGGCATGCAAGTATCTGCACTTTCAGTCCCGGGAGACAACAGGAAGCGCAGAGTCAAGCCAGAGTTTAAAATAAATACATAAAAGTTAAGCAAATATTTTTGAACCTCTAGAGCAGGTTTGGGTTTTGTTTGATTCAAAGTAATAATAATACTTAGCACTTATAGTGTACTTTATAGTTTGAAAGCACTATACAGACTTTAACTGCTTGGGTTTTGGGCAATGGTCTGCATCAGCTCTTGTTTGATCTGAACGGGTTCTCTCGTGCCTGCAGAATATATTTCAGAAGTCAGAAGGGAGAAGCAGGAATATGCCAGTGCCTTTTAGGTTCTTCTTTCGATTTTGCCACTGAACCCATTCATAGGAAATCAGTACACTCCTCCAACAGAAATTGTGCCCTCCAACATCACTTGCAGGCCCTTGTGAGACTTAATTTCAGCAGCTCATCCAAGGTGCTCTTATAATTGCTCTTCATCTGTCTGGTGAAAATTAAAGCCGAAATTGTGAGTGAAATATACACTGGCAGGCAGCAAAACAACTCAAACCATTCACGATTACCTGTATTGTTCTAATAGTAATCTCATCCACAGCCCAAAGCACAAAGGTTTTTGAAAAAGTTATGGCAAAGTATGTAGATAGATGAGCCACATGCTTGAAAACATTCTTCTGGGTCCTGGTGTATGTCTATTGTGGCTTGAGCTCTCCTTCCAAGCTTTGTTTTTCCAGGAGTCAACTTTAAAGCTCAGCGTAACTATTGGACCGCTTTATGATCTAAAGACATATTTACAAGTTCAAACCACTTCAGGAGCTAATTACGTTCTGGACATGCTACAGTGTTTGGAAGCCAAAATGTCCGTATTCTTTGAAACGCATGTTTGGTAGCTTTCTCAAGAAGACCTTATTTCACAAACTCCAGTTACAACAAATGAACACATGTTCCTCTTTTTGTTTCCTCTTTTTTTGCTGAATTTGAGAAAGAAAAAAACAAAAGTAATCGTACCGCAATGAAAAACACTTCATTTTCTCATTAAAAAGTACATTTCAGCAGGTTTTCGTCACACTGTCCTGCCACGCTCAGCTTTCTGTGGAAGGAGCTGCTGTGCAGAACATGATTGCCTAGCAGCCAGCATGGCACGGAGAAGGGACCAAAATGGCCATGGGAAAAGGAGAAGTCTTTCTCCATGGGCTCTAGGGGGTGTAAGGAGAGATTCCATCATTAACCAGGCTCCTTTCTCCTCATTCAGGCTGTTTGTTCCCCCACCTTGGCAACAAATGGAGAGTTCAGGAGGAAGTGGATGGGGATAGGCTGGCTGGACCCAGTCCTTGCTTCACATCCAGTGCTAAACCAGAAATGGTTGCACTGATTTCCCAGCACTGTGCCAGCAGGTTTGTGACAGGGGAGCCCACTGATCTCTGTGGACATGGAGGTTGCTGGGTGCTTTGCTAGGTGTGCTCAGGCAGAATTAGCCCAGAGCCACCAGAGAACAGAATCAAGCACCAGAGGAAAACTTTCATCGGCTTCAGTATTTGTCAGATTTTGAGTACAAGACAGAAAGAAAGATAGGACAGTGGCAAAAGTGGAAGCTCCAGAAAGAGACCACAGAGCTGGCCATGACTTCTGGAGAGAAGACAAAAGCTAATAGTGAATAGGAGCCCAGCCCCAGCAGATGGGAGTGTACTATGGCACTGCATGCTGCCACGCCAGGTGCAGGCAGCAGCTGGTGGATGCAGGAAGCTGCAGGTGGCAGAAAGTGAGGGTCCACGTTGCACTTCATCCCTGGGTGCAGCGTAACTCAGAAATGAGAGGCTAAAAGCAGAGGCTGATGTGCCAGCCCAGTGTGCATATGTCATGTCTGAGCGTAACCTATTTGCCATATCTAGGATCAAGTTTTTCAAGTTTTCCTTCTCACAACTGATCATTTACCATCTCTATGACTTTCCTTGCTGCTTATTCCCCATAGGCTTTGCCACCTCTTTGATCTATACATAAATATATGCAGCTCTTGAGCACACTGTTTACATAGATTAAAAGGAATCCTAAACCTTACATGCACGCACTGATAACCTCAAATCTGATTTGTGATGGAGTACCTGAAAATGGCTTTTACTCTCTGGAATGTTAAGGTTTACAACAACAAGTCAGATGTCTTAAGACAGTAGGGGCTTTCCCCTTTGAGTACAGCAAACACTGACTTCCATGGTAAAGTTGACTCTCCAGCTGTGGTGCTGCTGAATGCCAGAATGGTGTTCAAGCCTGTGAATTTTGCTGTGATCCACAGAGCTGGTTGTATCTTCCATAAGCAGGATCAGTTTATGCATCATTCTGACAGAGCGAGTATCTTGAGAGTGGTATGCTGTGCTCTTAAACTCATCTGTGAACCAGAGAGGCTGGAATTTAAAGCACAGGATGGTTTGGTATGTGAAATAACTCACTATTGAATTTGTACAATTTCTGTATATGTTCATAACCCAGTGAACCACATTGCCCATAATGCTTCTCTTGTAAAATTATCTCCTCTTTGCAAAAGGAATGTGAGAGAAGTGCTGGGACAAATCTTCAGATTATGAAACTAGAAAATGTTCCATCTTTGTACACGTACACATTCAGACCAGTAACCTTCACAGCGTCTTAAAGTCCTTGAATTATTTTATCACTTACTGTAGCCATGTCTTCATAAGCATCATCATAGTTTCTTACCCTTTCAATATAGTAAAAAAATAATAGTCTTATGTTCTTACCAGTACAGTTTCATCCAGTTATGTACTGTAGTAATACAAGGGAACAGCTTGTGTGTCTACACCAACACTCCAACTTACTAGACAACCTCACAAACATTCCTGGGTCCATTAATTATAAACTGCAGTCATTAGAGGCTATTTTCCCTGTGTACACTGGCCACAGGACTTCCCTGAATTAAATCTTTCTTGGGCTAGGGTCAGTCACTCAGAAAAAAAGCAGTGTAAGATGAAGTCACAAAGATTTTTCTGTTGTATCTGTACTGGGGTTCGGGCCTATAGAGCACAACTGCCCGGCAGCGCTGGTATTGACCCAGAATTACCAGAGACTTTGATGTACTGGACATGGAGACTCTTAGGTGAAGAGGAATCCGTTGCCTCGTTAATGAGGTTATTCCTGTACCGCCACATCTGTGCCGAACACGGCACTGCTTAGCTCAGCGCATCCAAGGCAACATCGGTTTCAGGGAGCCTGTGGTTATTTTTAAAAAGCCACAAATTCTGTAGAGAGGCTTCCTTCTTCGTATTTATATCTGGAAACCTCTAGACAGGTAGAAAAATCATGGCAACGCAGGCACAGAAAAGATCTTATCTGCCACGGAATTACTTTCAGGAATGAGATGTCACAATGTGTTTGATTTAAATGATTTTAAGATCGTATATTAATGGGGTGAGGTGGATGGAATAAGTTCACATCAAATTACACCAAATCCTGAAGCATACAGTGTTTGGGGGAGATCATACTTACACTGAATAAAGACAGACTGTTTATGGCCTGAATCAGCACATGAAATTGCCATATAGTAAGTCACAAGTGCATGGAAATTTACCTCACAGAGAAGAGATACTGTGATAACATTTCGCAGATTTTTTTTTGCCTGGCACTTGACACTTAGTCCTTTTCAAGTGTCTGACCACCTCCATGTGCTTCGGAAACCTCCCTGCCAATCCCAACAAGGCTTGAGAAGATCACAGGAGTTTTCACATACTTGGCTGCCCCAACTTATTAAACAGTCTCCTTATAGGATGTTTTTATTTTTCAGCCTATATCCCAAAAATCTGATGTTCTTGGACAAGGAAATGTGAGTGCGGGTGGGCTCAGGAGTCTCTATCCTTGCTGCTTTCCTACCTGGTCTAAGGAAAGTTCTTTAGACGAGAAAGAGACTTGCCCTATATTTCTCTGGGGGGTGCTTTCACAGCCCCAGATCACAATTGAATGGCTCTTGCCCATTCTTAGGCCAGACACTTGGCTAGTGAAAACGAGCAGTGCCAAATCTTTCGCCTCCTCATGCTATGTAGAATGGCACATGTCATCAAAGGCTGCAAATTCAAGCCCTGAATCTCACTGTAATGTATGGGTCACCTGTCAAAATTAGATCTGTGAGTCTTTAAAAGCATATTTTTGTGTGTGTGTGAAAATACCTGCATGGAATAAACGCTGGCTTTGGAAAAAGTAACTCCTTGATCCATAAAAACCCACACCTTCCTTGCTCCATCAGATTTTCAAGGAAAGCCAAGGGAGAGAGTCTTTATAACATGTGTTCTGGGTCAGAAAAAGCAGATGGTCCTGGTAGTGCCTTGTCCCAGAATGTGTATTAGAAGTCCATGCAGACCCTACTAGTTTTGAAGGCTGGTTTACAAAGCCAGGATAGGGAACATCTGTGCTAGATTTTAATATCTATTTGTAAATTAGCCTTTTTTGGACCCTTAGTATGAACTTAAAAGGAATAAGGCACATCCAGAATGTGATATATACCTTCCTGAGACAGATGGTGAATCATGCCAGAGGAATCAGGCTCTCAAACAGCCTATTTCTCTTTTTGAAGAGGCTACCTGGAGGTTGCAAACTGCTCTCTGGGAAACTTGTGCTGGAGATGTTAAGGCCAGTGAATCCCAGTGGAGGAGACTTTCCTAGAGATATCCAAATCCTCTGCTTTAGAACATTGATTGCAAAAATGTTGCAAAAAAGTTCTAAAAAGAATGATTTTCTATACAACTAGGGTATGAATTCTAGAGCTTTCTTAGATGATGTTTCTAGTGTCTTTACTCACATTCCTCATGCTTTTCTGGTGTCGGCTTCCTGGTGGCAGGAAAAAAAAATGAATCTGAAGGCCAATGACTGTTGAACACCAACAATTATGGGTAATCTAGGGAGTCATAGCTTGGTTTTGACAGATTTTGCTTTTTTAGGAAGCTGCTTGAAATTTCTGTATACCTAATCTTAGTCTTCTGTGTCTGCTTGGCTCCAGTAACCAGTGTTTGAAGGGCAGAGGAAATAGCCTTACAGGCTCTATTCCCATCTATCTGTTTAATGGTCTTATGGTGCCTTCTAGATACTCCACACTCTTCCCTTCAAAAAGGAAGAAACAGGAGGAAAATACAGAAATTAGAGGAACAGAGAGTGGGAGCTCTGTAAGTCTTGCTGCAGCTTTTCATCTAAGTGAATCAGGGTTTGAATCCTAGAGCAGTTTGTAGCATGAGCATGAATATCTCAGAAGAATTAAAATACACAGTACAGCAGTTTTGGCTTGTAACTAGATAGGTATCAGTGATGCTTCTATAAGGCCTCAGATTCCTGGTCAATGCCAGAGCTGTCACCTATGCTGAGTTGCCATCTTTGTTCACTCATGGTGAATCCTTTCCAAATGTACACCAAACCTGAAGAACACGTAATATCTTAGGAGTCATAGGTAGATTTCTCCTTAGTCATTGGAAAAATCTGGTGGTCACTTACAGAAAGCTTCCAAGGTTGGTGAAAACCCCGTGTGACTTGCTCATCTTGCAACTGCTAGTCCACCAGTCAAGAGAATCGTTACTGAACCAGAGAGCTTGAAGGTACTGTGCAGATGTCAGAGAGAAAGTGGTGCCAAGTTCTTTATCAACCCTATTTGATATCAGTGGGATATACTTCTCCAGACAATGCATGACTGTCAGTGAAAAGGGCAGCTCTTCTTTTCAACATTTGTCTTCCTGCAAAGATCAAGGACCCAGTCTCTAACTCTTTCTGTCGTGGAGAACTTGCCCCTTTAATGTGGGTCCAAAGTCCCTGCAACCGAACATATGCTTCCCAGCTGGACCTAATTAAGGCTATATGGCGGTATTTGGGGGTGAATAAACAGAGAAGGAGGAAACTTACTTTGTGGGAGGTCTGTGGAAAGAGCAATAGAGGGCTGAGAACTGGGAGACCACTAGAGTGACTGGCTGGTGTCTTCTCCTCATTGAGAGCCAGAAAGAAAGGAGAGCTTGTGGACTGAGTCCTTCATGTTATTGAGTCAAGCCTGTGAGCCAAAGGATATGGGAAGCAGCAGCGGGAGAGCATAAAATAAATCCCGTGGTGAATGTGGAGATCAACAGCTCTGAGACATGGCAACAGGGACATTCCTGAGGGAAAGGGCAAGGAATGGCTGCAGCAAATAAGGCTGTTCATGAGGATAGATGAAGAGCTGAGGAGACACCAGAAGAAGGCATAACTGCAACATTTGTCACATTTCCAATACCTCACTTGGAACGGTGCTATCAACCATTTGCACAGTTGAGGGATGTTTCTTCTGCTTTTCCTCCTCAAGGAGGGTAACATTGTCAGATCCTTGAAGGAGTAAGTACTTTGATTCTCTTTAAGGGATAGAAGGCAATTTTTCTGTCTCTCTTCTTGGGTACAGCACCTGACCAGCTCTCGCTTCTTGATGCACTCACAGCAGGCCCCATCTTTCAATGAGCAGAAACTGAGGACATACATTTAATTATGGAGATAAGTATTGTAAGGCAAACAGAACATTACTTAATGTTACCAATGTGAGAAGTAGCAGGGGAAATGCTGTAGCATTGTAGTTATAAATTCTTTGAACCAGTGATTGGTCTTGGCCATAGACAGTACCTGGAAGAATGGGGCCATATTAGGGTTCTAGAAACCCCAGTTATGCTACTAATGAATAAGTGTGGACTTATCCAGTCAAATGGTTGGTTTTCATCTCCCAGAGGAGACCTATTCTTCAGTTTCTGCGTGTACATTAAGTTTTGAGTTACAGATCTGCTGAAATCTAGAGGGACAAGTGACATCATCATTGTGAAACTAGGCCTGGATTTTATACAAAAACAGCTTCACACACCAGGCTTTCTATATGGCCTTGAAAGTGCAAAGAGTTACATTTTACTTGTGCAGTTTTGCAGCCCTTGCCACTCTGCAGGAAAGGTTTTCACTAGAAGTCCTGTAATCTGCAACAAGATGAGCTGATCTTCTTAGGGACAATAAGCAATATGCCTCTTTGCTTCTTTAGATTCAGCCTTGGTTGAGAGACCAAAACAGAAGACCTCAGTTTGACCAACAGGAAAGTGATTTCTGCTCTCATTTCATCCTTCAAAAGGTCGTAGTCAACACCACCAAGGGTCAGCCATGGTAGTGCTTGTATGTGTGCACAGAGAAATCTGAAGTCACTGGAAGTGAATCTCTTGGCTAAGGAATGTCTTCCAAAGGTGCTCAGACAATTTAGTGGGTCTCTGGGTGGAAAGATGGGATGCAGGAAGAGTTTTGCGTGTCTGTACTAGGTCAGGGAATAAATTCAGGATACAGCGTTGGGAGAGAAAAAAAAAAAAAAGGCAAGCACAGTAGTCACAGAACAACCGTAGCATTTCAGGCAAAACAAACATTAAATTTGGGAAGGGAGAAGTTGTCAAATGTACCTGGTTCTTACAAACAGAAAAATTAGGAAAACAATATGCTTCTAATTCCTCTTCCTTCCTTTCTTTCTTCCTTCCTTGTTTGTTTCTCTATGTTTTTTTCTCTCTCTCTTTCTTTCTTTCTTTAAAGAGTGTTGCTTTCTACTAAATCATTTCATTAACTTACAGACATTCTGTGAGACAGCATGTGAAACTATGAGATGCCCTGCGTAAGAGCAGTAACATCACGTCTTTCCCATTTCTCTCCTTCCCAGCACTCTCCTCCCCCAGTTCTGAGTCTTTTCCAGAGCCTGATTCCAGTCCCCAGATCGGAGGATGGGATTTTTTTTTCTCAGGGAAGACTCCCTTAGACCTCTGGGCTGCAGCAGTTCCAGGAATGTAGCTATGGGAGAACAAAACCCCAGAAGAAATATGAAGTTCATTTTTTAACTAAAATTATGATTTATGAGGAACAGCTGAACAGACTATGTGAGGTTTTATTTAAATAAAATGCGAAGGTCATAATGATTTAGTAGAACTGTGTATGCTTACTCTTTCGTGAGACTTACACATCACATAAGCACAATGATCCTTCTACTGTCTCCGTGTTTAGTTTGTATCTGATAGCCATGTACTTCCAGCACCTCATGTCTACTAATGTGCTTTTTTTCATTAGAAAACCTCTTTGAGAACTGAGGGTTGGAGAAAAGGGGTGGAGAAACTAAGTATGACCAGGAAAGCTGAAGCCAGGCCAGAACAGACCCCAGGTTTCTTATATCTCAGTGCTGGTTAAGTGCTTATCAAGGGTGATTATCATTACTACATTTGTTGCAACTTAGATGAAGAGCCCAGCTGAACCCAAGGCACAGATAAATATTAGCACAAAACAAGGAGCTGATGTTCTTCAGAGAAACAAGTGAAAACACATAGGCTTTAAAATTCTCAATGAATCCATTCAAACATAACCTGCTGCCATGCCATGGACAATACCGCCCTATTGAGCACAATTCTCTCCACAATGTGGATTCACGAGCGCTTGGACTTGCCCCCATCTCAGTAATGTAACACAAAGCTTGCCCTTGCACACCATGTCTAAGACAGGGATAAGTATCTAAACTTCTAAGAATGATCTTAACCCCTGCCTAAACCATCCAGAAACAGAACTTGGAACCATTTTCTTCCATTTCTGTGGGTGTTTTATTTAGGTTGGTACACTGTATGGGAAATTGGTAATCACAGCCTGAACCTCTGATTAATCAGCTGAGGCAAGTGTTGGGTCAGCTGCGGGAGCACAGGTGAAGGTAATTCAGCTGTGCTCCTGGAAGGGGTGGAGCTTGACTCCACCTCCTCTAGACCTCATTTAAGGGCTGATGACCACTAAGGCAGCATCTCTTGGAGATTGTTTCCTGGTGGAGGTTGCCTCAGCATTTCCCAGTGAAAGCATCTGTATTGGTGAGTTTTTCCTTATAAATAACCTTTTGAATATGTTATCATCTTTGTATCATTCCATTTTACATGCACTCATTGTGAGGGTTTTAAGGATCTTTTCTTTAAATCTTCTGTTACCACTGTAAAAATAATTAGTTGTTTTTGGCATATTTTCCTTGTTAAAATGCCTGTGAGAGGGAGAGAAGGCCTATCTTTGTTTCAGGAGTTCATGGAGACATGGAGTCAATTTGTGAATGTGTGTGAGTGTCTGAAGATGCAGAGGAACATCAAGTGGGATGTTCAAAAACATCTGTAGTTAGATACTGAAGTGAGAATTTGATAATTAAGTGGAAAAAAACAAAACAAAACAACGTGAAGTTTACAAATCTCCTGAAAAATCTATCTTAAAGTACACTTAAGCTCCTGTGTGTCACTTCTGTCTGTGGGACATCAGGGAGATGAGTACTAGCTTCTTCAACAGCAGGCACTAGAAACATAATTTGTTTTCTTCCATAAAAATTACAGAGTAATTTTCTCCCAGTAATATTGCATATTGCAGACTGCCTTCAGTGAGTGTAGTAGTAATACATATGTGTCTACTGTTGCACTTCTCCTCACGCTTTTTCAAATCTAACTGTTCATTGCTTACAGTATTTAATAATGTGGAAGCCCAACAGATATGAGGATGTCTGTCTGATTGCTCTTCTTACAGTCAATATAAAAATGATCTGCTCTGAGACTAACATTAGTGGAAGCCAAGTAGGTAATATTTTTCATAAATCTATGTAATCTTTACATATAAATCATAACACAAAATTATATAATATATAATCTGTTTCTAATTTATGTCCAGGTAGCTAAGAGCTGATTTCCCCTTATTAATAAGGGTCCTACTTCTCTTGACTTCTCTTGAAATGACAACTTGAGGCAAAGCTAACATCTCTGTTCTCTGGAAGTTTTGCTCACACCACCTCATGTAGAGGATAATCAAGGCTAGTGGAGCTTTATTGACTCTTTCACCCCTGATGAGGTGTAGAACGAGATCAGAATCCATTTCTTCCTACTCCATCATGTGTGTTTCTTCTTCTGAAAGGAATAAACTTTACCTTTTCAGAGCATTGCTTGTGTTTTATTAGCGTTAGAGTCAGACCATGAAGGACAGATCCTTCATGTCCAGCTGTATTTGGATGAGATCTGGTTTCACGTCAAAGAAATATATCACCTGGTAAAACTAAGCGTGCATACTAATCTGGATGCCACTACATGCTCATACATTCGATGTGAAAACAAAGACTTCATAGATGTGTAGGCCTGGAAATCACTGTTGCTAATGACTTCTCCATCTAACCTGTAGGTAGAAAGTGGCTTGGCTCTGAAAGTCTTAAAAAAAAAAGTCACAGAAAATCCCTATATTTTGAAAATCTGATGCATTCAGGGGCACATGTGCACACTGCAGTGAAGAAATCCTGCTTCACACATGGTAAAATATAAGCTTGGGGGAAATCTTACTGCGAAGGTGGGTTGCATATGTGTTTTTGCAAGTGTGTTTATGTAGAATTTTTGGATCTCAAGACTAGAGGCCTTGCTCAGGCAAAAATCCAACTGGCTGAAATGGAAATGTTGCCTTATGCAGTCTGCAAAATCGGGCTGGGAGTGCATGTTTGTACATTTTCCGTGCATGCTAAAGGTCAAGGAAAAGATTGCCAAGACCTCTTATTTGTTTCTGTGCCTTCCTCTTGCATAGCCAAGATACAGGTAAAGCTGCCACAGCTTTCAAAGAGGCTGCAGAATTTGGCCCACTCTGTATCAAAACAGCCTTGAACAGTGGAGTACAGCTAAATTATTCCAACGCCAGACAAATGGGTCTGCCTAACCTAAGCCATAACACTTGAATTATTAATGTTCTCTAATAAAGGGGATAAAGTGTCTGTAGAACAGAGTGTTTCAGAGCTCTGTTAAAGATCATGCCTATTTTAATTTAGAAGTTCAGCTTGAGGAGAGACAATGCTGGCATTGTGTTACAGAGATTTAAAACGAGTCTGTCTTGAGGATTTTCCTCTGTCCTTATCTGTAATAATAGAATTTAAAAAAGAGTCAGAGCAAGAGCAGCAGCACTGGAAAATATCTTTCTCAGAAACTATAGCAGACAGGTCACAACATTTTTAAACAATGATAGTAACATTTATTCTATCAAAGCCATTTTATGTTTTATTTGGAACTCTGGCGCCTTTATTTTTTTAAGCTCTCATAACATGACACTAATTACAGACATCAAGATGCTCTATAGGAGATACCAGTCAAAATCCAGATGCTGCTTCTTTTCCTTTCTCTGCACTCCCACCCCAGCCCTTTTGTGTGCATTACATCATGGCATAGTTTATTTTAAAAGTGCCTCAAAAATGCAATGATAGTAATCGTAGACAGCAGGAAATTAATGGTAAGCACCTCTGGTCTGTGAATTCCTTTACAAAGCACTCTGTCTGATCGTCAGAGGACCTTCTTGTTAGCAGAGGCTTAAAAATACAGAGGCTTGAAAATGCAGTTTGGGTGATGTGTTTAAAAAGGAAAAGAAAAAAAATCAGGTTAAATTAATTTTCATCTTAGAGCTGTGTACACACACTTTCTAGCCTCTGACACTTCTGCCAAATGGAAATGCCTAGATCCACTGGAGGAACAGGCTTTGCTGGTCCATCTCGGAGGCTGTTCTGCTGCCTCAGATCATGAGGTGAGACAGGAGCACTGCACCCATAAGTGTGGGCTTTGGGTGAAATCTCTTAGGAGACAAGGCTCAGGGGAGACCTTTTTTTCTCTCTACAACTGTCTAAAAAGAAGTAGTGGTGAGATAAAGTTGGTCTCTTCTCCAATGTAACTAGCAATAGGACAAGAGTTAATGGCTTTATGTTGTGCTGATGGAGGCTCAGGCTGGATATTAGGAGAAATTTCTTCTCAGAAAGAGTGGTAAGGGATTGGCACAGGCTGCCCAGAGAGGGGATGGAGTCACTGTCCCTGAAAGTGTTCGAAAACTATGGAGATGTGGCACTGAGTGATGTGGTTAGTGGGCATGGTGGGGATGGATTGATGGTTGGACTAGATGATCTTTGAGGTCTTTTCCAATAGTGTAGTACATCCTGTGGCCTCATGATGATGCATATACATATACAGCTACCCCCCCTCCTTGCATTTTCCCTCAGGCAGCCAGGATGGAGTCCCAGTGCTGTGTAAGTGTGAATCAGGATTTCAGCCAAAATGTTGCAACAAACACATTTGTCTTGCAGAGTAAGCAAATAAAGTGGCAACACTGCACCAGTAAAGAACAGGAAGCATTTGATGATGCTGGCTCCAATTTTTTAGCCTATTAAGATTTCCATTACCCTCAGGCTCATTATTCAGCAATAAGTAAACACCAATAAATCTGAAATAACAAGTGAAACACATGCACTTAAGAAAAAAATAATCCTAGTAAATGTTCTTTCTTTTAGCACATTAGAAACACTCAGCACAACAGTACTGGGGTGGTCATGATGCTCTGAAATACATCCCATCCTCCAAAACAAGCATCTCACGAGCCTTTCCAACCAGGAATGAAGGGAGGATCCATGGTAGAAATTCTCTCACTGATTTCCTTTGTGACCATCTCTGAGAGATTCCATTTTTGCAGAAATGACAAGAACTAAAATAAATGCACCAGCATTCCCTCCTCACTCCAATGCCATCAGGAGTTGTGCACCTTTGTGTCTATGCCTAGCTGTCAAGTACTTAGACTGTATTTCATGGGTGTGGAAATCTTTTCTCGTTTAAGCTCTACAGAAATCTTTTTCCCAACAGAAGAAAGATGATCTTTTCTTGCCACTGTGCAGGCTAAAACACCTTGTCGACCTGTGATCAGATCCATATTCTTCCTTTTTCATTAAACTGTGGAAGGTTTATTCTACATTTCCCTAAGTAGCCATTTTAGTTTTTCCATTTTCCGTTCTTAAACAGGAAATCTCTCCGCTGCTTCTCCACTTTCTCTAAGCTTTGTTTACATTCTACTTCCATTACCAGAATTATTCTTACATTTTTCCATCCCCTCTTTTGAACAAACATTTACACTGACTCTGAATGACTCTTATTATATATAAAGGGAAACAACAAAGCAAGTGAGAACAAAAGTAACATCTCTGTGGGAGGATGAAATGTGGCTGCTCCCACCATGCTCATAGTGGCCTTGGGAAGAGACTGCCAGCTTTGAGCATCCCTGACTGCAATGGCACCATAAAAATGTAGATGTGCACAAAACAGTGCATAAAGCCATGAGAATTACACAGCCATATGTGTCACAAAAGTAAATTACCTCCTAATTCATGGGTTCTTGTCTATCTATACCATTACTGGGACATATCTTCTGGACTCAATCGATGTGAGGAATGTGGTCCTTGTTTGTCCCTCAGACCAGCATCTTCGGACAAACAGCACAGCAAGTGCTGGAGAGGTGGTGGAGAGTCTGCTGCTAGAGGTCAGTAGCTTATGGTTACTGTGGTTCACACCAATGATACCAAGATTTGTCTTTTCATCTCTTTGGGATGTGTCAGAACCCAAGCTGGGCTGCTGAGCACTGAATCAGCCCTTGTTTCTGCACTTGCCTCACACGTGACCTGCCAGCTGCACAGTTGCAGCAAAGAATTGTTTGTCCAGGCAGCTCACAAAACCTTTTTCATCCAGAGGGACCTGGACACCCCCAAAAATGGGCACGTGAAAATATAATGAAGTTTAACAAGGCCAAGTGCAAGGTCTTGCACTTAAGGTAATCCCAGGTAGGAGTACAGACTGGGAGAAGAACTCAATGAGAACAATGAGAGAAGGTCCTGGCACAGTTGCCCAGAGGTGCAGATGCCCCATCCTTGATGATATACAAGACCAGATTGGATGGGGCCCTCGGCAGCCTGAGATGGTGGGTGGCAGCCCTACCCACAGCAGGGGAGTTGGAACTAGATGATTTCTAAGGTCCCCTCCAACCTAAGTCATTCTATGATTTAATGATATGATTCTATGTCATGATTCTAATGCATTGAGAACAGAACCAGATGACACAACCATATGCTTTCTTCAGCTCCTAGCATAGTTTGTCTCATAAAAATTCTCTTATACTGGTAGTAGTTGGGCGACAGATAACCTATAAAAAGATGGGAAATTCCCACTTTTGCCTGTATGTTCTCCACTTTTTTCCCAAAATTTGACTATGCAACTTGCAATGTCCAGAGATGTGTTGGACATCTTTTCCACAGATGGTCTTTAGCAAGTTTATTGCTATTCATGAGAAACAAGAAAATAATCTGCTTGGAGGTCCCAAGATGGATTTGTAGGCCTGGTGGCTGAACAAAACAAAACAAAGTACTTTTACTTGAAATCTGAATATATTTGTTCTGTAAATCATTGCTTGACAATAAACCCACACTGTTTTCAGAATTGTTTCTTTATTGTAAGCATTTTACATCTAATTTCCAGAGATATATTAGAGTAAGAAAAAAATTGTGTTAAAACTTCCTAACATAGTTTATGCTTTCTGTTTGCTATTTTCAATGTGCTGTTATCAATTTTATGCTAAAATTGTGACAGTTCTTTTGCATCTTATAGATCTGTTTTTAATTGCATCTTCTGCCCTTTTGTGTTGGTAAAATATGATCTACAAATGTCTAGATATTAATTCTAGTGAAGATGTTTTACAAGGCAGCCTTTCAACTGAACAGCCGATGTTAATCCCACCCACACACCCTGGTAAAGTAGCACGGCAGTTTTTTAAACTCTGGCTCAGTGTCTCATCTCTTCTATGGTGATGAAAATGAATATTGCATCTATGGCAAGGCATGTCAAGCTCTCTGTGGAATTTATTATGCTCTCTGCACCAAATGTTCTACCAGCAGGTCTGCCTCGTGCTGTTCAGAACATGTATAATTAGAAAAGAATTTAGCTAACGCTGGAAAGAATGACCGTCCATAACTCATCAGGTTAGAAAGCTGGAAGCCCTAGAGCAGAAAAGAAATGAGTGGAATATTCAGCTAAAGAGGAAAAATGTATTTTCTTCTCATTCTTACTGTGTGAATAACTATTCATGTGTAAGATGCAGTCCATTATCTCCTCTTGGAAGAGGCAACCACTCTTTTCACCACAAGAAGCTCATGTTCTTCTCTAAAGCTGTAAGCAACGGACACAAAACACTAGCAATGGTCCCATGGGGCCAACAGCACAAGCTTTGGACAGTTGGAGAGGCAGACCTAACTTAGTATTTCACTCTCCAGCCTTGGGCTATTTTTTAGTCTCAAGACCATGGAGAAAGCCTCACATTGTACCAGACCCCATGAGCTCTGAGAACCAACGCAAACAGAGATTGCAGACAAGCACAGAACTTGTCTTGTGCTCTCCAGCATTGCCACTACTACTGATTACACAGAGTATTACACCAAGATTCTTATTCTAAGCTGATAAACTTTAATGCTTGTTCATGCTTCCAGGATTTTGGACTCATCTTACAATATAACATCTAATTTAACTGCTCCCCACATCTAACAGACTTTTAACAATGAGTATCACATTTTCTTGTGTCCTTCTTTCATCCTCCTTGTAATGTCTTTCCTAACTTTCACAGCTGCACTGAATTCCTCCCTTATTATCAGAAAGAAAGCACTGAACTCTTAATCTTGGCAAGAGCTGGCAAGACATTGTCTATAAGGAGTCTTCTGACACAACTCTTCATCTTCAAATTGGAAACATATGCATTAACATGACTGACATGCAAGATAGGGCTTACAGCTCATTTTAAAACATTTTTAAGTTTCCTGAGGAATCATTTTTCTTCACTCTTCTGATTATTAGTTTTGATATTGGAGATTCTTGGTAAAAAAAGAAGTTTGTTTCCTTATATTTTGAGATTCTGATAAAGGCACTGAGACACTCTTTATTACATTTGCTAAAAATATTAATAAATATAATTTGAATGTAAGGATACTTCTGCTTATATTCTCTCACTACAGCCATTCTCCAGTTGTTTTGATTTTTCTTCATATTATTCTCACTTGTAATTTTGTTGTTAGAAGACCACAGTGCAATTTTGTCTTCAAAATGGATTTGTTTCAGTGGCTCAGGCTCTTAGTTAAAGGGTAACATCACCAGTAGAGGGATGAGCATAGGAAACTGGGCTCTGACCTTTTAGTCCATCCTGGTATGTCCAGTCTTCCATTTATGTGCCTGAGAAGTATTCCCCTTCTTATAGTGACCAGAAACAGATGTTTAGGGTAAGCACAGAAGAACTAGGGCACATATCACAGAGTCATTCTTTCCCATTACAGTCAAGGCACCTTAAATCTGCCTCCGTTGCTTTGGAACTACTGTCTGACACTGTCACTGGTACCTGTGCAAGTACACATCAAATAACCATTGCTTCATCTTCTCCATCATCTTCAGCATTTCACAAGGGTGATTCTCAGAATGAGAGTCTTGGTGAGATGCTCTCTGTAATCAGTAGTATTGACAATGCTGGAGTGGACAAGTTCTGTGCATGTCTGCAGTCTCTGCATTGGTTCTTGTTTGTGGAGACACATCCCCTACATTTTCTTTCCAAATTTTGTGCAGTGGGAGTGATAGATAAAAAAAACATCATCTGCTCTTCAAGTCTGCAATTGAAACAGCACCATAGAATATAAATAAGGGTATAGCACAAGCAGTAAGGTTAAAAGGCTTATCAATAAATTGATCATTAAAAGTAATCTACACATTAACAATAGCTCTTATGCTACAACCCTCACTCCTCCCATGGTGCATTTCTACATAATCAGAACACAATTTTAATCACACTGTATAGTATATTTTGATGCCGTCTGTGATAGCCAAAGTATATAAAACACAAATAAGTTAAGAAGTTGCAGCTGAACTAACAATATACTCTCCTGGAAGGAGATACTGAAAAAACTGGGGATGGTTTTTGATTGGTAATTAAAGTTCTCATAAGAGCTCGGTTATGTTTCTCTTCATTCTTCACTCATAACCTTTCAAACTGTAAATATTTCCCTAAACTTCCAAAGTGTCAGTGTGTTAATGTGTCTTTTACCATGACTAATCAGCGTGATGAATACAAACTTAAGAGAATATTTCTCATTAAGAAATAATAGTTTAATTATTGCGTAACAGTAGCAATTTTTGTTTTGGAAATCATGTACTTTCACACACACACACACTATATATATATATATATATGTGTGTGTGTGTGTGTTGTTTTATATAAAAGATTTACAAAGTTGATTCAGACAAAAATTTTCCTACCAGAAACAACATAGCTTTCCATAATGGAAAAGGAAAACAAGAATTCCCTTCGTTTTGTCAGAGACAAAAATACAAGATGATGGAATCAAAAGTATTTCCAGGTACAATATTGTGTAAGGAGCACTAATAAACAAAGAGGGAAGGCATGGTTTTGAAAACCATTCACAAAGAAGTTTCAGCAGCAGAACTAAGTTTTACCTTAAGGTTTGTCACTGAGTGATTCAGAAATAGAGCAGATCATTTTGGACCAGATTTTATAAAGTTTCAGATGATTTCACTTGTTGCATTAATTTCTGTCTGCACCACCTGAGAGGACCAAGATTTGACCCTGGGCTCCATCAGGAGAGGGGTGGTCAGCAGGGATAGGGAGGTGATCGTCCCTCTCTACTCTGCTCTTGTGAGGCCCCATCTGGAGTACTGTGTGCAGGTGTGGAGCCCTCAGTACAAAAAAGATATGGAGATTTTGGAAAGGGTCCAGAGGAGGACCACAAAGATGATCAGGAGGCTGGAGCCCCTCCCCTATGAGGACAGGCTGAGGGAGTTGGGTTTGTTCAGCCTGGAGAAGAGAAGGTTGCGGGGTGACCTCATTGCAGCCTTTCAGTACCTGAAGGGAACTTACTCCCAGGAGGGGAGTAAACTCTTCGAAAGGGCTGATAATAGCAGGACACGGGGAAATGGTTTTAAGTTGAAGGAGGGAAGATTTAGGTTGGATGTTAGGGGAAAGTTCTTTACTAGAAGGGTGGTCCCGTCCTTGGAGGTGTTCAAGACCAGGTTGGACAGGGCCCTGGGCAACCTGATCTAGTAAATGTGTATGTTTGGTGGCCCTGCTAGGCAGGGGGGTTGGAACTACATGATCCTTGAGGTCCCTTCCAACCCGGGTGATTCTGTGATTCTGTGACCTACAAAAAAAAAAAAAAAAAAGCAGCTCCTAAAGATCTCTCTTAAAAGTCATAGATTCTCTGAAATATCAAAGCCTGTCATAAGACCCTGATCAAGAATAACTCCTCAGCATATGTATAAATAAGTGATTGCTCTCTTCCAGTAGCTGACTCAAAGGGATCCACACTGTGCAACTGTTAATCTGCTCCAGAGCAGTTGAGCCCTTAGCTATCCTAGAAGCAACTGGAAAATCTTGGGTGCAAATGGGAACTGGCCAGCTCCTGCTTACAGTCTCTAGTCAGTCTAGAGACTCCCCTAGAGGAGACTGTAATACTGGCCAGCTTCACATCCTACGCAAAGCTCAGTTAGTGCTTGGAAAGTTCTTTGAGGTCCAGAGATGACAGATACGCACCAATGCAAAGGCTTATCAGATTGTTACAGCATCAGAATATAATCATTCATCTTGAAATTCAGCTATAGGGAAGCGAGTGAATAGAGGGTAAATGTACTCGCATGAAATCCAAGCCCACCCAAATTTTTCAGTTCAAATTATATTAACCTCTTCCCTTTCCTGAGTCCTCCTTCTTCCCATGCACAAACCTCAGATCAAATCTGTTCACTCCTGCCAGTGCAAAGGGTTTCTCCAATACTGCTTTGCCATTTGGATTGATCCCACTGACATACTTGCTCTTTGCTTGTTTGTGATCCTTCACTCCAGGGGCACCCAGGGAGGTGGTAAAACTTGATGCAGAAGCCTATTTCTCTGTAGTATCAGATCAAAACCCACCTCTCAATAAAGAGTTGTATTTATGGTCCCTCACCACCACAGAGATTAATTGCTGGAGCATGGGAAAGACTCACAGAAAGCTTTAGCCACATCCATAATTAATCCTGCTTTTCAGCACCCTGGCTTCACCTCCTTACCTGCAGTTCAGTTCATAGACAATATTATGCACAAAAGAACAGTCACTTACTACACACTACTACAACAATAACTGCACATCTTTTACGTATGAGAAGGCATTACCTGAAGGAAAAGTACTCTTCTATGACTCTAGCCCAAGAAATCTGAGAGCTGACACCTGTTCCCCACGTCTTGCCTCATGAACATCTCCAAAAAAGTCAGAAGAAAGATCTAATTATTGGGATGCTGATTGTAAGGTAGAATAATACAAAAGATGGTAATAATACAAGAAGGATGGAGATACATATCCAAAAGGTTATCTATAGAAAAAACTCACCAATATGGATGTCTTCCGTCTAGCTGGAAAATGCTGAGGCTGGCTATTCAATCTCCACAGAGGAACAATCTTTAAGAGATGCTGCCTTAGTGGTGGTCAGCCCTTAAATGAAGTTTGGAACAGGTGGAGTCAAGCTCCACCCCTTCCAGGAGCACAGCTGAATTACCCTCACCTGTGCTCCCACAGCTGACCGACACTTGCCTCAGCTGATTAATCAGAGGCTCAGGCTGTGATTACCAGTTTCCCATATACTGATCCAAACCAGAAGTGAATATCCAAATTACAGCTGATTACTTTTATTATTATTATTATTATACCATGTGTAAGCATAAATGGAAAATGACAGAAGATTTTCAGCTTTTCTTCCTCAAGTTCCTATGGTGGACTACATTGTGTTCGTGTGTATACATGTTTTGTATAGATACATATATGAAAAAGCACATTTAAAAAACATGGTTTTTTATATCTTTTCAGTCTCAGCCCAACCCTTGGAAACTGGCTGAGCTGTTAACGGACTGCTCTTAATACGGGTCAAGAAAAGGAGATCTGTGATGGCCTCCCAGACAGCCAAGAGATAACTGAAGTTAAAAAGAAAATGCTTCATGCCTTGTGGGTGGGATCCAGGGTCAAAGGGATTATTTTGCATGTGCTTCAGCTCACTTCTGTTGTGAGCACCTTGTGGTGGCCTATCTCAGCATTGTACCCTGAGAGATCTGGTCACTCAAACAGCAATTTCCAGCTGAAGACATTTAGGTCATATCTGCCACGTAGACAGTAACATTCTGCAACTAGCGCTCTTTTAAAACAAAGGAGAAGGAGAAACATGAACATGCCATGTGTGGCACCTCAGCACTCAGGTGTATGCCGTGAAGCATGGTTCTGGGAGAGAGATATTATAATGCAAGGCTTGAAAGGATCCTCCCGTCTTGTCAGTGCCCAGCTCTTGAGTTCAGCTCTGCTGAGTGATTCCAGTTCAAAGGGAACTGTGGTCCCTTCTGGTCCAAAAGCTATGAATCCCTTTGTTTTATTGTACATCACTGAGGTTGTCATATAAATGTGGTTCCTAGAGCTTTAGGAGAAAAAATAGATTCAGAATTATGATAAAACTATAAATGTCAGTAAAATGTTTGCATTTATGAAAATGTTAGTGAGGTCCAGCGAATAAAGATGAAGCTAAGACTACAGTGAAATCTCAGAAATCCAAGCCTGACCCCTTATTTTGCCCCAGGATTTTTGTACTGCTTCAGGGAAGTAGATCCTCCTTCATTTCCCTGAAAGCATCAAGAATGTCCAGTTTTGCGAGGCTGGGATCAGAGTGCTCACCATCTTGCGAGATGGAGCCATCTGTGCTTCAATGCCCTCTGTGTAAATCTGGGATATAGCTCCTTCTGTCTTATTCTTTGGGGAGCAGAGAGCTCTTCCATGTGAGCTTGAGACATGTTCAAAAAACACTTGGTGACTATTAACCACAATTAATCCTTCAGATTAACTCCCACGCTACTGTTATTCTGAAGGAGTCAAGTTTTGGTGCAAGGAAAAACTGCATGCATCGACGAAGCGTCAAATGATGTTGCTGCCAGATGAGCCTGCTGTCAGCGTGTAGTTCACAGGCTGCATTTACACTGTGTACCTGGAGAATCCCACATGTGGCAAAGCAACCACTGATATGAAACTGAAAAAACATGATTTGCTAATTTACAACTAATAATTAAAAGGGCCTGTCAGGGAGCCAAGCTTCCTCAGCATGTGTTTAACATTACTTCTGAGAAGGTCATTGCTGACTTCTCTGGGAAGGGAGTTCCGGAGAGGGTACAGTAAGTGCACAGAGTTTAAATGAGCAGCCCCGGCGCAGACATTTCACAGTCTTCAGGGATGCACAAACAATTCTGCCTTGGCTGTGCAGAAACAATGCCCTGTATTCACAAAGACTACAGGAACTTCAATATTGTGCAGAGGGGAGGCGGGGGTGAGGGAAGTCTTGAAATGCGGATAAATTGGTATTCACCAAGTCCCATTCCTTAATTTACAACAGTCTTTAACTTCGGAGGCAATTGCCAAGGTGCTCATAAAAAGAGAAATGATGAATATTCAGGATGTCTTCTGAATCCATTAGGTTACTGAGGATGAGGTCTCCATATGTATAACTTCAGCTGTTTTCACATGCTGGTAGAGAGAGTGCCAAGATGGCGTCAGGAAGAAAAATGGCTCCTGAAGTTGCCAATGAGGAGAGAGAAAAGAGCAAAAAAGAAAGTGTATATCAAGTGCATGGAAATGAAAATTTGTTTAAGTACAGTAATTCAACCAAAATGCGCACTGCATGGCACGGCTCTCTGGCACAGCCAGCTCCGTGGACAGGTGTGCTAGTTAGCACTGAGCCACCGTCTAGTTAAAAGCAGTCACTGAATGGTTTTCTTTTTCTTCACCATCCCCTCCAAGGAGCTTGGAAAGTGTGACTGAACTCAACCTCAGGATGAGGAAAGGCTCAAGAGGGAAAGCTCAACCAGTAGAGGCTGAGACAAGCAATAAGTGCTTGGCCCTAGGTGAGGAGCCAGTTGATGAGGTACCAGGCTTTCTCCTTTATCTTCTTCCCCTTTCCCCTCCTTGACAACATTTCCAACAGCCTAGATAAGGTATGAGAGGTGCTTGCAATCACAGTTGGTAACTGATGAGGAAAACATGCTGTCCAGCTCTTACAACCCAGAAAATAATGTCTCCTGGATGCCATGAATCATGGAGGATCACAGGCCGTTAATCACCAGAAGGTGGAAGGGACGAGTTTAAAGCCATGTGTACCAAATGTAAATGTTTCTCTCAGGCATGATTCATCTTGCTTTCTCAGGGAGGAATCACAAGGGTTAGAAGAATAAATAATGCCAGAGCCTCCTGAGTTCAGCTGGTAGCAGGGCCAACCCTCCTATTTAGAAGGGGAAGCTTTGGCCACAGGAGGTGTGCATTGCAGCAGCTGGTACAGGGACATGTAACAGTGACATTCCTTTGGTCCATCAGGTTTTCCATAAGAGACTTTGTATAGATCCACTGGGATTCACAGCAAAAGCAGAAGGCTTATAAACAACTGTCCCTGTCTCTTGGGTTTGTCTATATCCTAATTTGGCACTTATTTGGATTCAGAGCCTTTCAGGTGCTTGCATGGTGGAACATCCCAAGCTCGGCTTTCTAAAACAAAGGAGCTTACTCTATGAGGTTCTTGCCTATCAGCAATATTGAGTTGTAGTCACCTGATTTTCCAGCTATGACCATAAAATTTGGCAGGCAGAGTGGGGACATAAGGAAAGTTCTCCCTGGGGAAGAAGTGGATAAAAATGTATTTATGTTTGCTATTGATCTTAAAGCAAGTAAGAGCAAGCAGCTGATGACTAGATAGTGCATGAGGCTTCACTGCAGTTATCAGCTTATCAAAGATCCATCGCTCTGGAATCATCTGGCATGCGACTTACCCTTCTCCTGCTTCTAAGCAGGGATGCAGGCAGCAGGCTCTGACTCAGAAATGAAAGGTGTACTACCTGCCTATCAAGAATGATTTGATTATACACATGGCTAGTTTAATCATTTGTGTGGCCTTTGGGGCCAGTACACCTGGAGCAAAGCAAGTGGTTGGCTGACTTAGCAAAGTAAACTACAGATTCTCAGACTTGGATTAACTAACAACAGAATTTAAGTTGAGTTCAGTTCAGAGTTTCTCACCCTGCAGTCATTTACAGAACACTTTGTGTCCACATAGCTCAGCTTTCTAGGGAGTTGGGTGCTTTTTAGGACAGTTGTTTTCTCACAAATCACTCAATGTTTCCCATGTGGCACTGATTGTCACTTCTAGTTAGGCCATTCGCAATCTGTAATGGAACGAGCAAAGCACAATTCACAAGAGAGAATACTTCCATCATTAATTCCTGGCATTTATGTTCACCCATGAGTACCTTGCCCAAATGCAAACATGGGCATTTGCAAGGAGAAGAATAAGAACTTGATGAAGGGCTGAACAAACCCCTAAATGAGTGTTTGCAGGAAGTTGTCAAAAAAGAGAAATGTGATATAAACACTCTGGTCCAAAGCATGTGTGTCATAGTATTGTTCTGTGGATGCCTTCCAGAACTGCCTTTCCTCACTGTGCACTCAGTTGCAATCACCAGGAGCACATGCTTCTCCTACTGCTTCTAAGGTTAACATGAATAATGTTCCACAGTCTGTTATTGTGGAAACACCTACAATCATCCTGCAAAAGCAAGCCAAAGAACTATAGCTACACATTAATAAGAGAGAAGCAAGCACAGCATCTCAAAGATGGCAGAATAACACCTCAGCAGTGGCCAACAGGATGAAATAGTTCCAAAAGAGTTTTCCCTGATCTACTGTCAACAGTCATCCCTTATGCAGCACTCTGAGGAGTTCAGCCACACAGTGCATTCTAGGCTCACAGCTGCAGAGACTGTACTGAGGCATTCAGTTCAGCTGGTGAGCCCCAGTCTGTCAGTGGTATGATTAGCCATGGTCTGAAAAGGTAGCCAGCAGTGTCTGCATTCCAAACCACAACTAAGAGTCTCTTTCACAGTTCATTGCATTGCAATGAAAATTAATTTTCCTTCATATTTTTATTCTTGTGAAAAAAAGAAAAAAAAAAAGAAAGAAAAAAAAGAAAAAAGAGAAAGAAAAAGAAAGGAAAAAAAGAAAAGAGAAAAGAGAGAGACTTAGTAGAAGGGAAAATCCACAGGGTACTTAGCTGAAGGATCTCTCTGAAAGCGGCTCTAAGATGGAAGTCTTGTCTGTCATCTCAGCTGCTAAGTAATACTAGTGGTGGGACTCTTGGAAAAATTAGTACAAATTGCATTGCAGAAAGAACGGCTGCAGAGATGTTTCTGTGTACTTTTATGGTTGTGGTGAAGACCAGTGGGCGTTAAACTTGTCTTCAGAGGTATAATTTGGGTAAATATCAACTTTCAAGTCTCCAGTCCCTGAAGTTAAAAGGCAGATTCCCCATCAGCCACTGCCCGGTTTCCAGATCTTGCACTTACTACACTTTGTGCAGGTATTCATGCCACCAAAAGTCATGGCAACCTCTCCAGAAGTGTCTATATTCTCAGTGGTTGGGTACATACTTTGGAAGCTACGATGACTTCCCCAGACCTTTCTTCCTCAGGCAAAATGAAAAGCACCACTTAAAAACAGAAACCTCTATATATCTTGTCCTACTATGAATAAAAGTTTTATTTATTTTTCTGCTTTCTTCTATCTAAAGAAGCAACAATCTATGTGAGTTATTGTACACACTGGACACTGCCAGTCAGGACAAGACTGTTATCCTGTTCCCTGTATATTTCTTAGCATCTACTGCTTTTGTTTAGGGCATCCACAGCTCCAGTCCTAGAAAGTAATTTTGCACAATTGCCTGCGATTAAGCACAATGAAAAGGCCCAAATCACTTAGAGATTGTCAGCACTGGTTCTGGCATCCAACACTCTCATTTCTCTGTTATAGGGGATTTACATCCAAGCATCTGTATGAAAATGAACGTAGGACTCCAAGACCAACAGAATCAGAAGACTACATTTTTGTGCATTTCTACTTCACACCAGCCGCAGTAGTGGACACTTACCACACTGTAGTGTCAATGTGCTCCAGCACTGACAACTCTTGGGAAGACTTACTGTACTAAGCCTCATGATCTTCCATGCCATTTTCCACATCTCAGTTGGTTTCACTGTTAAGTGGAGAGACGCTTAAGAATGAACTGCAAAGGACCATCTGAGCTGCTTCACGTGGATGAAGGTCAGGCCATCCTCCTGTTAGGATTTCAGTCTCTGGATTTAGGGGTTTTGTTTTCAACAAACTTAACTTATTATACGACAAAGTCATCTATTCAAATGCAACAGGCTTAAACATTTTCTTTCTTCTAACAGCAGAACTTCATTCACTCCAATGGAATTGCATTTGGTTTACACAGGTGTGAGGGGGAAATCAAGTAGCATATAGAAATGTTTTCATTTGAAATATTTTTGGAAAAGAGGGGTAAAAAACCTGCTTTTAGACCAATGCAAACATTTTCATGGAAATTTTCATTAGGGTTAAAATTTTCTGGACAAAAACGAAATGATTTTATATTTTTTTTTTCCAGTAAAATAGTTTGATATTCAAAAATCCCGCAAACATTAAATGGAAATCTAAATATTTTCACAAAAATTTTAATTGTATTTTTAAAGCTCTTGGTTTCCACTTTTTTTTTTTTTAATCAAGAACTGAGGTCTTTTATTAAAAATACTTAGAAAAACTAACTTCTTTTTTTTTTTCTCCAAAATGTCCCATAACCACTTGTATTTAATGAGGTTTAATAGATGGATTATAAAAGGTATGAATATGAAACAAGCAAAAAATTATCACAACTGAGCTTGACAGATAAACTGTGGAGGTCAGCGTACATGAAAGTCAGGACGAACGCGAGTTGTTTAAACTATGCTTTTAAGATGTTTCTGCTAAGATATTTAACAGAGGGGCAAGTGAAGGACAAGGGGAAGGCTTCTCCTTAAGTGAGATTTTACACATCTTGCATAGAACTGAGAAGGAAATTAAAGGAACATGGCAGAAGGTGGGAAGAAGTCCTGTCTCAAGCAATACTCATTTCTGTACACTCTTGGCCCCCTCAAGACACCAGTGCCCTTCTATGATTCAAGAATCATCTATCCCACGTGTTCTAACATTTCATTAGATCATGTCAAGTGAGCTTAATCCAGGCAATAGCAGACTTTTGTGTTCTGCAGTTGTGTGTTTGGTAGTCAGGAATATGGCTTTCCGTGAGAAATTCCAAAAACTTCAGTGCTCAATTTTTCCAAACCCACTGGAAATCTCTTATCTAAGTATTGTGTATGTTTAGGCACCATAAGAGAAATACTCTGGGGCTGGGTAAAGAAAACAGTAGTTAAGCCTGGGTCTCTTTCTCCTCCTTTATAACAGCAGCAAACAGACTACATGCATGCCTTCATTTAAACGTGATTCAGCACAGCAAAGTGCTGAAGTTTCATCCAATGGTAATGCCCTTGCCTAGTAATCCAGAAGAATAAAGAATAAACCACAGAAAATGAAGAATAAGGTCCTGAAAAGGCCTGAAGACACATTTTTCAATACCAGCTCTTCTAAGTGTGAGAAGAAAATTGTGATTCTTATTCACAAACAATTTCTCTAAGAAGATCGTAAGAATTAATAAGGACAATGCACAGTTACACTAGGATAACATAAAGCTTAGTCTGAAAAGGATTCAACACTACACAGCCTTAAGAATATGATTCCTGACAAAGAAGAGGAAGACGACATCTGTTAAGGCAAGGTAAGAGTGAATGGCCTCATCTCAGTTGTATCTGCATGTCACACTCTAGTGTTAACCTAGATGTGCAGGAGCCACATCAACTACGAGCAAATAATGCTGACTGACTGTCTGGGGATCAAAGATCCCTAGAAGGGACAGACCTGGCAGAAATAAGGGATGCCTGAATCTGTTCCTCAGCCTCTTCCTGTACTTTCTGGCAGGGGTGATTTAGGTGATGTCAGAAGCCACAGACTGAGTCAATGTGAGAAGAACAAGAGCAGAGACAAACTGTATGGGAAACAGTTAAAAATAAATGGGAGCTGCATACCTGATGAACAGTTTTGAAACACAGAAGACTTATAATACACTGTAATGTCCCCGAAAGTTTTGTAACATCATCTCAAGAGGCAAGCCATAACTGCTTCACTTGCTTTAGATAGGCCATAGCAAAAAGCACTGAAATCATCACTGAGGTTAACAAGGAAAAAAAAAAAAAAAAAAAGAAAAAAAAGAAAAAGAAAAAAATAACAACAAAAAAGGACATGGGGAAGAAACTGAAAAGGGAAGAAAGGAAATGAGAGTCATCATGCCACCATAGCTGTCCTAGCAGAATGAAAATCCAGAAGACACTTACTTACTTTCAGGGAAAAGAACCAGGAAGGAAGTTTTCAGCAAAATAAGGATAGCAAAAGGGAGGTTAAGCTTCCCCCTGAGCAGAGGGAGAATTTCTTTCATGGGGTCGCTCTCTGAGTCTAACAGGAAGAGACTTAAGAGGTTACATCTGCTATGTTTCCCCAAGAGATGGTTGAGAGCTGACTTGACTGCCCTTCAGGCATCTCCTCAAGGAGACTCGTTTCCCCTATCAGACAGGAGTGTAACAAGGTCTAGTGACTACAAGGCAAAACCAGCAGGATTAAGGCATGCTGCTTATAACAGGGAGTGTGTTCAGTCGCTGCAGCAGCTGCCCTAGACGTGTGACAGATTCTCCCATGGTGTGAGGTCTCTGAATCAAAGCAGCATCTTTTGAAAGACAGGTTTGCACTTAATCTAAAGATAAAAGTTTTTATGCAGGGTTATCAAATGTAAAAGCACGGCTTTTGCTTGACAGGAGTTTAAGTAAGACAACCATAATATAGCTGTTTCTCCTACCTTAAAACCTATAAAACTGCAGAAGAACAAAGCTTTTATTGTCTTTTTGCAAAAGTTGTTGTAATAATCCCTGTTCCACATGAAGGTTTCAGTGCATTTTATGAAACACTAATAAATCCAAATCAGTGTCTCAAATCTGGCAGTTGTTGAAAGTCCAAATCTTCTGGAGCAATGTCTTGCCCCATGAATAGCCTGGAGAAGTGGAGGCTCTGGGGAGGCCTGATAGCAGGTTCTGTTTAGATAGGACAAAGGGAAATGGTTTCAAATTAAAAGATGGGAGATTTAGATTGGATATAAGGAAGAAGTTGTTTACAGTCAGGGTGGTGGGCACTGGCACAGGTTGCCTAGAGAAGAGGTGGGTGTCCCATCCATGAAGACACTCAAAGTCAGGCCCAACAGGGCTCTGAGCTCCTGGTCAAGCTGTAGGTGTCCCTGTTCATTGCAGGGCAGTTGGACCAGATGGTCTTTAAATGTCCTTTCCAACTCAAACAATTCTATGCTTCTATGATTCTTTGAACTACAATCACAATTCAGAAGTATTTAGCGTGTGAGAGCATGAATATATTTCAATATAACAACTCAGAATAGCCACCAATATGTTGTGTTTTACCCAAGCCTCCTGAAACAGGTACAGAAATAGATGTAAGGACAGCAGTAGAAATAGCTGGGAACAAGGGGAAAGAAATATTTAGCCTTTTCAATAAAAAGAGGACTTTTGACTAAGGGTCTAGATCTCATCTGTAATCCAAAAATTCAGAGGCTTGCAATAGATAAGAGACAGAGCAAATCCAAAACTCATCAAAGAAACTTTCACTGCAAAGTACATTGCCTGAACTCCTCTGTAGCCAGCACATTCTCAGTGCTCAGAAGGAGGATCAGCTAATCTCTGGTTCTCCTTAAAGCCTACAAGTGTGAACTCTCCGGTCAGTCTGTCATCCCACTAAAATCAAGTACCAGTTGCAGAGAACTCTTCCTTCAAAGTCAGGTGCCCGCTGCTATGGGGTGGCTTCTTCCCCTGTATTTGGCACTTTGCTCATCAAGGCTCAGTGAGGCTCACACTGCAAGTCTCTCAGTTGGTTATCTTTCCTCCAGCATAGCCTAAGAGGGAAGAACAGCTGTTCTGAGAACACCTTCCCTGAGAGCTATGTGAGATGTGTGGCAGATTTCAAATATCAGATGGTCAAAAGTCCATGAAGACTAAGGATTATATGGCTGAGCCAGGATGCAGTCACAGCCCTGACCCTACAGTCAACACCTATAACTTCTGATGTTCCTGTGCATAAATTGTCCACTGATTAAAGAGAGTTAAGAAGAGTAATCCCCGTGTCATGGCTCTTCTGTGATTACCCACTACGAATTTCTTTGCAGCTTTCTCATAGATCCTTTGTACTTGCCATTAACAAGCCTCACAACATGGAGTGACCTGATTTTCCCCTTCATTTCTTCTGCTTTTTGCTTCTTATTTGGCCTTAGGCTTGTGTCTGGGCAGACTGTGTCTGCCTAGGTATTTTGAAAGATTCTGCATGCTACATTTGCTACTGCAAGCCTCATCATTATTTTTGCTATTAGAGTCATTATTCCATGCTCAGATGCCATGGAAGAAAATGAGGTAGCTGGCAGACAGCCTAATAGATCATAGATTATATACCATCAGAGATGCAAGTAGTACTCACCTTAACATTTTAATACCTTTAAAAGCTGTGATAAATTATCAAGAAAAGTAATATAAAATGTAGGATAAAGTGTGGGCTCAGTTTACTTCAGGCTTTCTACTACGTAGGGACCAAAGAAGAGGTGCAGAGTGGGTGGATCACGTTTTTTATTGCTTGGCTGCAATGTCAAAATTGGATTGGCTTAAAATATTTACGACACGAGAGAAAGAAAATCTGTGAAATACTCAGGACTTAATGTGCGTACGCTTAATGTGCTTCACGTTTTCTTTGGTTGGAGACAGCAGAGTGGGGAATTGAGAATAACTTGTTTACTGCCAAACAGGTCTCAGTAGTACCTATCTTCACTATGTATTAAAAATCACAGCCGGGGCCAGGAATGCCGGGGCTGGAATTAAAGACAAGAACACACAATAACTTTAAGTAATGGCGGAGAGATTTAAATAGCACACATCAGCAGAAAAGAATGGGGAAACCTACAGTACACTGACTTCATTGATACCCCATTTATCAGCAATTACTGACTCCATTAAAGGCAGAGTTTACAGCAGACAGAGAAACAGAGCCTAAAATATGTCCCAACAGATGGACGGAGAGTGTCAGTGATGCCGTATTTCAAAGGCATCTGCAACTTTGTTATCATTGTACATGGAGTCAGAAAGACAGCGAAAAACACTGGAGTAAGGGCCAGCAAATGATTTACTTGACCCTGCATGGGCAGAACTGACAGCAAAAACCTCATTAATTCCTCAGGTCATTCTGGAAGACATTAATTTGGTTTGGACTGGGGACGAGGGGAGATTTTCCAGACATACACCAGGAATTATGAAATCTCTATAGCCAGAGGAAAGTATGTCCAAATCACTTTCTGCATAAATCAAGCTGACTTTCTGAAGAAGGATAATATGCCTAATCAGGGGAGTTATGGAACTTCTTGTACTTATTAGACAGAAAATAAAACAGTATATTATTTGATAATCAACTTGGGGAAGATTTTTTTTTTTCCTCTTTTGCTCTTGCCAGAGAAGAGCTGGAAGAAAAGTCTCTGATGTGTGAATAGCTGTGCGTGCTGTGATGGTATTCGTGTGTTCACAAAGTGATATGTGGGTATGCACATGTATTTATATACATAATATATGTGTCTAATTTTACTCAGCCTGCTGTATCGATGCACCTTTTGGCCTTTTACCTTCATGCTGTAGAATGCCAAGGACCATCACCTTCCCTCTCTGACACTTTAGCTCTCACTCACCATCAGTGAGAGGCAGGGGGCCAGCAAGGCTGAGTTGCTCCTCACACCACACTTCTGTAGTCCCTCTCCACCAGCACTGATGGGACCATCGCTTTATGGACAGATCAAAACCAACTCTGTCCTGCAGGACACCATGGGGTGAATAGGAGTCCCCCTCTGCAAGTAGGGGGGAGATTCAACTAGGTGTCCCAATTCTCATGGTGGGGAGCTCCAGAGCCAACAGCCATTGGAGCCCCTACAAATAGCCAGGAGCTGCAAGCTCCCTCCCCCCCCCAACTCCCTACCATAGATGCTTTCCAGTGCTTATACATAAGCCCTCCTGCACAGGGTATCTTCCTCTGTACAAGATGCATTCATCATGTTTAGAGAAGGGTTATCTCTCCCTGAAAAGAACATGCATTAGTACTTTTTACTCATTCAACACTGGACACTCCCTATCAACAACAGCCTGCCGAAAGGGGAGAAAGAGGTGAATTAATCACGGGAAGAGACAATTTAAAGGAGTTTGGCTATAAAACAGAGTTCATTAGGAGGCCATAATGTATTACGGACTAACAAGCTGCAATTTCCCCACCTTTGCCAACCTAGTCAACAATAAACAGTGCTAATTGCATTGACACCAAGCTCTAGGATGGCTGCTGACCCTCTTTTAACTACTTCCACAGAGCACAAAAAGTCACACAGCATGTTAATTTGTCTATTGTAAATACAAGTCCTCTTTCAAGATGCTTAGCTTTTTATCTTCTCAGACTGAGAGAACAGTATTAAGTGCTCTGCAGTATTCACTGCAGAGATGCAATTATAATAATAATCATGTTAACTGGCCCTAGCATGGTAATTAGAGATCTCAAATCCCACTACAACTGTGCATGGTATAGAATCAAAGAATCACTAAGGATGGAAAAGACTTCTAAGATCATTTGCTCCAGCCATCCACCCATCCCCACCATGCCCATTAACCATGTCCCTTAGTTCCACATCTCCATGGTCCTTGCACACCTCCATGGACAGTGCCTCCTCCACCTCCCTGGGCGGCCTCACCACTGCCTCACCACTCTTTCTGAGAATAAATATTTCCTGATATCCAACCTGAACCTCATTTGGCTCACCTTGAGGCCATTGCCTCTCATCCTATCACTCCAGAGAGCATATCACTATAGGCATAGAACCAAGTGAACGCTGGCTGGGAGCACAGCACAAGACCACTTTTCCCTTTCCATCCTCCAGAATATGGAAGTATCCATTTCCCCTGCTTCTTCTAATTTGTTTAAAATACATTACACAGCTTATTAACTCTTTTTCCTGGTTTTCTCTCAATTTTTGTTTTATATTATTAACAAGCAAAACACTCCATGGAAGATACTGACCCTGTAGAGGATTAGTTTGGGGGCAGGGGGGCTAGAACTAAATGGTCTTAAAGATCCCTTCCAACATAAACCATTCTATGATTCTATGAATATATTCTAAGGTTAAATTACAGTCTGGTTCTTCAGTGGGATGTCAGCTTGTGACCTTATCTCTATGCTGAATGCTAGAATCTATACAACAAGTATTTCATTTGAGAAGCCGCTGCTTCTCATCAACTACATCACCACATGAGGCAACTCAGCCAAAGAGCCTCGTGTGTTTGCCCATCACATGCATGTTTCTGCTGGCCAAGGCTGCGTGCTTGGTAAATGGTGAGAGGAGGGCATGCCCAGCAGCCTGCAGCCCCAGCAGCAGGCAGCTGTGAGAAGGCAAATAGCCTTCTGGTATGAGGAACAAATTACCATGTACAAATAATATTCCTTTATTAAATCGATGTCCATTTAAAAACACAAGTAAAACTAATCTAGGGATGAATTTTGGATGTTTCATCCCAGGAGGTGTCTAAGGCCAGGTTGGATGAGGCTCTGGGGAGCCTGTACTGGTGGGGAGAAAGCTCTGCCCACAGTTGGGGGTTGGAACTAGGTGGGCTTTGAGATCTTTTCAAACCTGAACCATTCTGTGATTCTAAGATGTCCACGTGAACTCAGACTGTCTCTCTAGTGATGCAAAGGGTTTGGAAATAAAAGTGAAGTATACATAGGACCAGCTTACATGAGCATACTGACAGAAACCATCCTCGGTACAAATGAAAATCAGACAACAGGAAGGAATTGTTCAGCCATGAAAATTCACTGCTGGAATCCAGCAAAACATCTGAAAGCAAATGGCCCTGTTTTAAATAAAAAATGTGGTTATTCAGATATTACCAAATGCACTTTCCCCTATTCTCTGCACTCTTTATTCTCTTTTATTTTTTCTCCCCTTCTCACCCTTTTCCCTTCCCCACCTCTATCAGAATGAGGACTGAACTACTTTCAGTTTGTTTTCCATTCAATTCCTGTTCAATTTTACTTTCAGATTCTCATGCTCAACACAATACTGAAAAAACTAAGCTGAAAATACAGTAATAACATGTTTGCTTGTTGCTCTTGTTTTTAAATATTTCCCCGGGGATTTGTAACAAATCATAAAAAATGTTTTCTACTGGTCTTAAATATTGTAAAAGCTTATTTAATTTAATCAAAACTTAAATATTAAGCCAAGCTTCATTGCACAATGTGTTCCTTTAATGGAAAAAGCTAATGAAAAACACACTAGGCCAAATTCGCTCTATTTTCTTCACCGGGGAGATGCTTGCTCCTTTATTACCGAGGATCATTTGTTTTGCTTCATTTTGCTGGGAACAGCCTGCAAATCTGTATTATCAGACAGTGTTCTGCACATATTTTTCACGGTTATTCTGAAAGCATTTTGTCCCCATTTCTACCCCTGGAACAGCTTTTTTTGTTGGGTTTTGTTTTTTGGAATGTGAATCTCGGCTGGATGACTCACTGGGACACTAACTTTATCTTCATCTGTTTTTACAGTAATTGGACTGGAGCAATTTCTGTAGCTGCGTCTGAGGCTGTTTCCCGCTTTGAACTCACCACTCACACTGACATCTGTTAATTTTAGTGATTACACAAACGAGACACCGGCCAGTAAAATTGCTGTAGTCAAACACATGGCTCCGATCCAAGTCTCTCTCGCTTTATCTTCAGCAGAACTGCTGCTTCACGCCATGAATGAACTACAATCAAATAAAAATATTCGCCACAACAGCTTGTCAGCAGCACAACATGCAGTGTTGCTTCCTTTGCTGCAGGGCTTGGGATTTCATGGTGCTACGTTCTGCCTACGAATGCCTGAAAGGCTCCTATCTGGGTTATAAAAGGACATTTATTCAATGAGGAGGAAAAAAAATAAAAGGAAATCGTTCAGTGTTTCAGTTTTCATTCAGGTAAAATCCCGGTTCAGAAGGGGCAGGGAAGCATGTGCTGAAAATGAAGTGTGTGTGCAAGTCCCACTGAAGCCAGGTAGATTGTAAGCATATGCTGAAATGCTTATTTAAATTGGGCCCTTAATTATTATGTGCTAGGAGATTGAACTATGCTTCGTATTATTTTCATACATCTATATTTATAGATGTGTGGGTGGGTGGGTGTGCACGGATATATGTAAGCTGTTCACTACAGAACATTAAAAATGAAACAAAAAAGAGTCCCCCTCATCCCTTCTCCTGAAGTGACAGATTATTTGATGGTTTTGACAAGTGAGACTTTAACATTTGGTTGAAACAGCCTTTTTTTTTTTTTTTTTTTCATAGGAAGAAAAATGAGTCTGGCCTCATTTTTACTTGCTTTTCTGGCACAGTACGCAGCTTGTGCATCACTGCTGCCAGGATCCCAGCCCATCCTTGCACATCTCACTCAGGTGGAGTGCATCTCAGCTCGCATTTGTTCTGTGTTTTAACAACACAGCTGTCATTTTAACTTATACTCTTCTCCAATCCCATCAGTTGTTCCCATCATTTATGTGTATCAAGTTTAAAGTGTGTATCATGTTAAAGTACTGTTTGCCTAACAGTGGATTTTCTCCATGATATATCTCAGTCCCATCAGTTTATAAAGGGAGTAGCTCTGCAGAGCTCTATCTAATGATACCACTGGCCTGTACCCTTCCAAGACAAGCTGGTGTTCCTGATATTGTGCAAATGCAGGAAACTAATGAAATGCAGAGGTTGGGGGGAGGATTAATAAAAGTTCTCAAATCCACAAGTTCAAAAACCATTTTATAGACCATCAGATGTAAGGTAAGGAAAAAAATGAATGCTTTCAGGAGGTATTTGATTTAAAGGGGGCAAGATGTTTGGCTCCAAGCAAGAAGGAGCAGGCACGAGAGAAACAGTGTGGACTCTCCCAAGGAAGGGATGGAAACATAGTCCAGGAGAGCAGCCCACCAGTAGGAAATGAGGGAAGGTGAAGCAGCTCCTGAGGGGTTTTGCAAGGCAGGAAAGTGGTTTTGAACTGAATTCAGCAGTGGATAAGAAGGTGACAGGAGATGGGAGCAACATGAATGAAAAATAGTTCAGCCACAAATTTTGTATGCATTAAAGTTCCAAGAAAAGGGTTGTTTTGTTTTGTTTTGTTTTCCCTGATCTTATTAAAATAAAACACACAAGAAAGAAAGAAAGAAAGAAAGAAAGAAAGAAAGAAAGAAAGAAAGAAAGAAAGAAAGAAAGAAAGAAAGAAAGAAAGAAAGAAAGAAAGAAAGAAAGAAAGAAAGAAAGAAAGTTTGTAATTGCTGATGTGTGAATTCTTGGCAAGCTATTGCTTATAAGTTAATGACAGATCTGCCAGCAAGAAACAGCCAGACTCAGAAATTTTTGAGCTCCTTGTGAGCAGAGAATCACAGAATCATAAAGTCTGGAAAAGACCACTACGATCACCTAGTCCAGTTGTCCACCCATCACCAATACTGCCCCAATAACCCATGTTCTTCGGTGCCACATCTCCACGGTTCTTGAACACCTCCAGGGCTGGTGACTCCACCACCTCCCTGGGCAGCCTGTGCCACTGCCTTTCCACTCCTTCATTTTTCCTGATAACCAGCCTGAATTTCCCCTAGTGCAACTTGAAGCCATTCCCTCTCATCCTATTATATCTAGCATGCATTTGAGGACTACACCTCCTAGCTGGGATCCATTGCATCCCATTCAGAGACAGCGCAGAACAGAAGGGTAAGAGAAGCACAGAAATGTTAGCATTACAAATTTCATTAGCAACAGAGCTGGGGAAATGTCTCCATCTCAGGCTCTTGCACAGGACATGTCCACCAGGGGAGGTTGCACACTGGGACCTGCATCCTCCAAGACTTGGGAAAGGAAAACAACCAAAGACACATGGAAAGTGAACAACAATGAATGTATTTGCTTATTCTCCACCTCCCTGCTTCCAAGGTAACTGTTCTCCTGGTCGTGCTTCAAAGATCTGCCTCATTCACCCTGCGTGCAAATGGGCTCAACAGCAGGGACATAAAGACTGTGCTCTTTCTGCTCACCTCTGCACCCAGAGGTAGGGAATGCTTGTTTGAAGAGAGATGCTACATACCACCACCTAGTGAATTAGAAGTCATGAAGAAAGAACAAGGCAGGAAAAAATAAATAACTAAATAAATAAATAAATAAAGATTTCTGTTTGCAAAGACAGTCCTGGAGCAAAGGTGAGGATGCCAGGACTTCTGGGTTCTGCAGCTGCCCCTAGCAGACTTCTTGCTAACTTTGTCCACTTTTAGCATTTGCAGTTGCCACCAATTCCCATAAATACATCTCCCACAAAAGGCACAGCACCCAAAGCCCAGCTCCAGCCCTCTTACCCAACATGTAAGAAATTTGTGTTGCCGTTAGGTTTCATCACAGCTGGACTCAGTTGGGACGCTCAGCAGAACCCTCAAGCCAGTCAGTTCAGCTATTTTGTTGCGCTTAGCATGCAAAAGGCAAATGGCTGCAGGAATGTTTTATGTTTCTGTTCCATCCCCGAAGTTTCCTGTTGTTTAGAAAACCTCCTGGATACAAGGGAGATAAATTATTGATATGCCAGCCTTGGGAAGGAAAAAGCAAGGCAAGGTTAGAAAAAGGGAAGGGACCTTTGTCTGGTGTAAACTGTATAAAAAGCAGGACATTTGGTTCCCAGGGAGCTGTACACAGTAACAAGAAATCAGGCTAACACAGTCTGATGTTTATAAACTGCTAATCACAGTGATTCAGTGCACATCTCTGGTTTTGCTGTGTGCACAGGAGCCGGCACCATTTTCCCAACCACTGGTACCACCTCCAGGCTGGCTCAGCTATGACCGTGTGTACAAGAGACACATAAAGTGGGGATGTTTGTGAAGAACAGCCATCTAGCCACACACAGAAATAACCTGAAGCAGAATCAGTCTGGAAAATGAATTTTCCAACTGCCCTCCATCAAGTGCATCCGACTGACACAACACCACCGTACCCTCAGCAGTAAGAATGGGAGCTTAGGAATCCACCCACATACGTGGCACAGACTCTCATGTACGGTTTGATTAGTCCCATCAGCTGGGACATTGCTCTTCTGCATGATTAATGTCTGTGGGTTTGTACCATCGGTATCTTCCTACTTCTCTAAAGCTTCTATATATGGCTCACCACCAGCCACTTCCCCCTCAGCTGTGCACACTGAAGGCAGTTGGGAAAGTTGCAAAAACAATGGTTCACTCTTCCATGTAATTATGTCCTCACTGTTCTTAGAAAGTTGAGAGTCACGCTCTAAAACAGTACAGCATAGTGGTGGGTACCTGCAGCACTCACAGTGTCTCACCACCAAGTCTCTGAGCCAAGTGCAGGACACAAAAAGAGGACGCACTGTGGTGCTGAGTTTCTTCAACGAGATCATCACTATTCTCTCTTAGTTTTGGAAAGGTGAAAATAGAAATAAGGCAGAGATGTTTATGACTGATGGTCATAGATGGGATGGAGAATAACTTAAGGACATTGGTTGCCGGGAGAGAGAAGCAAAGGAGTGGTCTTTCAGTTCACTTGAAAAACCAAACAAGAAAGGAGCACGAAGGGGAAGGACTGCCTGAAATGGACCTGAAATGTGTTTTGCTTTGGGGTTAGGGTGTTTTGTTTCGTAAAACTGAAAAACTGGAGGGAAATTAAGTTTGAGCTGAAGGCTGTATTTTCGTTCCTTCTTGAGCTTTTAGTGTCATTCTCAAGAAGTTTCAATAAAACTGAAGTAAATCTGAAGCGAACATTGGTTCTGAATAATGTTAATGAAAGGCTGTCTTTAAAATGTCAACATCAAATGTTTCAACGTCTTCGGACTTGATCTAACTACAACAATTCATTTTCCCTTACAGCAATTTTGTATTTATCCTAAATATGTGTTCACCAGTGGAAAAAAATAAATGCGGCTGAAAATTGTTACCCTGCATTATTTACCAGTACAAATTTTCACATGAAAAAATCTTGCCAAATATAAATGTTATCCAGAAAAAAAAAAAAAAAAAAGGATTTGATTGGATGCAGCTACTAAGGATGGACAGGGTCAGAAAATGCCATGACCTCCCTAAATTTGACAGTTGGCAGCAGCGAATGGAAACCTCCTCCTGTAATAGGATAAAAGATGATTTAGGACTGCATTGGGCTCCAAGTCTGTGAGTAAGCTAAGGAGCTCCTGTGACAACACAAAAACAGGCTGCTTAAAAGATAATAACAGCTGGTCAAGAGATTTCAACATTTTTCTCTGCTTTTTCTACTCAGCATTTCATTTGCTTGTTGGTTAAAAATAAGGCAAATACACATCAGTACTGAGTTTCATCATCTTCTCAGAGATTGCCTTAATAATTCTAAGAATGTTTTAGAATTCTTTCATACTAAATCATTTTAGTGTGTTTGCATACATAAAGCAAGAGCAAGTAAAAATGTGCAGATTCAACCAAGTTCAACCAAATACCTTATTAGACTTTTTTTTCCCACAGTAATATTGCATATTGTCACAATAGAATCATTAAGGTTAGACAAGATCACTAAGACCATCATATCCAACTGCAAACCCATCTCCACCATGTCCATTAACCCATGTCCCTCAGTGCCACATCTACATGGTTCTTGAACACCTCTAGGGACGGTGACTCCACCACCTCCTGGTGTAGCTTTCTTCAATGTCCCACCTTTCTCTTACTCTTTCTGAAAAGAAGTTTTTCCTAATATTCAACCTGAGTCTCCCCTGGCACAGTTTGAGGTCATTCCCCCTTGTGCTATTATTGTCACCTGGGAGAAGAGGCTGACACCCACCTCAACGCAACCTCCTTTGAGGTAGCTGTGGAGAGCAATAAGATTGGGGGGAGTTGCCATCTTTTTCCTTCTTGGTTTCCTCTTTATTGGATAAGAAGAAATCCATAGGGAGAGAGATTTCTTATGCAGCAACTGCCTCCACCGAGTCAAAGAATATCCCCTTGCACTGCTGGGATGGAGTAACCAGCCAGCAAGGCCAGCACTCATCACAAACACTAAACATTCTCCAACACTTCCAACCATAAACGCTCAAAGAGCTAGACTGATTTGGCCAGCATCTGTGAACCCAGTGTAGATGTAATGGGACAAACCATAGCAGCCTTCCTGCAGCTTGCCCAAGGCTCTGCCCCCTCACCACCTCCCGGCTGTGGGGACTGACCCTCTGTCCCCTGAAACTAGCTGGGGCTGGCCCAGGCCCCCCAGCAAGGCCTCCCACTGAGCAAACAGAACCAGGAGAGATGGGCCAAGAGCAGCCACTCCTCCTGATGAAGATAAATGGCGTGGCGAAGATCAGCAGACTATCTGGTGCGTCCATCACCTGCCACTCGATTAGCCATAACGAGCTCTGGATGAGCCTGCACGGAGGAGTTGTGCTGTTAATTCGTTGGGCTGCTCAAGCCTAAAGACCACAGAGGAGGCAGCAGAAGCACCGTTGAGCATACCTAGCAAATCCACAGAGATAGCAGCCATTAATTAACTCTGTGTGTTTATTTGGAAGGACAGCCATGCAGGGGATGAGATTTAGCCCTTGGAATCCAGCACATTTGGTTTCGCACCTCATCCTCCCCAGCAGCTTTTCTCAGGGATTTCAGAGCCATTTCTGGAACAACTGTCGTTATTTCTGCATTTCCATTTTAGCCTTGCCCCCCAGTTTTTGGTGCACAGTATGACTTGCCTCTCTGCTGTGAGGTTGCCGTATATTCAGCAGAGATTTCCAGCTTGGCCCTGCAGTAGGACCCCACAGTAGTCCTGGAATACTTTCTAGAGCAACACAGCAGCAACTGTCAACCACAAACTGTGCTCAGACCAGAGCAGCACAAGCATGTCTCAGAGAGCTGGCAGTAAGGGTGGGAGAATTCAAGCCCAGGGAAATTCCAGTGCACAGATACACAAGAGAGAGCACACAGGTCTGAATGTATCTGGCATGTAGACAGCAGAGGCAAGCTTATCTCTTGCATTTTATAATGAGAAGGTGATGGGCCAGATCTCCAAAGGTATTTAGGTGCTTCGACATTTAACCTCCCACTGATTTCAGTGGGAGGCCCACAAGGAAATTAAGCATCTAATTATGCTAGGGGTCTGGCCCTTGAGCTCTGCTTTCCCAAGCTGTTTATCTCTCCTTCATTTATTGCTGCCCATGAAGCCACCTCAGTAGGGCCAGTTAGTGCTGAGAGACCCTGACCCCAGTCTCTTGGCCCACCTTCAGCTCAAAAATGTCTGTACACAGCTACATTCATTCCCCACCCACAGTGGTACACACTCAGCTGTGGATACAGGAGAAAAGAATAGGGACAACAGAACAGTGGCACAGGAAAAGGGTAAAGTGTCATTACAGTAGATGGTGTTTAGCATGAGTTTGCCCATGGTAAGCAGGTATAAACGCACATCATGTTCACATCCCTTCTTCACAAAGCATCTTTGGCAGTTCTGATGGCAGAAAGTGTGCAGCCTTAATAATGCAGTTATCACAGAGCCCTCACAATGCAGGGAAAGGCAGGAAGCAGAAAATTTCCCCAAGCAGATGGAAAAGTCATACAAACTTGAGCAAATGTCAGAGGGCATCTTCTACCCCTGGTTACTTTCACTGAGAAGCCACGTATAAACTCTACTTAAAGTCCCCTGGCCACCCCAGAACCAGTGAGGCATGTGACATCAGAAGTATAAACATCTCCTCTCCCTCCTTAACACCATAAAATCGTACAATGTTTGAGTTGGAACACAACCAATAAGGGGTCCATCTGATCCAACACCCCTGCAACAAACAAGGACACTTACAGCTAGAGTAGATTGCTCAGATCCCATCCAGTCTGACCTTGAATGTCTCCAGGGATAGAGCATCCGCCACCTCTCTGGGCAACCTGTGTCAGTGCCTCACCTCTCTGACTGTAAACAACTTCTTCCTTATATCCAATCTGAATCTCCCCTCCTTTAGTTTGAAACCATTTCCCCTTGTCCTGTCACAACAAACCCTGCAAAATAGTCTGTCTCCTTCTTTCTTACAGCCCCCATACCCCCCCCCAGCCCCCACCTTCCCCTTTAGATACTGAAAGGCTGCTCTCAAGGTCTCCCTGGAGTCTTCTCTTCTTCAGGCTGAATAGCACTCCTCCACTGGGTAACCATCAATGGTTAATTTGACTGGTGATCTGGTGGCCCCTTGACTCATTCAAAGACATTATGGCCATCCCCCTGTCTTTATGGCTGTGGTGGCTCTGGTTGCTCCCAACCAGCTTCCACAAGTGGGTGGTGAACCTCCCAGGCTGAGCATGGCTAACACAGAAAGAAAAGAGAATTTTCCCTCAAGGAGTGTTGGCCACCCTCTTGTAGGGTTGTAGAGAAATCCCCCACACCACGCAGGAATGTGCCTCAAATCACTGCCAAGTTCTTCACAACTGCTTTGAAACAAGTAAAGTCTGGCAGCAAATTTTGATAGTGGGCCCTACGTGGTGTATCAGCATCTGTGATTTCAGAGACAGTCGCATTAAGGGACAGGCAAAACTGAAAAATATCAAAGCTTTTTCTATGGCAGAGATTGCAGCTGAGGTCTATTGCTAATCATGTCACTGGTCCCTACAGCTGGATGGTTTCCTACTTCCAGCAATGGCCAAGAAGTGTTCATGTCTACCAAAATTATATCGCAGAACATTAGAGAATAAATTCACTTCTTGTGAAATAGAGGTCAGTAGAGTTACACCAGGGAGGAATTTGGATGGAGATACCTGCACTTTTATACTATATTTTATATAGTAAAAATATTTTGGGTGGACAGGGAACTGTAAGAGGCTTATAAATGCAAAAAGGAAAAAAAAAAAAAAAAAAGAAAGAAAGAAAGAAACGGTGCTGCTCCCCCGCAGCCTCCTAAAAATAGCAAATTACACACCTAATAAATGTATCAGCAGCCCATGAAATTGACAGCCTGAAATTGAAGAACAGAACCATTTTGTTTGGAGAAATAGTCTTTAAGAGTGTGGAGGTGAATTAGAAAAATAGCAACTGACATTAAGAGTGTAAGATTAATTTGCCTGAGCTTTAATTGAGACAGCCTGAATGAGCCAGGAAAAGAGAAAAAGAGAGGGAGAGGATCCCAGCTCTGTCTGGCTCCATAGAAACTCCACCTACCATGTCCTTTCAGCTGGAGCTCGAGTTACAACATTACATCATCCCAAAAACGTCCCTTTGGCTGATAATTCCCTGGGAGCCGGACACAGATGCTGCAGCCGCTGGGGGTAGATGCACTCTTTTTGGTTTTCTGGTGTGGGGACAGGCCGAGGGCCACCCTTGGAGACCCTTCAGAACTCTGCTGAGAGCCTGGGGACAGCCATGGGGGTGATGTCCACACCATCCCAGGCCAGCAGGAGCCGTTCCTGCTGCAGCTCTCCCCTCGCTGCCAGGGGTGGGTGGAAGATATTATTTATATTTCAGAGCAGACCCGTGTAATCTGCAAACCCTGAAATCCCGAAGCCTGTAAAAGCATTAAGCAGGCCATCCTGACCATGAGCCTCGCTCAAGTTTCCTGGCTGAAACAAGAAAGTCCTTCTCGTAAGCAAGGAATAAGCTCTTGCACAGGCAATATTTCAAAAGCCTTGCTACTACTGAGTAAATAAATGTGCGTAGCAGATACAATAAACATTTTCTTCTGTTCTGAAATCAGATCTGCAGATCCCAAATCCCCCTGTGCTGTGCAGACTGTAATTACAGGATATGTTAAATTTTCTTTATAGCCAGCCCTGATGGTTGTTAAGTGACCGCACCGCCCAGTACAGCACCCCTCTCTGGTCTGCTACCATTCATAATGAAAACCAGATGTTTGTTTAAAGTTAATAATCAATACAGCACTCATCCCAAGTCAAGTAGGGCTAAACATTTGCTTAGAAAAGCCATGTCAGAGCTGCGATAAGCAGGGGCTCAGTGCGGCACGCTGCTTCGGACCCTGCTGGGGCGTGAGATAAACCATGCAAATTCCAGAGAGTGGGTGCTGACGGGGGGGGGGAGAGAGGTTGGGCTGAGCCTCTCTGAGGAACCAGAGCAAGGAAATTACATGAAGATCCTTCCAGCCTCAGGACCCCTGTTCCCAGCTTATGTGCTCCTGGAAGCCAGAGCCACCACCTCCCAGCCTGGCTCCACACCCATTTGCAGGGTGCACATCCAAGCAGGAGAGCTCAGCACCACAACAGGTCCTCCTGCCACCCAGGGGTCCCCCCAAGAGGAGGCAAGTCCACTGTTCCTTTGTTCATATGGTTGGGCATGGCATCGTCAGGAAGGCTTGTGGTCTTCCTGAACCATAGCATAATAACAGAGCACATCGTGCCTATCAAATGAGAAGTCGTACCTTAGGAGAGCTCTTAGGAGCGTGGTGTCCAAAATGAATAAGGATATATGCAAAGAAGGGAGTACTAAGCAACTGAAAGCCACAGTGATGTGAGATGTCGAGCACTCCCAGATCACCACAAAGGTAACAACAGCTGATGAAGAAGATGGAACTCAGCAGCACACTGTTGTCTACTGAAGTCAAGGCAAGTTTTCCAATCTTTATAAATCCCAGGTTAGACTGCAAATGCTTACAGCCCCTTACTGCTGGGCTGGGCAGTGAGACAGATAAACTGGTAGATGTGCTTCTCAAGTGGTCCACACAGCTTCTCATAGCTCACAGTGTTTGTGCCTTCCCTTCAGCAAAGGGATGGAAGAGCACTGGGGATGCTGGTGGAAACCTCCAGATAGAGGTCCTATCTGCCCAGCCCAGATGTTTTTCAAATGTCTCAGAGATGCCCCAATCCAAAAACAATCTGACATTAATAAAGAGAGAGTGATTCATTGTGTCTCCAACACTATCTTTCACAAACAGCTGGATTAGAAAATCCTTCAAGCTTCCTGAAGGTAAGCACAAATATTTTGATGTGAGCTGTTATTTTTCTCCACTATTTGTTGCCCACATCCAACATCCTTGTTGGATGACCTTTGTCACCCAGCCCAAGAGCCTGAACAAGGCAAAGTGGCTCACTTTGGCTAGTCAGCACCCGTTCCCACCTCCACTTCCAACCCTTGCACACAAAGGCCAGACCCTGTCATTTGAGCCTAACCGCAATATCCACCACACCTATTTTCTGTATGGAAATACCATGACAGGATAAGGGAGGCTGAGAGAGTCCTGAGACCTTGCATGTTTCGTGATGGTGAAAGAAGGGAACCTATCTGACCTTTCACGTTTCTTTCTGATGCTTTTTAGCAGCAGAAGCTGAAAGTTTGCCTTTAGCATAACATCATGGCCCACAAATCTTGGCGCAAAATGAACTTTCACTTCACATTCTAGTCTTTTACCAGCAAAAACTAACAGAAGAACTGAGGAGAAGAAACTATGATGAAATGTATTTGAGCCACAGAATCATAGAAGTTTTGGTTAGAAGGGACCTCTAGAGGTCATCTAGTCTGACTTCCCACTTGAAGCAAGACTATCACCAATAACATTTTTCCAAAGCTGTATTTCGGGGCTTGGACTGTGCGATCGCTCTATTCTCTCTTTTTTGTTTCATGTGATTTTTCTGTTTGCGGAGTTTCAAAATCTCTGAATTTTGTTGTATGCAATATCTGCTCCCTTAACTCATCTTAATTCACGTGATTAGGCCAAACAGTTTCCATGGAAATATTTGTGCAGAGAAAGTGGGCAAGCACTAAAACCCTTCCAGGCTTTTCTAAACTAAATAAAAGGCCTTTCTCCCCCAAGCAGGACAGCTACTTAACTGCTGTCCACACTGTCTCTGGCTGTAGGTCCTGCAGCACGTGGGCTAAGATCCAAGAAAGAACAAGAGAACTGCAATTCCTAAGGTGCAGGGCAACTTCCCGGTTTTGCTTTTTATTGTTCAAGTGCAAAAAGGGAGACACGCACAATCAGAAACACCCTTATGCCAGTTCTGCTTGTGTGCTGTGCTGAGTTGTTAACTTCCCTTCTTCCTCGGCACAGAAATCCCCAAGTTAAAGTACTCATTTAGAGTTACCCAGAAAAGCTGAAGATAGATTTGGATCCTGTTGAAAGCTGCTGTTTTGTAACAAGCCAGAACCAACCCTCTTGGCTTAAAAAAAAACAACCCTCCATTCCACTTAAAACAGGTTCAGTAAATGATCTGTGACCAAAAACAAAACCAAGTACTAAAAGCTGGATAAAACTGCCCGTCTCACCTCCAAATTAAATGAATCTGACCTGCACACCATGTACACCAAAGCATTCCTAGAGCTCCGCAGCTCGTGAAAGTATCAAAAAAGGCATTCTATTAGAAAGCAGTCCATTTGAAATCACGTTAATGGTGCGTTTTTCTGAAGTGGATTCATCTGCATTCCCAGATCACCCCACACCCGTGGAGTTACAGTATCCTCCCCAACCCCCATATCATAGAATCATACAGTCATTTGAATTGGAAGAGACCTGTAGAGGTCATCTGGACCAACTCCACTGCAATGAACAGGAACACCTACAGCAGATCAGGTGCTCAGAGCCTCGTCCAGCCCGACTTCAAATGTCTCCAGGGATGGGGTATTCACCACCTTTCTGCACAACCTGTGCCAGTGCCTCACTGCTCTGGATGCCAACATGAAACACCATAGCTGTAGGAGATGCCACCACGAAAGTCTTGGCCTCAGCTGTTCCCCAAGCTGGGTTGCTCCTGGCTCAGCGCTGCACAGCCTCAGCCCTTTCCATGTGTTGCATACAATGCCTACAAGCTGGGCTTCACAGTGCCAAGTTCCCAAGCCTTGACTCCAGAAGTCAAGCCAGTCACTCTGTAATTCTTTCAGAATAACAATCCAGTGGCAAAACAACCCCACCTTTCCTTGGGACTAAAATGCTCAGGTTTGGTTCTTCTTGGCCTGGGCTGAGCACGGTGCTCCAAACACTCTTGGGAAAAGGCAAGGATTACTCTGATCACCAGTGCAGCTGGAACCAGCAGTGTGTGCCTTGCCTAAAATCTTCTTTCCCTGGAAGAGATGCTTTTTTTTTTCTTTCTTCCTTTTTTTTTTACTTTTTTTTTTTTTTTTCTAATTTATTTTGCTTTTCCTTTTCCCTGACTCTACAAGTGATCCTGTTCTTCACTCTCTGCTGTCTTGGCACCTTCCAAGAAAATCTGACACTGAGTAATAGATCCTCTTTTTTTTTTCCCCAAATAATAAATGGAAATACATTTTTGCTGCAGCCTTCCAATCCGCACAGGCGACATTGTCAAAATGCTCTGAACTTTTTTTGGAAGCAGCAGATGACTACAGCTGGTTAGCACAATTATAGCCGTTGTGTAATGCTTGGATCCTCTGTTGTTTCATTCATTCTATTCATCAAATTCTGCGTTATGCTGTGGGGGAAGATCTGCCTGATGGCAAATTTACATTTTTTTTCCTATGTTGCTGTTATTTTTCATAGTTAAAGGGACACTGGCAAGTGACACATCACTTTTTTTATGTCGTTTCAAAAGCTGTTTACACTGTAATTTACAGTATCCTCTTAGAAGCCAGAAGAATGGAGAGCTTGAGCAATGTGGCATTTCTTCACAGTGATTTTTTCTCACCGTGGGCTGCAGGAAGCTCAGACACTTTCTGCTTAGAGTGTATTACAGTGGACTTAAGGACAGAAATTACTAATTTTCACCAGAGGTAGGCAGATATGATCTGAAAATTGTCCCCATTTTTTCAGGCTGAAGGCAAGTGGCCCTTGCAAGAATGGGGCCCAGAGTTGCATTGAGTTCAGTACATATGAAAGGAAACCATGGTTCTGCTGTCCTTAGGGGAGAACAGCCAGGCTAGCTCCAGTGGATTTAGTAGCCTGTGAGTCATCTCAATTCTACCAGTATGATGTCTATGATGGGTTTGTATGCCTGGTCAGGCACTTTCCTGGCTCTTCCTTCAACATCTGTTATAAAGCATACAACACAATCTACATTGTTTCATCAGAGGATCACAATAATATAATGGTCACCAAAGTTGTAATTAAAGCCATCGCTATTTAGAGATTCCACTTCTTTTTCCAGGTAGACAATCAAAACAAGTTCAGTTTTCAAAAACAAAACTTTCCTTCCTCAAAATGCACATTTCTTGAAACCTCTGCAGCACACCAACTTTCTGTATCTCAAGAGTTCCTGTGTTAAAGTGGAGAAATGCATGAAAAATAGTACAATTCTAGAAGGGCTATGAGAAAAAATAATTAAAAAGAAAAAGATGGGTTGGCACTGGAGGAAGAAAAAGGGAAGGAATATATTCTACAGATGGTGTTCCTGATTTTTGCTTCCTCTTTTTGACGTTTCTATATTAAAAATAAACACGTGAACCAAAAATAAGATAGAAGCGTTTTGAGTTTTTGTAGGTCTCCTCTATGTGACTTTCTTTTATAACTCTTTTTCTGTCCTTTCTTGCCATTGTTCAGTCTGTGTACTTATAATTCATCCAAGTAATTAACAAGCACAGTAGAATTGCATGAGACTGCAATAGAAAGTACCTTTAACAAGTACCAGGATTTTCACATGGCCTAGTGGTGGGAAGAAGACTGGTGTCACTCAGAGTCAGCCCCCGGACAACTGAGGATCAGCAAGGCTCAGGTGGATCCTCAACCCAGGGTCCACTTTGCTGTTCCACACAGAGGAGTCATCCCCCACGGTGACAAATAGACGCCAACAGCATTCCCAGGTTCCCATGTAATAAAGATTATTTACGCACCATAGCTGCTAAGTGCTACTAAACACAAAAACAAATGACACTGTAGTCTCAGACCACTAAATTTGTCTCTCCACTGTACATAGCCTTTGCTTTCCCTTTGGCTGCCTTTTTGCTAGCTGTAAATTGCATAATTCATTCTCTTGGTTGTTTTATAGTTCTGTGGTGAAATTCAGATTTATCATCATTAAATATTGTTATCACTGTTTATACAATGATGCAAGCTGTCTGAAATGCGTCTCAGACTCAATACTGACATCTAACCTTGGGAGAAGAAGGGACTCCACAGAGCAACACAGATCACAGCCTGAAAGCCAAGTAACTGGGGTGAAATTGGAGAAAACTGTTGTAATCCTGAAAGTTGAGAGGGTAAGTCATATTGTGTTCAGTCCTGGTTCTTAAAAACAATGGAGCAATGCATAGCTTGTCAAGAAATGGTCCGTTTATGGCCTTTAATATTACCAGTGAGGAGAAAATCACTTCTTTCTCTTGAAGCACAAAGAAACTGAAGATGCTACAGAAGACATTCTATGGGGCCCAATGAGATGCACCCCAGCATTTTGAAAGAGCAGTCTGCCAAGCCACTCTGCATCATATCTGAAAAGTGATGTCTGCCAGGTGAAATGCTCAGTGACTGCAAGAAGGGAAATATCATTCCGATTTTTCAGAAGTGTAGAAATAGATACACTGGGAACTGCAGCCAGTGAGCCTCAGCTCCATGCCTGAGAAGGTAATGGAACAGGTCCTCCCAGAAGTTAAGGCATATGGGGCATGTGGAAGACAAACAGATGATTGGCAACAGCCAACATGATTCCATCAAGAGTAAATTGTGCCTCACTGGTCTAGTGGCCTTCTGTGATAAAGTGGTTATACCAGTGGACAATGGAAAATCTACTGATGCCATCATCTACCTGGATTTCCATAAGCCTTTGACACAGTCACACACAACATCCTTGTTTCTAAAATGGAGAGATACAAATATGGAATAGTATTTGTGGATAAGAAACAATGTGGGTAGTCAAAGAGTTACGATCAATGGCTCAGTGTCCAGGTGGAGATCAGTGATGAGCAGCGTTCCTCAAGGTCAGTACAAGCACTGTTTAATAACTGTATTGATAACATAGACAGGGGAATAAAGAGCACCCTCAGCAAGTTTTCAAACATCAAGCTGAGGTTAGCCCTACTCAATTTAACAACAAGGATTAGCAGGTCTTGAGGAAACTCTCAGTGTTCTGGGCTCTCAGCACTCTCTACTATTGCTGGTTCATAATAATGTCATCATGAAAGATTAAGATGTTGTAGCTCAGCGAAGAGCACTGATAGCACAATAAATCCCTTTGTTGGGGCATTTCCTCTTACTGGTTATCTGTATGGCCACTTCAGGCAGCTCTGAAATTAATTTGAACATTCCTCTAGACACTTATCTCCCCAAAGTGATATTTCCTGGGAATCACTGGGGAAGGAATGAAAACAGAAGAAATACAGCTAAGCCTGAGCACTTAAGACCTGAACGCTGAACGTTAATGCTGTGTAAATCAGGGTGAATTCCACTTTCATCAAGGGAATCACGCCAGTGATGCGCTGTCAGTGAGAGGAGGCTCAGGTGCATGCCCTCTTAGTTTGATTTCCTTCATTCCCTTCTACAAAAAGGGGCCAGGTTCCTGCAAATAGCTACACTTGGCTTTTGGGATATCTCAGGTCTCAGAACAGAGACAAGAGGAGAAACACTTTGCCAAGTATACAAAAGTTTCAGAATTCAGACTTAGTCCCTTCAGATAGAAATTGCAGTCACTGGCAAATACTGACTCAGAACTACTTGAAAGAAACTTGGAAATCACGTGCTCTTGGATCCAATTAACTGTAATGCAGACCTCCTTTCTATTCACAGAATATTCCTTTACTCATGTACAAGTAAGTACAGTTCCTTTCTGAAACCCACTGCATCCAAAAAATAGTAAGACGGGCTATCTGTAGTAAGAAATAAGTGATGAGGAGTGAAGCTGGGGGAGGGAGTAACACAGGGCCACAGACACAGAACAAAATACCATGTTGGAGGAAACCATCTCACAGTGAATACAACCAGCTGGGTGTCTGGATGCTTTGTAAAATTTTATTGTGTAATGCACAGATGATGAGCACAGCTGCAAAGCATCAGGAGTGTTTATCATGATCTCCCAGAGCGTTCTGGGTGTGTTCCCCTTTGACACTATTTATGTAGGCTTAACCTAAGCTGATTTCAATGGAGACATCAAAATTGTTTCAAGGTGCGTCCTATTATACACAGGATAAGTTTGTGGCTTAAGGTTTCTCTCCACTGTCTTCTGTGGTATTTATCAGTATGAAGAGGACAACTGAATGAAGAAGTAGCTGATAGCATCTAGCTAACCGGCTGCTGTTGCTGGAGCAAATAAAAGACATTTTTGGCACTCACACAAGTATTAAAAGGGGGATTAAACAGATTTTTGGGATGGAATTCAGGCTGAACAATCTGTAATCCATCCTTCTGTGCCTCAACATTGCAATGGTCTTCAAGCAATGGGCCTGAATCTTCCCAGCATTACTTATTTTACCTGAATATGGGTCTTTTCCAGCACTGGGGCAGTGTAGGAATAGCACAGCTGAGAATCAGTGTCCTCATGAAGGGTGCTTCATCTACTCGTGCTCCCAGTATTTCATACGTGATCACACGAGACCATAGCATAAGACCAGGCTCTGAGCAACCTCATCTAGCTTTAGGTGTGCCTGCTCACTGCAGAGGAGTTAGACCTGACTGACCTTCAAGGGTCCCTCCCAACTCAAATGACTCTGTGATTCTGTGATCATCCCCCAATGCAATCAGAACATTTACAGGCATCAACATCATCACAACTGTGCCACAGGACACTTACACTTAAATTTAGAGTAGTAGACAAAGGAATAACCTGTTCCCAACTCCATCAGATATCTGGTTGTAAGACATATTTCTGTAAAAAGAACTTTTTATCTTTAAGTAAGTTTTCTCTGCATTTTATACTTCCTGATTTTGACAGGCAGTGAAAGCATCAAAATACTCCCAAGGAAGCTGGTGTTGTAAGTTCCGGCTGGTGACAGGAGCAGAGAAAGAAAGCAAGAATGTTGGGCAAGAATAGGTACCAACAGTTACTTGTCTGAATAACAGTTTAAAATTAGGGATTCAGTACGTTACTTAGGAAAGATCAAATTGAATGACACTATTATTAAAAAGCTTAAAAAAAAAAAAAAAAAAAAGAGGTTATAAATTTAAGATACGTTTCTGAATTTAAAAAAAAAATATATATAGATCATGGCATTAACCCATTCTTTCCCACACTAATACACTTGTGACAACTTTACATGTTCTGCATTATGCATTGCCAAGCAACTCTTTGCCAGTTGTGGCTGATAACTACAAAACCCCATAGCACCGTTAGAGCTGCAGCATCAGGCTTTAAAAATTAGGGAGCAGTGGGCGAGACACCAGTTGTAATCACCAGTCCAGCCTAACTACCATTCAGAAAGAACTGGCTAAACTGAGATTTGGTGGGAGAATTTCCCCTCTGAGATTCACAGAGCAGAAGCCTTTCCTACAAATAGTTTGTTAGTCAGATTTAATTAATACCTTCTAGATGCAACTTCCCACTTAGTCCTCAGAAGTGACCTCTCCCTGGGCTTAGAAATGGGAAGCTTCTTCCTCATCCTTCCAGGGCTGTCCACAGAAGGCTTTTGGATTATCTTCCTCCTGAAAATGGCCCCATTTGAAGGAAAAAGCCATATTGCCTTCCAAATATAATTCCAGCTCACTGCCACTGCTGCAAATCCAAGGGTGGCAATGGACTCCAGAGCAAATCATCACCTCTCATAGCTGTCTGCATTCAGTGCAATAAAAAGCTAATGAGAGTCCCTAGCTTTGCACAAGGCTGCACCTTGAGTACTGTGCTCAATTTTGGGCCCCTCACTACAGGAAAGACATCAATATTGGTGATAGGTGGATGGTTGAAGTCAATGATCTTAGAGATCTTCTCCAACCTTAGCGATTCTATACTGTGGTAACTATTATTTTATATTTCTCTCCTTGCAGAGTTGTTTTTACAAAAAGTCAGATATTCCCTGGACCTGAGCAATTCTTATCACAAATCAGATTCAGCATTTACTTGAATGTCTATCATTTGCAGTGAGGGGGTTTTATTCATAGCAGTCCTGACATTTGTATTTGGAAATCAGTTCTGCTCTGAGAAATGCCTGTGCCAACATTCAGCCAGGAGGGAACTTTATAGTCACGTTATCAGCTCTGCAAACAGGAGATTAAGCAAGAGCTGCTGAAGTGGTAACAGATCTTTAACTCCATTGGAATCAGTCGCTCTCACCTCTCTGCTGTTGCTCTGCAATATTTATCACTCAGATGAGCTGGCTCTCCCTGTATACCTGCCCATGGAGGAGAACAACCGCCTTGTATTATTTGTAAAACAGCTCTGTCTTGAAACATGATAGTGCATGAACCTGACCTGATAATTTATGAACTCACAGCTAAGCAAGAAACCGTTGCTCCATAGCCTAGGGAAAATGTGCTGTAACACGTTAAATCTCTTTTTTTAAAATGTAAAATCACATGGCCATCCAGGTTTGTGGCTTTCTTAAATGTGGTTGTGCTCAGAGACACGACTGTAAAAATGACACACTTTCACTCAATGGATTTGCTGTCTTCTGCTGGAAATTTGAGGCAGATATGTTTCATTTACAGACAAAAATAATACCTTGTTTTTGTATTTTCTACTCTGCTAGCAGCATAGAAGCTGTGCAGCCCTGAGAAAAGCAGCCAGCCCTCCTCTAGTTCACGCACCATCAACAGCACTGGTAATTAGCTCTAACCGCTGGGTTTTGATTGCCTGTGCAAAGAGATCAGTTCAACTGTTGTATCCGGGGCTAAATCCACAGACCAGCTGGCTAGAGAAACTGGGCCACATTTTCCACTGATATGCAATGTATTTAGCTGCAGCTGGGAACTCAAGCTCCTATCTCCAACTCTTGCACACCAGCCTCATTGAGCTGCAAATCAAGAACCAGCAGTATCTTTGAGATGGATCCGATGGGCACATGATGGGATGGACAACCTACCCAGGGCCCCAGGCAGTGCTGCCCAGCTGTGAGTACTCCCACATCTGCCCTGCATTCAACTATTTTTAGAAGGGTTTGGCCAACAGGTGGGCTGTGCTGCTGGTGCCATTCATCTGGTCCTGGGATGTTTTGTTTACAGGGAAAAAGCATAGTCCAAATGAAATTATCCCTTCAAACGATTTCCCCATGATGTGATCTCTCAGAGCCAAATAGATGCCATGTTGTCACCCAACAATCCAGCTGTTTGTGTGCAGGCCTGGAAATAAGCACACTGAAAGCAGACAGTAAAGCTTTCAAGCCCATCTGTTCTTCACTGCAAATGATGATGAAGCTGCAATTGCCTCATATTTTCCAACTCAAACAAAGCAGGAAGTTTCTATCCTGATGGCCAGAACTGCAGGAAGGGCATTTCTGCGTGAAAATACATATTTGATGCAAGCAAATATATTCTGCACATGGTATTTTGCATAGAGAACGCTGCAAGCTGAATCCACACAGCTGAGAATCAGAATCCCTTCCACAAAGTCGAGAAGTGGTGTCAATGTTTGCCAAGTGCTTTTACAAACTATTAAAGATGTTGCAATTTCTGTGTAAGTCTACGCCTGCATGGATCAACTGGGCTTTGATCAATCCCTACATTGACATCCTCTACAAAGCGTTCAATCTGTAACAAAATTTTTGACTTTCTGGTGATTTTATGCAGCATTTAACATGGAAAGCAGCTGTCTGAGGTAGCTAGCTCCACTTGTCCCCAGTATTTCATGATGACAAATGGGATGTATTTCCATCACTTATCGTAAGATCAACAGTCCAGCTAAGCAAGCTTATTTATTGTCAGCCAGGGGATGGATGGTCTTAAGTGCCTTCCTTAATAGGGGCAATACCCTAACAAAGGCACTACCCACAGATCCAAGTATTCATCTTCAACTTTTGCCCGTGAGCAATTACATGTAAAATGAGTCTGTTCTCACTGATCCAGCAATATAATTATAACTATTTTTAATTTCTTTCTTAGCCAGCACAAGTTGGTGCTACTTTCCTCCCTCAAAGTGCAAACCTGGATAGGGATCCCATGGTATTCCTTGTTGCACAGGATCTACACAACCAGCACAGCTCTTCCATACCCCATCTCTAAGCTTGTGTGCGAGGTGCATGCAGGGAGAGCCTCACCCCATGCCCCTTGCTAAGGGCTCCCTGGGTGCTTCCTGCCATATCCTACAAGCGCAGCATTAGCGGTGCTCACACTGATAAGCCGCGACCCAGCACTGTTTGTACTTCTCAGTCACCTTTATTTGTTTAAGAGGCCAGACAAGGCAAACACTTGTGATGCCTTGTTTATCCTGTGGCTTTCACTGGAGCATATTAAACTCATCATTACTTCATATAAGCTAGAGATAGGCATTTTTTTGCTGGCAAGTGTTGACAGTAAGTAACAGACACTCTGCCACAAGGTAACATGTTTATATACTGGTGCGAATGCCTGGTGGATTTTATCCCTGTAAAGCTATCACAGATAAAGAAGCTACTATCAGATAAGTGACTATAATAAATGGCCACAATTAGTGCTCTGCTGATGAGTCTACTCGGTGGTCTCTCTGCTGCATCTTGGACAAACCCCAGGCTAGCTTGCTTAACATAAATGGAGACCCTTTAAAATAACATCATCCCCATCCCCCACTTTGATTTCTGGGAGCATTTCACCATAATACTGCTGTTAACTGAAATGAAGTTTCCCAGTATTTATCTTCAGAGAACATAAGGACGGCAAAACCAAACCAGACATGAAATAAATGTACCCATTTCCCCCTCCATACACATATACGCCAAGCTCCCCAGCACTCAGAAATCTGTGACTTGCAGCTACCAGAGAACTGGGGAACTACAATAAGCAAGGGGGCCCAATCAGCACTGAGCTCCATGTCCTCCTGCTATCCTGTTGGTAAAGATGATCACATTTAGGCCACACTCAGGGGTGCGGTGGCGAGAAAAGCCTCTGCATCAGCGGCAGTCTAATTCCCTTTCTCCTCATTAGCAGCCCTTGTTTGTAAGGCAAGCTTGTGTTGCTTCATGAAGTGTTATACTAGTCACTGCTTTCAAGGCATCTCTGTTGACCTCCAGCCAGATCTCATTAAAGCCAGGACTCAGAAATGAGAGCCAATGATTTAAGCCCTTCTGCTGAAAAGGTCTTTAAAAGACATTTATACCCACACAGTCTAGTCATTTATAGAATGACATGTATTTACAATAGGCGACTTTTACATATAAATATGTGTGTATATATACACATCCTCACATGTATATACATATGCGTATATATAGATCTATGAAAGCACTGAAAGATTTCTGACATACTTCCACAACCATTAAAATAACAATAATAGAAAAGCTCAGTAGGGCTGGGTGTAAAATACAGGATGTAATCCCCAAGTTATTTTTCATCTGGAACTACAAATTCTGTTTGCATAATGTCAGAATGGCACCATCCAGTATGGCTGAAGATGTCTCCCGATCCATCTTCTACACCCTCCCAAAACATGGTAACTTCTTCAGAACTGTAGTGGGAAAAGTTCTGGCATAAAAGCATGCTGCTACTGGCATTTACACTAATGCTGATTTAATATTTCCTAATTATAGTTTTAGGAGAAACCGCATTGAACAGTAGAGGACCCTCCCACATACACACTCCACCCCAGGAATGAGGTCCTTGTGTGAGGTAGGATTTATGATGGTCCTCTGCATTCCCATTGCCAGAATATCTCATAAACTCAGAATAGTCACACAGGCATCAGCCTGTTTACCTTTGCATGAGCTTAAAGACGATTTATTTGACCTCTGGAAAATAGGATAATACTTTTCGTTGAAAACACCATGGAGTCCAGATTAAAGGAAGAGCACCAAGTAGTTTAAGCTCCAAGTTTGAGCTGCCTTTTATTGGAATAATTTGAAGGCAGTGTAATTTGGCCAAAAAGCAGTATGTAGCAGCTGCCCATTTATGCACGTGGCTGTGTCAAGTTGTGCAATGGTCTGCATGAACACTTGTGTAAATGTTAAACCCCGGTGTTCCTTTGTGGAAAAGAGACTATAGTGAAATAACATAATTAATAAGCTCTAGTTTGGGTGGTGTTTTAAGACACCACAAATCTACATAAGACTTTGCACTGGAAGGCACAACTGTTTCAGTATAACTCTACTGATAAGCACTTCCTTAGAGCAGAGACTTGGCATGTGCAGAACAAGGAATTCCCCACCACCAATTTGTCCATGTACATCACAATTTCTTGTTTTGCATTTATGAGTGGGTTGTACCCACAAGAAAGATCTCCTTGTATTGTTCACAGATATATTTTTTTTAATGTTTCTTTAAGTCGTTGCTACACCAAGCTCATTGCATTGCTTCTGGTCAGCAAAGAGTACGATTAATTCACTGTATTACGAGTCACAAACACAAAAATCCAGCTCCTCTGCCAAGAGTTTCCAAGTAATCCAGTTTAAAAAAATAAATAAAAAACCAATAGCTTTAGTGTTTCCCACAACCATTCACAAAAATTCACACATTCAAAAGCAAGTATATAGGAGAAAAAAAAAAAACCAAAACAATAAATTTCCTCCTCCCTGCATGGCTTAGAGGTGGATTGTATTCCAATAGACATGGAAAGTTAATGGAAAGACCATTAGTTTCACTGTACCAATTTCAGCTGAGACAACCAAGTGACAGATACTTATCTAAGTTCACAAACACATTTAACTCCTTCAGTTCTATTGCCAGCCTGCAAGTGCTTTAAATAGAACTATTTATGTGAATGGGTTGATTCTATTGCAGTGAGATTTTAAACACTAAAAAAGATTAATCTGTAGGGGAGTGATGTGCTGAGGGAAGGGAAGAAGGGTTACTCAGAAATAAAATGCAGGTAAGCCAAACAGATGCTGCATAGAAAATACCTTGAGGCAGAAGTGGCTGTTGAGTGCCACCACAGGATATTGTCAGCTATGGATTCACAATAGGAGCTTAATGCTTATGTGGGTCATTTCAAACCTTCATGCTTCCATGGAGAAAAACTACTTTTGTGGTCAGGAATATAGCTCACGACCCATTTATGCCCTGCCATATCTTCCTCATCCACAAAAACTAAATACTTTGATGTACTCACACTATCTTCTACTCACCATTTCTACTGGCATTACTATATCCCATAGTTTCATAGGAATCATTTGTTATAAAACATTTTCCTGAAAATCTGAAACCACAGCAACATCACTGAGTTTTAGATTGCAAAGATGTGATTTCTAGCACTCCAGTGTTTTCTGTTTCCTCATTGATGGAAAACTGGATATTTATGGGAATTCAAGTGAGACAGTAATACAAGAAAAGAAAAAAACTTCTCAAGCAACAGCATGAAAAGCTTTACTTTTCACATCTCCTTCCCTTCTTTTTGTCATGCTACTTTGTATATGAGTATTTCTGAGTCAGCTTTCTGCAAAGCTATGTTTTAGTAAATTAAATGGCTATTAAATACAGCTTAAGAAATTAAAATAGCTATTGCATTCCTCCAAAATACCTCCTTAAATCACAGTTCAGGAAAACATTATTCACCTTAATGGAGAGCCACTGTAATGAAGCAAGAAGCAACTTGGAAGCAAGAACAGCTAAGACGGGAAGACATGGTTCAGGTTTCCCTCATATTTTCTTAGGAAGCAAAACTATCTTTATACAAGAAACTCACACAGTTTCAGACCGGTCTACACAATTTTAGACTGAACTTGTTTCGACCTCTTTTCCTTTTATATTGAAAAAAATAGGAAAAAGGATGTTTGACAAAGGTGCATATCATAAAATTATGACCACTAAGATCATCTAGTCCAACCATCAACCTATCACTACATAGAACCATATCATAAGGATCATAAAGGCAAGAAAAGACCAGTAAAACACAAAGAATTATATTAATGCCAACAACTGGATTCACTTCTTCTTAGCAGGCTCCCTGCACCCAGACCTACTTCATGGAGCTTATTGGAAATCACTGCAACCTTCTCAAAATTGTAGTCCAGGCTGATCCTTAAGCTGATTCACATACACCATAAAATCTGATGATATAACCTACTGCCTGAGTACAATGATGGTACTGCTTAATAGTTCACCATACTCTCACGCTTCATAAATTGGCAGTTAGAGAACTCACTGCCATAATAGATCAGTTTGTGTTGGAAGGGACCTTTAAGACCATTTAGTTCCAACTCCCCTACTACAGGCAGGGTCACCTCCCTCTAGACTAGGCTGCTCACAGCCCCATCCAGCCTGGCCTTGGATGCCTCCAGGGAGGAGCATTCACAGTCTCTGTGTCTGACCACCCTCACAGTGAAGAATTTTATCCTGATGTCATAATGTCATCTCTTCCAGTCAAAAGCCATTCCCCTCATCCTGTCACTATATGCCCTTATAAAATGTCACTCTCCAGCTTTCCTTTGAGCCACCATCAGGCACTGGAAGGCAGCTATCAGGTCTCCCTGAAGCCTTCTCTTTTCTGGGCTGAAAATCCCCAGCTCTCTCAACCAGCCTGTTCTCATAAGAGAGGTGCTCCAGATCCAATCATCTTTGTGGCCCTCCTCTGGATCCTCTCCAACAACTTAGTGCCATTCTTGTGTTGGGAGCCCCAAAACTGAAGTTGAAAGAGATGTGTCCTTTCCACACACATGCCAGGCTAACAGCAGGAGATAGAGTGCCCATTTCTCAGAACCAGCCTGGCTTAATCTGTTCTGTCAGCCCTGATTCTCAGTTTTATACCCAGAAGTGTCTAAATTCAGCTAAATATCCAAACAGATCACAAATACCGCTGCATTTGCACAACAAGCATCTGCAATATTTTTTTTATTGTGCCCCAGAAGCTTCCCACATTAAAAAGAAATCCCAAAGATTGCCTTTCTAAGTCTGATGCTTGGTGGCTGATTTATTAGCTTTTCTGTTTTCATCAACATGTTCAAGTTGTTAAAACCCATCCTGTTAAGCCTAATGTGTCTGGTATTCATCTTCACCTCAGTACCATCTGCAATAACAAGCACCAGACCCCTGCTCTATGGCTGTAATGTCTCCCTAAGAATATCCTCCAGCAAAAAATAGAAAAAGGATGAGCCTGCCTCCAGCTCAGAGCAACCCTTCTGTCCTGTTTTCCTTGACAATCACAGTAAGCTGTTGCGTTGCCTGTGCTTTTGTTATCAAATAGAGAGGGTGAAGGAGTTCCTCTTTTTTAATGAGTTTGCAACATAGCAAGTAACAGAGGCTTTTCCTGTTCCTGTGGGAAGTATCTGTTTTCTTTATTGCTGCAATACCAAAGTTAAGCTGCAAACACAGGGTAAACAACGCATTCTAAAAATATTCCCTCTGATGCAGTTTTGAATGTTCAATGACATTTTGTTGCATTTCAGACCTTTTTTCCATTTATTTCACCTCTCTCCTTGGAAACACCCCCATGCTGACAATGATCATACAGTCTCAGTGTCTTGGATCAAAAAGCACCTAGAAGCCCACTCAGCCCAACCCTTAGCTGTTGGCAGGGCTGCCCCCTCACCAGCTGAGGCTGAAAAAGGCTCCATCCCACCCGGTCTTGAGTGCTCCCATGGGTAGGGAACCTACAGCTTCTCTGAGCAACCTGTGCCAGTGTTTCACTGACCTGTGAGTGAAGGATTTGCACTCTCCCAGCAACTGGCTGTCTCTCCTTGAACAAAGTTTTCTCCAGATATATAGTACTTGCAAAAGCACTGCCCATCTCAACTTCCCATTTCACGTGGGACCTGTAAGCATCTGCTCATATCAAACACTATGCATATGTTCAGCTCAGTAGCAAGCTGAACAACCACTTTCAAATCAGAAAACTGAAGGCGCTTTTCCTATTTGTGGATATTCTGCCAAGAGAAAGAGGAACTCCAGTCACAGAAAGTATTATGTTGTAAGTAGTTCTGCATATAGGTCCATTAGCAGCAAACACATTGAAGGAAGTAATAATTGTGGTAAATTTATTGACAGAGCAGGAAAATCCCTTCGTATCACTTCTCTCATTTGCTTCACTTTTTGCATTGTTCTACATATACACACAACCTTACTTTGGCTAACTTGGTGGTCTTCAGCTGCTTTAATACCTTTGTTGCCCTTTTCTATTTTAAGTACTCTGAGAGGGAAAGGTGTGTTAATACTTAATAGATGACTGAAAGGCTTCAGGTGTGTGAGAAATCACGTGCTTACCTCAGTGGAGCTCCACAGCTGCTGAGAGCCTATAGGAGATTAGGGAAAGAAAGAGTGGAAATTACTACTTAACTGCCTTGGAAAGCTGTTTTTTTAAACACAGATTTCTGATCTCATCAGTGTGAAGTCTACACCTACTACGATGTAGTGTGGATAGATTCATTCCCTAAGAATCATTTGCAGTAAATATGAGTCTAAACAAACACAGGTGATTTGGCTGCTCTGTAATTTTAACACACCGGAGTGTAGCTAGAAGCATGCATTGCAGAGTGGGCTTGGCCACACAGAAAACTGGTTAAAATGCAACACAGAAGAGTTATAGACAATTAAGAACACATAAAATAGACTAGAACTCAGTGGGTAGAAACCTGCTTCCAAAAATGTTACTTTGGCATAGGAGTATTTCATCCCCAAAACAACAGGGGCCTAGGCTGTGCAGTCTGAATCAGGACAGACATGTTGATGGATGTATAGTTAACAAAATACAGTTGGAAAGAGTACAGCAGTGAGAAAGCAAAGGAATAGAGAAAGAATGCTCACCTGTATCCAGAGATATAGGTTCACAATCAAATGCTCCACAAAGGAGGGATTTCCAGAAAGAGATCCCTCCCTGCTGGCAGTCAGCCCTTAAATGGGGGTCTAGGAGAGGTGCAGCCAGGCTCCACTCCTTCTGGTTACACAGCTGAATTGCCTGCACCTGTGCTCCCATGGCTGATTCAGTGCTTGCCTCAGGTGATCAATCAGGGGTTCAGGCTGTGCCTCAACAGTTCCCACATAGTGGATAACATTGGTAACAGGACTGAGAGCAAATTGGGCTTTTGAGCACTTTGAGATCCAATGAAGAATACAAGATGGAAGACAAACATATAATTATTATTGTTGTTATATGCAATATTACAACACCAGTGTCGTTGTGAGTGAATCGGCAGATGGCAAATGCCTTTTGGTGAAGGCAGAGGCAGAATAATCCACCTGGTAGAAAGGAGTGAAGCTAATGATGATGTGCTAAATGAAACAGCCATTCAGCTAGCAGGTCAGGAAAAAACATTTGAGAGCCATTGTGGAAAAAACATGGAAAACATTAGCCCAATTCAGAATAGCAGCAAAAATAGAAGCTAAAGAGGTGGTGGTGTTCCTGTATGGAGATTTTGGTGGATCCCACCAGACACCATGCCAGCCATCTTCACTGGATGGGATTCTCTGTTCCCAAGCCCGGCCTACCCAAAGGGGTGGACTAGGCTTCCTCCATGAGCACATCTTGGGGGCAGCAGGACTTGGGGCTGAGGCTGTGAGGGGAGGTAACCATGAGGGGATCCAAAAGTTCACTCTAACAGCGTGATGGGGATTAATTGTGCAGCATGCAAAGGGTGCGTGCCAGGGTTTCATTCATTATAGTGTGGTCACTCAGGCTCTAGCTGGCCACCTCATCCCCCCTCTCCACTTCCCAATCAGCCTTTCTGACCAGGCCCAAACCATTAGCACAGAGCTGGTTGGCTTTTGTTTGCTTTTTTCCTGATCCCCTTTTTTTTCCAAGTAGGCTCCCCTGCTAAAGTGTAAGAGTGCTTTGCTCCTTTTAAAACAGAAAGGTCTAAGCCCAGTCATCCACTAGCGACTCCTTTGCAGCCAGTTAGCTCACAAAAATAAGCAAACCCAGGGAAGGAGTCAGAGCCTAAGCCCTTTACGTGAGATTGATTGCAAAGTTGGTGGCAACATGACAGGCTGATTTGTGGTGGCTCCTCATAGCTTGCTTGAACTGTAAACCTCAGGCCCATTTATTTATTGTACAGCGGCCAGCTCGTCCCTCATGCCCGGGAGCACTCAGCCCTGAGCAGGGATGCATTCATGCAGGGACAGTTGTGCCCTTCCCAGCCCCAGGCTGTGGTGTGGGGACCTGGAGCCCTCCATGAGGCCGGTTTCCCTCTGCTGTGCTCCTTCCCACTGATAGCCAGAGCAGCTGTTTCTTCCTCTTCGGTAGCTCAGAGATTGCCAGAAAGCCAGAGGGGCCCACCAGCTCCTTTCCGTGCTTGGATCTAGGTCTGGATCTGCGTTATATTTTCTTGAAACAGTAGTCGCATAGCGGGTCCCTCCACCTTCCACACAAATGTGATTTAATGTCTTCCTGGGGAGCGGTGAGCTCATCTGCTTTAACGCGGAATCGTAAGAAGGATTGGCTCCCTGCTTATTAATGTAATCACTTTAGACTACTTGATATGTCCTGTATACAGCTCGTGGGGTAGAGTTTTATAGCACATTACTGCACCACCATATAAGTCTAAACTGGTCATAAAACATAATCACTTACTGAAAAAAATATATATGTTAATGCTGCTACAACTAGAGCATACAGTGACTTTCATAGCAACGAGTAAACAGGGCATTGGCAGAAGACTTATTTCTTTGCCCTGAAAAATACAGATCAAATGGAAAGCCATGTACCCATCCTCCATCTCTTTGTCACCTTCACCCCCAAAGCACCCACAGGCTGTGAGAGGAGATGTCGTGTTGGTGGTACCACAAGCTGCCAACTCAGTCCCTCAGCTCACGGCGGCATACTCATTGTGCAACCCCAGCATCAGCCTTGGAAATACTTCTGCCATTCATCTTGGAAGCATTAGGCCTTGAAGAAAAAGAATGGCTCTGGGAAGGGGGACCACACCAGCCCCACCAACATTTTAGTTGTTCTCTCTGCATATAGGTGAGCAGCATCAAGGCAGACTGATGCTGAGTAAAGCTTATCTAGACACAAAATTAGATCAGGTTAAAAAGACTACTGTATTTCTGCTCTCTTCTGTTTATATGGCTCATATCAACACAGTATGTTAGTACATGATGGCTATTTATGTATTTAACAGTTGTTGAACAGCTGTGCAAAGCACTGTCTGGATATTTTTATTTTAGTTTAAAAGTGAGTCAATATACAGTTATGTGTATTGTATGATTTAAGAGCAACCTAAATGACCCAAATTTAAACTGAAATAAGTACACATCCAAGCCTTTTGGTAAGGTTTATTTTTATTAGTTTAAAATCACACCTTAATTTAAACCATACCCGCATCCTGAGTCCAGTCTCCCCTGATATTTAAATAGCCCTTTTCTCCCACCGCACCTAATGGAAGGAAACTGAGGTTCAGGGCTGTGGGGCAGCTGGCTGTTCTGAGAGAAGGGTGTGAGCACCAGGTCTCTCTCAGATCCCAGTCCCTGCCCCAGCCCTTTCCTCCAGCATCAGCCCCAACCCCTCCATCTCAGTGCAGCTGTGCCACAAGTGGAAAACAGAGCTGAGTATGCACTGGTGGGAAAAATTAAGTGCTTTGCAGGTGGGGGGTGAGCACAGAGGCTGGGTGTCCTGAGCATCCTGGCCACAAGCCCATCACCCCATGGCTAAAGGCAGCCAGCAGGTTTTTGAAGGGAGTTTGTCAGCTCCCAGTGAGGGAATTAAAAATTATCTGCCCAATGAAAATGACTTTGTCCTTCTCAAGTACTCTCACATGAGTGAATATAATATACCATGACATTCAGGGAAGGAAAGAGTATTCCTCCTCCACTTTCTGTTGGTTTAAACATCTGTTTTTGTTCGGGGTTTTGGTTGGTTATTTGGATTGCTAGACTTTTTCAGGCTGAGGGTGGCCAAGTAAAAAAGCCACTGTTTTATTTCCAGTGTCAATTTTTAATAGTAAGCTCAGCATGACACAGATAATCAGGGAAAACAGGCAGCGAGACAGCTCTGGGTGAGGGATGTGGGGGGAAATGACCACCTGATAACACTGCAGTAAATTGTTGCTTAATATTAATTATACCATGTTGCTAGAAGACTCTCAGAGAGAGTATGATGACAGCAGCAGTGGGATTTTGTGGTGGGTGGGCAGTGAAGAGGGTGGTTATTTCATACTACAGTGAGCAATCAAATGTTGATTGGACCTGGCACTGGGGGAACTGTTTCCAAGTGAGAGCAGAGACTCTTTGGGCCTGTGGTAGATGGCTTACATAGCAAGAAACAAGCACATTCTCCTACCAAAGGGATATGACAGGTTTTCAGATGCAGAAGGTGGAAGCCCAGGACTTCTAACACCAACCCACATTGTTGGTAGCCTTGAGATGAGCTACTTTGCTGGTCTGCTTTCAGGTTCAGGGCTGCCCTGGGCCTACAGAGATGGCCAGAGACTCCTCTCTAACACTGCTTTGTGTCTGTATGAGACGTTTCACAGATAAGCATTCTCTTTTCTTCTCCAACCTTCTAGGGCTTTCTGTTTCTCTGTGCCCTTGGAAAACACTCAAGAGTTGTGGTTTTCTTCTACTCAGACCTTACATTTTGGGTATGTTGTTGTTCGTCGTGTTCATCACTTTCATCATTACATCCTCTTGGCCATGCCCACAAACCTCTCCCCACCAGATCCAGGCAGCTAAAGACCTTCCTTCTTTGAAGCAGGCTCTTCACACCCACCTAAACCAGACAAGACTCCATCTCCCAGCTTCCATCTCTTGACCGTAGCAGATGACAGCAGGTGTTAAAATAAAGAGCTGCAGACTAGCAAGAGAGTTCTGAAGGATTTTCATCAGTAAAAGACAAAACCCAAAACTACTTACATAGATCCACCTTGCTGATAGCCAGGAGGTCTTTCCTTCATTTGAATACAGCATCCTACACAGAACCCTTAGCAGCAGGACAGCTTTATAAACACTAGCGGGATAATTTCCAGCAGGGCTAAAGTAGAAACAAGTTTGCCAGAGCTGGAAAAATGAATCTGTCATCACAAGACCAGTATTTGCAAGTGTTCAAGTTTAGCTTATGATATTGTTTGTCTTGGCTTCAAGTCTATCACGTCTAATGAATACTTCGTATTTCAGAGGCATAGAAGTGTAGGAGTGTGATCTTCCATTGAGATTTCAACAGCCACCTGTTTTGGAAGCTTCTCACACAGCCCATCTTGCTGTGCACATGTAAGAAATGGAATGATCTCCACTGTTTCAACAGGTGGCTTTGGGCCGGGATGTGCTCAGTGTGCTGTTTTCCTGACATCTTGGAGCAGGGAATCTTTGTGAGCAGTACAAGATAAGCCCTCATATGGTAACATCAACAGCTCAATCCAGAAATCAAAGTTATGAGAAGATGATATCAGGTGACAAGGCTAAGTGCAAGGTGTTGTTGTATTTGGGTTGGGGCAACCCTAGGTATGTATACTGACTGGGAGAAGAACTCCATTAAAGTAGCCCTGCAGAGAAGGACTTGAGGATCTTGATGGATAAGAAAGTCAACAGTATCTTGGGATGCACCAGAAGAAAGATAGCAGCAGGGTGAGGGAGGTTGTTCCCCTCTACTCTGTCCTCATGAGGTCCTAGCTGTAGTACTACATCCAGGCCTGGGGCCTCCAGCACAAAAAAAGACATGGAGTTGTTGGAGCAGGTCCAGAGGAGACTGCAAAGATGATCAAAGGGGGCTGGAGCACCTCTCATGCAAAGACAGGCTGAGGAGTCTTGGCTTGTTCAGCCTGGAGAAGAGAAGGCTCTGGGGAGACCTCATTGTGACCTTCCAGTACTTGAGGGGAGCTTATAAACAGGAGGGATAACAAGTTTTAACATGGGCAGGTAGTGATAGGACAAGAGGGACAGCCGGGGGTTGGAGCTGAGTGGGCTTCAAGGTCCCCTCCAACCCAGAACATTCTATGATTCTATGATTCTCTGATTCTACAAAATTCTATGAAACCCACTCTGAAAACAAAACAAAACTAAACAAGCACTCAAGCATGGAATATATACGCATTTTTAAGCTGTGTTTCCTGGTAGTGAGAGAAAGTTTGCCCTAAAATTTACAATAAAAGGTGAGTACATGCTACTTTACCATCCCTAAATTTCTCAGCTAACACTGAGGAATATGAAGTTGAGGTTGTTACCTTCAATCAACCCCCACTATCCTCTTAGGTGTATCATATAGATCTTCACATTTCAAGGGACAAAACAAAGCTGAAAATAATAATAATAGATCCTAGAAATATTTGTTTCCTGCAGGTGCTTTGTGCCTTTTAGCAGAGCAGCCCCGTAATTGTCACTGAGTAGCACCGAGCACCGAGCCCCAGGAGCCTGTTGTTGCACACAGCTGGTCAGCACCGAGGCAAAAGCTTTTGCTACACTAGGGACAAGCTTAGGAGAGCCAGAGCTGAAAATAATTCCACATTCCAGTGCAATAGCAGATTAAATAATTGCTCCAGAAAAAGTGTAACAAGATACCTCAAAGAATATTTTAGGAAGCTGCTTTAAGTAACAAAATAAAAAGGCAACCATGGGTGAAAAATGCCCATTTGGCCTTTCTTTCCTACAGGGAGAAATGGAGGCTCTCTTTGCCTCATTTTTCTGATTACTATTCCACACCAACCTTTTACACGGTGTCATTCAAGGAATCTCACCTACTGTGTCTTGTGTAAATTGCCTTTAAAATAATTTATCATGCCAAACTTTATAAAAAATAAAAATTGATTAAGCCAAAACAGTGTTTTCCCCAGTGAGCTCAGTGCTATTGCTTTTACTTTTTTTTGCTCTGTTTCTTCTTCTACCAGCTGCATATTGCTGCAGCCCACCCCCAGCCCGGGTCTGAGATGGCAAAGCAGGGCCTAGACTAAGATGGCGGAGCAGGGCTTGGGCTAAGATGGAAGAGCAAGGCCTGGCCTAAGATGGTAGACCAGGTCTTGGACTAAGATGGTGGACCAGGGCCTGGGCTAAGATGGTGGAGCAGTACCTGGGACTGTGTTGGAGTCTGGCACTGAGAGCTACGTGCAGAAGTCCATGGGCACTTACTGAGCCCCAGGCTGGGCTCACAGCTTCAGCAGCAATGCTCCAGTCAGCACAGGGAGCCCCCTGCTCACCCTGACCCAAATGTTCATGGATGGATGTCTATATCATGATACTTATCCATGTGTTGCCAGCTGTGGCCCGGCAGAGGGTTCTCTGAGCTGCACCCAGTAAGACATGGAAAACCCTAAACCAGCACCCTGCAAATGTGAATGGGGTTGGTGTGAGGGGACAGGCTGCAGAGTTCTCTCTCTCCCCTTGCTTATCCCTGGGCCAGGCCTGAGCAGTCAGAGCGCTGCAGTAAAACACACTGAGTAAACACACGGAGCCGGCATCGCTAACCACTGCTCCAGGAGGAAATCCATGCAATGAAAAAGTCATCAGCACGGCTTTTTTTATTTTTTACTTTTTTTTTATCCATTCCTCTCATTCCTCAGATTGAATTTCTTTCCGTGCCTTTCTTTCAGCCCCCCCTCACAAGGCTGTTTCCTTCAGAGCTGCAATATTGGCCACCAGCAAGGAAGAAAGAGCTGATAAATGATGATTCACCGCTCTCATTATTCTGTAGTTTTCTCTGGGTGGGTTTGGACAGGTCCCGAATGCAAAGAATTAGCTGAGCAGATAGAGGGAAGGATGCAAAGTGAAATTCAAGAGGCTAGAGAGCTGCATTTCTTTGGAGGTCCAGCTCTCCCTTCCACCCAAAGGCAGGAAGAAGTGCTGCTCCTGCAGCAGAGAGAGCTTCAGGGAGTCTGGGGGGGGAGTTCCATCAAAGGAGTTATTTTCCCATAGACCAGGGCTGAGCAAACCTTAATGGCTTTGTCCCGATTGAAGAATAAATCAGCTATTCATTTATGAGCCAAAGTGCATCTAGCAACTTCCAGTGTTCTGTGAGGAGAAGTGTTTGTGCCCTTTTTGCTGGAGCTTGGTTCTGACCAAAGACTTTTGCAGATGAGCTGAATATTCCTTACAAAACCTCACTGGCTGAGGCTTAATCAATATATATATAAAAAGGCTGGCCATGTGTTTCCAGCACATACGTACACGCAGAGATCCACATGTACTGGAGATAAAGTTAAGTGTAAGCACATGGCGCTTGCGTGGAGGAGCCAAGGAACCATGTGAAGATTGTTAGTGCTGGGGGAGCCTGCATGGGGCGAGCAGAGGGGCTGGAGCATGGGGTTGATGTGTGGGAATGGTGTATGGGGATCTGCACGCAGCACTGGCACATCCCATTAGCTGGACCTCTTCTGAGCAGCTCCGGGTCACCCTGTTTGTTTCAATAGCAGCCAGCCTTGTAAAAGCAGGCTGAGTTATTTGCCTGTGCAGCTCTCCAGGCGCTGAAATATATGGGCTGCATTTAAGAAGCTGAACCCCGCTGTGCCTTAGGCTGTGTGTGCACCGTTTGGGCAGAAGGTATAAATTGTAAAATAAGATGACAATATTAGCATCTTCCCTCAGCTTCCCCTCGCCGAAAGAAAATCACAGAGGGAACACTATTCAAGCATTTCCTTTATGCTCGTAAGTTAATCAAGGAGCATCGGGGAATGAGACAGTTTTATGGCTTTCCAGGAAAATGCGATGCAACTCTCAGCCTCTGAGTGGTTTTACAGTTACCTCCGCAAAGCGAGGCAAACAGAACGAAACAACAAGTAACTAAAAATCCGCTCTCGGAGGCTGGTGGGAGGGAAATAACGTGCTCGGGACCTCCGAGCCGGCCGCCTGGAGACGGATGGAACGAGAATGAAAGCTCGGAGCGGTGTGCGAGGGGAAAGTGCTCAACGTGTTGATCCCGGAATGTACGGAAACGGAATGAAAACAGAATACAAACTGGAGAAAGTGGAATAAAAACGAAATGTAAAAAGAATCGTTTCAAAAACAAAAGTAAAAGAAATTAGAAAATAAACAATTAAATAATAATCGTAATAAGTCCCGGCTGTTTCGAAGCCGGCCAGCTCTGGACACTGTGCCTCTGGCAGACACTGCCCTGTGCATCCCTCATGCAGGCAGGGCTTTGTCGATCCCCGAGCATCCCGGGAGGGTCCCGCGTTGCCCTCTCTGTGTCTCCGTGCCCCGGGGAGGAGCGGGGGCTCTGGGCTCTGCAGCTCCTCGCTCCGCTCCCCGCCTGCTCCGAGGTTTTAGGGCCGAACGAGTTCACAGTTTACTCGCAGTAAAACGTCAATATCGCGCTAATGGCCGCGGAGAAAGGGCTCTTCGCAGGGATCCTCATAAAAGCCCTTTATTTGGTATCCAGCGTTTTCTCGCAATCAATAAAGTCGACCGTTATCTCCCGGCACATTTCGCGGGGAGGTTTATTGCCTGCGGGGCGGCTTAGGGCTGAGACAGGAGTGCACCATACAAGGAAGGGACTCCCGATCGCCTCGAATCCGAGGCTCGGATTCATAAAATAGAGCCATCCATTACGCTGCCGATATCTGGAGCCAGCAAACGTACACAGACCGTAAATCGCCGCCGGCGGGGAGCGGGCCGGGCGCGGGGCTCCGCCCGCCGCATTCCTCCCCGCTTCGGGCGGGGGGCGCGGGGGTCCCGGCCCATCCGTCAGCGCCGCGATGACTCCGCGATGCGGCAAATGGGTCCTGTAACGAGGCGGCGGCTGACAAGGCGGCGCGGTTATCCTGTCCGGATGATGCATAATATTAGGATTAGGGCTTAGATCATCGCATGCTTTTAAAATCATCACCGCTAACTGGAGGGGAATTGAGAGGGGGGGACGAGGGGGGGCGGAAGGGGGAAAGTCCTGGGGGCTGCAGGGGGCAAAAGTTTCCGTGTGGATAATGGTTATAGATGGAGGGATTTACGGCGAAGGGTGTGCACACAAATAAACGCATCTGCTGCGGCCAGCATGGGGGGAGACGAGCCACCCGTGCTTCCCATTCGCATCCCATCACCGCTATCCCATCACCCCTCCACTACCCCATCTCACCATCTTCACTTTATGACCTCCATCCCACCAAGCCCATCCCACCACCCTCATTTCATCTACACTCTCCACCATCTCCGTCCCTTCATCCCCAAACCATTGCCTCAACTCCATCTCCCCCATCCCATCACCTCATCCCATCCCATAACTTCCACCCCCATCCCACCACTCTCATCCATCAGCCCCATCATGCCCATCCCATCACTCCCTCTACCGTCCCATCCCATCACGTTCACCTCCTGACCCCCACCCCACTATCCTCATCCCATCACCACCACCGATTCTCCACCACTCCCATCCCATCACCCCCAAATCAACATCCCCATCCCACCATCCCCAGACTTACTTCCATACCATCCCCGCACAATCCTCACTCCATCACCCTCACACCCATCCCATCGCTTCCATCCCCTTCCCACAACTCTCATCCCATCAGTCCCATCACCCCCTCCACGATCCCCTGTATCATCCCCCCATTCCCATCACTCCCAATCCAGCACCCCATCCCCACCCCGGATAACCTCTTCCCCGCGGTGCCCGTCCCATCTCGGGCTGCCCCCTCGGTTCCGGCCGCCGGGAGCCGCTATGGACAGCGTGGGCCGGGAGCGACAGCCATGGGAGTGGGAACGGCGATGGCTGAAACCCTTGATTTGGGGTTTGCCCGGAGGCTGGGGGTGGAGGAGGGTGGCCCGGTTTTTTTAAGGCAAGCAGAAATTTGATTATAGCGTACGGCAGCGCTCTGTGATTTGAGGCTAGCGGATTTCATTAACTGCTGTCGTTTGAGTCCCGGAAAACCCGGGCAGGGCCGCAGGGCCGGGGACGAAGGTGACCCCGAGGGCGGACAGCGAACGGGGGCTCCGGGCGTGGCGCCGGCGGCTCCAGGCTGCGGCGGTTGCGGAGCGGTGCGGCTCCGGGCACGGCTCGGGCTGGCCGCGCTGCGGAGGCTCCGCCGGGACCCGGCACCCCTCGCTCGGCCCACGCCCGGCCCCTCCACCTGCTCCGGCGGAGGGCTGAGGGGGTTCCCAGTTCGGCTGTCGGTTCGGTCCGCGTTTGGGGTCCGGCTGCCGGGCGAGCGCCGGGGCCGAAGCACAGCCCGCCCCGTCGGGGCTCCTAGCTCGGCTGCGGGAGCGGTACCGGCTCTAATTGCAGCCAAAGAATGTCACCGGCAGAAGGAAAAACAAAAACTGTCTCCAAAGATCTCGGAGCAGATTTTGGCAAGGGTCCTAAAGACACCAATTAGCAAAGGCTAAACCCATTAATGAAGTGGCGGCTCTCTGGTTTCAGCCAGGTGGCGCGGATCAGAGCGGCCGTATCTGCCGAGCAGAGCTGCGCTCCCCTCCAGCCGAGACCTCACAGCGAACCTCCACATCAATAACGCTCTTAATGGAGCTCATTAGGGCCTGGGCCGAGAGAGCGGGGGGCAGCGCACGGGGTGTTCAGGGGGACCCTCACCGCCTTCTCTGAGCGGAGTGGAACTTGGGGCTCCCACCTCTGCGAAGGGACTGGGGAGGGGGGAGTATCTCCTCCTCGTCAGGGAAAAGGGGAAGATAAAATAAGAAAAGGAAAAAGGAAAAGGAAAGCTCGGGCCGAGGTCCTCGCGGATGTTGTGCCGGTGGAGGTGGGCTGTGACGGGAACCCTCGGATTTTTCCCCTCGGAGGCTCTCCGGGTCCGCAGCCGGGAATGCGCACAGCCAGCGCCGCGCCTGAGTTATAGCCGAGGGTTCGCTTTATTTGAGTTCGCTGCTGTTTATTTAAGAAAGTGAATAAAGGTTTTGTGTAAACAGCCATTATTCCCGATGAGCGCCCCGCAGCCGTGAGGAAGGGGCGGTTTTGCAGCGGGGCTGCGGCAGGAGCTGACATTTGGGGCTCGCAGTTTGTCTCGCCGACGCCAGGCAGTCCCGAGGCGAGGGCTGCAGCAAAAGCGCCGCGTGTGAGCGCGAAGAGGAGATGCCGAGAGGAGCAGGGCCTGAAAACAATTATTTTTTAAGACATCAGGAGAAGACCGACCTTAAATAAAACGCAAATATTTTCCTAAGGAGTGCGGAGGGAGGAGAACGAGGGGTTCGATGCCTCTGGGCCGGGGGGCCGCGGGCGGGGACCCCTCTCGCCCTTCCACTAAATTGCTTGTTCTAAACATTGCATCTCTTTCTCTCTCTCCCTCTTTTGTTTTTGTTTTTGTTTTTTTCTCTCGTTAACGTGCCCATTCCCATTCCCGAAGCTTCCTCAAAGCCTTTTCGGAGCAGAGAGAGCTTTCAGGGAAGAAAACGGGAGAGAAGAACAGAATCTCGTTGCGCATCGTAATGGGGATGGAATGAGAGCTCGTTGCAAAACTGCTCCCGAGCCGCAGCCGGAGGGACTCGAAGCACCGAACGCGGCCGCGCATCAGGAGCTGCGCCCAGGGGTCGAGTGGCCCAAAGCCGCCCGCGGTCCCGTCGTTCTTCGGTTCCCCTCTACGAGGAACGACGACCCTCCGTTCAACCATCCCTGCTCTGCCCCACGGCCCGAAATCACAGAATCAGCCATAGAATCATAGAATATCCCCACCTTACAGAGCCCTCCCGGCCGACCTTGGCCCTAACCATTGTATGCTCCGAATTTGGGGTGGGTCGTGGAAGGGTGCTGGGAGAAAACCCGCCTCGAGCCCGAGTGCTGGGGACGTTGGAGAGAAGGATCCGCGGGGCGATGCTCGGCGCTCCGCCTTTAGAGGCGACCACCACCTCCCGAATCCGCTCGTGTTGGCGTTGAGAAATAAAGCAAACAAAAAGAGACCCCCGGGATTGCTGGGACCTTTCTCCGGCTGGGTGCAGCACTGCATTACGGATGTCTCACGGGCTGTCCCACTCCCGACGCTCCCCTCACCTTTATCCCAGCAACTGAGCTCCCTCCCCACTTGGGATGGCCGCAGTCGCCCTGCTTTCCCCAGCTCCGCTCGTGGCTTTGTCCACCTGCCCGAGGTCGCGCACAGCCGGGCCACGCGGAGTTTGATGTTTTAATTTCTTTCTTTCTCCTCTGGAGAGGAACATCGTTATTCTCCCGGCGACCGCCCCAAAACCGGAGCGATGAGGGGAGATTGTTGGCCCGTCCGTTTGGATACGGGCATCGCACGGCGCCGCTTTCCTGAGGCCGGAGGCGAAGAGCAGCTGTCCCCTACGAACCCCCCCCGTAAAGCCATCAGGGACACCCTATGCACAACCCCTTCCCTGACGCACAGATATCCGATGGGAACGTCACCGCAGGCGCTGCGCGCATCCACGGGCGCAGCGGCACGGTTGAAAGTAGCTTTGCGCACCGTAGCTCTGCGCTCTCGTTTGCGCCTTGTTACCTCTCCCCTCCCATCCCGTCCCACCGCAGCCCCCTCGGCTCGCACTTTGCCCTGCCTCAGTTTTCCCTAAAATGAATTCTGCCGACGGACACTCGGAAGTTGCGCTGCCTCCTCTGCGCGCTCTGCTCCCGTGACGTCATACCGCGCTTCCAGGGCCACGCAGCGGCAGCGTGACGTCACAGGGCGCTGCCACCTCAACCCCCCTCTAAGGCAGCTCCCCCCCCAACTCCCAGATGCGGTTCGTCTGTCTGGACCATCCTGTACCGAAACCCAAATCGTCCCCACGATATCCACGTCCGTAGGTGCGCGCCGTCGGAGCTGCAAACGGAATCGGAGACTTTCTCGCCCGAGAGCAATTTTGCGTAATGAAATCCGGTTGTTGTCACCACCTCCGCTCGCGGAGGAAGGGGAAAAAAAGGCTTAAAAAAGGCGAAGATGGGGAGTTGAAGGCGAGGAGCAGCCCCGCGGCCTCAGCCCGGCCAACAGACGTGGACGTGGTTACAAACCATAGCAAACATTTTATTTACAGGAGATAGATAGATAGATTTCTATATTTTGTCAGTGCAGTATTTCTCGGTCGGATTATTCGAAGCAACACGTTGCAACCCAGGAGGACGTCGGCGAAAATACTTCACATTGTAAATTGTTCGGGGGCGGAGGGGGGGGGGGGGGATTTCGGAGCTCAGTCTCTCGCTCGGATTTTCCCAGAGAAGGTGGGGGCGGGAGAATAAAATTAAGAAATAATAATAATTAAAACAACAACAAAAAGACCTCAGGGGGAAAAAAAAAAGACAACGAGAAGTCCCGCTCTCTGTCCCGCGGCCGGGCCGCGTTCTCTCCTCCCGGGGCAGCGTTGGAGCTGCAGCTCCCCCCCCCCCCCTGCGGCCGCTCCCCTCCGTGCCGAGCCGTGCCGTGCCGGCCCGCGGCGGGGAGAAGGCGTTCAGTCGGCGCGGAGCTCTGACGGCGTCGGGGCCGCCCCGTCTATAGCCCCTCGGGGCTGGCGGCTGCGGGCGGCGGGGAGGGGAGGCCGGGGCTGGAGGAGGGCCTGCAGCCCCCGGCCTGGGGCTGGCTCTGCTCGGCGCCCTCAGTCCTTTCCGTGTCGCTGGGAGCCATGTCGAGAGAGTCGGGGTCGCTGCTGTCGCTGTCGCCGTCGCCGTCGGAGCGGCTGGGGCTGCGTTCGGGCTCCCCCGCGGCGGCGGGCGGCTGGACGGCCCTGGGGGCCGAGGGTTCGGGCTCGGGAGGCGGCTCCTTGTCCTTCTGGGCCTGGGCTTCCTTGGAGTGCCGCCACTTCATCCGGCGGTTCTGGAACCACACCTTCACCTGCGGCCGCGCCGCCCTCAGACGGGCTCACGGGACCGCGCAACACCCGCGCAAAAACCGCGCAAAAACCGCGGAGTGGGGCAACGCGGGGACGTATGGGGGGCTATGCTCATCTTCCTCATCCTCATCCCCAGCCTCATCCTCATCTGCCCCCACCTTTACATCACGAGGATGATTTTGTTATTATTTATGGCTTTCTTTTTCCATTACTGTTTGCACGTTAATAACCACTGCCGGGTTTGGATATATATATATTTCCCAGCCTTTTCCTTTTGTTTCGTTTGTTTGCCTTTTGTTTTGTTGTGGGTTTTTGTTATTGGTGTTCGGGGGGGTTGTTTTTTGTTTTTTTCCTCTCCTTCTCCTCCTTCTTCCTGGAAACTCAGGCCCTTGCTCAACAAACCGCAGCGTTATACAACACCGCGGGCCCTTAACAGCGAAATCATCTCTGAGAGGCATTTAATGGCTCCGTTTGAGGCAGAGCTTTCGCTTCCCTTCACTCAAGGATTTCACAACGAGGGGGAGGAAGAGATTTAGAGGGGAAATAACAAAGAAAAAACGGGGAAGGAGCATTAAAGTCACTACTCTTCCTCGGAGCTAAGTGCTCGGCTCGGCAAAACGTGCGGGGCCTCAGAGGAGAAGCGAAGGGAAAACGCTCTTCGGTTCCCTCCCCGCCCTTGCTACCACCCCCCTCACCCCCCCGAGCGCAGCAGGGAGCCGTCACCCCGTACCTGGGCGTCCGTGAGCCCCAGCATCGCGGCCAGCTGCTTGCGGTCCGGTTTGGTGACGTACTTCTGGATTTCAAAGCGCTTCTCCAACCCTTTCCTCTGCAGGTTGGAAAAAACGGCCCTGGACCACGAGCGCTTCCTCTTGTAGGTCTGAGGCAGCGTGTCCTTGGTCAGCACCGCGTACGGCCCTGTGGGGACAGACGTACGGACACGGGGCGGCCCCGTTAGGGTTCGCGCAGGGACGGAGCCCGCAGCCCGCAGCCCACAGCCCGGCGCAAAATGGCCCTGGCTGCCGTCGGGGGTTTCCTGCTGCCGTCGGGGGGCTGCCCCAAGCGCTTTCCACTCCCCCCCCCACCCCATCTCTCCGGGCTCTCCCTACGGGACGGGGCGAAGCTGGATCGGGCCCTAAGGCGCTCGTCCTCCCCCCATGGGGCATCCCAAACCCGAGCCTCGCAAAGAAAAGAATCAAATAATCACTATATAATTATTTAAAAAATAATAATGACCATCTCCAGCGTTTACAAACGCGAGTCCCTGCGGGCCCGGTGCCACGGGGGGAGCGAGATGTACCTGGAAAAGTGTCCTGAAACTGGTGCTGAACTGAGTTCCTTGGGGCCGTGTTTAGGGGCCCCAGAAGGGCAGAGGCCTCGTTAATGGGCTCTAGAGACGCGAAGAACTGGCCGGCGGACGGCTGCAAGGCGGGGAGGTGAACCCCGGCCTGGCGGCTGGTACTTAATAGCGAGGTGAGATCTGCGAGCACAGAACAAGGAGAGCGCGGTTACGGCGCGGTCGGGCCCCGACGGAGCGAACGGAGCCCCGCGGCCCCGCCGTGCGCTCCCTCCTTCGGGCTGCGGGGGAGAGGCCGCGGCCCTGCCCGCTTCAGCTTCGCTACATTGAGGCTATCGCTATTTCCAAGGGGGGGTGCCGCCGCGCGGGGTGCCTGGGGAGAGCCCTCGTTCTCCGCTTTTCTTAGTGTAAAGCCGCGGGGACGGGGAAAACAACGCAGCGCCGAGCACGCAAAAAGGACGCGGCGATTTCTCTACCTCTCAGCGTGTTGCCTTCCTTCACTTTGGGGTCAAACTCCGCCGACAAAATGCGGTCGATGCCGAATTTCAGGTCCTTGCTGGCGGGCGCCGGCGCTGAGCCGCCCGTGTGGCCCCCGGGTCCCCGCGCCGGGGTTCCCCCTCCTCCGCCCGGTGCCGCCGCCGCCGCCGCCGCGTGGTTGCGGTGCTGCGGGGTGCGGTGGTGGTGCGGGGGGTGGAAGGCGGCGGAGAGCGGCGAGAGGCGAGGAGGGAACGCGGCGGCGGCGGCCCCGGAGGGAGCGTCGGGGGCCACGACGGGCGTCGGCCGCAGCGGGGAGGCGGCGGCGTGGAAGGGGCCGCCGGGGAGGATGGAGCCGAGCGCGGCTGCGGCGGCAGCGGGCAGCCCGGGAGCGGCGTCGGCGGGTCCGGCCGCCGCCTCTCCGCCGGCGTGCAGGATGTCGGCGATGCAGAAGGACGGCTTCTTGGCCGCCTCCAGCGGGAAGCAGCCGCCGGCCGCCGGCCCCGCCGCCGAGCAGTACGCCGCTGACCAGAGGCTGAAGTTGGAGGCGTAGAAGGGGGCCAGGCCGGCCGTGTACATCCTGCCGGCGGCGGCGGGGCTGCGAGCCCGGGGAGCGGCTCAGCTGCCGGGAGAGCGGAGCGGGGCTGCCCGCCGGCCCGCGGGCATGGGGAAGGATGGCGGGGGGCTTGCCGGAGGGACAGGGGGAAGTAAAGTAAAATTTAAAGGGAAAAAAAGAAAAAAAAAAAAAGAAAAAAAAAAAGGGAAGAAGTCCCCAAAAGTCGCGGCGAGAGGCAGAGAGCGAGCGGCGAGAGCGGGACAGCAGCGGCGCAAAGAAAACAAAACAAACCCCCTTCCTCGCGCCGGGGAAAAAATGCACCCCTCCCTCCCCAAACTTTCTCTGGCAGCGGTTCCCGGCCCCGCCGCAGCCCTCGATCCCGCCGCCCCCCGCCCGCCCGCGCCCAATCCGCTCTCCGCGGGGCCGGGACGCACCGCCCGCCGACACGCCCCGCGCTGCCGGGCCGGGATGGGCCGCTCCGGGCCGCGCTGAGCCGCGCTGGGCCGTGCTGGGCCACGCAAGGTGTGTCCCGAGCCCCCACCCGCGGTAACACGCGGGACGGTCGTGCCCGGTGACAGCCGCAGCCTCACGATGACACACGGGACCGGGACCGTGCGGGAGGCCGAGGCTGCGCCTCGCTGGCATCTCCGTGTGTAGGACTTGAGGGGGCACTCGGGCACCGTTTCCACCTCGAGCCCCATTCGTAATTAAGGAAAAATTGGCAGCCGAATGGCGCCTGTTTTGTTCTTTTAGGACATTGCCGCAAAATTCACTCGCTGGAATATTGGGAAGGCAAAGCCGTCAGTGTGTGCCGTGCTGATATACAGTGGCCACATCTATCCCGAGCTGGTGCTGGGGAGACAATAGAAATAAAAATAGAAATAGAAACGGGCATAAAAATAGAATTGACAACAATAACAATACGACTAAAAATAGAAATAGAGATAGACATTTAAACACAAATAGCGATGAAAATACAAATGGGATACATTAAAAGAGCACTTTTTTTGTCGTCGTTTCCACAAACGGAGACGCTGTGAGCAGGTCTGGAGTCGAACGGTTGCGGATTTGCTTTGGTTTTGTTTCGAAAACATTATTATTAGTTTTGAAAATAGCATTCGAAATTCGGCTCCTTCCCCAGGGCCTGACGGCAGAACGGTCCCGTCGCGCAGGTACGGGGCTGCAGCGCTTTGTGCTCGAGGCCGAGTGCGCTCCCGGGGCGGGTGACATCGCTCCCACGGGTACGGCTTTGGTTTGCGCTGCTTTTATGAGCGCCGTTGAAATGAAAACGATAATAACCACTGCCGAGCCGCGTCCGAAAGCGAGGGGAAAGCAAGACCGGCTCGGCTCTGAGCTTCTTCCATATCCCCCTTCCCCGCATCCCCCCGCGATGTCGACCCCGTGGCGGCTCCGCCGCTGTCGCTCCGGCCCAAACGAGTCTGCGCCCAGCCTTGGGTCCAGCGCCCCGCTCGGGCTGTGCCCCCCACCGCTGTGCCCGGCGGCAACGAACACCGCCACCCCCACCCCGTCCCCTCGCGGGGGGGGGGGGGGATATTCAGTCATCGCGGCACCGACACCGGGACCGCGTTTGTATCGGCAGCAAAGGCGGATGGCTGCTGCTGGTCGGTTGTTTTCCCACTTTTAATCCCGGATCCCGCAGCAGTGCCCGCTGCCCCCGGGGCGAGCAGCTTTGCGCGGCCGCGCAGCCCGTGCGCAGCGGTGCCCGAAGGCTGCAGGAAGCGCGGGGCTCGGCTGCAGCCCGGGTCATCTCCTGTTTTTTTCGAGAGGTTCCAACTCGGACTAAATGAGCGGATGTGCCTGCGAGATTTGTCCTAAAATAGAAGCGGCTTCAGTATTTTAGGATACAGCAGAAATCCTTATTTCTTCCGGAGAAAAACTTCATAATGAGCGCGAGCACTTCCCTTTTCAATATTTGTGCAACTTTATCTCGACCAGCAAGTTGCTTTGGTGACGCAAATCCGCCCTTGTGTATTGCAACTACAAAAATAAATGCGAGGAAATCAATTCCCTTCTAGCAATGAAAACACAAATATACAGCTGCGACTTTCCCCTTTAATCTCGCTTTCCGAGGGACTCGAGAAGGAGGCGAATGGACTGGAGATGATGTGCTTTTTTTTTTTTTTTCTATTTTTTTTTTTTCCCCTGTCGGAATGGAGTCCCGAAGGACTTTCCTTATTGCTATTATTTTTTATTATTATTATTTTTTCCCTCGATGCCGAGCGAGGAGGAGGTGGAGAAGAACCTCCCGAGCTCCTCTCGCCTACAGCCGGGCGCACCCCGCACCACCGCCGCTGCTCCTCGGTTCCTCTCCTTACTCGGAGCAGCCAGCGACGGGCCGAGCCCCCCGCACCCCCTCCCCAAACAGCTGCCCGGGGCCGGGCCTCTCTCCTCCGCCCCGCGTCCCACACCGGCTCTCCCTCTCTTTTTTAGACTTAAACACATCTTTTTCTGTTCTGTCCATACCTACGGATAGAAACGCAGAGATGCTGCTATACGGCAAACCCGCTTTCTCTAGGGGAGTTCATTTTGCGATCGTTTCGCACGGCCCCTCGGATCTCCGTGGTGCAGAGCAGCCCGAGCACCCCCGGCCCCCCCAGCCCACGGCCGCGCTCTGCCGCCACCTGCCGAGAGCACAGCGCTGGGGCTGCGCGCTGCTCCGCCACGGCACCGAGTATTTCTTTCTACCTTCTTCTCTTTCTGTCTTTCTTTTTCCTTCTTTCTTTCTTCCTTGCTCTCTTTCCCTCTTCCTTTCCTCATTCGTTTCTTTATTTTCTTTCTTCCTTTGCTTTTTCCTTCCGTAATTCCTTCCTCCCTCCCTCCCTTTTTTATTCTTTTCTTCTTTCCTTTCTTCATTTCTTTCCCTTCCCTTCCCTTCCCTTCCCTTCCCTTCCCTTCCCTTCCCTTCCCTTCCCTTCCCTTCCCTTCCCTTCCCTTCCCTTCCCTTCCCTTCCCTTCCCTTCCTTCCTTCCCCCTTTTTTTCTATCTATCTTCCCTTTCATTCTCCATTCTTTTCTTTATTTTTCATGAAATCCTGCAGCTACATCAATCCTATTATTAAAAAACATCAGGGTTATAACTAGGCTCCCCACAGCCCTGGGAAAGGAAGCTGAGTGCTGCAGGACCGCTGGGTCAAGATGGTCCCTTCCTCAGGGTTTCCTTGCAGTTGGATCAGGCAGTTCTGCTCTGCGTGCTGGCCTTCACAAAGCCCATTTTCAGCCATTTGGAGCTGTGATCCCGTGGTGCTGCAGGGTTTGCATTTAAGCTGCTCCAAGTCGAACCATCAGCCTCCCAGATTTTCTCCAACCCTGCCTGCTGCCTCCCCCAGGGGTGTCAGCATGGAGAGGATTAACTCCACCTGGAAGAAACACTTTCCTACCATCATTCCCCGAACTCTCTGCTTTGGCATTGCAGACTCCATGGGTTACCCCACCTGTGCACTGCCTGAAGATTGTCCCTGGGATTTTCCAGGCCACACAAGCTGAGAGGCCTGCAGAGAGCCCCTGCAATTAGCCCCGGCAGCTGATGAGAGCTGACACGGCAGCAGTGCTGCCCTGTTGTGCTGTGCTCCTGCACAGCTGCTGGGATGCACACACCCAGCTTGCTTTAACGGAGCAATTACCTCTCCTAGAGCAGGAGATTTTCCAATGGTTTCATTGGGATAACTCCACCTATATCCCCCATACTCATCTGGTTTGCAAAGTAATGCCTCCTAATGTGGCCCCTGCAGTAGCAGCACCTTAAAGGTGCGATGCTTAAAGGGCATCCAGGATTGAAGGAGGAGACACTAAGGGGTGTGTAAGAGAACACTGAGTGAGAAACAATCTACAGCTTCTTGCCAGCAGCAGTCAGAAATGAAGGAACACTGGAAATAGAGCTATCAGAATGCAGGTGTATCTTTAGCACAGGCAGCCCATACGTGAATCCAAGATTCTGGAAGAAAATCACCTTGTAAAACTAATTTTATCTGAGAGAAATTACTGGTTTTCTTCCAGTCCTCCTTCCATGCTCTGAGTGGACTTAAACACAGCAAACTCCAGCCTGGTGGGCTATGAAACCTTCAGCTTAAAAGCTTCCCTGTTGGGAGCACATCTCTGCAGAATGGTGCCATCGCAGCCCTTAAAGAACCCTAACAGGACCCAACTGCCCAGAAAAGATGTGTCCTCTCCCTGGGCACTGCCCACTTGCTCGGTGCCTTGTGTGATGCAAACATGGTCAGTGGGCATGGCCATGCATGGGGAGGTCATTTCCCACAGTCTCTGTCACACATCATTTTGCATCTAGGTATCAGGGGGCTGGATGCCCTTCACTTTACATCTAAACAGTTATAAAAGGGGACTTTGATTTTACTTGTGCCAGAGCACATCACCACAAGTTGTTGGCTATCTGTCCTGCAGCAGTGAATTCCAAAGGTTCAGTAATGGCAGCATCTGCACTCAGTCTTCTTCTCACTGTGCTGTCCCATTTCTCAGCTCCCCAAGGCACTCATTCATCCTGAAACTGCAAAACAGAGAGGAAAATAGAAGAGGCGTCCAGTTTTCCCTCTCATTTGTCACCATTACTAACCCACATGTTTTTACCCTTGACCCCAGATGTATAGAACTTTTCCATGCCAAGAAGTTCTTCTTTCCCAGCTCAGCAGCTCTCCTTCACCCCAGCCCTGCCTGAGCGCTCTGTGAGCACCAACACACATCCCTTCAGCCCAACCCCACACAACACAGCAGTGAAAGCAACACTGTGCTGCAAGCGTTTCCGAATGCTAACGGAGCAGCACCCTCTAGTGCAAAAAACCCATAAAATCTGCAAAAGCATCAAAGCTCAGGGTCAGCTGCTGGGCTGGGATCTGCCACAGGGCTTTCCCCTTCCATACTCTGAAGCTGCCTCAGGTTTCCTCATCTTGGAGCACCTCACTGTGCTTTGCACACCCATTGGATGCTGGATGTTACCCAGCTCCCCGGCTTCTCTTTCATTCATAGCCATTTCTATGGGTTCTACCACTTTTTGGTTGAACATTAGGAGAAATTTGTTCTCAGGAAGAGCGGTGAAGCTGCCCAGGGAGGTGATGTAGTCACCATCCCTGAAGAGGTTCAAGAACTATGGAGGTGTAGCACTGATGGACGTGGCCTAGAGAGATCACAGGCACGGGCTGGCAGTTGGACTAGATGATCTTATTCATCTTTCAAACCTTGATGATTAGATGATTTTCAGGTCAGGGAACAAGAAGGACCTCATGGGCCCACCCCATTGCACGGAGTGGGTGTGAAGGGCGCTGGGTGCAGATGAAGAGTTGAGGCAGTGGGGTTATTCCATACCCCACATCCCAGTGACCCAATACGCAAGGCAGGAGTTCATGCAAATGTGGAGCTCCCTTCTCACACTCTAAAAATAACAGTGAGTAAGCAGTGTTTCCTAAGAATTAAAAATAAACATACCTGCTTAACCAGAGGTGGAAAAGTTGCCTAAAGTTTCAAGGCCGGAGCATCCTTTCCTTGAGAGCTGGGACTGAGGGAAAGGGAACTAATCCCTGTGGGCAATGCAGAGGCTGGGGGCCAACACATGCCCATGGTCCCACTCCTTGGACTGGCACATCTGGATGCCCACCTCTTCTCTGTACCACATCTGGATACAGCTTCTGGGAGGGGCAGGGAAGGCAGTGGCTCATGATAGTTGTGTCAAAACCCAAAACTTGCAGTGCTGGAACAGCTCTCTGCCTCCTCAGTCCCCGTGCTGTATTTTACCATTCTCTTCAAATGAAGCAAACGTTGTTATTTCCCCTTAGGTGTTTCTGGTGCAAGAGTCTTTCATTGAAAAACTGCTCTTCAATGCTAATGGGAATTATGCTCCTAGCATGATTTATATTAATAAGGCATGTGCAGTTCCTTCGTACACACAGACCCAGATGGGAAATGGGATTTTTTTTGGGTTCTTCCACACGGCATGTGATGAAGTGCTCTGAGCACACAATTTAACAAGCCATTCTCCTCCAGCCTTACAGATGAAAAATAGTCCGTTGTGTCAACTCCTCAGATGCCTATTTTTACACCTTCTGTTTGTTCTTGGTTTGACGTTGTTAATCACAGTCCCACCAAAGCCCTATTGTTCAGCTCTTCAAGAAGAATGTTGTTATATTGACTGTTTGTGCGTCAGCCCAGCTCTCTCTGGAGCTGCACTTGGATGAAATTAGATAATTTCCATTAGCAGAACATGCATTATTGGTCCCCAATGCCAAATTGAAAAGAGAGCCAAGATTACTATTTCTGGCCATGTTCACCTCAGGAAGGAACCTTCTCAGCTTTAATGGGATTTTGCTATTGTTGGTTGCCTTCTGTTTGACACCGTGCCAGCAGGGTTAAAAATTGTTTAGAAAGCTGCATGAAATATAATAGAGCCCGAGCCATTTGCTGCAGCACATTCCAGCGTGATGTTTATTTGGGGAAAAAAAAAAAAAAGAAAAAAAAAAAAAGAAAAAAAAATTTTAAAAAAAAGGAAAAAAAAAATATTATTGTCCTTGGCAGAAAAAAAATCCCAGTAAGGCGGCTCTCAGAACGTACGCTTCTCGTTGCCGCTGTGTTTTCAAATGTCTCTGCCAGCGTTGGCACGTTACGTACAGCGGTGATAAATCTAATGGTATTTATAATGACCGACACGACTTGTGGAAGGGGACTGCAGGCACAGGCGGCATCATCGTGACAGGAAAATAAGCCAAGGGATCCCAGAGAAAAAGGTCGAGACCCACATTTGTCAGTACAATGTGTGTCTCCATCCCCCGCCGCTCAGCCTTCCCATCTGTAAAATGGGCCCAAGCGCACATCACCACCACCCAAAGGAATCTGGTGCTGCTGGGGTCTCTGCACCGCCAAGGGAGTGGCCTTCATCCCTGTGCTCCCCCCTGCACCTGGGAGGTACTTCTTGGGCGTCAAGCCTGAGAGTGGAGCTGGTGGAGCAAATTCTTGCCCCTGAGCTCCCCCAGGCCTACTACTGCTCCATATAGTACCGTTTTGTTCCACAAATGCCGTCTTAAAATAATTATTAATGAAAGCAGAGTTGACTTTGGAGCGAAAGTTTCCGGTTACTTGGCATTTCCAAAGCGTGAGCTATCTAGGGGTAGTGAAATGCGGTACATTTTTTGGATGAGGTCAGGATCCAAAACACATTTTCCTTTCAGGCTTCCTTGGAGTTCAGAGCCAGACCCACCTTTACTGGACCCTTGTCTATTCAAGCCCATAAGAAGCTGAGCAAATAGAAAAGACACCCATCTTTAGGAAAATAAATACAGCCAGAGATCTTCAAAGCCTTCGGACAAGGATCTTCCCACAATGCAGGCGCTATCATCGGGCTGTAAGCTGGAGCACTCTTTGTTTAAATTATCCCATTGTTTGTTTCTATTTTAACCCACAAACATTGACTGACTGCAGATCCTTGGCTTCAACCAGCTGCCCAATAACTGGATATATGACAGACGCCAGCCCACATGCTTCCTCTGCATGAAGCTGCTACCTGCCCTGCCTGAAGACACTCCACCACCAACAGCAGCCCACAGAAGCACATGTGTCCCCTAGCTCCTACGCTTACTGCCCCATGCTCACTACCAGCCTCACAGACAGCCTCTCAGGTCACATCAGGGTGAGCTCTGTGGGTTCAGATGGCTCTCAGGTCCCTCTTTTGCCCGCTGCTCCAATAGTACCCAGCCCACAACAAGCTCCGGAGCTGACTCAACACGGGAAACATTCTGAAACCGGAGGTGGGACAGAAAATAATCAGTGTTTACAAGGCTGGGGGAGCTCATCTGCACCCGGCCCGTCTCCTCACATGAAGCATTTGTCTTCCCCGCGACCTTTCTCCATTTTTTTTTATTCCCTTTTCATGCTGTGAAACGTTCATTGTCTCCCGCTAAGGAGAGTTTGATAAGGATCTTGCTGAGAGAGGCTTTTAGGAAAACCCATTGCTCCAAAGAGGAACAAACCATTGTGGAGACAGCACTTCAAAGTCAGAGCAGTATCTTGTTTTTCTGCAGCAAATAAATAAATAAAATGAAGATGAACAATGTGTTTCCATTTACGCGGGAGTGTGGGAAAATCCAGGTCTCATTGGACTGGAGGCAGAGCAGCAGATGCTGACTAAGAGACTGGAAATTGTGGACAGCAATTGAAGGAATTTGGGGTGAATGATGCCATGGAGTGGGGCAGTGCTGTTGGCCTCAGACCTGCTCCTTTGGGCTCAGCTGGATTCACATGAGCAGACACGTGGCCTCAGTCAGACACATCAGTCTGACGGCAGGGAGGGTTGGTCCAGCAAAAGCCCCATCCATCAGTGATGATGGTGGGATGCTGATGCTGATGCTGCAGCCCCATCCAGTGCCCTGAGCTCAGCCCAGCCACCAGCTGCTCAGGGTGGGACACCCCAGCAAGCCTTTAACACTTTATGGATAATTACCCTGTGGCTTATTTCTCAGCTGGTGAGGAAGGGAGAAAAGATCAGGAGAGATCCCATCCTTTGGTGCTGTGGGACTTGGTGCTGTTTTAATAACAACAACAAAATACTGAAGGGGAAAAAAAAAAAAACCCACACACAAAAAAAATCTGCAGTGTGTCAGCATGTTTTTAAGCCTGGTGGGAAAAAAAAGACCTTCTGGTCCCAGTGGTATCAGCAAAGACTGCATCCATTGGGCTCTAGTTCTTAAAAAGAAAATCAGAGTCACACAGTGAGCGCTCAGCTCAGCTCACGGTTGGGGGGTGGGGGGGAAGGCAGCCCAGCCCCTTGCCTCATTACAGTCCCTCCAAAATTAATACCTCTGCAGAGCTGCGTTCTCTAATGAGGCACGCGCTACTGGCCCAGGAGGAGGGAGGAGAGGAAGAGACATTTAGCTTCTGTCTCATTCCAAAACTGCTAAATTCAGCCCTGCACTTGCTACAGAGAAGAACGAGACATCAGACTCCACCTGGCAAGATAATTTTTCCCCTAGTCATCAAAGGCTGGAAAATGGGTGTCTACACTTCAGGAATTTCTCTAAATAGGTGATGACAGTTACAGCTTTATTCACTTTTCCACTATTTTAGGATTTAAGTGAGCCTCTCAGTCCACACTGCACTACCCAAAGAAAGGCTGCAGTGCAAAGGGGGGAGCAGGCAGAGCCCTCCACACCTGGTGGGAAGGGGCGCTGGGTGCACACACATATGTACGTACATTGGATGGGGCCCTGGGCAGCCTGAGCAGGTGGGCAGCCCTGCCCATGGCAAGGAGCTGGGACTGGCTGGGCTTTAAGGTCCTTCCAACAGAAACCATTCTACAGTTCTATGATTCTATGATATCTACACAGGGAGAAAAAGAGCCCCTGGCCTTTCCAGGCAGCACTCACTCACCTCTTCCCAGACCACACTCATAAGACTTAGGATCAGCTGTAATGCTGCCTTCAGTTGGATGACTCAGATTCCCCTGACACGGTACAATTTAGAGGCTCATTCCTTAAGTTCAGCCTCACTGCTGGTGTGTTGATTCAGCCCAGGCACAAGCAAGGATTCCTCCCGCTTATCCACCACAAGCACTTACCCTGAGAACATCACATTTTTCAGGAAAACTGGAAGGTGTCCATATTCAGTGTTGCTGAGAGCAAAACCTTGCACCTTTACAAGCAGTTCCCAAGGTCAGACATTTCCACAGCAGCTCTGTGGGTGAGAAAGAGATGGCTTTAATCACTGCCCCTCACAACTGGGCCAGGCTAAAGGGCTGTTTTGTGGCTGAGATGAAGGCCTCATTTCCAACAGAAATCAGCGATATTTGCTGTGAACTACATCGTTCAGTGGGGTCCCATCCTAAAGAGATAGATCTCAGTGGGACCCTCAACAGTCCCTCAAATTTTCTGAAGCATCAGCCTCTTTGAGCGTCACAATACGAACAGCACAAAAAGGAACCAGACAAAACGATGGATACTTAGAAATAAGGGAATAAAACAAAGACCGGTAGAGATCTTGCATTTGTTTTTGCTTTGCATATCACCCGCACTCACAGACATAGGATGGAGTCCCCTAGAGCTGGGATCCAGAGCAACACACCCAGGAATGAGCCTGATGAGAACTCAAGATCCATCTCAACAGGCACACTACAATCCTTCTATTCACAACCAGTCCTCCAAAGTTAAACACACATTTAAAAATAAATAGGGTCTGGGTGATGCACAGGAACAACTTGCTGCTTCTCTCTCTTTTTTTTCTTTATTTCTTAAATTATTATTATTATTTTAAATCAGTGAAACATCCTTAAAGAGGCCCCACTGAACAAGCACAGTTCATTTATTTTTCTTGGAAGCTTTCAGTGTCCTTAACTCCTTTTAGACACATGAGAGGTGAATGATAAAGTCAAAGCCATTATCTCTGAACAGAATATCTCTGCTGGCTGTGAGCCACGCAGAGAGGAAAAGCAAAATGCAATAAAACCCACAGGAGCCATTGTGTGCAAGCAGGCCTGCGGTGAGCTGCTGGGAAGCCTGGCTGGGTTGAGGAGAGGTCTCTGGTTGGGGATGGGAGGTGAAGCAGGGTGCAGAATGGAGCAGCCAGAAATAAGGGCATATAAATATGAGAAATCCAGCCCTCATATGGAAAGGTGCCACAAGTTCAACTCTACCTGCCCCATGCCAGCAAGCTTTCCCCTCCTGTCCACCATTCCTCAGAGAGCAGGAAATCCACGCTGCCATTTGTTCATCGTAGAACTTGTGGGTTTAAAATAAAAATCTATTTACTCAGAAAGAAAAAGGGAAATAGAAACAAAAATGTGGTGATAGAGGCTGTGTGATACACACACTCAACGTTGTGTTCTTCAGCCCAGGTGTCTATAAGGTTATATTTCATAAATGAGTCCTGTTATCTGGCTCAATTTTTTCTGGGGTGCCATGTCACTGCAAGACTTGCTTTTCAAGGCCCAGGACAGTGTTTTGGGCAGCAATATCGGGTATGTTTCCAGCCATCTGGTGTCTACTTCCACTCACATAAACACACAGCATTTGCCATGACAAGCTTGTGGGTTACTGATATAAACACACTGCCCACCTTCCAAAAGCCCACCAACAACACAACATCTCACCACTCATCCACCAGTGGCCGCCCCAATCAACTCCCCACACCTTCATGGCCTTGGGTTCTTGGCTTCCCTGGGTACCATTGCAGCCATTGCAGCTGGCTCAGCCATCCCACTGACAGCTGGCACAAAGCAGGACCAAACACATGGCAACTTGCTGGCCTCATCCTTACAGAACACCAGGCAAAGATACACCTGGGAAGGTCATATTTTGTTATCATTGCATCAGCAGAAATTACTCAGTGTCCTGAAAACGAAGTGATTTACAGGCTTAAATGATTTAATTCAACTGTGGAATTAATTTGTCTGCAAGAGAAATATGATATACAGACTACTGAGCTACCACTACATATCGCTCCTCCATCTTCCTCAGGACAGACACCAGTAAGGCAGCTAATGGGACAGCGGGAATCACCCAGGGTTATACAGGATACACCTACAGAAGCTTCTACCAAAAAAAACGCCTTAATTGCTCATTTCCTTTTAAAAAGCGACTTGTGCAGTGCAGCAAATTGTCTCTACACCTGATTTCATCAGAGAAAGATTTGAAATTGCCACTGTGAACCCATATAGCCCATATATCTCACATACCAGCTGACTGAGGCTTTGGAATCACCCTGCTGGACTTACTAAAACAAAACAAAAAAGCCAGCAAAAGAAGCCAGAAAGAACATTTACGTCACAAGTCACATCTGCTCCTGTAATTGCTTTCCTGCTGGCTCTTTGCAGTGCAGAAGAAAGCCTGCCAGAGCTGGTATCCAACAATGCAGCACGACTCACCTCCCTGAAAGCTTTGAGCTTTCTGCAAGGGGAAAACGTGGTGCACAGCTGAGCCACGGTGTGCTGCTGCAAGGACAGAGAAAATCAAGCACTTGGCTTCCAGCGTGTGCTTACAGATGGCTTCCAGTGGAGGAATGCTTGGAAACCTCACCGGTGAGCTCCCTGTGTGTGTGCACAGCCATGTATGCAGAGCGCCCAGGCCACTGCCAGGCATTGCAGGAGAGGGATGCTCCTGTGACCCTTGCACTGCTGGCTTCTGGAGGCTTAACAATGAGACACACATCACCAAAACGTGAACTGCCCAACAGTGATGGCAATACCACGTGCCTGCAGGACAACAGCATGGCTGCCAGGACTCGTTTAAATGTAGGTCACTTGGAAGGCACATAAAGTCCATCAAGAGGCAGAAAAAAGGAATAAAAGTGGAACGTTCAAGTCATCTCAGAAGAAAATTCACAGGATACAAAAACTGGGCAAGAAGGGGTGGCACTTCTTTTCACCTACAAGTGCCAAAATCTTGGATGACACAAAGCTACTTTGTGCTACAAACCCCAGGTTGGCTCATTCCTTTGCCTTCTCCAGCACAGAAGGAACACAATGCAGGGTCTATTCACTGCCTCACCAGAGCAGAAACGTACCTACAAGTGCAGCAATTTTTTTTCTCCTTCCCTACTCAGCAGGCACTACTCATGTTCCATATATATATATTCCTTTGGGTAGCATTTGGTCACAGTGGTGGTGGGCTTCCATTGCCTTTGCCAACTTCCATCATCGCAGCGGTGCACTGGATCCACATTCCAAGCCTTTCCCAGTGCTGGATGGAGTGGTGGCATTGCTGCTGCGTCTCCTGCAGGGAGAAGGTTTTGGCCATGACTCCACATCAGCTGTTGGGAGCGGGCGGCGGTGACTTTCCCAAGCAGCTGGAAAAAGCATCTGCCAGGAGCACTGCATCCAGGCATTCAGAGTGACTTTTAGCACCAGGTCTTCAGGGAGCGATTTCTGTCAAGCCCAGAGCATCGGTCCCATTTCATTCATCTTAATTTTCTGCCTTTACTTCAAGCAAATCTAAAAATTATTCCAGAACTATTGTTGAACGGACATATGATAAATCAGATGCTGAGAGGGGAGAGCACTGCTGTTCTCTGAGCCAAACACATTCAGTATATCCTGGATGAAGCTGGTGATCATCAGGACAAGCGTTACGTTTCAGCTTTACTCAGGCCTGAAGGCAGTGGATGGTGAGAGGGCCTCCATCTGGAGTCGCTTTATGGCACTGGGACAGTTCTACTCCAGCAACAGTCACTGCCTGCTAATATAAAAATACTTAGGAGAAAAAGCAGTACATTTTATTAGGTTGGTAGAAGGAAAAAAAAGGGGGAGGGGAAAAAAAAAGCTCTATTCAAGACATCCATTAAATTTTATGAATATCTCCAAAGAGATTTATTTTTATAACAACACTGAAGCAGTGGAATAAAACCCAAATTTCTTGACACTCACAATTATGATTTGTCACCAATGTCTGCAGCCAAGCTCTGCTCACTTTGTCCCATGAATGGCCCCTTTGAAGGCCAGAGCACAGTTCTAAGTAGTGGGATGTCCCCATGGATGACGTGTGGGACACCTGGGTTCAAGTTTTGGTGCTGCCGATGGCTCCCTGCATCATCCTCTCTGTCATTGTCCATGCTTCTTTGTATTGCTAACATAATAAGCCTTTTTTTCTCAGTGTTAGTAAGCTGACCACCTGAATGCCCATCTTTTTAAAACCCTGCTCAATTCTCAGCCTTTACTATCACCTCAGCCCAAGCACATGTTGGACAAAAGTGCTTCCTCTAACCTGTTTCAAATTTGCCACTCTTTAATTTGGTTGAATGCCCCTTTGTTCCAATCCATTTTCCCCGGGCTATTTATTAATTTGGTTCCTCTCTTAAAAACCTAAATGTTAAAGAAGAAAAAACAAATAAAAGAAAAGCTCCCCAGGAAATTGTTCTAATAATAATAATAGATTATTATACTTCACGGAGTGGCCTTGTTGCAAAGACAAAATAACATGAAACGACTTGAGCACCACTGAGCCCTCTGGAACAGGGGCACAGCGGGGATGGCAGGAACTCATCCTTGCTGAGGCAGATGGCTGGGCTCCCAGCACGGCTCCCAGAGCCAGCAACCCAAGTCCCCAGGGATGCCACGTGCTGTGCGTGGGAACTTGGGGACATTCATATTTAAGGGAGGACGATTTTTCATCTGGCTGTTGCATCTCTCTGCTTCCATCTCCAAAGAGAAGCTCCACATGCAATCAGCAAAACCACCACAGCCCTAGGAATCGTCTCTTCCAAACTGCCCACGGATGCTTCCAGCTCCAGAGGCACGCAGCACCCAGGTGCCATGACTCCACATCCCCTTCTCCCAGATGAACAGGGATTCCTTAGAGGTAGGTTTGCAAGCGGGAGCAGGCTGAGCCCATCCCCTGTGTCTGACTGCCCTCTATCCGACAGAGCAGGACGTACAGCAGCACCTCGCTGCTGCCAGACCCATCCCTGCCCTCAGAAACCAATGCCTTCTATTATGAAAATAAATAAATAAAATGAAAAAAAACGTGTCCAGCCCTTAGGACATACCCTGTCTAGTTTCTCAAGACTCATGCCACAGTGCCCTAAGTAAGGAAAATGTGCCATTGTGAATGTTTATAACATCTGATTTCATGTTATGCAGCTTCTCTCAGCCATAAACCAGAACAAATACTCCAAGATTTATTACATCCTTCCCTCCAGGGCTTTAAGCAATTGTGCTTGATTAACTCCATAGCTAAACAGCACCAAGCAGAAGCACGGCAGTTTTGCATCCAGGATTCCTAAGAAGCAGACTGTTTTCTATGAGGATTTAGGCCTAAAACCAGAGAGATGAGCCTTTAAATATGTTGGCTGCTCCAAATGTAGCGCATCCTATTTATTTCCATGGAAACTACAACAGACACGAAAAGCACAATAACACTGTTTGATAGAGCAAATTCTTGGCTACAAAACACTAGCTTTCAACATAATCACCACCGTTAGCTATGCATCTTTACTAGTGATGAGCAAAAGCTTGCATGCTGTGTTTGTAAAACCTGCATCAGCTGAGGTGACCAGTGTCACTGTCAAAAGGCACCACCCACTGCCTCACTGTGCTCACATCCACTCTTCAGTTTACACAAACATTCAGCAGGTGTCAATGAATGTCAATGGGAGTCATTTTTTCCACATGCAGGAATCTAATTCTACTGCTTTGCTTCATATTCACTTCCATGTCAGACGCCATTGTGTCAGACTGCCTCTATGCTGACATCTGTTCCACAGCAACAATATGTAATGGAATATTGGTGGGAAAGTTCAGCCTCTCCTGTTGTAACACCAATATCCACCTCTCACATTGTGGGCTAGCACAGTAAAATAGGAGGCATTACTTTTGGAGCAGCCCCCATACTTAGCACTCTTTACAGAAGTAAATATCTGTTCCTTTTTATCAGCTCATCCCAGACAGGACAAACATTCCTAATGTTGCCTTACTGGGGGGTCATTTTAAGTGAAAGAATCATTCCTTCAGTACCATTTTTAACCAAAGTGAGACCCTCTGGGGTGTTTCTCCTGTGAGCATCTCTTTAGTCAGCACAGTATCTCCTACAAGCACAGTGAAGGAACTCTGCCCAAGCTCCACATAAGAACAGCCAGATTTGACTCAGTTCTGCTGCCTTTCCAGTTGCACAAAAGACTTCTGAAAGAATACAGTGAAAGGTGCAAGGCAGGAGGCAAAGCTGTCTGTGGCACAGGGTTCATGAATTCACAGGAGCAAAAGCAGAAAGGAGCACTTCCACACATCAGCTTTGAAGAGCAATCAGAAACTGCAAGCCTACTTCATGTCATCTCTGCAGGGGCTGCCTCATCAGCTAACTACAATGCACAGAATTTATTGCAAATTAAACTGTTTGCTGTACGAGCCAATTTGCAAGGACTGTCATTCTCACAGTGCTTTTTTTTTTTTTTACTGCTTATATATTTTTTAAAGTATTAAAAAACCCATCAAAACAATATTAATTGAATGCTCCCTTTGCCCTTCTGTATCCTCAAAGACATTTACACATCTTTGAGTAATAGAGAAAAACGACCGGGATTGTTTGCATCTGAGGGGTCATTACAGCTCCGCAATACCCTCTGGAAAACACACGTTAACAGTGTTTTGACAATAATGTATTTGAAGCCTCGCTAGAAAAAACCACGCCAGGGTATAGACTAGCGCCTCAATTGGTTTGAAATATAGTCCAGCATTTGTCTTGGCTGCATTAACAAGGTCTGTTTTACCAATACATTTATATTTATGATGAGTTAGGGCAGATTATAGCTGTTAAAATTTGTCCTCCTGACATGAAAACACTACTTTGTCATTAATACATTTTGGAGTATAAACTATGATGTCAGGTCAATGTAAAGGGTAAAAACTTTCCTAAAGTATGCACACATCATTTTTTTAAATTTTTTTTTTTAAAGCTATTGAGCCTAATGGAATAACAAAGGTCATAATAACAAACCATTACAGCTTTGGTCTTGGCAACTAAGTCCACAGAAGAATCCTCCAAGAAACAATCATCATTTCTCCAATGTTATGGCATTAGGACGACAGGAATGGTTCACAAATGAGTCATGTGAGCCCAGAAACGCAGTAGCTATGTGAAAGCTGAGCAATCAATTATTCATTTGTTTACCAAGAGCTTTCTCAGCTGACATTAACCAGAACTTCTTAAAAAGAACTTTACAGCTGTCCTTGGATGTCCCATGAGGCTGTGCTCAGGGGCAGATTGCTTAATTTCTCAGTAAACAATCTGGTATTTTTATTGAAATAACCAACAACGTATGAACTAATTAACTGAGTTCAACTCGAGACCCGACAGGTGTCAAAATAGCAGAGACCTGGGTCTGGAGGGGTGATAAGATGGGACACGGGGCGGGGAAAGGGCATCCAAGCAGTAAAAAACAGCTCTTGCTCAGAGCTCAGTACATGACATCCCGAAAGCCCAGTAAGCTTTTCTGCACACAGCTTACTGAGGATACACATACACATTTAGTCATGTTAATATACTAATACATTCAAATACTCAGCTCTAATGGATTAAACTACACTTTTTCTTATATTGTAGTGATTGGCTACCCCAGGTCCTAATGAAGCATTGAGCCAAAATCTTCTTTAACCACAAATTAATAAGACCTAACAAGGCATTAAGTATCACATCATCTCCTTTTAATCTATGCTCTTTTAGCTTTTTTTATGTTTGCAAGACTCATCCAAATGAGGGAAAAACACCGTGCAAAAGGGACAGAGAAAACCTGGATGTAAATACAGTATCAAAATAAGTAATTGTGGAGATGAAGAGATTTTGGTTTTTCCACAACTACTGAGCAAGCCAAAGTCCCTAAAGTAATGTTTTGATGTTGATTTAGCACTTCTTAAGAGACTTTATCTATGTGCTCTGAGCATGTTTATTAAACCTATTGTCCCTCCTCCATGGCTTATAAAAACAGTGGATGAATATCAGCAAACCCAGCACTTGGTGGGAGAAGAGTTGGGCTTGCACTGGTGCCAGGGAATGGCTTGGAAGGGACTGGGGGCTCCTTCACTTCTGCAGCTGATTATATCTAACAGTCCTGACAGTTCAGAAAGTTTATTGCTACATGCAGTTCCATCTCCTTCACAAGGAAAGCGCAGAGCAACTCACCATGTCACAGGTGAAACACAAGAGGGCTGCACGGGGTCACCTCTAAACAGAAGTCTCATTCATTTGACCCCACTGCTCACCTCCAAACAACTATGCTAATCCCATAATCTGAAGATTGCCTACCCCTGTGCTCCTGTTATCCCACCTATGTACTTCCACTAACAGACCAAGAAATAACCATTAACACAGCAAAATGCAACTGCATCAACTTTCCTGCACTGGCTACTGCAAAGAGAGAATTATGGAGAACAGGGAAATCCTGATTGCCATCACTCAGATACCACCATAGCATACACAGACAAAACACATTACCACCTTCCCACTACATTTTGTTCTATTAGCATGGGTCTTTCTCAAGATACTCAACCATTTGACAAAAAAGCCTGTGAAGAAGGCATCTAGTCAATGGAAGTCTGGATAGACTTACCTCTAAAAGCCACCATCTCTTCTTCCAAGTGTGTGATTTGCCATCTGATAATTTTCGTTCGGTGGCTACGTTTATGAGTTTAGGGATGGAGGTGCACAAAATACATAAAACAAAGTCCAGGAGCTGATCATAACCAAACCCCATAACATAGAGTCACATACATCTAGGCTCCTTAAAAATAAACAAATAAACCCGATCTAAGCAAAGTTTTTAGCACTTCAGTTGATTTGAACTCTTCAGTATGAATTGTGCTGTAAATAAACACACTCATTAGAAGCACTGCTCGTTTGCTCAAGTTCCGAGTGCTTGTTCTGATGACAGAATGAAGCAGCCACGAGCATGAAGGGCTATTGCTCACAGCAGCTGGAACTGTCCCAAGCTCGTGTGTCCCCAAACACGCCTGCTGCTTTTGTTATCCAAGAAACAGTCCCATCTGAGACAGACAGTAGGACACTGGATAGAAAATTGACCATACATATTCATTCTTTACAGTAATAATGACTGGACAAAATTATTTCTAATACACTTCTGATATGTTAATGGAACCCAGTCGTACTACACTAACATAACTATAGCAGCATGAAAAGTTGCTGACTCCACTTTCTATTGCCCAAAAACTCTGACTGGGAAAAATGAAAATCCAATTTTTATTTCTTTCACCTTCCAACACCCAGCATTAAACTTTCATACTTTCAAAGTGTTCTTTTCCATCAGCTTGTGTTTTAGTCACATTGGTCTGCTTGACAAAATACAGTACCAAAGAGCTGCCCTGCATGTCATATTCTGTCAACTTCCCCACTCTGCTGGTCAGATAAAACACATGCTCTAAAATAACTTTATATTCATTTCATGACCATTTTTCTAGTAGGAAGAGTAAACTCATGCTGTAAACACAGCTAGCAAAGCTTCAAGACTGAACATCAGTCACCTGGTGACAAGAGAGGAAAGAATAAATAAAACTTGGCAAGTCATTAAGATCTGGGTAGGGATAATACTTTTCCAGAGGTTCATGCAACACAACTCTAATCAGAAGGGAATGTGGCAGTTGTTTCAGAAATGCTCTGAAATAAGGGAAGTACATGAATTAAACCCCTGAAGGCCTGGTTTTCTTTCTATTGGAAACAATGACAACTTCCATTGATATACGGGTCAGCCAGTTCCACAGTAAAGCAATTTCCCTGCAGACATCAAGAAAGATCCCACCCAAAATCCCTATTGAAAGAGCTGGGCTTCCACCTACCCAGCAAGGGTGGCAACGCTACCCAAAACATCCATCCAAGAGGGATCTGAGCTCCAGTCATAGCCATAAAGTCCTAACAGGTGAGCAACAGCGACTCTATTCCAACGTAGTTTTAAAGAGTATTTATATTTTATCACTGATTTAAGATCTTAAGACTTGTATTTATTTAAAAAAGCAGAAGCATTGTCAAACAGCCGACAATAAGAATAAAATGTGGCTTTACTTCATTGAACATCTGGAAAAACATAAGGGTAGGAGAACAGTTTGCTGACAACTGTAGAGCTAGCACAGATTTAGGACACAGTGTTGCCAAATGCAAAGCCTCTCCAGGCAAGAGTGAAAGATGCTTAGCTGGATCTGCCCTCAGGGATGCAGCAAAGGACACCGGTCCTGCAAATTAATGATTCCCTTTCCTGGAAACCCAGGCTTTGTTACATTTATGGTGACTTAAACATCATACAGAGTTTTAAGATCAGATAGAGAGTTCAAGCTGAATTCATTCACCCGGGAAAAGTTCATGAGTTCTGCAAGATGGTTGAAAGCAGGTAGAATTCAGCTGGTTTGCAACAAAACCCTTTACAGACACATCCAAGTCCCCCACAGCAGACCATGCTGGCATTTTGTGGATGTTGGCTTCAGCAAAACAGGCCTTACAGCAAAATCTCTACTTTGCCAGCACTGCATTTGTACATAAACAGCATATTAACAAAAGCAGAGATGTTCCTTTGTGGAAAGTTAATCATTAAAACTTTAAACAGCTCACAGTAAAAAAAAAAAAACAGCTCTGAAGAGTAAGCAGTCAGGCTTAAGGTCACAAATCTCTGCAGTGGTGTTCAAATAAATGATATCAAAGAAAGGAGAAAGGCAAAGAACATACACAGCACACTGAGATCACAAGCGAAATCCTACCCACCTTATTCAAGTGAAATGCTTCAGTTTCAGGTCTGGCTCTTGGGTACGTGAGATAATGGATGGACTTCCTAGGGTTAACACACCTTTCAATGTAACAGTTTGAAGACATTACCTAGATCCCAGTGACTAAGGCACAGAGCAGACAAAAGCAGAGCTACTGAAACGTGGAATGTCTCTGGAACCATAGAAAACACAAACAAATGAGTCACTCTAAAAGCAACTTCCAGCAAAAACAGAGGGTGAAAATGTACCATATTGTGCCGTGAGTTCTGACAAGTATAAATGAAAGCAGCAATGAAACCACACATTTGCTGTGCTCTCTAAAGATGTTAGACTAATTCAGTTTTCCATCGTGTCAACAGATAACATATGCCTTAGTATTACGGTTCCTTTTGCTTTTGGTTCTGTCTTTTTTCCAGAAGCAGGAAGAAGAGATGTGATGTGATCAGACTGACAGCACCAACAGTTTCAAGCAGCTCACCTGTGTGAAACCTTCAGGTGCTTGTTGTCACTCTCCTGTTGCTGCCAGGCATGGCTTTGGTCTGCACTCAACTGCATACACCCCAAAGCACAGGCTGCTGTTAGCAATGCTGCTGGCAGGGCCCATCCTGGTTCTGGCCATAGATGCAACCAAATTGAAAATAACCATGTACAACACTTCATTTGGGACAGATTAGTAAAGAGGATTTTGGTCAGTTATTTATGTTTTTGGCACTGCTGAATGCCAAGGTTTTAACTTCGATCTAAGTACAGCCAGCCATGTCACCCCACTGCCTGAGAGCCAAATGATCCAATGGATGGAGAGCCAATGCAAGTCTAGGAAAGATGTTCAACCTAAAGAAAAGATGACTGAATACCCAGAAACTCTAAGGGATATGCCATTGTATGACAAAGTGCACTTAAAATGTATTGGGAGGATGGAGGCTTAACATGTAGAGAAAGCTTCCTATAAGGTCCCTTATAAATCAAGTTGTTTTCCAGTTACTAAGACAGAAGAATGAACGACAAAAATAAGCAAAGAAAAATAAAGTGAAGAAAAATAAAAGCTTTGTTCTGAAGTTTCAAAAGCTAATTATCACAAGGAGGCAACTTCATCCAGGACTGGGACAAGCTGTACTAATGTCACATCTTGCTGTACTTTACTGATGCCAGTAAGTTTTCAGTCCCAGAGATGTATCAAAAGTGATGCCTTCATCTTCAGTGGAGATCTGCCAGGGGAGGAAAAAAAATCCTTGCAGGCATCTATAATAGGTTGTGGTGAGAATGAAACAAGAATAGCAAGCCAGGGAACCTTCACATTTTTGCAGGAATGAAGCTTCCAGTCCCTTACAGAAGTTAAATGTCATTCAAAAGCATTTTCTCATGGGAAAAAGTAAGCAATCAGGGATGGAAATAAAGTGGAAATTATTGCTATCTTGCCAGCTTGAGATGCCTTCAGATATTTGTTTGGGGCAGGGAAACCTGGCAAAAGCAAAGTATGCAAACCATGCTACTTGGATATTGAAGTTTCCTTTACACATTCAATGATAAACGTGCATACATAGAAACATATACACGCTAACACACACACTGTGAACAGCTGAATACATGAAGGGTTTAAGAGTGAAGGAAATGCAATGTCCATATTATATTGTCCCCCGAAGAAAGTGAGAAAGGATTTTCTGGGGGAGGAGGGAGAGGAAATAAACCCAAACCAAACCAGTTCTCTGATGCCTATTAGGAATACTGTATCAGCTTTTTTAGAATACAATGAGTACAACTGCAGTTGCATCCAGACTCACCTGGGCCTGCTTCCCCCTGCTTTCAGTTCATGCATCTTGAGGTCTTCCAATCCAGTCTGAAATGCAATCTGACAGCTCCCTCTAGCTAATTAGATAAAATACACCGGCCTCTCCTGCTTGGATTAATGGTAGATATATTAAACAGTAACTGTGGGAAGACCCTTCGGAAAGGGCATGCCAGATACATTTACTTTATCCAAATGTACACCACTTAAAAAGGCCAAACAATCCCAAGGGGATGAGGGAGGGCAGAAATTATGTGATATTAGTGAATAGCTTTAAATATAGTCTTTCTTCAAAACTAGCTGGCATCAACTGTATTTATTTACATAGAAAGTTCACTGGGGTAGGATCAGCTATTTTTGAGTTGCAGAAAGGTCAGAGGAATGCAAGACAAGCATTGGCATTCAAAGGACCATGGAAGATGATCATGTAAGTACACTCACCTTGACAGAACATCTTAGGAAAACACAATTTCAGTAAAAAGATGCTGGTATCTGTCTCTGTTAGAGTTACATGTACTGAGTAAATAAATCCATTTGTTGATCAGTAATACAACTTTTCTGTGACTCGGAGCTGAGGCACTGGAAGTTTTTTTTTCACAATAAACAAATGAAAGAACTGCTCCTCCAGAACAGATCCTCCCTGATGGGAAAGCACTGGCATCCTGCTGAGCAGATGGAGAGACCCTGCAACCCCTCTGGCTGAAGAAAAGACTGATACAAGTGTGTTGGTGGCGAGCTTTTCTTTCCTGTTGGTTGTTTCCCCAGTGGAATGAACGGAAGTTTTTGTTGCTGTTGGTTGTTTGGGGGAGGACAGGGAGACACTTTTGGTCTGCAAGAAAGAAAGTATGTAGATGTAGTAGTCCTCAGCTCTGCATCTGCCCAGGGCAGGGAATTTCTTAAAGACCTTAAAATGAGAATGAGACAATGTAAGTTTCTAGTAGAAACTAGAATTGAACACTGTGGCAATCCTTTCTTCACACACCTTTGCTACTTGGGAGTAGCAAATGCCAAGAATCTCTTTCCTTCTCATACAAAGTGAAGCAGTGCCTCTGGAGGGCTTTTTCCCCCTCCTTAAGATGCAAAAACATAGCTCTTTCTGTTTTTCAGGGCAAGTTTTGACTTACAATGCACCCCCCTCAAATCCTAAGCAACTAGGATATTTCTGCCAGCAAGGACTGTTCTTCACACTCACAGTTGCGCAAGAACTACACTGGCCCAAGAAATGATTTAAAACAAGACTTGGCTTCCTATTTAGGGCATTTCCTATTTCACATCTCGTGTATTCACATCACTGTACTACACTTTCCTACTTTCAGAATTTTCCTTGCTTTTTATGTCAGTGGAGAAAAGATGGTGGACTGTTAAGTATCTTTTTTCATCATCTTGATCATAAGAGCTGTGAAGTTGAGGTAAAGGACCACTTACGCCCAATGATTCTGCTCTCTTATGTGTATGGCTTCCTCTGGTTAACTGGATACTTTCCCAAACTTAAGCAGGAAAATAAAAAAATTAAACAAACTCTCCTTAATTACATGCAAAGTTGAGTAAACAGCAGCAGAAGTTAAATGTCAAAAAGGAAAACAAAGAAAAACGATTAACAAGTTTTAATCCTTAAAACAGTCAGGATTCAATAGAATTTTGTACTACAGCTCTTTTCTTTATCGTTAGAAAAACCATTAACATCTTAAAGTGCAATTACAAAAATATCATCATGTTTTGCAGTCAATTTCCAAAACAGCTCTTGTGAATTCAAATACAATTCCTAAAGTTACAGCAGTTCAGCATTTACAAGAACATATTTATATTACAACGTTCATTAGTCACCCTCTTCAGCTCCCCACATAACAGATTTAAACATCATTTGTCAAATCTGTAATACTCAGGGCACACTCAGTTTTACATTCTAACCAAACTCTCTAAGGGGCTTTGAGAGGGATAAATCAGGTTTTTAGATCTATAGCATTTTCCTAACAGGAACAGAGATGCAGTTTTTCATTGGGAAGACTATCTCACTTGAAAACTAGTCTAATCAATGACAGCACAAAATGAAACACAATCTATGCCACTCCATGCGTGATGTAACTCCTAAGTGGTGCTCAAATAACAACAAAAAAGTACACTTGGCCAAAGGCAAAATTTCAGCTCGTTCATTCCACTTCTTTTACTTAATGAACAAACACACTTCACTAATTGCTTTGGCAGGCCAGCAGGCTGCCTCTGCTTAATAGCACTAACAGGAATTCCATTATGCTTCAGCCTCTAATATTCAGGATTTTTAACAAACACTATTTTAAAGTGAACCTCAGGACTATCCTGCATTTAAAAGCAGACACTTCTCCATCACTTCCTCCTACTAGTCGCCGCGTTAGGCATAACTACGTACCAATACATGATGTGCAGACCTAGCTGAGTACTTGTCCATCACAGGAAAACCAAGTACTGATGCAACACTCAGCCAATAAAGGCTAGTTGGAGCAATTTGGAGCTCACAAATAACAGAAGACTACCTTCCCCATATGCTTGCCAGGTACATTCATTTGAATTTACTCAAGGGCATGAGGGTTCTTCATCTTAGAGGTCTGAGCTGTGAACACGCAGCAAAATTCCAATTTCATATTCACAGCAGAATACAACGAATCCAAACACAAAACTGAACCATTACTTGTCCTTCACATTTAATTACTCCTCTTTTTCGCTAGTTCAACAGCCCTTCCAGATCTAGCAATTCATAACAAAGCATCAGACAGCCAAGCATTCAAAAGATGACAGGCTTGGATTTTTTCATGATGACCTGGATTTTTTCATTTTCATGACTAAGTTACATTTAAAGAAAAAAAAAAAAATTACTGATACCATCCAGAGTTCATTCCCTCTGCATCACATCCCTGTCAGTTCTGTGCAGTATAAAACATAAAAGATTGTACGGTTATCAGCTTCACACAAATTCCTGGCATTTGTCTAGAGCAGGGAGGTAAGAACTAAATGAATAACAGATAAGGGTAGAAGTTCTTCATAGGCACTGAATGTATCTACTACGTGAAGCAAAGTCCTTGAAAATTAGTTTGGATACCGATGCTAGGCTCCACATAAAACTTCAGGAGGTGTGATACCCACAGTAGTGCTGCGAAGTTTATCCTGTCATAGACTTCCTTCTACAACACCCTTCAGAAAACTAAAGACTTGGTTGCTACACACATGCTGTTTGATAATAAGATCTAAAATGATTGACAGTTTATAGCTTCAAAAGAAACCCTTCACCTTACAAAGAAGTATAGCATTGAAAACATTGCAAGGAATAAGAAAAAACGTATGAATTTGCATCAGTGACTGTGTTTACAGATAAGCAATTTATGTATCCAAGTGAAAAGTCATCTTCTGATAAAAATGCTTGCCATTACTCGATCATCTTGTACACAGGGTCTCCAACCTGAATGGTTCCAATTTTGTCAACAGCAAATAATCTTCCAAGGAGAGGGCTGGATTTGTATATGTGTCGCTCTGATGGATCACACAGGCGGTAACTGCAAAGAGAGAACGCTTCCTTAGAAGCAGTGGAGAGGACATAGGATGCTTGGACCACCACACTAGACTACAAACTAAACAAGCGCTATAAATAAGAGAACTAAGCACTTCAGACAGAGAGAGAGAACCTGACTGCACTCACACATTCTTACATATACCACATACGCAGAAGCTACATTAAAAAAGAAATGCTAAAGCTCCAAAATCAAACCTTTAAAATACCTGAAGAATCTGCCATACCGAGCATTCATACTGGCACCAATGAAAGCGGCAGTGAATGTAAAGTTTGCAAGAAAGAAGAGAGAACTTCCTGAATTTTTTTACCACATAGTATTGCATGAAGTGGAATGGAGGCCAACAAACACAGATCTTTGCATTGTGTTATTACATCCCACACATACTTAAAACCACTCTAAAAACAACAGCCTAGCACATGTTGGCATCTAGCCTAAATCTAATCACACAGCCTGAAACACATTGGTATTTTCACAACCTTTTCAATGTTTCCAGAGGCTCCTTCCTGTCCAGGACTCCAGTGTCTGGGTTAACAGTTGTTAAAATACACCTGCAATGACAAACAGCACCAAATTCATTAACATTTATTTATTTTTTACTATAAATCTTTATACATCTATGTAAAGTAACACTCTCAAATGTTTACCTTCCACAGCACACAGTCCCTTTCATCTCCACGTCACCAATAAGAATGTCCTCCCAGTTGTCCTAAGGAAAGGTTTATACACAGATTAGACACAACCAATCCCAGCAGTCACCCCTTGAACAGGCAGTTACCACTCCAGATGATCACCTTTAAAAGCACGCATCCCCATGACTGAAAGCACACAGATACATTTCAATATGTGAATATTCACCCTATTTCTACCAACTGCCATCTATTCCTGGGATTGCTGTATGTATTAAAGTCTAATATCACATATGCGCCATGTTAATTTGGGGCTGTGATATCGGGTCTTTGGTGGGTGTGCCCAGGCAAAAGGCTGTGTACTACATAAACCAGGTCCCATACATGGTCAAAAACCTATTTACAAAAAAAATATGGCTGTTGACTGAGTTTTTAATTGGCGCTTCAACCTTGCTATGGTACCTATTATCCACCCTAGCAGGGTACAGTTTACTTCCTTCTCAAAGCTGGTGGACTGCTGAATCTCCACTTCTTAGGCTCCACATGACCTTTTATCCAGGAACATGAACTTTCCCAAGGGAACAGTTCTGCAGAGGTGTTTGAATTAATTGCTGAAAGCCCTGAATTCACTGACAGGTACCAATTCCATCACTAGATACCTTCAGAAACAGTGCTTTTAGGACCACCAGAATGCAGTCAGAGATGTAGTGATGGTACTGCAGAATGACAAGGGCCAGTCTGACTTTTGTGCCAAAGGCTATAAAACACTGCATTCACAATTTGCAAATTGTTAAGGTATATCAACAATCTGATCAATTACAGCATGCACAACTTTCTTTACTTCACACCTAAAGGCAAGCTTTGATAGTAAACTGTCACTTAAATACACTGATGTCATCCTTTGCTACGTTAATTAAGTGTTCACAGACCTGTCACCTCCCCTCAGTGCTTCACATGGATTCAAGTGCACAACGGCTGTATCTCTCTGGAATACAGCTGTGCATCACAGAATAGCTGCTTTCCTCATCCATGTTGGCACCACATCTCAAGGAAATTGAGTTTAAGAAACATTTAAGATCCATTTTACCTCCTCAAAAGCACCGCAATCTGACACAAAAATATTTGGTCTGAAGTTCTGTATCTTAACTTTCTTCTCCAATCTGGTATTTAAGTCATCCAGGGAAGCTTCTGAGATCATCAACACTGGGCTACAATCCTGATAGGCAACCTACAAGAACAAGCACAAATACATTGTCAAGCTGCTGTAAGAGCATGGGAGTAAGTGGCAAAAGTAAGTTACACACTGATATGTTGCAATAGGAGGCCATGTATTCACCTGGCAGTATTAAGATGCTATATTCAGATTTTAGTTTTGGTGGAAGTTAGTTAGAAAATGGCGTGTTGCTTTACTTGCTATTTCAGAAACTGCTACAACTTTCATTTGCTCAAACTGTAAAATTAAGCTTCTGTTAATAAAATTAAGCTGAAATTAGAGAAGCTGCCACAACTTCTGTGCAAGTATGGGTGGCTTAAGGAAGAAAAACAACATTCATTTACCTTGTCAGTGGCACGGAAAAGGTTTATTACATCCTTTGACTTTCGTGGCACCATGGAAGGCTCAAAGTGCACCAGCCGATATGGCTCTGAATTCAGGAATGTGGTGATCCACTGAGCCACTTCATCACCACAGTCCCTGCCTTGAATATCCGCTCCAAACACCCTAAAGGATCACAAGGCATATCAGCATGTTAGCTGGAAAGCCAAGGGCTCAAGCACTGTCACTGTTCACAAGTAAGAAAATCACTTTAACAGCAGTAACTAGATACAGGTAATAAACCACCTGAATTAACGAGGTGGAAGCTGATATCTCAATTTGGCATGAGGATCATATCCAGTGTGCAATCTTCTAGTAGGGAGCTACGTAACACAGATGTGGCTGGACAACACCAGCTGGTAAAAGGACGAGCCATAGAGACTTTAAGTGCCCAGGGCTAAGTGTCACACAGCAACCAGTAACAAACCTGTTTGTCTATTCTCAAGTGTGGAAAATAAGCATTTTCTTACAGTTACTTATGACTAACACCAAAAGATCCCTACCCAGAAATTAACTGAAAGGCAATTAATATGATGAGTGGCATTTTGAAGGATGTGGTTAGAAACTGGAATTTGCAGATATCGTCTCTGACTGTTAAGGATGTTTTCCTTCATATCTTAGTGCTGTAAAATTTACTCAAAGCTGAGTAAAACTCTGCCCCCTATAGATCTCTTCCCACTGCATTGTGACATTAATAGATCTGCATACGCCATGTGCATTTGAACTATGAAACAGCTGGGGCTGCAAAATAGTTTGTTAGAAGCTGGTATTTACACATTCCACCAAAAAAAAAATCAGCAAAATCAAATCACACACTACATAGAGACCACCTGAGAATCAGCCTGTCAGCTCACTAAGTGGAGCAGGAAGTACAGCACAAACTTGAACCACTGTTTTCAACAAGACCCTTCCCCAAAAACTCTCTGTCTCCCAGGAAGTCTCTGGAAGATGGCTTTGCTCCCCTCACCTCATTAGGCACAACAACAAAAGGATACACGCCAGCTTTTCATGAGGCCGCTGGCATGATCTCGCCCCAGTGAGATCTGGCAACAGGCAACTAATTCAACAAGCAAAGCTCAATTTTAAGATACTGAGCTATTCCAGATGCTAGGAGAGGTTAAACATTTATAATGGAAGCAAAGTCCATGGGGCACAAAAAGCCACCAACAGCAGAATTTAAAACAAATTTATGCAAGAAACACTTTCCTCACAGGACAAAGTAAACCTCAACTCAATACATAATCTCCAGCAATAGTCATTGTTTTACAAATGCTCTGTAGCTTCTTCTGTCCCTGCAACAACGTGCTATGTAGCTTTATGCATGCAGATGCCCAGGTAGCTCACCCAACCCTGCACCCAGCTCCTCGGAGCCCTCTCCTGCTGCCAGAGCCTCACAAACACCCATGGGAAAGCTCAGGGCTTCAGCTCCTTCTGCTGCCAAAAAAGATCAATTTATTCTTGCCCCCAGCAAAAGGAGCCACTGACAGATCACTCCTGCTTGCTTACTTTCTTTTCAGAAACACCCCAAATTTATTTGTGTGTGTTCAGTGTGCGTGTGCAGACCTACACAGCCTTTTGCAGCCAGATGCAATATTGCACTGCGTCAGCTCCCACCTACTACTGGGCATGAGCCAGCACCGACCTGAAGGCATCACGCTCTCCTTGCCCACAGGTTGTATGGTGCATCAAAGCAGCAACTCCCACTGACAGGCTGGAAGGGAATAATCTGGGATCAAATAAGAGTTCCCTTCTACCACTCTTAGTTTTAATTATACCAGGTGGCACATTCACCTTCTGCACTATCCAAACCAACAGCACTTAGCAGTATCCCTGCAGGAACTAACACAGAGTACAGATACAAGTAACTTTAGGCACGAATTGATATTCTACAAGGGAAGAGGTGTTTCCTCCTTCCACCTCCCCAGCGCAGATTTCAATAGGAGAGAAATAACCAGGGCAGGCCCATCCCCAGTATTGGTGGTAGGTGGATGGTTGGGCTTAATGATCTCAGAGGTCTTTTCCAGCCTTAAGGATTCTAAGAACGTGATGAGTGCCTGTAAGCAGTTCACCTGAAACAGCTTTGGGAGGGGACACAGAGCTGAACCCAAAACTGCTGCTGCACACAGCGGTAGAGACGAGGAAAGGCAGGACCGAGGTGCTGAGATACAGCTACTCACCCAAGTGAGAACAACTTGGCAAGCAAACGCAAACAAGTGAACACCACATGGTGTGAAGACTAAAGATCACAACTTACGGTCTTTGAACACCGTGTTATCTTCCCTGTGGAGATTTATCTCCACTACCGTTTATCACATCAGAGGTGGACCTTTTGCTGTGGCCACCAATCCCGGCCTTTTGCATATCATGTGGCAGAGAATTTCACCTTCCAGTTCTACTCACAATGCCAACCACCACCCTGCAAAGCACATGATTGAGGGACGGCCCCAGCATGCAGTGAGCAGGGAGGGATACGTGGACCCCCGGCAGCGGCCCGCCGTCCCGTACCTGCAGTCCCGCACCGGGTTCTTGCTGGGCAGCTTCACGGGCAGACTCAGCTTCTTCATCCCCTCGGCGCTCAGGGTCAGGTAACCATTTTCACAGCCGGTAGAGATGAGGACGAGACGCGGCTCCTGCCGAGCCGTGACCATGTGCCCGTCCTCCCTGACCACAAGCCAAAACCTGAAGGACACGGAGCAAAGCTGAACACGCGAGGCCCGGCGCAGCGCTCCCCACCCCAGCAGCCCTGCGCAGGGCCGCCCTACCTGTCCCGTATGTCCCCGCACTGCAGCCCCATGGGCGTCACCTGCGCCCGCTGCACCGCCACCCCCTGGCACGACTTCACGGGGTACACGAACAGGCTGCACACCGTGCCCACCCGCTGCAGCCGGCCCGGCCGGCGGCGGCGCCCCGCGGTTCTCCCGCGAGCCAAGCGCCAGGCCCCGAGCAGGACGCCCAGCGCCGCTGCTGCCGCCGCCCCATATAGCCAGCCCCGGGGAGCAGAAAGAACCAGCCCCTGCAGCCCCGCCATGGCGACACAGCGCCGCGCCGATCGGACGGTGGCCACACGGGGGCGGGACGGCACGGGACCGGCCCCTTCCGGCACGGGGAGGGCGGGCGCTGCGGGCTGGAGGTCAGGCTGGAGAGCTGGGGTCGGGTGAACATAATGAGGTTCAACACAGCAAAGTGCAAGGTTTTGTACTTCGGCTGGAAGAACCCCAGGCACCTGTACAGGCTGGGAGGAGTTGTCCTTGAGAGCAGCTCGGCTGAGAAGGACCTGGGGGTCCTGATAGATGAGAAACTTAACATGAGCCAGCAGTGCGCTCTGGCAGCCCAGAAAGTAAATGGGATCCTGGGCTCCATCAGGAGAGGGGTGGTCAGCAGGGATAGGGAGGTGATCGTCCCTCTCTACTCTGCTCTTGTGAGGCCCCATCTGGAGTACTGTGTCCAGGTGTGGAGCCCTCAGTACAAAAAAGACATGGAGATTTTGGAAAGGGTCCAGAGGAGGGACACGAAGATGATCAGGGGGCTGGAGCACCTCCCCTATGAGGACAGGCTGAGGGAGTTGGGTTTGTTCAGCCTGGAGAAGAGAAGGTTGCGGGGTGACCTCATTGCAGCCTTTCAGTACCTGAAGGGAACTTACTCCCAGGAGGGGAGTAAACTCTTCGAAAGGGCTGACAATAGCAGGACACGGGGAAATGGTTTTAAGTTAAAAGAGGGAAGATTTAGGTTGGATGTTAGGGGGAAGTTCTTCACTAGGAGAGTGGTTAGGCCCTGGAACAGGCTGCCCAGGGAGGTTGTGGATGCCCCGTCCTTGGAGGTGTTCAAGACCAGGTTGGACGGGGCCCTGGGCAACCTGATCTAGTAAAGGCGTATGTTTGGTGGCCCTGCCAGGCAGGGGGGTTGGAACTACATGATCCTTGAGGTCCCTTCCAACCCGGGTCATTCTGTGATTCCATGTCACGGTGCGGGCGGTTGGGGCAGTGTAGGGAGCTAGGCGTAGTCGCACAGCAGGGACCGCGGCTCCAGCGGGGTCGTGGCAGTTCGGCGTGGTGGGATGCTGTATGAATCATAGAGTCGTAAAGGTTGGAAAGGACCGCTAAGATCATCAAGTGCTGCAAACGTCAGCCCATCCCCACTGTGCCCACGGAGCACATCCCTCAGGGCCACATCTCACAGTTCTCACACACCTCCAGGGATGGTGACTCCACCTCCTCCCTGGGCAGCCGGTGCCACTGCAGCACTGCTCCTTCTGAGAAGTGTTTCCTAACATCCAACCTGAACCCCCCTGGTACAACTTAAGGCTGTTAGTTCTTGTCCTGCTGCTGCTACCTGGAAGCAGAGAAAGGTACTGAGGCCCCGGAGCAAGGCCAGAGAAAGGCGATATAGCTGTGAGTGGCCTGAAGCAGCAGTCTGATAGGGAACAGCTGACAGAGCTGGGATTGTTCAGTCTGGAGAAGACGATGCTCAGGGGAGACCTAGTGACTGCTTGGTGCCATTTTACCTTCATTTACCTGATGAACCTTGTGACCTCAGTAAGCTAACCCAGGGCATCCTGGAATCAGGTCCCACAGCTGCTGCTGAGTGAGGCCTGACATCAGAGCTTCCTTCTTGGTGGGTACCTGATAAGAAAGCCTCATTAATGGCACTCTGTAGGGTCTTGCTGCTAGGCAGATGCAACATCGTAATACTGCTTGTGGCTGCTGACATTGTGGAACTTTCTGTCAGCTTCCAGGGTCTCTGCTGAGGGCAAAGTGGGAGCCTGCTACATTGGTTCCTCTGGCTTCCCTGCTTAGGATCACAAACCAGCATTTTTAGGATCAGCTTGCCAAGACCAAGGCAAGACCAGAAAAGCAAGGAGGGGCAGTGCTTCATATTTCTGAGAGATTTATGCAGCCTTGCCACAATGAACTGCTGTAAGTATTACACTGACTACATCCTGGACAACGAGATCGTTGATGATGTGGCCATTGTGGGCCACTCCGACAACAAGAGTGTGTGGGCAGCCAAGCCAGGAGGGCTGCTGTCAGCTGTCTCACCTCATGAAGTAAACTTGATCACAGGCCAGGACAGGGAAACGTTCCTGATGATTGGAATCACAATTGCGGGGAAGAAGTGCAGTGTGATTCGTGACAGCCTGCTGGTGGAAGGAGACAACGTGATGGACATCATACGCAAAGGTAGTGACAGCAGATCCATCTGTGTAGGCTGGACCCCCAAAGCCCTGATCTTCCTCATGGGCAACAGAGGAGTCCATGGAGGAGTCCTCAATATGAAGATCCGTGATATGATTGCCAACCTGACAGTGTGGCAAATGGCACTAGAGCAACAGGAATCTTCCACCTGAATATGGTGACACCGTCATAGCTTTAGCAGAGAAAGGAAATAAACCTGGTGTTCTAGCATATGCCTTTGCCTGCTTCTTTCAGGTAGGGGAATGCTGGATGAGCAGCAGTACGGGGGGTGCCCATGCTGCCTGAGCAGCGTCAGTGCAGGAGTGCCACTCCTCCATCCCCATCACCTTCAAATCATTACATATAATATAACAAATCTAATAAAGCCCTTTCTGCAGGGCTTTGCAGTCATCCCACTTTGATTTCAGACGGATATGGTCAAAACATATTTTACATCACACCCCCGCACCAATTGCATCCTCCTTCTAGAGTCATCACCACAACAAATAAAGTCAAAAGGTTCCTTCCAGAGAGGAGAGGAGAGGAGAGGAGAGGAGAGGAGAGGAGAGGAGAGGAGAGGAGAGGAGAGGAGAGGAGAGGAGAGGAGAGGAGAGGAGAGGAGAGGAGAGGAGAGGAGAGGAGAGGAGAGGAGAGGAGAGGAGAGGAGAGGAGAGGAGAGGAGAGGAGAGGAGAGGAGAGGAGAGGAGAGGAGAGGAGAGGAGAGGAGAGGAGAGGAGAGGAGAGGAGAGGAGAGGAGAAGAGAAGAGAAGAGAAGAGAAGAGAAGAGAAGAGAAGAGAAGAGAAGAGAAGAGAAGAGAAGAGAAGAGAAGAGAAGAGAAGAGGATAAAAGTACTGCTGCTTTCTCTTATAACCTTCAAGGAAACCAGAGTTCAATGAGTGGGGCACTAGAAAGGAGCTGAGTGAAATTAGCATAGGGAAAAATCTCAAGTGAATAATTGACAACAATAGAATTAAAGCAATGAAGCAATGTGGGCTACTTACACACGAATGCTGCAGTACAATACATTCTTGGGTGTAGAAGGGAAACAAGTAAATACACACCAGCAACAAAACCACCCACGCCAACAACAACAGCAAAAAAGAGAACACTGTTCCATGTCTTTACATTTGGAACAATTGCAAACAGGACACGGAGATTCAAAACACCGGGCTCAACATCCTGTAGTTACGTCTTGGCAAAGTAACTGAGGGGAGGGCAGGAAACTCAGCGGGAGGAGGTGAAACAGAACAAGAAGCGAGGCTAACAAGGGTGGAAATGTGACTTTTTCCCAGGAGATGGCACTAAAGGACAATTGCCTTTCAAGCAGCATCGCTCAGCTCAGAGGAAACATCACCGAGGGCCGAACTTGTTGGCGCAGTTTGCCCTGAGATCTCTGCAGGTCCCTCCCTGTTTCATTCTGTGGTTTCAGCAAGGGATGGCGAGGGATGAAAGCAGCTTCCTTCTCCACCTCCGTGCAGGAGGTAAACATAAAGTGGGAGAGATGCCAGGCGGTCTCTAGTCCAACCTCCTGCTCACAGCAGTGCCAGCGCTGCATTTGGACTGGGTTGCTCTGCTCTAGACCCCTGGGATGGAGACCCAAGTCTTCTAGGGCAGCTTGTTCTTGCATTGAACTATCGTATTAGTGAACTTCTCTTGTATCTGTCTGGAAACTCCCCCATTTCAACAGATGACCACGGTCTATGCTGTCTGCTGGTACCTCAGATGCCAGGCTGCCTTTTGTTGGCACCTTCTTCTTCAGCACTGAAGAATGTCATTAGGTCCCTCTTGTCCTGCCCTCCTCCAGCTAAACAAAGCCCAGGGCCCCGAGCCTCTCCTCATTGGTGCCGCAGGATCCAGGAAGGAGCACCACCCTTGCTGAGCTCAGCCTGGACTTCACCCCAAAACCACCCTGGCAGCCTGATACCTCCTCCTGCAATGACAAGGGTGAGAGAATTTACTTCCATTATCTTAATTATTCTACATGCTCTTTAGGGTCTCTACTGCTCCTTGAAGAAGAATGATTTCCAAAGCTCTCTGAATGCAGTTTTTAGGACCTGTTTCATCTCAGAAGAGGACAAGGGATGCAAAGAAAGGAGAAGTCTGACCAGATCTGCCCCCATGCCCATCACAAGAGGGATGAACCTCGGCCTGTGGCTGGCAAAGTCCCTTGAGCACTGCGTGATGTGGTGTGGTGTGGTGTGGCTTCCCCCGGTCTCAGCACTTCACAGGCAGCGGTGCCAGAGCGCTTCCTCACAGGACAAAGGACAATAGCTGTGAGGCCACTGCCATTTCCTCGGGGCTGGGAGGCTGAAGCAGCAATTAAATGCTCTGGCAACAAAAACAGCAGGAATGGGCTTCATTTTGCTCCATGACTCACTGCTAGGACCAGCCAGGGATTCTGTTCATACAGCGACTTGCTGGGCTGTTGGGGGACTGGAGTTGTCTCCTTCTTACCCCTCCTCACATACCCAGCTTCCCGGACTTATTCACACTGCCATGTGTGATAAATCATGGTGAAAGATGGGTGGAAGTGTGAAGGCAACCAGACACACTCAGCACAGCTCTGAAAAGCAACACCTGCTCGGCGCCATGGCAGGCAGAGGTGCAAAGCAACTGCTTGCCTGCATTCAGGCCTTGAAATCAAACCTTCCCCAGCAGCAACATCCACCACAACCCTCATGTTTCCAAGAGAAGGGCTGGCATCCATCTGAGAGGCAAAAAGGAGCTTGGAGAATAGGGCTGAAGAGAAGACACTGGTAACAGAACAGCCTGTGCCCACAGCTGTGTTGGACATAACTGCAGCCCATGACTGGATGCTGCTGCTGGAGCTGGGCTGGGGAAGGCAGCAGCAAGGCCTCAGCCCACAGCTTGGCCTCACAAATGCACTGTGCCATCTGAGGAGTGGATTACTGGCTAAGGAGCACTGATTAGCTTACTGTAATTGGTAACCTCAGAGAGAGAGAGTTCATTTGGAGGAAAAATATTGTCCTCCATCAATCACTGTCTGTTTTATAGCAACAGCACCCATTACTTGCTTACTTTTTCTTTCTCTCTTTCTTTGTTACTGGTGTATTTTAGAGACAGTTTGTTCAGCGGTTGCTCACCAACATGCAGCAACCAACTTTTCTCTCACTAAGAAAGGCTGTTTACAAATCATTCTAAGTCCACGCAGATGGCAATAAGGTTATTATTCCTTTAACGTTGCACCATACAACCAGAGGGCACAGGTCAGCAGACAAAAGTCAGCGGCAAGTGCTGTGCCAAGCAGTTTGCAAACTAAAGTTCATGTTTACCTTTGTGGAAAGTACTTGCACTGAATGGGCTGGAACGTGTGGTGCAATGAGGGAGCAACCGTTCTGATCTGAAGACACGTGGAGGTGCAATGCACAGAGAAAAGGGTTGGGACTGGATGATCTTTTAGGTCTTTTCCAACCACGGTGACTCTATGATTCTATGAGAACAGAGACGTGTCCTGGATTGATGGTGGGAACCAGAGCGTTGTGGTTGGGCCATGGCTGAGAAGCTCCTCGCTGACATACACAGATAGTCCCAGCATATGGATCACATACTTTTATTTACTGTTCGGACAGAAAAGAGCATGAAATAAAACCCATCTTTGTTCCATTCGCTACATTCAGAAGAAATACAGTGGTGTGTTATTAGATGTGTGCTGCCCCTCCGTTCAGAAGAGGCAAAGAGCACAAATGGACAGCGTTTGTTTCCAGAACACGCCAGTTCCTTGATAACAAAAACACTATCAAAACTGGGAAGATCTACAGTACAGAGAAAGTGCTGGCGGGGAAATCATTTACTGTTACCATGAAAGACTGAGGGGAAAAAAAGCCAAATCAATTCACAGAGTTTTGAAGGCCCATAAGAGCAGCTGTTCCTGTGCCATCAACAGGAGATTGATGGCCCTCGAGGTGTGACACGGAAGCGGCTCCATCCGCACTACTGAGCTGAGCCATCCAGCACTGACACTGCTGGGCTGCAGCTTCAACACGCAGGAATGGAGGTGGAACCAGCAAGTTAGAGTTGTAGCTCCAGCTTCTGCAGTCAGATATGCCAGATAAAAACTGTGTCTAAAAAACAGCAGGTGTGTTTTACAGCAGTAGAGGAAAGCTTTAGCATTTTAATTGCAGCGAACATTTAATGCCCCCAGATCAGAAGACAAGCACCTCATTTCCTTCCTGGGTTTTTAACTAGCACTATGACCAAAGGGCGCGTGATTTGCAGTGTTTGAGATGAACAACAGTGATGCAGCACAGCCCACCGTATCTCCCCGGTCAATTCATACGCACAAGTTTAAGATCATTCCTAACTTTAACCATCTCAGAAAGAAAAAAAGGACGTAGGACACCAAAGGCTGCCTTGTCCCATCTCTCGTTACTCATTTCCTCCAACAACTTTGACTATTTCCTTCCCATCTGACTCCAGTCACCTCCACCTCCCATCCACCACCTTCACCCTCTACTTCTCTTCACCTCTCTCCCTCATCTACCTGCTTTCCCATCTGTCCATGGCTCCCTTCCAGACGTAGCTTTAGAAAACCAACGCGTGCCTGACTCCAAACTTCAGCTCTGTTAATCCACCATCACTTCCTCGTCCTTGCGTTCCTCTGACCCAGTCTGATTTGAAAGGTTGGAAGGCGCCAGAGTATTTTGCAGAAGAGAATACAGTGCTTGGGTGCTGCATGGGGTTGGGGCTGTCCGTGTCCAAGAGGTTTCTCAGACGCAGTCTTGGATGATGATTTAATGATAAGAGAGCCGAGATCGCTGCAGTCTTCTGGGAAAGGCTCACGCTCACCCTGTGCTCTAGCGGACGAGCGATGCCATCTGTGCTGCCACCCCGAAGGGAGCGGTGTAGGCTGCTGCCAGTCCTTGCAAGCCGACCACCAAGTAGCGGCATCCTTTCTGCAGGGCTTTGCCGACGTTCTGCAGGGAGAGGTGAGGGGATGGGGGGAAAAAGAAGGACGGGTAATGGCAAAGAGCTTCCCAGGAGGCTGTTCTGACAGCTACCTTAACACACAGCATTCACAGCCCACAGAATGGGCTTCTCCCACAGCTGATGAGGGCTTCAGCACGGAGCTGTTTTACAGTCTATTTTTACATAAAAATACACACCCACGGAGCACAGTCGCACCGAGCGGACGCAGCCTCTGCAGGAAGTGAGGCTTTATTTGGATTTTTATTCAGGAATAAAAACTAGCTCAGTTCACATCCAGTATGTGTGTCCCCCAAAAACACGCCCTAAGTATGTTAGTAACTGAAAAGCACACACGTTTTGTGTCAAAACATGATCTTATTTAGTCAAAGCAGAACGCTTTGATCCACTTTGATCCCTACATGCCCCACAAACCTGCCCCACTCACCAGTGCCTTCACGGGCTGTACCCTATGGCAGTGTTATGGAGTCCATGCAGTGCCAATGGGGAGGGAGGCACATGGGGTCCCAGGGGCTGCTATCAGCATTTGCACAGCAGCAGCAGCAGCAATGGGCAAGAACAATCCCCTGCAATGCAACCACGCTCACAAACTGCTCCATGTGCAGCACGGCGAGCTCTCCTGCTTTGAGGCCGCTGCTTGAGGTGCATCGCCTGCGACTTGGGAAGCAATGCTGGAAACTCCCAGTACCAAACCCATCACGGGACACTGAAATAAGTGGTCCCTATTCATCTCTCCTTTATGGAACAGAAATACCCGTGGGGCAGCTCGTGACTGTGCTTTCAATCTCAAAGTCTTATGCGTTTCAATAGGGAGTGCCTTTGCCCAGCTAACTGGCGTTGTCTGGGTGCTGGACTTGAAGAAAACCACCATGTTTGTTAGGAATGCAGCGGGACGCCCATTCTCATAGTGATATCTGTACTCTCAGGTAGAATCCAGACAGGATCCTCCTGCTGGCACAGCGACTATTCCTTGCTATGAGTGCCCAGACGCGTGTAAGCAAACAGAAGAGCAGTAACCTGGTTCCCTTGGCAGCACTGACCGGCTGCTGCCCTGCCCCAGGCCCGGCCATGGCCGGCTGTGTTTTCTTCCCGTCATTTACTGCCCAACAGCACTCCGGGCTAATGAGCTGGAAGCTCTAACGAACGGTGTCGAACTAATGACGCCGAAAGTAACGCAGAGCGAAGGCACGTCGGGCGCCCGTCCCGCGGCTGGGCTCGGCGCCGCTCCGGGGCTGTGAACGGCCCCCGCCCCCCGGCTCCTCACCTTGCCGTACTTCTTCAGCCTCTTGCCGTAGGGCCGCTTGCCGGCGGGGGGCGGCGGCCGCAGGGGCTGGTAGGAGTCGGGCAGGATGGCGAAGCGCACCTTCCTGCCGCCCGCTCCCTCCTCGCTCTCCTGCTCCGGCCGCGGGGCTCCGGCCGCCGGCTCCTCGTCCTCCCCGTGCAGGATGCACACCTGGTCGTCGCCGGGTCCCCGCCGCGAGAAGCGGCTCCGCGCTTTGGCCCCCAGCCGCGGCCCCACCGTCATGGTGCCGTCCCGGTGCCGTCCCGAGCCGCCGCTCGCCGCTCCCTCGGCCGTCGCCGCCTCACAGGTGTGGCCGGAGGCGGCCGCTGTCCCGCACCGGGCCGGCCCTCTGCCGGGCATTTCCTCAGCCACCAGCGGAGCCTTCAGCTCCTGGTCGGGCTGTCCGTGCTCCCTGTGGGGCAGAACAGTTCCCTTACCCGCCCGGCCCTCCCCCGACACAGCTCCACGCCGACCCGTTTACAGGGTTCGGCTCCGAGGGCAGCGCTGTGTGCCGTGCCCAGCCCAATGCACTGAGCCGTCCGAGGGGCTGCCACATCCCCCTCCTCTCCTACAACTGCAGCACATGAGGTAGCACTGAACCGTCTCCCAGACTCCGCAAACTAAAGCCATGCCAAGGATTCAATACGCAGCGTCCTACTGACTCCCATGCTTAAACAGGTGCTGCTCTGAAAGCCCATTTTGTGGCCATTGCCATCTTATCCCTGCCAGTAAAAGGCTTGTCTCTCTGCAAACTTAAGGCCGTGTTGGGGTGCAGCACGGCTCCGGCTCTGGCACATCAGATTGTGCCCACACGGCAGCATTTTTCATGGCTTTGCTGCAGGGAGCACAGCTTGGCTCACAGCTCAGCCGTTCTGTTCCAACAGGGAACAAAAAAGGTCACATTCAACGGGATTTGGGAACCAGCACCATTTCACCCTGCTGGCAGTTACAGGCAATAGCATCATTTGCAAACCAACTGCTCCCCCTTTGGAAACATTAAATGGGCGTTTTGGGGTGCTGTGTTTCTTTGGGAGGGCTGAACTAAGAGTTATAACCTCGGTCCTATTGAAACATCATCTGTGAAGGCTGGAGCACCAACACAGCTCCTGTTACATGAAACAGTAACAATCTGGGGCAAAGCCAGCCCTGTGAAAGCACAGCGTGTAAAGCAGGAAGCCATCCTAAGCACTTAATCTACCGACCCAGAGCATGACCTACATTTTTTACACCGAACCTTTCAAGAAGGCGAAGGGTTTTGTTTCATTACAGAGTTCAGATGCAACGCTGGATTCGTTCCACGGCTGCATCCTAGCGGTGTATTTCTGAGGATAAACGAACCTTCATGGTTCATTTACGGACACACTGAGCAGACACACAATCCATCCCTTACCCAGATTTGTCGTTAACTCCCGGACAGCTCGTGGCCACCCATTCATTCCCAAGAAGCGCTGTGCCAGGAGCCCGTAGGAAACAGCAGATAGGACGCAAAGGCTTCACTCTACAACACCCAGACACAACGCACACCCGCCATCAGAGACCTCTAGACTGCGCTGCTACCTGCAGTAATTACTGCGCTTGCATAAAGGGCCAACGACAAGTGTTTTAGTATGGAACTGTTCAAGTAAGTTTTTAATAGAGTGCACCAGTGAATCAAGATGACTTGCATCAGATTTTGTTTCAATGAACATCAGATTTAAAAAGAAAAAAGAAAAATAAAGGGGCTACAGTTCTTTCTTTCCAGACACCACCCTTTTGCTAAGGCAACAATACACGTCCATTTCAGAACATAACTGTTACAGAGGAAAGCTACATCACAGTACAGTATGTCAAGTCCATCTCCGGCAAGAAGCCATTCCCAAATGGCACATTTACTACACTTACAGCCTTCTAAACGTAGGGTTACAGAGTTTACCACAGCTTTTTTTTTTTAATTATTTTTTATTTTATTTTTTAAAGTGACAATTTCTTAATGAACTTCTCTATTCTTCACAATAAGTGTGCGGATGGGGCCCATATGTTGATATTACAGTAATTACAACATTAAATAACATTGCACAACCAACCTCTATGGTTAATTCCGTACAAAATAACAAGTATTAAAATGTACCAGTACTAGTGGTTTTACATACTTTATAATCATTAATTATGAAGGGGGTTGTTTGTTTGTTTTCCTCTCTTCCGTAGGCAAATGCCTAATTACAAAGCTGCACATTACAGGCATAATGATGTGGAATAAATACAAGAAACCTGGTAAAAACCTTAAACACAAACAGGTTACGTGGGAACAAACTGTACAACCACAAAAAGCATAACTCAACAATTCATCGTTATAAACAACGTATGTTCAGCTGTAAAATATGACGTGGAATTTGCATGTACTCTTTGGGGACACGTATTCCAAAAGCCAAGCTAATTCCTGAGGTGGTATTAATTAACTTATACAATTGGTCAACACTTCGGATCATCTTGTGCTATTAAACAGTCCCGATCTATTTCCATAGAATGGAATTGACAGCATTCAGAAGGCAGCCAATGAGTGATACTTCACACCGTGATACTCAAAGGAAAGAACTACTGTTCTCCATTTTGGTGCTACATTTCTTAATAGGCCACGGGAGCAAGCGCTATATCATCAGCAGACAAAACCCCACTTACGCCTGGTTTCTGTTCCCCCACAGCTCTGTGCAAGCTCCAGGCAAAACAAAGGTTTTCAACTATAAGTGCCGACACTGTAAACATGTTCGCATCTTTCAACTCAGCGCTGTCCAATAACAAGAGCCAAAGACCAGCAGGAACAGTCTTGTGTGGAACTAAAGCCAATTCATCCGTCGACTTTGGGTTCAAATCACGAGCAACCTTTAAATAAAAATGGTCATGCTACAGTTGTGAAAACTACGTTTGTGCATTGGACTCAGGACACAAGTCTTCTGTTTCTCTATTTTTCTTTAAAAAACGCATGATAGAGGTAAGACTTATAAAAACCACCAAAAATGTAAATGATAGGGAAGAACTCCTCCAACTCAAAGCATCAAACATACATTTCTGTGCAGAAATCTAGACAACTATACAAGATCTGAATTTAAGCAGTCATCTTTTTATTATACAACCCTATGAACATAAAATGAACAGAACGCTCTATATACTTACCTGTACATGTGAACATAACTTCTTTAGCTACAGTTATTTAATATAGGTCATACTGGATTTAACTTTACAATTCTGAATAACTATGTATAACCTTATTGCAATAAGGGCAATTTCTACATGGGAGTTTCACAGGCCAATCACATTAGGCGTAACCAGTACATTCAAAGTGTAGATCGTGTATGAATCTTCCCTGATCCCAAAAGAATTTAGTTTCTCTTTACAGCTTCAGCTCGTTTGCTATCTTGGATGCAATGTTCTTAAACGCAATAGAAGTTCCAGATATTCTCTTGAAACGAACTCCATTGAGTGACAACCGTGGCAGTTTGCAGACCTCCATCTCCCACTGAACAAGGCTATCTTGTCGTGCATCACCATGAACGCAGAAGAGCAAAAACCTCTCTTTTTGTTCATAATCACAGTTATTGGCGTCTAGCACTTTCCGAATCTCTCTCATCATATCGTTTGGGTCCATAGAACTAGTGGTCTTCATACTCCACGTGAACCGCAAGGAGCGAGGCTTCGAATCTTTGCTATCCTCCTTCTCTCTGTCTTTCGGCTCCCCAGAAACACTCCTGGAAGAAGCGACATACAGAACAGTCAGAAGCAAAAGCAGTACAACCAAGAGAGAGAAGAGAAACACAGGTTCTGAACAAGGGTTTCTAAACTGCGGCTGACACGCAATTAGTCATGTCCAAGTTAACCTGAAGCATTAAACGGTCACTGGTTGAACAGCTGTGCATTCACGTGCACTATGGCACTGCACTGGGAGCTGCTACCAGAGCTGGTGCAGCTGCCAGTGGTGGCACACGAGCAAACACAGTTTGGAAACCCCTGTTCTAAAACCTTCTGATGACAACACATGTAATGGTAACTGCAGACACATGTTACTCCATACTGCTCCAAAGGAGGTGGGAGCTATGTAAAAGCATGACTGAAGTTCTGCTGGTTTCATGATCTGCAGCATGCCATACACCAACAAAACTGAAGTTGAGGGACACAATCCTGAAGCATAAACCATACTGTAGAAGCAGCAGAGGAAGTAACCCCATCCTGCAATTCACAAGTCTTCAGTTAATTTCCCCTCTACCTTTTCCAACCCTCACTTCCCTCCTCCCCCCGTTAGCCTATTTTTGACCTCTCTCTGTGCAGAGACCTTATAATGACATGCTCTATTTCAACTGATGAAGCAGAATTTTGTGCTTCGTCACAAGCGCATCTTGTTTGTACATTTCCAGAGTACTTGGCCAACGCTGTGAAACAGCACTCGTGACATTAGAGATGTTTCACAGCCGACAATTTCTGTTCATGTCCCAGGTCTGTAAGATGCCTGATGCCTCCTCCATCCACCACCGGTTGAAAGTGAGGGGAGGAAGGTGCTGTTCTCAATTTAATAGTCTATAATTTATTGCCATTCAGAGAGAAGCCAAAGCAAACACTTCAATTTAACATTCATTGTGATCTCCCAAGAACCACAGCAATACTACAGGATAGAGCATGACAGGGATAACATCTGAAACAACTTTTAGCCCGAAACAGACAATGTAGGATGACAAAAAGTAGAGGAAGCTAGAGAATGAAAGCAAGAGCTGAAAGCAACTTCACACTTCGTTTCATTTGAACGTTTAATGTCTTTTCTTTCATTGTGTCATGAATTCTAGCTATGACAAACTTCAATGAAGGTAAAACGTGCTGTGTGCTAAACAGTGTATCCAGCTCAGAAATTTACTATTTATTTTATTATTATTATTAGGTTTGTTGTTTTTTTGTTTAGATAAGGGTCTACTGTCTCTTTTTGGAAACTAAAACTTTCTGTACTTGACCAGCTTAGAATGCAAACTGCAAAGCCTGTCCTTCAGACAGCAGAAAAAAGTTACGCACTATGCTAAGCATGCTGAAAATGCAGAATTAAATGCTGAGAGATGGCAAAAGAGCAGATATGCTGGAAAAGGAGCAAATGAAGGAATGCTTTGCTACTAGAACATCACCTACAGATTTGTGCATGGCAGCTGCCATATGAGTTCAGTGTTTAGCAGTCACCACCCTTTTTGTCTGAATGTCACTTACTTTTCTTGCTCAGTGCAAAGTGGCATTCATTTAAGCAGGCACAGTAGGGTGTTTACTTCTGGCAAACAGTAGCTTTGGTAATTAACATGGTTAATTTAGTGTATAGATCTATACACACAGACACACACAAAGCACGCTACATTTTCTACTGAAACCAAAAGTAAACACTGTGAAATACTGAGAAGCCAAAGCATGATTTTAGATGTCTAAATGACTGGTTTACTCCTATTGGGACATAATTATTCAAAGGAATAGAGGTTTATATAAGTATTTTGCAAAAGAAAAAAAAAATAAGCAAGAATGATTGGCAAAGGACCTCACCATAACCTCCTCCCCCCCCCCCACCCCCCAAATCCACAACATTACTTAAGCACTATTCTATTTTACACCCTGATTTAAAGTCTTTAAGAAATCACTTAAACCGTGATGCAGAAGACCTAGGAGCGAAGTATTAATAGTGGCTCCTCACCTTGAGGTGTCAGTTCTGCCACTGGCTTCGCCTTCACTTGGATCCCTCAAAACAAAGTTAAGGTTGAGATTCAATGATAAAGGTGAAAAATAAAAGTTAAGAATAACCTGCATCTAGTACAATGTTAAATAGCTACTGAAGTATAAAAAAATTCAGTGTAATAATGTCAATCTAGTACTGTTTAAAAGTATTTCTTCACATCTGTGATGTTTATTTCCCTTTATGATACCTTCCCTTCTTTCAGCTCTGAGGTGTAATTTTTACTCTTTTTTTTTTAAACCTCATGGTAAAATGAACACGTTGTTCTCAGCCTACTGCAGACAGAGCAGATGCCACACGTAACTCCAGCAAGCACGGAACAGCAGCGGTCAGTTGAGGTGGGAGCACCCCTATGGGCCAGGCCTTGCGGTGCTGACAGCACTTCAGTGCGCGCCCACCCTTAGTGGACTCACGGCAATAAGGACAAGATATACCTAAGAATCTGCACGGTCACATGTTTGGGGCCCAGCTCAGAAAGGCTCCTTCAACATCTGCTCAACTTTAAGCACGTCAGCTGTTACACTGACTTCAGTAAGGTCACTGGTGAGCTGGAAGTTAACTGTTTCTTTTCCCCACCTTGTTGAATTAGAATTGAACTTCATTAAGGAGATATTTTGTAGTCTGAAGCAGCTGGCAAATACATTCACAGGCCATATGAGCCACCTTGTTTATTACAGTGCTGCAGTGCAAACATTTAAAGGACACAATCTTAATTAACTAATTGTAATACCTTCAAAACAAACACTTTAGGAACCACTATCAGAGGTTTGTTATAAATCACCGATAGAAAATACTTTGATATCCTACACATAAAACATTCTCGTTATACATTTATTTAATATACTTACCGAAATGGACATTTACATTTGCCAAGAGATAAAAAAAAAAAAGATAAAATCTTTTGTGATACCTTCTGATCAAAGTATGCTTTAAACCAATATTTCCTCAACAGCACAGAAGTTGAAGGCATGCAACTTACATGATGCCAACTGAAAGAACTGGAGAAAAACAAACCCATCTATGTAATCCCAGCCATCGTAAGTCTCAAACAGCCCAAAATATAAAAACAAAGGTCTTCACTACAAGCAAATGTATTTTTCATCTTCATTTTTCACAGTATAAACAATAGTAAATTATATTAAAAGTGCTATGGAAGAAGGTTTGTTTCAAAAGACAACACTGTTTATAATATGTTAATTCTAACCATGTGTTTTATGACAATATTATTGTAGCTTAACATAACAAAAATAAAGCTTCCATCTCTCTCTTTAAAATGAGGAAATTCAAGGTACTATTCCTCATAAGAAAACCCTGAGCTACAACAAAACCAGCCTGCGCTCAAGAAATTGATCAGTTACTTATCAGAAAATACCCTTCTTTCCATTTGGAATTCTACACTAACACAGTTGAGTAACTTTACTGTAACTCTCACAAAGAGAGAAGCCTCTCTCCCCCAACTCCTCAAGTGCTGGAGACAGCAATAATGGGGGATTTTTCAGCTTCAGGTTTCTGAAACAAGAAAACGATTAGTTTCCAAAGTGTAATTCTACCATGATACTGACAGTAGCGCAATAAGAACACATCCCTAAACAGGCTAAGTAGGTAAATGCCTGTTAAACAGAGGAAAACTGGAAAGTCTCCTTTTGAGAAAGCTATTGTGACCGCTGTGTAAACAGCCACATGAGACTGGAGTAATTGAGCATCTTCCCCAGCTCCATTCCTCACAGCCATATTGATGTTAGCATCACCACAGGGGCGAATGCAGTTCCAGGAAACTCCACTGCACGTGTCCTTTCTCTTCTTTCAGAATCCTGAACTTAATTTCGAAGGCTTTTTATTACACCATAACAGCATGACATGAGAGGCTGCACAACACTGAAATCATTAATAACGACTCATTTAAGCCATAGTTTAAGCTCATTTGATTTTAACTTAGAAGTAGCACCTTTATCTTTCTGCTATAAAGCACAAACAAGAAAACTGAGAAGCATTCTCTTGCTCTTTCACAATGAAGGAACAGGAGAATAGCTGGTCAAACAGGAACATTACTGCATACGCAAGTAAAACAAGGCAGTTTCTGAAAGGAACACACAAAACAGCATTCTAACTCAATTTACATACATTGCAGGCTGTTGAACTGGAAATTCTCAATGACTTTGCAATTACGGCCCTACTTATAGACTGGGCACTTTTCTTAGAAATTGAGGTACTAACCTGCGAACAAACTTGGAAGTTATCTTGCTTATTATACCAGTTGATGTCCCTCTTCTAGCATGTGCAAAAGCACCGGTTTCGTGTGATGGTGAGGCAGGTGGTCCATTGTAAGTGGCATTACGCCGCTCCCTTAGCTGCTCACCATGGAAAGTGCTTCGACTTGAACTCCCCCGAGGAAAGCGGGTTCGGTCTGGAGTGGTAGTGCTAATACTATGAGCAGACGGGGAAGCAGCAGGCACTCTTTGAGTTGCACTGCTGGGAAAACAGAAGCATAAATAAAGAGCAAGAGTGTGCTAAAAACCCTCCTACATGACAACCATTTCTCAACGATAGGAAAAATCTCCACTCAAGTTTTCTTTTCTTTTTAAAAACAAACTTGAATCTGCTATTGATTTGAGTTTCAATGATTTACACTCGCAAACAAATTAGGAGATTTGCAGTGTAGAATCAACTATCTCAGGCATTAAGAGCAGTTTAAAATAAAAACATATGTAGATAATAGGTCAAAGGAGAGAGATAAAAGTCTTAGTGAGATTCGAAAGTGTTTCCCAGCCTGAAAAAAACCCATTAACCAGAACCTTCAACATCGAAGTACTCCAAGAGCTTAAATATTTCTCAAATAGCCAGATGTCACAAATGTATAAAGTTACTTGGGCAATTAATAGTGGGAACCTTATGGTGCTTTCAGACAGGAATAAGCTCAGTAATCTCCAAAACACTCCAGTATTTCAGTTGAACTCATGGTGGCCTGTGTTGTATGGCCCTGTCTAAATTAGTTACATTTAGACCTAGCAGTTTTCCAGAAGCTTCCAGAAGGAGGCAGTCAAGGAACTTCTTTAACTTTATGCAAAGGCATCACGAACAAAATCAGTTTTTAAGTCACCTCTAAGCACCCAAATTACTTGTGTGAGCTACTGTTTCGGAACAGAACATAACGTGACAGTTTAAAATGGAGCACAAACATATCAAAGTACATAACGAACTGAAGAACATCATTTCTAAAGCATTAAAGAAATAACAAGCAATCTATTACCTTGGTCGGTAACCTTCAGTGCCATCTTTGATGGTTGGCAGTGTGACTTTTATAGGGTGACCAGAAGCAGACATAGACTTCTGATGTCGAGGCCGTGTTGACACAGCAGAAGCTACTGCAGAGCCTGCAGAAGATGTGCTACTTGCAGACATTTCTGTGAGGCTTTTGTCACAGCAGCAAGGCAGGAGGGACACAGAAATGAAAAGGAAAAAGAACAGTTAAGTGTGAAACCCTGCAATATGGAATACAGTAAGTTGTGTTTTCTTTTAGGATGTAGTAAGTGCTGTTTAAATAGGAGACAGAGTGATGAGGCTGCCTACAAAACTATCTGGTCTCATGCCTGTAGTTCTATGACTTTAACTTCTATTGTGGCAACACCTCAGAGATCTGCCTATGCACATGAGGAACTGCTTGCACCTTATTGCGCAGCTACTTATCAAGCAACACAAGACTGTACTTGTTTCTGAAAATCATCTCTGATACCATAAAGAATGTCAATGTGCCATAAAACACTTCGGACAATGACAGCACTGAAATTTGGAAGATCTTCTGGTGATCAGCACCTGGAGCTGCCATGCCGGATGTTTCCCAATAGATAAAATCCCTACAGACCAAACTCATGGTAACCAAAACCCCACAGCCCACCTTTAAGTAAGTACTGAAAGTGAAATAAAACATAGGAAGCTAAAAAAGTATACTCAGGAGATGTGGGCAGGATTTAAACACCTTCTTATGACCAAAGTAAGAATGCAACATAGCCCTGTGGCTGCAGAGTCCCTCAGGCATAGGAAGGCTCCTCCCAAGCCTCATAGAGCAGCACATCATCAGCTTTCTATGGAGAACAAAAGACTCTGCTTCAAGCAAAATATCTGCCTTCTGCATCAGCTCTCCCTCAAGCCAATGCGAGACTGACACAGTTCCTTCCACCTGTACTTTTTATTTCTGCTTCAAGTGAGTAGCAAGGAAGGCACGGTAGTAGAAGCAATGCTTAGGCTAAACTACAGCTTTGCCTCCACAAGTATAAGCAAAATTACATTAATGAAGTATGAGCAACAGCAGTCCCAAAGTGAAATAGTATCTGCAGCTAAGTAAAGATTCCAGAATCTGACTAATGGCATGAGATGTTCAGCTACACCAAACACAAACTGAACTGCAATGTTCTACTTCATTTTTCATGAAGAACTGAGCACACTTTGCACTCATAAAGAAGAGGAATCAAGAGCTGGCCCTTCTTCAGTACTACAGAAATCATTTACAATGAAATACACCATGAAAAACTTCAGAATAGTCATTTCTCATTAAAATGCCATTGAAATTACATCTATTGAAACGAAAATTAACACTTGTGAGATTAGGACATATATGAATACAGATTTTAGCTCTATATCTAAACAGGGTGTGTGTATATATATATATATATCTGCATACAGATATAAATTGGTTACAAACACCACCAGAATATTACTTGGGCCAAACAGGGATATCAAAAAGCACTAACACGTCTAAATTCTTCAATATTTGAGCAATTATGAAGGGAATTGAAAGGTTATCCAGAAGAAGAGGCAAAGGCAGATCTACAACTTAGTATTTCATCACAAACATTGACGCTGCATTGGACGAGAAGATAAAAACACACAGTAAAACTTTACTTTTCATACCATGCTTCATAATTACACTGATTATAGCGTAACACACCCCTATGCCTCCAGTCTGTGTACCCAAATTAACGCACAGAAAAGCATACCTGTTGTCCTTCCCGTTCTGTATTGCAGAATAGCGATCTGAAGAACGTTCACAAACATAAGTGTTCCTTCTTGTCATTCCACTTCCAGAAAATACATTATTCTAGGAGAAAAATTAAAGTATTTCCTTTAATTTCAGCCTTATCTTCTACTGTGTTTTATGTTGTACAGAAAGCAAGCCTGGGATATCAAAACAGAATTTCCACCACTCCCAGTGCCTTGAATGTACCAAGTTAGTATGCTAACCCAAATCAGATACATTGCTGGCTACTTTTATCCCCTCCCAATACTTCATTCTCCATCTCCTGACTGTACCATTCAAATTCACTAAGAGAAAGCATAGAGAAACTTAATTTTGCTGATATTTGCTTTACTAAATTTTACAACTCAATTTCTATATAATGCATTGCTGAATTATTTGACTCTGGGATCAAGAGCTGAAACAGAGAACTGGAAGCTCCCCAAGAACACATACATCTGGCTGGCTTAAAGGCTTCCCTGCACAGATTAAGTTGCTAACTAGGGCTCTGACTTTCAAGCTTGCTGCCTCCCTTGTCAAAAGGGTTTTGAAGAGAAAAATGAAAATACTGTCCATCTTTGTCAGTCAGACCTGAGATTAGGATGCAGAACAAAGAAGAATTTGACCATGAGAATTTATAGTAACATGTGGCAGAAGTGTCTTGTAGCAATGAACAGTGATGGGACCTTATCTCTTTCTGTTACTAATTTTAGTTCCAACACATTTAATTAAATACCTACAAACATTCTCATCCTCTCCTCCTGCCAATAACAGAACTGTATAATAAAAACTTGCTCCATTTCAAACACACTAAACTCAGCTCTGCAAGATCTACTGTCTATTTAAGCTTTCCTCATCTACAGCTCTTCAGCTTTAGTATCTAACTGCAGAAACTCCTGAATAAACTGTTTATAAACAATTTTGCAAGGAAGATTAAAAACTACAATAAATATTTTTGAAATTAAACTCTTACAAGTTTGACTAATATGACTGAAGATGGTAAATATGCTACAGTGTAAGAAGGACATAAGGTTTGGATTTTGGATGGTGCTGTGTGGAGCCAATGGTTGGACTCGAGTGATCTTTATGGGTGCCTTCCAACTTGGGATGTTCTATGATATCAACAAGTACGCACAAGGGAACAAACGGGTTATTCCCCTTCACCTCATCCCATTTCTCAAGCCAAAAATAGAGCAGCTTCAGAAAGAGAAACAGGCAGAGAAATAGATAGAGAGACAGTTCATGAGGGATATTACAAAATAACATTCAGATGAATTCTCTGATTCAGGAAGACCTTTGACTTTCTTGTTGATAACACAAGCATCAGAAACCAGGGAAAGCATTAAAAACCAAGGACAGAGCACTCTGTATTAGCTCTGATCCTACATTCTTTCCTTAAGTGTTCATTATTTGCCTTGACACATCTTTGGTTTGCCCAAGTGCAGATATTCGCACGCTTACTACTACATCAGTGTTAGAAAACGTAGTTAGGGAGGGAAGGGAAAGGTTTATTTTAAACAACATTCATTGTAGTCTATTTCTGTTTGCCAGAAGAGTATGTCAGAAAAAGGATCAGTAGCTTGTTTAGTAACCATTCTGCCTATAATAATGTTTAGAGAAAAATTAACAAACCAAAAGCACACACACACTCACACTGGGAACTGTAGTAGATTTCTTTCTTTCTGGACCCACAAGTGGACTTGCAGCCATCTCTCCTTTGGACCCCACTGTTGTGCTGCTAAGTTTGCGTGACACATCTTTGTCCCAGTCTTCTTTCTGTTCACTTTCCACACTGTTTGCCTGAGCCCTTTTTGTGTATGACACAGTAGGCGGAATTGATGGACCAACTGTCAAAGAAAAACATTATTAGCAATACCTAAAAATAATCTCTTGGTCAAAACAGGGTTGGCTCTTTCTGGTTTTTGTTTGGTTCTTTTTTCCTGACTCATGGGGATTACATTTGGACTTTCTGAAGAACTACAACTACAAACTCAGCACACACATCAAAGTATTAAACTGAGCTTTGACCGTCTAAGTCCTTCTTATATATGTCCTCTGTATTAACAACGTGCAATTGAGAATTAGTTTCAAGATTCACGTACAGATATGAAATAGGACCAGTATAATTCACATTTGAACCAGTGCAATTTCTGCAGTATTATTATTTAAAAAGCTACAGGAAATGTCACATTTTTGACTTCTCTTTTTGATGCATCTTTTTGACGCATATATTTTCCTGAATCCAGTATGAAAGGTATTTTTCCCTCAAAAATGCTAAGGCTATTTTCTTTAAAAGCACACTTATACTTGGAAAATAAAAATCATTATGGGAGAAAGAACTGTTAAAGAGCTTTGGGCCAAATCCTTAATCAACAGGATTTTATGCTCTCATTAAATAGTCACATCAGTTAACGATGTTTCACAAAATTGATGACTTTTTGTGTTTTTTTTTTTAAATGCCACGCACAGGGAGAACAACATTGGAAAAAAGGAAACTGGAAAGAACAACGTATATTAGAGAGAAGGGCAAAACAACTTAAAATTATTTGAGTCATTTGGGAGTTCTTTATAAGGAAGAAACCTTTCATTCAATATTTTACATACACATTTAATTTTGATGCAACTAGTTGCACCTGAAGATGTTTCCTGAACACTTGGTAAAACTGCTGTTGCCTCTAGGAAAAGCAATTTGGTCCTAACTCCAAATGCAAAGCTAAATGGAATGGTCTGCATGTTCAAGTTTATTCAGATCAATATTTTGCTTCTACTTCCTAAACAGGAAACATCCTCAAGCTCTTATTTAGTGAGTCAACCAAGTAGCGAGACAAAAAAAATTAAATCTAACTCACATTGACCTGGATTTACCATAGAAAAGTTCATACAGATAAAAGCATCACAGCGGAGCAAGACGAGATACACAACAAATGCACAGAGTGGTGGACCGGCCAGGTTCACAAAACACTGCACATTCAGACTTAAATTGTGTATGTTACTTTACTTGTTGGAATGTCATCCCCACCATGATCACTGAACCGCCGTTGCTTCTGATTGGTAGATATACTCCGTTGGACCTTCAAGTGAGCAGGAGACTGAACAGAGCTGTTGTTGAGGTCACTGCTAGGACGAGACCTTTGACCCAAGTTGCTGCTGGACAGGGAGTCGCCTCCTTCAAACTACAAGAAAAACAATTTTGCAAAGTATAAACAGAATTCAACATTTCTGTGTCAATTATGGCATAAAGAAAGTGAAGAGTTCCAATGAAAGGCACTATCCTTCAGATACAACTAGTTTCAAAGCAGCCAAAACACTTCCTATCACAGACTTACTAATGGCTGTGATGAAATGATTATACAATATAATATAAAACAACAACACAAGTCAGAAAGGATGAGTACGGTTCCGAGAAATCAAGGATGTCACAGCTTAGAAAAAACAATCCATTTAGTCAAATTCTTAACTAGTTCAGATTTTAACTGTGAACACCTATCGCATGACAGGAAGAACACTATATATGAGTAAATAGGAAGATATACACTTAGTCTATTTCTTCACGTGGGAACTAACAAGATATCCAAGAAGATATAAAAAGAACGGGAAACACATTACTGAACTTACCAATTCTAAATTACTATTTTGATATGTTAATTTATATTTTTCATAAAATATTGAACATCAGAATATTCAAATCAACCAGACCTGAAGGCCTAGATAACATATGTAAATTAGGTATCACTTACCTCAGGTGGTTTTCTACCTAGAAGCAAATAAGTAGCCATGACTTCATCGTACTTTTGGTTTACTAAAGACTCATGGATTTCTTCTCTTGAAAAACCCATCGTGACCATAATGTCTAGAAATAAAGAGAGAGAGATACATTAGCAGAATTAAGCAATTTCACGATGCAAAAGGTAACTAGAATTCATATCACTGAGTTTCACTGCTGTGCAAAATGGGAAAGATTGTAATTCCTTGTTTTCACCATTCTTTTCATCTTGAAAACTCTAACACTGAGTGTAATTCAACAAATTCAACACTGGCAAATAGAAGCTACAACTGCTACAGTGCCAACACAGCACCATTCTCTGACCACAGCTGATAAAGAAAATGTTACTAGTGTAACAAAGTCCCTTTCCTTTTACCTTTTGAATTCTGTAATCTGATTTGTCCTTTCCTGTGCATGCAGATTCATGTCAATTCTGTTGCAGTAGCAGTTACAAGGAAAGCATTGTAATGAAATTTCTCATTTAAATAAGAAAACATTCTACGCGTATAAGTATCTTAAATTCTGTTAAAGAGTTTAGTTTGACTTACAAGAGAGAACTGCCTGTGTATGTAATACATGGCATTCTTCTAGAAGCCTTACCTATTCTCTTGGTGTCATTAAAGTCTGGTTCAGGCTCGGTATATGGCTTCAGTTCTTCCTCTTCGTGGCCAACATTCATCCACCGATCCTTCATAATTTGCTAAGAAAAGAAATTTAAATTTACAGTACTTGATTAAATCTGTGCCAGCTGATTTGAGAAACAGAACAATATGCAATTCAAAATGATTGGAAGGTTGCTCTCTCTCCCCCACCTTTTCCCAACTCACATCTTATAGTATCTCCTTTTTTCTTCCACATTCTTTTTTTCTCATTACTTCATCCCCCCTGCTGTTTATTTACCCTCTTCAATATAAGCAACCAGCTGAAGCATCAGAAATACTACTGGGACAAAAAGAATGCAGTTGGAACAAACTCAAATCTTTCATTTTGTACTCTTCACTTCCATCAGTCTCTTCATCCTGTTGGGCTGAAGGATTGACACACACGCCCTAATCTTAGTTATGGTTCCTGGACACTACTACAAAGAAGATTATATCAAAATAAATAACTCCTTCAAATAATAGCAAAGCAAGAAACTAAGGAATAACACATAAGCATGTCTATACTTCCCAGAATCATCCAAAGCCTTGATCCAAACTATCACTTTCTTCCTATGGATCTTCCCACTGCAACAGAACTAAAGAAGCAACAGTTCAGCTGGAGGGGAAAATGCCTCTTAACTCTGTCCATGCCACACAGACATTAACTTTACAAACTTCTCCTGCATTCTTTGAAACTAATTTCCTTCTGCTGTGGCTTGGACCCCTTGTATGCCTGCAGCATTGATCAGCTGGAACGCCTAAACCATCACTGCAATTTCTGCTTAAGGACATACTCATCGTCTTTTTATAAAACAGCTAAATCCAATTTTCCTCCTACAGCTTGAGGCACACATGCCTCTTTTGGGGACAATACTAATATTGCTTACTAGATTGACAGAAGAGTGAAACAAGTGCCAATAAAGTCTAGTTTCCCACAGGCTCCAAATATGCCTTGCAAACATCAAATTAAGTTATCTCTAACATAGAGCAAAAGACTCAGTTTTCCACTGATATAACCAAATTCTTTGCATGCAGTGTTGCTGCCAAATTAAAGACACAAATAGCTGTATCCTTACAAGTGCAATATAAAACTTCGTAGTGGAACCTGTTAACAATTTGCTGACAGTAAGACTTAAAGATTTATTCAAAGTTCTATCACATAACTGACTTTTTTTTTCTTTTGTGGGTGGCTGGGTGGGGGGAAGAATTGTCACCACATTGCTATATTGCATTTATGGCACACAAACCTTGAGCTTACTTACTGATAGATTCTGGTTATTTATTTACAGCCTTGTAATAATATAATAATATGATTTACTCTTGAAGGCATAGTGTACAGCATCTGCATTTGTGGGTTGTTTTTTTTTTTGTTGTTGTTATCATTATAATACTGCTAATTAAATATTTTACTAAACAGAGGATCTCACAGACAGTCTCAGCTACTGTATCACTCTTAAAACAAGTTCTTATAAACATTCTGAAATGACACAAACGATGTTATTCTAGGATCAACATTATATCTCTGAAAGTCAGCTGATTACAGAACAGCAGCCTAGGTCAGGGTATTTAAAGATCTGATTATCACCAACCCAAACTGCATTTCAACCAAATAAATATTATTAAAGTTTCTATTGAATTTCAAGGCTATATAATAAAAATCCTGCCTGGCCGAAGGTCTGTTTTGTCTCAAAACTATGTGCTTTATTACTGCTTGTAAACATAGATCTGCGCTGTGGGTATTTCAGCTTTGACTTGCAAAGAACTTGAGAACGGTGGTGAGGTGACGGATTTCTTGAAAACCTGACAGAGTTCCACACATCTTCCAAAACTGCTTCCCTTCTCCATCTCTTCCTGGAAGATTTATAGTTCTAGAGAAACATTCTCTTGCTTCTCAAGTGTTTCCTCTCTGTTGCCAATGAGTCTGCAACCAATACACACTATCTGAGTAGAAGTTTACCTGATTCTTACCAGAGGAAGAGTGGTAAAGGTAGCATATGCAGCGCTGATACTGTATCAGCCTCAGCTCTGTTGCTAAGTCCCTGGCCAGCACACTATTGGATGCTCCGGGAAAAGTATGCACGGGAACCATGAGTGCATCTATGGCTGGGGCTGACCAAGTAATTTTAAGACAAAGCACAAAGAAAAAACACTTTTCCCCAAGACAACATTATCTTTCTGCCTTTTAAAAGCTCCTCCTAAGTAAGTACTTCTAATTCTAGTTATGTATTTTTAGAAGTGCTTGCACAAATGCAATGGCTGTTTATTTCCAGACCAACTACTAAATATATACTCCAAGTGTAATTTTAGGTCCGCACATTTAAAGTTTGTACTGCCTCTCCCACTTGCATTAGTGTACTGACTACTCCCCACATCATCACTGTTTTAGTACTGACTCAAAACACCCCTGTCCCATGTAACATTTACTTCCATGCAGCCTGCTTACTATGCTGCTCCCTGTGAAGCTGCTATGCAACATCACTCTCCAAGGACAAAAAGGAATTTTAAAAGAACTAGAAAATGCCATGATATTAAAATGAGAGTAAAATTACATCTGAAGAGAAACTGCAATTGCTGAAAATACAGAGAAAAGTACTATAAAATGAAAACGTACTTCCTAAATCTGAATCGTGACACTGTGAGGAGAGAGGAGTAATCTCTCAATATCTCGTGGTGGTTAAGCTCTTATCACTATGTCCTCTAGATGAGGATGGATCCAACACAATTAATGAATACCCAAACAGAAGTCATCACTCACTATTCTCTTCTGTGCAGATTATACTCAAGTTAAAACTACTCATATTAAGTCACAAAACAGTAACAGTTTGAAAGAAGCAGACACAGCTCAGCAAATGCACGCTTCCTTGCACAGGTAGCATCCATGCCAGGAGGCAGAAGTCACACCAACACAAATATAAAGCTGCTTAAATGGGATTTCATCTCTGGAACTCTATCCACTGCTGCACAGCTATGCACAGAAAGATAAAGCAAAGGTCACTGGCGATTAACTCATGCAAATACTATTTTCAAAGCATGTATTTATCTTCTGTTCTACTTTCAACTATGGTAAGCAGGTGTTACTTATGCTTATGGTACTGCTTGCTGCTGTTATTCCTTCTTTTTTTCCCCAAAGAATTCCTCGAAGTTGAAGATATTTATGATCTTGTCCAGCTTTCTCCATGTTCTGAATTTATTATCTGATCCAAACAAGTGGGAGCACTTTGCACTTTGAAATGTTCTTAGATTATAGTCTTCAGTTAGTTGCAATTCACTAACATGTACTCAGGCTATGTTGTTTCTGGGATGCTTCCTATGGTTTTGTTTTGGGGAGTGGGGGGGAATGAGTTGTTTATTCATTTTCAGTAAGATTTCTGGTCCCCTAAAGTAGGATATAACTATCATGAAAGTTAAAAGAAGCCTTAAGCAGTGACTATATTTCATCCTTGATCTAAACCATAGAATGGCTTGGGTCAGAAGGGACCTCAAGGATCAAGGCTCCAAATCCCCCACCACAGGCAGGGCTGCCAACCTCCATATCTAATACTTGACCAGGTTGCCCAGGGCTCCATCCAACCTGGCCTTGAACACCTCCAGGGACAGGGCATCCACAACCTCTCTGGGCAGCTGTGCCAGCACCTCACTACTTTCCTGGTAAAGAGCTTCCCCGATATCTAGCCTAAATCTTCCCTCCTTCAACTTAATACCATTACCCCTTGTTCTGCCATTATCTACCCTTGTAAATAGTTGACCCCCCTCCTGTCTGTAAGCTCCCTTTAGGTACTGGAAGGCTGCAATGATGTCACCCCACAGACTTCTCCAGGCTGAGCAAGCCCAGCTCCCTCAGCTGGGATAACACTTGTAATTTATTTATTTATTTATTTGAATGAAAAAGGTTAAATTACTTACTTCCAAGCTGCCTCGTTTGATTGGATTCAGTACTAGTAGCTTCTTAAGTAGGTTTTCACAGTCTGTGGACATATAGAACGGAATACGATACTTCCCCCTCAGTACTCGCTCCCTCAGTTCCTTTAAAATAAATTTTTAAAAGATGAATCTACAAATGACACAGAAAACTTAAAAGAAGAAAAGCCTTATTTCATATTATAAGCCTACCTTTAGATTCTGACCATCAAATGGCAATGATCCGCTTACTAGTGTGTACAATATCACTCCAAGACTCCACACATCCACTTCAGGACCATCGTATTTCTTCCCTTGGAAAAGTTCAGGAGCAGCATAAGGTGGGCTTCCACAAAATGTGTCCAGTTTATTACCAACTGTAAATTCATTACTAAACCCAAAGTCTGCAATTTTAATGTTCATATCTGAATCAAGTAGAAGGTTTTCTGCCTAAGAGAAAAATAAAAGAGGAGAAAGACAAGCTATGTATAAGATCAATATATCGCAGCATATCATTTAACAAATGCAAAATTGCTTCACCTTCTGTATCTTTCTTGCATTAAGAAAGGAACTAATCCTCCATCATACATAACTAAGGTTGAAAATGGACTACATTTACCCAGGAAAATGGAACTGATAAGTGTCATATTGAAGCACCCGGACTTCTCAAAACAGCAGGAGAAGAACAAGGTGAATTTCCTCAAGCGCATGGGTGCTATGCAGTGTCTGCAGGAGAACCACACAGTTTACTCATCTGTGGCCAGGCTCCTGATGGAGACATCAACAGCACAACTGCCCAGAAACTAAGAAGTGCAGGAATCTCTTTTTCAGCAGATCAGACATGAGCCAAAGTGCAGCATTCTCCTAATTGCCAAATGTCAGCTTTATCGCTAACACTGAATTCTCTCATCAGATACTGTGCTCATTTGAGTCCCCTTTCAAACAGATTATCTTTCCTTTCATTCAGAGAAGGAAACAATGAGAAAAACGACCAGCACAGATCTCCTGGCTTAGCATCTCTGAACTTGTTTACTTTGCTAACAGTGGTAAATACGTGTTCTCCCCCCTCATTGTTTGTTGTATTTTTAATAATTTCATCTAACTCAATGACTAGGAAAGAAGGCCATCAGTATATTCACCCAATAACTAGGAGACAGAATTTTGCCTTTATCAGAAATAAAATATAGCCCATTTTCACTAACTACCTTTCCTGGAAAATATTTTATTTTCCCGATTCATGACCCGTAATCTCAGCTGCTTCCAGCTGATGTGCCTGCAGACACAGCCTGAGATATTTTCCAGATTCGACAGCCTTCTACATTACTGCACAAAGACTTCATTTTCCTTGTGGTGAAAACATTACCGTCAGCGCAGCTGCTCAGTGATTACAATAGTCCTCCTAGTTGAACAGTACGTGGCTACTCAAAGATTCTGCACTTCCAGGTTTCTTACTCAAACAAAACCACCAACAACAGCCCACCTATTCTCTTCTCCTCCTCTCTTCCCACCCCCCTCCACACACATACAGTTTTAATATGCCAAATAACAAGACTATACTCTTTTTGGCTAGATATTCAGACTGAAAAGCATTAACAGTCACTGAAAGGGTATGATAAGAGCTGTGCTTCATATTGTGAGCAGAAAGCTGGATTCAGTTATAACCTTTTGTACTCAAGAGGTTTAGTTTCACAGAAGCAAATGAATGGGAGAAGAGTTTAAGTAACAATGGGCCTTATACTCCCTCTCTTTTGCCAGAATGGACTAGACACACTTTCACCTTTCATGCTTCTTCCTACTTGAGTCTGAGGTAACATATATCACAGACTTTATCCTTTATCCTCTTAAAAAAATTAAAAAGCTCATCAAATCTTCACTGTGGTACTATACCTCTCTTCTAAGGTGCTAACAAAGTAAATTGGTCAGCCATACCCGTAACTTGAAGAAAACCAATAGAAGCAGATGTGAACACAGACAATTTTAAAAGCTGTCTCTACTTCCTCTGTCTCACTTAAAACTCTTTGTGTGGAGCTGGGGAGATGACACACAACGTTTGGAAAGGAGAGAGGAAGTGAGAACACTTCCTTATGACCATACATTTCGTCCTTTTTACTCTAGGTTATGCATTTTCCATTGGCTAGGCTGACTGGTTCTCCATCACACTTCATGCTGAACATTTCAAATGAATCTAGCATAACTCTATATAAGAGACAGAGCAGAGAGAAAAGCAAACTAACGCATGATTTTGGAGCCTGTCTGCCTGTCTTGAAACAAGGAAAAAGACCAGCATCAGAGCACTTATGACAGATGTTAAAAGGGATACCATGCAAATGCCACAGAGCAGTTTTCCATAGTCCTCCGAGCTATGCAAAGAATCAAAAAGCCATTAAGGTTGGAAAAAGATCCCTAAGATCATTATGTTCAGCTGTCAACCCATGTTCATGAACCACATCCCTCAGTACCACATCCACATATTTCTTGAACACCTCCAGGAATGGGGACTCCACCACCTCACTGGGCAGCTTGAACCAGTGCCTTGCCACTCCATCTAATTTTTTTCTAAAATCCAACCTGAACCTCCCCTTGGCATAACTTAGGGCCACTACCACTTGTCCTGTCACTGTTACCCAGAAGAAGAGGCTGATCCCACCTCACCACAACCTCCTTTCAGGCAGTAGTAGAGAGCAATAACATTACTCCTGAGCCTCCTCTTCTTCAGACAGAACAATCCAAGTTCCATCAGCCATCAGTAAGCCCTGTGCTTCAGACCTTTCACCAGTTTCACTGTGCTAAGCAGCTAAGAAGGGAATTAAGGGTAGAGGCTGCAAATGGCTCTATGAGAAAGAGCAAGGTGCAGGATGCTAAATAAATCCAGCAAGAGTCATCACATAGCTGCGCAGATCAAGCAAGTGTTAGGTAAGGGTAAGGAGATGGGCAGCTCTCCTCTCCCACCCTCAGACTCATGTTGTTAAGAGGGGACTAATGAAATGAGCTGTTCAGTCCAGTCAGCAGGCCTGTAGGTCCAGCCTTCTAGAACGCCCTAAACAGTGGTAGGAGCAAGCTACTCCAGGGAGCTTGACAGAACATCAGAAGTGCCAAACCACCACCATATAAGAAGAAAAATAATTAAATTATTCTTAAATTGAGATTTTGTAAGATCAGCTTTTTCTGTCCGTTATGAATTAAGAGCACTGGCCATGCAGTAGCACCTTTGGCATCCAATGAAAACAGTTCTGGGAAAGAAGGACTCAGCAAAAAAAGATGGATTTTCTGGTACGTGCCCGGAGGTGGCACATAAACCATTATTAGGGAGCAGGCTTGTAACAATGAGGATGAAGGCATGCTGCTGCAATTACTCAAATTCATCTTTTTACAAGTATTTAGATATATTAGCAATAAAGAACCCACACCAGTGTTTACCTTGCAAACACAGACATAAAAGCAAGAACACAAGCCAACTTTTAAATAGGTGAAGATCTTGTGTTCAAGTCCTATGACATCTAAACCTGGCACAGACTAAAGGCTTTGGTTGTGCATGCAATTGCAGAATTCTTTAATAGGGGCCTGGTATTTGTATACAGGGAAAAAAAGCACTAGAAAGCATTTAATAAAAATAAGAGGAAATTGGAGTAATTTTATGTTTATCTTCAATGTATTTTTTTTGCCTGAATTGTAGTTTAAACCAAAAATTCAGATGGATTAGAAACCTTAAATTTTTCATTAATGAATCAGTAAGAAGTGAATGTTTTCTATATCCTGTAATAAATACATTTTTTAACTGAAAAATTAATTTAATTAAGTGGCATTGACTGTTGTCATCGAACTTCTGCAGCTTCAGTACGTAGATATCTGTATGTCAGCAGGTATAATTCTTCAGAGAACGCATCTTTCTCTCAGAGCCAAAACTGAGATGAAAGTAGCACACAGTCTCACCCCAGTTCCAACAAGCAAGCCACTCTGTTCCTGTGCTTCAGAAAAATCAAGAATAAAACACAGAGATAGTTCCCACATTCATCTGTTCAGAGACTACAGCAAGGACAAATATATACAATGAAATTAAGTCTACCCTGTCAATCATTACAATGAAGAACGCATAATAGTTTACCTTGAGATCACGATGAACTATGCATTTCTGATGGCAGTACTGCACTGCAGATACAATCTGAAACACCAAGACAGTCAGAGAAATATTTTAGCGCAAATTCGATATTAATTTCTGATATTATTTAGTAATTTTAGCTCCTGACATGATACAGCAAAACAAGAAAGTTAATACATAAGGCTTTCCTTTTAGAAAATATTCATCTAAGTTTCACTTAATATCCAACACTAAAATTCTAAAATCCCTAAGAACAACTTGTTTTCTTATTAAAAGATTTAATACATTCTCCTGCAGACAACAGATGAAGAGGAGCATCTGTTTTAAATACTGACTGCACAATAGGTATAAAGAGAAATAATTCTTTTTTGAAGCATCAGCAGCTGAATGTTCCACTTCAGATTTTATCCTCTGAAATACCAGTAGCCCTCCTGCACATTTCATCACCAACAGAACAGCCCGTTACACATTTTCACATGCATCTTTTTCATTTTCATAACAAAATGCCTGAATAAGTTTACAGTAGTTTCTTTATGTGTTAAGCATACACTTTAATTCCAAATTTTGCTCATCAATCTATTAAAGCTTTTCACAAAAAATAGTACAAGAAAAAGTTAGGATGAAAAGGTTTGTAAATATGATATGAAACCCTTCTACATAATATCCTCTGTAGAAAACGATGTGACAAGATATAGCAAGAGATAAGCAACAATATCAACAACTCTGGATAGAGTATCTGTTAAACTTTAAAGTACTCAGAAAAGGATGAAAACCTCAAGTGAGTCACAATAAAAAACGTGGTCCTTAGGAACACCCACTAAAAACATTAGAATGCAGCCTATTGCTATTTTTAGGTAGTATGTAGGAAACAGATATTTCTTCTATAGTGTTTTGTTCCACTCCAGCTTTAATAAACATCAGGGCAACAATTAATTTTTTCTTTTTTGGAACAAAAAAGCAAACAATGTGTGCACACACTCAAATCTATCTGAAAATACCATACATAGAATCGAAGGACTGAATGTTAACTTCATACCTGCCTGAATTTTGCACGAGCTTCTTTCTCTTTCATTCTTCCATGTGCAACTAAGTAGTCAAACACTTCTCCTAAACACAAGTAGAAGGAAACATCAGACCTACTGACCACAGTTGTACTTTAAAGCTGGCTGTAAAGCACAACAGGGCAATGCTTGAAAACAGACCTTCCTCTTTTCAGAGCAGAGAGAAATCAAAGCAGACATGAAAAATTGCATTTTACTACTTGCATTCATTTTCTTCTTTAGACATTTAACAGTCAACAAATACAAACATTGTAATCCTTTGTACTAAGACTTTCTCAGTTCTTCAATGCAACTTGTAAAACAGAATAAAATGACTTGTTATGTTAAAAAAAATTATATTGCATATAAAATATACTGCTTAATCCTAGCCACTTCACTCAGGAGTGTATGCACTACTTGCTTCTCTTTCTTCCTAGTTGTCCTCCATGATAAAAGTTGCTATAATTCTTTCCAGACCGTCCTAACTGGTCACCAGCCTCGTGCTGGGTTCCCTTCCCACATTCAAACAATTCCATTCAGTCAATAAGCAGCTTCCCATAAATGCACGCAGTATCCATTTTGCTCTTTTATGATCCTGCTGGTCCCACTTCTTATTCTTTATTCACATCCCCTGGACTTGCCTCTCCAAGTGTTTTAGCACTCACTTGAAGACTGGTGTTTGCTTAAATATAGCAGATACTGAGTCAAGTTTTCACCCTGAATTGGCATCAGGTTTTCAGCAGTAAACCATATATCAGTATCTACCCTCAAGCACAAATCTAATAGGTTACTTTACAGAGCATTATGCAAGCAAGAAAGAGTATGACCTGGGATGTCTACTAGGATGGTTCTGAAGAGTGGGCTGGAATAACCCATTAAGCATAAAATCCGTAAGTTGTTCTCCTAGGCATGCAATGCATTTCAGTTCATCCTTAAAGCAGAATTTTCACTTACCCCCGCTGGCATATTCCATTACCAAATACAATGTCTTTTCAGTTTCAATGACTTCAAATAATTTTACTGCAAGAAAAATGAATAAGAGATTGCAGTGGGGAACAAAAGCACAATACAAACAGAAAAAAAAACCCAATAAACCCTTATTCATGAAGTGAGTATAATTCACTGCCAATGAGAACATTATGCTGTAAGGAAATCGTATATCCTTCAGGTTAGCACTCTTTTGAGGGTGGGGGGGAGGGGAAGCAAAATTAATTTCAGGGTTGATAATAAAGCACATTAATTCATAATTTCTTCAGAAGTTTATGCATACTATACAAATAGGTTCATGCTAGAATTAGTGTTGAATTTGACAGATTTCTGTAAGACCATACAAACCTTCCCTGTTTCATCAGTAAACTGTTCTCAGTTAGAAAACTGGTATACTGACCAACTATAAGTTGCATAGCTATCAGAACTGTTACATCTGACAGACTTCCCTCAGATACCAATAGCCAGCACTCATTTAAAACAAACACACCACCACCACAGCCCTCCCCTTCCCCTCCCCCCCCCAAAAATAAAGATAACCCAACAAAAACCAGCAGAAGCTAAGAATGTTGGAAAAGCAACAAACGATTCAAGGGATGAAAAGGGAGTGCCTAGCATGTAGTAACTTGTATGCCTTGTCCATACCTTGTATGCAACAAGCCCTCTGGCCGATTCAGGAACATTAAGTGTCTCTGGAACAAGACTGTCCAGCCCTCCTCAGCCAGAAGAATTGTCATCACAAAGTAGGGCCCTGAAGCTGTGGGGTAGGTGAAAGAACTAAAGCAGAAAGGGAAAATTACATACTTGGCAAGTCTAATTTTCTGGAAATATCAGGTGGCAGGAGTCTTTCCTAGACTGAAACAATGGAGTTTTGCTCATTTCACCTAAGAAACTCATATCATTTCAGTGTAAAGAGGGAAATTTGGGTCCTTGGCTGACCAGAGTGCTCAGTGTTGATGCTTTTCATGACTAAACATTTTATCTCCTCACGTCAATAATCTTGTTTCAAGCAGGATCAATAAAGTGAGACACTAATATATTTACTCAATACTTACTGTCCTGTTATCTCAGAAGTTTAAGGAACAAAAGCATAACTGTGAAAGTACATTCAAAATAAAGCCCAGAGTGTAAACAGCATAATAAAAAGAAGTTTGCAGAAATGCAGGACTCCTACCAATATTGGGATGATTCAGTATCTTCATTATTCGTACTTCTCGAAACAACTGTTGGGAAGTAAGAAAACATTCTTAGAGCACGTTACTCAAGATAAATGATTTGATAAGGTGAAAAGGTACAGCATAAGCCATAGGAATTAACATTAGCAGAAAAAGTTATCTATGAGTAGCAGAAAGAAGATAGAGCTTTAAGAGGTCTTGCATTTTTGGTTTTACCAACTAAATAAGTGATGTTGCAAGACTGACCTAGGGGCTAGAAGGGAAGAAGACAAACAGAAGGAATCCAAAGTGACCACACAGTTTTGTTGAGCAGTATTTACAGTTTTTCGAACGATGTAAGTTTGCACTGTTTTACTTCACTAAGCAGCATATCCCCACTATCCAACCTGTTCACTGTGCTACACACACTCCAGTACCAGTAGGTTGATGCAATGCAGGGAAATGCTCACTGTCTTCAGTACGATGTTTAACTATTTTGGAAACATTCACTACATCCTTCCTTACATAAAAACCTGGCTCAATGATTGGGGCTGTTTTGCTCATCTGTTGTCTCAGAGGACGTCTCACCATGTTCAAAATTAGTCTTGAAGTGAAAGGCTACAAAAAGGTCCAATGATGGAAGTCGGAGACTGAATACCTCCTAAAAGAGTGGAGTAGCACTTGAGACAACAGAAATATTTCTCTGGGAAAACATGAGCAACACAAAGCAGCTCATTTGTGTTCAGAATGGAACGCATGAGTGTGTAATACAATGCACTAGAACAAGCTTTTGCAAAATATTCTTGTTTGTTCACAAAGCCAGTTAAAAAACCATCACATGAAGTTGTAAACTAATTCATCAGACTCTAACAAATCAAAACCAATGGAATGCACAACAGGACTACTTGAGAAAGGCTACTAAGCAGATACGCATGCAAAAATGCCATTCCCACCAGAAGACCGAAACAGAATTTCACAACTTAACAGTATTAATATTGCTGTGAAAGTTATGGCCATGTACATGGGTCTTCATAAGCAGTATTTAATATTTTATTTCTATAAACAATTTCAAGTTCAGAAAAAACACTATCAAGAAACACAGTTTTATGTGCAACATGAAGCACATCACTGTCAAAATATATGAGTGTTGTTCTACTCCATATTCTCAAAGGATTTGGAAGTTTACTAATTGGTTTAAGATTCAAACTGTCTTCCTAGCAACAAGAACTTTCATTCTACGTATGGAATTTTTCTTCCAGAAAGGAAATGGAAATTAAAAATCAGTTCTGTATTGAGGACAACAGAACTGACCATTAGCCTCATCAACATACTTAGTTCTATGAAACATACTCTGTTCAGAGCCTGAGCAAGAAAACATCATTATGACTCAGAGTTGGGGCCTAGGTTTATTCCACACAAATGCCAATAGACTTCCATTTCTAAAGCATTTCTACTGCAGGCTGAAATGTGCACGCATGCTTAAAACAGTAACAGGGTAAGGCTGAAGCAGCACAATTTATCTTGGGTGATACTCATCCAAACAGATTATGTCAGGCAGAAGCTGAATGGAAACTTGCTATTTTACCAGTGGGATGGTGTCTGCCTCCCTGTAAATGCAGGTAGCACCATAATATTGCTTACTCAAAAGGTGAAAGCGCTCTGCCTTCCCTTTTCCCTGCCTACCACTAATTTCTAAGACTGCTCCTCAGTCCTAAATGCGTTCCCATTCAGAAAGTTCTCAAACAATATTTCATTTTGCAAATGGATAATAGCCTCAATAGCTTCACTTACAGTACAGGACAGCAAACACCAGACTCAACTTGTAGAGCTTGTACCTGTGGACAAGGCAGAAGGCCTGAAAATTCAACTCCAGCTTTGACAGTTTCATTTTTTCAGGGCTCATACTGTAGAAAATAGAGATCTGCTTGCTGTCAGGTTGACATCTACCATTAGGATTTACTGTTTGAAGTCACTAAAAATCAAACTAAAAATCTTAGTTAAGTCAATCTAGTTTCTAAATCATTATGAGAAGGGATGCTGAAAAAATCAAACAAACAAACAAAAAGACAATAGCTACACAGAGGTAACACATGGAAGACGTGGAACAATTTCAACTACTTATTTTTGTTGTGTTATTAAGAAAACTTGAAAGAACCTAAGATGTAGCCTAAGATATGGTTAGTGAGTACAAGATCCAATGAACTGCTGAAATGGGGAAATCTGGAAATGTCACTCACTAATGAAATCTACTCAGAGCAAAAGCACTTCCTTCTCTACAACAGTGTTATACCTAAGAGGACCAGAATGCTATTTCAGAAACATCACCAGCAAAGCCAATGCAAGAAGATGCTCTCATGTAATTGAAACGCAGAAAATAGAACAGATATTGACATAAATTCAAGTTATGATGAAACCCAGATGCCTACATTTGGGAACATGTTACCGTCATGACAGTGGAAAGAGCCAGGTCAGAACAATACACTACTATCTGGACAAAAGTCCACAAAAAAAGTCAGTTTTGTCTCTTGCACAGGTGCTCACAATGAGAACCACACAGTGGAAAATTAGAAAGGCAAACAAAAGATAGTGCTCTTCATTCAATGCTGCTTACCTATTTAAAGAGATGGAGGTCCTGAAGCAAGAAGAACATTAGAACTTAAAGACAACTCACCATGCTGCACGCCAGAGAGTCCAACAGAAAATTCACAAGGACAGTTTGCTTCTGTCATCACTTAACACCTGATGTTTTTATTTGACTATGCCTGCAAAATTGCTTGTCCATTTAACACGGCACAAATAACATCAGGAAGTGGCTAAGGTCAAACTAGACTTTCACTGCTTGCATGACACTAACAGCAACAGCAGTATGTTCTCAAATTCTTCTGTTTACACATCAGAAGAGTATGTGTGAAATGAGGACGCTTCAGCTCATTCTACCCAATTAGGTCAGCAGCAAGTACTAAAGCAAAGCCTAATTGCCGTTTGTGCCCTTTATTCGGGAGTAATGGAGAGGGAAGGCACAGAGCCCATTCACAAAATCCATGATAACTATGCATTTGTCACATCTGGTTAATAACACACACCCAAAAGTTACTGAAGGCCTACACGTTTTGCTGACCTGCACACAACTTACCATTTCCATTAAGTGACAGCATTCTAGGCTATGCTGCCTAGATGATGAGCTCAAACTCAGGAGTGGCATTTCTGTGGTAGTAAATTGCTTTAGCATTCTGCTATAAATAATCACTAGAGAAGTATCTGTTCTTATTTAAATCACGGTACCATCTCCATTCCCTACTTCCAATGTTACATCTTAAAGAAAAGTTGACTGCTTAGCAGTCCCATGCACAACTTCAATGGATAAAATAATAAAAATTCAATAAAACACAAGGAAACAAAAGTTTCTGTTTTTCTTTCTGTACTTACCATTATAAAAGATTATGGTGAAACTTGGAGATTTCAGAGTAACTTCTACACATTTTTGTTATTTTTAATGCATAAATGACATTGAATACTAATGATTAGTAATTCTGACTCTAAATACTTGCATTAATTATAACTCACCTATCAATAACACAACTACTCCTGAAATAAAACCTCCTGGAAAACTGAAATGGGAAGTCTCTATAGCTACAAAGGCACGCTGAGAGAGTTAAAATAAATAAGACCTAGCCTGTTAACATGTAAATTTCTGAAGTAAATCTACCAAACAAAAAACTGAGAACTTTTAAAATAATTACATGTAAATTTAGAAGTAAAAAGATTAAAGCAACCCAAGCAGCATCACATCAACTTAATGGCTTCTTTTGACTTCTTCAGTCTAAGCAGGTGTTTGAAAGGCATCGCTTTTAGAAGATCTAAATCTTTCTTTCAGTGAGAACAAATCTTTCATTTTTCCTATCCTAATATACACATAGAACTCAAAAATAATTAAACTCTACCGTATGCCATAATACATAGACTGAAGCATTTATTTCATAACCTAACAGTGTTTAGAGCACAAAGTTCATTGAACGCTCATTCATCCTGTTTTTGTTTGCAATTTCTGCCTTGCGAATGTATCAATTTGAAAATCAGAAATCCTATACTTTTGAAGGATATGTTGATTATTTCCACAAAAATACTCCTCTTTTATGACAGAAACATGTTGAGCTTTACATCTCCATTAACAGCTCCTCCAGATTTTGTCCCAAACTGTCATTTCAAGACCTAAGAACTAAGTATTTTCTGTAGATTTGAGTGTTAATTTCTGTATTCTTGTAAAGTAGTGTTGAAAATAGCTGGAACAATTCACTTGGAGGCTGGAACTAAAAGGTGACTCAATTAAAATACACTGGCAAAACACATCTTTCACCTTCTTATTGCTCAGCCCTGCTCATCTACCTGTTCCAAGTACAAATATTAAGCTAGGTAGGAAACAAGCTACAGGAGCAGGACAGGATTTCCCCTGAATCCTCTGTCAAGAGGTACTTTGATGGGTCCTTCTTCACCAACTTGCAAAGAGATTTGCTTCATACAGGACTGGCCTTAAGAGCAGCAACGCTTTAGCATGGACTCTGCTCAAAAGGTTGAATTAAAGAAAATCCTCGAGAACCTACACTCAACAAAAATACTTCAGAGCAGAAATTAAACAAATTAAAAGAGCTCAAAGAAATTAAAGCTAAGTTATTCACTGCTCTCCACATACAAAGTTACACAAAAAAAAAACAACCCAAAACAATGACAGCCAGAGATAAAGGAACAGTAATAACCCTCAGCTTCTTTCTCATTCTACAGCTACAACAGCAGTCAAGTGCATATAAACAAAACCCATCCTTTTTCTTTTTAATGGGTAATGTCAAGTAGGACAAAACCTTTCTGTGCTTCAGTCAAAACACAAATATATGCACAGTTAAATGGCACAAACAAACAGAAGACAAAGAACAAGAAAAAAAAACAACACAGCAAACCAGGGTTTTATAAGACACTTATTACAGCATGGAAATGCCTATGTAGGGCTTCTCAATATTTATCTGCAGGTACTGACAGTGCAACAAACCAACCAGAATGTTCCAATTACCTCCACTCAATTCCATACACAAAAGTAATTGCCAAGGGTCACTTGAGTTTAACAAATGTTTTACTGAAGTTGAAAGAACAAAGGTAAAAAAAAACCAAAACATTAAAGCCACAGAAACTGGCCCTCTCACAACTCCACAAAAAAACAATTACTACATTAAAGAAAAATCCAAGAAAAACACTGTCCTTTATAGCATTTCATCTTGATTTAGTATGTAGACAAGTTATTTGTGTAACTAATTAGACACACATTTTCTTGTCAGCAAAAACTGAAGCCAGAGGAGGAAAAGCAAAGAAGTAGTACTTAGTTAAGAACCATACAGAGTAACTGCTAGCAAACAAATTGCACACGCTCATCATAGCGAAGGCTGTAGGATACCAGTGTCTCCAAAGGTCACAGATACACAGAGATGTTTATTTAACCAGATAAAAAGACCAAATATTTTTGCAAAGGAAATAGAAGGTCAGAGTTCAACTGATGATAGTTTCAGATACCACGATATACTTACCTTTTGCAGACTAGTAGGATTTAGCTGGGTTTTATCTATTATTTTCACAGCAACCTTAGGGGAACAAAAAAAAACCAAAAACTCAGATTAAACTAAGAGAAATGTGTGAATGACAATATGTTGAATATCTACGAGCAAAAGCACAGGTGTCTTTCACATGCATATGTATGCTTTTACACATTCCAGCAGGCAAAATTTCTCACCAAGCAGGCTCTACCAGCAGGATTTCAGGACTTTGCCACTGCACGGTGCTACAATGGCATCATTTTATACTTTCAGCAGTATTTGGACAGAACAATGTTATCCTGTTTGCTAGAAAACCACCCTCCCGAGCACCAAAACATACTCTATGAATAAGTTTTTATTTGGTTTTGAAAATGAGAGGATGAATGGAGCTCCTCCCCAAAACCCAAAATACCCTCTGAGGGACAACAAACTTCCTGGCCTTTTTTCCAAGAAGTTATATTTTCAAAAGAGGAAAGTCAGTAGGGAAAGCAAACTCAGGAACATCAAATAACCATTCATACAAAAAATGAGGCTCTTTTATTCAGAAGAGGAAGGTAAGAAAGAAGTGGAAATACTCATTATAAAGATAGCCAAAAAGTATATAAAATAACGTGATGGGTTTTTTTTCTTCTTCCTCCTATTGGAATGGCTTACCTCCCTCCCAGTAAGAACATGTCTCGCCAGCTTCACTTTGGCAAAATTTCCTTTTCCTATTGTTTTCAGTAAGCGGTAATTTCCAATGTGAGGGTGCTCCTCGTTGGTAGACGTAATTGAGTTCCTACATCGGGGGATGTTCTGTCTGCTACTGGATTTGATAGGCTGGACGTGGGGTTCAGTGTATCCATCCACAGAGGTATGCTGGAAGAAGATAAAATATTTGAGATTTACCAACTTGGATTTCAGATCGTTGCAGCTAAATAAACTAAAAGCCAAAAGAAAGCGTGGAGGGAAGGAATGAATTTACTTTTTTACAAGTATGTCTGATAACCAGATAGTAGCCTGAACAGAGCACAATGCTTTTGTGTACAGTTTAATACATGACTCAGGAAAAAGGTCTGAAGAAAGACTTTACCAACTCCAAAAGTTAAACTAGAGACACATAGGCAGTAACCAATAAGCCATTACAGACCTCCTCTAATACAAAACTAGGCCAAACTATACATTGTGTTCCAAATGTACAATCTCAACCAAATTTAGTCTTAAAAAATACACAGTGCAGAAGTATTTGTATTTTTGGCACAGTTGATAACAAGGAGTTGTTCCATTTTTTCCCCCAACTTCCTTCATCTCAAGTAACATTACAAGAAAATTGTATTTTTTAAACAAGATGTGTTCCCCAAACCTGCCTGCATCTTTCTGCAAACCACAGAAGTTCCTGAAGTAAGTAGTAATGAAGTAATGAACAATCTACATCTTTAGTTAAAAAGTCAGGAGAAAGAAAAATACCACAAGGGCCCATAAATACACTTCAAACCTCAAAAGCCTTAAGAAGAACAAGAATGCAATTTTTTAACGCAAGTCAGTACGTTATCTCATGTTAAATGTCAGTAACTAAAACTTGCAATGCTTCTGTACTACCCAGTTTCCCATTATATAATGGGCAAGATGTGCAAAAGCTACAGGTTTGAAGTCGGGCAAACACTGTAGGTAGAAACAGGGAATGTTTAAATTCTGTAGCAGAAAGGCACACCTACTCATCCCAGGTCCCTCAGCTCTTAGTAAACCAACAAAACTCAAGATACTATAGGACTTTTTATTCACTGATTCACTCAGCAAGTGGCTGTCTTGGTGCCTTGGTGCAGAGCACTGAGCCTGTTCACAGACCAAAGGTCTCTGGATCTTTCACCTTCAGCTTAGAGAAGAGACAGAAGGCAGCACTAAGCTGTCCTGTAAGCTCTCCCACTCAGTCATTCACTAGGCAAAGTCCTTATTTTCTTGTACAAGACAGAATTTGAGGTGATGCTTCCAATTTTAGCACGTGGTTATTACAGACTGTTGTCAGCCTGCTCCTGTAAACAGCGAGGCTTACAGACAGTCTCAAAACTGGGAGAGTTATTTCAGTACACGAGCATTAGTCGAACTGGGAAAACTAGCAAACAGCTGCAATGAAACTGGAAAAAAACAAGGAGTACACCACAGCCAAAATGTCCCTACCAAATGTAGCACAGCTCTCTTTACATCACCTCTATCATTATTCATTATGGCTGGGACATCAGGCCTAAATATAATCTTCTGTTCAGCTTTTCATTATCTGAACATCTCTGCAAAACACCGCTTTACCCCCACCGCTTAATTTAGAGCTACAGCATTTCCCAAATTATTTCAGAACCGAGCAAGTCAGGCATGTTTAGATTCTGTATATCAGTCAAATTTATTCAGCCATAAAACAACACACTAACAATAGTATTTATCCTTCAGAAGCGCGTAATTAAATGCTTTGTGGACTCAGAGGATCAGAAGGACAGCCCCAGGCTAACAGGCTGTGAAACATTCCTTTAACATAGGACTCCAGTCCTGCATGTGATAGACAGGGCCCAAATGAAAATCTGATTAAAGAAAACATCCTGCAAGATCATTATTTGTATAGCGCTGACCAGGAATATTCCAGTCAGACCAAGAACCCTCTCCAGAGCTCCAGCACGGCCTTACACAGATGAGTTTTAAGTCTCTGAGCTTATTTATGCACACAATTAAACCTTGTCATGAAATATGATGCTTACCAGAAGCTTTGGCAACCCTAATATTAATTGCCACTTTCATACACATCATAGGATTAGCCTCCTTCCAGTAAGCACTTGAAAGGATCTTATAGATAAGCATTTGGATGGGCAACAAAACCAATGCCACAGGCAACAGGAAAGAGCTTCACTCAAGAGATCATTTTCATGCAGATTTAAGAGGGAAATCAGTTATCAGACAAGATAACACAGAACTTATATGAAGAGGAAAAAAAGCAAATGAGGTTCATGTTCGTGATAACTCTGGATTTTGGTCCTTTTGTGACAGAAAATGTTCCTTTCTAGCTCCTTAACTCACCCCCCTTAGACAGCGTATCTTCATAGAAAAGCCTTCTCCATGGCTATGGCTCAGGATGTCAGAATACATGCATTAAAAAGGTTAAGTTTCTTAGTTTGTGAGCCACATACGTTCACTGCTCATTCAGAAATGACATGCATTTCTAATTACTTTTCTGAAGTTTTGAAATAAGCCTTTTCACACAAACTGCTCGCTGTTGTTGGGGAATACAGGGGAATTTACAGATGAAACTCATTGGCTTCTGCAAATCAGCATTAAATGAAATACAAATACAACAACATTGAGACATCAAACAGGCAACAAAAAACAAAACCCACAACAAAACTTAGATCACGTAACAGCATATCAGAGATTTCTTCCAAACAACACTAAAGCCGAATTCCACAGAAGCATACAATATCCACTGAGTAGTTTTAAGACATTTCTGGTCCATTATAATCCATTCATTCATTATGCATCAGCTACTGTGAGGCTATTTTAAAATGCCATTTCACAACAACCACTTCTAAACTGTGATAAATTGGTCAGGGTGCTGGAAACAAGTGGGCTGCTAATAAAAAATACAATTCCCTACTGTCTAATAACAATTTCTAGCTAACAACCTGCAATTCCTAGAGAGGGTTTTTTAGTAAGGGATTCTGATATTTCTCTAGATATCTTAATTTACCTTGACATCTGTATGATGGGAAACAGCTGTCATGGTAGATACAAAGCCTGTGCTTCTCTGCCACACTTACTCAGCACCCTTCCATTGTCCGGCTACCACTGAGATATATTCCCACTGATTGTATCCTTTAATTAAAGCTGCATCATAAATATATTACCCATTCTTATAGTCTTAAGAAGTCCCTAAAACTATTCTGGCCACCAAACCACATTCTCTTCCAGTTAAACACATAGGGCCTGGACAGCCCTCTGGAGCTGCACCTAACTTCCATACATCAGTATGCCTAGCAGTATCCCTCATCAGGTTAAGCCAACTTCTTAGTCCTGAATTTTCCCCTTCTTGAATTACCCAAGTCAAATTCCTCAGCGCAGTCACCCACAGAACTGAAGAAAGAACACATAGTGCTAGATAAGGCACAGCATCACATTTCTGCTCTCAATATTATCTCCTGCTCTGAACTTCACTTTCTTGCAGCCAATTTTCATGTTCATAACCCCAAGCATTTTCAAGCATGCGTCATACACACAAGCATTTGTAACAGCGGTCATATTTTGCAAGATTATCCAAAGAACCAGGGCAGAGAGAGGACTCCAAGTGCCTCAGAAACTTTCTCCTCTATAGCTCTGACTTGTAACAGCTTTGATGCAAAGGGGGCAGGGTGAAAAAGAGAAGGATGAGATGTCACATCCTGGATGTCTGCTTGTTTTTGTACTTTAACAGCTTGCTGTCTGTATCTACTGATTCACTCCGTAAGAGATTCTCACAAACCACCTCTTTTCCCTTTTGCTTAAGTAACAACCAAACCAAACTAGTTGAGTTGAATCTTTTTGAAAAGCCATAGCAAACCTCAGCGTGAAACCAGCAGATGTTCAGATCTGCTTCTTCAGCATCTCCTGTGCAGAGCTTTAGGTGCATTGGGAGGTGCAGTGCAACTCCGAGCTGCAGGTGACAGCATGCGATCCCTCGGCTGCTGCCAGAAGAGGATTCCCTGTTATTCCAGTAAACCTCACACCTGCACAAACCCACGGCTTACTCTTGCCACAAGCACCCGTTGTGCCACAATCCAATTCCTAAAGCACTTCTGATCTTAATCAAAAGATTCTCAGAGCACGTTCCACCCTAACGTTCCGCATAGTACATAGAAGAAAGTACTCTGAATGGCATAATTAAAAAGACAAAAGTGTGTGTGCACAGAATTCTGTTCTTAATTCCTTATCAGCAGCTAAACTAGACTGTGAACGCGTGACAGGAACTTTGTTACTAAAAGAAATTAAACTATCAACCTATTCCACCAAAACAGGACAACATGCAGGACACAACTCAAATGCAAACAAGAAAGAACAACACAAAAATACTGTAAAGGAAACAGAACATACAGAATGTTTTAATTGGATACCAATGCATGGTGAAGAGAGAAGGACACAAAACTGTGAAGAGCTTATCTTTGCCTTGTACCCATACGTTGGGCCTGCTCATACAGGCTTTCCAGCAGTGCTCACTGAAACTAATCAACCACACGCATGCGCATCTCTCTGTTTACATCTGATTTACATAACATGCAGGAATTCCAGGCATGAACTTCTGGAAGAGCTTGAAGCCATCAGATGTAAGAAACAATAAGTCTGAATAAAGCTGCTTGCAGTCAAGCAAGTGCAAGCATTTTATTAACTGACACTGTAACTCTGAAAAGCATTTTAGGCCTTGCAGGCCAACAGTGCCTCTGCATCTCAGCCTCCTTCAGGAAGCTTCCCCAGGCAGGCTGGCAGCAGGTGCAAAGAGCAGCACCTTCCTGTGCTTGTTTTATTGTGCTCAAAATTGGCATTGTTATTGCAACCTGGCGCTTTCGCTCCTGACTCATCTCAAACACACAAACAACATCTTCCAGGGCTAATTCAGGACAGCCAGCCCTTATCTTCTCCATTAATTGCTACTGCGAAACCAACTGAGCTCACTGCTTCAAACCCAACAAAAGTTAAGGCAGGATAGCCAAAATCTGCTGCAATAAGCCACAGGTGCAGCCAAAGGGGAAGAAAAAGAATTCTTCCTAACATCTTGTTATGGTTACTAATTCTTAATTATTTATCATTCATTGTACCCCTAGAAGCTCCAGTCAAGCTGTACCGAGCAAGAGTCTCCTTTTTTCTTCCAACATAAAACGGTAAACATATGTCACAGGTGAAACCTAACATGAATCCTTTTAGTAGAGAAAAAGGGGGAAGGAAGGAGACAAGTCATTCCTTCTGCAGCCTCCTAGGCACGTTTAAACCACTCAGTGCTTCCTGCCAGCTGCTGCTCTTTTCTCAGGAGATGATCATTCAGGCTTTGCCAGTCTCTTCTGCCTTCTTCTGGGAGATCTTCTGCCAGCACCGAGCTGCAGACAGCATCCTCAGCTCCCCTGCCAGCACCCACAGGCACCGGGCACCCACAGTTTAGCTCCAAAATATTCCACAGTACAAAATGAAATGAAAAGCTAACGCTGATAGTTAATTGGAGCCAACCAAACACGAACAGGAACACAACCAGAAAGCGAAACTTCTGGCACGGGAAACTGGCAAGAGCTTTTATTGCTCTTATAAATGATGCAGCCAGGCCATTTTTCAGCTGGCCTGATGAAAGGCAGGAGGAGAAAGACATGAAACAACCTCAGGCTCAGGATCACATCAGGCACATGGAGTTTCTCAAAGTGTTTGCAAGAGTACAAGAAATGGAAAATGCTTTAATACCCAGCTTCAAAACCGAGGGGAAAGGGCTGTTTCTGCAAACTACAATCTGCAAGCCTGAGGCTTGCATCCAGATGAGAAGAGCAGCAAGATCTTCTCTGCAAGGCTCGTTCACAAAAAAGCAACCAGTTAGCAACTAAGCCAAAGCAAAAAGTCAAAAAAACTGGGGGGAAGAGAAATTAACTAAAGCAGATTAAATGCGCCACAAAGAATCACAGAATGACCAGGGCTGGAAGGGACCTCAAGGATCATGTAGTTCCAACCCCCCTGCCTGGCAGGGACACCAAACATACACCTTTACTAGATCAGGTTGCCCAGGGCCCCGTCCAACCTGGTCTTGAACACCTCCAAGGACGGGGCATCCACAACCTCCCTGGAGACTTGCTGATTTGTTTTGTTCATGAAGACAGAGATAGAAGAGCATACAATGCCTGCTTTGGAAGCTAACCTTTAGGAATGACATGCATGGGTAAAACACTTAACATTTCTATCACGTGAAACAGAAAATGTATTCCTTACAAGCTAGACAGTATGCCTGAATCTTTACATTCCCATGAGTGTATTACTCCAATGATGAATCCATCAACACAGACTGCTGCCTCATTCTGATAAAAACATTTCACCTCAAGGTTTTATTAACTTTCTGAAGTACGGCCTCCTGCTGAAAAGTGATGAGATGGCCAATTACGATATCTGATCTGATAGCAATACAATGTCCTATAAAAGAAATCATAGGGCAGCACAGGGCTGTGTGATTTCCATTAAACTGCGTCTCAATTGAAGATCTCCAATACTGTGAAGGATTTTGCAATATTCCTTTGAAAATTCTCGAAATACTAATTTAAAGGGCACGGAGACTCATCTAATTCCCTTTCATATAACACAAATATATCTAAAAGTAGTTGGGCAACCTGTTAATTTTGAGAATTAAAGAGGAAAAAATTGCATGGACATACAGCAGATGAATAGCCTATTTTTCTGCCTGTTCTCAGGAGCTACAGCCTTCATGGCAGAGGCAATGAATCCCTCCAGGTCAGGAGAGCATGTTCACAGACCCCTGTGCTACAGGACACCAGCTCAACTTCATCTGTCAGGCACATTAATATTCCCTGGCCCTCTTAACTCCTCCTGATGTCAATAGAGGACTCTGGAAGCCTTCAGCCAAGGAGTTGCAGTTCCAACAGTTAAGCCAGGATTCAATCAGGCCCTGCATAATACAGACATTGTTTTCACGAGCATTGATACAAAGTTTGGCTATGTGAAGACACTGAAGGATATGGAACCCAGCCCAGGAAAACCAACTTAAAAGGAAGAAGCAGGCCAGGTGGTGTGGGACGCTCCTACCAAGGAGCACTCAAGAGCACTCCATTATCAGAGAAGGAAAAAATGGCTTGGGCTGGAAGGGACCTTTTAAAGATCCTCTAGTTCCAACCCTCTGCCATGGACAAAGCCCCGTCTAGAAAATGACAACAGTTTTGTCCCAGTTGCAGTCTAGATGAGCCTGATCTGATGGCTGGAGATGGAGTTATTCCCTGTTGCAGTAAGGAATGCTGTAAGAACACTGCTAAAAATCACTGGTCTTCTCAAAGGATAAACTATGTTCTTTACAGCAAGATAATCATGACGCAGTTGAAGTAGCAGGTGTAGTGAAACACTGAGAACCGAAAGAAAAGCCAAAGCAAAATGAAGGCAAGCTGTTGCTTGGTGCACTCTGCCCTGTTTCTAATGGAACTGTTAATTATCAGATCAAAAAGCACATAACCGGTTGGACTGTAGTAACTATTTACCCCTATGTGGGTGATGCTACAACACACTTCAGCTTGACAAATATATTCCCAAACTTGCACGTGTTTATGCTTAACCTGAAGCAGCCCAAACACTGCCCTTTTGACCAGCTTCTATCTCACAATCAGTGTATGTGCTGAGCTGTGCTCAGATGACCAGCTCCTTGGAGCCCCTATTTCCTACACTCAGGCAACCATTTGTGATGAACTTTGGGCTTCAGTTATTTAGCATCACAAACTACCAAAATCCAGGGGGAGGGAAGAGGGGCAAGAAAGAAAAGCAACCAAAAACAATATTCCTCAAAGATTTTGCAAAGTATGTGACACGGCTAAAAATATTTCCTTACAGTTTTAAACAGGCTGATACAGTAGATTATGAATATTAACAGGCTGACACATACTGCAGACATCTGTCAATGTACTGAGTTCAAGCCACAAACAGAAGTCATATGCAAGCATAGAAAAGAAATGCAAAAGCCAAACACGAGAAAAAGAAGTAACATAACTAATGAAAGTCTGTGTTAAAGCATGTCAGCAAAAAAAGTGAAGGGAAAAACATCACAAAAACAACAGGCGCTGAATTTACTGTCCATTAAAATAAAGAGATATGAAAAACTGGAAGAAATAATGTTATTTGAGTGTATATACATATACAGATGAAGCTTAAGAAGGTAAGTAATTTATGACTAAGGGACTGAACAAAAGCTAACAGGCATTCAAATACAGGCATTGAAACAAACAGCCAATCCGACAAAAAATAACCAGAGTTTTCTCTCTCCAGACCTTGACAGCCAGTGGGTGAGGAATCACAGATCCTTAGCTATGGTCTTCCAACCTCCTCCCAGCCTGCAAGCTGTCGAAGTAAGGTACTTCCAGACTTCTCTATCTAGATGGTGAGGGACAGCAAGTAACCCCTGGCAGCAGTGGTGGCCTCTGACTCACCATTAGCAGCAACTCTTTCAACGTTACAGAAAAGAACATCAGGAAAGAAGTTTAGCTTTCAGTTTGGCATCTTTGGGTTAGTAACTATTATACGACAGGAATGAGAACAAACAGATGGATACGGGTCTAGTTTGCATTTTCTTTGCTACTGCAGAAGTCCTGACACCACCCAGTTTGAAAATAATTCTATTTCAAGAAATCATTATACACTGCCGGAATTCAATGAGCAATAGTGAAAAAGCTGACAGCGACACCAAAGCATGAAGTTCCCCAAAAGGTCACACAACCAACCAACCAAACACAAACACACAAACAACAACAGTATCCTGTAAGACTTGAAAAATACTTTGATTTTCATTTCAGTACCACGTTTCTCATCAGAAAAGGAAGATCTTTATTAGGAAGGACCTTTAAATATCATTTATTTCACCAGAATATTTTTCTTTGCACAGGTTGAGTTATCAGATTTCTGCTCACAAACACCACAATACGCCATACGTTCTCCACTAACACCTCGCATCAACTCATTCCAGCACCTTTATTAGATCAACTCCAATTGCTCACGCCGACTTTCTGCAGATAAGATTTCTCTGTGCTATGCAGTAGATGGAGCAAGAGTTGCACTGTGAAGCGCTCTCACACATTTCCTTTGTTCATGTGCATCATCTGTCCATGGCTGGAAGAAAGACGTCTAAAAAGCAGTCAGCCTTGTTTGCTTCATACCGAACTGAGAGATGAAGATTTGAAAAGCTGTTACACACACGCCTGGTACAGGCTGCTCAAAGACAGCATTACTAATAATTTCTGTGCACATCTCATGGTGTGAAATGAGTACAATAGTTGCTCCTTTTGGAGTAGGACCTTAAGGAGAAAATACTATTGTAACTCGTCACCGAACAACATTTTCCTGATTCTTTTCTTGCAGCCATAGGTATTCAGCCCCTGCTATGATAACTGCAAAGGTGAGAACATCTGACTCTTGTTGCAAGAAATTTATTAAACAAAAGCCGGAATGCTTTATAGAATTCTATTACCATCAATCGATAATACTACCTGGAATAGAGATGAATAAAACCATTACACATACAATCCATTTGTGGGAAACTACTATATCCTCTGTAAAAACTCAATGTGGCATTTAACAGGGCAAGGTAATTTCCATAGCAAAACTCAGATTCTTCTTAATTGTGTAAGATTCTCTGAATTTCTGAGCTATGCTTGTGCTTATTTTAAGTAATGACGGCAGCATCTAAGAATTAGATACTTATATACAACTGCAGCCAAGCAGGCACTCTCAAAAGGAATTTCAGATATTTACTGTTTAAGCACAAGTAATTTACACTGCTGCTATGCATACCGTGCTATCTCCTACACTCAGCTCCCCCAGCTCTGCAGTTCTCACAATAAATTCCTCATGTGTTAATGGAGATCACAAAAAACCCTCTACAGAGGGTAGCATGAAGTCGTTCATCCCTTCTGACTAATCATAACACCATTTTGGTTACTTTCAACTGACATATGAGAGAAAAAAAGCCCAGTAATGTTACTGGGGGGGGGCAGAGAGGGAAGGAAGGAAATGCAGAGTGGGGCAGTCAAGTATGTAACTAGCAAATATTTCAAGCGGTAACAATCCTCTCTGCTTGTAACTCCAAAAAGAATCCCCAGAACAAAACCAACTCCCTTCAGCTCACACAGAGCAAAGCACTTTTTCGCTCCCTTGAAAAGGACAATTCAGGCCATTCCTATACAAACACGTTCCCTGGGATCCACACAAAAGGATGTTACTTGAAGAATAAACAGGAGATACAACTACATAGCTTTAGTAAAGCTTTGTATTGATTCGGGTTATGTCATGAGCAAAGCTGGAAGTGGTCCCAGAAAGGGTGAGAAGCATAAGGAAGTTGGCAGTGGCTACGCAAGCCCAAGTACAAAAGCACTTCAGTAATCAAAATGTGGGAAAAACAAAGGGGGAGGGGAGGAAGGTGGCGGAATTGGAGCTTACAGGTAGTAACCATCCAGCAACTTAACGAATATGGGTTAATGGAATCTCAGACGGATATTGGGAAGCGTGTAAGAAAGCTGTTGTGGTAGCAGGTTTGAGATTATCACTAGGTTTAAAATGAATCTGACCGAGTACATAGATAATAACCATTAAGGTTGCAATCAAGAGGCTTTTTCCACTTGGAAAGGGTGGCTGCTTGAATACAAGCAAAAAAATCATTTTCCTTACTTTTATTTCTATTTTTTTCTCAAGTATTTGCCTAAGATGGAAAAAGATGAGACCCACCAGCAGTGCAGGAAGGCAGGCAGGAGGCAAACCTCCACCGAGCTGAAAATAGCAGCGGCTCGGGGTGACTCAGGCTGGCTCACCTGGAGGAGTGTGCCTTGCTGCACCAGCAGCCACCATGGGATCTCCCTGGGCAACTGAGCAGAGGCACTGCAGGTTTTACCACCAGGTGAGCCTGGGGCACAGCCCTGCCAGCCAGCCCTGCTGGAGCCTGCTCCATCCAGAAGCTCGGTTATTTTTTCCAACCACATTCATCTAATAGAAGATAGCACGTAAGAACCTCGTCTAATTTTGTCTCTGCTTGAGATTTTAGTTATTATGCACCGCTATTACTTTATAATATAATAACAATTAGACTTTGTCACCAGTATTATTTCCATTACCCGTTGCTGCCAAAGCATGCCACAGGCTATCCAGCAGCTCTGTGTGTTCACTGGGCTGTGCCATCACGGATGCACTACAGCAGTGCTTTCCATCAGGGGGGAAAAGTACAGTTGGTTCATGCAATCCAAGCTGTCCACGTCACAGCTGCATTTGCTTAAAATACAGCGTTGTTGAATCTATTAACATTTATCACATTCTGGATATCATCCTCTGCTCTGATTAGCTTGTCTTATTTGCTACTTCTGTGAATTCCAAGGGTTCCATGTTTAAACATAAAACAAGACTATCGTTCTAGAAAAACTCTTGTTTTTTTCCCACAACACATTGGATTATTCCATTATGAACACAGGTTTCTATAACAATTTACACTACTATAAGATGTCCCAAATCTGCAACAGTTTGTACACAAAGAGCCAGGAGCCACAGCTATTAAGCACTTAAATCTCGAGCAGCTCAGCAGGAACCTTTACAGAAGTCATCTTCATCATAGCAGCACTGATGTTAAAAAGGCAGTGAAGCGCAGGTCACTTCTCACAGCTCTTGCTTGAAAAAAACTCTTGCTGAATCCATATTGAAAAAAAACAAACCAGAATTAGGAAAATTTGAAGGCACAAACAGAACAGAAAGTCTGTTTTCCACAACGATTTACAAGAACCTAATGGTGGGAGTCCTGATAAGATGGAGAACTGTACAATAGCATAACAACCTTATTTTCTACACAGACACACCAAAAGCCCATCCTTTTAGATTTTACATCAGGACACTCTATTGATTGAACATTACAGTCCAAACCATGGCACTGCTCCATGAGCACATCCACTTCATTGCCTGAAAGGTTAATTGCAGCCCAGCTGAATGCAACTGTGCAGATGCCTTACTACGAACAGGAACATATGGCATTGAGCATAAGTTGGTGTTTTTACTTAGAGCATGTTCAGTTACTACTTGGGTAAAGTAAGATCAAGCAAAATCATCTGAGCCACTTGGAATTTTTAAGCTCAGCTTTGCTAGGATGTCCATCAAAACTCCACCGAGCTGCATCCCTACTACTGAGTGTTAAACTGACTCAGATTTCAGCCGTGCTATATTCATTACACTGAAGGATATATATGTTTCAATGGAACTCTCCTGCTTGCTTAGTTGTTTTCAAAAGTATCCAACTGGAGCTCATTTGTTGTTAGCACACCACTACCTAGAGGGGAGCAATGCTCAAGAATGAAGACCCAGAAGAATTACTGAAGTCATAAAAAGAAGGGAAAAAAAAATAAAAATGGTGATTCTGAAATTCCAGACAAACACAAAAAGCACGCATTGTGTTTCCAACAACAACAAAATAATACATCATGTCACAGCCACAACACAAATAAGCCAAGTTTGAAACACACCATTGTCTACAGCAAATTAGATGTCATATACTTAACCCAGAGGGCAGCACGGGGCATAAACACACATGTATGTGAACAACAACAGCAAAATGGGGAAAAGAAGGAAAGGGGGAAACAAAAGTTGAAGCTACTAAAAGACAGTATCTGAACAGCATGGATACAATGCGAGCCCTGCAATGCTAACACTTGGAGGGCTCGCACAAGTTGTTAACAGGGCAGTTTGTAACAACTCTGTTTCAGGGCTTTATTTGCACTAGAGATTTTGAGTTCCACATTAACAGTACGACCAGCTCTGTTCTAACTATACAGCAGTTCCTCAATGAATCTGCACTGAAGTTTGAAGTTTTCTCAGATGTCAGCAAGAGCTCAAGGATAGGTCTCCACTAAATTCTGGGACAAGAAAATAAGCCTGCACGTGCAAATACAGATCAAGAGCATAATTTTAGAGAAATCCCACTATTTGCACTTGAAATACAAATGAAATATTACTTTGCTTAGCGTTGAAGCTGTTGATAGCAGAAATTAGCAGGAGTTCCCTCTGCTCAAGAGCAGCAACTGTCACAGCAGTAGCTTACCACAGTTATGGTGGAAACATTCATCTCCAATTATCATCAGGTACCATGGAAAAAAACAAACCCTGCCTTTACTGAAGATGGAAACATTCTAAGTGCAGGGTTAGAAAACAAAAAGCCATACTAACACCAACAGCAATTCTGCAGGCTGAGGACAGGATGACGTAAAGACCCCCCCCACCCCACCCGATGCTGGCTGCAACTTAATCTCATTGTTCTCATCATGCATTTAAATCCACTGACCACGTACGTACAGTTTTCAGAACAGCAGCCACAAACAATCTAATGGTACCTCCAGAAACCCACAGAGTGTGAAATGAAATAAGTAGTGCCATCAAACCACATTAACTCTTTCTGAACTCTGTCAATGTGGGGTTTTTATGACACCTAGAATAAACAGTGAAGCATGAAGCTTATTTGCTCTAAAATATTTCTCTCTACAAAAAGGGAGAAAGAAAAAGAAACTAAATGAGCGTTGCCTGCTCCACCTGTGATTCACCCAGAAGGTTAAATCCAACCGGTTAACGCATTCCATAATAAAATGGACCTTGCTCCCTCCTTTGTGCTCTATGCTGTAGCTAAACATGTGTTTTCCCCACAACTTAGGAGCTTGATCAAGACTTGAGCCAAAAGCTTAATAACAATCTGCACAAAGGAAACAGAAAACTTCAGGCTGGGAGAACATACCTTGTTTGTACCAACTGAACAAACATACGGCCTAATGGAGTTCATAAGACCAAGGAAACTCATCGTACACTGAAAAAAACACAGGCATTCTCCAGTTTGCGAAAGCCCTTCTCTTGTGGATAAGAAAGATACAGCTGTACTCTTGAACCCACAAGGCCTGGAAACTAGGCCATCCTTCTGCTTAAGGCACTGAAAGAAAGAATTCTTGTCAGATACTTTCTCCCACGCCCCCTCTGTCCAAATCAAAGCCATGTGTTCTTATTGTGCAAAAGCAAATCCAGGCTAAGAAAAAAAAAAAAAAAGGAAATAAATTAAACATGGTATAATTATTATTATTATTATCCCGACCTTATCACTCCATTCCATCCTCTCCTCTCTTGCCCTGTTCAATTAGCTTCCTTCAGAAACACAGCTGCCTTCTAGGCTCTGCTATCAGACAGCACACTTTGCCATATCTGCTTTTGATGCCACCTGAGACGCCCCCTTGCCTGACAAGCCTGAGATGAGTTGTGCATGTTGCTGCAATTACCTACATGATGATGCAGATCTCATCACCTCATCTCACCACACTATCCTGCCCCAAGACTCCCCTCTTCCATGACATCTAGTAACACTCATAAGGCAGTAGATAGGTAAGCCAAAGGACAGATGGTTCCTACATTCCTCCTAAGCCAGCATCACCATCCAGCACTCCTGCCTTGGTTGTTGCTTCTTCTGCAGCCAACACACAACCACGGCACAGAACAGTGCCCTAAACCTTCTCAGCAGTGATGATGCCACAGCACAGTCACAGCACTACCTCCACAAACAACAGTCGTATCTTCAAAAGATCAAATCACTTTCACTACTAAATTCAGCAAAACTCTTACACCAAACTTGGAGACGTTTACGCCAGAGGCAGCAAGCATCAGCATTCCCATTTTTATTAACCTTCCTGAAACAAGTGGTAGACAGCCCACTCCACGTGTCTTTTCTTACACACAACTCTCAAAACACACTGAAGAGAATATATTACCAACACTTTTCTTTTGCTTTAATTCAAGAAGACCATTCCCAAATGTAATCACTGTAGAGTATAATAGGAAGGGGAAAACACAAAAGCCCCCCCTTAATCCCAACTCAGTGAAAACAAAGAGCGGCAAGCTCGCAAACTCGGATTCCCATCCCTCTCCTCCTGCAGCCTCAACAGAGATAGGAAGCTCCGTTCACCCCAACTAACCCCAACTGCAACTGTCTGAATGCAGACACGCTACCTTCAGCAGCCTACACAGCGCTACCAAGAGCTGCAAATAGCTACATATACCAAATCAACACACGGAAGAACATTTATTTTCAACGTTACTATTACCCTTCACTTTAAACAAAACAAGAAGCTGATAATAGGCATAAAAATAATCTTTACTGCGCTGCCTCCACCCATCAACTTCCCTCAACTTTCCCAACCGACCATTCAATAAGAAAATGTTTGACAACTGTATTTTGTTTCTTTAAACATAGTTTTGGTGAAAGAGTAATAGAATTCCCAGCAAAAAACCCTTACGGACACACGCATTAGATAAAATAAAGTATTGCACCAGGTGATAAAAGGAAGAGCGGAAAGGGGAAAAAATGGGTGTGAATTTATATAGCATGGGCCTATCAGTTACACACATACCCACTGTTCCACAACGACCGTTCCTCTCCACCTGTTGTTTGCCCATTGTCATCAGCCCTCTTACCTTTCACTCCATCTTGCTGATAAGAGCTTATCGGCTGATGTGCTGCACGACCCCATCCCATCTGGGCTACCTTCTGAGGGCGCTGTGGCACACAAGGCACTAACAGTTGTGGAAACCTGCCTGCTTTTCACACATCCAGCCAGGAGCTCCCATAACTCTCCAAGGCATGTATATTCTTATGACAGGTGCTATATCTGACTTTATTTTTCCAGTGTCAGAACACATGCTTGCATAGTCACTGAGAGAAAAGGGTACACTGGAATACATACACAAATATATATATACACACACACACATTGCTGGCAGCTGCCAAGAGAGCAGGGGTGGCAGTGGTCGGGTAGGCCCCAATGACTTCATGCAACGAACTCAGGCCATGTGCAGAGCACAGCTGGATGCGTCCAGTAGGTTTGTACTCAGAGCCATCAATCAGCTCCCTCCGGGATGCAGAGCTACAATCTGTCCCTTGAGAGCTGCACAATGGAGCAACACTTCTGAGAGGCAGCCGTGGCAGAGGGAAAGGAAGATCACTGTTAACTGCATGTCTTCTGAGAGCTTCGCTAATACAAGTGCTTGGGACTTGAAAATATGCACTACAAAGAGGGATTTAGTTCACCAAGCAATAAACACACCGCTCTGTAGCTCCTGCTTTCCCAGCCCTCCCTTTCTAGCGACTTCTCCCTTTAGTTGCAAGGTCTCACACCCAGTTACCAGTGCTTACTAGCTAACCTTTGTGCATCCAGACAGCACAAATGCTTCTCCAGTCCATTAGCGCTTATTAGTAGGAGGAAGCACATTAAGAGTAAATTAAGCGTCTCACCTCACCCTGAGAGAGTCCATTTTAAACCAAGGGATTTTGCTGCTCTGAAGCAACCAGCTCCTTCACCCCACATTCCTCACTTTAGCCCTGAGGCTGGGGAGCCCAGCAACAACACCCAAAGGGCTTCCCTGGATCCATGTTCTAGAACCCCACTCACTACAGCACCAGAACTACTTGGGGCAGATGTAGGAACTCGCCGCCGAGCAGCTCCTTACTGTTCATCGGACTAGAGGATTATATTCATTAGTATTAGGTTACAGACTTACACCAAGATTTGCAGCAGCAAATGTGCAATTCTGAAGACTTCAATATCCTGTATGAACCCAATTTTAGAAACCCAATGCCCTCTCTGAAAGAAGAGAATATATCCTTACCTATATCTGGCTGTCAGAACAGACCATTCAAAATTAGCACGTTTCCTAAATGAACTACTAACACTTGAAGTTCTCATTTCACAGAAGTTGATGACGTTTCAAAACCTTTCCATTTGCCTTGTGCAAATGCGCTTTGCAAGTCTTGTGTAGTGTGCTCCTGGGTTTATGCATAAATATTTCTTATCTCCTTCTGTCATCTACCGCTCCTCTACATTCCTATATACATTTGAAATAGAAACTCATAAGTAACACATATCACTCAAATAGGGATCTTGTCATTTAATTGAATCTAAACACTCATTTCATCTCAAGGACTTGCGTGCTTCCAGTCTGACACCAGCAGAGGAGAGACAGCGCATGAACAAATATTGAGGAGAGGCCAAGTGCACCTACTTGCTTTATGTTTCAACTGGGAACTACACTGATGTTGCCTCGTCAATTAAATTTCCACTTAGCAACTGAGATTAAAGCCTTCAGTTCTTTAACCACATTACCATATTTCTGTTACCTTCACCTTCTAAAGCCTCTTCATATAATTCAATAACCCATAGAGCAGACACAATTTCTTCGGCTTATACAGGCGAGGCCTAATGCTGGCCAGAGCCCCCAAACACCTCCTGCTGTTCCAACACACCTCACCACCTCCTTTCATTTCCTACCAATCGCCTTCTACCCATCTAGAAACTGGGCAGAACCACATGTGAGACACTTAATAGAACCATTCCTGCACCTTCTCTTTCCCAAAGGCAACCAGTGGTATCAAGCATGCATTCCAAACATAACTCTTCTAATCTTGCTTCCCTCACCTTCACACCTCCCATGCTGTACCCGCTTAAGTAATTCCCACCAGCGGAAAGGACCAGACAAAGTCCAGGCCTTTAGGACTGGTTGGGTACGCTGCCCACCATGACAAGAGATGGGTTATTTTCCACGGGAAGGTCATTACAATGGAGAACAACACGACGCTTCAACTGCATCGAGCCCGGGCGGAGCAGAGGAAGAGCGCAAAGATGTTTAAGCAGAACACAAAGGAAGATCCAAACAATCAACTCGGGAGGTACCGAGGCCGAGAACACAGACAAAACACAAAGCAAACCAGAGGAAGGAATACGGCAACAGGAAAGCGGGAGCCCATCTCCAAGGTGCAGCCCAAACAAAGAGCGGTACGGCCGGCAGCCCACACTCACGCAGGCCGGGCTGCACACGGGCAGGGCTCGAGGCCGCTCCCGGCGGAGCACCGAGGCCGGCGCTCAGTACATACATATAAGGGCAGGGCGGCCCGGCCCGGCCCGAACAATGCGTGCCAGCACAGCCGGCCGGAGCGGGAGGCCCGGCCGGGCAGCGCCGCGCGGAGCGTCCCGAGACGCGGGGCAGGCGGCGGGGCCGGGAAGGGGAAGCCGGGGAAGCCGGGGAGGCCGGCGCGACGCGGCACTCACGTTCTCCGTGTCCCGCTCGTTGACGGTGGGCAGCGGCGTGCGAGTGGACATCTTGTGGGCCGCGGCGCCGCGCCCGGCGCGCTCGGGAAGGCCGCCCGCTGTCGTAGGCCGCGACCGGGCGGTGGAGGCCGCCCGCTGTCCCCGCCGGCAGCGGGGCGCTCAGGGCGGGCCGCGGGCCTCCTGCCGCGCTGCCGGCCCCGCTAGGCGCCCGCCGCCATGGCCTCGCCCGCCGCGCTGCCGCCCGCCTCGCCGCCGCCGGGCTCCGCGCAGCTCGGCCGCCGGCTCCTCCTCCAACGCCCTCCTGCCCGCTCAGGTGAGCGGCCGGCAGCGCAGGGGGGCCGCGGCGCCTCCTCGCAGCATCCGGCGGCGGCGGCGGCGACTCCTCCCTCCTCCAGCGGCCGCTGCCCCGCGCTGCCTCGCCCGGCTCTCTCCTCCTCCTCCTCCTCCTCCCCGCCCCCGGCCCCGCAGCGCAGGGAGCGCCGGGCGGTGCGGGCGGGCCGTGCCGGCGGTGCCGTCCCCGAGGGGCGGTGAGCCCGGGGATGCGGCCGTGAGCTGCCTCGGCGGGGCCCCTCGGCCTGCCGGCGTTGGGGGCGACGGAGGAGGCGGAGAGGGGTGTGATGCCCGTCCGTGCCTTGCTTATTCCTAGGGAAAGTCCACGCTCAGACTTTGTGGAGACTTGTAAAAGCCTGCGTCAGCATCTGGGTGAAGCAAGTCGAGTGTGAGTGCCTCTGAGTCAGCCCGAGCCGAGCTGCAATCCGGTCGACAAGACCGGGCAGCGCATCCCTCTGCCCGACCCGCACAGCCCTTGAGCACTCCGCTGATGACCTCATGTGCTTAATATTAGAAACATGCACGCATTTTTTGTCTTTGAGTAGTTGCAAGTGTTTACGTGACAGCAGCTTTCACTATAAAACCAACCAACCTTCGCCAAACTCAGTCTGGAGAAGTAGAAAAGCTCACGACCAAAACCTACAGACCGATGTGCCTGTACTTCCCCTGTGGCATGTCGAGGCTTTTGTACCTGGGTTTGTAAACATGTTAATAAATTAAGCAAACAACCCTTGGTCTTCTCAGGGATGTTTCTTTGGAAAACCATTTTGGAGTGCTCTTAATGCACAGCACACCTATCACCAGGATGCCCTCATGCACTTGTGAAAGGAAGTACTTTGTTATTTATTACCTATAAAGATGCTCCGGTCTGGCTGGTTGTGTCATTTGGGAAGTGCCCCCAGAGCAGCTCAGAGGACACTGGAGCTTTCCAGATGTTTGGGAAAGCATCTTGGCCACTGACACACACACACAGAGCATTGCTGCATTAGCATAGCAGTGCGGTCGGGCCTTCTGAGCACTCAGCATCCCATTGCTCTGAGCATGCATGTTGTGTCTGTCTGGAGCCCAGCCAGTCCTCAGCCCAGAGCCTCCCAAATCCTTGCTTGCTACTGGCGCTGTGAGGGGACTTCTGGGGTTCTTCATTTTCCTGGGAACAACCATGGTCCCGTCAGCAAGCCAAAACAAGTTGTTGACAAACTGGCTATTAACCCAGTTTGGTTGCTTAGCTCATCAAAATGCGCTCACTTTAATTCCAAATAAGTACAAGGCTGTGTCTAGGGCTGCGCGTGGGGCCTGGCTCAGCAGCCTGCCTTGGTTGCCTCTCCCTGCTGCCAGCCCACCGCAGTATGGGTCTGTCTGTGCACTTGTGGTCAGGGAGGAGAGCAGTGCACTCAAACATCTTCTTAATGCAGTCACTGGCACCGCTGGCTGAGGGAAAGCTTAGGTAAACTTCCTGCCTTGCCATTTGAGTATGTGCTGGTCAGTAAGTTGTATGAGCGTGTTGGTTCAGAAGATATTAAAAGTATATAATAATTCTGGTTATCTGCAGACCTGCTCTGCAGTAGTTGTGGCTGGAGCTGTTACTGTCATCATCTGTAGCTTTCAAAGCAATAAGGTCACGCAGTGCTGCACGACCCCATCCCATCTGGGCTACCTTCTGAGGGTTTTCTGCACCGCTCCTGTTCTGCCATTGCTCGTTCTCTGTATATTTCCCAGAAATGTCACTTTCATTTATGACCGGACAACTTTGCTTAGTGAAGAAATGAAGATGTCAGTCAATTCTGCAAGCACTTGTCCCTCCCAAGGGAAACTCCAGCAGTGAGTCAGCTCCAGCTTCTTGGCACGCAGAGAGTATGGACTCATTGCCTTCTGCCTTGTGGAAACCAGGTCCAGGTGCTTTCTCCTTCAGGAAGCCAACTCTCTTCTCTTTATGTTAGCAGGGATGTGCTGGATGGGAGCTGAACACCCAGGTGAGCACAGAAACTGCAGTCTCCTCAGCTCCCATGTGGAACTTTTCCGGTGTGCATTGAGTGACTGGGTTGAAATTCAGGGCTGGAAGGTTTCCACCACCTTAACCCTAACAGAACTGCATCCACAGTTTTATGAGAGATTTTGGATACAAGTCAAATGAAATTTTCCCTACAATTTTTCTTTTTAAATTTGGTTCTCAGCAGCAAAAGAGGGAGGCTCAGAAATAACGCAAGAAAAGTTGGCCATTTAGATGTGGACAAAACAGGCCTCAATTATTGCCTTTAATTACGCCAGCACATCTACTATATTCTGAAAAACGAAATGAAAGACCCGAGAAAGGACAGTCCTGAGGGACTGGCGGATGAAGTTGCTAAGCCACAATCCATCCTGCTTGAGAAGTCGTGGCAGTCCAGTGATGTTCCCAGTGGCTGGGAAAGGGGAAACAACCTTTGCTTTTAAAAACACAAAAGAGAGAGACCCAACTCATTCTCAATTCTGTGCTCATTTCCAGCTCCCGAGGTCATTACAAACTACAGGTATGAGGCTTCATGGATTATTTACTTTCACACAAGAAGATTAAATTACATGCATGTCGACTTTTAAAATGCATTATTAGTTGTACTCAGGATTCTGATTTTGCTCTAGGAATCATGAGAAAGCACACTTTGGTGAAAAGCTTAACTTATCCCCAATGCTTTCTTATTGTTTTATATCTCTAGGGAGCCTACAACAGCATTAGCAAATCAGTCTTTCAGAAGGACAGCTACCTGAAAAAGAGCTGCATCCCTCAGGAGTCAGTGGTGTGATGCAGTTGGCAAGGAGGTTCTCCCTGTCCCTGGGCACACCTCTGATAGGCAGTAAAACAGAGGATATAAGTGGGTTGTACATCACTAAAGATCTCTGTGCTGGCCTTTAATAACCATTGCTAAAAATAACTAGTTTCGATTGTTTCCTGCAGCTTTGATACCTCATCTTTCTCATGACGCCTCCAGTCTCTACAGCTGCAACCAACTTCCCACATCTGAGGAGTTTCAGAAGGGAAGCAAGCAAGCCACCGTAGCGCTGAGGTAGAACCACAGTGAGACCTGGGGCAGCGGTCATTGCATGAACCTCAGTGCTTGCTTTCATTTGCTGCTGCCCTTTGGTGGGTTTCAATAGTGATTTCAAACTTGCTTTTTCAAAAGTTCCCTTTCTTTCTTTTGTGTAGCTTGGGTTTAGATTCAGTAAAATGGAAGAGGAGGTAAGGCTCAAATCATTTCCATGCATCAGCGCTGTCACCACGCCTTTTTGATAGGCATTTTTTGGAAACATAGACTTTCTTCTGAAAAACAACAATATATTTTGGCAAAAGATAACAGCATAAAATGGATATTTAGATCACAGTGTGTTTGAATGATCTGTAACGCCTTTTTTTGCTATGAAAGCAAAGAGTAAAGTAACGACTTAGAGCAGGTACTTGCACGACTCCTCTCAGAGCTGTGTCTGAGCCTACTGCAGGAGACATAATGTGCCACGACGTTAGTGTTGTGAAGCAGAGAAGCTTCCCTGGCTGTTGCTCTCCGGAGGAAGCCAGGGACAAAAGAGACAGCAGACTCTGTAAGCAGTCCTGTGGGACCCTCTGAAGGCAGACTTGAAACCAGATTTAGATAACCCCAGGAGATGGGGCAGGATGGCAGAATGCCTGCAACAAGATGCCTGGTGACCTGCCATTGATCTTCAGGGGGCCATCAGGGCCCAGAAGTGGGGGAAGAGTTGGGAAAGGCAATTAACCTAAGTGGTCACAGATGTTCTCACTCTGTATCTGCCCTCTGCGGAGTTCAGTGCTGTGGTTTTTGTGGAACGACAAACTCTGTGTCCTAAATGGAGCTGCTGTCCCTCACAGGAACTAATTTTTTCCAAAGGTCTGTGCTGCAGCCGTGCAATGGGAGATTTTAAATGCAGAAACATTCAGATCCAAACTAGAACCTGTTCTGACTGAGGAACAATTTGGGGTTTTGATATGAATTAATCCAATAAATTATTCTAAAAACAGGAAGATCTTTATCAATTGCAAAGGCCCTGTGTAACCCTCAGCAAATCTGGGGTCACTTCCAGCACTCCTTTCTCTCCCCCCCTTTAAGCTGACCAAAGAAGGTGAAATGAAGATGGAAGAAGATGTAGAGATTATTTTTTCCTTCAAGGTTTTAGCTAAACTTCTCATGGAGAGATTTAAATGTGTGTGCGTGTGTGTGTGAGTAAATTTATTTACTTATTACAGCTTTTATTTTACTGTTATTTCTTATTCGTTCACTATCTTGTTTGGTTAAGATTTGATTTACTTATTTGGATAAGATACCTTGCTGAGTGGATGGGGCTTCCTTTTTTACTGAGTCATTCAGCTATTTCCAAACATCTTGAGATTTTGGGAACTTTATTTTCCACTTCCCCCTGAAAAAAACTGCAGTATCCCAGCATTGTTTTCTGCTGACAGCATTAAATTGGCAGAAGAACTTTAAAGATAATTGACAAAATGACAGCATAGGGTAAAATGTTGGAAGGAAATATCTGACACAGGCATTCTTGGACTTTCTAACAGTTAAACCACAATGGCCTGTTGAAATGAATGAGTTCCTCCTGCAAGAGAAAGCAAATTTTATCCCTCTCAGAACTCGTATGTGGAACAAAATGGCAAAGAACCGTAAACAGCAATGAATTGTATGGGCTGCATCTCACAGCAGGATAAAGGCTGGGATGAAATTTGTGCAGCCTGCTCAGAGGTTATCAGGAGCAGAGAAAGGCCATCAGACATGCTGTAGTGGCAGCTGAGCCAGAGCTGGCAATAACCTTGCCTGTCACGGCTTCAGTGATGGATGTAAAAGGGGAAAGGTTCTAGAGGTCTCCTTCAAAAAGCTTATAGCATTTAGCAAGAAAACACATTTCTGCCCTCAGCCTTGTTGTCAATAAGGTCTGATCCTGGACATTTTCATGGCACCTAAGATTCATGTTGAAAGCAAATCTCACCGTGAGCTGTGAGAAGAGAACCTGCAGGGCCTTTGTCTGTTACCAGTGCCATTGTCCTGCACAAACACATCACCTTGCACATACACGTTGTCTTGCACAAATACATCATCCTGCACAAACTCCTTGTTTTGCACAAACACATTGTCTTGCACAAACAAATCACCTTGCTTGCCTAGCCCAGTAAAGGAGGCAGCATGGAAACAGATACACGGACACAGAAGGCAAAAAAAGAAGCACAGCGTCGGATTTAATGTTCTAAGTTAGCCAGAGAAGAAAGAAACAATGTCAACACAATTTCCAGAATGAGCTAAAAATATACCTCTTGGTTTATTTTTAGATGTGCCATGCTATCCAATAACAGTTCAGCTTTATGGCATGCAGAAATAGGATCCCAATTCTGATTTCGGTTGTATTGCTGGAAGTTTTCCATTGACTTCAAAGACACTTAATATTTTCACCAAAGTAATTTGATCAGAATCCGGCCACAGATGCTTTGTTCCTTCATGTGATGCACTTACATGTGAGCTTTGGTGAAAAAGTAATCTTTTAAAGAGCAACGTACTGATCTATCTCACAGCTTTTTGAGGTTCAAATGATATTATGTGTCCTGAAAATGAGCAGTGCTGTATATATGCTAAGCATTGTGACATATTATATAAATGCACAGTGTCAAGCATGCTATTTTCACCCTTGCCCACAGCACGGTCATTACATACCTGAAGTAGGCTGAAATGCAACGTTGCATTTGAGAAAGATAATGGATTATGTTTGTATATCGTGTTGTTAGGTGATCCGCTGCTTCTCACATATAGGTCACTACTCAGATCTGTCAGAGTTAAGCATGGCCACTCGTTGCTGCCTGACACCCAGCATGCTTCTGCTGCTGCAGAACTTGTTCCCCTCTGTAACTCATCAGCTCTGATCAGATCCAGGCAAAACTCTCTGTGGTGATCACATGGCAGGAGGAAAATGCCAGTCTTTGTTCTGGAATATCCTGTTCAAAGCACAGCTGAGCAGTTCTGGTGACAGGGGTGTAAATTGAATTAAGGACATACAGCTGAAATATCATCATGAGCACTGAAAAGCTAACTAAAATAGGAGAGAGTATGTTTAGTAAGCCAACGGTTATCTTAAAATAATAGTTACAAAGATCCAGCATGCTTGCCATGAAGCATGGAACGGAAGGTCCCATAAGAGATGCAAGCCCAACTAAGAGAACACAAATGTTCATTCCAGCTGCAAAAACACGTATACAAATTTTTCAGGTTACATTTATTTCTCATGCCCAATGTTTGGCATTGTTCCTGCATTGCTGATATTTGCCCCACAGAAGCACATTAAAAATCCACCCAACCAAATCTGAAGGCCTTCCGGTCCGTTTTTATGGAGCTCTTTCAGGGAACAAAGCTTATGGTTGTTCCAACCAGATGGATAAAAAGCAGCTGAGCACGCACCCTTCCCTCTGATTTCCATGGCAGATGCTGCTGAGTAAGGGCTGGCCAGGCTGCTGACACGGCCATGTGGGTGGAAGATGAAGGTGCAGGAGGATGGACAGGCTCCGGGAGCGAATCCCTTTCACACGCATGGTGCTTCCCCACAGCAGCAGCCTCTGCGGATCCTTGCACAACTCGGCCTTCTTTAAGCTTTTAACAAGGGTGTAGGAGTTCAGAAAAAAAACAAAAATACCTCCCTTCCCCCTAGAAAAAAGTAATTGCGAAGATTTGTTTTGATGTAGCATGTGCAATAAACTTGAATCGCCGAAAGTGAACCGCGCGGTTGTGCAAGTATCTCTCTTTTTTTTTGCCCTAATTTTCATTCCTGGTTAGCTATTCATTTTGTTTTGCTCTCAGAGAAGGCACGCTGCACGCTGGATCCCAGTCCCAGCAAGGCCGATGGCAGAGTCCCTGGGGCCACTATCACCCCAGGGCTGAGACAGCTCCTCTCTGTTGACCCCGCTGGGGCTGCCCCATTACACACCATCAAACAAACTGCTCCCTGTCATGTCCAATCCAGACAGCCCTCGCTGTGATTCATTTGTCAGGCCAAGGCAAGCATTAATGCTGAGTAATAATGCTTAAATAGTGTGTGGAGATAGGTTCTACTCTGCTTGTAACTGTGTTACTAATTATGAGCACTGCTTATTTCTTATAACACTCATTTATTTTAATACTCTTTGAAAGACCAGGAGTCCAGGGTTTCTAGGTCTCCATACAAACAAGGCCTTGATGTTACAGCAAGCTCTGTGCTGGGAGCCCATGTGCATTCACAGCTTCAGTGTCAACATCATGGTCCTTGTGAGCTGTGCAGACCTTGGCTGAACCCAACACAGATGCTTCAGATTTATTTTTCTCTTAACAAGCTCAGAATCTGAATCTTGGTTATTATTACACAGCATGCCAAGATGTGAAGGACAGAAGAAAGGACGGTCTAAAATGCAAATGATGCAATAAGTGGGCTCAGAAAATAGCAGGAAAAGAATGTAATCCAAAGGGACAAGGCCAAGAAAATGGTTGTTCAATTTAGGAAGAGTCGTCCAATGAAACTTACTAGTATTTAACAGTCACGTACTCACAGTAGAGTCATTTGCTGTGGCCAGCAATCAAGAAAACATTAATGACTGACCCTTCCATTCCCTTCCCTGCCCTTCTTTCCCCTGCCCTTCCATCTCATTCCACCCCATCTTGTCCTATCTCATCCCATCCCATCCCATCCCATCCCATCCCATCCCATCCCATCCCATCCCATCCCATCCCATCCCATCCCATCCCATCCCAACCTTCATCTTTGTTCTTAGCTTTCCTTCAGCAAGATAAAGACCTGATCTCAGCTTTGTTCCCCCTATTACTGGTAGCATGGTAGGCATAGGTAGGGATTGCTGGTTGTCAGGGGAAGGGAGAAAGCTTCTGCTTTAGGAGTGATGGAAAAGGAAGCAAACTCTTATCCTTCCTGTCCCCATCCACATATCACTCACAGTAACAGCCGTCCTCCCTTCAGAGCTGCCTACAAAATTTACTTAGAATTCATGGGAAATCTTACGCCATTTGTATTAATGGAAACTGAAGTGTGGAAAACACCAGTGAAGTTGTCCAGAGAGTCTACAGAAGAGAGAGAACCAAATAAATAAATATACAAATAAATACATCTTTCCACACACAGGATGTTACCCCATCTACCAAGCATTCCTTTTTTTCTGAGCTATATTTTCTATATATAGTCTTCTATGTTTTTTCCACACATTTTTGAGGTCTGCATTTCTTAATAGAGAAAAAGCTTTGCAAAAAATTTGTGCCAGTGTTCAGACCATCCATAAGCTGTGTGACATGATCACCTCAAAACCTTCCAATGGACTGGCCAGTTGTGCAGACAGGGGTTACAAACAGTGCCATGTGACAAATCAAGCCAAAGGACATGCAGCTGATGTGCTAAGCAGTAGTCCTAATGTATAGCTCATGAGAAAGCCATTGGCTGAAATTGCCTTGTCAGTCATTTGTTAAACAGTTTTTAGCACTGAAGGCTATGTCCTGGATGAAGATGGCTGATTCTCACACCAAGGAAGAGTAATGTGTCTTGAGGCTTGTGTTTATGGAGCTACATATTTGTTCACTGATCTCTTACCGATGGAAGAAGGCTTAAGGAATGCCATTTTGTTGTTAATATTTTGCTCAGTGTTGTGACAAAGGATGACAGTATCCTATAGCTTCCCTGTCAGTCTGAGTAGGCATGTCATATACATCAAATGACAAAACCAGTAATTAACATAAAACTCTCCAAGTCCTGCAGCCAAGTCCCAGCATCCTTCTTTACCTTTTCTTCTTCTTTTCCTTCTTCTTTCTGGGGGAGGTGGATTTAATCTTCTTTCTACAAGTCTGAAAAAATCCATTTATGGAAACAATGGCATTGATATAATCCATTAAAATATGCCTAATTATTTGCAAAGTTAAATATTGTTTCCAAAACTGTTATAAATCTGCACATAAATCCTTCCAGTGAGAAGTTTTGTCCTTTTACTGCAGCATTAGCATGTAGAGCATTTTTAAAGGAGCAATACTGCCACATGTTCAAAGCAATTCCAAATTCCAATTAAAGACATCTTCCATTATGGATGTTTGTCAGTGGGAAGGAACAAGGTCTTTCATAACAAGGAAGTTATTGTTTATTTTTTCCTTGACATTCTGTGGCAGGAATTAGACATTTCGTGTCTCTTATTACCATGCGGTAATTACTCCTTGTGTGCTGAAGGCACAAGTAAAGCAGAGTGTTTCCTAATTCCCAGAAGGCATGTATTATCTCATGGTGGCACACACACAGCGTGGGGTGACATTTCTTCCCAATACAGGTAAATTGGCTAATGCCATATTTGAGATACAGCTTTGCTGGAACTTTTCCATTAAAACCACACTTGTGTTTCCCTGGTTCCAATATTCTCAGTCATGAAAGAGACCAGGATGCATCCCAGCTTCCAGCTGACAATTCTGTGCCATGATGAGCCCCCACATCCATCATTACATTCTGGTTGTAATGTATTTTTCTCAGTTCCCCACAGCAAGGTGTCAATCCACTACTCTGCCCTTCGCTTGAGATTAAACTCCAAGATCAATGTACACTGAGTTTGGCCATATGAGAACAGATTCATGATGAGATAGAGGGAGGACAGAGAAAAGACCCTTCTGATGATTGCATTTGGGAAGCTCCTCCAGGTCCCTCTCGGTTCCTTCTAGAAAGGAATCTCAGCCATGGGGCATGTATTCTTGGTGTAAATAAGATATTACTTTCCTCCAGTGAGGTGATACAACCCTTCCTTTATGTACAACTAGCTATTATACTTTCAAATATATTCATGCATATATATTATAAGTACATATGATCTCTATAACCCAAGCTCTTCTGTATTATGGAATCCTCATCAGAGGAATCTCTTTTATTAAATGAGGACTTGGACATGGGAAGGTTCTCCAAGGGGAATTCCCATCTACCATGAAAAAATCTTGAACCTGGCTGTCTTCCAAATATGGTCATAAGTCTTTTTATCTTTTCTCTTTATAAAAATCACCCCTGTTAGTCTGAGATATTAACAGGTGGATTTTTGGCAATAGCTTTTCATGCTTTACGTGCTTTCCATCAAGCAAAAGGGGGGAAACACATCTGGATTGGAGAGAAATGGAGGCAAACACTTGACTCCAATACAGTTAGTGGCAATAATGAGATCAAGATGAAAAACGTATTTTTGATTGTGATTTTCTATTTTTTCCCAAAGTTGTCTCTGAGACAAAGTCCTCTATGGATGCATTTCTCAAGATGACAGCCTCTGCTTTGCATCTGTCCTACAAAACTGAATATGAGCTCTGAAGTTCAAAACTGGATATCAAGTCAGACAAAGTTCAAGGCAGACTTGGGATTTTGGCTTGGTTTCACAGCTAAATGCGTAGGGTAAACTCCTGGTCATCTCAAGTCAGTGACACAAACCCCTCTTGTTTCAGTGGGCCAAGAATGTCACCACAGGCAGTTTAGCAGTCAGTTACCAAAAGAAATAAAAACTCTGATTTTGACCAGACTGTCATTACAGCATCTTTATTCATGCCCACATCAGTCATACCTATACTATGCTGGATCTGTGCTTCCTTCCCTTTATATTTGTCAAGGTTTCCTGCCTGTCTTGTGCTGGAAGTCTTGTGTCAAAGGTTGCAATCTTCAGATCTAAGAGACAAAATATTTGCTAGGCAGTACCGCAGCTTGAGATAAAACTCTGACAGCATTTTGGTGCTTACAGTCCAAATCCCAATGGAGTCACAGGGCAGATCCCACTTATATTGATTGTCTCTAGATCAGTTCTTTTTAAAGCTCTAGAAGCACTGAACGCCATCATATGAGATAAGCCAGAAGTGTTTGTCGGAACAAATTGGCAATAATTCTGAGCAGCTATTATCTTCAATTTTTTTTTATCATCATGTCATCCTCAAATATTCATGACCATAAATGGTATGAACTTTTTGCCTTTATTCAGGAATTTCCTTTTCGATCTCTCTTTTTCCTGAAGGCAGCCTGTGCTCAGATGACACAAAAAACATCTGGAGCGTGATGCAGCCCCTCGCATCCCCATCCGGCAAACAGATGTCTATGCACGCCTTGGGCAGCACAGGAATATTGCCCCACTCAGAGAGTTTTAATGATAACTCAGCTAGTTGCTCCAAAACATCGTATGTTACACCAACATTTTGCACAAACTGAGTAATGCGAAATGTTCTGCCAAGCCTCCTCGGTGCGCTCCTCCCCAGCTGTCAGCCCCAGGACAATGCTGGCAGTGAGGAGCCCAGTGCTCCCACAGGCGCTCAGCTGGCCTGAGCCTGGCCTGAGGCCAAATGGCTCCTCAAACGCTTTCCATGGGTTACAGCTGAATGTCTATTGCCTGCTGCATTCATGCAATTCCTTCTAGTGGGAGGAAGGCTTTCATGAAAGCTGCTGGAGTGCTTGTACTCTACTCTGGAAGTGGGTGAGGGAGAGGCATTCCCTGTAGAGCTCACATTGCAGTGTTTTCAGTGACGATGATGAATTTACACATAGATACTGTGCCGCCAGATTTTGTTTGCTCAAGCCTCATTAAACTTTGTGGAGTTTAAATATAGCCAAGCCACAATGCTGGCTTATAGTACCCTACTTGTTGACCAGTGTTGACGTAGTTGTGGCCTTGTTGGAATGGCCAGAGTGATGTTCTAGGAAGGCAGGCTCTGCTGGGATGATGCACTGCTTCATCCTCACTCAATGATTTCTCTCACTATGGGGTGTCCAACACAAAGCATAGCAGTTGAGAGACTTTGTTTCTTCCCTAGGTGTTGGTCTTGATCAAACTGAGCATATACTTCAGTGGAGAGTTCATCTGTAGCCACTTCTGGAGCAGCAGCGAGTAGAGCAGAGCATGGACACAAAAGCTCCTTTCCATTCATCACTCTGGGTTGCTAATAGCTTTTGCAATTCAGTTTTATAAAAGAGGGGGGTTGTTATATAGACACCAGTGGTGTTGTTAGAAGGTTGCTGCTGCATCAACTTAGTAAGGCATTGCACAGGCCATGAAGATGATGAGAGCTGCTCCTGTCAAAAAAGGCTGGGCTTGTTCAGCTGACTGAACTGATTGTTGGTTACTGCACATCTGTCAGTGGAAGAGAAACATTTTGAAGAACTGAAAGAGGTCAAGAGATCCTCTGGACATAAGTCAAAAAGACTGCACTGGCAAGCTGCCTCTTGTGGTCAAGGAAACAGGATCCTGTGCCCACTTTCAGCAATGAGAAAATAGTTGGAAGGAATGTCTTTTAACCAAGAATATGTGTTTGCATTTACTCATATTTGGAGCTAACGGCATAGAAGGATATTGTGCTATTTATAGTTTGCATAGCAATGAAATTTTGCAACTGAGGGGTATCAGGCTAGATTGCTTCAGGCTGAAGGGTAAGAAAAAATATATGCAAAAATACATTCACTGTTTTTTGAACAACAAGCCTTTGATGAATTCACATTCTGACAGTTATGTAGGTAAGTAATGAAGTAAGCAGAGAGTTCAAGTGAATTGTGTATGAATTGAGACCTCCACTGGAAAAGTGTTAGAGGTGTGCAAGCCAAACAGGTTCAAAACCACTGATGCATTTGTTGTTCTCCATCTTCCAGGGGTGGAACTGCCCATTGCCTGCAGCGGGAGGGATCTGATTTACCCCAGGCTTGTATATCTTCCCCAGAGTGTGGTCATCTGTGCTGCAATCATTAGCTCTGATCACAAAAGAAGCTAATCCCTGATGTTCTTCCCCTGCAGGGTCTGTGTCAGAGCTTTTTCCAGGGCAATGATCTCCATTTTGGTCCTCTGAGGGTTCTCCGGGAAATGCTTGAGGGCCTTCTGTTGGGTTAGATCCAGTAGTTCCTGGAACAGATCCTCTCTTGCCTCTTTCTCTTTTGAACTACACGTTGGCTAATCTCTGTGCACTGCCTACTGCTCTGTGGGAGCTATGGCAGCAAACAGCCCAAAGCAATGTTTAAAAAAAGGAAGAAGGGGGTTAAGGATATACTGTCTTATCATCAGTTCCCATGCCAAATGCAATAAAATGTTTCTGCTCCCTTAGCACCACCCCATCTTCATGTCACACTTGAGTCCTGACGAGGTGGTGAGATGTAATACAGATTGCTTTCGCTTGCTCCGGGGCTTCATGTCACAAAGATGAGATGCTTTGGAACGTGGCAAGACAAGGGGTAATGAATGTGAGGGCATTGTGGTGTTTCAAGTAAATAGATAACACCGGTCAGCAGATGAGTCACTCCATAATGCCCCAGGTTCTCTTAGTATAGGAGGACAGTCTTAGTGAGGGAAAGTCTCAGAAATCATGAAAAGCTTTGCAAAGGCCTTGTGCAAGAGATGTGCCTTGTCACAGTGGTGGCCTAGGAGCTTCAGCATCCCTCTCTGTGCTGTGCTCTTGTGCAACATTCAGCCCTGCTGGTTTGTGCAGTGTTGGCTGCTCTAATGAGTCTCCTGACTGAATCCCAATGCATACACCAGATCAAAAGAGATTTCCTTGGGTTTTATACTGTTTGTTTTGCTGCCTTCGGTGCCTGCACTGCAGCCTGGGTGCTTTGTGAATGGATAACCACCTCATAATGTTCAGAGTCTCTGCATGCAGTACTTGAAGAAAGGCGGTCCAGCTTGTCTGTTTGCGTCACACGGAGCTCTCTGGCTTTGCCCTGGCACAGAGGCCAGCACAGTGTCTTCTTTATTCCATCTTTATCTTGGCAATGTTCCCTAAAGGACTCCACATTCTGGTGGTTCCTTGAGAGAGGTAGCGATCCACTTTCAGACCCTACAACATCACAAGGCAGTTCAACTTCATTCCTTAGCACCGCTACAGGACAGTAGTTTATCCTTTCATATCAGTGTTTATGGAGGTCACTAGCCATACCCTGCAACCTCAGAATAAGCACTTCTGTTACCAGAGCAGTTAGCTCTGATTTCTTCAGACTGAATTTTCTTTTTTTTTCATGTTTATGGCAGATTGCAACCTGCCTCTCTGAGAGAAAATACAAGTTCTGTAATCTACTCGCACGTGGGGTGTTACTGGAGACCTAAAGCTACATGACCAATGCAATCACCTACTGCTCTGAACTTGGTTGTTTTGTTAAAATCATGGATGAAACATCAACACTGATCTTGCCCTTCAAGCCTCTCCTACAAGTTCCTAACAAGGCTTTGGCCACCATGTCAGCTAACTTTGCAACACCAGGCAAAACAGCGACCAACTCCGCAATTTCAAGGTGGAAATGACTGTGTTCTATGTAGTAGTGCTGGATTTCATTTTAGTGTTCTGAAATGGGACATTTTGATCTCTTCTGGGAAACAAACAAATAAATAAATAAATAAAATCTTTGATTACCATTTGACAAAATGTTGTAACAGACATGGAGCTGGGGAGCAAAAATACTAGAGCCATTCTCTTTTGCCAGATGAGTAATAAGGTGGAAGGAAGAGTGATCATTAGGATGTTGAACAAATAGTTGCAGCAACATATACTGAAGAAAAATAATTTACAACTGCTGTAGATGTCTTCCAACAGAATTGTGTAGGCAGTTTTAATAGGAGAAATGGAGGCAAACACAAGCAGCTATTGCTGGAGGCGAGAAAGGTGACGGTTACTTAAAAATGCCACTGACTGACCTCACTTTGCAGAGACTCTTCATAGATCGTTAACTGGATCATGTCATAAATCATTTGCCAGTCCCAATGCTTTGTTCTGACAACAGTGGTACGAGTCATCTGATTTGTCAGACAATAAGATGATGTCAGAGCTCTGCTCCATGTCTCACTTTGTGCCCCAAGGCTGAGAAAAAGGATTTAGCTGCAGCAGTGAAGAGCAGGTAGAACTATGGCTATTTCCTGGTACTTTTACCTTCAATATAGTTATACAACATTACTCTGATTTATTGCCTGGAGAAAGAATAAATCCACAGGACTGATTTTAAAATGGAACCAATTGTGCCAAATTTCATGAGGACTTCAAATGCATTCTCACACACTGTCATGACTAATGCCTTCTAAGGTTCTGAGAACATGCCAGTGGCTTGCACGTTCTCCTTCGGTTGAGAAAGAAAGAGCCTCCATTCATAGAGAAATCTTTCAAGTAACTTCATATAAATCAATCACTCACAACTGCATAGTCAGTTTTCTTCATCTTGTCAGTTTTTAATTAAAAAGTTACGCCAACAAGCGATGACAGACTTGAGCAGTATAGCCTTCTTTAGAATGGGCAGATTCATCTGAGGGTGAGAACACAGGACAAATCTCTGTGCTGCCCACAGACTATGAGCTGAAAACGACCTGCGACACAGAAGAAAAAGCACTGGAAGACAGATGTTTTAAAAAATTCTCTGTGACCATTAATTCTTTGGTCCAAATCCAGGCCTACACGTAGATGCAGAATAAATGAGGCAACTGTATGTTGCATCACTTGACTGCATGACATCAGCATTCATTTAATGGTGATGATAGCTTACAAGGAGTGAGGGAAAGATGGTCCTGTTTTCTTTCCATGTATTCTCCTGTGCATTTCATTGTCTTGGTTTTGAATTAAGGAACATATTAGAGGATGGAAATCCTTGTTATGAAGCTATCCAGCACTGACTATATCCTCTTTGCATTGTATTCTCCTGGTGGATTTAACTGCTGTGAGAAGTATTGACACATAACCTGACCAGATTCCAACAGATTTCCATGCAAGTCTTGTGAAAACCTAGAACTGACAATCCAATTTGAGGAGAAAGGAAAACAAGACAATATGATTCAGAGGTTCAACCATTTCAGGCCTCCTTTCAACATCATGGAGTGGGAGAGATAAAGGACAACTCCATTAAAAATGATTTCTTTCAAGGCAGATAACCTCAAAAATAGAGAAGAGAAACCTACAGATCTGGGCGTTGTGAAATCTGTCCATAGTCTTGTAACTCATGTAGTCTTCTGCTTGCTCAGGAATTAGAGATTAAGGAACTTAGATCAGATTCCAAGAAAAGCTGAGGACTTTGGGGACTTTTTTATCTTTGACCCCAAATATAAAGGCTTACATTTTTATCTTTCAGTTAGTTAGCTCAGGATTACCTAAGATATAGGGACTTACTGAGGATTTGTAGAAGTCTTTTCAAAGTGCTTTTGTTTCTACATTGTCAAGCAGTTTAGGATTGCAACTTCAGGATTCCTTGCCAACTTCATTTTTGTTCTGCTTATTTAAAGAGGTGTTCCATACAACATCAGTGTTGTGACTTTTTCTTTCCATTAATAATTGAATGTCTTAAGTAAATGCCATGATTTAATTTATTTTTAGCCTTCCATTCTCTGTAGCAATGTCTGATGATAATGTAGCTGAAAAAGAATGGAAAAAACCCAACAGAAATAGAGGATAGAAAAGGTGAAAGATCAAAGCAATGCTGGAGAACTTACCCTGTAGTTAGCAGCTCTATAATGATCAATAATAGCCTGCACTTCTCAGAGGTAGGCAGCACAACCACAAGATATTTTACAGGAAAAAAATCAACAGCTGCACATCAAGAAACTCCCATGCTTACTCACTACTGTGTCGTGATGAACAAGCAGTTTATTTGTACAAAGAAGACAAAAACATTTCCCTCCGCTCAGTAAATTTTTTGCCCCTTTTAAAATGGTCAGTAACTTTCCAGCCAGAAAAATATGTTATCATGCCTACCATACACTCTTCTTCTGAGGTTTGTGTTATTGGGTAAAAAAATAAATGAAACAGTTTGGCTTCACCTTTATCTTCCAGACTTTTATGTACCTTCTCTCAATACAAGCAAAGGGCAGTATTGTGTTTAAGATGTATCATCTGGGTTCAGAACGGAGGGGAGTAATTTCTATTTATCCCACACCTCATCTGACAGAGCACTGGAGGGTTTGTTTTCAAAAGCAGCTTCTGATTTTGCTGTATTTGATTGCATGTGCCCAGTTTGATCAGCCTGAGGCCAGATGTTTAATGCCTCCAGCTCCAGCTGAGGTCCATGAGATCTACCGTTCTTCCTACACGCAAGTCAAGGTCAAGATGCTCCAAGAGCAATCAGAAATGTCATTTCCCCAAATCAGAAGCCATGTTTGAGAGTCAAGGTTTTAATCTCTCTGTGATTATTCAAAATATTTAATTTAGGTGCCTCGAGATTTAACTGACTGTAAGAAGTCTAGGGCTCCCGTGGGCCAAGTGAGAAGCTTAATGGCTGGCAGTGTGGATTTGTAATCTCCCGTAGAACAGGATATCATCCCAGCACACAAATCCACCATGAGGCTGAAGTCTGGTGTGCTTTGGAAGTGCTCAGGTTTACACTGAAACAAATTTATAGAAAAAGCAGAAATGAATTTTGCTGATCCTTCAGTTATGCCAGCAACATATACAGAGTGGTATGTGAGTAATTTCCCAACAGAAAATTTCATTGACTAGATACCTATCTAAATAGAGCAAGAAATCACATTTGAATCAATGTCTTCATGATACGGATAAGGAGCCAATCAGAAGATTAATATATTAACATTAGGAACCTGATTTTTGTTCTTTTAAATTAGTTCCAGCCAGGAGCACCTCTCTTGAAACTGGTGGACTTGCTGTCATGAAATTCTTTCAGTGGAAATGAAATCAGACTCTCCAAGAGAGAGCAGTCTTCTCTGTTTCCGATGCAAGTATGTGGGCAATAGATATTGACATCTGGAAAGAGCTTAAGTTCAGTTTAATCCTTTTATTGACTTGACTTATTACATGTTACAGTGAGCTTGATGTCATTGTGGGATATTATCCAAGACTAATAATAATTATGATACTATCACAGGAAGGTTGGCTTTTATCCTTACTGCAGCCAAGTGCAGCAGCCAGGAGAAGAAAGAAGAGAGAGGAGACCCTTCATGGCTTTCTCCCTGACCACGCTGTGCAGAGACATTCAGCAAGAAGTCGATCTTCTGAAACAAAGAGGTGCTTTGGTTGAGGGTCAAAGAAAGAAAAATGGTAACACTGGTGGCTAAAACTCTCTTCCTGATGTGGGATTTACAAAGGTTATCATGGATCTTGTAATAATTTCAAAGGGTTTTGTTACTGCTATAACCTGGGGTCAGGAGAATAAGCCTTCTGGAATAGAGGAGGATTCCCTTAGCCCTAAGCTATTCATTCTAGCTGTGAAAGCTGAACAGAATGTGACCTACCAATCTCTCCCTTCCAGAGAATCCTGAAGTCTCTTGCAGCATCTGAAGAAAATCAGTGGCTTGTGGGGATAAAAAAGACGACAGATGAATTTACCACTGGTAAGCCCCAGCTTTCGTTTTTTAAAATGGTGTGTATTTCCCAGCAGATGGTCTTTACCTTCTCTAAGTCGGACATAATCTAAAGCTCTGGCTAGGCAAGATTTGGGTGCTTCAGAGTAAGCACAAATGTACAGACTCATAACTCAGTCAATGGGGAAACAAAGTCCACCCTCAGGCCATTATTTCCTGCCTTCCGATCAGCTAATTCAGATCTACTTGTGGGTGATGCTGAGTATACCTAAACCCCCAGGTAACTCACAGGAGCTAAGGTCAAGCTTTTCAAGCACCGAGCACAAAAAGATTACAAGCAAAGTCAGGCTGCAATACAGTGCAGTGCAATATGCCCTCTTTTCTGCTGTACCTTTAAAATGTTAATCCCTTCACCTACCCCTGACCAGATCTCTCTGCTCAATTGGTTTCCTCATTACACAGCCTGCGAGCAGATCGTATTCTTGTCCTGAATGGTAAGACTGATGCAGAAAAGGTTTTCTGCTGCTGGTTCCAGTCTGAGCAGCTCCTTTTTGGAATCGCTTCTGAAAATGTATTCACAGCTTCAAGACTACACCTGCACAGGAGATGCCTGTGGCAGTCAGTAGGGAATGTGACTAATTAAATAGGAACAGATTTTAAAAGATTACTTCATCCAAGAAGCAAAAGCTAATAATTATATGGAACAAGATGATTACCTGGAACAAGATGATAAAACTGCTAATGTTCCTGTTTATAATATGACTGCGAAACTTCTCTGTTAAAACGGGGCTGCAGTGCATTACAGTTTACTGTCCGATAATACAAAAATTAATGCTGCCAGTATTCTTTCAGAATCATGCTTTTCTTCAAATGAAATCCCACAAGGAATTGCCCTGTCCAAATAACTCCTACAGCTTTCTGGATGATTATCCTCACCTGGGAAGGAGGAAGGCTTTGGCATAGGTCTGCTTTTGCCTCGTGTCAAATGTATCTGAGAGCTCTAATAGACGTAGAAGAATTGGTCCCTTCTTCCCAGGAGGAAATGAGGTAACATCTCTGTGAGATGGCAAGCCATGGTAATGGGTAGGTCTGTGCTTCTGTGAGTTTGGTTTGAAAGGAGGGTTCCACCACTGCACGCACACCTTCTAAAACTGCCAGAGCTCTTTTGTTCCCTGTCAGCTTGGGCTGTGATTGCAGGGTGTGCCTGCTCCATGCACACAGCCATTACACAAGCAAATACAGCAGTTAAAATGTTGATATTTCATCTATCTCTGCAGAGCTGACTCCTCTGACCTCCCCGTGGCAATGTCCCAAGAGCTGTGCAGGTTCAGCCCTGCTCTCCACCCAGCCTCCATGCCTTTTTATTGATATACACATTTCTCCTATCTTTCTGTATTTCTTTTAAAGAAGCCTGAGTTTCTGGACAAATAAACAGCAGGTTACAGAAGGTGCCAATGTGTTGAACCACAAGTACAGTTCCATGCAAGTGCTGTCTAGACTCAACCGCTATATTATTGATGGCCCTCTACAGCACATCAAATTACTGGTTGTCTCAAAACAAACTCTTCCTCCTGCTTTAGTCTCCCACATCTTCCCAGAAGCAATTTATAATGACCTTTAGAGGTTTGCTTCAAAAATATGAGCTCTTGTTGGCATCTGAAGGCCAATGTGGCCTTGATGACTCCAGATCCATGTGAAACACCTGACCTGAACTGGGGTCAGCATCACCAGGGCTGCCACACACCACCCAGGCCCTTGGAAATACTTTGATTCTTTCAGTTCCTGTGAGACAATTCACATCCATAGAGCTACATATGACTTGAAAAGGCTTGTTGGATCAGGACTTAATTTTACCTGAGACAGGCTGGGACATTCCTAGATGGCCTGCAGTGTGCTTCTGTGAGCTGAGCGAGCTATTTCTATTTTCACAAACTTCAATAAGTAACGGGTCCATCTTAATTGCTGCTTGTTTTTAACTATTTGTGCAATACCTCCAGCTAATTGGCAGGATTAATAGGTTAGCAATGCTATATTAATTAAAATCATGAAATTGCTCTGAAGGAAGGAAGAGCTAATTAACTATGGAGCATTAATACTCTAACCAAGAGAGAACTCAAGGGAAAAAGTCTCCAGCATAATTAAGAGCGAAGACATTTTTCTTTGCTCTACTGTCTCCCCATTGTCACAGTCACTAATGAATTCTGTGTGGCTTTCTGAAACATTTTCTGATCTATGCATAAAAATAGCTAGAGGTAATTTGTATTGTTTTTTTTTCTTTCCCAACTTTATTTTTCTGGCAATACTTTCAACGCAAGAAGTAAACTTTCCACTTACCTTTACTATTCTGAAATGCTGGTGAAGCAGCTTATATCTTACATGCTGGTTAAGCCCCAAGCCCAGCCAACAGCAATACTGACATGGCATGGCACGAGAATGGGGCATGCCACAGCAACCCATGGTGCACTTTCCCTTCCTACTGTACATCCCACATTTTTCCTCTGAATGACAGCTGAGTCACTGACTTATTACAGTCTTTTTTTTTTTTTTCCTGTAGTTGGCAGTCAGTCTGCTTTGAACCACACTGCATTTTCTTCATTTGCCATTCTCTAGTGATAATCCTCAAGAAACCACTGTCCCGAGATTCGGTTTGAAGTGATTTCTGCCGTGCTTTATGTGTTGGAATCTCAACCTGTTCCGTGCAGCAAGCGTTTGTGAATGTGTCCAGAAGTGAGTATTTCAAAGAATCATACAATGGTTTGGGTTGGAGGGGAGAAGACCACTCAGACTGTCCAGGGCCCCATCCAACCAGGCCTTGGGCACCCACAGCTTCTCTGCACAGCTGTGCCAGGGCCTCACCGCCCTCTGAGTAAAGAATTTCTTCCAATCTAAATCTCCCCTCTTTTAGTTTAAAGCCATTCCTCCCTGTCCTATCACTATCAGACCATGTAAAAAGTCAATCCCCTTCCTGCTTGTAAGCTCCCTTCAAGTACTGGAAGGTTGCAATGAGGTCTCCACAGAGCCTTCTCTTTCTCTCCTCTGTCTTTATGAGGAGAGATTACACCAAGCACTCCAATCTCTGGATGAATAATCTCATTATTTTCCTGAGAAAAGTTTTTGCCACACTTATGCAGCCGAGCCTTGCCCAGACATGTTTTCAGTAGATGTGAGCTGATAGCGCGTAGATGAGGGTGTGGGATGGCCCTTCTCCATGCAGCTTCTCTACATTAATCACTGAATCCACAACAAAAAGTGTTGATGGAATAGGTTTCGACAGGCTTTTGGGTTAGAACAAACCCAGTGTCACACCAGCTCAGCCAGCACTGTTTCCTGTTGGTGGTTGCCTGCTGTGACGCAATGGAAAGCTGCTAAAAGTGTTCTGGTGCCATCAGCTCCCAGTGCCATCAAGCCTGTGGACAGGAGGGTAAGACAGGCAGGGCAGCTCCCAGCCACACACACCTCCCTGGGATGGGACAGCAGGAAGACTGAGATTGCTGTCCCTGGCCACCATCTGATGCTGCTCCCCGCCACTCAGGATCCTTCAAGCTATTTGCTCCCCTTCCTCTCCTCACATTATTCCCAGCCATGCCATGCAGGTGACCTGAAATATGGCTTCCCCAGTCACTGGACAGGCTGAAGGTTCTCTTTCCTGGTCAAAGGACTTAAGTTCTTTTTGGAGAAACTTGCTTTTCTGTGAGTCAAGAAACTCCAAATCATCCCTGTTCCAGGCCTGATGTACTCACCAATTTTCCGTGGGATCTGATGATTTTTCAGCCCCATTGGCAGATCATCTACAGCATCCTGGGCAGAGAAGTTGACTAGGCTTGGAACCAGCACCAGTTTTGCTTGGTTGGGTCAGAGAGGTAGCCCACTTGCTGAAGTATTAAAGCAGGAGCTGAGGGTTCCCCATCTGGCTGAGCAAGTATACATGCAAAATGAAGAAATAACCTACAGCTCACTGGGATGTTTGCACCTCCTACCTTGAGCTGCCTTGACACAAAGCTCACAAGAAATTGCTCTGCAGCTGAGGAAGGCAGCTCTTGGAAATACCTTTGCAGTGTAAATCTGAAGGGTTGCAAGCTCAAAAATAAGACCTTAGACAAATCCTTTGGTTATATTTTCTTACAATAGTGCAAGACTGTCAGCAAGTTAATTTACTGGAGTGCTTAGAAAATGTGTAGAAATCCATTTGAAGCAGGCCAGGGGCTAGCACAGCTCATATAAACCTTTGGTGTTGGAAGTGAAACAGACTGCACTCAGCTGTGAGCAGTACAAACCCTACTGCTCATTCTCTTTCTTCACAAGTTACCTCCTGGGCTTCTCTAGCTTGTCAACTCCACTGCAGTTGCATACTTAACAGCTGCACCTGAAGCGTGATAATTTAAACACTCAAGCTGGCAAGTATCTATGCAAAAGCCTCTCACAATATTCACCCAATTCTAGGGTGAAAAACAGCTCAATTTCCTACAGTTATAACAGCAAATTTGTATTTGTAGCATGGTCTTATTATGGGTTTCATTCGAAAAACAGAGCAGATTTACCCGGGGAGGAAAGACAACAAAAGAAGTAAAAATCATAGCATCTAGAAATTCACTTAATGGTCCATCTAATAAGAATGGCTGCTTTCCTGTATGTTAAGATACATAGATAAGGTAGAAACATGCGCCATATTAAATGTTCAATACAGTTCTATTAGTATGGACTAGTACTGGTTTTGAGCCTAAGGAAGCAAGTGGCATTTTCTGCTTCTCTCACATTTCTGCAAGATCTGCATGATCCGAGTCTGACTGTATGGCCAGAAAATCATCCATACTTGTGAGCCAAAAGCTAATATCCCTGACTTATTGGCACAAAGCACCTTTCCCTGCAGACACTCCACACTGCTTCATCATTTGGCTCTTATTTTTAGCAGCTTCCAAAACTGATAAAATATATATTGTTACAAACGTTTTGGATGTACATTTTCAAGGCCTCGTGACCATGAAGTCATTCTTGTGTGTGTCATTCTTTCCATTAGGGATGAGCCTGAGGTGCTGAGTTTATTTCTGAGTCCAGATGGGTATTTGGAGCCTGATTTTTCATCTCAGCGAATGATCAGATGCATTTTACTGGCTAAAAACAAATCAGGATCTGTATTTTTGAGTACTCAGTGAAAAAAAAAATTCATTCAGCTTTATGTTACTCCTGAATTAGGCAATCGCTCTTTCTTCCTGTGCAGAAGACATAAGGTACGACTATAATAAGCAATCACGAAAAGCAGAATCCCCATGGCCTTCTGAAATTTTTAGCCTGTTCCACATCAGCAAAAGTTCAGCACCTTTTCACACTTCTTTATTTTTAGCTTCAGGATGAAAGAGAAAGTGTTGTCTAGACTGCATCCTTACAACCAATTAACTGTTCGGGGGAAATACACAGCAGGGAGAAGTACAAAGATTTGGCTGGGATTCCTCTTATGTATTTGCACACCATGTCCTGAAGGATAACTCATTCCATCGGGCATAGCACAGACTGCTGTGTTGTGCTACAAAGTTATGGCAATGTTGGGGTATTTCAATGTGTTAATACTGCCCAAGCTCTGGAGCAAGAAGATGCATTTGGGTCTTGTCCTTGAACCAGAAGATGCAGATCCTGAAAACATGAAAATGAATGCATGTGGTATTTCTGTGTATGTTGTACACATGCCAGCTAAGATCCTTTTGCCCACAGCTCCAGCTGAAGATTTATTACTTGCTGCAGAGTGCTAGTTCCAGCTGCTATTCGGATCAGTCTTCTCACTGGTTCAGAGCTAGTTTGGAACCCTAAACAGCACAAAGGTTTTAAAACACTTTACCAGCAGGCTGAAAATTGGTCTTCTGTAAATGTGGCAACATGCATCTGTAAAATGGGCAGAATATTACTTGCCTACCACCAGCATCAGAAGCTTAAAAGCAATTTTAAACAGTTTCAATACTCTCAGAGGGATGTTGCTAAAACAGAGGGTAAGTTGTCAAAAACATCACACCTCAAACCCTGTAGATGTGTTAGGGAAAATAGAGAAACGTGTCCAAATCCTATGGACACACACAGTTCCAGGATTGCCCAAAGGATTTAGCAGAAGAGAGCCATACACCTTCTGTGTTCAGGCTTTATTATAGCCCATACTGATACATCAGCAGCCTACAACTCTTCAGCCCTATAGACAAAGACATCCGCAACCACGGGCTTTCTGGCATCACAGAGCTACACCTACAGTCCAAAACATTTCAGGAACCCTAAGGGATGCAGTCACAGCCACAGCTTACTGGCAGCACACAAAAGAGATGTCTGTAGTGTGCAGACTTTCTGGCAACACAGCTGCATCCCCAGAGCCTGGCTTCCTACAAGCAGTGATATACCAATCAGACCACATCCCTTCAGGCAGAGAGATGATACAGCAACACCTCACACTGCAGAGGCACACGCCTCTGAAAAGGAAAATACTTTCTTTTTTTTTTTCTTCTTCCAAATATACTGCATAACAGGGGCTCTCTTATTTATGTGCCAACAGTGTTAAAAGCTATCTATGCATGAAATGACTGCTCAATTGTTAATAAAATACATTTCAACTACACAGCCTGTGCATTCTGCTGAGCTGTACAAACCATGAGAGCTCTCTGCTGTGATGGTTTATGCTTCCATCAAGAACCCATAATAATGAAAGCACTGGCCTAGCAATCATCATTGGGAATGCAGGCCTTCCAATTGCTCAGCTGGCTGTAGTTTCTTTCTTGAGAAGACAGCATGTAACAAATCCGGTGAGTGGCACACTGCACGTAAAGGGTCCTGACTGTTGGTGCTCCTGATGCTCTCGGAGACAGGGAAGCACAAGTCTTATGAGGAGCAGCTCAGGGAGTTGGGATTGTTTAGCCTGGAGAAGAGGAGGCTCAGGGGAGACCTCACTGCACTCTACAAATTCCTGAAGGGAGGTTGTGATGAGGAGGGGCTTGGCCTCTTCTCCCAGGCAACAAACAGGACCCGAGGAAATGGCCACAGGTTGTATCAGATGAGGTTTAGACTAGACATAAGGAGGAACTTTTTCTCTCAGACAGTGGTCAGGCACTGGAATGGCTGCCCAGGGAGGTGGTGGAGTCACCATCCCTCCTCTAGCTCCTCCAGTGGTGCCTCTCTCAGGTCTCCCAGCAATGAATGGGGCAGGGTATCTCTAACACTTTCACACCACCAAATTATTAGAATTCACTATTAGTGGCTTGCCAAGTAATCAACCCAAGTCAGTTAAATTTTGCCTATTATACTGCAGTTAAAGATGACTATTAACATGTATGATGTTCATCCACAAGGACTCTGAAGAAATCCGGGTTAGGATCTGGAGTTTCTTGCTCAGGCTTGTTTCCAAAAGACATAACTCAGCAAGAACTCCTTCTCTGGAGATCTTCAAAGCCCGCCTGGACATGTTCCTGTGCAACCTGCTCTAGGTATCCCTGCTTGGTTAGATCAGATGGACCCAGAGGTCCTGCCAAGCTCAGTCAGTCTGTTATTCTACATGTGAAGAATGATTCTGCCTTCTTGCTAGCTCATTGCTATAGCCCAGTGGTCGACTAGCTGTATTACACACGCCAGCGAGAAGACATTTTGGCAGGATACCTTTGGGTGTGATTGTGCAGCAGCACACTCTTGAGAGTAGATGAGGGAAGGTGATTTTGCAGCTGATGTTCATAAATTGTCTTTGGTGGAATGAAATCGTGGAGAGAAGGCCCCATCTGTATGCACAGGGGTGCAGAAATGACAGAAAAATTGCCCTACAGAGCCTCCAACATTGGGATGGACAATTGTGGAGACTTGTGTGGTTACAGATGAAGGGTGTTGTTTCCCTTATAAGCCTGCAGAGACATACGAGGCTGCAACTATGACCTAAGTCTTTATTAAGTACATGGGACAGGTCTGGAAAAGAGGACTCTGCATGGCTGGTTCCAGCACTGCAGTGTTTATGAGAGGTTTACATGAAGATGAAAATCAGATGAATGAAAGGATACTGCTAAATGTATGAATAAACATACATGCTGCCCCATTCTTCTGGGCCTTTATTATACTCCTCATTGTCTGCATGGTGTTTTTGTGATGGCACAGACTTCATTTGTCCTCTGCTAGTGGGGCTGGTAAGCTGCACTGGTCTGCTGCACAGTAAAATGCAATCAAGAGTGATGAAAAAAAAGAAAATAGAGTCCATATCTTTACAGAAAGCTTGTAAAATAAGTTGCCAGCATAGCTCCTATTTAATGACAGTAAAAAAAAAAAAAACACAAAAACAAAAAACAAAAAAACTAACAAAAATATAATAATGATAATAATAAAGTCAGGCTTAAGGCTGGTATCTTGGACAGGAAATTGAAAATGAAATATTTCCAGTTTGTTGGGTTATGTCTAAGTACAGTACGTCTTGCTAGGCTATGTCAGGCTCCATTCCTACTTCAAAGTTTACTTTGATCTTTCTTTATTTACATTAGCCTTTGCCACAGTATTCACAAAGAGTTTTCATTGACTGCTCCAAATCATGTATTGCTGCATGCTAACACAGTTTTTAAGTCTGTATTGTGATGGTGCACATTAGCTGGAATACAAACAACATCCCCAGCAATATGTAGCGTCACCCCTATTCCTTTAATGCACACATATCAGAATTTATACAGTCTCAATGGTTGTTCCAGATAATTTGGAACAAACTCTAACCAAAACTCCCCAAATTTCTGTGAAAGTTGCCTTACAAACCCAAGCCTCAGCATGGTTTTTCCCAGAGAGTATTCACTCATCATAGTACTTAATCATAGAATCACAGAATGGTTTGTGTTGGAAGGGACCTTTAAGACCACCTCATTCCAACCCCTGCTGTAGGCAGGGACACCGCCCTCTAGACCAGGTTGCTCACAGCCCCATCCAGCCTGGCCTTGAATGCCGCTGGGGGATTGTTCTGTAACTATGTGCCCTTATTAAAAGTCCCTCCTTGGCTTTCCTGTAGGCCCCTTCAGGCACTGGGAGGCCATTATCAGGTCCCCCTGAAACCTTCTCTTCTTCAGGCTGAAAAGCCCCAACTTTCTCAGCCTGTCCCTGCACGGGAGGTGTTCCAGCCTTCTGTATAAAGGTACATAATGTGCAAGCTCACGGACTGCTTTGCCTAAGAGAGGTACATTGTACTAAGACAATCAACCAAGGCAAGATCAAGCAGGGCAGCAAGATAAATGGCAGAAGGTGACTTTGTCTCAGCTAGGTGGAAAGCAAGGAAGCAGAAAATGTGCAGGGATTTTACCTGCTTTGCTTAGCTATAAGCAACCAGCAAGCTTGAGGGCAACAGAAAACCAAGCCCTAAATGCAGAGCCTCTTGTGAGATTCTTACTCTCTTTTGCCTGATCCCACAGGACAGGGCAGGCAGCATGGAAATTCCCACAGAAATCATAAGACAAGGTGGCTTCTCTGTATTTCTAAACATCCCAAGGATGAAGTAGAAATTTCCAAATGTTTGCTTATCATTATTTCATTACTTACAGCCAGGTCTATTTAGGAGGTATCATCCAAATAATCCTACAAAAAGTGTCATCACAAATTAGGTAGCGTTTTGCAATGCAAAACCCTCAGTTTTTTTCCATCCTCCTTGACTTTGGCTAGGTAGTTGAAAGGGTGACGCAAAGGAGAGACTAGCGAGATGATCAAAGTATTGGGCTACGAGTTTCATTTTCATTAAGGCTTTCTTACGCCTCTGTAGAGCAAGGGAGCCCTAAAGCAGGCAGGTATGCAGTACAGACAGTGTGAAAGGGCTGTGGGTTACATCGAAAGCAGATTTTATTCTGTAATTTACACTTGTCAGGAGGCTACAATAACTATATCACTCGTGCAGGGTGTGGAGTATGAATATGCTACCACATGTTCCAGAAACCAGACAGTCACTACAGAAGACTTTATGTAAACACCAACTTTCTTGCTCCTGTGAAGAATCTGTTGCAATCCAAGTGATGTTCCAAATTTGAGTCTGCTTAGGAAAAAGCAGAATTCTTTAGATAACAACTGTAGTTTTAGTTATGCAATAATCTACCACATCCCTATATCTCCATTTTCATTTAGGGTGACAACAGGAGGCCAGATTCTGCATTCTGCTAGCCATGCTCAGGAGAAGAAAGGCAAATTCACACCATTCAACAGACCCAGAATAACTACTTTTTGAGCTGGTTGCACTGCTTGAAATGGCCTGGAAAACATAAAGTATTTCCCATTTTATAAAAAGGAGTGTTACAGTGTTCACACCTTGGAACGGGCAGGCAATTAAAAGTCCCCGGTTCATTCCTCTGTAATTCTCTCAAGCTTCCCATGTCCTAATTTCTCTATCTTTCAACCTAAGAATGAATTCTTTTCTTTATAAAAACACAGTGAGATCTGCTATATGCAACTTTATTCATAAATGCAAACCATTCCAATTTCTTACCTAGAAAATACTTTCCGTGTTCTCAGAGAATACTTACAAGTGTTTTTTAACCTTTCCTCTGGAGCAGTATCACTAACACAAGCCTTGGAGTGATGCTGACTATAAACAAAAGTCACACTCCTTCTGCTTTCATCATATGCCTTAGTGGGTGTCACGCAGTTTGGAAAAGACTATTACAGTGAAGGCGCATAAGACTGAAGTAGGACAAGAGATGACTAATGTATTCCAGACTGAAGATAAAAGGGGAGCTGGACACGTTTCTTTTGTTGCCACTGAAACCACTCATCTCTATCAGTAAGGAAAACAAACAAGAGGAGAGATGCAGCTGATGCTATATATTAGAAGTCTGCGTCTGCTGTGTTGTTCTGGGCCGACTGGTTATAAAATCAGGAGAGCAGCTGGAAAAAGAGGCTGTAGGAGGTGTTGTCTGTGGGAAAGGAGACCACAAATCCTGAGGAGCAGAAACAGCACAAATTAAAGCTGAGATACGCTCCCTGAATTCAGATGGGAACATAAACACTTTTAGACTTCAGGATATTTGCATTCCAGATCTGAGTGCTTTCCTACTGGCCAGTTATGTCAAGATCCAGATTTGAACTCCATTAATGTTATAAAAGCAGGAACGCTTTTCCTACTTAGATGCCTAATCTTCAGTGGTCACAAATCATTGTAGGTCCATTGATCTAAATGAGAATCTGAACTGAAAGATTTACCAATCTCCATATTTTTTTCCTAAACACATGCTTAGGAAATGTTAACAACATTACCAGGCAGGGACTGAAAATGTCAGAAATGGTTTGCTAAACCTTGCGATACTGAACATTTAATTTTAGACAGACAGAGGAAAAAAATTACTGATCACATCTCTTTGTTCAAGAGTGAATTACAAACCACTACAGGAAGGTAGTCTATATTCTTACATGTCTTTTTATTTTTTTTTCCCTCCTAGATCAAAAACTCTATGAAAATGGAATTGAATGAAGTTATTTAGTTCCTATTTGTAAGGATTTTTCTCACTTTTGAACAAAAAACTCCATCAAAAATAAACACCACAAAGACTGAATTGTTCTGTCACCATCCCACGTTGCTGTGAGTAAGAGGAGGCTTGGAATACAGTATAAATCTGGGGGGTTTCATTGCAGTAGGACCAAAGCTGTGCTGACCTGCCATGAAATCATCTTGGGATGCACAACTGTGGATCACCACCAATGATGTTTTCAGGACAACATGCACTAGAAAACTTATTTTCTAGCCTGGGTACAATGCCAGCTCACTTGCACATCCCTATGCAGTGAGCCAGCACAGCTCAGTGTAAACTCTCCCAGCACTTCAACTGGGGGAAAGTGTAACCAGAGTTAGCACAAATCTAACAAATTCTGAGCAACAAGCTGAAAAATTTCAAGGACCCGAGACAGTGAAACATCCAGCACCATCTTGTGGCACTATCATTAATTCAACCAGTCAGCCCGTCTCTCTGCTTTGGTAACTCTGTGGCTCTTGTGGTTTTCTCCCCCTCAAAGAGAGCTGATGAGAGATCAATTGTTATAAAGCAAGAGCGCTGCTACAAGTCTGCTGCCAAAAAGAAAGGGCTTAGGACTAGCAGTGTTGTTAAAGAAGGATGTTCTCCTCCATTTCAGTAAGAAACACAAACACTTCAACACTTGTTGTTATTACTTGAAAAGAACTTTAAACCTAAAATGAATGGCTGTTTATAAAAATGCTCTTAGGCAGGAACTGAGTTAGGTGACATCACACATACCCAAAGCACGCAAAGGGCAAAGGGCAAGAACACCTATACCCAGTGTGAAACTGCTGTGCTGGTGTTGGTGTATAGTGTTGGTGTGTGAGCTGAGCCCCATGTTCCTCGTGCTGCTGGCACTAAGCATCCAACATATCCTTTAGAAAGAGGCCGAGGAGCAGTTCATTCTCTGAGGTCCTGGCCAACAATGCCTTTCTCAGTCAGACAGGGTCTGCTTTGTGCCAACTATCACTGAAATAGAGCTGCTGCCACATTTGCTTACATAGCTGATGCATTACCAGTATCTAAGTCCTTGTCTGCACAGCACTCTGCAAGATACTCCATGTAAATGTGTATATAAAACCACATCACGCTCTCATCTAAGTTTATAAAATGCTTTCATGCAGTTTCACAGATTCAGCCCAGAGTTGAACTGGGCAAAAGAATGGAGTCATTTACAGGAAGTTTTCAATGCTCTGTGCTGTTGCTTCTTAGCCTTACTTTTTCAAACAGTAGAACTGCCCGTCTGCTTTATCCTCTCTGTGTGGATGCATTAATTAAATTCCACTGTGGGGTGTTTCATTCACAGAAGTGAAGACTAAAACATGTTTTCACTCACAGAAATGATGCAGATCAAACTCCACGAGCTCACCCCATCTTTGCTCCTTGGGTCCTGAAAGCTGAAACTGCTCTGCCTCTTCTAGCCCAGAGCTACCAAGCCTTGAATTTAAAGATCTGTATTTATGAATGAGATTTTAGTTCACTCAGTCTTTGGCCTTTGAGACTGATAAAACATTTTAACTTTACCTGGCAGAATGGTTGGTATGTTTATTTTTAGTATGATTTGTTGCAGCAGAAGTTGTATTATCATGACCAAATTCATTTCAGAAGTCACTGGATTTGCTAGTGTATAATGTGTATCTCATAGAATTACAGAATCATAGACTGGCCTGGGTTGAAAAGGACCATAATGATCATCTAATTTCAGTCACCCCTGCTATGTGCAGGGTTGTCAGCCACCAGACCAGGCTGCACTGAGCCACAGTGGCCTTGAATGCCTCCAGGGATGGGGCATCCACAACCTCTTTGGGCAACCTGTCTATGCTCTTGGCTTTCCCAGGGCTGACATCTGCTGGTCCTATGACTGGGAGTGGCAAAGACACTACATGCCACCTTTTATCCTTGCTCCAGTGAGGCATGCATAGAATGAACTCTCTTACATTCATTCATCAGAATAAGTCTCTAAATTCTGTATGATTTTGGCTTCACAGTTCACAGTTCAACTCTATACTTTTCGATTCAGGTTGAGGAACAAGTATTTCTTCTCAAAAAATAAATATTTTAGGATGAAAATGCATGTTGAAGAAAGGTAAATAGAAAAAGATATTGCCTGGAAAATGCAAAGTTAATAGGTATTGAATCTGAGATGCACTTGATACTCAGTTCACATATCAGTTTCCTTGATATTTAAGTGAGACAACAACAGATTTGCCCTTCTTACTGCAGCTTAGGGTACAATAAGATACAATAATAACATACTTAGAGTACAACACATAGAACTCGATGCATGCCAATTAATTGAATTCACGTGTAAATTGTTTGGGTTTGCTTAGTTTTAGCTTTTGGCAAATGTAATTTCAACCTGTCAGAAATAAAGTAACGAGAACTTCAGCAATGGAGTACTTTCATGTGCATGAACAAATAAGGAGTATTCTCAAAACTTTAACAAACACAAAAGTAATTATTTTATTTGGTTGAGGAGAGGAGCATGGGGTCTTACCAAGTCATACAATATAACAAATGAATTCATATGCAGAAAACAGTGAAAAAGAAAGCATGTGTAATGTAGATAACCTAAGGGGGGTGGGGGGGATATAATTGTTTTATAGGGAAGCAAAAAAAGTTTAGAAAAATATATAATACTCAGTAATCAATCACTGAAGAAATGTCCCTGAATGCTTTGAATACATTCTTAAAAAGAGACTTTCTCTTGCTATTGCCTTCTGGAGTAATGATAAATAAAGACTTTCTGTTAGTGTTAAATGGAAGGTTACCTACTGAAACCAAATACTTTGTACAAGCTGATGTTCAGCAGCTGTGTTTGCCTTTTAAGTTAAAATAAAGACAAACTTGGCTTTGAGAGCAAGTTTCTGGAACGCAGCTTTCTATCCATTATCTGCCCAAGCCTGTCATAGCGCACTAGGGCAGAAGGTGTTTTCCTTTGGAATAGGAGCGCATCGTCTCTGCTGGGCTAGGGACAACGTTTGGCCACAATACTTTGAGAATTACCTATAATTTAACAAGGAGCAGGCCCACATGACCTTGCAACCAACCTTAATAGAAAATGCATATGTTTGAGTCCTGTGACATAGGAAGGACTGACAGTCAAGATTGAATCTACCCACTTCTATTAACTCCAATGGATGAGTACAGTATCAGTATGAGCACCAGCAGCATATTCAAGATGCTACTTTGTCACTGGTCTTGGTGCTGTAAATCATTTTTGGGATTGGGAATTGCTGTGTGTGGGATGTGCACATTTCCATGGGATATATAGGACAAAAAGAAAAATCTGTTCTTACAGCTGTGTTTTCCATTTAAAAGACAAGGGACATCCCTCTCCATGGAGGAGATTTGGGTAGCAGCAATACCATCTAACTTTAAGGAGGCAATTTCAAGAGATTTTGAAACTCATTTCATGAAAAGACACTGTAAATTATCAAATAAGATCATTTATCATTACAATATTATAATATAACTGCATCACCATATAACCAACACGCTCCCACTTCCCTCACAAGCAGCGTGATGCTCTGGTTCTCACTGATGCATGGCCAGGCCAAAAAACATCCCATAGAAAGCAGTGCTAGGGGAAAAATCTTTTTTATATTTGCTGCAGCTTTCTGAAGCTGTGCAGAGTCATGTCTGTGGCATCTTGGAGCACTAGAGAAAGTGCCAGAGTCTTGGACCAGGTAATGGGCATTCCTTTCTCTTTTTCAGTGTTGAATAATTCAATTCCCCAAGACAAATTCTCCCGAGGGCAGCTCTCTTCCCTTCCAGCCTCCCTGCAAAAGCAGCTGGGGGCTGCCTCTGTCCCTCAGCGGGACCCAAAGCCTCTCAGGGATCCCAGCCCCTCACTGGGCTGAGCCTTTGACATGCTCATGTTATTCATTACAAAACCTTTTCAGAGTCCTTGTCTTTGCTGCTCACAATCCGACAGCACTGCTCTGGCTCTAGGCCTTCACTCCTCCCAAACCTGAATTCTAACCCTAAAAATAACTGTAATCTGAGGATTATCCCACGACTGTGCCGGCAGCTGTTGGTTATGATATTGACTGTGGCATTTCCAGATATCTGGTGTTCAATTACCCGAAGGAATAACAAGCAGCACCAGCTTAATCTTGACGCCTAAGCAATTCTTGAAAGCAAAATGAACTTTCACCATTTTTGTCTGCAATGACACCAATGCCAAATCCAGAGGAGCAAATTAAATACCATTTTTAGAGTAGTAATTATAGGTATCAGAGCAAGGCCTGCAGACAGTTTCCTTTGGAAAATGGTGCAGTTGAATGGACAAATCTTTAAACTGAAGAACTAGTTCCTATTCTGGGGAATAGACTACAGTACTTTACTCAGCTGCCAGGAGATGGTCTCCTAGGTCAGGATGTATGGGTTTGCTTAAGAGTGGGAACCGGTAAATTGGAGCCACTGAAAGAGGTGAAACTTCAATTAGTGGTTTCCAGAATCCTAGGTGGTTTTTTCTCCAAGGCCATTCATTCTGGTGAGAGCTGCAGAAGAGAAGGACATACACATACATGACAAAGAGGCTTCAGTAAAAGCACAGTATCAATGAGTAAGCTGGAAGCTTAGAAAGCGAACATTTAACAGCTTTAAATGTTGGTGTCAGGATTTCATAATAGAACTCTGTAAGTTTATAAAAGTTAAAGAAACTCTGGACTCTCCAATTACACTTCTAGAGATTCCCCTCCCAGAACATAGAAGCAGTAGGTGATTTGAAGGAATGCATAGAGGGAATGGTTTTAGCACTGGCAGAATGATAGATTGTAGATGAATTTCCACCCTGAAAATGGCTGTAAAGCTGTTTAAATTCTCAAGAAATCCCAAGGTAAGAAAGGGAAAGAAAATACTGATTTGAACAAGTTACACTTAGAAAATGTATATCAGACTACAGTCAGGGGGTGAAACAAGTGCTGTGCAGCCTTTCTCTGCCATTGAAGATTTCCTTCTGTGGATGCTACAAAGCTGTGGCAGAACCTGGTCAATACAATGTCCAAAGTAGACTTATTTTTTTTTCACTTTTTTTTTCTGGCTATCTTCTGCCCTCTAGCAGCAGTACAAAGGAACCACATACTGTTTTTCACTTGTCCAATAGAAAAAACAGGACTTCGTCTCTTCTGAACTACACACCTTCCTGGCTCCCGTAACTCCAGAAATGGCTCCTACTTCCATTTCCCTAGGGTGATGGAAGAGAAAATGCAAGCTGGAATTGCCAACAGTGAGTGCTCCTGTTATCTCACTTCTCAGAAACTCAGAGGGACTTGCAGCATAACTGTAGCACAGAGTCTTCAGCGCTATCAAACTTTAATAACAAAACAAAACAACCCTGCGAGGCAAGAAAGGATCAAGACAAGATACTGCTATCCATGCTATGGAGCTCAGTATATATTCTTCCTATAACTATGTGGATGATTTATAACAAGAATTGCTGCCATTTCTGAGATGAGATTGGGTTTCTATGCCAGCTACTCAGTTGTTTCTACTCCATGCAAATACAGTCTTCTGTCAGACTCCTGAAAGAGTAACATAAATTAAAAAGCAGGAAATCAAATTTTCTTCCTGAATCCTATACAACCACAACTGCATAAAAAGGGGGTTAGCATTTCTGTATGTTTATATACATATATATATATATATCAGTTTAATAGGTACTTCCAGACTGGATCATCTGTAAATGTTAGTTTTAAATGCCAATTTAGCAAGCTAAATTATAAGTAATCTCCCTCTCTATGCATGATGAACACCCGCTGTTCTGTTCAGACAGTTTGAAAGTGGGAAGAGAAACCCTTTCTCTGCCAACCTCACTCATTTTGAGAATTTATCTTTCATGTTGTGCGGGCCTGTAGATCTGAAGGAGAACTCTGGCTCTAGTAATGATGCTGAATAAGACTGTCATCCAGTATTTCAGATCCAGTTTTAGAAACTAAGCAGCTAATGCTAATTGGATTTGCTGCTAGCCCACTGGCACACTGGGTGCTTGTGACACTGGCCCATCTAATGAGCCCATGGCACTATGAAGTTCAAGAAATTACATGGAGCTTAAAGCTGGCAGCTGTCCTGTCTCCCCTTTCTATCTAGAGGTTGATTATTCCTCTCAGAAGGCACAAGACATGCAGTTTTCATTTGTTATACCTGAGACCTGGACCTCTAAGAGCGTAATCCTGCTCAGCAATATGCAGCCGATTGCTTTCTGCATGCAGTACATCTTCTAAGAGGTGCTTACGGATATTCCCTTTCCTTCTGTCTTTGAACAATGAGAAGAGCCAGCCTTCAAAACCTCAAACCAGCCTTTTATTCTCCTCTGGAGTTACATTTTGGAATAAGAAAAATTAGTGAAATCTCATTGAATGGAACAGATGACAACAGGATGTAAATTGGTCACGTCTTAACAGACATTAAGTCTCCCTGATTATATAAACAGATTGGTTATCTACTGATGCTTTTAATGGGGAATTTAAAAGACAAATTACTATTTGCGTTTGAGAAAACGCATTACAGACTTTTAAATACACCTTGATAATGGCATTCTGATTTTGATGTAATTTGTTACCCTGGATTGGAGAGATGACAGAAAAAATCCTTCAATAGGAATTTTGTGCCTACAGCCTTAATCCAGTTTGCAAATCCAATCAAACCTACTATGCCCACAGCACTTAAAATAATAGATGATAGTGAAGGGAAGTTTGAGGACAGGCCGTAGGTTGAAAATTATCCATTCAAACACTTCTGCAAGTTGACAGAAAACAGGACAGGTCTGCAAAGAATTTGTAAGCAGAACAATTCAGTAAAAAGTTCACCAGACAAGGTACTTGCAGTGAATCCTTTGGCTACAGTTATTTGCAAGGGATCCATTTAGATTCACCATGTAGGCTAAATTTCTCAGCCCTTCAGCCAGTTATCTCAGTCCTAAATCCCCCAGATGGCAGTCTGAACTCATCCTTAGAGATGCCAAATTTACTTTGCTGACATTCAGGTTTTTTGCTCATTAAGGATCATGATGAGCAGGCTTCCTTTCTTCTGTTTTTATATATCCCCTGATCCCAGTATTTCTCAAAGATCCATGACATCGAAGTCTCGCTGTAATGAATAAAGACATTGAAAAGATGAACTTCAAATAGAGGAAAGGAATATTTTTGCTTGTTTGACAGCATATTAACAAAGTTGTAATGATACAGCACCTACAGCTACGTCAGCTGCATTCTTGACAACACCAAGAGCAAAAGAGAGATCTGTAAGTTAATCACCACTCTAGAGAGCTCTAACTTATGTATGGAAAACACACATAGGTAATACTCTACTGATAAAAGCAATTATTATTTTTTAAATATAGTTCAGAGATATGAATAATGTAGTAAACCTTATGGGTCTCCATTGGTGACTAAGCCTATGAGCTTTAACCATCTTGTTTTAAAGGGGCGTAGATAAGACTCAGAGTCATATCTGCAGGTTGTCTGAAGATATGTTTGTGAACTAAGATATTGTAACACCTATTACTGACTTTTAAGAGCAGGGATATAAGGAACAAATGATGCACTGATGACCTCTGCAAGTAAAGCTGCATTGCTGAAAAGTAATTGCCTTCCTTCTGTCTGCTTTTGTTTTAAGTATTCTGAACACCAGAAAATATATTAAGCCTGTTCAGAATCACTCACAGGGTTCATTCCAACAGTCTTTGGCCTGTCAGTTTACTAGGTTGAATACTCAGTACTTGTATTCTCATTCATATTGGGCTGTCACAACTAGAACAAAAATAAGTGGGGTACGCACATGCTCCATGACTGGGGAGTATTACTGGTAGAATCACAGTCATAGCAGAGATGTTTCTTCTGTTTGTCAATATTTGTATGCTCTTTTTCTCGGACTCTTCTAGCCCGTGAGACAATTTACTGACATATTCATGAACAGTGAACATAGATGGGGATAAATGTGCTTGCAGTGAATTAATAACAAAACATGAACATGCTCAGGGAAAGCTGTGTATTTTTCACTGGGCTCTTCAATCTCTAGATGAACGATGCAAGATATTGACCCTATTAGCTGATAGTTCTTTTCCATGCAACACTAAACTCTGGACTCTGAGATTGAGAAATTCAAGTATTACAAAAGGATAAAATCTGGCCATTCTTAGTACAGAATGTCCTTGTTGGAAGAAAATTCTTTACCATCTATGGTGAGTCTCCAGTCCCTGATGTGATACAAGCCATAGAGGCTCAAGGAGGCAGCAGAGATAACAGTTCCCCAGGAGAACAGAGACTGAACTTTTTTATTCCCTTAGTCCCTCAGTTTTCTTCCAATGTCTCCTATTACAGGTGGCTGTGAGCCCAGTTTAGCAGGAGCCAGTGAGAGGGTGAGATGAAAAGTTCTGTGGCATCGCTTTTTTCCTTGTTTTTGTTTCCCCCCCCCCTTCATTCCTGCTTCTCTTCAGCTGAATCTTGTCTTCATCAGAACTAATTTAGTTAATTCCCTGTTCTGAAATTAGCCAGTCATGGCTGGAGAACAGTCACGTAGCAACATCTACCCTTTGCAGGCAGAGACGACAGACAGGCAGGGATGGCAGCCTAGGAAAGGTGAGGAACATAAGGAGCAAAGCAGATTGCCACCCCACAGGGCTTTGCAGCTGTGCATCACACTGCTACAAACTGGCAGATGTATCAGAAAGGCAGGGTTTGCTTTCATCTCTACAACTGGCTTTTGGAATAAAACATACCATTTCAGCGCAGGACATGTCCTTATCTCAGGACTGCTTTCATAAAATACAAAGGAAATTGTGGGATGAGAACTTCAGGGCTTTTCACCACCTCCTTGTGGGTAGTTTTGTGTGGGAATGTACTTTGGCTCTCTGTGGAAATGTTTAAACCACATCTTTATGCAAAAAAAAAAATCAAGAAACACAAAAGTTAAGAGTCAACATGGGCAGCAACCATCACAGTCAATGATGCCAGAAGATCCACATGATCTTAGAAATCCCGTTACTTCAAATGAAAAATCTGAAATATATATTCAAAATTCAGATTGGTCTACGATTGTTTTATCTTTTTAACAGAAGGTCAGGATGGCTGTATGGGAAATTGGTAATCACAGTCTGAACCTCTGATTAATCAGCTGAGGCAAGTGTTGGGTCAGCTGTGAGAGCACAGGTGAGAGTAATTCAGCTGTGCTCCTGGAAGGGGTGGAGCTTGACTCCATCTCCTCTAGACCTCATTTAAGGACTGACCACCACTAAGGCAGCATCTCTTGGAGATTGTTCCCTAGTGGAGATTGCCTCAGTGGTTCCCTGCAGACCGAAGGCTTCCATTGGGTGAGTTTTTCTTGTAAACAGCCTTTTGGGTATTTTCAATTACCATCTTTTCATTATTTGTCACCATACAATGGCAAATGTGTTTCTCCATAAAGATTTGTGAATAAAATCTCTAGTACAGTCAGAAGCACAATTGTCTCTGTGGCTTCTACACAACCCTAAATTGTAAAGGATGAATTTGGGGCAGGAGACAAACAGGATTTTATTAAGTCTTGCAGGCTCTTGTAGAGAAATCTCAGCTGGAGATTACAGTGTCCTGCCTATGTATGCAGAGTAGAAGACTTAACCAAGCCCAGAACAGCTGACAAGACATGCTGCCCAGCCCTCTCATCTTTCCCCCTCTCCTGCTTGTGCTGTGAGTCAGAACATCTGGTCTGGTGACTTAAATGGAAGTCACTGCTTTGGTATGTTGTTTTCCTTTCACAAACGCAGGCCTCGATTGCACTGTACTGTATGCAAGAAATTGAACTTATAGGAAGAGAGAAATATCAGCAGCATATGTAGCACTACTCCAAGGCATCTTTCTATCACCTGCTAGTCAAAAGCAGCATTTAATAAATTCAGTACTCTTCCTGTGACAGCACTATCAAAGCTTCATGCTCTTAGCTCTGTCCCAGCTCTGCCTCGAGGGGGCTCTGAACAGAGAACTCAGGGCCCAATTGACTGAACAGACAGAAAGGCCAAGTACAGACATCCCAAGTCAGACCGTTTTTTGATGCAGAACATTATCTGGGCTGTATTTTTAGATGTCATATATCAAATAGACACCTAAATTTATGCAAAGATTTAATCATGCAATTAGATGCTCGGGGTGACAATGTACAAGTTATATGAAGCTTTGAGAACTGCAGGTGTTTGGAGGATGCAGGAGAGGCACCATTAGGTACATAAGGATGCACTCAGCTTTGATTAAGCAGCAGGGAAAGATCTGGCACAAGCATAAATGTTTGACTGTCCACGTTCTCTTTGTTTTCCCTGCATTTTATTGAATGCTGATTAATTCTTGCTCCCTCTCCATGAGAGCTAACTGTGGTACTGGAAGCCTTATATGCATGTACTTGAGAAGGTATCGTGTATCAAATTGACATGACAATACACATGCATCTATTAAATAAATTGTCGGTTTCAATTTCACCTATTATCAAAAACCAAATTCAAGACTGTTCATATGATAATATAATCACATTTATTTATGCTAACCAGCCTGATTGAATGACAAGTGGAGATCATCACAGATGATGAAGAAAGCAGAGTTTTACTCACAGCACCCCATGGATCTCTGGACTGACACTAAGAAATCACTTAATCTTTCATTACCTTCAATTCCCCATGTGAAAAAAAAAACAAAACTGGTAGTCCTAACTGTGCCTTTTTTTTGTTGTAAAATGCATTAATGTATCCAAATGACAGGAAATATATTATTGCTACTGGAAATGGATTGATAATTTTGGATGCTGATTGAGCATTTATCTGAATGGCTATTCACTTGACATTACTAATGACCTTGCATATGTTACACCTCAAATATCATTGAATGTCCTTTCCCCGTTGACCTGAGATGTTTAATTAGTGTTTTCAAAGTCATTAGCCATTCCTCTGTCCCCGTTGCTTTCAACCTTTCCCACACTGTGACCTTATTTGCCAAGAGCTCCTTTCCTATTGGCACACAGCATGTAATTTTATGCCTGCTCTGGAGAAAAGCAGGATTCAGACATTGTCTTTAATAGGCAACAAGATTATCCAGCTGCTTGAATTCAAGTCTAACCTGCACATTCCCTGAGGAGCCACCAATTTTAACCATAGAATCAAGACCTGCATGCTGCTGCTAAGGGAAAAAACAGTTATTAGGGGCTGATTGATTACTGCAACATAATAAAACTGAAGACACCAGAACTTGCCAGGACAAGTTAAGTAGGGTTAAGTTAAGCACCTCAAACTTCCTATACTTTATACTTTCACAAGGGCTTGTCTACTTGCACCAGCGCTTCTGCTCCTGTCTATCTGACTGATAAAGCAGGTACTGCTTAGAAATAAACGCCAAGGGCGGCTGATGAGGGGCAGCTTCTCACTGGTGTGGATAAAGACACCATGGGGTCCCATTTTCCTTCTCCTTACCCTACAGGAACACCGCAGAGAGGCTGTGGGGCAGCTGTCAGAGCTGCACTCATGTCACGTAATCACCCTCATCGCTGCTGCTACGAGGATTGCCTCGGTATCCAGAGATGGAACAGAAAGCGGTGGGCGTCACATCCAACCAAGAGCCATGGTGTAAGAGTTCATGATGTGAGATCGACTCAGCGATTCAACGGGTTTGTGGAGGGGGGGAAGGGGTTGCTCGGCTCCGCGCATGCGGCCCCAGCTGTGAGGGAAGGCGGCCACTGCTTCCGGGTCGGTCGGCTCGGCGGCACCATGTCGTGCACCCTGGTTCCCTTCGGCCGCTTTCAGGATCTGGAGGCAGCCCGTGATTTCCTGTGCCCGCACCGCCGACAGGGCAGCGCCGCGGCCGGCAGGGACAGCAGGGAGAGCGGTGAGTCCGGGCCGCTGCTGGAGGGGGAGCTGGGGACCGGCCCCACGAGCGGGGCTCGGTGTGGGGGCAGCCCGGCTCGGCTGGGGATACCGCCCGCTGTGGACGGTGCCACGTTTGCGAGCTCTGTTGTCCCACTGCTGGGTGATCCTGGTGCCTGTCCGATCTCTCATCCTCGTCCCGTGGGTGTGAGCGAAGCTCCTCAGACTTCTTAGTGTAAGTTTGTGGTGTCCTACTTAAGGGAGTGTAGCTCTCAGAGGATGGTCTCTTAAAGTGAAGCAAAACGGGCTGTAAGTCTGCTAAGGAGTTAGTTTGGGGGCTCCAGTGAGAGCAGGAAAAGCCACGAAGGAAATAGCTGGGAGCTGGAGGCCAGGTTTGTGTAGTTTGGGGCAGGCAGAATCATAGAGCCCACCCAGCTCCATCCCCAGCCATAGGCAGGGCTGCCCCCCTATGTCACTTGATAATACATGGAAGACTAATGGGTGTAAAGGAACTTCTGGATGCTTCTGTTGGTGTGGATTTGTCAAATGGCAGCTGTAAAGACGGGAGGCATTTCATTTGTTGTGGAAGCACAGAAAAATGATAGCAGCATTGAGATTGCGTGTTCTAGAATGTGCTGTTCATCTTCTTTAATGAGCTGGCTCTATTTGGGTGATTTTTCTATTTGCTTATTTAGTCATCAATGCTGAATATCAGAACTGAGTGTTTAAGTACCATTCATTTAGACTTATTCACATGTGTTGGGTTGGTGGTGGACAGCTGTTGGCTCAAAGTGAGTTAAAGTCCTCGAAGCGACTTTAATTAAAGCACACAATCAGGCCATGTTGGTGCACGACGTCTCAGTGCATTTGTTTTTGAGCAGGTCGAGCACTGTTGTAATTTGGAGAGGTGTCTCCTGTTAGAAATGAGCAAGTTGGGTAGGTATGTTAAGTTAGGAGAAAGATTTGGCTGTGTGGAATGGGAGGTTCCTTCCCCTTTCCATTTCTTTCAGGAATCATAGTCGTTGTTTCTTGCTGCCTGCTTTCCTGCCACCCTGCAGTCTAAGCACCTGAGTCATTGAGCTGTGAGGATGTTTGGAGATGTATTACGCTGGGTGAGATGGTGTAGCTAATGTCGTCACTGCCCATCTTGAGGTCTTGCATTCTGAATTGCTGTTTTTGACTCTCTCCCTTTATTCTTTACACCTACGTATTAATCCAGTCATTTTTCTTACTCAGCAGCTGACTTGTGTGGCAGATCAGGAAATTTCTAAGGTTTTCACTAATGTGTTTATCTCCCTTTACACGAATGACATTCATACCCCCAAGTCATTTCTCCTTGGGAGCCCTCAGGCAGCAGTGCTTGCATGTGGTACTAAGCAGGTGACTTCAGAGTGGTTCGTGGCCCAGCCTACATTATCAAAACACTGCTGCTTACTTTATGGTGGGGCTGGGGGTGAGGGAGAGACTGAGGAGGATGTTTTGACCTTGAGATATGTTGTCTAGATCTAAGAAGTATCACTTATCTGCCCCTTTTTGCAATAGGATTCATAGCTTAACCTTGATAGAGGGACTCCTATCCAAAACCCTGCAATGTTAAATTGACAGCATCCTGAAAAGCATTCTTCAGCCCCATTCCTTGAAACCACGTATTTGGAATTGTGCTTAACACACTTGGCTTTATCTAGACCGACTAATTTGATTCAGAAATTCAGAAAGCCGGGCTTTTTATTTCAGAGCTTCAAACGAGGTTTAACACAAAATGCATTACAAAATGGATTTCTAAATGGCATTTGGCTATGGGATTCTTAAGTGCATCTGTATGCCTCTCATTCAGTTGGGTATTTTCCTGTTGAAGATACTTTTTAGTATTGCCTCTTTAATTAGATCCTCACTCTCCAGGCTGTGTTATATACATTTACAGTTCCTTTCTTGTCACTTCTGTAAATTATCAAAATGATTTTGCCTTTATTGTGTTTCATATGTAACAGTACATTGTGAAATGTGGGGCAGATGAAATGGTGTGCTCTCAATTCACGTGGTGTAGTGGTGTCGGAGTACTTTGTCCAATTATCCTTCACACCTGTTGGTGTTTTTGTTTGTTTTGTTCTGGTTGTTTTTCTGTTTCTAGTGCTGTAACATCTTTAGCGGGTCGCCTTCCTTCTTGCTGTGACTGATAACTGGAGCTCTGGCTTCCACTTGAAAAAGGAAGCTCTATGTTTTGTATGTCATCATTTCCATTTGTTTCCTGTGCTGTGTTGTTTCACAGTGTTTCCTTCCTGCCGTGCTACCTCCAACTTTGTTTCTGGATAATCTATGACTGTAAACCATGGAGATTTGCAGCATTATTTTTTTTAAAAAAAAGCTATGTAGTGCAGGATCATTTCTAGTTTGATTGTTTTTCTTGGATTAAAACACTAGAGCACTTCATTCTCCCTCAGATGGTCACAAGAAATACATGAACTGTGTTTTTTTTTTTGTATTAGTGAGCTAGTTTGAGTGCCATCTTTTTTCTTTTTCACTTCTTTTAAGATAAGAATAGTACAGATCTGCAAAAGGGGCTTCCAGTAATGCTGTCAAGGCAGCCCAGCGTGTCTGGCAGTCCCCAGTACAGGGGCAGCTTTGGGAATAAATGTCCCATTATTACTGAATAGCAGAAAGTTGTATCCTTAAATTCCTTGGCCTGAAGAGAAATGAAGCTGGTATTTCTTCCCATATGAAATCCAGGCATGGAACAAATTGCTGCATGACTTTTATATGCAAATAGGACATATCCATGTATGTAGGGCTGTTCTGATCACTGTATCTTTAGGGTCTGGTTTTCAACATGTGTTCTTCTTCTTCTGCAGGATATTTTGTGACACATTCACACTAATGAATAATGCTGTGCTGTGGTTGAAGTATTACAGGTGTGCCCCCCTGCTGGTTCTCTCTCCATTATTTCTGGATAAATTACTCGTTTAATACCCTGCTTCATTCACCATTTCAGCTGCTTTGCACAGGAGAAGTTCTTGATATGGATAAGGGTACCATTTTTCCAGAATTAATGCCTGGAAGGATGGAAAGAATACATACAGGGACTTGAGAAATGCATATCATTAAAGTGCATGGGGCAGTCTGTATAATACTGGGTGGATACAAAGGAGTAAGTTTGTAATGGCTGTAAGCTGGAGGACATATGGACCCTTTCAGAGCAGGTCACAGCTGTGAGAGATCTTTGCAGCATCACCAGTGGAACGACATCTCACCATTACCTCACATTTTCCAGTCTGTCTGGATTCATCTGAGAGATGACAACACTTACACTGTGACCATGCAATAAAGGCACGAGATAATAAATGCAAATAGAATTTGGTTAGCTACCTTAAACTAAATATTGAGTTGGTTTCTGCTTTCTTCTTGCAGTTCGTATTCAAAATGCCGTAATTCTTTGTCTGTTTGTACACTGGAAAGTCATAAAGCCTAGTCTTGTATTTGAGCTTGACTGTTGTTACATAGGTAGACCTCTTGAGATAACTGCGCAGCCAGCTCTGCGTTGGCGATGATGCAGTAAGCTGACTCACCCGTTTCATAAGGTGGTGGAGAGGTTTCGATGTTAACAAAGGGTACTCATACACTGGATATTTGGTCACACACAGTCTTGTGAAACACCTCAACAGCGTTGGTGGAATGCTGCTTTCTTAAGCTAAAATATTTTTAGAGTTTTTTTTTTTTCATTAGTGGTACAAAAGCTTAAAAAATCTGCGTGAATAGAGTATAGATTTGTTTTGTTTTCTGGTTTGATTTTGTTGTTAAAGTAGCCAGAGTTTTTAGAGAAATAGGGTGTTCTTGGTATAAACATTCTTGTTCAAGCTGTTTGGTCATCCAGAATGGCCGAACCTTGCTTGATTAAAGCTACATTTAAACTAGGTTGAGATGAGATACTTAAACTTGTTAAGGTTCATGCAGCCATGACATCAGTTAATGAAACTCCTGGAACTCCTCCTCAGGAAATGCTTGAAGCCTAATGAAACCTGAAGCAGTAACACCAATACGGATCTCTATCCTTGTTTTTTTTAAGCTATCACAGTGATGCCTGTAGTCTTACTGAGTCTTTCAGCCTACATGCAGCTAACCTTTGGGTATGATCTTCAGTTCCCATCAAATTCAGAATTTTTAGATGAAAGAACTTTAAGTGTCGTTGTATAAGACCAATGCATCATCCCTTGTAAGATAGCTGAGAAGTAGGCTTCTCTCTACAAATTGCAGTTTTCTCAGCTTGTTTGAGCTATTTTGTAAGCCTGTGGTTTCCCTGAAGTTTCTGAATGATGTAACTGAATCTGATTAGTGTCTTGTTAACTTTCCCCTTCACTGTTTTGCCAACAGGTGAATAGGCAGTGCCTGTGTGCTCCTTTTCCCTGTGGAGGCTGTAGCTTCAGCTCTGCTGTGGCTTCTTTGGGAGCAGTGGTAATGGTAGCCCAGTCTGCATTGTCCTGGCCTTGGAGACTCTGTATTCAAAAGTGAATTTCTTTGCACGCAATCGTTTCCTGTCAAAATGGACTTACCTTGCTACCAGCTTGTCCTGCAGTTGACTGAAAAGCAAACCAATAACACCAATATGGAAAGGAAGATATTTTTCATACCTAAAAAGAAGCACAAAGTTGTTCACATGTGGTTCTTATGATGTTACAGAGCTTTTGACCTTCATCAGTATGATGCTCAAGGGCACAAACATGAATCCTTGAAGTGCTGAGTGAGCATCCTGTCTCCTTACTTTCTCTGTAGCTGCCTGCTAGTATGTACAAGATCGTACTTCTGTTGGCTTTGAAATGGTAACAATTTAAAATCAAGCTAAAGCTTAAATTTGGCAGAAAGGTCTTAGGTCTTCTTAGCTACTGTTGTTTCAGCTTCCTGACACAAACTAGAAGTTTATCTTGGCTCCCTTGAAAGGGCTGTGGAGAAACTGAGAGAAGGCTAAAGTGCTTGAGTCATCTGTTTGGTGAAGTGTAGAGGCCCTGCTGAAGGTTGCGTTGCACCAGGCACTGTAAGCTGTTAGGGCCCAGAGCTCTGCACGCAGTCTGTCAGGTGTTGCTGCACCTGTTTCTAATCTGTACTTTGGTTACATCTTGATTTCGTTGGGGTTTTCTTTTTACTTTTCATAAAGTGGAGATAAATAGGAAGAAATCCAGCTCTACCTCTTCACGGTTATTTTTTTTTTTTTTTTTTTTTATCCTGTATAGCTTGTTTAATATCTGCTACTAATAAAGTTAGAGTGCATTGGTGAAGAAAGGAAAACGACTGCCAGCAATCCGTTTTGTGTTTTTTCTTGCTTCTGTCATATTCATGTGACTATTTTGGTTTTCTTTGTCTGTTTAAAGCAGGTAAACCAACAAACTGGGAAGATGGTGGCTGGGGAGCCTGGGATGAAGCAGAATTACCAGAACCTGTAAGTTAATATGCATGAATCACAGAATCACAGAATTATCAAGGTTGGAAAAGACCTAGAAGATCATCTAGTCCAACCATTACCAATACTACCCAGAATCATATTACTAATAATAATACTACTACATAATACTACTATGAATCATATTCATCAACACAACATCCAAACGTTTCTTGAACGCTCCCATGGTCTACTACATGAGTTGTAGGTCTCTGCGTTTCAGTCTCATTTTTTTTCTTGCAGTTTCTGAACAATTACTGTGGAGGCCCAAATTCAGGCATCTTGTCTCAGAATCCAGTTGACTCTTAGAAGAACTGTTCCATAGTTGCACATAAAAATACCGTGCTGGGAATAAACACTGAACTAAAACATTCTTCTGCAATTTGCAAGAGAGCTTCCTTAAGTATGTAACTGATGTAGTAGAGGAGTGCACTGTGAAGTGTAGTAATTCCAGTACTGAAATGCATTATTCCTGATTTTAATTCACTTAGAAGAGAGTATGGGAGAATCTTTGGGTAAGACTGGGCTGGGTCTATCAGAATTTCATGCTGTAGAATGAGGAAGACTGGAATGATGCGAGTATTGCCTTGCTATCCACGTCACAGTACTGTGTGCATCTTAGTTCTCAACTGATTATTTTCTTAAGAGGACTGATTCGATCTTCTAGAATCTATCTAAAAACTTGAGTGTACCTACCTGATAATGGATGTCTTTCATTGCAGTCTGTTTTTGCATTGCTTTGAATGAGTCTCATCTCTCATTCTTCTCTTGCTGGTTGTCATTCCAATATATAACTAATGTTGGGAACTGCCATTACCAGAAATCTAAAAACAACAATGTAAGCTGATGTAATTACATGCTGTGTCCTCTGTGTCAGCTTTAATGGTTTGCAGCTGCCTGTGTGGTTAGGAAATGACAGTCCAAAATATTCGTGGGGGGATGAGGAATGCTGGAAATGCATCAGATTTGGATAAAAGTGGAAGAGTATAATGGTTTAAGAAAAAAAGATGCTTAGACTTTCATTTCACTTGGAACAAGTGCCTGAAATTAGCTTTTGAGGGGGAAAAAAAGGGAGAGTAGTTAGCTTTATTTAGATACGGTGGCAAGGAAGATCATATTTCTATACCTTGCTCTTAGTAGCTGAATGGTGGCTTTTGGGGGCCTGGGCATGACAGTGAATTTATAGTCATCAACCAGTCTTAAGTGTAGACTTTGAAATCCTGAAGTACTGATGTAAATACCTTTCTGCTGGTCACATAGTGCTCCCTTTATGTTGTGATGTATGGATGGTGTTAAAGAGGAGATGAAATTAAGCAAGCACAATGAGGGCAGCACTGTTGCTCTTTACAGGGAGAAAAACATCCTTCTTCCAATGAATGTGTTTGAGAATAATGCATCTAGTCTGGGGTTGGTGTTGAGGCTGAGACTTGTAGCTGTCCGGGATGACTTGCATAAGATGTTAGGGAAGCTGTCTCTCTAGAAATCCTCTGCATCCGTATGAATCATCTGAAGAAAACTGCTTGCTAAATTCCATGTTAGAGCTAATAGGGTAGGTTGAAGAATCCAGACCTCACCTTGCTAAAAAAAACCCTCTTCTGTATTTATCTCAGTGTGCAGGAATTATGCCCAGAGAGTGGGGCAGAATCTTTAACTTTTTACTTGAATGGGAAAACAGATATTACAGCTGAGGTGAAAAGTTTAAATGAGCATGGCGTCTCCAAGGGATGAGTCACTCCCATGCTGATGTCAGGGAATAAAAGGAAGCATAAAAACTCTCAAATAGGGTGGATATTCAGCTCCCATTTCAATGAAGTGAATTTATCAGGCCACATTTTTTTTACAAGTGTCATAAGCTTTTGTAATTTGGTAGATTCATCACGTGAAACTGAATTGTAGTTGATCTTTTCCTAAAGCATTTCATAGAATCTTAGCATATCCTGAGTTTGAAAGGACCCACAGGAATCACTGATCCAACTTGTGGCTCCACACAGGACCACCCAAAATCCAAACCGTATGTTTGAAAGCACTGTCCACACCCCTTAAACTTTGGTAGCTCAGCACCACAACCACTGCCTTGAGCAGCCTGTAGCATGCCCAGCACTTCAGTGTCTAAAGTATGTTTCTACATATATACACACATGTATATTTTTGATGGACATTCAACATATTCTTTATGTGCATGTATGGGAACTGTTGAATCATGGCCTGAACCACTCCTGAGGCAAGCACTGGGTCAGCCCTGGGAGCACAGGTGAAGGCAATTCAGCTGTGTGATCAGAAGTGGTGGAGCCTGGCTGCACCTCTTCTAGACCCCATTTAAAGGCTGAGTGCTGCTGGAGAAGGATCTCTTTCTGGAGACTGCTTCCTCTGGAGTTTTCTACCCCGAGTCTAGAATGCAGGTGAGGTGGTTGTGTTTGGTATTGAGATTAAACCAAAGTGTTAATTTGAATCTTGCAGGTTGTGCATGTTTAAAAATCACTGCGTATGTTAAATAAAGCTTTACCTATAGGAAGAAGAAGAATCTGCTTCCAAGAACCAGAGGAATTACTGGCTTCAAGATTGCGTGTTGTCCTTGTCACCAACAAATGACCTGATGGTAATAGCTAATGAGCAGAAGGCAGTCTTTTTAGTGTGTAAGTATACATTCTGCTAAGTATGTAAGTATATACATTTAATAGTAGTCAGGACAAAGTCTATTTTTTTCCCCTATTTCTGGAGTTATCCTTAGTAATATATGAAAACTGAAGAGCCAGCTGCTTGCAATGGCCTGGTTGCTTTTGCCATTAACAGTTGCAGTTGGTGGTACATGAGCATATGTTGGTGATTCTTTCCCTTTACTCTGCCCTTGTAAGAACCCACATGGAGTATTGCATTCAGCTCTGGGACCTGTAAAATAAGAAGGATATGGAGCTGTTGGTGCAGGTCCAGAGGAGGGTCGTGAGAATGATCAGGGATCTGAAGTGCATCTCCTGTGTATAGAGGCTGAGAGAGCTGGGATTGTTGAGCCTGGAGAACAGAACACTCTGGGGATACCTTACAGTAGCCTTCCATTACCTCAAGGGGACCTGCAATAAAGATGTACAGAGACTCTTTATTGGGGAGCGTAGTGATAGGGCAAGGAGTAATGGCTTTAAAAGAAAGGAGTTAGAATAACATTTGCAGTATACCAACTTAATGCGATCTGCCTGATTACCTTTGTTGCTAGTTTTTCACAGAAGATAAGACAGTAGTGGTCCTCAGAAAGTTCCTGTTGCATCAATAGTGAGGAGATGTGACTTAGTTTACCTGCTGGAGGGTGCTGCTCAACTGCTCAGCAGTAACTATGTTGCACAGTGGCCGAAGTGTCCTTGTGTCTTAAACTTTAAGTTTCAAATGACACAGTGTAAGTTTTCTTAGTGGTCCATCTGCAACTGGAAGTTGAGTGATGAAACAATGTGTCAATTGTAGTAGCACCTTGAATAGGAAAGCATAGTGTTTTCTAGCACTGTGCTGATCAGCCTGTCAGACTTAGTGTAGGATTTCCATGTTCTCAGGGTTAACGTTAGAGTATTTTTATTTGTTAAAGCCTCAGCGATCATCCCTGAAGAAGACTGCATTTGTTTCGTACTCTTCTACTAAAGATTCTGTTTTATTAATGGAATCTTTTAAAACTTAATTTAGTTGGTAGTACTGTATGTAACTTTTTGAACAAAACTAGACATTTCAGAATGATTTTAATAGTACATTGTTCTATGCAAGTAGAATTCTGTGAGGTGTAAGACATTACGGTTTTATAGATGGTGTCTATTTTTAATCATAGCTAAATGGAAGCAGAGTGACAAGGGAAAAGAAGAAATGCAGTATGCTGTTGGCTGGAGTGGCTGTCTGAGTGTTGAAGAAGGGTAGGTGTTGGAATGCGGTTGTGGTCAAAACATTGTTTTTCTATTTAATAGTTAATAACTTGTAATGTAACTTTATTTTTGCTTTTGTCCAAGTGCATTTATGTTTTCATACATTTGTATGTTGAAAGCAGGAATTGAGTAATCTGGATGAGCTTTGCAAAGGTCACCATCCATGGATAATGAGTCTCAGGACATGCTCGTATAAAGTAGGACGAATGCTGTCTGTGCAAGTTAACGTATTTGCGTATAGATTAGAAATTCAGAACAAATCTGGGTTCTCAAGCTTTTTACGAGTACTAGAAGAATGCTTTTTGAAAATCTACTTTTAGAGCAGAGATGGAATTTTGGTAGGGAAAGCTGCAACTGGAAGAGTATGAAGCTGTTTGAAAATGAAAAGATTATTTCTGGAAATCTCAAGTAAATATGAAGATCTCTTTGGTTAAGAAGTCAGTCCAAATCACAAGTGGTGAGCAACATTCATGTGCTTTTCAAATGCACTGAATTTTATCTGTGACCTCTGAAGTAAATAGCCTTTTACCTGCTGTTGCCACTTTTAGAAATGGTTTTGGTGCTCTAAGTCATTTGGAGCAGTTAGAAAATTTGCATTGGAAATACATTTGGTATTTATACAAAATTTCTGCTAGATCTGTCTTCAAATAACCAGACTGACACTTTCTGGAATCTCCCATATGGAGTAGGATTTGGATTTCATTATCAAGTTTGCAGTCTTGAGTTGTCTGCATTTGAGCATGCCTGTTGGCTTCAGCCTTCTGTTATGCTGCAGGAGGTGCTGAATTAATCAGACGTTTTCCAATCTGTATGAGTAAGCCTTCTGCTGCAGTGAGTTTGAACTATTTTGTAGTGTGTCCCTTCAGGATTTTTTCCCCATTCTACTGCTGAAATTACCATGTCATCTTCTATTCCAAACAAACTCCTCAGCAAATGAATAAACCCCTCTGTTTCAGGACTTAGTACTGTTCTTTGAGCTCTGCAGTGGAATGGGTGGCTTTCTTTAGACAGACACAGCTAAATTTGTTACAACTTGATTTAAGGCTTGCAAGTGTTTCCTGAAGGTGAGGGTTCTATTTCTGTGGGTGCTCAGTTGCTGTCAGATTGTCTAAAGGCTTGCAGTGTTTTTTGCCCAGAGCTGTTAAAGAACTGACACTGTTGTAAGGCGTCTAAACTTTCCTCTTAAAGATAAGATTTCACTGAAATTGCTACTGAATTGTGGCTATATTGCAACTTGTGTCAAACTTGTGTTTAGAATTTTTTTTTCTATAATTGTCTAGCCTGGTTATGGAATGGAGGTGGCCTGAAATGCAAGTAATCAACAGCACTGGAAGCTCTTATGCTTCAAATGCTGTTCAGGATGTCATCTTGAATTTAAATGGTATTTCATAAAATCTTTGTACTGCTTCTGTTTCCTTAGACAGTGTTAAACTTTCCATTGTAGAAGCAGCTAAATAATTTTTGATATGAGATATTGAGGCCTGCCCCTCTGCTTGCATCCTGTATGCTGTAGCTGCCATGCTCAGTTTCCATTACCTGGGAAGACCAGGTTGCTTCTTGAGATGTTATCAAGTTATATTGATGAGTACAGTGGATGCAAAAACCTACTTGGTTACATAATGTATTTCAGAACTGTATTTTGAGAAGTGTGGTTTAGGTGTAGTCCTTGCAGGTTTTTTTTTTGTTTGTTTTAAGCAGTGAATCTTTACTGAGAGAACTGGCAGAGTGATCAGTCTTGATTGATGAAGGAGGACAATAACAAGGTGTAATAAGCACTCTTTGCAATCTGTTTAGGTACTTAAATGTAATTCAAAATTGCTTTAAAAAGGAAGGTTTTCTTTTTTTGCCTTTTCTAATTTGAGCTTGATTAATTATGTTCTGCATTTCTATATTGTTAATACATTACAAATGATGACTTAGGAAGATGTCATGTAGAAAAATCTTCTACAACTGGAGGATAAAATATGCTTAATAGTTTTATCTTTCTGTTTCTAGTGAATGTGTGAGTAGTGTTTTGTGTATCCCATTGGCAAGTCAGAAGAGGTAAGGATTGATATTCCTATGAATATGCATTTTCCTTACATTACACCATTGTACGTTTATGACTTAGAGCAGGATTTGTTTTTAACTTCTAATGTATCTTTATGAAACAGGAGCTCTACAGGTCGTCCTGACTGGACCTGCATTGTGGTTGGCTTCACCTCTGGCTATGTTCGTTTTTACACCGAGGTATGTTTCTGAGCATGGTGAGCCCACAAGAAAACCATTGCAATAAATCTATTTCTAAACAACATCTAATTTCACAGACAGTGTTTTTTGCCTTCCCTGACACTAATGGTCACACTTATTATTCTTTCTCTTTTAGAGTGGAGTACTGCTTCTTGCACAGCTTTTAAATGAAGATCCTGTCCTGCAGCTTAAGTGCAGAACCTATGAAATTCCCAGACATCCTGGTGTCACAGAACAGGTTTTGTCAGATTATTTCAAAAGCGAAGTGGCAGTGTTAAGGGGTATGAAAGGGAGTCTTCTCTGTGAATCCTCTACGTCCTTTACAAAGTTTTTTCATGGGTAGAAAATTCCTGACAAGAGACTGGATTTCTTGGTCTAGAATTATTTTTGCTTGTATTGTTTGAGGAGGATTCAGCATTTCTTTTGTTATTAGTAGCATTGAGTTTGATCTGTAGGTTTGTTGTGGTTATCTCTGCGGCAGCATCGCAAAAGAAGGCTTCATTTATTTCCTATTTTTTTTTCATTTATGTTCACAAAATATAACATATTGATGATGAAAGAAGAAAACAAAACTTGAGAGGTGCCAGGAGCTATACATATGCATTCACAAGCATTTATATTCTTTCACAGAGAAGATAGCTAAAAATTAAAGCGATGTTTATGAGAGTGCTAAGAATCTGCATGTCATAATGAGTGTTTCCTACAGAGAAGGTTTTTGTAGAGCTCGAGCTATTTAGTAGAAAAGCCAGCTTTCTTTGCTTTTGGCTGAGTTGGCATGCTGTGTGTGGAAAACTAATGAGGTTAAAGACATCTCCGAGTTTGTTTTATGTTTGTGCAATGTTAGCATGATGTTTTGAGATCAGTTTTGAAATACAGAAACATTAAGGAATTTGAATCCTGAATTTATATGACCAAATTATTATTTTCATGCCTAAGGGGTAATTCAAGTGCTAATCCACTTACAGAATCTGGCTAATAAAGCATTGTTGTATTCTGGTTAGGCCTGATTTTCTGTGGTCTTAACAAGCTACTGTAAATGTTACATTTTCTCCCTAAGCCATAAAATGTATTAAGCAAGCATAAGAGTCATTGGAAGAAGATAAAATGTCAGGCCTAAATAACTGTTTATATATGGGACAGCATAACACTTAGTTCTTGTAGTTCAGCCTAAGGGGCTTGTTTTGTCTGGGGCTTGTTTGAAATTAACTCTTTGAGTGTAATACTTGCCTTCATGTAGTTAACAGCTTATTTTCTAGCTACTGTGTTATTACAGTTGCAATGATTCTTTTTTCTTTTTAATCTGTCTTCTCTAATTTTCTTCTACAGAATGAAGAGCTGAGTATCCTGTATCCAGCAGCAATTGTGACAATTGATGGTTTCAGTCTCTTTCAGTCCCTACGTGCATGTCGCAACCAGGTAGCAAGAGGTATGGGTAAGAAGAAGTTTATATTTCTGTGTCTCTTTATTTTATGTACTGCGAAACACTATTTACATACACTTAGCAGATATCAAGTCAAGGTAAAATTTGAATCTTTCTTGCTTGTCCTTTAATATGGAGGTATCTCTTGTATTTATGGGAATTCCTTACACCACAGAAAATGTCCTCAGAGCACAAGTTGTCTGAGTATCATTAACTGTTTTGAACATTCTCACCATAGTACTGTGTGCTGGTTGTGGCTGGGATAGAAATAAGTTTCTTCACAGTAGCTCGTATTATGGTGTTTTGGATTTGTTACCAGCACAGTGTTGATAATACATTGGTGTTTTAGCTGTTGCTGGGTATCAAGCATCAAGGCCTTATCTGTTTCTCATACTGCCCTGCTGGAGAGTAGGCTGTGGAGTATGAGAACCTGAGAGGAGAAACAACCTAGAGAGCTGACAATATACTATATGGCATTGTGCCCAGTAATAAAAGCTGGGGGGAAAAAAGGGGGAAGGGAGGATGTTCAGAGTAGTGTTAGTCTTCTGAAATGCCTTTTTTTGTGTGACAAAGCCCTTCCTTTTTGGAAATGGCTGAATATCTGCCTGCTGGCAGGGAGCAGTGAATGAATTCCTTGTTGGACTCTGTTTATGCACGCAGCTTTTGCTTCACCTATTAACTGTCTTTATCCCAGCTCATGCAGTTTCTTTCACCATCCCTTGTGAGGGAGATGAATCACAGTTGTGTGATGCTTAGCCATGTTAACACGCAACATCTTGTTAAAAGTAATTCTTTGGCTCATAAGTTGCCACGTAAATATGCCTAGACCACAGAAATAAGTTGTAGTGGCCTTCTGTAATTCGTACAGAATAGTAAGCCATACTTAATTTGTGAACTCTGTAAATAGTAAGTATATTTGTGATGGACATTGTGAAATTCTGTTCAATTGATGAAACTAAAACACTTACAATTAAGGAAAATATTTCAAAATGTTGTTTTACCTCAGCAGCTATTCAAATGTATGTTAATTTAAAATGAATTTATTCTTCAGTTCCCATCAATTTCTTCCCGTTATTCTATCTGTGTGTGCTTATCAATTTTTGTCAGCTGCAGCATCTGGCAATGAGAATGTTCAGCCGCCACCTCTAGCCTATAAGAAGTGGGGTTTGCAGGACGTGGATACAATTGTTGACCATGCTAGTGTTGGTAAGCATTTGTGTGTTTTCATATTTTTGGTTTGAATGAAATTAAATGTTTTAGTGTTGGAGTGAGAGCACTTACTAGTGGTACTGTTTGGGTAGAAATAAGTGGGAGGAGACTGACGTAGTGAATAATCTCATGAACCATCACCAGAAGTGTATTGTACTTGTAGTTGCTTCAAGCATTCTATCAATTTGAGAAGAGAGAAAGGGAGGAAGCCCTAGCTGTCGTGTCTGTCATTTGATAAGAAACAACAAAGAGAGACTAGATAGATGCAGTTCTGTTTCTGCCAGGTTAAAACATTATCTGGCAATCAAACTGAGACTGATACTGGTATGCTTTAACATATCAAGAAACTAGAACTTGGAATTGTACCTTTCCAAAAGAGACCAGCATACTTCTATATGCTTTTAGAGTCTTAAACGCCTTAGGAATTTGCAGATGCCTGGGAGACGGTAAATTTCATTACTTTTCCATCTTTTCTTAAAAACATCAAGTTGGAAGGGTGCTCAGTACACAAGTGAAGTGGATTTTATTAACCACATCTTTACTGCTATACCCTACAGTACTGATACTGTACTTCAGTATGCATCTCTACTGGTTCTTGTAGTCATTAATGTTTGGGTAAAGTATGGAAGCTTCCCTTCTCATCCTGTTAGATTGTTCCCATTTTTCATCTCTGCAGTAAGTTTTGCTCAGTTGTTGTTTTGGTTTTTTTTTAAATGAAAACTAAAAGTATAAGACACTCACTTTTATGGTTCTTGTAGGCATTATGACACTATCTCCTTTTGATCAAATGAAGACTGCCTCGAATATAGGTGGATATAATGCAGCTATAAAAAACAGCCCACCTGCTATGTCTCAGTATGTTACTGTTGGATCCAATCCCTTCACTGGTTTCTTTTTTGCCCTGGAGGTATGTACTACAAAGCTGACTTGCTGAAACTGCTTGAACGATTAATCCTTCTCATCTCTATATAGGTATTTTTATATTCATTTTATGCTGACGTTTCACCCTTTTCTCTATCTTCAGAAAATGGAGCCATTTTCAGATTTGTATGGCTTTGATTTCCTCACAAACACACCAGATAACTCTCCATAGTAAATCATACACAGAGTTTCTTTAACTTCTGTTGCAGACAAACATACTCAGCTACCAGTGACTTGCAGGAGGATTTTTGAAATGGTAAAGAGCTGTCAGAATGGCTTTGCTGGGGGCAGTGAATTAAAATTTTGCAGTGTTAAAGCTATGCTTTCTGAGCTGAAAGTCCATAAGAGGCCTGAAAAACTATTCTGCAGTTGAGTTCAGTGTAAGAACTATTTCTTGGCATTCTGAACACTATTTCTTCATTTCAGGGTAGATCACGGCTGTTTCTTGACTACCTAAACACTTTTCTTCCTTCCAGGGTAGCTCACAGCCACTGTTGTCTCATGTTGCTTTAGCAGTTGCAAGTAAACTGACTTCAGCGTTATTTCATGCTGCCAGGTAATAAAATAAAAGATTATATTCAGTTATGTGTTTTAGCAGCTATTTAATAATTTAAGATTTTTTTTTACAAACTGTTAGTATAATTCTCCTAATGCTTTTTTCTATTGCAAGTGGCTGGCTTGGTTGGAAGAGCAAACATGAGGAAGAGCCTATCCAAAAACAGAAACCAAAAGTTGAACCTGCAACCCCACTGGCAGTGAGGCAAGTTTAATATGCTGTCTCAATTGTTGTTGTGCTGTTGTGTTCCTTATTATTTAAATGGCTCTGAAAGGTGCATAACTGATGAACCTGTGTGTTTTTCCTGATGTTAAACAAATATAGTAGTCTGTTGGTCACTTGTTTTAGGCTTTGTTTCTTTTAAGTTTGCCATTCTGTGCAGATTACTCATCTTTTTCAACTAGAAGAATGCATACGCATTGTTGATGTAAAAGAACAGCTTGCATAGTTCAGTGTATATACTTTAATATCACCTGGAATTTATCACTGAAGTACTTCAAAGAAACTTTGTGAGGTGCTTACTACTGGTGATAACTTAAAACACATCAGAAAAAATTAGGAGGTTCGCTGATTCCCTGTAGGATGATGAGAGAGGAGAATGGGAGAAATAGGTTGTAACTTAAGGCTTTGGTTGATTTTTCTTGTGTGTTTTTTCTTCAAGTATGGTCAAGGCTATCTGGAATTAAAAGATCTTATTCTGAGATCCTTGTCTGACAGTGCTTCACAAGGCAGTTGCTTATCCTAATTCCTGAATTTTGGTTTTCAGTAGGGTATTAACAAGACCTTCAAGATAGTTCTGCTTCTCTCAGTAGACAGCACAAAAACTTGATCATTGTTTGTTCTTAATTTTACCCCAGTCTTTTTGGTACCTTAATGAAAAGCTAATCTATTATCGTTTAATATTTCTGAAGAAAGAAAAATGAATCCAGTGATTTTTGTTTGATTTCTAGGTTTGGAATTCCAGATTCCCGTCGTCATGGTGAAAAAATATGTCTTTCTCCATGTAACACTTTGGCGGCAGTGACAGATGACTTTGGAAGAGTTATTTTACTGGATGTTACAAGAGGACTTGCAATTCGCATGTGGAAAGGTATGATATTGTATGTTAATATAGCAAATAATGTTTCAAAATAGTGTGGCTTCTTATTTCCAGACTTGAAATTCCAAGTGTTTTGAGGTGATCTAAATTGCTCTTCATGTTTGAAGCTTGTAGGTGTTAGAAACATTAGAAAACACAGTGTTTTCTAATGTTCTTGCGCTTATTTCTCATTATTACTGAGAGCTTTATATTATCTAAGTTGTAGTGCCAGAGTATCAAGTTTTTCTGGTTCTCAGACATGCACTTGCCAGCCTTTCCCTCCTGTGGCTTTGAGTGGAGCTGTTGAGATGTGAAATAGTTCTGTTTTTTAAGCAAATAACTCCCTATAAATTAAATATTTTGGACTGTATGTTTTCTTATTAATAGAGTTCTGAATACTTTGCAACCTTCCTGGTATAATATATCTTGTTATAGACTTGTTTTATACATTCAAATTTTATTATCATTTAGAATTGTCATTCATACTTGGAAAAACAATTACATCATTTAGTGATGCAGAGATGTTCTTAAGTCCTTTTTTTTCCCCAGGGAAGTTTGTGATGGGGTAAAGAACTTGCATTACTCAGAGAATAAATGGGCATTTTTATTGGTTTACTAAAAATTACATTTAAATAATTAAAACATATGAATGAAAGTTACGTTTTACTTTAATATGCTATGCAAGTTTTCTTCCCCAAATCTTCTTTTTTTTGTTGTTTTGAAATTTAAGAAATATGGACACTTGCTTCTCAGAAGAAAGATCTGGAGTATTTCCATTGCTGTAATGCTGGAAAGTACAGCCCTGATGGGTTTTATTTTCTTATGACTTCTCCTAGAAGAACTTGTTCCTTCTGAAAGCATTGCAGCAGAGAGGTGTCCTGATGGATTCTAAATGTATAGCCTAGTTTTTAACAAGAGTCTGGCTACTGGCCGGAGATGCACAGTTTAAATCCTAATCATGTCTAAATTTCTGTACTTTAAATAATCTATATTTTCTTACAAAGGATACCGTGATGCAGAAGTTGGTTGGATACAGACTGTGGAGGACCTTCATGAGAGGGAAACAGAGAAAATTGATTATTCTCCATTTGGAAATGCACAGTGTCCAAGCAGAGTGGCTCAGTTCCTTGTGATCTATGCTCCAAGGAGAGGAATTCTGGAAGTCTGGAGTACGCAGCAAGGGCCTCGTGTTGGGGCCTTCAATGTGGGGAAGCATTGTAGGTAAGAAATTTTAGCATATGGGCACGCTTTCTGTGTTTTTGCAGGATATACCAGTGGCAAAAGTGGAAAGCACTGGCAGGCTCTTTATGTGTTACTTGCAGTGTTTATACTGAACATAACTTATTATCTAGAATGAGGTTTTGTCATGCTTTATCACTATATAGTTTCTTTATTTAACAGATGTGAAGCTCTAGGTTGATTGGACAAAAACCTTTTTAAAAATGTTTGAACATTGAAGGATGCTGATTCTATTCTTTCCCATAAATGCCATGTTTTTTTTTCATTGTTTTCAGACTGTTGTATCCTGGTTATAAAATAATGGGTTTAAACAACGTTACCAGTCAGGGATGGCAGCCCCAGACTTACCAGATATGTCTTGTTGATCCAGTTTCTGGAAGTGTTAAAACTGTCCATGTACCTTTTCATTTTGCATTGAGGTAAGGACTGTATTTGCTCTGTGTAACTAAATTTCAGTGCTGTTTTTAGAAATGATTCTGTTTATGGAGAGCAATTCTTGTTCTCCTTCTCAGACTGAGTGATTCTCTGATAATAGCCTTATTGATTTGTATGCATAACGTAGTTAATGCGGTGTTACCTTTAAGTAGCTTACATATAATTCAAGTAGGAAACTTCAATTTTATTAATACATACAATGCAATTGTTTCTCTTCAGTGATAAAAAGAGTGAGCGAGCGAAAGATATGCATCTAGTGAAGAAGTTAAATGCTTTGCTAAAAGCTAAAACTTCAGATCTAGGTAGGTCCTCTTAAATAATTTTTTCAAGCTGTGTGCTATGAGATGGTTCTACTGTTTGAGATCCTGTAAGTGTAGAAACAGACATTTTGATAACTGTGTGCTGTAAATTATGATCCTGAGATGGCTTGTATTTTTTCGTACAAGGATCCAGTGTGAGCGTTATCTGCCCTTTAAATCTTGACTAAACTCTACTTTGAGTGCTTGCTTTTAACATGAGTTAATCACGTTAACGTGAATCAGTGTTTCAATCTACGTAACCTCCTTCCTTTAAAAAATACTTTTTCCTTATGAAAGATAGATTTCTGATAAGAGATGCCTCTGAACTGTTTCATTTTCACCAAGCTTATTTTTGGTAGCATCTTAATAGTATCTTAAATTCTATAGTGCACCAATGTGCACTGCAGCTGCAATGCAAGTTGACTTGCTTTTTTCACAGTCTTCTTGAATTAACGTAATAATTTTCCTTGTTCACAGACTTGATTGAAGCTGAAGCAAAGGAATTAATACTTGATATTAAATACCCCGCTACAAAGAAGCAGGTGAATATTTAATGTCAGCATTCTTCAACATTAAAGAAGCAGTGTTATTAGTTTTGATAAATCTTTCTTAAACATTTTAAAGTATTTTAGTTGTTCCTAGAGTTACTTGAAGTGAATAACAGAGCTATTACTTTGACTTGTGACTTTCTGAAGGCATCTTCCCACAGTAAAAGCTGAAATAATAAAAACAGAGCAGGCCAGCAGACCTTGTTTTAGGTCCAAACTGTGCCACGAGTATACGTGGAGACAAAAAAAGAATTGCAAAGCATTGTCAAAGTTGTACTGTTGTTGGCTTACCTTATATGTCTTAACAGCAAAGTGAAGTAAATGTTTAATTCTGTTGAATGTCTGCTTAACAGGCTCTGGAAAGTATATTGACAAGTGATCGCGTGCCACTTTCATCTCTCACAAACATCACTCAGACATTAATGGATAATTTAGAAAAACAGGGTAGGTGGATATTTATTTTGCAAATACAGTGAGGCATTTGCACCATGTCTGCAGTGCTGTAAGACAATTTTAGGGCTGCTCTGTTCTGCGGGGAGACAAACTTGATCTGCCTGGGTTGGGTGCTACATATCACAGAATGTTGCTTCTGCACAGACAGCCGATAGCTTGCTAACAAGCGTGCTTTGCTACACTTGCCATGTACCTAACAACTTGTGATTATATTTAAAAATAAAAATGGAGTGACTGGGATGAGTGCTTGCATCCAGAAAAAAATTCCTTCAAAAGAAAGCTTTGCAGACTTTGCATAGAAAGTTTTAGCTTTTCTCTCTTCACTAGCAATGAAAGCAGTGAAGATATGGTATTTTGGATCTGTGGGTTTTAATGTACTGGTGGCACAAGATTCTTATCACTGAGGATCTGAGCTCTGGCCAGATGCCTAGTATCTTCTCTTGGTAAACTTCACTGATGTTTTATTTCATGTTTTGCTGGAGGTCTCTCCAGAGTCTTAGGTTTTGTCGTTTTCCATTTAACACAACTGAAACAAAACCCACCACCACAAGAAAAAACAGTTGCTGAAAGTCTGTGAAGTTTTCTCTTTGAAATGATACACTTGGATCTTTCCAAGTTGTGAGCCTCTTCCTTGTGCTTGAGGTAACTCTGAGAAGCAAAACTGAGTGAGTTTGAAGTGAGGAATAAAATTGAGAAGCGTGTGCCTGCCACTTCTTTTGCATGTGTTGATACTTCTTAGCAGCAGAAGCTTGTGCTTTTCTCTGTTTTTATTTTCCCTGGATTCGGTTTAGCTTGTTAGGTGGAGATGAGTAAAAAAATCCCCGCCACTGCTGTATGGAAATTTAGCATAAACCATTTGTTGATTAGAATGGTTATGTGCCTTGTGTGGCAATATTGCCTCAGTGTGGCAATAGTGTTTAAGCCTCCTGGGAAGAAAATCATGTTTAGACCTTCTTCCAAATGAAGGTGATATTGTCAGTGAGACCTCTTGTACAGAACCATCTTATTAGCATCTGTGTTAATTGTTTTCTTTTTCAACAGATAAGTTTTTATTCCATGCTGTGTTGATGTTAGCTGCGAGTATACTGATCGCTTTATTGACATTCAAAGTGTGGAAACAGTTAGATTTCTTAGATTTCTGTGACTTAAAAAGATGGAAGAAATAAAAAGGCTGTGTCTTAGAGAGATTAAAATGGTTTATTATCTTTGAATATTAAACTGTCTTCTGGTGTAAGGGATGCGCTATGTTATAATATTGGCAGGACAAATGAAAGATTACAGTTCAGTACCCAGGTTTTGTTAAAAAAAGAGAATTTGAGACTTAGCATCTTTCATTTTTAGGCAGTTGGTGGTTTGTCTTCAAATCAGGGAAAGGCAATTTTGTTCGCTCAGTTCCGCTTTATCAACTTCTCCTTCATTTTAAAAATGAGCCTGATAAAAATGAGCTCTTTCTCTTTAATACTTACCATAAAAATAACTCTTGTTTTATTCTGCCATGAGCTAAACGTAATCATTGCAAGCAGCAGTGCATAAAAAAAATCAGTGTGAGATATAAGCCCTCCAGTGTAATTCCCAAAAGCAGGAGTTCAGTGCAGTTGCAAAGTGTATGGCAGTACTCCAGGCCACATATTCAAATTAAAATGCAGATCTTTTTCTTCCCCAGAGCTCGAGTGTGTGGATGAAGGTTTACTGCAGTTCTGTGCAAACAAGCTGAAGCTGTTACATCTTTATGAAACAGTGAGCAAGTTGAATTCCCAAAGCATACAGGAAGACACTCTGCCCTCAGATAACGTGAGTAAATTCAACGTTCAGTTATTGTGTAGAATTGAATGATAAGCATAAAAATATGTTTTTATGGTTTTTGAAAATAAGTAGATAAATTAATTATCTACATACATAGACTAAAGTTTTTAATTAAGTGTTTATACATATCTTCTGTTTTTTTTATTTGCTGTACAAATTCTTAGTAAGTAATATACCTAACAGTCTTTGGCAGTCAAAAATAGTTGAAAGATAAGTGAAAGTAATATCGGGATCCCCTGATTTCAGTTCTTTATGCAGAGTACGTAGGGTATTATTAACTTTAGTTTTGCAGAGGTATTTTAGAACCAATGGAAGTCACAAGTCCTGCTACTTGTATGTGCGAGTTTCTAGATGTTTGAGTACAATTCTGTGGTTGGCATCATAATTTGGCTTATTTTTGTTATCATTTAAAATAAAGCTTGTATGTTCCTAGGAAGTATATAGAGGGGTTGAAAGTCACCCATCTGCGAACGTTTCTGTATATCATTATCAAGATCCAAATACAGTTGCCTCTTGATTTAGCTTGAATGTGAAGTTAGCTGAGGTCTTTTAGCCAATATCAATCCCTGAATTTGTGATTATTTAATAATTTTAACCTTTTAAGGCATTTTTAATGTCAGAAATGTTTTGACTCCTCTGATTTGCTGTTGTTTGGTTGTTTTTTTTCTTAAGTTTGTAACATGCTTTTGTGAAACATTGTGTTAGTCTTGTGATATGGGATTGTTTTGGGTTTTTTGCTTTTAAGGACTTGGCTAAACTGCTTCGGCTGGAAGAAAAAGATTTTCACAGGCTCCAAGCATTGCTGGAAAACTACAAGAAAGAAAATGCCCAGAATGTTACTCAGTTTGCTGATGAGAAGGATGATGTATTGCCTGTGAAAATGTTCTTGGAGTATTTAGAGAGTGAAAATGATGCAATTAACGTAAAAAATATGGAAGATGATGAATGTGTGACTTTAGGTAAGAGCTACTGAACTGTTTGGCAGAATACACTTAAGACTAATTATATCCTAAGAATGCTATAAATAGTTATTTTAGCCTTAACCTGGTGGCCTGTAACAAGCTGGCCTTCCTTAATGTTTCTTACAGTAAGAGCTCCAGACTCTTACCTTTAGGCATGGAACAATTCTTTCTGTTAATGCAGTTTAACTACATATGTGGATATGTTTGTCCTAAAACAGTATTATCACTCTATAAACTGCACTAAGTTGGGCTCTGGTACTTTATAAAGTATTTCATTTCTTTGACGGTCACTGCACCTCAAAAGTTCAGTTAATGATGGGTGCTGGCCAGAAGCACTACAGAACCATTTGTTTTAGGGAACAGGAACCCCTTCCTTGGTGGAACTGGGGTGGGGTTTTGATAACGTTGATCTGAAATTTTGATGATGTAGGTCCTGAACCTGCAGGGCTGTATACTGGGGTGTGGGTTGGGGTTGCTGTATGAGGGGCTCTTGCTAATTAAGTATCTCAGAGGCACTGTCTTTCTACATCCTTTTGATACTATGACTCCCCAAAATAATGGCTTGGCTTGGAAGGGACCTCAAGGGTCATAAAGTTCTAACACCCCTGCCAGAATTCTTGGTGCAAGCATGGAATTCTGTGCACAGGCATTACATGCTGTTTGCTTAGCAGCCCCCTGCTTCTTTTGGCCTTAGTTGTTGGACTTTGAGGGAAACTGGAAATAAAAGGCACAAGAGCTTGGCTTTCGTCTGTGTGATGATAAAGACTATTGTTAAGTGATTTTAAACCTACTTAAGTGAATTTGCATTTTCTCTACCATTACGGTATGCTTGGGTTTAAGAATGGGGATAGAAGCGCTTCTTTTCCTCACCCCTTTGAATGAAGCTGCAAGTAAAACAAAAATAATTGAAATATAAATGTTGTGCTGAGGAATTTTTTTAATTGGTTGAAATATCTCTAGTTTTCCGTACTAGATGCAGCATGCTGCCATTCAGTTATGGGCTACTTAGCAGATAAACTTGTCCACCACTTCAAGCCATTCTTTAAATTGAAGTAATTCAATAAACATAATCCAGGCAGCTTAATAACCTTTGTTTTATTATAAATCCGTTTTTCTATGCTATAGTGGTAGGAATGTTTATGTCCTTTGTAATGAACCACCTTCTCCACTAAGTGTCAGAGTATCCTGCTTAATGCTTAGTAGTCTTCTGTATTCAGTCAGTGGGACCTGGTCAGCAAATAGTATTTCCTATAATGCTAAGGAAGAGGTGATGTCTCTAGATATCATTCATTGTGTTGATGGCATTTTACTTCAGGCAGCTTTTTCTTCTGGAAGTGTTTGTGTGGAGAGAGTTCTGCAGAGGAGATATGTCGTGCGTTGGAGTCAGCAGGTTTTAGCCCTCAGATTTTGTTGGTAAGGTATTTATTACACACTTTAAAACTTTCTGGTTAAATGCTGAAATGGGGGGAAAAGAAGATAAAAACGGAGTGTTTTATTTTTGGACTGTCTTTTCCATGTCCTCATACTCAGCTTTTAAGTGCTGAGCTTAAATCTAAGCAACTTAAAAGATGTGAAAGGAGAAAAAAATATAGTAGAAAATGTGAGAATGTCTGAATGGCTCCAGATATTCTTTTAGAATTTTGCATGAGATTTATTTTACAAGGAGAAGCAAAAATAAAGTAGTTAATTGCAGTTACAGAGACGCTGTTTACAAATTCCTTGTTGAAAGCAATGAAATTTAAAAAGGAAAAGAAATCAAAGTAAATCTGTCAGAATCACTTGTGGTGTTGAGACAGTCATCTTTCTTTCATTTGCATGCAGTATTATTTGTTTGCTGCTTTTCTTTCTAATGCTTTCCAATGACTGAAATACATATTTAAATATTAGCTAGCTCTGTTATAATTTTCAGCTGTAATATTAACTAGGAATTTTATTTTTTACCAAGTTAAGAATGCTCATACACTTATGTGATCTGTCTGTGCCTTCAGAAGGCTATTTTCCAGTGCATCTAATTGAAATATACTGATTGTATTCATAGAATCATAGAATGGCCTGGGTTGAAAAGAATCACAATGATAACCTTGTTTCTGCCCCCTGCCATATGCAGGGTCGCCAGCCACCAGACCAGGCTGCCCAGAGTCACATCCAGCCTGGCCTTGAATTGCCTCCCAGATGGGGCATCCACAGCCTCCTTGGGCAACCTGTTCCAGTGTTCCACCACCCTCCGCGTGGAAAAACTTCCTCTTAATATCTAACCTAAACCTCTACTGTAATTGTATTGTTTCCCTTAATGTCTTCAAGATTCTGTCTTGCTCAGTACATTTTTAACTTCCTGTACACAGAACTTGCACAAGGAATTGTTTGCATTAGATATACTGCGGTATCAAAAAGCTTCAATCTGTTGTTTGAATTTTGTGTTTCTTTTTCTAGTCACTCCTTCTGAATTTATGGCTTTCCAAAGAAAAAGATATTCTTGAGAAACCGGACTCTACCAGTTGCCTTCACACTATGCTGACCCTTCTGAGCAAAATGAAAGGTGAAATGTGCATTTGGAACATTTAAACACAATTAATGCCAATTATTGTTGGTAATTTGAGTCTATATTATTTTGAGGTTTTCCTCCTCTTCAAAAAAAAAAAAAAAAAAAAAGTAACAGGATTCACTGTTTCATACTGATGATTTCTTTGGCATCTACCTCAATAATATGGTTGAAATCTGAGGACTGTTGCAGTTAAAGACATGCTTCATGCCTTGCAGTTTCACTCAGCTCTAAGTGGATGCAGCTAATATTAGGCATCAGAAGGTGGCTCTTCTGATACCTTCCCTCTGTTTCTGAGGTGCATGGATATGCCCCTCTCTCTTGTGCTGCTGGGTGCTCAGAAATCCTTTGAGTTGCATTAACTTGTGTTGAGACCGATGCTGTTGTTATTCCAGCTGTGTTTGTTCATTGAATATCTCTGTAGTTTGAGGGGTGATCTGTAAGGTCAGCTTTCCATTATTTTGGGTAAGTTGTATAATAAACAATCACTGATTCTCTTAGCTCATTCAGAGCTTCTATGGGTATGTTTGTGTCAGGTTCCTTTATGTCCAATTCACCACAGGATGTAATTATCAGCTTGCAACTGGTAGCATGAATATGTCATTGCTGTTGTCTGGACAATTTAATTCTGCTGCACATGGAGAGAGACAGATTGAGCGCACTGAATGTGTGGGACATCTTAAAATCACATGGAAGCTAGTTGTATTGTGAAGAGTTGTATTATAATATTCCTTAAGTCTAGTAGGTGCAGCAGGATTTGTTGCCTAGTGATTTAATCTGTTGCCTGCTTCCTGTGAGTTAAACTTGGAGGAGTAATCCACATTCTTCCCCTAATTTTTAATAGAGTTGTAATCTAAAAATGTTACATATCATAAGAAAAAAAAAAAAAAAGTAAAAAAAAAAAAAAAGGCAACTTAGAGTAATTGGAAATGGCTCCTAATGCATTGTGTATCAATAAGTGCTGTTTTCAGGGTTGGTTACTGCTTTTACTAGTTCTAACACCTCATGACCCAAGCTGAGTTTTCTTGCTCTCCTTTTCTCCACAGTTGCCATCGATGAGTCCTGGGACACTCAGTCAGTTTCCCCCTGGTGGCAGCAAATGCGAACAGCTTGTATTCAGTCTGAAAGTAACGCAGCTGCCTTACTGTCTGCTTATGTTGGACATTCAGTTACCACACAGATAATTGACAGTGTGACAGAGAAAAAGGTCAGTCATTGTGTTCTTCTCCCCTCAGCTGTATTCACTGTGTCTGTTTTAGGCAAACTGCTGTCCTTGTCATAGAGCAACACCTCTAATGTTCTGTTACCATTCTAACATGGATACAGGCATATCATCCTGCAAGCCTGAAAATCAGTATTTATATCTGAATAATAACATGCTGAGGTAAATGAGTGATTTATCAGAAGCGTTTGCTATATGTACTATGTGGGAATTGTACTGTGAATTTTTCCCTTGCTGTCAAATAATACTGACAAATCCTGTGCTGTTTTCAGACAAATGGAAGAAGTATTTTCATTAAGTAGCACTAAATGTCTGAGTTTTACTGCTTGTCTTGAAAGACTAGATGAGGTTTAGGTGGTGTTTAAACTTGTAAATGGGTTGCTTTATAGGTTGTACCTAGACTGCTGGGAACTGTTGTAGTAATTCTCTCCCTTCATCTTAACTAATCCAATTCTGTATATTGAAATTTCCAGTGTTGCCCAAATAGGAACACTGGTACGTTGTAATGTATTATGCTTTACCCATCCACTTAATATGTTGTGTTAGTTTTCCCAAATAGCTGTAGGTTCGGACACGGAATCCTGGGAAGCACTTTCCCTTGATGCTGAATATTGGAAGCTTCTGCTGAAACAGTTAGAGGACTGTCTGATCCTTCAGACACTGCTGCACAGCAAAGTGAGCAAGAAGACAATAAAAGTTTCATCTCTACAGAGTGAGCCTTTGGGCAGGCTTTCTGTTAAGAAATTGCTGGAAGGTGGAAAAGGTAAGTTTTTCTCATGGAAGCGTGGTTGATTGTCTTTGTTATGCAGTTCTGAGCCTTCCATATCTACTTTCTGAAATAGGCTGCACTGGAAATTATTCTGCTGTTAACTTTTCTTAGCTTAAAAACAAAGCAAACCATGTATCAAAATGATAAAAGGTATTACTGTAAAGACTGGATTGTAAACTTCAAGTCAGTTGGTTAATGCGTTTTGGATTGGTAATGTCAAATTTATATAATTAACAGTATTAGTTAATAGCCATTTCTTTTCTGTTGTCCTTCAGTTTTGAACTTTAAATCTTCTGGGATGTACCCTGAGTGTATTTCAATACTTCTTTGTTGTTTTACTGTCCCAGGAGGTATTGCTGACACTGTAGCAAAGTGGGTTTTTAAGCAAGGCTTCAATCCTCTTGTACTGAATTTGGCGCAGCACAGGAACAATACAGACAATACTGAAGAATCTGAAGAAATGCATGCAAGTGTCTTTCTTGAGGAGCCAGAAGTAGATGAAAACTTGGAAACAATCCTAGGTGAGAAAATAATGTGAGGTTTCTTTTGAATTGACTCCTTTCAGAGATTGTTACTGTTACGAAATAGCAGAAATTACGAGAAGTGACCTGTCTTATAACTTTTGATATTTTTCTTTTTCCTAGAGCTGCTACAACTTGCATATCAGCAGTTTCCATGCAGTCTTGAAGTGGATGTGCTCCATGCACACTGCTGTTGGGAGTATGTGGTGCAATGGAATAAGGATCCAGAGGTAAAAGAAGTTCATCTGCAGGGAGCGGTGGTTAAGTGCTTCTCTAGAAGCGCTTCCATAGGTTTTAGTTCATAAAAGACTTCATTAAGAAGATGCTATTTGATAGCATGCTGGTTACAGTATTTTTGCTATGAAGGGGAAGTGTAAATTGGATTGGATTCAAGGGTTGAATGGTACCACACAAAGACGGGACAGTGTGCTTCTAAGCTGTCAGATTCTCATGTGTTTGAAATAAGCAACGTGAAGAGTTCCATTGGTATTTTGTAGTGCAAAAAAATCACTACTGCATAGGAGTGATGAAACTTTTGTCCATTCTGTATATCCTAAAACAGATCATAGAATGCTTTTTAGACTGGAATCCGTTCACTTTAAAGAGGGAAGAGATTTCTTGAATGTTCTTAGATTTATTTTCTTCACTTTTGCCACTGTTGGGGATAATGGTCATGGGGAAAGAAAAAACAAACATGGAATTGCTGTTTTCCATGGCTTTCCTATAGCAAATGGAGAATGTTGTCCAAAGGTCTAACACTATCAAAACTTTTAAGATGATATAAAAATCGCAGTCAGCACTGCTAAAATGCGTGCAATGCAACTACTTGCTATAGGAAAAAAGGTGCACTTGAGTTTACTCTACCATAATGAGAGTGAAAATTAATCTTTATAGTGCAAACGGATTTTGCATTTAAGAAAGTGGATTGTTATTAGTGGGGAATCTTTCAGCAGTGAGTATATTAGAGGTATATACTATCGACCAAACCCTGAAAGCAGAGCGAATAACACTGTGTTTACAGATGCATTTATGTTTGTCAGGTACCAGGAGAGAAGAATGCAAAACTTCAGAGTAAGTTTTATAGCCTTCAAAAGCAAAGAGCTTGATAGTAAACCTGGGCCTTTTAAGAATCAGTAGTTTACGTTTAAAGCAAGTTTTGCATAATGATTAATATTGTTCTCTTTTTTCCTTTTACATAAGGAAGCGTGCTTTCTTATTAGGTCTATAGATCATCTTCGATGCATCATGAATGCTCATGTTCAGCATGGTAAGCATGAAGCTGTTAATATCTTTGGGACTGTAGAACAACAGGTTCAATGATTGTCTGTAGACAAGTGTAAATACGTGTAGTTGTTAGTAGTGGCTATTTTGTCAGCAGCCCCACCCCCAAATTAACTTTTTGCTCATGTTTTTCATGCGCTAAGAGTTTCCATCAGAAACGTTGAAATGTGTTGGTTACATAAAGCTAATATTAAACTAAAAGCTGCTTAAGGGAAAGTGTTTAATTATTTTATGTGCATTTCAAATTCTAGCACGTAGTCCTTGTAGTCAATTACAATTCATGCATTTCTTACTCATTAATGCACTTCTGACCATTTGCTAAACAAGATAGTCTGCTCCCAGGACATCTGAAATCCAGCTATAAAGCAGTGAGAATAACAATCCCTTCTCGTTCCATTTACCATGTCTTTAAAATCCCCAGTGTTGCAAGAACTTTGGCCCATGGCTTTCCAGTCTTTACTTATATTGCCTAAAATCTCTCTCGTATTCATTGTTCTAGGTATCGCTCTGATGATGTGGAATACATTCATAGTAAAAAGGCTTTCTTCTGCTACATATCTAATGGACAAGGTGAGTACAGCATTATGACAGTAGTTTTGAAGCTAGTATTTGTACACTATAGATTTAAATTAAAAAGGAAAGTTTGGGATATCTTTAATGTAAAGGTCAAAAAATCTCCAGCTTGTTATGTGTACTGTGGGGGTAACTTTTGGAATGAGGGGAGGAATGCACATCTTTAGAATATTAGGTTGTTCCTTGGAATGATTGATCAACCCAGTATTGTTTTAAGCAATAATGGAGTCTGGCTGATGTACTGAATCATTAACTTATAATTACTAAATAAAAATTTGAAGCTATCTGTATGTGCATGTATCTATTTGTACATAAAGCTTACACTTAAAGTAAATCTATTTTCTGGGCCTATTTCCTGGTAAGTTACTGATGTGATACTTCTAAGGCTCTGCAAGCTGCAGCTCTTCCAGATTTTTTTATGAAGAATTTACATGGGCAAAGCATGAAAACCATGTTATAATATCTTTTCCATCTATCCCAATGAATATTCTGGAGCTCTTCCTTGTTCCCCATGCTTCTTCATAGTATCACACTTGGCATTATTCTGTATTACAGAAATCATTGGGATTTCTTAACCAGATTTTGGATTTGAAAGAACCTGGGGGCCTTAATTCTAGACGTTAAGAATGATGTGCTGTATATTGGCATTGGTGGTGTTTGTTTCTGCCTTGTGTGATACGTATATCATACATCACTGACGCCAGTATTCAATTCATCATTCTTCATATATATATATGTGTGCGAATATTAATATTATTAATTAATATTATTAAACATTAAATTATATTATTATATTATACAATTAAATATTATATTATATAATTAAATAACATTAATATTATATTATTCATATATATCTATATACACACACACATGCATTTATTTATATATATATTTAAAGAAAGCAGTTCAGTGTGTTGCATCATGTGGCTGTAATGAACCTTTTATTTTTTTATATTAGGAAAATTCTAAGTAATAGAATATTTGCAAGATGCTCTATAATAATAATGATTTAATTGTACTGAAACGTGGAATTTTGTTTCAACAGGTTGGAAAAGCTCCGAAGGACAGATTATGCAGAAGGGCAAGTAACAACTTTTAACATAAGGAAAAAATTAGCAAGAAAATCCTCTTTAATTTTAGTATTAGCTTGTGACTTGTTTTTCAAGTGTGAGAGTTTTGACACTTGAGATCACGTGACAAATGGCTGTTATTCTTAATTCACTTTTTCATGCATAGCTTTGCTTAAAACTCTTGTAAGGAGTTAGACACGCTCAGAAAATGAAATGTACTGGGTGTGATTACTTGAGCTACTCCGTCTTCTTTGGAGATGCAATATTGTAAACAGTCAAATGAAGCTTTAATTTTCTTTTTTTCAAGATAATGGAAAGCTTATTTTCTATTTTTTTTTCTGTTACTTCTAAATCTTTGTGTTTAAGCACATTCACAGTGTTTATTTAGCTTTAAATATACCATAGGCTTAACAATGTGTTATATCAACAACTGTTTTCTCAGATATATAGAACTAATAAATGCCTGTTTGAATTCTGTTTGAAACAAATGAAATCTAATGTTGTTAACAGGATGTGGGTATGAGTGACACAGCCATGACGGCTTTTCTTGGCTGCTGTTCGGATCTTCTGCAAACGTTGCTAGAGGTAAGATCTCTTGCCCAGGGAGGTGGTGGAGTCACTGACCATGGGAGTGTTCAAGAAACGTTTGGATGTTGTGTTGATGAATATGATTTAGCCGGAAAGTATTGGTAATGGTTGGACTAGATGATCTTCTAGGTCTTTTCCAACCTTGATAATTCTGTGATTCTGTGATCTTTATTTTCTTCCTGCAGAACGAAAGAAGCTAATTTACATTAAAGAATACAGTTGTACTGATTTCTGCGTGGTTCAGATAAATGTCTAGATGAGATTGTTAACAATAGAAGAAGTTCACTTCTTAATATTTTAATTTAGCTGCAGAGAGTTTCTGATTTAAAGATGTGCTTTTTGTGTAGAAAGCCAATACAGATGACATCTTGTGTGTGACAGCTTTCTTTACGTTCATCTGCTAGGCTGATGTGAGCAGTGACGAAATGCAAGCTCCCGTCCTGGATACTGAGGATGCCTGGATGTCTGTAGAAGGGCCGGTATCCATAGTAGAGCTCGCACTTGAGCAGAAACGCATTCACTATCCTCTTGTTGAACACCAGTTTGTGTTATGTACCGTGTTGTATGCCATCATGAGGTTTTCTATGAAGAGTGTGAAGCCTCTGTCACTGTTTGATAGCAAGGTATGTCTTCTGAATGCTTACGTGTGTACATTCAATTATTAGTGCCTCTTGGTATCTATCTATAATATATGCTGCCTTCTACTCTTTAAACTGCTTGCACATGATTTTATGAAAGACATTTAGCCCACTGTGGTGTTGAAGAAGTTGTCACCAGAATTCAGGTTGCTATAGGAATTTGGTGTTTTTACTTTGAGTAAAAGATTTGTAGTAACCTCATATGTATGAAAGTCCACTCCTTAACTATTAGTTGGCCTGGAAATACTGCATGATAAGACGACTGGATGACAGGTTTTCCTGGTTGCTTTGAGAAGTGGTTGCTGAGGTTTTTCATTATTGCTGTTGAGTATTCTGGAATTCTGATCTTGAAGAGATACAAACACTTGCCTACTAAATTAGGTTAAGTTTGAAAGTAAATCCTTGATGCATTATGACCACATGAGCATATACTTTGTTTCATAGTTCTAACTTAAAATATCCATTTTAGTTCTCAGAGAGATATAGAAGATGTACTACAATTTAAATGTAAAAAAAAAACAAACCCAACAACTTAAGCCTCTTAAAATTGGATCAATGGGGGTTACTTCTCTTCAACTGTATCTCTGATTGGCTTTGGTTCTCAATTTTAGGGTAAAAATGCATTTTTCAAAGACCTTACTTCAATTCAGCTGCTACCTAGCGGGGATATGGATCCAAACGTGTTATCTATACGACAACAGGTAGGTGCGGGTTTTGTATTGATTCCTAAGCTTCTAAAATTTCAAATAACACTGAAATAACTTTCAATGTTTGCTTTCAAGTTCTTGCTCAAAGTTGTGAGTGCAGCAGTTCAGATGCTCTGTTCACAAAAGGCTAAAGAAGCCTCGGAAGAGGAATTGTTTCCCTTTGAAAAGGCAAGAAATTGGCCAACTTTGGCTGTGGACTTGGCTCAGTATCTTCAAATCTCTGAGGATGTGGTCAAAATGCATTATGTCTGTGAATTATACAGTTACGGGATGGATCATCTCGGTGAAGAGGTAATAACGCCATTTAGTAATTTTATTATAGTGTGATGTTGCCAGGTATTCTGCTGAGATTACTTCAGCATTTCAAGGTGAGCTGTGTCGTGCTCAAAATAATATCTAGCTCTGCATGTGTTTCCATTTTCAGGCTTTTCTTCAGGTGTCTGACAAAGAAGTACTTGCATCGCAGCTGCTCATACTGGCTGGACAGAGACTGGCCTTTGCTTTACTTCAGATACAGACTAAGGAGGGAATGGAACTCTTTGCTAGACTTCCTCCAACGCTGTGTACTTGGCTTAAAGCTATGGTAAGTTAAGCAAGACTTAGGAAAACAGAATCACAGGTTGATTTACAGAAGATTCTATTTACTTAGATTATGTCTAAATTGAGCTTTGAAGCAAGAACCTGGTTCTCATTTTTCCTGGTGCCAGTTCTCTTTCATGAAAAATAAAGGAGCGACTGTTCTGTTATGGGGTTTTACTTTCCCCTGAAGGTCTGGCAAAATGCGTGCTCATTTTAGAAAGACTATTGGTAGTCCTTTCTAGTGGCAACATTCAGATGTCAGTGCTTCTCTTTATCCAGACTTCAGATGTGATGTTTTCCAGATTGCACGATTGAATTTGATTGAGAATATTGATTAGCGGAGAGGATTGAGTTAAGAAGGGTCTGAGGGGCAAAATAACCAGAAGTACCATTATACTTCTGGGTCATCAGCTTAATTCCGAATAGTAATTGGGTTATACAAGACGAGGAAGGTGTATGTGCTTATCTGCAAGAAGAGCTCTAATGCTGTGTTTGTTCTTTTATATAGGACCCCCAGGAACTTCAAAACGTGCAAGTGCCAATTGCTACAACAGCTAAACTGGTGAACAGAGTAATAGAGCACTTACCAGAGAATCATGGGCAATATAGCCTGGCTTTGAATCTGATAGAGGCCGTAGAAGCCATCTCATCATGACATTCTTCCTTAGAACGGTTCTGCTACGTAGTGCTACAATGCATGATTTTACACACCAAGGCTGACATTTACAGAAAGAAACTTTTGTGTGGCTTTTGTTGAACGAGAAGAACAACGTTCCCCACCCCACAGCTCCAGCAGGTAATTTTAAATTGGAGTGTATCTTAAATTCTGCACTAGTACAGAGATGTTTAGTTTCTAGTACACTTGTCAGTATCTGAACCGCTTAGTTATTTATTTGACTTGAGCGCTTCTTGCAGTAGTCTGAATTGGGTATATTTGACAGCAGTTTTAGTCAACAAAATCATGTCTTGTGATATTTTTTGTATTTCACGCTAGCAATAACTGCTGCAGTTACAATGTTCCATGTATCATTTATCTAAAGAAGCTGCAGAATTAAATCTGAGGAAAAACTTCAAGTCTCTTAAGTTATCCTGTGATGCCGGTGCTGCTTTTCCAGAAGCTAGAATTGGTGTTGGGCTCCTGTCTGCTAACTGCACACAGATGACAGTGGGTGCACTAGAAGTAGAATGGAACATGCCTTATGCAAAGGGAGAAGAGCCCATGTTAGAATCAGCTGGGAAGGGAGAGAGAACCACATCCCCAGACACAAATATGGACCCATTTTCATCCAGTTTTAGCCTCTCAGCATTGTCTCTAGGAGGGTGTGCTGGGCTTCAGCTAAAACTGGATTTACATCCCTATCCTTTATTATTAAGCTCTGCTGAGTTTCCGTAGGTCTGTATGTACTGTAAGGTTGTTCCCTGTTCTACCACTGTAGAAGATGTAGTACGCTCTAAGTCTTTGCACGTGTTAACTCATCAAAACTTGCTTCAATAGTTGTCCAACTTCACTGAAGATCTTCAGTTCTGAGTACCTTAGCCTTAAAAAACAACCCAACAAAACCGTTATATTGACAGTTCCTACAGGGAATCATGTAGTGAATATCTTCACTACCAGAGTGGTGTTACAAATGATTATCTTACATCACTTAATAGTTTTCCTTCTACTTAAAGGGAAGCCAGGAAAGGAAAATAGCATTGTTGTAGGCTGTTTTGCCTTGAAGTCAGCTGAAGTTACTCCATCTTGTAACCTGCAAGAAACCTTCATAGCATTCTATACTGTTACAGGCAGAATTTGGTCTTACCTTTCTGGTGTATGCGCTGCTGTCATCTTAGGTTGGACTCCCCCTGAAAACTGCTCTGTAGGTGGTTAGCTCTGTAAGATGGGCAGCTGTTCAGCATCCCCAGTTGCTGACCTCTGCACTTTAATGTAGATGATGAAGGCTTCCTGACAAGATTTGATGCAGTGTTTGACTTCCTTTATGAGGTTGCATGAGTAAGAGGCCGGTGCTGCTCTGTGTAGAAGTGAAACAGGTGTAGGGGAATAATGCCAGAAGGCAAGGCTGGACAGTGCCTGTATTGCCTTGCCTGGCAGCACTTCAGCTGTCTATACAAACAGACAGGCCTGAGAATCAGTCCTGAAACCTGAGGAGAAGCAAAATCATTTCTTAGTTTGCATTACATTCCTGTATCCTCGTACAGTTGTGTAAAGGACCTCACTGTAACTAAATATCACACCAGAGCTGACACTCTACACCAATCAAATCTGTAATGTATTGTAAGTAATATTCTGTATATAGTGCTATTTTGTGTCTAATTTGCTGTGGATTTGTGTAAATTGATTAAATAAAATTTGAGGAGGTTTCAATGTGTTTTTTTTCCTTCTTTGTGGTGCTGCTTTTTGTTTGAAGAGGAGATGCTCTGAAGGACTGTTTCTTTGGGTTCTGCCATCCTATTTCCTGCCCTGAAATACTGAAATGAGCAGTAAGGCCGCTCAGTGTAGATGTATATAGTATAACTGTATATAACAAGTATAACTGCACTTAGAGAAGATGGGTTACTAAAACAAGTAAATCAGTTGTGGTTTTTTTTTTTTTTCCTTTTTGAACCATCATTTTTATTAAGCAGAAAATTCATATACACAGTTGAATATATACATATAGCTCCACCCAAAGCACATAAATTCTGCTCTGGCTGGGGTGGGGATGGGGGGGGGGGTACAGCAGCAGTGGTTCCAAGGTTCCAAGAGCTGTTGGTTCACCACTGCTTTTACACCTTTCAGTTACTTAGTACATTGGAGCAGCCTGTGTGTAGGCACTCGATCCTCATGTGCTTCCTTTTCCAGAGATGACTTTGAGGCAGCGGGGGCAAGGAGTGCTTGAGGAATCTGAAGTGTACCTCCTGCAGCGAGGGCATTTGGCTTTGGTGGTGGGTAGGGCTATGACTGTATAGGAAGATTCTTCACGAATATCTCCACCTGTTAAAGAAAACATTGCTGAGGTCATCTACACACAGGTGTAGTTAATGTATTCAATCTCATGGATGAAGGGAGCAATCAAACAGGTTACAGTGCAGTAATAAGTAAATATGGCTTAGCAGAGAAGCAGACCTGGACTGGTTTTCTTACCTTCTAGGTTAATCAGAAAGTTTCCTTTGACAATGTTTGCATCTGCAGGTGTTTCTTTAGGTATCTCACTCAACAGCGTTGTTTGAGAAGCCATCATTATTTCATTCAGCTGTGACACTCTCGAAGATTCTTCAACCTGTAGCGCCTATGGAAGAGAGTTAATGTTCAGACCCGGGTTTGCTCCTCAGCATCCTCCTGCTTTCAGATATAAAGCAAAAAACAACAGAACCTATCAGAATTGCTGTGTGATTGCAATAGCTGTCATAGCCTTGTTGGGAAGGGAGCACAAGTTTGCTTATGTGAGACATGGGCCTGTACCATCTCCAGCAGTCCCAACCTCAGCCATGTTGTGACTGTGTGTTTTTATGGCAAGCACAACAAAGCCATGTACTGAAGCAAGTCTGCAGCAATCAGCTTTTTTTTGCACATACAGCTCTAATTTTAGAAGTATCTTTTACCTCCATTAATTCAAACAGCAATCCAGGCTCAATTACAATGATGACTTCATATTCCGAAGCATTCTTGCCAGAGATGGACCCAAGGAAAGACTCTCTCACTGCACATGCACCTTCAATCGCTTCCTCAATGCCAGGTTTCTTCCACCCTGAGCTTGCATTAATCCAGCCAGTACGAAACACACCCTCTGAGTCTCGAGAGGAAAGCAAACAAAGGGAATTTTAATTAAGCATCTTTCTATTGAAGAGTTTAAGTGAATAAAATAAGCCATTCTTTATTTATCTCTGCATTGATATTGCTTTGAACTATACAATTCAACAGCTCATCAGAAGAGGTCCCTAGAAAATGATGCGTGCTTTACCTTTCTTGTAAGGGAGGTGCTGGAAAACCTCCTCTGCCAAGTGAGGAAGAATTGGTGCGAAGGATCGAACTACTACATCTAATGCCTCTGCTAACACAGTTTGGCATGAACGACGCTTAGGATCTTTTTCTTCTTCACAGTAGAGCCTGCAGGAGATGTGAGTGTTAAGTTTGTACTTCCACGTTAATGTTATTAGTCAAGAATCGTACCTTACATGGAATGAAGCTTGAAGATCAGGAAAAGATGTCAGGATGCCCAGCTAAGTGCTAAAAGCCCCTTCCCTATAGACTTGCAAATATCACAGCTGTGTGCGCGTCTAGGCAGAAATACAGCTTCAAAAATCCCTTCTTAAAACATAGTTTCCATGTTCACAATGCTCAGTTACTTTCCAAAATGATTCAGTGCCCCTAGAGGACAGACCAGAGAAGCACACTGAGCAAAAGACTCCGCTGATGGTAACTAAGCTCTCACCTGCAGACCTGAGTGCACAACAGCACAACCCAGAATGGTAACATGTCACCCAAATGGTGAGTGAATACAACCTTCACCTCAAAGGGATTCATTTTCATCATCATTATTTTCCCTTTCCTACTCGATGGCTTCAAGGCAGCAGCAATGAACTCACCTGTCCTTGATAATGCTGAAATAAAAGGTAGATAAGTTCCTGGAGCAGAACGCTTGCAGCAATCGAACAACTTTGCTGTAGTCGTATCCTTTGTATGCTTCTGTAACCTGGGAGAGGGAGCAGAGAGAGAACGGGCACGTTGGTTTTCATCACACAGCGTGCGGAGACCACCCCAATGAATCTGAAACATGGACTGGGGTAAGTGGAGTCTGGGAGAATCCTTTCCTCTACAGGATGTCAGAACAAAAGTGAGGTGAGAACGTTAAAATCAAAGCCTTCCTCTTAGAAGCTGACAGGTGCTAAAAGAAGCACAATGTGATTATTATTTGCATACCTGCTGCACGCTGTGCTCATATGCTTCAAGCACGTTACTCTGCTGTGGCCAAACAAAACCATTACACACACATAACATTCATCTAAACAGAATTATTCATACCTTACTGCCGTAGTCTTGCAATAAATGCAGCATGTATTGGTCTACTATGTACATCTCTGAGGGAGGGATGGAATCCGTTTCTGGATTGAAGCCAGCCATATTTCCCAGCATGAAACGTAGCGTATTCCGAAGCTGGGAACAAAGCAGCCAGGTTAGACACTGATGCTCTGAACTTTGAATGAAACACAGAATGAGAATGTCCTGTGACTAATTAATTAAAGCTGGTTGCTTTTCAAATTGATTGATGGATTAATTACAGAACGCCATGAAGAACATATGCCAAAAGGACCTACAGAAACTGTAAAGACTGGGGGTTACCTAAGCTTGCTGCACAGAGCACACGTTTATCCTTCACACATTCCCTGCTTGATCCGCACACATAAAGAGCACAGCAGCACCCACCTCTATGTGAGTTCACTGAAGCCTTTTGCAGTGAATTCTACCTATCCAACACAAACCCAAATATAAAGAGGGCCTGTCCTTAGAATGAGGAGTATTAGCGCATTTGGTTCTTACCTTGTTGATGTCATCTCTGGCAGCATTGAGCACCACAGGCCCAATCAGTACCTCAGTGAAAACATTGGATTCAGCCACCCACCAGCGGAGAACATCGGCACCATATGGGGGGTCCTTGGTGTGATCCTAAGTAGAGATAGAGAGCAAAACTGGTAAGAGAGCCCTGCAGCACAGTGGGCACTGCAGTTCCACACTGACAATGCTGTGGGGTATCTGCAGCTGTGCACAGAACCCATTGCATTTGGAGGCCTTCACCCCTCCTTTGGCAAGGCTAACTGCTAAGCCGGGACTACAGCATGCACTCAGCACTGTGTATGGGCAATGGTAGAATTAAATATAGACTGACATCACAGCCTTGAATCCTTTGGATACTTAACATTAAAATATCAACGTTAGTATCTGAAGATACATATATATTTTCTTCATACTGTTTTCAGCTCTGGAAATCACAACAGAAATCAAGTTTCCCAGATCAACAAGTAGCCCCCAGTTGAGACCAGAAGGCTTCTGGGGTGCAAACAACTGTTTTGATGCCCATACTGTAAGGCACAGCTAAATGTAAGTTAAAACCTCAAATCCCACCTCCCCATCATTGCACAAACAGTGGTTATTCTTAAATTAAAAAGGAATTATTCTAAATCTGCCTCAAAATTTACTTCCTCTTAGCTGAGAACAGCTTTTATTAAAGCACTACAATTGACATAAAATAACTGAAGGTTTTTACTCCAGCCAAATGGAACTGCAAAGTAGCTAAAGTCTCTGGAAAAGCTTTCTAGAGTTCTGCTTGAGGACAGCTGCACTGAGAAAAGACAGCTGCAGAATCTGGCAGTGGAAACTTCTAATGTGCAGTTCTAGGAAGCTCAAGAGTTTGACTTACTTCACCTCCATTGATCACCACATCAGTGTCGACCACATTGCCAATGGATTTGGACATCTTTTCCCCTTTCTCCCCAAGAGTAAATCCATGAACTACCAGAGTCCTGAAGAAAAGATTTCACGGAAGAAAAGAACATCACTGAAAATAAATCGATGTTAAGAACAGATTCCTAATGAAGGTATTTAGAGGTGAAACCATACAGAAATCTACTCTGGCAAGTCTCAGGTCTCATCCATAGAGTTCAACCAACCATGAATACGCCATGCTACCAATCCAAGCAGAGCATAAATGTTCATTATCCTCATTTCATCTCACCACCATAGCAGACATCCAGGCACTTGTTTCAGATGTATTAAAAACTAAAATATTATCTACTATTCAAGCCAACGTATTTCTTAAGAGTTGCTCAGCCTCTTAGCAATTGACTCATGTTACTCTCCTGTGTTTCCTGTCTTGGAGGCAGTATGTCACAGCTATGAGGCACCATGCACATGGTGACACTGGATGCCTTACAGCCACATGTTTCAGACACACCCGCCAGCGACCGTAAGTGATTTTCATACTGTATCTCCCATAATAATCTCTTTGATTATAGGAATGCAAGACACAGCAGAAGAGCAGACTTTAATACCTGCATCTGATAATGCAATAGGATATAACCCCGATAACTAAGAAAGAAAACGTCTATTAAGATGGACGTTTTTTAAACAATAAATCCATTCCAATCTAATTTACAGAAAACTTTCCAGTGAAAACACAAAGGTGTAAATCAGATACACAACAATGGTTTCATTTCTTTATATGCTACTATCCACGCTATCAAAAGCCTACTATTTCATAAAGGAACTTGTAATGTGCTTGCAATCTGTGCACTTACTTATATGGTGCTTTTTTCCTTGTTGCCACACTTGTTAATAGAGAAGATTGAAACCAGCCTCCCAGTTGGTCTTTTCCCTCAAGGCATACATCTGCTCTCTGCTCTGTGCCTTTAAAAATAGAAGAATAGAAGCCATAGAATCATTTCGGTTTGAAAAGACCATTAAGACCATCATGTCCAACCACCAGCCCACCCACCACATTGAGCACATCCCTCAGTGCCACATCTCCATGGTTCTCAAACACCTCCATGGACAGTGGCTGCACCAGCTCCCTGGGCAGCTCTTCCAAAGGAGAAAGGTTTCCTAATAACCGACCTGAGATACAACATTATCCAAGTGAGACAATTTTGCACCAGTACTGCAACATTTGTTAAAATCCAAGAGTTGCTGAAATCCAGCACTGAACACATCAGCAGCTTGGTTTTCACTGAGCAAGACTATGGAAACAGAAGGTACAGCGCTCAGAGCTCTTCATGGAGCAGTAAAGCCATAATGGCCCCTCTGATGAAATTCAGTCACTGTGTGAAAGGGGGCAAGATGTGTTGATTCAAGAAGCCCCTCCTAGTCCAACACAGTTCCAGTCAAGTCACTATCAGAGAAAAGCATAACACGTAAGTCACAGAGCCTACAAATGTGCCACACTGTATTTGGAAGAACGCAGGGACAGGAATTCCCAGATGCTCAAACATTTCCCTGCTCAGCTTTTAACTTATAGTTCCTCTTAATCCACTTCTTAGGACCCCTGAGACAATGCTTCTTTCTGCTGCTGCCACCCTTGATTTATTTGCTTAACCTAATGGAAGTTTCGATATTTAGATCCATCCTGCAATAAAAGGAAGTTCAACATTACAAAGGTCAAGGCCATGCAGTTACAGCTCGCGCAAGGAAAACGTGTGGGTGGATGGAATGGTTTTTAACACATTTATTCCTTCACAAGAATCCACAAGGAGTTTGGGTCCTCTACCTCAGTTTCATTAAAGTTACAGCGCTTATATATAAATGAATTAGAACCATGAAGATCTAAGTTGAAGAATACGTTCAAGCAAGGCAGCGGAGCCTTCGGTTACCTCTTTGACACTGGATTGTAGTACATAGGTCATTAAGGAGAATGACAATTTATGATCCTCCAGGTTTGGATTTCAAAATTCCATATCTTTGATCTTACAGACTTTGACTTTTGGATTAAACGTATTGTATTTTAATGCCAGGAATGAATCAGCTCAGATAAATTCAAGTCTCTCAGTCAGCACAAAAGTTTAAGCACACAGATAGGCAAGTTGTAAAATAATCATATTCATTCCGTTAAATATTAGCCAATAAGATAGGGAAGGAGTTGTACTGAGAATTACCATCATTGCAGTGTGAAACTACGGGTGACTTTTACCAAGAGCAGATCATACACTGATGGAGTTCAGCATGTGTTTGTATAGGAAACCCTTTAAACAATGGTGATTTCAGGTTTGTAGCACACACGGTACTCTGCCCATGAGGGAAATGATGAGCTTTATAGGACAGTATTAAGACTGCAGGAGAAAGAGGGGATATCCAGTGATACTTGCACCATTTTGGTCCTGCAACTACAGGAACTGAATGTCTGATCTCAACGTGTGAGTTGCACCTCATTGTCACAGTGCCAATGCAGAACGGCACAGTCACCCCCACTTTGGCTCTGGGCCCACACTGCTCCATCTCATGAGCTGAGTGCTTTACTCACACACAGCGCATTCAATCCTATGTAAGCTCAGACCCAAGTTCCCCAACTCACAGAGGTGATATTTTTTGGGAGAACAGCATGGTTTTGTCTTGGCAGGGAAGTCTGTAAAGCTGTTTATTCCTGCTGGTTACTCTCCATTTATAGTTTTCAGTAACTCGAGTTCACTGTAGAAAGCCACGATTATGAACATGAGTCACACGGTTTTAGCCATCCATTACAGCCTCCAGTTGTCCTGAAATAACTCACGTGCTGCAGCCCTTTAACAGAACCACTGCTCCGCATTACTGTCCTCACAAGGTGAACGATAACTGCTGTTATCACTGATATCTTACCACAAAATGAACAGGTAGCACTTTGCAGGTAGCACGCCAACTCCCACGTGCCAGTGTGCCTTCATGACTTTAAGCTGCAGGAAGCTCTTGGAAGCAATTCTGGGTTTCTCCCTGGATTACATCCTTTTTCTTTCTCCTTAAGAAGTATTTGGGAAAAGGAACCTGACCAGTTAGTTCATTTGTAAGCCTTGCCAATCACTTTTAGTTCCATAGGGAGAAGTTAAGCAAAAGGTTTTAAAAGCCGGGGCACACTGAGAAATACAAAACAAAGCTACTAATTAGATCAATTCTCTTCCAAAGTGCATTCTTCATAAAGGGAAAATTACATTTGTCATTTTATGTGAATCTCTGGCTTTGCGTTTCCATTTCTGTGTCAGTGACTGGGAGACATAAGGAAACACAACCTTTGTAGCAGTTCTGAAGGTAAATCGCTTATGAAAACACCTTCCTCGTTAGTCCTATCCCCACATTTTGAACCAGTTGGGTTACTCCAGTCATGGCAAAAATAAGAAGCCTCACACACCAGGTTCCAGCAGGTTTCATGAAGACAGATGAGCAGGCAGAGAAGAGGCACTTTAAGGCTACCATGAAGAAAGACGTCCATATTGTGAAAGATGAAATATTTACTAGAATCCATGAGAGCCTCAAATGGACTAACAGCAAATCAAGGGTACTGATTCTGCTATTACTTATTAAACGCAGCATCCTTTCTTTACACAGAGTTTTTGCATCCTGAAGTGTTAAACGCTCAGAGAATTGAAGGATCTATCTATTTTATCACATAAAATGCCACTACTTCTCAGCACCTCTGAAAATCAAACCAAGCCAGAAACTTTTCTAAAGAGAATGAACTTTAACGTATGTAAAGGTCTTCTATAAAATGAGTGTTTGCTGATGGCACTGTTGCCTGACCACGTTGCTATGAAATAAAACCTCTGGTACTAACGTGTTTTATAATTCAACAAGATTGTTATCACGTAATTGTGTGCTGAGAGTTTAAAGTCCAGACTCAATGCATGGGACCAGCCTCCTCCTCTAGCAAGAACTCCTGACTTTGGACTATCTTCCAGGCAAACAGTGTGTTCTGCACGGGTAGATAGCAAGATACACACTGTGTTGTGTATATTAACCTGAGTTGAACACAAAATTACTACCTATTTTTCTATAATCTTGTTCTATCTTTTTTCACTTACAGAAGATCTGCTGGGTAGCAACTACTGACAGCTGGAACTACAGACAATGTACAGCAAATAAAGTATTTTAAGCAACAATATACTGCTTTAGTTACTGTCAGTAATCAGCAACAAGTACTACTGTGTTCCTACTATGTTGTTAAACTTCCTTTGATTCAGCAACTGATCTCAGTTCTGGTCTGTTTCAAATGCAATCCACTGGCACAAACTGAAATTTATTAAGTGAAGAATAATTTCAAAGCTACCAACTAGCAGTGAAATGCTTTGGTTATCTGTGCTGTGAAATTCTATACCAAGAACAAATATGGTCTGATTAAGAGATATGTTGTATGACATACGATAGGTTCAGACCCAGCAATGTATTCTAAAAATCAATGCCACCTTCAACTACAATGAATGTGAGTTTGCCAACAGCAAACCCTCCTCTTTACAAGCAAAAGCAACTTTAAAGGAGGTCACAACCAGTTTGCTGCTTGCACAGCCTGACTCAGTTTTGCTCATACCAAGAGCATCATGCAAAACAGTTACATTTTGTTCTTCAAATACTATAAAAGAATCATCAACACATTAATTCCGTACCTTCTAAAACATGAGCCCAGGAAGTTCCACTATCGAACCAGATGTCCAGGACATCCTGCCCCTTGACATAATCCAAAACATCACGACCACCAGCCTAACGGGAGAAAAACAATGGTTAAGAAATCCAAATCGAATACATCATATCATCAAAGCTTTTCAAAGCCAGAAATACAACACAATTGGTTTCTGGACCAGTTCAGGTCATGCTACCCAACTCCTTGAACAAAACACACAATAATTCAGATACACAATTTCTGATGAAAAACCCAAACTGAAGAAGGAAAATTTACCAAAGAAACTGAGATGGCACAGTAACACTACAGTTTCTGTTCACTTTCTAACACAGTTGTAGAGGGAACAATACAAAGACAGGAAGAACTAAATACAAATCCAGACATTTTAATGGCAAAGACTCAACATATATTAGTGCTGATGTTTAATTAATTAGAATGCTAGTATCCCCTCCATCTAAAAAGAGGAGAATGGAGATCAATGCCCTAAATTAACAGCACGAATCTGAGTTTTGCAGTATTCAGGTGCCACTTTCTGAATGTTCCTTTCACAAGATACCTTCTCACTAAGGCAGAAGATTGAAAACAATCATGAGATCGTATATTTTTCACTACTTCCCACCACTGAACCATTTCATGCACTTGTATTTAAGTCAGAAATTACCTTTGCTACAGCCTCTTTTGATAACAGCTGCTCAATAGGAAGGGTCCACCACGCATCCGTTCCTTGCTGCTCCACTATTTTGATGACATCTGTGATTGTTTCACTGGGTTAGTAGGGAAAAAGACACGTTCAAAATGACACATTCAGTTGTTGTCCACAGTAGGTAAGGTGATGTTGAATTGATTTTTGACATTATCTAGACATACACTGAGACAGCTTAATAAACAAAGTACTGCACTTCGTCTTCCTGATTCACAGAGCATTTAACGAAGAGGTAATTATTAAAACTTCAGGTGTATTTAAAGGAATACAGCAGATCAACCTGACTCAAAAACATCAAACTAAAAGCACCGCGTTACCTATCAGAGGTGAGTTTTTAATTCCTCACTTCTCAAGTTGAACAATTAATGTACATCTTGACCAAGTGTTGCAAAAGGAGAATAAGCAAAATAACTGTCTGGCACAATTCTCTTGCAAATACAGAAGGCCGATGATTTAACTCCCTTAGAGTCAGTGCTTAGTTTTATGTTTGGACATCAACATGTTTTCTCTGCAGTGCTGCTAAGCTGAGCTGTATCACTACAACATTTACTTGGCTCTTACAGACAAATCTAAAGCACAAAGAACCTAAGTTCTCCAAGAAGCTGTAAAACAAATTATTACATAGTAACACCGACAGGTAGGTAGGTGAGAAAACACCGTTTGACTCTTGATTGCGGGGATAAAATTACAATGCCAGACCTACCATGGTCTTTTCAAAGTAAGTCTGCCCAGAACAACAGAGGATATTTTATGGAGATGAACACACTAATCAGTAACACTTCCAAAATGGCAGACCACCATCACTCTTACCGCTCCAGATCTGACTGGATGCCATTCACCTTCCAATTGAAGGATCTTGGGACATAATTTATGACTTTGTAATGCACCTGCTGTTTATCTTGGTAAAACAGCATTTAGCAGCTCCATTTCTCACTGCTATCTTTTCCTTTCAGAAATATTTGCATAGAGGCTTATTTGTCTGTACAGTTGTCCAGTTGTGTCCCAAAGACAAATGCAAACAACTCCAGCTCTGGTACGCTCCCTGGAAGCTGGCCAGCAAACATCCCTTTATGGCTTCTCTCCTTCAGGCTAAATCTATAAATTCAGAGAGCTCTCAGGAAAAGACAGTTCAATGACAGCAGAAATCAGTTTTCCAGACAAATATCTCTCATCAGATCTAAGCTTTAAGTAAAGGAGGTACAGCCGGAAGAACTATCACTCAGACACGGTGTTTGATTTTCAGGTTGTCCTGTGTGGAGCCAGGAGTTGGACTCAATGTTTCTTGTAGGTCTCTTCCAACTTGGAACTATTCTGTGATTCAGAGTTCTCTGACATTGCAACTATAGATTGCAACTATAGAACAACCCAGAGTTCTAAAGAAATCAGGAGGGGAACAAAAAAGAAAGGAAGAAAAAAGAAGGCTTCCAAATAAGTAATTTCAACTAGAAAAATAGATTTGCCAAAGCTGCTCTAAGTCTGCATTCGGTTTTGTACCTCTCAAGCTCCTCCAGCTTCACTGCAAACAAGCAAACTAACTGGATAGTCTTAAGGAAGGCTGAAGGTTATTCGTTAATGTGAGCAGGCCTGTTGTGTTCAGTACATTTCTGTGCAGTGCTTGTTCTGTAGGAATTATGTAGGGTAATGATTTACATCAGCAGTGTCTGAATAGAAGCTTTTTGAGGGAGGGAAAAGTGAAATACACCCTACTGTTTGCTGCTGTCAAAGCTGTGTTGCTACCCATCTCTCCTATGGTCTATCATCAAAATTTAAAGGAGGGGACAAGTGGGACAGAAACACTGCAGTAGTGCAAACTGTGTCACTTGTAGAGAAGAGAAACTGCTCTCCTCATCAGCAGCAGGTTGTCATCAACTGTTACCAGACGAGAGAAAAACGAGTACATTTAAGTTATCAGTAGTATAAGGAGGAAGATCATTGCAAAGTACTCTCGTGAAGGGTCCAAGAGAAAACCACCTTCCTCAAATAACTACTCATCACTTTATAATCTGTGAGCTTCAGAGTGAGCATGGTAATTCCCAGAGTTAGCAATAAACACCATTGTAAAACTTTGCCCTGTATTCATATGCGGTATCTGGAAGAACTTGCATTACGTGTCATTTGCTACGTTTTTAACACTGAAACTCCTACGGCAATTCACGCTACCACGACACCAGCCAATCACTCTGAAGGCTGATATTGATTATGCTGAACACTTATTTAATGTGTTAACAGAAATTAGGCTGCATTATGATATAGACAGGAGAAGAATACAGTTCCCGATGGTCTCTCAACCTCTTTTCAACAGCAGTAAAGACGACAACTTATCTTCTTTCTAACATGAATTGGGATACTTCAGTAGTAAGTATTTAGGTTACGGTAAGTTGCTATTGCTCACAAGTAACTGAGACATTCAGTATTTTAAAAAGCTAATTAGCGTGCACAGTAGATCTATATCCAAAACGGGTTGGTTTTCTTTCCTGTCTGTTTTGTGTGTGTGTGTGTGTTAGAAATGTAAGTTACTTGCAAATCAGAGGCACAGAATGGGGGACAAGAACTCTTTTACTGTAATAACTTTTGCAATACTTATTGGCAAAGCTGCAATTATTATTATCTGAACAGGGTATCTGTAAAATTAAGAAGCTAATTCATGAGATAAAAAGAAAGCATGTATCTCATATTTATTTCCTGGTCTGGAAACATTAAACTCTGGTTTTAATTTTGGATCTCCTCTTCTTCAAGTTTCACAGTTTCCTTAAATCAGAATGTTTTCCTCAAGGAATTCATTACATTTTGAAAGCTGAGAAAGTTTCTGTATTTGGGCATTTATTTTACTTAATTTTTTTCCCCCGACTCACGCAGAAAAATCACACTTGTATTTCTACATTCTCCTAATTCTTACTAGAAATTGCAATAATTAAAACATCTTTTTTGCCTTCTGGGTTTTGATAATTATAATCATTATTTAATTTCTGACTGTAATGTGATGAGGCTCATTCTACAAAAAGAACTTAGCAGAGTGTTCAATTCATAAGCTTAGACAACAGTATCATAAATTCAAATCTATTTAAGGGCTACGTGGGGCCACAGCAGCAAACAAGAAGACCCATAAGGAGATCTGGCATCAAACCTGACGCATAAAAGATTACGATCTTTCAGCTTGCAAGTCAGAAGGAATATTTTGCAGTCACCAAAGATTGTGTCTGTTTGGGAGCAGCAGTTCTATTTTGAAAGAGGAATTTCCTGCAAATTTCCACATGACAAATTCATGTGGTCTGACTTACAGAGGGGCCCCCAGCAATTTCTATTAGGGATCTATTTTCTGCCAAATCTCTTTATTATTATTTATTTTATTCCAGTTGATAACGGATAGAAAGGATCATTCAAGACAGACCACTGGTGCTCTCATATGTAACAGCAACTCCATGTGGACTACACTGACTTCCAGTGGAGATGCTGTTACTTTTGATAGCGGCTCAAAGACTCCGGATCAGCTGTTCCTGGAATTACATCTATCCAATGTTCAAGATCTGAAAACAGCTTGAGTTTTGAAATGTGAGTTATTATTTACTGTTGTATAAGTGATATTGGATTATTTGCATGATCTATGTATGAAACTACTCAAGTGGTAGAAATATGTCAGCAGCCTGTTTTCAATGTGACAATACAAATGCAATGAAATACTGAGGCTTATGTATTTTCTTCAGTAAGAACTGGTGTCCAGGAAAATGACCTATGAATTGACAGACTGCTTTCAAAACGTGCCTGTCATTTCTATAGGCCAATATTCTGTGCACTTTTCCTACTCTGTCTGCCAAAATCTGCTATTAAAAGTCTGCTTTAAACCTTTGATGAGCATTTCACATTTTACTTTGAAAACTTCACCTCTACTGTAAAACATTTTAGAAGTAAGGAGAACTTTGAGCTTCAGAAGCTGTCGATTGAATTAAATAAATCTAATTTTGCAAGCATATTGGATAAGTCTCTTTTTCTCCCCTTGAATAACGCTCACTGAACATGCCATTGTACCCTTTTGCTCAGTCACAGACATGTGCAGCTTCTGGGGCAACACCCACACACAAAGGGGAGAGCCATTAATCGGCTGCAAAGCCTGGCATAGCAAAATGCCCTTGTAGGCATATATACAACTCCTGGAATCATCTCACACTGCACAATCACTTCCAGAAGACATGCATTGAACTGCTTTTCAGGATAACTTTCCTGTACCCCAGAAGAATTACCTTACATCCCTCCTTTCAAACGCTTTCTGTACCAGGTAGGACTGTCATCCTGGATCAGCTCCTTTAGCTGCTGAAGGAGCAATTCCTTCACAGTGCCCTTCATGTCTGACTGCCAGTTGCTGAACTGTATTTCGTTATACTCTTTAGTTTGTTTTAGAAGTGCATTAGTAACAACTTTTAGCAAGTACAAGGAACACACTTAAGCCTACTCTACAAATGGACTACAATAAGTATTCCTCAAAACCAGCATATGTTCGCACCAAAAATAGATTATCTTACAGTTTGTGCAGGTAAAATGATTTCACATTCCACAAAGCCTCCATATTTCCTGATGTGCCTCAGCATTACTCAAGTACTATAAATGACTACAGTTATTGTAGTCATTTCTCACAGTTATTGCCTACAGTGAGAGGCAAAGTACTCACCTGTGCACCTACACACCCAGTCACACCAGGTAAAGCTAAAGACTTAAAGTCCAATCCCTGCTGCCTACACCCCACGTCTCACTAACTATCACATTTCCACGCTCAGTGTAGCTTCTGGAAAACGAGCTGGACAACTTCTGGAATATTCACTCTTCACCAAAATAAAGAAAGTTCTGTAACACAATTTAAGTTAGTCTCCAGCTGTGTAATCTTACAGCCCATATTGAATTTACACAAACATTACTGAAGTTAAAATGTATAGAAAGGAGTTCTATTAGCACACAATAAGGCAGAAAACAATCACAGAGATGAATGGTGAAAACGGAACTCTCCAATATTATACTTATGAAATGACCTCTTAGAGGCTGCTCACAGTTGAATACCCCTCTGCTGCCCAAAGGAGTAAAAACAGTAACCTATTAATTCGTAAGAGACAAAAAGGACTTTATTTGGCTGAGGTTTCCTTTTTTAAAGCACAGCTGGATTTCTTCTGTGTTACACTGTCTGAAATTCAGTGTTTGCAAGAACTGTATACTATTAACAAAAGACGGCAGAACAAGGCACCTGAAGCTCTAGGCCAACCAAATTACACACCCAGAGTTCACCCACTCCCGTTACTGAAGCTGACTCTTCAAAACCACTCATTTTACTTTGCAACTAAGCGTAGTTATTTATTCTCCAACTGATTTGGTTATCCTGCTTCAGATTTCTTATTGTCAGTTAGTGAATTTCAAACAGTTATTTTGTCAAAATATCAGTATTATTCAATTTATAGTGCTAAGATTATAGTTAGGATCTATATTAGTCACAACTTGCATTTTATTCCTTGCTTAAATATAGAAGTCAGTGACTACTGCTTAACTTGAAGGTGGAGGATGAAAGTAGCAGTTACTACAAAGGAGATTCTTCAGATAACTTAAGTATCTAAGTAAACTCATACCTGCTAGTTACGTAAAGTCACCTTCAGTAATGAGTTTCTGCCTGTTTTAATCTATAGCTAAATTAGGTGTGTGTATAAACAATTGCAAGTAAGAACATATTTATACTGGAATAGTGATAATAAGTTTTAAATTATACTACTTACATAAGCTTTATAATACTGTATAATTGGAGTAGAACAGAGCTCATTCCTTCATTTCTTAGTATATAGTTAAATGAATACCTGTTTATTAAGCTTTCTCCTGTGTCCTTCTGATAAAATACAGGAATAGGAACACCCCAACATCTTTGCCGTGATATACACCAAAACGTCCTCCTGTCCAGCAATTCAAGCAGTCTGTTCATTGCAGATGTAGGAATAACCTTCACTTTTTTTAGCACTTCCTATAAAGGAGATAGTAAAACTGATGGACAAGATCCAGCAGACACACACTGTTCCTCACTAACATATAACACATACAGTCCACCATAGAATCACAGAATCTATACAGTTGGAAGGGACCTTTTAAAGGTTATTTCATCCAAGTCCCCTGCAACGAACAGGGACATACACAGCTCAATAGGGTTGCAAAGAGCCCCATCCAGCCTTGAAAGTCTCCACGTACAGGACATCAACTACATCTCAGGGCAACCTCTTCCAATACCTCACCACCCACACTATAAAAGACTTTTTCCTTACATCTAATCTAAAACTACCACCTTTAAGCTTGAAACCATTTCCCCTTGTTCTAACACAGAAGACCCTGCTAAAGAGTCTATTTTCTTCTTTCCTGGAGCTCCCCTTTAAATGCTGAAGGACAACTATCATGTCACTTCCAAGCCATGTTCCAGAGCAACCAATATACATACATACATATATATATATTTGCTAGCTCTAACAGACATACCCTATGTGAATCAGAAATAGCTTAAGCATCTGTGCTTTGAAACTACATCTTGACACACGCTACCTGTATTACAGAGTATGGGTTACCACTCACTCTTCACCCCACTGAATAACCATCTTATTTTAATTCTTTCTAGATAAAGATGAATATGGAATAAACAGGCCATGCCCTATTTAGAGCAAAATCACTGTTACCAAGACAGCCTAATACACTGCTTGGAGTTCTCTGTATAATTTCAAAAACCACTGTATATTTCAAACAATGTTTTAAAATGATTTAAAATAGGACTGTAGCAAAAGAAACAGATGACCAAACAAAGGCATCTGACCTTGTAAGACTACTGTCATAACAAAGCTAACTTTACCGATGATAAAAAAAATACATGTTTCAAGGTCAGATTAGAACAGACAGTTTAAGAAACATTTTGGGGTAAAAAATTCAGTAGCTCTTTAAGAAACTTTTAGACCTCATTTAAATACAATGAACAAACTTATCAGTCATTATTTCCATCCTGAATTCTATCAATATTGCCAAATAATAACATGACAACATTAATCATTTCTATAATACCTGACAACTGTGTATTGTCTGTACTGGTCTGTAGTGACCTGTATCAAGACTGTTTCCCTATTTCAAGTATTATCAGCCACCTTTAAGTGTCCCACAGGAAAGCAAAGTAAGATACCTGTGCTGTAGCCTTTACATCTGCTGTGTTTACAAACCACTGCTTGCTGGCACGAATAATCATTGGTTTTTTAGTCCTCCAGTCATATGGGTAGCTATGCACATATTTCTCCTCTTTTAACAAACTCCCTGCTGCTTGAAGCATCTTAATGACTAAGAAAAAGAAACAAAGCAAGATGAAAATCGGGTTTGACCACAACATTTATGTTAACTTCAATTAATTCCTTTCCAGGAAGAACACGTATAAAGAAGTGCTTGCATCTCATCCACATTCAAACATCTTCAGTTTATACAAATCCTCAAGACACAGCCTGCAGGGATGTGGCAGATAAAGTAACAAATGGCTAAACATCAGATACGCACCAGTTTCGTTTCCCTCATTGAGTACATTCTTGTTTTTAAGTTCAGGACCCGCAGCTTCAGTAAAACGTCCACTTTCATCCACAAGGCATTCCTGAAAAATAAAAACACAGATTATGGAAATAAAATACTAAATGACTATTAATTACTTTTTTTTTTTTTTTTGTAGTCAAAAGCGAGTTAAGCACTCTCTGAGTAGCTACTTTTCTAATGAGAAGCAAATTATGTCAGATTTTAGTATGGTTCAGGTTTAACAAACTGCAGCTCTGTGGTTTACCTACAGACAAGTTAATTTGACATGAGAAGAAGCAAGTCCCTCAATGTATGCAAAAATACCATCTTCCATCACGTCATTGGTGAGTATTTGAATGGTTTTTCAAACTAACAGTTAACCAGAAGTTGCAGGAAATTGAGAGCAAAAGATGAAATAATCAAGTACCGTGGATAGCTGATGGTGAGAAGCTACACTGTAGTCTTCCATACCATGAGCTGGGGCTGTGTGAACTAATCCTGTTCCTTTTGCCATTGTCACATGATTTGCAGGTAGAAGAGGAGATACTCTGCCAGGAATTGTGGGATGAGCACAAGAACCATCAGCTAAATCTACACCTAAAAACAGTAAAAAAAATGGAGAAAGCAGAGAAACAATTCATGGATTCAGCTTCTTACCAGAGAGCGGAAATGGAACAAATGATTGTATGCACAGGACCCTTTTCATATGTAAAAAATGCAAATCTAGAATCAGAGCTTGAACTATCTATCCTTCATGCTACAAAATCACCTTTGTCAATCATTTTCTTCCTAGAGGGAATATGTTTAGGAACAGCTGTCAGGTAGCTTAGCACACAAATACAGAAGCTAACAAATATAAACACCAACTGCCAAAAAGGCTCAGTACTACTATTGTTTTTTACTCTGAAAATGAAGACATGCAAAAACACCAGAATAACTTAAAAGGAAAATGTTACTGCAATAGGTTTCTCACCTCCTTCAGATACACACATTTTCCTGAATCACAAATACAGGTGAATGACTCAAATCCATAAATGGCACAATAAGCACCTCAAAACGCTGAATCAGAAGGCTGCCTATTACAAAATATGACTCTGCAGCATGTTGGAATGCAAATTTAACTGCTGCAGTTCCTCAGTATAAATAATAACCTACGATACCTCAATCATCCTCATGGCTATGAATAAGGCTTCAGATACTGAGGCAACGAACTACAACAATAAGAAGTGAAGTGTATTAAATGACAGCACTGGCTGATAGCACAAGCAGTTATGCTGCACCAGGTATTTTCTTCCACTAGTTTTCATATTATTTAGCAATCGGGCAGTCAATAAACATACTTGTAACCAGCCCATTGTTGTTAGGGTTGAAAGAGATGAACTGCAATGAGTATAACTAAGATTTTGATTCCATTCTATGTTTAAATTCTATGTTTAAATTCTTCAAGTGTAAATCCAGAATTTAAACATTACTTTGAAATCTATGACTGAGAATTTCAGCTACAACACACCAATTCTAAGCCTGACAGACTTCCACATAACACAAAAAAACATCAAAATGGAAGCAAATTTCAATTATTTGTAACATTTCTAAGCAACTTAATATAAATAATATTAAAATCTACCTTTACACGTTGATATAACCTCAAACTGTGTGTCCAAAACAGCAGCTGTAGATTCAACTCTATCTGTAGCTAGAATGAAGCGTTCACCAGTAGTTGCACACTTCACAACTGAATATCTACAATGTAAATACAGATTAATGATACTAAATAATTAGGAACATCATAAAGTTAAGCATGAAAATAATGTCTAAAACACAGCAAAAAGACTTTCAAGATGAACATAATCAATTCACTTTTAAATCCAAAAATAATTTCAAGATAGCGTAGCATCAGAAAGAAGAATTAATTAAAAATTAAAACAGAAACTAATATATTCATTGAGATATGGAATGCGGTTTACAATTGCATTGCTTAAAAAAAGATGCCTTAAAAATTGTAATGGGTATTGAAAGTGTTTTAACTGTGCTGATAAATATTGATAGGAATGATGAGATCGGTGAACCAAGTTAAACACACGTACTCTGCATCTGGCATGTAGCAAACTGCTTGATTCGCGGGCACAGTCCAAGGTTGTGTGGTCCAGACCAGCACACTGGTAGGGGATGATCCATCTACAGATGTAAATTGGAAGCACTTTACTTACAATTATGATAAAAATATAAACTATCAGTCTTAATATCTGCAGGGAAGTCATACCTATCACAGAGGCCAGCTTAGGTGGTGACTTCTGCAGGGGAAATTTCATGTACACAGAACGACTGACGTGCTGTTCGTTGTATTCAAGCTCTGCTTCAGCCAAGGCTGTTCTGGGTAGTTAACAAACATAAATTAATATGCTTGAGCATGAAAAGCTACTGATAGCCTTGCTAAAATTTAAAAGGCAGAACAGTAAGTTGATTCTTACTTTGCTGAAGGAGACCAAAACACAGGTTTATAATCCTGATAAATGAAACCCTGTCGAGGAAAGGAAACCAAATGTTAAAAGACTCCGAACCCATAAAACAAACCAAAAGATACATACTTAGTGAGAAAGTGAGTGTACCTTATCATACATTTTGTGGAAGACTCTCAGCTGGTTAGCTTCATACTTTGGATCAAACGTACGATAGCAGTTGGCCCAATCTGCCATGATGCCCCAACGAATGAAGGCAGCTTTCTGTTTCTCAATGGCTCTTTCTGCAAATTCTTTGGCTGGAAGGAATAGTTCAATTAATTATATGCTCTAAGGTCAATATGAAAACATTTAAAATATACTATTAACATATTTAAGAAGAGGCTGAGCTGAACATACCGAAATTATATACTAACTACTGACATATATTACATAGATCAATCAAGCTGAACTATATATAATTCAGAGAAGTAGTTACATAAAGTAACTGCAAGAGGTAAAAAGATATAGTTAAGTAAAGCAGAAATTGAAACCTTCTGCTCTTTATTTTACTGTTAAATTCCTGGTCAATGTTACGCATGTTCATTACAGTAACAAATTCAGCCTGTGTTGAGTCATTTTGCTCCTAATATTATATTGTACACCATCTGCTTAGAAAACACATACAGTGATCTTAGAAAGCATCAGCAATACCTGATAGTGACGGCTTAAAGTGCAAAAACTTTATATAAAACATAAAATTCAAAACATGGTGAGTAATATGTAGAAATACTTAAGCCTACTTTTCAAACATAGATATTGCAAACAGTACTTTACCTTTTTGTCTAATTTCCACTGGTGACAGATTTTCAGCTCCTCTGACTTCCGACAATGCCTTCAATTCAATTGGCAATCCATGACAATCCCATCCTGGCACATAATGCACTTTATAGCCTCTCATCATGTGGAAACGATTAGTGATGTCTTTCAAAATCTGAAAGGACAGAAGGTTAGAACTGCAGCTCCCCCATGTGGAGAAGGGACATAATGACTAAAGATATCAGCGACCATCTCCCAAAACAGGAGGCTTTCATAAATGTAAGTTTTTGCACCAGAACCTTAAGAAGCTGTGGGAAACATTTTGCTTTTTCCCATTCAGTAGCATTTGTAAGACTATCGCTCTCAGGTTGGAATCTAAACGCACCCAAGCATATTTAGCATCATTATTTGAAACTTAAATGCTTACTTTAAAAGGCACTAACATTCTGTCAGCGGTTCCATTGAGGGTATCAAGATAAAGAACAAATGAAATACAACAAAGTTTCAAGATACCCCAAGGAAAAAAAGAAACCAAAGGCACAACTCAATTATGCACTACAGTAACTGTGTATATGTATGTCTACGTTTACATTAGAACTACATGAATATAAATAAACATTGATAACAAACACAAGCTGCATTTAATATCATTTAAGAATTAATTTTCTCTAAAAATACTTTCTTGTTTTACATAAACAGCCTCAAATGAACACTCAGCACACAGGTACTGTGTATTACTCTATGTGGTGTTGTGACATACTATGTATGTCATAGTATGGTCTTCATACTGCCTTGGTATCTTATAGTATCTTTTGTCACTGTATCGCTTTCTTTCGCCCACGGAATGAAAATTAAAAGCCCTGAATACCAAAATTAGCCCAAACATTTGGAAGGGTTATTAATAATAAATGGTAACAGAGAGCACACAGCGTGTTACAAGAAGCATTTATCATTTCAAAGCAGCATAGAATCGTAGATTGCTTTGGGTTGGAAGGGACTTGAAAGCCCACCCAGCCCCAGCCCCCAGCTGTGATAGGGCTGCCCAATCCCCACAGCTCAGGCTGCCCACCAGGGCCCCATCCAACCTTTCCTCTATCACTTCCATGGATGGGGCAACACAGCTTCTCTGGGCAGCTGTGCCAGGGCCTCACCACCCTCTGAGTATGTATACGTATATAAAGTAAAGGTATTTACTTTATTTAAAGCATGGCCAACGTGAGGGTCTCCATTGGCATACGGTGGTCCATCATGAAGACAGAACTCCTGCTTGGTTTTCCTTTGCCTTTGCCACGAATACAGCTCCAAGAAACCACTTTTCTGCGGAGACAAGAGGAAAATGCCCACCATGTCAACACTCGGCACACTTCCTGCATGGCAGAGCACTTTAAAATCTAACACAAACAAAGCAAACTACGGGCGGAGAGTTGCTGCACGGCCCCCCACCTGCTGCACCTCCAGCTCGGTGTCGGGCTGCAGCAGGCCCGGCAGCTGGGCTGCAAAGCGGCTGTGAGGCAGCAGAACCGTGTCCCGGTACTGCGACTCGTGCCGGCTCTCCTCAGCAGGATGCCGGCTGTTGGCCTCCGAATGGGCCGATCGCGCCCAGCCGCAGGCAGCCCCGAAGCGGGCTCGGAGCCGTATCCGCGGCGCGGCCTGCCATGCCCGCAGCATCCTCACGGCTCCACGGCCACGCACTGCGGGAGCTTCCGGCTGCGAGACGGCGAGCGAAGAGCTGGGGATGGGCCGCTAGAAGGGACACGACGAGCCGCAACGCGTTTATTTTTCCTTTCCGTCCCCCTAGAGCGATACAGAGGTGGTGGCGGTGTTTCCCGGTAGGAGGCGGAAGGGGCAGGACCGGGAGTGCTGGTAGGAGGTGGGGGGAGCCGCGATTGTGGCGGAGCTGCTGGGAGCTGAGGGAGATCGGCGTCCTCATTAAGGTGGAGGTGAGCGGGGCTGGGGGTCGGGGACCGCCGAAATAACCGCCCGTTGGGTTGAGGGCCGCCGTCATGGTGTGTGGCAGCGCTTACAGCTCGGAGTGTGTGCTTAGAACTGCAGGGCACAGCTATAAAAGCGAGCTGACTTGGCAGCGATACTCAGTTATGTTCAGCTATATTCCTGCTTAGGCTAAAGGATGTACTGCCTGCGAAATGTGCTTTGAAAATAACGCTCAGATTTTAAGTGCTGGCTTCTCTTTGCTCAGATTTTGGGAATGGGTGCTGACTTGGGAATGGGTGCCAACGTTCTGTCAAAGCCAAAACCTGTTGGTCCAAAGCGAGCTTTTGCAGCCTTTCAATACCTGAAGGGAACTTACTCCCAGGAGGGGAGTAAACTCTTCGAAAGGGCTGACAATAGCGGGACTAGGGGAAATAGTTTTAAGTTTAAAAAGAGGGAAGATTTAGGTTGGATGTTAGGGGGAAGTTCTTTACTAGGAGAGTGGTTAGGCCCTGGAACAGGCTGCCCAGGGAGGTTGTGGATGCCCCGTCCTTGGAGGTGTTCAAGGACAGGTTGGACGGGGCCCTGGGCAACCTGATCTAGTAAAGGTGTATGTTTGGTGGCCCTGCCAGGCAGGGGGGTTGGAACTACATGATCCTTGAGGTCCCTTCCAACCTGGGTCATTCTGTGATTCTGTGAGCTGTTATAATGTCGAATGTAGTGTAGAAATGTGTGCTTGGAATTGCCCTCATCAGAAAGAGTGTGTCAAAGTGTGGCACACCAGGACTGGTGCCATGCAGGAGATGCGGCTCTGTGAAAACAGAAGGCACCCTTTGCTGCTGTGACATTTGTGCACTCTGTTAGCTGCTCAGTATTAGGGAAGGTGGTGACCTTGGCTGCTCTATGTGTCTAAAGCACTTTGCTCCCATTCATGGGCAGTAAATAATAATTAACGTTAGCTACTGTGCTTTCTGAAAGCAGTTCCTGTGTCAGTCTATTCTTTCAGCTTCGGAGTTTTGACTTTTAGAGAAACCCATTTAATGTTTCTAAATGCTGAGAAGGTTCTAAAACCTGCCACACTTGGGATTTTGTTACCTTTAACACTGCTCTTTGCCTTTGCTCTAAGCAGAGGTGAAATTGTGGTCACATCATATACAGTAGCTGTAGATCATATTATAGACCTTGTATTATACTGAGTAGATAAGCAAGAAGGAAGGTGTGTTGTATAGTGACCCATGTTGTATGGTTATACAGTGACTTGTGCAATACTTGCTGCAGAGGCTGCAAACAGTCTGTGACTCTGACAGAAGTCTGATGTTTATCATGTTCTGTTCTGGGATTAATTATTTCCTCTGTGTTTTTTCTAGCTCTGTGCTCAAGTGTTTTATCTGGAAGTAAGTCATGTACGTGAGCTCAACTCAAAAAGCAGTAGAAGAATGGATAGGAAAACTTAAAAAGCAATGAGTTCTATGCTTTAAAGAATACAGAATGGTTGTCAGTACTACTTACTCCTAAGGCAGAGAAAACCTGGGAGGAAATGGTGATTAACGGACTTTAGCTACAGCTATAGTTATTCCTCAGTTTGGGAACTGAAGGTGTAATGGATTGCACTGAAATGTTCTGGGGAACAGAGGTAGAAGACAATGCAATGGCAAGACATAGTGTTGAGAAAAGGAATGCAGATATAATAGATTTTCTTAAAGAAATCAAGAGAAGTTCAAGAAATATAGGAAGAATGGTAAAACGTATAAATAAATAAAGTGATGAAAGGTAGTTCCAGTGTCAATATGTTGATATTAGAAATCTGTGTCTAAAATAGCACTATATCCCTATGTACCTCTTAATTGTATTTAAAAGTCACACCTTACTATTGCAACTCTCAGAAAGTAATTCACTTTCCCCTTCTTATTCAGCTTAAACAAACTGCATCTGCTTGGAATGTTAATTAAAACATCTTCCTTATCAACCCCTGTAAGTGTGCGTGTTTTCTTTGTTTCTTTTCAGCATCATTATGGCTTCTCCAACTCTGCTCATGCGTGTCGTTGCCTCTGCGTATTCTGTTGCAGAAAAAGCAGCAACAATTGTTAGAAAAGTAATGGCCGGTGGAGATCTGGGGATAGTGGAGAAGGTATTCCTTTAACTTTGTTTCCATTTCATTTCTCATATCAAGACACAACTCAAACTGGTATTACTGAAAGTTAACAACAGGGGAAGGAAATACAGTTAATCCCTAACTTCACTTCTTTGAATTGAGAGCTATTCCTAATTAAAGGATTAAAAGAGCATTGGAGGAGAAGTGCATTTTAAATGGTATTTCTACAAGATGTTCAGACACTGAGAAGAAACCATAATTTTGTCCTGATTTCCCTCACAAAGCGTGAGCTTCACATAGCACGTCAGAATAGACAATAATGCATCTTTCCCATTGATTTCCACACCTATGTTCTGACATCTGTTTTACAGGATACAGTACTATGCCATGTTATTTGGATTAGGACAAATCAGTGTTTAATTTCTTAAAGCAAAAAAGTAACACTTAACTATATTTCCTTTCTGTGGTTAATTTCTGTAGCTGGATAAAGAAATTTTATGTCACTAAATAAGATATAAGCAATTTCATGAAGATTAAGGCTAGAAAGCCACTATACTGTTTTTGTTATGTTTTGAAGTACATGAATTCTTATCCTCCTTTTAATAGAGTGGAGCCAATGACTTGCAGACCAAAGCTGACCGACTGGTACAAATGAGCATTTGTGCTTCACTGACACGGAAGTTTCCCAGAGCAACTATCATAGGAGAAGAAGTAAGTACCTGATTTGTTTCATGCTAACAATTTAGCTTGCTGTAACTTGCAGCACAATATACTTGGCAAGGTTTTAGAAAATCATCTCTTTGCAGGGGAATAACAAAACACACCAGGAATCTATCCCATTTTATCACAGAATCACAGAATTATCAAGGTTGGAAAAGACCTAGAAGATCATCTAGTCCAACCATTACCAATACTTCCCAGCTAAATCATATTCCTCAACACAACATCCAAATGTTTCTTGAACACTCCCATGGTCGGTGACTCCACCACCTCCCTGGGCAGTGCATTCCAATGCCTGACTACCCTTTCCGAGAAGTAATACTTCCTAATGTTCAGCCTGAATCTCCCCTGACGCAGCTTAAAACCATTCCCTCTAGTTCTATCACCGATTACACGAGAGAAGAGGCCAACCCCCAGCTCACTACAGCCTCCCTTCAGGAAGTTATAGAGAGCAATAAGGTCTCCCCTGAGCCTTCTCTTACTCCTCTACTTATTTTTCAGTACGTTAGCTTTGTCAAGTAAGCTGCAAGCAAATCAACAGCTCTAAGGCAAATTGAGGTGAGTGCAGCAACTTTTTGTATTAATTTTGACACTCCTTTTTGTAGGATCTACCTCCTGAAGAAGTAAGTGAGGAATTAATTGAAGATGGCTACTGTGAAGAAATACTGAAGAAAACTTGTCCTGCTCAGTACACAGGAATTAAAGAGGAGGAGGTAACTTTACACATATGACTCTGTATTTTACACTCTTCTATATTGCTTTGATTTAATCTGAAAATTTAGACAGAACTAAGAATGATTTCAGTGTTGCCAGTTGCTCTTCTTGGTTTGATACTCATACATGATAGTTATGTAGACATGAGTGCCACACTACTAGAGCTGGAAACACTGCATATCCCTTCGTGCAACAGTGAGAAATGGAAATTTGCTTCTGATTCAAATTTTTTAAAATGAACTGACTTTGGAAGTGAGAATGTCATTTCCATGCTGAATTTAAGCCTTGATAACTTCTGTTATCAATGATAACAGGTAATTGCTAGCAAGTTCTCATTATTTTTTTTTTAGATTTTCCATAAAATACTAATATTGTAGGTTTGAGGTCATATCGTTCACTGAAAAAATTGAGTTTATTTATCTCCTTCCTTTTGTAAGGAAATAAAAGCACTAAAATAAATATATTTACCTTGCATGTTTAACTATGTTATTTGTTTATGCTGTTCTTTATTTTTTTAACAGCTTGTAATATGGGTTGATCCTTTGGATGGAACCAAAGAGTACACTGAAGGTTGGCTTCTCAATTCTGCTGATTCAAGAAATTACTGTAATACAGTAAAGTGCTATGTACATGTGTATTGTTTCATGGTAGAAGTTACATACGATATGACTTCATAAGGCTGGTTTTGTTTCTGTACTTGTAAGTGCAATGGAAATTCTTAACCATCATTCCCAGTCCTAACAGGTATTGAATATATCAAGTTCCTACCAGGTTTTGTCAATTCAGGGAGCAAAGGCTGCATTTAATTGCTGGCAGATTGTCTTAAAAAGTTTTTAGTCAAGTAAATTTATATTTTTGTACATACTTTGAACTGGAGAACTAAATCTCCTGTTCATACAAGCATACGCTTAATTATATGTACATCCTTCTTCATACAAGCATACGCTTAATTATATGTACATCCTTCTCTTCAAACTACTTAAATAAAACCCTCCCCCAAATCATTATTTTTAGGTTATGGAAAAAAATCATTCGCAGAAAAGCTCACTTTGTGTCCATAGAAATAAACTTCACAGTAAAGAAAAAAACACAAACAAAAACCTTATAAAATGTATGGCAAAGCCTTGCCCTAATTTCCTGCTGCATCTTTTAGCTGACTAACATCAAATCTTTTAGTTACATTTTTTCCCCATTTTCAGGGAAAGAGATGTAAAACTGCCATAAAATTGCTATTTCTTTTATTGAAGGTTTGCTTTCATTCATTTATTCATTTAATACTTTCTCTTTTTTAAGCATAACTACCTTTATGTTATTTCTGTACAGGTCTCCTTGACCATGTCACTGTTCTCATTGGAATTGCTTATGGAGGCAAAGCAATAGCAGGAGTTATTAACCAGCCATATTACAACTATGAGGTATCAAATTGACTTGTTTGAGAGTGCTAGGTGATTTTAACTGTCTCTTCTGTGATATTTCCAGTTAGCAAACTTTCACCTGGAAAGCAATGTGTATTTGAGTTAATGTTGTAACGTAAGGAATTATTCTTTTATTTTAGGTACACTAAGTTTTTAATATTTATTTCCAAGAACTGAATCTCAGGGACCCAGTAACAGTTATAGTGCATTTTGAGGCTTGTGTAGTATCATAGTACATGTCACATATGTACTGCACTAATATGCAGATATTAGTTTGTCAGTCATGGGAAGCAGAATGTCGTGCATCACTATAATTTCACAGATGAGAAAACAGTAAACAGTCTCCTGAAGGTTGTACAACACATCATTGCCATGGATGGAAAGAGCTGAGGCATTCTGATTCCTCTGTCTGAGCTGTAGAGTACTTCAAGTGCCCCCATTTAAATGTATCTCAGTGTTAATAATATTTCTCCCTAAGATGGAACAGTGTCTCTAGCCACTCTTTTCCATTTGTGCTTTAAACACTGATCACTGTGGTTAACCATCATCTGGACCTTTCCATAGGCAGGAGCTGATGCTGTACTGGGCAGAACAATTTGGGGAGTCCTGGGCATAGGTGCCTTTGGATTTCAGCTCTCAGAAGCTCCAGCTGGGAAACACATCATTGTTACCACCCGTTCGCATGGCAGTGGTCTGGTAAATGACTGTATCAGTGCTTTGAACCCAGACAGCGTTATCAGAGTTGGAGGAGCAGGAAACAAGGTATGAAAACTCGAAGTCTTTTGGTTTGATTGGGAGGTTATATCTTTGGAAAAAGAAACAGAATTTTGAATGAAAACATTTGTTTACGTGCATGAATATACAAGGAATTTCCTCCTCTGTTCTTAGCACAACTTCTCTTCCTATAGCTTTCAGTGTGCCATGAGGTAGGGAGTCAAAATTTGGTACAGATAGATTTGTAACAAGGGCTGTGCTGGTCATGGCTGAGGTCCATCTTCATTTGTATCCTGTTTCTTGATACAATAAAACTTATAACAAGACTGGAATGACTAAATGAGAATATAGTTTAATCATAGTTAGGCTATTGCTCCAACTATCTAGAAGCAAATATCTAAGGATTTAAATAGGAACAGCACAAAGTGATAAACCCTTTGCGAACCTTCTTTACATGCAGATTATTATGCTGCTATTTTGAAAACTTCCTTTTGGCAGCTGAAAAACAGACTGTCCTGTCTTTTCTCCAACACATACACAGGCTCAAGTGGCTCCAAGAAAACACAGTCAGTTTCCATTTTTCCTTTATAGGTATTTGCACAAGATGGGAAATTTTGTTTCTGAAACAAAAAGCAGATTTTCATCCTTTGGTTTGTATTTATAACAATCATAAAAATAGATCATTAGAATGGTAATAAAGTATATCTTTCTAGAGGCTTATATGTATATATGTGTATATATATGTATATGTAGTTATATGTGAAAGAATCTCATTTTCTAACTGTAAGTATACAGAACAAACTGATCTAATCCTAGATTCATTGAAACGATTGCTGTCTCTATTCATAACAGGTCATTCAACTCATAGAAGGCAAAGCCTCTGCTTATGTATTTGCCAGTCCCGGATGCAAGAAGTGGGATACCTGTGCACCTGAAGCTATTTTACATGCAGTGGGAGGTAAGTTAATAGCATTTGAAGTCTTTTCTAAGGTAAGTGAAATGGCAGCAGTATAGGTTATTTATGCTTATCACGGAAAGAAAAACATTTTAAAACATGTTTTGGAAGAAAATTGACTGTATTTATGTACTTTTAAATGATCTTGATTCACTAGGGGGCTTTGAGCCCTTTTAAATAAGCAGTAAGTTCAAAGGGGCAACAAATGCAGGATGATAGACCTTAAAGATCATTTAGTTGCAACTCCCCCACTGTGGGTAGAATGATGGGCCTCATAACAGCATCATTTATTTATCTCTTCTGTAGTCTGCAGTACTGTGTTCAGAACTGGGATAGCTTTAAGCAGGTTAACTCAGGCACAAAAAAACAACTAATCTGGGACAGCACAGTGCTGTATTTAGCCTCCTTGTTATGCAGGTATCTCCAAGTTAAATTAGCTTGTGAAGGGTCTGTGTTGCTCTTGCTTAGTGATTTCCAGAAACTCATTTAAGACCAGCAGGGGTATTTCTATAGCATATTAGAGTTGGTGGTATACAAGTACCCTGGCTCTTACTTGAACTCAGGATTTTACTTTCTATCTATCAACTGCCAGTGTATGATCTACACAGGAAGCATTTTAATTTCTCTATAGGTAATAGCTGTAGTTTTCCAGAAACAATGAATTTTAAGTATTGCTGAGAGGAAATAGAGCTGATTAATTATTTAGTATCAGCTACTGTGCACATACTGGGAGGGAAGAATAAATTTCATATCTAAAGACAGGTATGTGTATCTCAAGGACTGAGGGTTTTGTTGTTTTGTTTTATCGCTTGTACTAATAAATTAGATTATTTCTCTCCATCTCCATTTTACTGGAAAATATATATATATATATATATATATTATTTTTCTTTGTTTTGCAGGCAAGCTAACTGATATCCACGGAAACTCCTTTCAATATAACAAAGAAGTAAAACACATGAATTCAGCTGGGGTCCTTGCCACTTTGAGAAATTATGACTATTATGCCAGTCGTATCCCTAACACAGTTAAACAGTCTCTTGTGCCTTAAAGCACGAAGTATCTTCACTTGGCCTGGAAAGTTGAGAAGGTGAGATTGTAGAAAAACTGAGAAAGGAAGATAATTGAGCTTGAAATTGCTTTATGGAATCTGAGCCCAATTCTTACATTAAGATGTTCGATAATTTCTAAATAACATGCAGACTGTCTGCTGTTGGATCCGATTGTTTTGCAAATGATATAATAACTATATTTCTTCAATATTTGTTTTCCATGTTCTTTGGAAACAGAGTATTCATTCCATGTGGCATGACTGTGGTTAATGTACTGTTAATCATAACAATATAATCCAAAAGTCATCTGAGTATTCAGGGCACAAATTCATTTTAACTTACCTACCAAATTTTGTTTGGTGTTTTTTCTCATATTTACTCAACAAGATTTTGTTGTGTTAAATACAAATGGGGTAGGAAGTTGAATGGATGGATGATCACATTTATAATAAAAGTGGATGGTTTTGATTCTTAAAAGTGAAATGTGATCTTTATTATGCATGTATTTGAGAATGAAGGTTAGTTTGGTTTTCGTTTGGCTTCCCTTATAGTTATAAACCAAGATTCCTCTTTAAATACACAAAATTTCTAAGGCAAGTTATTTCTTGCAGGACTTCTATCATGTATGTGTAGCAGCATTTAGTGTACACTGTGGATCTCTATAGCAAAACTGTAGTAGTTTTAAGCTAGTTCTAGGGGTTTCTATGCGTTTCTTAGTTTCAAACTGATTTAGCTATTTAAAAGCCATTTTTACAGCATATGATTCATTGAGCTTTAGGCAGTTGATAGTAATCATTTCATCAGACTATTTTAGGATGATGTACTTTATTTTACTTACTGAGTCTATTAAACTCCTCCTCTGCCTGCTCTCACTTCTTGAATGACCATCTTTCAATCAGTTCAAGCTATGTGTCAACCAAGGTGAAGTTACATGCAAATAGAGATGCTCTTTTCTCAGTGTAGCAGTAGGAAACTTAAGTACAGAAGGACTTATGTGCAGGGAGCAGCTTGAAGACATCCAGTTACTGAAATGACTTCTTTGAAATAGCTTTGAAGTGTAACTGAAACAGCACTGTGTTGTATTTCCTCCCATCCCCCATTTCTGACTTGCTGCCATCATACTGTAAGGCTATTGGATTTTCTTAATGCCTCAAGATCTTTACTTGCACCCAAAAGAGATATGTAATACAATGTGCTTCTAGACATAAACGGAGGAACAAAGATTGCTTACCAAATTCTAAAGTTTTAAACAGATCCAAACACTTAAAAACACTTTCTGGGCCCAAAGAATCCAAGGGCAATTCTTCATTAGGCTACTGTCATCCAGCTGTCTCTCAGGAAGAGACAGCAGACTGAGCTTAACCAGAGGAAACATAAGATTTTCTTTTAGAGATAATGGCTTAGTTTTGCTGAACAGCTATTTGTAACCTGAACTGTCAAGCTGCCAGCTTAAAGAGTCCTTTGTTATTTTGAAAGCAGAGAAGAAGAATGCCACTTCCATTAATTAATGACTGTGACTCATACTGAGGCATGCCATGAGAAGCTGCCAGTTCCAATGGACTACACAGCTGTTTTCTTCTCTATGTGGATAGAAAAGTGGCATCTGTCAAGCTCACAGGACTGTGGTATTAGGCAGGGTGCCTGAACTCTGTCCTTGCTTACTTAATGCCTGAATGCCCAAGTCCTTCCAGCATGACTTGTTTTCTTTAACTCCTGCTGACACTATGAAGTGCAAAGTAGCCAGATCCCTTCGAAGTCCTCTTAATAGCAACACTCTGGGTCTTCAAGTTAGCTCTGAGCTGTAATATAAATATATATATACCATATATATACCATTTTCCATACAGCTGAAAATTTCAGAATTCAGTTTTCAATGGTGGTGAAGTTATGCATATTTCTTGTATTTAACACCTCTGATTTACCTTTCAAACTGCATACGAGAATCTTTGGATTCAGTTCTTTCCACCTGAATTCATTGCAGTATCTCCAGGCTTGCTTTGTTCATTCTTAGGGCTTGCTGGCTTAAAGCAAGCAGGAACATCTTAATGCCAGATGATATGAATAACTCTTGCTGAAGAGTTCCCAGTCTCCTCATGTGCAAACATGGGAAAGGAACTGGGGAAGCTCTTTCCTCAATGCGCACAGCTTTTCCTTACAATGTTCACAGATACATTAGCAAGACTATCACTTTTAGCTTGCCCTATCATCATCCGGCCTATGATGCTGTAATTACACTACAAGCTGCATACACAGGAACAACACATGCTTCTAATCCTTTCATCTACAGCCTACCTGTCTTCTTTTTCTTTAAGTGTATGACTAGTAAGAGCACGTTAGACAGATTCAGCCTGTTTTAATTAGAGCCTTCCTCATACTTTGGCTCCTTAGAACTTTAGTCATTCCACAGGCTGATTGTGACTAAGGTATGAACCACCTAGCAAGTACAGATTAAATTTCAGCTCAGGTTGGATGTTAGGAGAAATTTCTCCTCATGAAGACTGATAATGCAGTGACACAGGATGCCCGGGGGGGGTGATGGAAGTCACTGTCCCTGGAGGTCTTCAAGAAACATGGAGGTGTGACACTGAGGGATGTGGTTAGTGGGGATGGGTTGGTCCGACTCGGTGAGCTTAGAGGTCTTTTCCAGCCTTAATGATTTCTATGATCCTGTAATTCTCATCCCTTCAGGATTCTTGGCTACTTTAGTATTCACTTAGAAATTGGTACGTGAGTTTGTGAAACAATTTCAAATGAGATGTAGAATGATTTAAATCATTTAAAGCACTGCCATGCTCCACCAATCATGCATCTGAGAGCTCTTCTGCCAGCAAATCGGTGATGTAAAACACAGTGGGTAAAAAAAAAGCACAGGGACACTGCAATGTCCTTGCAACAGGGTGAGCCAGAGCCTGCATCCTGCAGGGAACTGCTTGCGCAGTAGTTTTGTAATTAATTCTGAGACCAGACTGATCCACTTCTAGGCATGTATGTGAGAAATGTAACTGTAAGAGAACAGGGTGAACTGTATGTGATTCTGTTCTGAAAGAGCAGTGAGGCACTGGCACAAGCTGCCTGGACCTGGTGGAGTCACCATCCATCCCTGGAGGTCTGAAGAACTGTGGAGATGTGGCAGTGATGGCTTGATGATCGGACACTCCAATCTTAATGATCCGATGATTGTGCGCTCTTTTTTACTTGGTTACGCGACACAAAAGCGGCAGCAGACCCCTGTGCTCCCGTCGGAGCCCAACCCTAAGCAAGCTGGCGGATAACTCCAACAAAGCTTTGGAGAAAGGCCCAAACACAACGTAGAACAGCAACCAAGGCCCGTCCCGCTGCGGGAAGTGACGCTGCGGCTCCTCCCCGCCCGCCATGTCCGCCGGAGGTGGAGCTGCCGCCGCGCTGGCGCCCGCCCCGCCCCGCCTCTCTCCGCTCTCTCCTCTGGTTCCGGCGTGGCGGCGGGGATGGCGGCGCTGAGCCTCACGGTGCAGGCGGGCAGCCCCCCGCTCGGTAAGCGCTGCCAGGGCCCTCCCTTTCCCTACATCCTCCTCCTCCTTCCCTCGGGGTGCCTGGGGTCGCGCAAGGTGCCTCCGCGTTGCATCATGCGGAGCGGCCGCTCCCCGGCGGGCGATGAGAGGCAGCCGCTGCCCGGCCTGCCATCGGGCTGCTTGTGCCCCTCGTTTGCTCCCTAAGCAGCGGTACGGTCTGAGCTGCGAGCGTAGGGGCTCTGGAGCGTTTGTTTCTGTAGTGGTAAGTGGCACTGGAGGTTTAGTTGAGTGGATTATGCAGTGATGACAGAAATATTGCATCTTACGAGCGAAGCACGTTGGCAGCGTTTGTACGAGGCGGCTGAGCTCACATCTCACTCCTGCCTACTCCGTGCTACTCATCATGGCTGCGCTGGGAGGCGTGTGGTTGCTATTCATGTCCCTAGTATTAATTACACAGCTCGCCGAGTCTAATCCTTGTCATTTCCAAGGCGTTTCTGTGCTACTAGAATACTTACAGGCCTTTCAGATGTATTGCGTGAGCGGTGTCACCCTGACTTTCACATGTGGATAACATCAGGGATAGAAGGACGTTGGCTTACTGTTGGCACAAGCTTAATGCCACAGAAGGCGTTTGCACTGAGAGCTGGGAGCTTCTAGCTCCTGTGACTTGTATTTAGGGCAGCGTATTAGTAGCTTACGCACCGCTGGCTTTGGGCAGTCTCTGTGTTGTTCTCAGGGAAGGTGAAACGTGCAGCGAGGCTTCAGGTTCCATATTAGAAGTTTCTTCTCCAGAAGAGCAGTGAAGCACTGACAACGGGCTGCACAGGGAGGTGGTGGAATCACTGTCCATGGAGGGGTTCAAGAAACGTGGATGTGGCTCTGAGGGATGTGGGTTAGCAAGCAAGGTGGGTTGGGTGTGATGGACTTAGTGGTGTTTTCCAACTATAATGATGTTGTGATTCTAAGAGAGTAGCAGGTTGGTTAGATGCCCTTCCAGACCTACAGCATAGCCCTCTGGATGCCTTCGGTGAAGTAGTGCCTGTGCAAAGCTTACTGTCTTTGTGTGCTTGTGAGCAGAGCACACGAACACAAGCTCCTCTCCTCCAGCTCAGCAGGCTGGGTCTGGAGCAGAGCCAGCCCAGAAATAATGCAGCCACGTTAGCTTAGTGCTTTGTTCAAGCTGTTCCACTGTGCTATGGAGCACTGAGGTCTGAGCAGGTTGCATTGAGCCGCTTTGGATGTGGACAAAGCTGACCTCCGGTTGGTGAATAGCCTTAGAAGATCTTTTATTTCTGCACTGTCACTGGTGAACTACTCTGAGGAGCCTGATTAAGTTTCCTATGTTTGTATTGAATAGACTTTCTTGGTAAATCTTTTAATAAACATTAAATTGTGTTAAAAATACTGTTAGGGCTGTGGTGGTGTATGCTTTGATACCCTTCAGGTGAAACAGTTCGATTATGATCTCTTCATGTGCTCAGGGACAGAACTAATTTCTACAGTACCCTTAGGAAGCACAGTGAATTGCTGCTGGTAGTTGCTGAGCGCACTGCAGATTACTGTATGCTGGGCATTATCAATTTTAAACCAAGGGGGTTGCCAAGAATAATTCTCCTGCATATGAGATTAAACATCGATTTCTTTCCTGAGCAGTCTTACTTGAAGGAGCACTTCAATCGCTTTGTCAAATTAGATGAGAAGTGTAGCTGTTCTGTTGCTGCTGTGAAAGATATTTTTACTGGAAGAGAGATGAATATGTTTGTCTCTTGTTTTTTAAAGGAGCTCTGCTGACAGTGGAGCTTGTGAAGAATGATGTCAAAATTTCAGTGGAAGAAGGCAAGGAAACCATCCTTCGCGTATCTGAGTAAGTGACTTTGCATCTCTTCTTCTTGCTTTGGGTCAGCAGTTTTAGAAATCACATGGTTGTAATATTGACAGTCACCTTTTCTGGTAGGAGAAGAATACTTTTATTAATGACTGCATTACTGTTGACTCACTCTATTGCTTAGGTATTTGCCTTTTTTTAATGTACCACGAGTTATCAAAAGTAAGACTTTTTTATACTAGACATTTTGTACTATGTAAGAGTAGTATACGTGATTCCTTGTGCTCATACATATGTGATAGAATTAAATTTAAGGTTTATGTGGTATTGTTATGTGCTCACTCATGCATATAAGTGAATGAATTTCTGTAGAAAGCTAATGTACCTTCTAAAACTAAAGCTGTTATTGCAATAAATATTTTCAAGTTTGGGGTGGGAGATTTTTAACATCTTTGTAGAATCATGTGCATATCAGAAATGCAGGAATGTTTCTTTTGGTTTGGGAAAACTGCATTGTAATCTCAGATTTTGTATCATGTCAGATGTCTGGTTATAATATGAGAAGATGTCCCAATATTTAAATACCACTGACATAGCAGTGGTGTCTCTGATATCTGGAATCAGCAATAAGAGACACATTTTGGCCCATGAACATTGAATTTTTATCTTAAAGCATGATAATACTGATTAGAATTCAGAATCATTTATTTTATCTGCAGCTTTGAGTAGCTACTGAAAATCTTGATTGGGAACCACAAATGCTTTTGGAAGATCATGTTTATATTCTGAGTTATTCCCATGGCAAATGCTCTTGAAGTCAGCAGTGCAGCATAAGCCAGTATTTCTGCATGGCTTTAGAGTGACTGTCAAAACATGTTTATGTTGCGTTGCAGAGATCCTTCTAAGTTAACAGCAGCTGAGCTTTTCCACTCTCTTTAACCCTAAAGAGTGAGCTTGTCACTGTGTGCACGTTATGACAAAAAAATCAAAGCACAGGATGATTGGCAGTCTTCAATCATCATCATTGTGGTATTGGTTTCTTTTTCTACTGTCTCTAAAATGTTAGGCTTCAACTCAAATAAGAGTTTTTTCCTCTATAATTTCTATTCTTATGTGTTGTCTTTTGCCCTATGGTGTATCAGGAGATGTACTTGTGCACAGAAGCTGTCATTTCAAGATGATGTTGGAATACTATAGATTTGTATATGCAGCTATGAAATAACGTTGTTTTCTGCATTTCATTCAATTTATTAAATAGTTCTATATTGCCATGTCTTTGTCCAACTGCATTGCAAAAACACTCATTTTAGCTGTTAAGAAAGGGTTTGAAATGGAAAGCTAAAGCTCTTCTGCTCCTTGGTCCCAGGTGAATAAGATCTAGATTCACGGTTCCATCAGGTAGCATTTTTTTTTGTGCATTTTGCATCTCTTTTTCTGGTATTGGATTATGTGTAAAAAGTTATTCCAAACCTCAATATTGCATTAATTTTCTCTTGTACAATCATTAAAAAAAAAAATTGATTCTCTATTTTAAAGTCTGTTAAAAGTATATCTGTAACTTGAGAAGCATCAGCTGAACTCAGATCCCAAGTAATGCTTCTGGTAAATGGATTTCATGGCATCAATTCTGCTGAAGCCATCTTATTCTGGCATGACTTGAAATTCACTTGGGATATTCCAGACCTTGATTTTTTACATTTTATTGTTATTATTATTTTGGGGGGAGTCAAACCAATAGTTGCAATGGTTTGCTTAAGTAATCGGGGGCGTTTGTTTTAGTATGAACTAGTGAAAACAAAAACTTATTTCACAAACTTTCTGTAGATGTGAATATATTGGAGATGTCTTGTTTCCCTGCAGAAGTTTCTTTCAAGTCTGGCAGCACGATGCAATGACAACAGGACATATTTTGCATATAATAACTCCCTTCCCCCATAGGTCTTGTTTTTAATAACAATTTAAAGATCTTAACAGTGGATGCCAGGAGTTTGAAAAGCTAGAAGCAAAGAAAACCTCACAAATAAGCTATGTCCCTTCGATTTTTAGTGCATTTGACCTAGTGTGACTGTCTGATCCATTTGTATTGGAAATGGGACTCGTTATAATTAGTACTGCATCAAGGAGCCTTTTATTTCTTGTTAAGGGCTTCAACTGATCTTTGCAAGACTTTTTCTGTGCTATCAAAAATTCCCCTTAAGTTTAGAAAGGATGAAATACGTGCAGCAGGAGGTAGATAACTTGTTTGTGAGGAAACCAGTACCAGACAGAAACAAACATTGTTCAGACAAATTGAAGTGTAGCATTCAGCCAATTAAAATGAGAGGAACAGAACACTCACAGGAACTCCTTGTTGATGTCAGTGCTTGTTTAGAAGCATTTGGAGCTATTATTTTGTGAACTACACCTGTGCTAGACTGTAGAGATAAAGTGTTACACATTTTCAACGGCATGTACAGGTGAAATTGAACTGGATGTGGTAATTTAATATACCTTTATTTTGTATATTTTTTTCAGGCATGTTTCATTTACCAATGTGAATTCAATAGTTCGTTACCTGGCTAGAGTTGCTGCTTCTGCTGGGTTGTATGGTTCGAATCTTCTCGAACACACTGAGGTGAGAAAGAACTGCGCCTTTCTTTTTTTTTCTATTTCCTTCTCTCTTTTGCCTGTGACCAAAGTGTTTTATTTATTCCTTTCTGCAGACCTTTTTTTATATTTCTGCATTTTATTGTGCATTGCTGTGCGTTGTATTATTAGTCTGAGGTTCCAGTTATCTGGGATGCTGAGTTGTTTGGGTTTTTTTCTTTGTTTTTGTTAAGCTTGCAGCTTCTTATAAAGAAGAGTCAAATCTGATCTTGGAAAGAGTTGCCATTTCCTACCCCCCACAGCAGCTACTCCTAAACTGCTCACTAATACAGAATAGTTCAGGTTAGAAGATCGTGACTGTGGTTCATAGAATCACAGAATGGCCTGGGTTGAAAAGGACCACAATGATCATCCAGTTTCAACACCCCTGCTATGTTCAGGGTCACCAACCACCAGACCAGGCTACCCAGAGCTACATTCAGCATCCACAACCTCCCTGGGCAACCTGTTCCAGTGTGTCACCACCCTCTGAGCAAAGAACTTCCTCCTAATATCTAACCTAAACCTCCCTGTCTTAGTTTAAAACCATTCCCCCTTGTCCTATTACTATTCATCTTTGTAAAAAGATGTACCCACCTCCTGTTTATATGCTCCCTTCAAGTATTGGAAGGCCACAGTGAAATTTCCCTGATGCCTTCTTTTCTTCAAGCTAAACAAGCCCAGTTCCCTCAACCTTTCTTCATAGGAGAGGTGCTCCAAGATCATCTAGTTTCAATCACACTGCCATGGGCAGGGTCACCAGCCACTATACCAGGCTGCCCAGTGCCACATTCAGCCTTGCCTTGAATGCCTCTAGGGGTGGGTTTCTCTCTTCACTCTCTGCTGCTCTGTTGCCATCACTTACTCCTGTGTATCAGTTACTCCTTCAGTATAATATGAAGGAACACTGTATTACAATAACCTTCAGCAACTAACAGAAAATAATGTTGAAGCTAATGGCAAAATATGCCACTGTGCACAGAGCTTATGATTTATTGCTTGATGTGATGGACAAAACTCAACCTGATTTCATTCAGTTCTTGAGATCCAAGGTAAATGCCTTCTGGGTTGAGTACCTTGCCACAGTGATGAGATGTTCTGTTGTATAAAGTCCTGCATCCCATAGGGCACTTCCCTAGTGGTGCCATGAAAGCACCAAAATTCTTTATGCCAAGGAGGGAACTTCTTGGTCATCATTTCCTTATACAAATTACAAAGACGTCATAAATTGTGGATATGATACAAAATGAGATGCAGTTCTTCCTGAGTCCAGATTAATCTTAAGTTGATGACTGAAACTAGCAGGTGAACTAAGATTGGTATCCTCCGAGATGTGGGGAGGAAACTGAAGTACTCAACTCTCTCTTTTATACAACTGTTTGGAGCTAGTAGAAACCTTCATCCCATGCAGCTGGTCTGAAGGAAGTGTTATCGTAGTGTTTTCCTTGTGAGGCACTAAAAACAAGTTATAAAATCTTGTGGCTACTTAAATTTTCTGAGGAAAACATGTGTTTTGAAGTTATATGTATAAAATACATTTGATCTCTTACAGAATTGAAAGATTTCATTTATAGGCAGAGCTACGGATCAACCAAGGGCCTGATTGTTATTGTCTTTTATAAATGCATGAAGCAAGTTGTATTTCTTTCTGTAAGAAAAGACTTTTGCAGGAGAGAGGGAAGGGAAATTGGGTAGGGTAAGGGATTTGGTTTCTTCAAAGCTATAAGAGTCTAAGGCAGAGAAGATAGGGGAAAATGACTTACTTATCCAGTAGTGGTACTAGAAAGATTGAATGAAGCTCAAATGTTATACCTAAACAGTTGAAGGACACCTGTTATTGTATACTGTGTGTGATGAAATAAATGCCCAAGAACTGGTATTTTTTCTGGTGGGAATAGTTTCAGTGAAGTCTGTATAGTTTCAACGGTTTGAAAACATCCTGAGGGAAGAAGCTGAATTTAATTGTGTAATGTAATTCTGGATAAGTGTACTTGATTTTTAAGATTCTTTAAGCATCCTTTGTGATTTAATGTCCTAAGTATTTAATACTGATATTCTAGTTCATATTTTCTGCTCAGCTGTTAAGTGAAGATTCAGATTTTTTATTAATTTCTCATTGCTTTACTAACTTTGAATATCTTATGTTTCTTAAAACTAGATTGACCACTGGCTAGAGTTTAGCGCTACGAAGTTATCTACTGCCAAACAGTTTCTTTCAGCAGTCCAAGAGCTCAACCACTGCCTATCACTGAGAACCTACTTGGTTGGAAACTCTCTAAGTCTTGCTGATGTGTGTGTCTGGGCTGTCCTAAGAGGTATTGGTATATGTTCTTCTTTTCATTGGTTTGTTATCATAGCATGCGAGGAGTTCTCAAATTTCTCTTCCTGTCGTTGCTAGTAGCAGTTCTTAGCTGTATGCCAGACTCTGTACTGCTGTTCACACTGCTTTGTCCTGTGCATCACTGATGGGAGTAGTATGGCTTAGAATTGTTCTGTGTGAAACTTTACATGTTGTGTTTACGGATGGTCATATTTCTAGCATATGTTGACATCTTTCAGTAATTTTTCAAAGTTCGATCTCTTAGGAGAAATCTGAAATTAGTCCATTTATGTCAGTTTTCCACCTATTCCCACTGGAATCCTTTTAGTGAAGTTACTCCTTCAACATTAGATTTTGGGAAGTGAGCCCTCAAAAATAAGTGCTAGTACTGGTATGTGCTTCTCTTTGGAGAAAGCTTGGAAAACATCAAAAATAGACCTATTAGAAAGATATCTTTTATTTCTATTTTTGGAAGAAAAACCTCTTGTTTACTAATTTTGAGTTAGGTGATAAAAAGAAAACTTAATGTTGTCTAGTCCCCCCACCTCTTCTGTTTCTTGAATTGAAGAAGAATGCATTATGTTCTAAGTTTGGAGGGAGTTTGTTTGTTTAATTTGCTTTGTGATTACTTGTATCCCCTTTCAGAACAGAGAATAAGTAGGTTATTAAAAACTATAATCTTGTACTGATCTTAAAGATTGCAGTTGGTAGTCTTTCCATTTTAATAATTCAATAGCTTGAAAATTTGGTTTCCTAACAGCTAATAACGTCTGGCAAGAGCAAATACAGCAAAATAATGCTCCTATCCATGCAAAACGATGGTATGGCTTCCTTGATGTACAACAAGCTTTTCAGTCTGTAGGAGCCAAGTGGGCTTCTGGCACTCCAAAGGTCAAAATGGTAAGCTTTACTCACATTGTCTGGGGATAGTGACTTTAGTTTATGAATGCACTATAAGGAATGTCTTCAAGTTAGGAAATTGGAAGGAATCAGTCTTATTCTTGCTCATTCAGCTAACGTGATCTGTAATTATAATCTCCATTAATTTTCAAGGCAACTGAAAAGAAAGCGGATGTTGGGAAGTTTGTTGAACTTCCTGGTGCAGAGATGGGAAAGGTCATTGTACGGTTTCCTCCTGAAGCAAGCGGGTAAGAAGCATAAATGCTTTGAGAAGTTTCTATTTTTCATTTTTATTTTCAGGAAAACCGAAAGTGTGCTTTGGTGAGGATGCGCATCAGCATATCAGACAAGTCTTTGGTGTCAAAAGAGTATTTAAAGTTTTGCCTGTGACTGCATTAGAGTTGTATGTTTACTTCTCTGTGACTCATTGCGTTATTAGCTAGACTTGAAATACAGAGGTGGTTTTTTAATGTGCTCAGCTGTGGGAGGAGAAGCGGAAGGGATTTGCATGGATAATGGAGACGTGCGAACAGAAGCTGTGATGAGTGAATACAGTCTTCATGAGTTGGGTGCACAATGCTCAGTGCTTCATCAGGAAGCTTAAATTTGGGAAGAGAAAGGTGTATGGGATAACATCCCCTTAGGAAACTTTACAATAGATATATAATTGAGACCGTTGTCTCAGGGGATCAGATTAAATGTAATCTGAGGTACAAACTCATAAAGACCGAAAATCAGAGATGTTATCAATCTCACTGACAACTTCTTTGGTCGGTTGATCCACATATATTACAGCATCTTAAATGCCAATGTAGTTAATGCAGATGCAGTCAGAAATCAGTAGGAGTATAGAAATGTTCTATTCAGCAAACATATGTACATTACTCACTTAGTAAGTGAAACTTTTATCAATCAAAACAAAGAGAATTTTAAAAAAAGGCATAACTAATTTCATAAATAAAACTTTCAGCTTTTTTTTTTCCTATTTCTTTTAGAGATGCTTGATAAGCTTTAAAATTTCCATTACTGCCTTTCTTCAGTAAACCGTCTGTTCAGCATCATGTTATTTCTGTGCCTATGTTTCTTACTCTGGAATTCATGTATAAACCATCATTTAAAGTATTAGGAATTAAGTACTGTGTATGTAGCATAGATGATTTCTTTAGAAGCATGTATATTTTTAGACTTTTGGAATTAATATTCGTTTATTAAATTAGGTTTACATCAACAATAACTTTTTAGTTCACGTTAAAATGAAAAGCATCCACTGTTTTAGAAAATTCCAGTCTTCTGAATGTGATAAGTACAGATTATCTGTTAGAAACTACTTAATGTTATCAACTCCATCAGTTTAAGTTAGTCTATAAAACTGGAAATAATTCAAGTCCTATTTTTATACACATAGTGACAGTTAATAAGTCACGTTTTAACAATTATCTGGTATTTTTATGGTAGAAAAAAGCATAACCTACTTATATAAATGCACCAGATCCTGATGTGTTTTCATTATTTGTTTGACTTAGCTATTGCTTTCTGTTTCTTATCTTTCTTTCACAAATACAGAAGTCTAACTAGAGCGGTGATGATTTTCTTTCTTTTTAGATACCTGCATATCGGTCATGCCAAAGCTGCTCTGCTAAATCAGCACTACCAAGTAAACTTCAAAGGAAAACTTATCATGAGGTTTGATGACACAAATCCTGAAAAAGAGAAAGAAGACTTTGAAAAGGTATGATGAGGGAACAGACAAGTCATTCACTGTATTAAACTAATTTAAAGGTAAATTACATAGAGACCTGTTGTTCTATGCTCTTCTTTGCGCTTGATATTTAAGGCATCAGTATTAAACGTAAGATTTATGCTTGGAAGAAATTTCCATCATTTTTAATGAAATCCTTTTATTGGTTGCTTCTTTCCTTTCCCCATCATGTCTGTAGATACGCAACTCCCATAATACTTGTTTTCATTTTATAAGTACTATTGGTCTGTAAGTAGTAGTTTGTTTCAATTTTCATCTCTTTATTCTCCCCCTTTTTTGATGTTGTCTAAACCTGATCTGATATAATCATAGGCTTTGAATCAGTAAGTGCTTACCTCCTTTTTCTTTCATGCTTGTATTATTTTATTGATCATCCTTCCTGAACTGTGGAGTGCTAGAGCACCTAGTCTGGCATGGTGAGGATAGAGGTTGAAGAAAATTAACTTTCTAGAATATCACAGTAGACAATTCCACACTTTGCAGGTTATTCTTGAAGATGTCGCAATGCTGCACATCAAACCAGATCAATTTACATATACCTCAGATCACTTTGAAACAATAATGAAATACGCTGAGCAGCTTATTCAAGAAGGGAAGGCATATGTGGATGATACTCCTGCAGAACAAATGAAAGCAGAGCGTGAGCAAAGAACGGAATCTAAACACAGAAATAACTGTAAGATATTTCAAGCTTCCTGTTTAGTTTTGTGTTGTTGTAATTTGGCATCACAGCTTGGTTTTTATTAAAAGGTAAATGAGGTAACTGATTGTGTCACTCTAAGGTCCTTATTGGAACTAGGAAGTCATAGAACATAAAGTAGTTTGGTTTGAAAGGGACCTTAAAGATCACCTGTTCCAATCCTCCTGCTATGGGTGGAGACACCTCCCACTGGATCAGGCTGCCCATGGCTCCATCCTGCCGAGCCTCAAATGCCTCCAGCAATAGGGCATCCACAGCTTCTCTGGTCAGCCACTACACTGTGAATAAAGAATTTCTTCCTTGTATCTAATGAAAATCTACACTTTTTAAAAATCATTAGTCCTTGTCCTAACCTAACACTACATGTTAAAGAGTCCCTCCCCATCTTTTCTATAAGCCCTCTTTAAGTATCAGAAGACTATAAGGCTACAAGGTCACCCCAGAGCCTTCTCTTTCCCAGGCTTTTCATCTGCTATTACTCACAAATGTTTAGTGCTTTATTCTGCATGGCTGGAATAACTGTACATTTAGACAGGTGCAGGAAACTTGTGTATGTATAAATTCATCACCAAGTTATAAAAAAATGCAAAACAAAATGTATCTGAAGAGGGGGTGACATTGCTTTTTGTTGCTGCAGTGGTAGAGTGTAGTTCTGTATCAAATTCAAAATACCTTAGAAAATTGTTTTTATTATTTTTAGGTGTTAACAAGAATCTACAAATGTGGGAAGAAATGAAAAAGGGAACGGAGTATGGACAGACTTGTTGTCTACGAGCAAAAATAGATATGAATAGTAACAATGGATGTATGAGGGATCCAACTCTTTATCGTTGTAAAAACCAGCCTCACCCACGTACAGGAACTACCTACAAGTACGTTCAATTTCTTTGTGTGACCTGTGATTTCTTTGCTTTTTTCAGGGCATTTACCATTCCCTGGTAAACTTATTTTAATGCCTGGGATCTGTTTGCATTTTTCAGTCAGAAAATGTAATGAGTCTTTTTACTGTCAGGAGCTTTACAGATGCTTTTTAAAACCTGTTTGTTAGTTGTCTTAGCCAGCAGTGAATATTTCAGTTTTGGTCCATAAATACACCATCTGTCAGAGAAGTTGCTGGGGGCTGTGGTTTGCTGCTTATTTGAGGCCTCTGCTACCAGCCATACAACCCTTGTTTTGGAAATTCGATTTTAATGTGTGTATAACAGTAAAGCAATTCCTTTGTGTAGGGATTTTGTTTTAAATATGATAGCTTCTCACTTCCTGTGTTGTCTGTATGCTTTTTTGAAGAAGGCTTGATCTGTAGATTTTCATATCATAGACTATTAAAGTTTATAGTGTCTAAATATTAACGATGCTTTATTTTGAGGTTTAAATGTGAGGAAAGTGTTTTGCTCTTCTGCCTTGCTAACCGAGGTTTCTTATTTTCAAGGGTTTATCCCACATATGACTTTGCCTGCCCCATCGTTGACAGTATTGAAGGTGTCACACATGCACTTAGAACAACGGAATACCATGACAGGGATGAACAGTTCTACTGGATCATTGAGGCACTGGGCATAAGGAAGCCGTACATATGGGAATACAGCAGGCTAAACCTCAACAACACTGTGCTGTCCAAAAGAAAACTTACATGGTTTGTCAATGAAGGGCTTGTGGATGGATGGTACGTTACTCATTTGTAGCTCAGCATTGTTATTTTAGATATTTGCACTGATGCACCTCTTTCTGTTTTGGTCAGTGTGCTTAAGCATCAAAGCAGCATGAATGAATGTTTATATGGAATTTGGGAATGCAGATTAATCAGGGTGACTTCTGAATGCACAGTGTGTCTGCTTACTGTGCTATGGTAGCTGTATACTTACATGTTCATATATTTCATGTTTACTATAGGATCTTATTTCTGGGCTTTGGCTCTTGCTTCAGGTGCTACTTACACGAGTTATCAGACACTTTCCTGAGCAGTGCCAGAAAACGTGCTTCCTCTTGTCCCCCCACTTCTTTATGTGCTTATGTTATTTTTTTGATTAAATGGATGTCTGCAGGAGATAAAGGATTCTTGGTGGCCTGGTAGTTTTAAGTGTTTTCCTAAAAAGAATGAGTAGTTTTTGAGAGACTGAAGGTAGAATAGACATAAGAAAAGGGCCACTTCTCCCTCAGCCTTTTCAGTTAAATCTTCTCATCTAGCTCTTCATTCACAGAAATAAAATACATTGAAGCTGTGCCTTTCACATGTAACAGTATTAAACTTTCTGAGCAATCTAATATGTAGAACTTAGCATGTGATACTGATAAAACTTCTTTTTTCTACTAGGGATGACCCAAGGTTTCCCACTGTGCGTGGTGTCCTGAGAAGAGGCATGACAGTTGAAGGGCTAAAACAGTTCATTGCTGCTCAGGTGGGTATTTCTTCTTTTCTAATTCTTTGAGTCTCATATAGTAAGGACAAGTTTTCATAAAGTTTCATTTAAATTACTTGTGATTGTGAGGTTTCTTTTGAAGATTCACTGTATTCTTTTGTACTCCTTCAATGTGTCTGAGAAAAATGCAGTAGCAGGTTTCTTCTTGCTTTGCAAGCTCAAAAGTGCTTTTCTGAGTTGTTTTGATAAATGCAGATAGAGGGTTTGTAGCCATTAGAGGGCTTTATTTGACATGAGTGTGGTAGCTGGTTTATACGCACTTGTGTTTTTTGTTGTGTTTTTCTTTTTTAAATCTTCCAGGGCTCCTCTCGATCTGTCGTCAATATGGAGTGGGATAAAATTTGGTCCTTCAACAAAAAGGTATGCTTCTACTTGAATTTGATGCTACTCCTGATATCCTGTCTGGAATATGTAGAGAATCCAGTATTCATTGGAGTGCTTATTACAACAAGTAGCGGTTGCAATATGTTGCATCATTTTGGCACACTTTCAGGAAAATGGAATGTCCCTTGCTGTTTTTCACCTGAGTTACTTCTAATCCTATTGATTGTCCTATACCAATACTTACTTGCCTTACTTAGTAGTATGTGGAAAGATACTGATATATGTAAATCTGATATGAAAACTGCATTTCATTTTTCTGCTTTCAAGCTGCGAGCTATCTGTAAGAAGGTATTACTTAAAGCTTTTTACCTTAGCACATAGCTTACAGTGCTGTAAGCGTGCATAGTACAAGCTATCATTTTTGCAGCTTCATAGCACAGTCATATTTGCTTATATAACAGGAGCTCTACAAACCCACTGAAAATGCATTATTCCTGGCTTTAAAATGCTGCCCATTTCTTGTTTGGCTTATTTGTTAATGAAAACATAAATCTTACTCAAATTGTTGGCAGCTTTTCCTTTTGGTGGCAGAAGTCTTAAGATGCTGGGTATACTGCCTGTGTAGATAAAGCCAGCACTGCTGATGTTTCTAACTGAATGTCAGATAAGGAATACTGCATCTTGACATGGTTAGTTGCTTTTTGGCAGCGGATGCTTGGACACTATAATAAGGCGAATTATTAGAATGCTGACTGCATATTTTGTGTGATTGTGGAAACACCTGTTATTTTGCATTGGGATTCCTGCTTGATTTTGCTTAGAGAGTACCCAGATCTGTTCATTTAAGTAGCTTTTGCTTGTCTGGCATGTGTCTTGTATTCGTTCACGTATTCTGTGTTTGGTTTGCTACGTACACAAAGGTTTATGAATTGGTTCTTTCTGTTGCTGCATAGATATAATTAAGGGTTGGTTGTGGAGAGGAAACCCACAAAGGACTGTCAGGGCTCATTTTTTTTTTAATTGGCTTTTGGACTGAATTTCTTACATATCTGACTCCTTGGACAGCACCATATTTACATCTGTATATTCAGATACTTTGCAGTCTGTATGATGAAGAAAAGCAATTGTTTGCACGCGGGTAGTCCCGAGCTTGAAGTCTTAGTATGAGAGCTGAGCCACTCATTTTGTATATTAATCAGTGGTGTATTTATAAGATATTTGACATTTGTAGTCTGAAGGATTGTGGATTTTAATCACTAAAATAAAGAGTCTAGTAAAAACACTGTAAAATTCAGTTTTTTAGTTTTCAAAACTATGATATAAAATCACATATATTTTGAAATGCATACGCAGATCCTCTGTTAAAATCTGACACCTAAGATTCTAGCTTTAGTTATGGTCAACTTACAAATGTGACTTCTTTTAAGTATGTACTCATTACCTTGCTTGCTTGTGTCAATAGGTAGATGTTAGATCATTTTTCCTATATTTTTTATACACAGTTTTTCACTTCAGCAGGAATAAACTATGGGAAAAGAAGCCACTAACAGCAGGTGTTTTTCTTTGTGTTAGCTTCTAGTTAATCTGGGGAATCTTTTGGTCCTAGGCAACTGTTCTAGCTGAATTATATAAAGTGGCTGAACAGTCAAACCAATCTTTCATGTACAAAAAGCACTGTGAAAAACAGTCTTAGCTGAGATTTAAAATAGTCGATGAAAATCTAGGAAGACAGTTTGTATGTTTTTCTTGCCAGACTCAAGTTGTAGAAATCCTGATGAAGTCAATATTATGGTGTTGCCTTATTATAGTATCTAATGCTGATGTTTTTAAATTGCAGACTAAGTTGATGCTTCCTCTGTAGCCATGTCTGTCCCTGATTCTGCTGGAATACTGATCTGGAAAATGAGTATGGGACCAGGTCTTGTGCTACTGGAAAAAAAAGGAACTGCATCAATAAATGATTGCTTTAAATTCAGCTACCTAGGAAGAAAGTGGTCCAGATTTAGTACTATCTATGAGTAGAAAAATTGGTCTTTTTACTATCTTCCCTGTGAGACCGTAGTTCATAATTTTTCCCGTTTCTAACAGCAGAAATACTCAATGCATTGCCTTTTACTTTAAGTATCTCAATAAAGAGGAAAAATTAAATTATTATTTTCTTACTTCTGTAGCTTTGGGCTAAAGTAACATTAAGAGATTAACACAGTAACATTTAAAAAATGCAGTAACATAAAGAATACCAGTTAATATCCTTTTCTTAAAAAATTATTGTTTTCTACACTATTTTACTTCTTTGTTGATGTCATACATTCATGACCCTCCCCTTGTTTGTTTTCTGTAGGTTATCGATCCAGTGGCACCTCGGTACACCGCTTTACTGAAAGATGCTGTGGTCCCAGTGAATGTTCCTGAAGCTCAGGAGGAGATGAAGGAAGTGGCGAAACATCCAAAGGTTCTCAGTTTACTTCTTTAATATTCTTGTGTTTCAAATGAGTAAGATTGGAAGTACCTTGGCTTAGAGCGGTCAGCAAGGAGAGTCCTGGTTTTAACTTGCTGTTTATAGTTTTCAGAGGAAGTGATGTATGTCAGATCTGGAGTAATACTCTGGATATTCTGACAGCTTTTATTATTGTTTGACACAAACTTTCATAAAGAAATTTAAATATAAAGTGTATTTCAGGCTTTATGGTTACAATACAGTAATCACGTTTTATTCATAAGAATGAGGGGTTCAGAATGAATTAGACTTAGGTAGAAAAGTGGAATATTGACCTGTTAATTCTACTACTTAGATCTTTTTTAATATGACTTTTAAATTCAGATACAAGTAGTTACCATTAAGAGTTCTGAACTTACTAATTTAAAACTCTTATTACTAAGTAAATATAGTTGTATCTATTAAGAAGGGGCCTGTGCTGCTGGTACCATTTTTTTTTCTCCCCTTTACTAGTGAGGAAGGTTTTACTTTGACTATGACTTAAGTTGCACTTCAACTTCTCTGAAAGCATCTTTGTAAATGTTTTTAAGGTTTTACTTTGTTTCTTCATTTGTTACTCTGAATACTCCCATAACAGTTTCTTGTATCTGAGAGGTCATGATCTGGTTTACCCTCTTCCGTTTGGTGTTTCAATAAGGAAACTCGTTTTGAGCAGATGCAAGTGAGAATTGTGACCCTTTAAGTCAAAAAGAAATTTGATTGGATGCAAGCCTGCATGTAAAATACTTTTTAAAACTACTGTCTTTAAAATCCTACATAGCTGCAAAAAGCTGCTTATTTGCTTCAGTTTTAACTGTGTAAAAAAGAGCTGAGAGTTATTATTGCTCAGATATATGATTTAGCAGAGAGTTGTTAGAGTTATGGTACTGTGGTTAGGCTGCAGTTGGACTTGATGATCTTTGAGGTCTTTTCCAACCTGAGTAATTCTATGATTCTTTGAAGTTTGTTTTGAAGGGAACCTGCATCACAAGCAGAAAAATCAATCTAAAATTTAGTTTGTGCACACAAGAATTTGAAGATATGGGAACTTTGAGCAAGTATTAATATGCTTTCTGTAGTATGGGACTTTTTTGATGCAGGTTGTGTTTTTTGAGTGTGCTGTCAGGGGAATGCACGTAACACTTGTGAACCAGAAACCTGAGGGACAGTTACAGAGGAATGCCATAGCTTTCTGTTGCTGTTATTCTGAGTCTTACAGCTTCATCTGTTTTATAACTGTCATAAGGAAAGCGGGGTTTTGGCATTGTTTTCTATTTAGTCAGCTTGTTTCTGCCTCTTCTTTTGAAATAAAAATCATTTTTCACAGAATGCTGATGTTGGGTTGAAACCTGTGTGGTATGGCTCCAGAGTGCTGATAGAGGGTGCAGATGCAGAGACCCTGACAGAGGGAGAGGTGGTTACGTTCATAAATTGGGGCAATATTATCATCACTAAAATAAACAGGTAAGCAATAATGGGAGATGAAATTAAGTCTTGAGTTTCAATTTTTTATTGATTTTTTTTTTTCCTTTTCTTTTTGTAGTAGGTAACTTCTAATAGTAAAATATTAGTGGTTACCCACATACGTGGAGATAATCTCTTTGAAATATATCGCAAAACTGGGTATTTGATATAAAATGTATTGTGCAGGTGGTCCAGGTCTGAAATCAGCCATCAGTTCTTCTGCTGCATGTTCTTTTTACCCCATGCTCTCCACATAAGTGGCAGTGTTTCCACTGTGAAGCAACTTGTTCATACAAAACCAACTAAAAAGAAACAAACAAAAAATGCTTGGAATTTTAAAGATTTGATTTGCAACAATTACCTGCTTTTGCAAGGTAAAAAGAAACCAACCAACAAACAAAAAACCAGAAACAGTCACAATTTTAGTTGCAAAACTGTAGGGGTGAGAGAAGGAGGCTGTTAATACCATAATATCTGGAAGATGCCTGAGATACTGGCAGAATGAATTGAGCTGAGGCAGAATGTAAAACAAATAGGTAGAGATTTTTTCCCATGTTCTGTAGTGTCTATTAATATTTAAGAAATCAAAAGTAAAGGAAAACTTCCAATGGAAGTGATTTAACTTCTTTGTTTCCTGTGTTCTCTGTACTTCATTTATGAACTCTTAACAGTTGTTTCAGTGTGTCTATTGATGGTCTGTAGTATCAGATGAGAGCAAATGCTTTTGGCTTTGCTCTAATCATTTTTTTTTTTTTCCTGTAGAAATTCAAGTGGAAAAATATTATCCATTGATACCAAGTTGAACTTAGATAATAAAGACTTCAAAAAAACCACTAAGATCACTTGGTTAGCAGAAACTCCACGTGCACCGCTCATCCCAACTGTCTGTGTTAATTATGAACATTTGATCACTAAACCAGTTCTAGGCAAAGATGAGGATTTCAAGCAATATATCAACAGAAATAGCAAGGTAAGGTGTTTTCCTCTTTATATTCTACAAAACTTAACTTCTTTTGTGACTGTTTTTTTGACCATAAAATTTCATTTATTTAAGAAGAAAATCATGTGTGTATCTCATTCTTGTATTTTCCATTCAATTTCTCATAATAAAAGGAGTTGGAACTGAGATTTTTTTTTTCCATATGTAAACGCATAACCTGATTTTTACCCTTTGGGAACCCACACTCTTATAATATAGCATTTTCTTCTGAGTGCTGCTGCTGCTTCTGGAACTGATATTTCAGCACTTAAAAGCACTATTATGACAGCTCTGCCATGTTTCTTACTACACATTTCTTGTCCTTTGTTAGGTTTGCACTGATTACTTTTAACTTTTACAGCAAGAAGAACTGATGTTAGGTGATCCTTGCCTTAAGGATTTAAAAAAAGGAGACATCATCCAACTTCAGAGGAGAGGATTCTTTATCTGTGATCAACCATATGAGCCAGTGAGGTAAGCTACCTAAGAGTGAACCAAGGGAGCTTCACAGGATGTAACTTAGCTTGTTGTGTTTTAAAACTTTCACACATCTCTTGGTGATGGTAATGTTACCAATGTTGTACCAATGCTGTAAATATTTTCCCCTTTACAACTACTTTCCTTTGCATTATTTCTGTGAACTGACACGGCTTTTGTTTTTTGTGTTCGTATCTCTCCCATCTGTCTAAGGCAGGATGTTGCACTTCTGGTGCACCCTAACTAGCTTAGAATTAGTAATGAGATCAGGTTTACTTGTTGCAATTCACAGTACGTAAATGAAGGAGCAATGCTACAGAATAAAGCAGGCATTTGCGTAAGTAGTGTGTGCAGTAATGTTTATTGTAGCAGTTCTTTAGCAAGCTGCCGAACATATAAATTACACTGTTGTGTAATATTACAAAGAAAGCTTACTATTCCTAACAGGAATCAGTGCTGATCCCCAGTTATGTAAATCTGGATAACTGCGGTTGTATACGAAGGTAAATAGGGAGTTATGAGAGAGCAGCTTGTAGAGGAGTAGAACATTTGTTTCAATAAATGTTTTATATTTATTATTTTGTATTCCTTTTGTTGTTGGATTGGATTGGATTTTTTATAAACCCTTTTACAGTCCATATAGCTGTAAAGAGGCCCCATGCATTTTGATTTATATCCCTGATGGACACACTAAGGAAATGCCAACATCTGGGTCTAAGGAGAAGACCAAAGCTGAAACTGCAAAGAAAGAGGTAAACTTTTGTTTTAGAAAAGTGCAGAATGTATTAATGTACAGGATCAGCCTGCCAAATATGTATTTTTTTTCTTTTTAAGGCTAGTTCAGCTGTAAAAGGAAAATCTGTTCCACTTGCTGGTGATACCTCTACTACAACCTGTACTGCCTCAGAAGACCACCTGGTTATGTACAACAGGGTGGCTGCACAGGGTGATATTGTTCGTGATTTGAAAGCTAAGAAGGCAGCAAAGGAAGATATTGATAAAGCTGTGAAACAGTTGCTGGCCTTGAAAGCAGAATACAAGGAGAAGACGGGCCTGGAATATAAGCCTGGAAATCCTCCGGCAGCTGTAACTAAACAGCATGCATCTTCAAAGCATGAGAACTCTGGTACCCTGGACAGCAAAGCTCTTTATGATAAAGTAGCAGAGCAAGGAGAAGTGGTCCGAAGACTGAAAGCTGAGAAAGCACCTAAGGTGGCTGGCTAAACTACTTTTTTGCTTGTTTGGTTTTGCATACCTCATTGTCCTCTGCCTGTGTAGGTGAATGGGTTCTTCTGATGTAGTATTTTCATACTGTGGTAATTTAGCCTGTGCTGTGTTCTGGCAAGAGTTGTGTTTTTCAGTGCTTATGTTTTAGCTAGATGTGTAAGACAACCTCTTTGTTAATGTTTGTAAAGTTGCAGGTAAGTTCCCATGTTTTTTATTGCTAAAATGTGGACAGAAATGCTCGCCACACAGCATGAGTTGACGAGGTACCTCTATCTGGTCCTTAGGGTAAAAATGCCCCACAATATTTACTTACTGGTTTTACTAAATAAGATTGAATTACCGACTTCACAGGATTGACTTCTTATTTAGAACATTTTAACAAAAAAGAGTAAAAAAGATCCAAGTACAACAGGTGTAAACTAGACACCTTCCTGGCATGGACTGAGTATAGGAAACATAGCTATTAATAGCCGTATTCTTTCCATTCTTTCTAATGTAGAGCGAGAAAACCTGTGAAATAATGCACTTTGTGCCTAGTAATCAAATACTGTTTGTAGTAACATCTTGATGGCACCATAAAACTAAATGGCAAGATCTAAACTGGTTTATTGTTGCAGTTTTACGCAGGATTGTTAGACTTGTATATCCCTTGTTGCAGATGCTTTGTTATAGTTGAAACATACTAAGCCACTCTGAAAAGCTCTACTGAATAATTAAGAAAATGGAATGGTGTGCACAAACGTCAGGTCTTCTCATAAAACATGTGACTTGTACGTCAGAGTCTCATATTTCTGCATCTTTGTTTCTCCCTTTTTCTGCCTTTTCCTTTCTTTTACAGGATCAGATAGGTGCTGCTGTGGAAGTCCTTTTATCCTTAAAGGCAGAATATAAACAACAGACAGGGCAGGAGTACAAACCTGGAAGCCCACCTGTAGTCTCTGTCCCTGCTCAGTCTTCTCCTGTTTCTACTCTTCCACCCTCATGTCCAGTAGACAGCAAATCTCTATACAGCAAAGTAGCTGAACAAGGCGAAGTGGTCCGCAAACTCAAAGCAGAGAAAGCTTCAAAGGTGTAATAGCAGTTAATATTTCTGAATGGAATGGTATTTTCAATTGAGACTAAAGCCTAACTGCAAGTTTTGTGAAATCTGGGGAACAAAATCTAAGCAAGTAATTTCAGTTCCCATAAAGTGCTTTTCTGATTTCTCCTAAGCTGGTATGGATGACTTCAGGTTCTGTGATAGTGAGCATGAAAAAGAAGCAAACAATTATTATTATTTTTTTTAATAATAAAAGCAAGCAAAGCAGAACATGTGCAGTAACTTGAAATCTAGAGTGACAGTAATAAATTTGATTGTAGTTTGGTAGTCATGTGGAAACCATTTTTCATTAAAGGTATGAGTGTTTACTCGCATTGTCCTATGTGTGGACTGCTAAAACTGCATGGAACTAAGCTGCTTAAATGGAGAACTTGCATGGCTCAGAAATCAGCCCTTATGTATACTGCCTGATTAGGTCCTTTAATGTGCATAGGTGTTCTTTCTAGCCAGAACAACAGAGCTCAGTAATGGCACAGCTGCTAGCATGTTAGCTCTAGAGTTTTTATTTCAACAACTATGTTTGCGTGTTAGTAAGGGTTATGTTACTTTAGCTATGTGTTGCATCTGTGTTGCTTCTGTCTTTATCTGCAACTGCTATTTTCTCATTTTTTTTGCTTCAGGAACAAGTAGATGAAGCTGTGAAGGTTCTTTTAAATCTGAAAGCGGAATATAAACAAAAGACGGGTCAAGAGTACAAGCCTGGAAACCCACCTACAGCTCCTTCTTGTGCGACTTCTGCTACACTTCCATCTTCTGTATGCTGCAATAACTTGGGACCATCTAGCTCAGTGGATGCCAAAGCACTTTATGATAATGTAGCTGAACAAGGAGAAGTGGTGCGAAGACTCAAGGCAGAGAAAGCTTCCAAGGTACCATAGTGAATAATCAATTGCAATTCCTAACAAATTTTGCCACTAGGGGGAAGTCTTTCACCAAGTACAAAGCACCTCATGTCCTGGTCAGGCCTTAGCCATCAAACTTGTGTGGTCTGGTAATGCCCCACAGGTTCATTCTGTTGCTGGATGCTTTCCTGACTCTGAGGCATACATTCTAAATTCTACTGATATATAAAGTCAAACTAAACTCTGACTTCTGAATGAATTGACACAAGCATGATAGATGTCTATTCTGCAGGATTTTTTAATACATTTTACTTACCCTTGATGCATTTTTAAAATGTGAAGATAAAAGTATTTAGTGTAGTGCAACAATAGCAAGGCTTTTCTTGCTATTGGAACTTGACAAATTCAGTTATAGCCGTGGAAAAGAACAAGAGACAGACTGTTTATGTGAATTGTTTCTGTTCCCCTTCACCCGCCCTCCCCCCCTTTATATTTCTACATTGTAAAATTGGGGTGGTTTTTTTGTGTGTGATTTTGTTGTGTTTTTTTAACATACTTTTCTGAAATGGTTTGAACATTGTAGATTCTGCTGCACTTATTAACAGGTTGTAGTTGGCTGGGTGGGGTAGGAGAAACATTCTGGTACAGTGAGATAACACTCAAACAAACACTTCTGTTGCTTAGAGGAGGGCTGTTGAGTCCTTCCTTAACTGCAAAGCACTTATTTTATTGCTAGGTGGATATTTTATTTTCTTAGCCTAGAAATCAATGCTCCTTGTCAATTCCATGTTTAATTCTCGTCTTGCTTTTTATCCTTCACACAGGGTGAAATAGATGAAGCAGTAAAACTCCTCCTTTCTCTAAAAGCTGACTATAAGGAAAAGACTGGACAGGACTACAAGCCTGGACATCCACCAGTAGCTCAGGGTTCTTTGCCCCAAGCATCAAATGCAGTAGCAAGTGGTCCTGACACAGCTGAAGCTAAAGCACTGTTTAACAAAGTAGCTCTTCAGGGAGATGAAGTTAGGAAATTGAAAGCAGAAAAAGCAGAGAAGGTAAAAAATAGAGTACTGTAATACAAAATGCAGTGTGTGTATTTAAATCTGAGAATTTCAAATTTAAATCTAAAACTTCGTGTGATTATCAGAATTCAAATGCTGCCTATATCTGAAATGCACTTTTAAAATTGTTCCTGTCGGACGTGATCCTTAGTATGTTAAAACATTTAAGTATTTACTTCTGCTGAGGTTGTTTTCAAACACTGTGTGGAAGCCTATAATAATGTCATGTCATTGATGCATTTTGTTTTCTGATGGAGCTATTTTATTCCTGTGATTTCTGTGTAACTCTTTTTTTTTTTTTTTTTTTTGTTCTTCAAGGAAAAGATAGATGCAGCTGTTAAAGAGCTTCTTCAGCTAAAGGCTCAGTACAAGTCTGTTGCAGGAGTTGATTATAAACCTGCTTCCGCTAGTAGTGCTGATGACAAAGACAAAAAGAAGAAAGAGAAAGAGAACAAGTCAGAAAAGCAGTGTAAGCAACAAAAACAAAATGACAGACCACAGAAAGAGCCTTTGCAAGGACAGAGTGGTAATGAGCTCTCTTCAAATGGGCCAGGAGAGGGTCAAGGCCCTAAGAAACAAACCAGGTAAAGATTAGATCCTTAATCTATTTGCTGAAAATCTGCACTGTTTGCCTCCATTCAGGCTTTAGAGTTTTGCAAGTTTCTCATTTCACTTGAAAGCATGAAAGATTACAAAATAATAGTTTATATTCAGCGTGAAGCAAAAGCAAGTTACTAAAGTTAACTTAGTGTCTGTTTCACCTCAATACCATTCTGAGGTGAACTCTGTCTAGCTTGTAGAAAGCACAAGGTAATATGCACAGTCTGTTACTGTGGTTCATCTGTCATTAGGAACTTGCTGTGTTTCAGTATTTGCTTTTGCAAATGTGCTGCTGCATCTTTCTCGCTGTTAACCCTGGGGGAGTGGAGGGGGAAACAAACCAAAGCCATGTGCTCTTTTTTTTTTTTAAGTTATATCAGAGTTTACAAAGTATTTACTGTGTGTACCTTGAGAATTATGTAACCCAGAGCAAGGCAGTTTGGATGCTAATGGTGGAACTCTCCAGAGATGATTGCAGTGCATTCCATCTGCTGCTCCCATGATGAAAATTTGGAGGTTTTTTCACAGCAACACTAATAGTTTCCTGTCTCAGATTTGTAGTTTAGGGTTCAAAATCTCCAGTATTAGAACTAGAGTTGTGGTTATTTTTAATAGAAATTATGCTGGAGGAATGTATCTTTTACCCTTAACTTTCTCTGTTTTTTTTTGCATATCCTAAAGATATGCAGACTGTGCTTTTATCTATTATTATTTGAACCTGGTTAAAAACTGACAGAGTTTGGCCTTTGTTAGGATTTTGGAGATTGACTGGTTATCTCTGTTTTGATTGTAGAATGTTTTCTATCTTAGGGTGACTGATGTGTTTAACTGAATAATTCAGGTTGCTTCTTTTTCTTGAAACTGTAGCCACAGGTTGGGTAAGAGATTAAAAAATACAAAAACAAAACAAAAAAAAACCAACCCAGAACCTCAAACTGGCAAACAGTGAAGAAAACCAGAATAAAATAGCTTGCATTTGTTAGTTTTATGTTCTTATTGAAGGTGCTTGGTTTTTTTTAAGTGCATCATTATGAGGCTCTTTAATGCTGTAACCCTGATGAGATTTCTTAGGGTTTAAGCAGTGGAAGAGAAATAGATCTGTTTTTATAAAATATTCTTGTTTTGCCAGGTGAGGAACTGCTAAGAATTCATATTAAACAATTCATATTTGAACTGTCAGGAAGAAAAAAAATTGGGAAACGTTGGCATTATGAAGTGAAATTAAAACATTCTGTTTCCTGCCCATGCCCCCCACCCCCACGCCCGCCCTTCATTCCATTTAAGATCCATACCTTGCTTCCAGTTATAAAAAGAAAGATTAAGATAAATTTTACTGCTGAGTGTCTCAGTGTCTCAAATCTGGTTGTTTTCATATACCACAGGTTGGGTCTGGAAGCTAAAAAAGAAGAAAATCTTGCAGACTGGTTCTCTCAGGTAGGTACACACTAGCGTTAATTAAATAGTTATTTCATCCTCTTGTAAATCAGGATCTGCTTTGGTTTAATATCTTATCAAATATTATGGTTTTTTTTTCCCTAATACAAATCGAGATACCTACTCTTGTGTTCTTGTCATTGTCTTAAACAGAAGTGCATAGATTGAAGAGCTGAATAAATCAAGATAGCTGTTCTTGGGGAATAAAACAAACAACAAAAGCACCAATCTGGTGCCATTTCATGCTTCCCACTGTATTTATATGTGTTTCCATGTTTTGTGTGTGTGCTCTACCACACAAAACTTCAGTGAAATGATAGGAATGTAACAGGCATTGAAGTCTTGTTTCATGTCAAGGTGTTGTGTAACAAAAATTATCATCTGCTGGTAATGAAGGAGTTTGCTGGCTCACAAGGTACAAAGCAACCAGAACAGTGATTACTTGTTTTGGTTACCCTATTTAGGAAAGATTGTAAATAGATGGCAGTGCTGTATGTTATCTCTTACTCCTGCTACTTCAATCTTTGCATATACGCAAAGGAGTAAAAGATGCTTTTTGAAGTGAGCTCAAGAAGGTTTTTACAGAAGCACAGTTATTTGGTTCTTGGAAGTTTGGTTCCTGTCTCTTGCTTAGATTCATGAAATTCAGTTTCTGAGTTTGTTATTCAGATTTGTTATTTAACTTAATGTACCTGGGTGAACTTTTCCCACAGGTAACAAAAATTCTCTCTGTGACTAACTTTGCTAAATTTTGAGCACAGATACTTTTAAATAGGAGACTTTTCTTGAATTGCATGCCATAGACTTCAATTGTTGAATATTCTTTCGGTATGAGATTGAAACGTCAGTTTCTAATTGTTTTGAAAGGTGATCACAAAAGCAGAGATGATTGAATACTATGATGTGAGTGGCTGTTACGTTCTTCGTCCATGGGCTTACGCCATTTGGGAAGCTATCAAGAACTTCTTTGATGCTGAGATCAAGAAGCTTGGCGTGGAAAACTGCTACTTCCCCATGTTCGTGTCCCAGGCTGCTCTAGAGAAAGAGAAGAGTCATATTGCTGATTTTGCCCCTGAGGTATTCTTCAAAACTTAAATAAGAAAACCCAACCCATTAGTCCACAGCTGGGCACGAAAGCAGATTTTCTTCAAACTTGTTTTGTTCTCTTTTATTTATCTAATTTTCCTTTAGGTTGCTTGGGTCACAAGATCTGGGAAAACAGATCTCGCTGAACCGATTGCTGTACGTCCCACAAGTGAAACAGGTAAACTTCTTCTCATGCAGTTCAACTGTAAAGGAAACAGTTATAGGTACAATAAAGGTTATAAATGAGAGTCCTTTCTGGAACATGGAAATTCGTCTTTAAGGAATGTTTTCCTTAAATCTTAAACATAAGTCCTAAATTCTGCTGCCACTTACAGCAATCATCGCAGACAGTACTAGTTCCTTTCAATGTTCTTTGACTACAGTTGGGAAACTAGATTTTACTAAAATTTTCTTTAAATTTATATAAACATTGTGATACTTAATGCTGGACGAGTTTTTAAGTGACTCAAGTCTGGTACAGTGTCCTGAAATCTTGATATCAATGAATTCTTATTGGTGAATGTGGATATATTTGCATACTATTAGCCAGTGACTCAAACAGTGTCATTAGATAGTTAAGCTTTGGATTGATTGTACTTTGATCCACATCGTTCATGAGAACAAGCAAGCTATTTTCTTACAAAACAGTATAAAATGAAAATACTTCTTTCACTGAAAATATATGTTAAAACAAATATGTCCTAAAAAGAACCATAGCATAGAAGTGTGATTCTTATAGTAGAGAACATTGTTTACGTGTAGAAAAGTTTTGGTGTAAAGTGACTGCATTACGCAGAGAACCGAGACTGCTTTCCTTTTTTCACAGTTATGTATCCAGCATACGCAAAGTGGGTGCAGTCACACAGAGATCTTCCTATCAAGCTTAATCAGTGGTGCAATGTTGTGGTAAGTCAGCATGTAATTTCTAACCAAAGTGATTCATTTTAAGTGCACTGTAGATCATTTATCCCATGTGGATATGGCCTGATGATACTAGTCACAGCACATACTTCATGGCGGATGTATGAATATGGTTTATGTGATTTTATTGTTTTTTCTTAATGAAACTTACTAATGTTGATTTATCATGTGAGTATGAATCTGGAAATAGTTGAATTTTTAAGCTTTATTCAGAATTTTTGAGCTTTAAATTCAAAGCTTAGTTTATTTTTAATAAGTAATTTGAGTGGGGTAGTTTGGAATTCATTTTCTTGTTTTGTTTCCAGCGTTGGGAGTTCAAACATCCTCAGCCTTTCCTTCGCACTCGTGAGTTCCTTTGGCAAGAGGGTCACACAGCATTTGCGACATATGAGGAAGCTGCAGAGGAGGTAATAAAGCAAATGTGCTTTTGCTTTCAGAAAGTCATCTTACTCCATAGCAATGCAAACAAATGTTTTTAACTAGGGCTTGGGGAAAAAATCAGTCTCCTTTACTTTGAGAGCCCTCATGAATAATGTCGTGTGCTAGAACCTTTGTTTTTTCTTGTGTAGCCTATTTATGGGCCTTTAGTCTTTTCAAACAATATGAAAAGTTTAAAGAGTGTGATATAGGATGCTTATTTTCCTTAAAAAGCGAAGAAGTTTACTTGCTAGTTGCTAAAAATGTTAATGCCTAAAGACGGACTTCATTGAATATCGTGAGGTATCCTTAGCAGATGTTCAGAGTTTAACATGGAGAGTAAACGTCAGTATAAACACTGGAATGGCTTTTTGGCATGAGTCTTCTTGTTCTCTCTCACAATTTGTAGTTGTGATTTGATTCACAGAATAGATAAAATTCAAAGCGATGGAGGAATTGTTTGTTTGTTTAATCACAATCTTGAGGAAAATATTGGATTTTGGAGGTTTTAGGTCTTATTTTTTTTTGCCAGTATTCTAGGAATAAAAGTATTTCTTGATATAGCAAATGCAAAATTCTGAGTAATTCCTAAAGCAGTTTGTTTGTTGTAGGTGATGCAGATACTTGATCTTTATGCTCAAGTGTATGAAGATCTCCTCGCAATACCTGTTGTGAAAGGAAGAAAGACAGAAAAGGAGAAATTTGCTGGGGGTGACTATACAACAACTGTAGAGGCATTTATATCTGCCAGTGGAAGAGCTATCCAGGTATTTTTCAAATAGACTTTTGTTAACAATTATTTTCTAGTAGAAACAGCAGGGTGCTGGAAGCTTTAAATTTTTTAAGGTTAACCAGCAGAATTTTTTGTCGCAACTATTTTAGGGTGCAACTTCACATCACCTAGGGCAGAATTTCTCAAAGATGTTTGAAGTCATGTTTGAAGATCCCAAGAAACCAGGAGAAAAGCAGTATGCGTACCAGAATTCCTGGGGCATTACAACTCGAACAATTGGTGTAATGACAATGATTCACGGAGATAACATGGGATTGGTACTCCCACCTCGAGTAGCTTGTGTTCAGGTGTGTAGAAATTGTTCACAATATGCCTTTAACTACTGTTTTTTGTGGGTTTTTTTTTTCTTTCATTTCCTGTCTTGTAATGAGGTTTTCATATTGGGAACTGAAAATATTTTAACATAGGATGGGAGCTGTCTAATTTATAGAATATTCTGTATGAAGTTAATACGCTTTCTTAGGGCATTTGTGATGAAAAAGCTCCCTTTAATAGTCCATCAGTTGAAAATAATTGTATCATTTGGATGAACAGGGACATGTATTCCTTACTTCTGAGATCATGAAAGAGATTACGGGGCCAATATATTTGTTCAACCTTATAAAAAAAGTTAGCTCCTAGTTAGTGCAGAATGTGAAATACCTGTCTCATTGCATTGCAGGTTGTAATTATTCCCTGTGGTATCACAAATACCCTTTCTGAAGAGGACAAAGAGGCTTTATTGAAGAAATGTAATGAGTATCGTAAAAGGCTGCTTAGTGCTAATGTCCGTGTACGAGCTGATTTAAGAGACAACTATTCACCTGGCTGGAAGTTCAATCATTGGGAACTTAAGGTATGCTTTTTCCTAGAGGGTATTTCAAAGCTCATATAGGTCACACATATGTGTGCCTTCTATTCTGAAAGTAAATGCTTTTACTAAATGAAGGCTGACAGACAGTGGCATTTTCTGTATCAAGCTCCTGCAGCTCAGAAGGCCAATGGTATCCTGGGCTGAAATTATTTACTCAGAGGGTGGTGAGGTGCTGGCACAGCTACCCAGATAAGTTCTGAATGTTACATCCCTGAAGGTTTTCAAGGCCAGGTTGGATGGGATTTGGTGGATGGCAGCCCTGCCCACAGCAGTGGGGTTGGAACTAGATGACCTTTAAGGTCTTCTCCAACATTAGCTATTTTGTAATATGGGTATTCTTATTGATAAATGAAGAAGAGGTGCTTTCTGAGACATCAGTTTGCTAGGATACGCACGTTATTAGCAGACTCTGTACCTACCTTATATACCTAGAAAATCAACTGCATGTTTAAAAATCTGTATTAAGTAATTCCTGGGTCACAACAGTACGTTTGCACACAGTGGAACAGAGAAGGTAAACCTGCACAGCTGTAACAAAAAAAGGAGTGATTTTGTTGATTCGAAATGCTTATGTTGCCCTTCATGTTAGTTGTTTGTTTCACCAGCAGCAATAGACTTTTGAAAAATAAAAATAACAGAACTGAATGAAACAATGCTAATTAGAAATGGGCAACATGTTGAGTGATGTCATCTCTGGAATTTGCAATTAGTTGGAATATGTTAATTTTCAGTGTAAAATGATAGAAACACCCTGAGTTGTCAAAAGTTCTTGTTGTGTTCAGGTTCCTTTGTGTAACCTCAAATGTTTTTTAAAGTGGAGCTGTAATACCAAGAGTCCATGTTAGGAGGCTTTTTAAGAATAAAAGAAAACAAAAATCAGGTTTACTGAGGAGAGGTGCAGCAGGATGCAAAGTTGATGCTTTTTATAAAATCGATGAAACAGCTTTTGCACAGCTTTTTTTGAACAGCTTTTCCTGTAGCTTTGCAGGAGGAATAGAGAAATCTTCCTTCAGATGGATTTCACTCCATTATTCATACTTGTTAGCATAAAGACTTTAAGGTATGGGGAGTCATTTGAAAGCTGTGAAGTTGAAGAGATTTCTGAGCACGAAGTTAGTAGAAAGCTTGGCTAAATGTCTGTATGATATTTTTAACTTTCAGCTTACTGATGAGGTTTCTTATAGGAAGAATAAAACTGCATGCACCTCGACTTGCTTTCTTATGAACTCTCTGCATATAGCTTACAATCCACATTAGCTGGATGTAGAGAAAAACATATGAGACTTGGTAGACTCTTCAGTGATTTCTTGAGAATTTATGTACTCATTGTAATATCTTACTTGCTTTTTTTTCCATGCAGGGTGTACCTGTCAGGCTTGAAGTGGGACCACGAGACATGAAGAGCCAGCAGTTTGTAGCTGTCAGAAGAGACACGGGACAGAAGCTGACCTTTTCAGAACATGAGGCAGAAGATAAACTGAAGCAGATTTTGGAGGAAATCCATGCTAATCTGTACAACAGGTAAATCGAGAAGTATAGAAATGGTTGTGCTAATCATGGATGTACTTTACCTGTCAGAATCATTTCCTCAAGTTATATATTCAACTGTGTGGAAAGATGGGTTTGGACCATCTTCCTGTTAGTGGAATTTCATTTTTCTACCTCTGAAACTTACCCACAGTGAATAAAAGCTTCCTTTAGTTCATGAAAGAGAATGCTAAAGGTTATGAACTTAAAAAAAAAAAACAAAAAACCCACACACAAAACTTCACTGAATTCTTGTATTAATAAATAGTTAATAGGATGATTATATACAGGATTTATTCCTGAAATATGCCCTTTGTAGGGAATTGTGGAAGACACAAAGGTTACCGGTAGATGAAGATCTGCTTTCAGAAGTGTGTGTTAAGGCCATATGTTCTATTGACGATTGTTTGCTCATGGGCAATGCTTTTGAAACTGTTGTTTGCAGTTATTTCATATGCCAAATCTTCTGCATGTCAGTCATTGCAGTTGAGTTTTACTGCTGGAATATACTTTCTTTTGTGGAGATCCAAGTTGCTTATGAGTAAAATATGTTTACTTATTCAGCACTGGAACAGCAGAATGCTTTTTAACTAAATTGAAAAGAAAATATATATATTTGTAAATACTAGTTTGTAGTATTTATGTGTTTCTATCTTCAGCTGGTCAGTATTGAACTGATGTGCAAAACATTGTGAATTAGTGTAGTAAAATATGTAGCAGCCTGTGTAGCTCGTTAGCAGTCATTCAAAATTTTATCTTTTTGGTGGCAAAACTGGTAGAAAAACATAATTGGAATGAATATATAGTTTCTTCTAACTTTTATTTTGACTATCTCTGAAAACTTGGTTCTGTTGGCTGGTGAGGTTATGTGTATAAATCTACCTTGAGTTCCCCCACCTCCTTTTTTTAGGGCTTCTGAAGACTTAAGAAGTCACATGGTGGTAGCTGATACTATGGAAGACTTTCAAAAGGAGCTTGATTCAGGAAAGGTAAGGAAAATTACTTCATTCCAAGATCCTGGTCAAGTCTTCATCTACTTTCTGTCTCTAACAGATAATTGTAAGCTGGAATTTCAAAGCGTATAAACATACACACATATATTTGTAGTTTTTATGGAACTCTCCCTGAACAAGGAGATGGAAGTGTTCCTTATGGTTACACAAAGGAAGATGAGCTTTCCCAAATTTTGTGGATAAGTTTTTTAGTGTTTTTATTCTTGCTGAAATACTGTATTCATTACAAATTCTAGTGCTAATACAAGAAGTGACATAGTGTCCTGAGGTAACTTATATTGCTGTAGTTTGATAATTTGCATTTAAAATGCTCTTTTTTTGTTAGTAAGTGCTGTTCAGAGAGATTAATGTAAATATTTTATTCAGATTATGATAAGCTACCGTTACTATGCTAATAAAAAACAGTGAAAAACACTTGTCAAGTCCTGTAATAAGTGTCTAGATTAAGAGTCTAAAGTACACGCTACTTTTGTCAAAGATTTGCCTTTATGATCCAGGTAGAAGCCACTGGGTTCATTTAGAATTGCCTGGGAGTCAGTGCTCACCTTGGAATGATATGTAAAATAGGAGGCAGTACTTTCTGAGCAGCCCTTGTATTATAATAGTAGAAGCCTCAGAATGAATCATTAGGGCTGTGTATTTTATGGAGCGTTCTCTACAGTGAACCAAGTAGATCTAGTCTGAAAATTTCAGAATTTCTAATGGAAAATACTAGCATGTCATAAACCCAGTTACTTCAGTCGCTTTCTGATATCCCTTTATAAATTAATCTTAGCCTTGACAATCCATCACACTCTTTTATTGCTTCTTTTATTGCACTTGAATCCAATTTATAACAAGTTTAGAAGGAATGATTGTGAATTTCAGAGGAGGGGCTGATTTTACTATGCTTATTGAGTTGAGGATAAAGGGTTGGTTTGGTTTTATTTAGACGTTTTTAATGCATAGATAATAGTAATGTTGTCTAATTTTCCTCTAAGAACTAAATAGAAGTAAGTACACCCCTTTCTCCCTCACCTACTGCAGGTAATCTCAAATGATGCTGTAAAGTGTGTGCTCCTCAGTGGGCAGCACTGAGTTTCATGTACAGCCAGATTCTAGAGGAGGAATTGCGCTCTTTGTCCAATATAGTTTAAATATAGTTTAATATATAGTGAAACTTGGAAATAAATAACAAATAAACTCCGAATTGAAGATACATGATTTAGTACTTAGGTTCAAGAAATTTATTCTAATCACCATATCTAAATGGAGAAAACTTGAGTTATGCAGTTTTATGACTGTCTACCTATAGATGTTTTATGTACCGTATCTTATGGCACATGTATTCTGTGGTTTCTTTAAATTATACCACTAGTACCGGCTGTGGTTTAAGAAGAAAATCTGTAAGCTGAACTACTCCTGCTTTATTCCTCTTACTCCTTCCCCTGACTGTAACTGAAATGCGTAATCTGTTAGCACTTCAAAAAGATGAGCTGTGTTCTTTTAAGCTCCATGCAGTTCATTTCAAGCATAGTTCTTTACTAGGAGAGTGGTGAGGTGCTAGCACAGGAGAGGTTGTGGATGCGCTGTCCCTGGAGGTATTCAAGGCCAGGTTAGGGCAGCATGGTCTGTTATTAAATGTGGAGTTTGGTGGCCCTGCCTATGGCTGTGGAGCTGGAGCTTCATGATCCTTGAGGTCCCTTCTATAATTCTGTGATCAGTGAACCTTATTCACAGTGTTGATAGAGTGAAAATGACTGCAGTAAGAATTCAGTAGCTCTGTTGCCTTCAGCTATTATCATTACATGAGTGCTCAGGTGGGTAAAGGGGGTGTCTTTTCTTACCAGTACTCTTAATTTTTAGTAGTCAACTTAATTCCCACTGCAAATCCACTATAAACCTAAAACGTCTGTAAGATTGAAGTCCAGATCTTGAAAGAGATTTGTTATGCTCGCCGAGGGTAGTATACTGAGTGCATTGAGTGTATGCGATTTCACATCTACTTTCTCAGTTTTCTTCATCTATCTAACATTGAAACCAACTGGAATTTATGCACCGCTTTTTTTCTACACGAAAAATGTACTCTTGACAGTTCAGTTTTATCTTTAAATACGCATCTGTCTTACTCAGAAAATATGAAAATCACAGTATTGGGAATAAACTGTGTCATGGTTTTGTAAAGGCGCTGTCTTGCGCTATGTAACCACATGTTTATTCTGTAGTTTGAAAAGTTTAAACTTTGCCTGAAAAACGGGGTATTTCCAGGAGAAGGCAATATTGGTGCTTTCCACAGGTGGAAGATCTGTCGCCTTTAAAGGAAGAAAAACAGCTTAGCACCCTGCCTTGATTTAAATTCTCTGTCGTGTTTTTGTGGATTTCTTCACGCTGCTCAGTGGAAGGATGACTATGCTTATGTATTTCTCTATTGAGAAAGGGCTATTAAAATTTAATTGTAGCAATCAGAAATGTTCCTACTTTGAGTACGTGTGAGATCTTAAGATTGTTCCAGTGGCAAGGAGGAGTCCTTTTATAGATCCATAACTGATATTTTTTCCCCACTCACTCCTTTCTTTCATTTTCAGATCGTACAAATCCCTTTTTGTGGGGAAATTGAGTGTGAGGATTGGATCAAGAAGACCACTGCCAGGTAAAATAGAAATGAACATCCAGCATCTACTGGATTCAAAATAAAAATGTTTGAATGTAAAACAGTATGTAGGATACCTGTTGGTATGATGGAAATGTAGTCTTCACCCTTGACCCTTGCTGTCCTGCACAATTCAGCATACTTGGTCCTTCAGTTTTGGCACTTTCAGAGCAGTTAGTGTGCATCTGAGATTTTATGCATGGTACTCTTTGCATCTTTGTTTTCTGACAAGTGTTCTTATTTACGCATATATTTCTGTTTCAGAGATCAAGATCTTGAGCCTGGTGCCCCCTCCATGGGAGCAAAAAGTCTTTGCATACCTTTCAAGCCTCTCCGTGAACTACAGAGCGGGGCAAAATGTGTCTGCGGCAAGAACCCTGCCAAGTTTTACACCCTCTTTGGTCGTAGTTACTAAACTGCTAACGGAAGCACCTTCTCCTTTATCTGTGAATTGAACTTTTTTTTAATAAGACTGAAATAGGCCCCAAATGTAATCAGTTTTGCGACTTTTTAGATAATTCAAAACAACCAAAGCCATAAACCATAAACACCCCCAATGTCAGTCTTAGACTAGCAGTACTTCGCAGACTTTTCTGTAAACACCTCTAATAATAAACATGTACTATGAGCTGTAATGTGCTTTTGTTTGTTTCTGCGTTGCTGAGTGGAGGGGACCAGAATACGCCTTGCTCATGTCTTTTATTTCATTTTTAGTACACGTGTTTTCTTGTACTCTATGAGAACGTGCCTAAGAGTGGAGAGAACATCATTAACACTTCAGTACAGTTCCTACACAAACTTCTTATCTAAGACATCTGCTTTTAATTTTGCATTCAGAGCTTGTAAATTTTTCAGTCCTCAGTTCAGACTCACTGTTAACTTTTAGGCGAGATGAATTCTGCTCTTTCTGAAAACTCCCTTTTGAGCCAGGTGTTTAAAGGAATATATTCATCCCATTGTTGAAACGCATTTGAAAGCCTGTCTTTAATTAAATGCCACGTTGTTAGCGAGATGTAGGTGAATGACTTTGCGAAGGTCTGTTTCTCTTATCTTATAACCTGGCATTTATAGCTGTCTCACACTGATACTGTGGTGAGTAAGTGTATAGGCAGTCTGAAAAAGTATTTTCAGTGCTGAAGATTTTAGACTGTGGTTCTGTTACTTACAAGCTTCTTAAACTCCTTTTTCTTCTTCCCTTACTATGTGTTGCTTTAGCAGAGAAGGCTACATGTTGCAGAGGTATGAAATGATTTGGGTGGAGGGGGGGGATATAGTATAGGATTGGCTAAAAAAAAAAGGTCTTGGCAATGCAGAGAATGGTAACATTTGCATGGCACATGTTTAACTTGTTCATTGCTTTCTGGTAAATTTGAAGGCTGTCTCCCTAAACCCCTTGACTTGAAGGGAAAATTTGCCTATTTAAAAAAAAAGAAGCAGCAAGATTCTCCCCTAATTTCCTGGAACTGTATGCACTACGTGACTCCCTGCTATCCCTGTTTCCAAACCACAGTTTTTTTGTCAATAAGCATAGAGACTTACAGTCCTATTCTCAGCTGTTTGCTCTTGTGTAGATTCATGTGATTAACCTTTCTAGTCAAAACATTGTGGTTGGGACTGGGCACTTTTCATTGGTGCCCTGTTGGATAAGGGGCAATGGGCACAATCGGGAACATGGGATGTTCCATGTGAACATGAGGACGAATGTCGTTCTCCCAAACTAATGTTGCGTGCCTCAAGAGGTGTCACCTCCTGCTATGTGCTCGTGTTGAGTGCTCAGAGAGGAGAAGCAGCAGTGCACAATTTTGATGTCCTCATGTGTAAGTTCAGGGAGTGCGCCAAGGTTTTATGATGACTATTTTCTTTACAGAAAAAGAATACGTCATTAGGAACAGATGAGCAATTTCAGCTCCCATTGAAACGCTTCACAACATCAGTATCTTAAAAATGAGATTATGTAAGCTTACAATAGTACAGAACAAAGAAAAGGCAAAACTTAAACTCAATCTTTAACACCGCAACCTTATCAGTCTGAACAAACAGCCAACCTTCAACCAAGTTGATTTGATCACAGCCATGAGTAAACATGTTGACAGCGCTGTTCTCAGAACTGAGTTGCGCTCAGCCTGCAGTGGGTTTGTTTGATTTTTTTTTTTTTGGCTCTTTCCCCACCCCCGTAGTACATTTCTTTCTGGTCATTGTGGGGCTTGAAGTGTCTGGAATGTGATGGCTCATCTGTAGGTCTTTCCTGTGGTCGTCTTCCACAAAGGAGAGACAAATTTATGTGGGGTGGAGATGCTTCTGTCAGGTATCCTTCCACCACAAGCACAGATACTACTTAGCGCTTATAGTAGAACTGCAGACCTCTTGGTGTTATTTCTTACACTCGCACACTGAAAAGTTTGGGTTAAGTAGTATAGAAAGGCGGGATTTAGCGGAACTGCCTTAAGTAGTGCTGCTCTCTACTGACAAAATTGAGAACGCTTGAACGTTGTAGCTCTGCTGCAAAGAGAATACTTGAGCACTTACGTGTTTTGGTAATTGAAACCTCCTATAAGGTGGGACTTCTGAGAGCCCTTATAGTCAAACCTGAGCTATTCCCAATGGAAGGAGAATAACTGTTGAAAAAGAAATCTCTCTTTTCATGCTGTGCAGTTAAGATGATAAAATGATTCTGCTGAGATCACTTTCCTTCAGGAAGGAAATAGCTGGAAATAAAATAGTAGCAAAAATGGGAAAGGATGAAGAAAAACAACGTGTGCAGGTTTCTGCGTTGTCATCTATTATACTGATTCCCTCTAAGGGGATTACTGGTGTTCTGAGAACAAGAGCTGTGGCTGCAGTATTCAGGTAGACAAATGGCCCAATGTTAAAAATTACATCTGTTGGCAGGCACTGCTTCTAGCACAGCAGCCTGAACTTTAAACGTAAATATTTTGGCTGTTGAATCCCTATGAGAAAAGTGGAGATGAGCATTTGAGTTTTTTACCTTGAGTTAATTCACCTTGGGAAGTCTGAGGCCAGCAAGGACAATTGGTCAGCTCAGGTTATCAACGTTATTATCTTATCTGTCTACGGAGGTACCGCATGCCATTTCCTTCCGTTTTATCTTGTAACTGTGTTCATGTATCTACACAGATGGACTTAACAAACCAAAACTGGATCATAAACTTTTCAAGGAAGGCACTTGTTCTTATCTATACTGCCTGATGTGCTTTTAGTGTCCAGATTTCCTTAACCACTGGGATTTGGGAGTGTGCAAAACCAGCAGTGTTACACTCGAGCTCAGCGCTCACCTCAGTGATTGACAAGAAGAGTGTCTGCTTCGGGTTCTTTTTGATCTGTTCCAGAAATGGCATAAGGCATAAACTGGCACTTCTGCATCTCTTAGTTTCCCCTTAGCTTCTGTTGTGTTTTCCTCAAATCTGCCTCTTTTCCTCGCAAGCATAAGAGGATTGTGATGGCGCTTTGAGTTGGGAAGGGATTTGTAAATGGGAAATAAACAATGCACTTTGGGTTTGTTGTTCAGCCTTCGTATTTACTGGGAGCATGTTTAGAAAATGGCTTCCAGTCTGGCTTCGTTTCCATGGGCAATGTTAGAACATGCCACAGTTATGAGCATTTGAGAACTCTAGGTTGCTAAAATGGGAGGACAAATCCCTTGTCTTTAGACATTTTCAACTGCCTACCCAAGTAGTTCATGTTCACTGTGTTCTTAAAAGTAATGCCAACCAAGCATGGACTTCAAGTACATAGGAGCAGTCCTGAAGCTACTGACAACAGAAGTGTATGAAACAGATATCAGAGGATGTTTCTATGTAAAAGAAATTTCTTCTATAGCTGCTTAAAATTCTAAGGCCACCTTCTTAGGCTCTCTTATCCGGGCCTTGTTTTTGATGTCATTGAGTACGGCAATAAGCACTAAAGCTCCCGGTAACCTGTCTCTTTTTGTTTTTAGTTTTGCAGGAAAAAAAAACAACCCAACATCTTCTGAGGGTGGGGCACTCACAAGAGAGTAGCCTTTAAGCTGCCTTCACATGAGGAATGTTGCTAACGTGCCCTTTAAACTGATTTATGGCTTTACCGCTGCCTATAAAAGCAGCTTGTGCATGTGAGCAGCACTGACAGGTGGAGGGCAGAAGCGCAGAAGGGAATCGTCCCTCGCACAGCTCGGTCCTGCAGAACCGCAGCCCGAAAACAAGGGAGCAGCAGAGATGGGTCGCTACTCAGGGAGGAGCAGCAGGCTCATCTTCATGTCCCTTTTAAGCATCGTGCTTTTTGCTGTTGAGATCTCAGTAGCGTACATTGGCAATTCTCTTTCCTTAGCTTCAGATGCCTTCGCAGTTCTCTCTCACTTCGTCTCCATGATCATCGGGTTGCTCGGTGTGAGGTTCAGTCGGATCAGATGGCACAAGGCAAACACTTTTGGCTTCGGCAGGGCAGATGTGCTGGGAGCCTTTGGCAACTCTGTTTTTGCCACTGCTCTCATGTTCAGCATCTTCGTTGAGGCAATCAAGAGGTACATCAACCCTCAGAAGACAGAGAAAGCACTGCTTGTCCTCATTGTCGGGATCGTAGGTCTGTTCTTCAATGTGTTGAACTACATTGTCTTCATGGACTGCTGTTTCTGTCATGCACCTCAAGGAGACCCTGAAACAGGTAAATAACCTAATGCAGCCACTTTACATCTCAGCCTTCTATGTTTCCAATTACTCAATTGTGTAGAGACTATTTACTGCTTTTCTGAGACAGGTGAGTACTATCACACCATGTGATTTCATTTTTTGGTTAGCAAGGCAATGGATGTTGTGTCTGAATGTGTATGTGTTTTCTGCTTAACCTGTAAGGCAGCTGTAACTATATGCTCCTCTAAGTAAGTAATGTGTGGTTTATTTGGTGGCTTTCTCTAGAGAACAGTGATTTGCAAGATGCATTTTCCTCTTAATCCTCTGTCTGGCTAAACACAAGACAAGGTGTTGTACAGATGTGCCATGACCATAAGGAGATACTCAGGAAAAAACTACTTCTGAAATACCAGTTATCCACAATCAGTAACTGCCAATAATTGAGTAGTTCTGTTCTAACTTTTGTCCAGGACTTGGTTATCCTTTGAGAAGTATATTTTGTACAGGACAAAATAATAGGTCAATGCAAAAAGGGATTCTCAGCCTTCTTTAATTTGGCACCACAGTTAAAGACGACTATTCTGAGAGTATCTGAGTTCTGAAAAACCTGTGGATACAGAGCTGCAGTGCTCTTTGCCATTGATCATTAGCATGAGCTTTAAAGAGAGAAGGGAGAAGTAGTTGTTCTCTGCTACCTAAATCTTCCCACCACACAGCTGCAAAAATCTCACTGACTGCAAACTCCGTCAAGAGTTTGCAGGAGGTTCTATTGAGTGCATGGAGGGTTTCACCTTTTAGTTTGCTTTTTTCTCAGCAATTCGATTTTCAGATTTCAGCATAGGAATTTCATATCCAAAGGGATGGAGACCCTTTATTTTATTATTGCAGAAAATGCCTTTACTTGATGTAAGTTACATGCATGTGCATGTTCGTACAAGCATAGTTCTTTGAAACAGGAATATTTCAGTTAGGATAGGAACCCAGCATTTGCAAAACATTTACTGGACACCCTGAGGGAAAGCTGAGAGACCCATTTAATAAGGCTGCTGCTTTTATGTACTGCTATAGGTGATATCTGATACATCTTATATTTGACTTTAAGGCTGGACAGGGCTTTTGGAGGTTCTTGTGCTCCTGTGCTGAAATTACAGCCTGTCAGTTTACATTTCAGTGTCTGATGGATAATAGTGGAAAATATTTCTAATCGTTATTAAAACTACCTCTACATAATTGTAAAGGTACAGCCTTACTGGTTTGCAACACCACAGCCACATGGACAGCTTATTTTGTCTGCCTCTTTGTTTAGACACCTAGTTCTTTAAAATCTAAGCTGCTCTTAGACAAGAGCCGTAGTAGTATTTAGTTGGCAAAGGGATTTATTGGGATTCTTGGACTGTCACCACTTCCTTGCAACATCATAACCTCAGTTTGTGATGGCTTCTTGGAAGAAAGTCTGTTTTACCCTAGAAGAAAACTGTGCCTCTGGGTGCAGTCACGGAGGAGAAACACCTCAGTACTTACAGACACGGATGGAGAGTGTCAGGCAACAAGGTGATTAAAAGAAATCAATGCAGTTGCATAGGTAAATGCTGGTTTTGTTGCTTCTACAACTCAGTGGGTCTGCATAGCAATCCCTCTCCCTCCTGTGGACGCACATCGAGATTCTGCTCTGAGAAACGCCTGGAAGCTCTGTGTTACTTTCAGTTGCATTTCAGTGAGTTAAGGTAGGGATGAGAGTTGTCCCACATCATAAACAGAGCACATACGTCTGTCTGTGGTTTTGTCACCATTTCTGGTAATGTTCATCTTCTCTGTCACAAATGGCAAAGCAATACCATTTTCTTCCCTGACCAGCCTGGTCGATCAGAGGTGTCCCTGCCCATGGCGGGGATATGGATCTAGGTGATCTTAAAGGTCTCTTCCAACCCAAGCCATTCTAGGATTTCTTGACTCTATTTTCTAATTCCAGTTTAGGTGAAATTTCATATTTATTTCCTCTAATTCTCTCCACATTCAACCTGGATAGGAATTGTAACTTTTAAAATGTTATTCCTCAAAAAAAAACCACAAAAACAAAAACAAAAAAACCTCTAGTCTTAAAAGTGTATCCGTGTGCTTTATATGCCGATAATAATAAAAGGGCTGCTCCGAAAGTAATGCCTCCTATTTTATGATGACTGAGGTGAATGTTGGTGGTATGGCCGCAGAGGCTGAATCTTCCCACCAATATTCCATTACATGTTGCTGCCGTACAACAGATAGCAGCAGAGGGGCAGTCTGACAAAATGGTGACTGACTTGTCAGCACAGAGGAAGAAAAGGTATGTCACTGGATTCCTCAAAGCAGGAAAAATGGCACCCATCGTGACACTCATCAGCGCTTGCTGAACAATTTATGGGGACCAAACAGTGGATGAGAGTGCAGTGAGGTGGTGGATGGTGTGTCTCAACAGTGGCAATAATGATAGCGTGTCATCTCTGCTGATACAGATAGTTATGAGCGTGGTGAAGATGCGTAGCTATTGGTGGTGACTGTTGAAAAATAAGGTTTTGTAGCTGAGTATTTGCTCTATCAGATACTGATATTGTGCTCTTTGTATTTGTTATAGCTTCCATTGAAAGAAATAGGAGGGATTACTTTCGGAGCTATCTACTTGTTCATACTACAGAATCATAGAATCGCTTGAGCTGGAAGAGACCTTTAATGGCTATCTAGTCCAAATCCCCCAGAGTGAACAGGGACACTTGCAGCTCTATCAGGGTGCTTCAGTCTGACCTTGGATGTCTCCAGGGACTTGGAGTCCACCACCTCTCTGGGCAACATGTGCCAGTGCCTTACCACCCTGACTGTAAAAAGCCTTCTTGAATCCACTCTAAATCTCCCCTCCTTTAGTTTGAAACCATTTATCCTTGTCTTATCACAACAGACCCTACTAAAGAGTCTGTCCCCTCCTTTCGTACAGGACCCCTTTAGATACTGACAGGTTGTCTATGAGGATTTCTTTTCTCCAGCCTGAACAGTCCCAGCTCTCTCAGCCTATATATATGCATATGTATATAAATATATATGAAGCATGAAACGAGGGATTCAATCTCACTCTGGTCATCTTGTGTATAAGAAAGAGATAATCTTTTCTCTTGCTTGTCGAGGGAAATTTTCTAGTGTGTCAACACTTCTAGCAGAAATCGAAGGGGACGGTCATGATCTCTGAACCTCACTGTGGCAATCCAGCTGTGCACAAGCGATACCCTCAATGACACCTATGCAATCTCCTGACTATGGTAATCTTTGAAGAATAAAATTTCATGGAGAAGACCTCCTCTTACTTTGCTTCAAATCTCTGTTCCCCAAGCAGGGGGTTGATCTAAACAGCCCTCCTCTCTCTTCCAGGTGATTGTTTGCTTCCTTTGAAAAATTCCATGTGAAAAAATAGAGCGTTTCAGTCAACATTTGTTGCAGGCTAGATCTACGAGGCAGTGGGCCCTGAGGGTGCTGCTCACATCCTTCTCCCTTGCTGTGCTTCTCCTTGTTCAGCTCGTTGTGGCATCTTCTCCTCAGGTTCTTATTTTAGTACAAGTACTTCTGTCAAGGAAAACAAACAAACAAACAAAGTGTGCTTTCTTTGAGCAGCCCCCACAGCCTCTGCTCTCCTCCTATGGGCAGGACTCGCTGACTCCCTCCACCCATAGGCCTCTCAATTCTCACTTCTTCCCCTTTCTCCTGCCTTTTCTCTGGTTCTTGCTACCCTTTGAATCTCTTTGAGTCCACTTCCAACTGCATTCTCTGCTGTTTCTATCTCCATCCTGGAGGTAAAGGCATATATCTAGGTCCATCCCTGCACTTCATTCAAGCAGCCTAGTTCTCTGTGCTCCATGAGTGCTATAGGTAGAGGTCAGCAAGAGCACAGAGAGGGTGTGCCCCTCTTCTTTCTCTTGCTACTAGCCTAGAGCAGCTACTACAGGTATAAAATACTTCTGCATTCTGCTGGAGCTGCTATGCAGAGGTGTGTAGGCCAGCTGTGCTGACCATAGCAACGTGGAAGCAGTGGTTATTGATTTGACTGAAAATACTTGCTAAAAAGTAGAAATATTAAAGCTTCCCTGACAAACTTCTGCCAGCATTTAACATTCACAGAACACTTTTCTTACTGTTGCTGTTGGAAATGACAAATCAGCTTTAACCAGAGTTTTCGGACCATTTTTGAGGTTCAGTATCTTACACAGAAAGTTTTGGCACAGAAATGAAGATTATGGCGGTGTAATAAGCAGCTGAAAAAAACCTCAGGCTCTTATAATAAAATACCAGACAGCTTTAATACTGGCTATACACTTTATAGTCCGTCATAAAAATGCAGAAGTCTGTTTCACTGCACACACAGGTCAGCTTTCTTCTGTTTGTGTAGCTCAGTGCAATTGTCTGTTCTACTCATTTCTGCTGGATTTTCAGCCCTAAGGGGACTGCAGTTTGAAAAGCACCATGTTAGTCTGGCTGTAGAAATTCTTTGTTGTTTGTCTTGGGAAAATGAATAAAGATTTCACTTGGAGAAAACAGTTGTCCTGTTGTCCTGTGATCTGTACGGAGGGGATGTAGGACCAGAAGAAGACACTGCCCTGCCCGACCTGTCTGATAATGAGCCATGCCTGCAGTGACTGGGGCTGTGATAAACCGTTCTAGTCTTCTAACAAAAAGACTCACGGTTCTCACACAGTGCACAATCAGCTAAATAAAACACATTCTGTGTCTGCAGCCAAGTGGCTTAATTTTATGATGGTAGGCACAATGTAGCAGATGCGCCTGAGCTTCTTATGTGATAAGACCACTGGGTCTCCATTCTCCTATCTCACTTTGCATGAGCAACCTGCCTCTCAGATAAGAAGTGACATGTAAGCTGGCAGTCCGGAAAACATACCTTCTTTCTTTTCCTGGACCTTATGCAGAGTTATGATTGTTTATTCTGAAGCTTGCTGTGGGGCCTATCTCTTTTTCCAGGCTTTAGTAGGCAGGAGTGTGGGTTGGGGATTTCTGTGTGTGTGAGTGTAGTGAGATGAAGAGAGGGACCAGCTTTAACTGGCTGGGTGATTTGGGAAGACTTCATTGGTGTAATATTCTGAACTCAATTTTTGCACATATTGTTGCAAGCATATTGATTCAATATTGATATTGGCTAAAAGAAGTGAATAAGAGGTTGCTTGACCTGAATCTTAATGCCATGGGGCATCCTAGAGGAGACCAGGTGAGCTGTGCAGATATTGAAAAGCAATTGTATTTTCCTCTGCTCTCTCTTGACTCAGCAGACCCAGTAATGTATATTGCCAAGAGACAAAAGCGCTCTAGGGATTAGAAATACTTATTAAATGCTCAAAACTACTTTAAATTGGGGAGCTATGCTGCTGTGTGACCTGTGCTATGTGGAAATACCTACACTTACTTTCTTTTTCCATCTTCTTCTCATGAAATCTTCCTTACAAAGTGACTTGAGCTGCAGATCTCACAGACTCCCTAAAAGGACTCATCCTTTATCCCCATTTGTTGTGATGTAAAGAAAAGGTGACTTGTCTGACTTGGCTGTCTTTCTGCTAGGTAAAATGGACAGAGGATACTAGTGGCCAATACATGGGATTGCTCTGTCCCTGGAAGGCAGTAATCTTCTTATGAATGCTTAAAACAATTTTATTCATCTAAGTTTAAGAAGAGAAAAATGCATTACCTGGCTTGGACAGGTTTTTCTCTCAAGGCACTGCTGAAAGGGTGCCAGACTGTGCCAGTCCGATGGCATGGGGGCCCTCATAAAGAATGTTGAGGAGCTCTGGGTGTAACACCCATAGCAGCAAACCTTGGGCTTACTGTGTTTGTTCTACTCACACAAGCCTGAAAGCATTTCTTCAGGACCAGCATTACTACATCCATTTTACCTCTATTCATAAGATTTATGCTATTTTTCCCTGAGGAAAAATTCATGGATAGATGCTTGTCACATGTGCAGCACTTGAGTTTACCAACAAAGAGTCACACAATGAATCCTCACCGATTTATGCTTCCCATGTAGTGCACCACATAATCCAATTCCTAGATACTTACTAGAGCAATTTGTGTAAACGAGGAGACATACACTATATGGATTTAATCCTATAATTCCCAGAGGTGTCCGTGCATTGGTATGGCATTAACCAAAGCCTACTGTAACCCCATATATAGACTTTCTGGCTCTGATTTCCATAGTGTTGTTGGAGTTTGTGCTCTCAAATAGAATAAGAAAGCAAGGGAATCTTGAACTAAAGTGCTTAACAGGTAGCTAAGACTGAACACATCTTCTCTGCAGGTCTTTTTAGTTGACAGTTATTGTCAACAGTGTGACAAATAATCCTCACCAAAGCCTTTCAAAGCTTTTCTGAGCAGCTATCCCAAAAGGTGACCAGATCTGTGTTAATTTGTGTTAACTGAAGCTCTAGTCCAGCATCTTTAAGAAAGACAAGGCAGATGGGAAGACAGTGTGTCATTCTACTTAGCAACATGCTTCTCTGAATTTCCTTCAGATTTGTTCTTTCATGCTTTATTCTCTTCTAATAAGGCCTCAAACACGAATCTAAAGAGAGACACTTTACCGATCCCAGTCTTTTTTTGAGAGAAAATTTTGTATCCAAACAGGCAGAAGCAAATGTTTTGGGGCTTCCTTTTGGCCAACATGGAAAATGCAGAATGAGTATTTTAAAGTCCATCAGGAAAGACAGAAAAGCATCCCTGAATGGTTGAAATAATTGCATAAGGGTAAGATCAAAACTTGTGAACCTAGATTCCAACAGTACTGGTACTGATGAACTTTGATTGATTACCTACATTCGCTGTCAACCTTGAACCAGCTTCATAGTAATGGCGCAGATGGGCTGGCTGAGTTACGTCACAGTATTTGTGGTGAGCTGTAAGGAAATAAAAGGGCTCAAACAGTCCAAAGTCATAAAGCACTTAAATATAACAGGTAACTTTAAGGACACATTATATATGTTGATTGTTGTTTTATTTGAACAGTTATTCTGCATAGATCTCTGCATGCACAGGTTTGATGTCAGCTTCAGTCAAGAAATGCTGCTGGGACAGAAAAAGAAGTTTTTGCATTGGGATTCAATATAATTTATGATGATGAAATGAGTGATTGGCTGACTCCTCTTCAAGACCTTTGCAACATGCTGTGTTATTGCCTGATACCTAAATTAAATCAGGGTTGGAAAGGTTGTATGGGATTACACAGCTATGGGAAATGTAGCAAATCTGCACATTTTTAGAAGTGAATTACCAAGTAGATGAAATGCTCAGGGAAGCACTAGCACAGTGCTAGAGCATACTGACTTAAGGCAAGGAAAAGGTGCTCTCTGCATGGGACATTTCCGGCACTGTTGGGAAGAGCTGTGACCTCTGCATGGCACAGGGCAGGCTGGCCAAACTCTCACCCCAGCTGCTGAGCTGTACTGGAGGGACATCTTTTAGGAATCTGCTGCCTGGAACGAAGCAGATTTAATGGTTTTCCAGTCCTTCAGTTCTTTTGTGTATGCTAAAATAACCCCCCTTTCTGATTCTAACTAGAATTAGGTAAGATAAAAATGCACTGAACAAACAATTTGGAACAAAAGACCTGCAAACAGAGTGGTCTCATAACAGCCACCTTCTGCACTGAAGTTTGGTGGTGTTTCTTTTGTGATTCATCTTGTGGTCAAATTTATCTGTGACAGGAACCAACCACATTGCTTCAGTTTAGGATAGTTATGAATTGAACCCAGTATTCCTAATTTACAGAAACAAGCTTCACGAAAGACAACCATCTTACAAAGCCCCTTGGAGCATTTTGCTGTGTGAAATGCAAACCTTCCAATGCTGTCACTGGGAGTGGAGATGCTTTGGGCTCTGTGCGAGAGGAGAAACACAAGTGCAAAGGTCCAGTCTCACCCACCCACTGGGTTGTGGGCTCTTACAGATTGGGATGCTGTCTTTACATGTGACGAGCCTGACATCAGCCTCATCTTTTTAGTGCAAATGTACTAGTTCTCTCACTTTAGTCTCCATGCGGCATGACTCTCCTTCCTCACGTACAATTGAGTGGGTGTTTGTTTCTTTCATCCTTTAGCTTCTTCCAGATAGTTCTTGAAACAGCTTTCATAAATCATCTCACTTTTATGTTGGGTTGAGAAGTAATCTCACTTAGGACTTTGATAAGCACAAGTAGCTGAGCTCTCTTAATTATACTGTCCATAATTAGTTCTTTGTTTTTGCAGTTTTTTAAAACTATCTGAATTCTATAGCAACATGAGGCTGTGAGTAATGTTATTTTTGTTCTTCATGTAGCAGTGGAAAAACATGATCATTATTACTGCTGTTGTTGTTGTCTAATATTTCCTAATATAGTGATATTCTCTTTTCCATGGTTGGTGATGGCTTCCTTGTAGAGAACAACTAAGTAGATGTTAACCCGTCATCTGGAAAAGGGGTAAATTGAGGTAGAAGTGGTCACAGTCTACAAAAGCATGAGTGGTATAGGGAAGGCCAATAGTCCTTCACTGTTCATTTTGTCATTTTGTCCAACATTTGTTGGAGGATCCAGGTCCAAAACAGAGAGACAAAGGTGGATGCTTTGTGCTAGGGTAGATGTGTTGACACGGGTGAGTGAAAGGCTGGACAAATACATGGGAGAGCCAACAGTGTGCCCTTGTGGCCAAGAAGGCTAATGGTATCCCAGGCTTGTATTACAAAGAGTGTGGCCAGCAGGTCAAGGGTTGTGATCCACGCCTTTACTCTGCCCTGGTGAGGCCACATCTGGAGTGCTGTGTCCAGTTCTGGGCTCCTCAGTTCAAGAAAGACAGGGATCTCCTGGAGAGAGTCCAGCGGAAGGCCACAGAGATGGCCTGGAGCATCTCCTGTATGAGGAAAGACTGAGAGACCTGGGGCTGTTCAGCCTGCAGAAGGCTGAGGGGGGATCTTATCAGTGCTTATAAATATCTGATCAGTAGGAGGCAGGTGGCTGGGGCCAGGCTTCTTTCAGTGGCAGTGCTCATAAGCTGGAACACGGGAAGTTCCATATAAACACGAGGAAGAACTTCTTTAATGTCAGAACAACAGAGCAGTGGAGCAGGCTGCTCAGACAGGTTGTGAAGTCTCCTTCTCTGGAGATATTCAAAGCCTGTCTGGATGCCTACCTGTGCAACCTGCTGTAAGGAACGTGCTTAGTGGGGTGTTAAACCAGATGATCTCCAGATGTCTGTTCCAACCCCTACCATTCTGTGATTCTATGAGGATAAATCCATTGAAGGATACTAAAAGCAGAAATATCTAACTCACAGACTTGCTTGTGCTGAAGATATTTAAAGGATGGTAGCCTGGGCAAGCAGCATATATGCTTCCCCTGCTGTGCCTGCTATCTGAGTATTTCATATGGCCACAAGTAGGGGTTGGCTGCTGGCTTAAGGGGCTGACTCCCTATGGGGCAATCAGCCCAAATAGCCCCGTTCACTCTGTTTCTGAATATTTTGGCTTGAACAAGTCCTAATTAGGAGGTTTATAAAGGTTGTCCAGCTCTTTCTGTGTTATTCATCAGCTTCATCTTGACCTCCAACACTGCTAGAAATCCTGTTGCTGTTGTTTCCTCTCCTTAAACAGAAGCAGGAATTGGTAAAATTCTTACACATGAGGCAGCTTCCCTTCTGAATGCCAGAGATGCACAGCACGCCTACAGGCTCCAGCCTTTTCATGTGCCAGGTGTTCAAGGCACTCTGTGCACCACTCATCAGCACTTTTAAATAGCACTGAGGTGGTTGTGTTGCCCTGGTGAATGGACCTGGGGAGAGAGCATGGGCTCTCAAGAGGCATTACGACAGCTACAGGGCAAAGGGAGAGGCCTGCCTAAATAACCGGTCAGAAGTCAGCAAAGAGGAGAATGTGATCAGGTCCAAAGGAACACTCGCTAAGTGCTCAGAGGATAGAAAGTAAAACTGGGGTGAGACTAAAGGCTCTGGAGGAGGAGGAGGAAGGATCAGAGCAGAACCAAGGCTCTCAGCATGTGCTGCTGCTGGCTTGCTCAGTGAGTCATCCTTAATTGTGCTCCATCCGACGGCACTTAGTCACAGCCTTATTTGGTGAAAATAACATTTTAGTGCTATTTCTTCAAAGCCACGGGGATATTTTTGTGTTTTTGAAGTGAGTTCCGGGCTCTGACATGTTATATTTTTCAAAGAGAATTAATGTCTGTTTTACACAGGAGGATTAATGATGTTCCAGCCACCATTACACACAGTCCTACAGTCTGCTGGTAGTTCATTCCAGTTCTATGCAGCTCCAATGAGTTGGGATTCAGTGAATTTTGTGATTGCAAAGCTCCAGAGGCAGCATTTGCTATCAAAGAAGATACAGTTTGTCATCTTTTACTTCCTATCACTTGTATATATCTGTATTCTCTCTGTTTTTTCTTCTAACTGCTTTTTTATCTGGCACTACTGTTTAAAATCTCTCATTGCATATTGGTAGATTGAATGTTACAGCTGCAATGTGTGCTGATGTAATTACACTACCTGCTCCCACTACTGGGATTGTCTTTACAATAAGCTTTTTCTTTTTGACACGTTTATTTTCTGATGTCAAACGTGAAAAACACTGTGGGGATCCAAAGTCCTGTTTTGGACCCCCAGCCATGGGCAGGGCTGCCCCCCCCCCAGCTCAGCTGCCCAGGGCCCCACCCAACCTGGCCTGGAGCGCCTCCAGGGATGGGGCATCACAACTTCCCTGGGCAGCTGTGCCAGGGCTTCACTGCCCTCTGACTAATGAATCCCTTCCTAACATCTAACCTTTCTTCTTTTAGTTTAATTCCATTCCCCCTTGTCCTATTACTACCAGCCCACATCAAAAGTCGGTCCGCCTACTGTTTGTAAGCTCCCTATAAGCACAAGAAGGCTGCAGTGAGGTCTCCCTGTTGCCTTCTCTTCTCTTCCCCGCCGTGACCCCCACCCCATATCGGGGCAGCTCGGGGTCCCCCGGTTGCCACCTCCCCACGGCTCGGCCCCATCGCGGCGCTCCCCCAGCCCGGCGGGGCGGAGCGGGGCGGCGGGCGGTGCCGGGTGCGGGGCGGTGCCTGGCGGCGTTAAGGGCCGGCGGAGGCCGCGGCGGCGCTCCTAGCGCGGAGAGGGGCGCCGGTGTCCGCCGCCATGGGGCGGTACTCGGGGAAGACGTGCCGCCTCATCTTCATGCTGGTGCTGACCACCGGCTTCTTCGCTGCCGAGCTGGTGTCGGGCTATATGGGCAACTCCATCGCGCTGGTGTCCGACTCGTTCAACATGCTGTCGGACCTCATCTCTCTCTGCGTGGGGCTGTCCACCGGGCGCATCGCCCGCCGCTCCCGACGCGGCCCTCGAGCCACCTACGGCTACAGCCGGGCGGAGGCGGTGGGGGCTCTCAGCAACGCCGTCTTCCTCACCGCCCTCTGCTTCACCATCTTCGTGGAAGCCGTACTGCGCCTCGCCCGGCCCGAGCGCATCGACGACGCCCAACTGGTGCTCATCGTCGGTGCCCTGGGCCTGGCCGTCAACCTAGTGGGGCTGCTCGTCTTCCAGAACTGGGCTTCTTGCTGCCGCCGTCGCCGCCCCAAGACCCCGACAGGGCGGGCGGTCGGGCCGTCGGACGGCACAGCCGAAGCAGGTGCCTCTCGGCTGCACCCCGCTCTCCCTGTCCCTTTGTCCCCTACTCCCCCGGTCCCGTGCCCGTCTCACCTTGTACTTTGTGCTGGGGGAGGGAGATCTGGGGCTGTGCTTGTCGTTTCCTTCTGAAAAGAACTTGGTTGTGAGAAGGTTGATGTTTTTTCTGTTTGTAGAACTTATACACAACACAGCGTTTCTTCTTTGAATGCAGGTGAATCACCTAATGACCAAAAAAGCCCTGAGGAGGGGTCTGGGAGAAAAGTAGAGAAAAAGTCCGAAGCTTTGAACATCAGAGGTATGGTAAATAATGCTAAATAATGCTATCCTAACGTTCAGCACTTGCAGGCTTCCATTTAATTTCTTTTTTCCCCCTGTGTATCAGTATGAAATGCAGCCCAGGAATCTTCTGGTTGGCATGAAGGTCTTAGCTGAGTGAGATAACGGGGTGACAGTAGTTGATGTGATGCTGCCTTGGCTCTGAGCGATTGTGCTGTGATTCTTTTGATGTCTGCTGCTGAGCTGTGATTCTGTCAGACACAGGGTTTGCATTCTGGGTGGTGCTGTGTGGAGCCTGGAGTTGGACTCCGTGACCTTGGTCTTCTGACCCTTCTAGCTCAAGGTATCCAGTGGTTCTGTCATCCTGACTTTTTGGAATGGAGGCAGAACTCCTCACACTGAGCATAAGCTGCTAGAGACCGTATAGGAAGGTCAAGTGAGCATCCACGAGGCTTTTCTTTGAAGCCACTGCGTGACTAGTTGAGCAGTTTTCAACTTCTAAATGCTTTTGGGCAGATAAAAGAATTTATTTAAATCCTGTTGTTAATAATCCCAAGGTTTGCAGTCAATATGAGGAGAAAGGTGCTGAAACTGGTTGCTCTGCATGTGTTTTTCTAGGTCCTTGAACTGTGAACCTCTCCCTGAGAGGCTGGGGCAGAGTCAGCCCCCTCTGTGCCATGTTTTGGCAGCTCTCTTGTTACCTGCAGAGTGAAACGTTATGGGTATTTCTAGGGATAAATTAGCCAAGACCCTTTGTATGTTTGTTCATATGCAAACGTATTCAGATGCCTGTTTCTCACAGGACTCGGAGTAGTATATTTCATAATGACTTGTCCCCCAAGGAGAGGGCTGCTGCAAAGATGAAGACATGTTTCCCATGGTCACTTATCAGCATCTGAAGAGGTGTGATGTTCTTCTAGAGCCATGTGGATTAATTGACATCACATGGTTTCAGGCAGAGCGTCTGTCATGGCAGCTGACAATGTGTCTGTCCTTCAAATGTGTTTTCAGTGTTATGCAAATATGTGTGTAGGGGAGGACACCTGGCAAACTACACCACGTGCTGGAGGAATGTTTGCCTGAATAGCTAGACATAAGCACTGCTGGATTTTATGGTGTTAGAGTGCTAAGTACTGGAGCAGACTGTCATCTTCGGGGGTGGAGAAGAGGAGAATAAGAAAATAGCGGGTGTATTTCAGGGAAGTCTTTGCTTATCTGAACAACAGTGCTTCAGTATTCTGATACTGGAAAGTGTCAAAATGTCTGAAGGATGAGGAGGGTTTGTATCTGTTATTTTAAGATACAAGTGTTTGATTTGTAGAAAGAGAATCATTCAAAAGCAGATTTTGTTTTGCTGCTGTAAGTTAGTTAATATAGCTACAACCACTTGGTAGAAAGCTTGTATGTTGTAGAGTCGGGGCCTGCCTGAAAAACATGGCTGAGCAGAATGGGGTGGCAGAGCAGTGGCTGTAAAAATGGTAGGAATAGGAGTCCAGATATTCTGCATAGCTGGATTAATTACTACAGTCTACATTAATTCCTTTTTACATCTTGAGCTTATGCAGAGTAGCTCAGACTTTGCCACACAAGCTGCTGGGAGGTGTTTTACCTGTAGATTCATTATATCAACTCTATTTAATAAAAAATCATTTTCTACTTTATAGCCATAGCATTGGTGGCCTGTGGAAGTGGGCTCATTGTATGATACATAACCAAGCCCTTTGTATTAATCATGTTAACTCTGCCTTTCAGTTCAATAAGGATTTTCCAAACTCCACACACTCAATTCTAATACATCAGTAATATATCAGAATTGGTGTGCTTACTTTATTTCTCAATTAAAAACTTGCTTTTTGAAAGGCTTTCTTATTCCTTTGGAGCTCAGCTCTCTTGTTAGTTGCTGTAGAAATTGCATCCTGCCTATCCCTCTTGTTCGTGCAGCAGCTGAGGGCACACACTGAATCCAGATTATTTTATAAATGAAAGAGGAAACACTGCAACACTGTTAGGGCCAGTAAAACCGTGTGGGAGTTTGCCAAATGGGGCACAGCACTTGCTGACTCCAACAGAAAGAGCTGGATGCAGTGCGAGTTTTACTTCCTTATCTTATCCCATTGATTCCAAGGAACTTCAATGACTATTGCCTGCATTCCCCATGCAGAGGGTCTGTCTTCCTGCCCAGAGCTGGCATGAAGCAGCAGTATGGACATGGTTCTAGCTCTAAATCCCCCCTAACCCCCAGTGCCCAGCATCCTAAGAGCCTGAACTCTAAGTTGTGTTTTAGAAGAGTTTCATAGGAGGGCTTTGCAGCTTCTCTAGCCTGGAGGGAAGGAGTACATTGGATAGTAGCTTTGGAAAGCCCTTGTATAAGGGGTATTAAAAGGAATTTACCTGTTTTGTTCTGTCACTTGCTGTGAATAAAAAGTATAGTCAAAGAAATCAAGATCGTATTTAGTGATGCTACAGATTAGACATGGGTTGGAATGAAGTCTTGAGTCTGAATAGTAAAGACTGAGGAAAAATAGAGTGTTTCATAATAATGACAAGAGGAGGCAAGATTGAATAGTGAGAAAAATGAAGCACAAAAGAAGTTCTTACAGTACTGTAACACTGTAGCAAGAACATTGCTTTGGTCATTACACTTGAATCACAACTGAAAGTGCTGTTACAACAGCCTGTTTGTCTTCACCTTGAGTGCAGCCACCTGATGAACCAGGTTCTGATCTTTTCTTTAGTCTGAGGGCTAATGGTGTTTGTAGGACAAGGTTTTAAACTAGTAATTGAGTTTGATCTAAACGACCAGGAGTGTGGGGGTCACTTAAAACCATAAGAATGGATACTGTGTAGTTTTCACTTTGGTGATTTTTTTAGGGGTTTCAACAGAGTGGTAGAAACTGATGGAGGAGAGTAATTATAACTTCCTGGGTGTGGTCTCTGGTAATTTAGCTTCCAAGGTAGAACTGGTAGGGTTTAGTCATCAACTTTGAATTGAGATTTGAGATTGTATGTGCCAGGATCTCTAAATAATCTGCAGGCATTTAGGCAAAGACACATTATGTTGCCATGGTATTGCAGTCGAACTACGGTTGCTAGCGTGCCCTAGTAATGCATCCCATTTAGAGAGCTGTGTTTCAGAGTCAGTATTTTCCTTGCTGTGTTCTCAAAGCTGTTACTGAAAACTCCAGCTGTGACATGAATGCTTGGAATATTGCATTTATTTATATTACTTATTTGTTTTTCATGGGGTTGGGAGAAGAAAAAGACTAATGGAAGCTGTCATTTATTTCAGGTGTTCTTTTGCACGTTATGGGGGATGCACTCGGATCTGTTGTTGTGGTAGTTGCTGCTACAATCTTCCACGTGCTTCCTCTGGAGGCTAATGCTCCCTGTAACTGGCAGTGCTACATCGATCCAAGCCTGACAATAATTATGGTGTTCATAATCTTGTCTTCAGCATTCCCGCTCATCAAAGAAACCTCAATTATTTTGTTGCAGATGGTTCCCAAAGGTGTTAATATGCAACTACTGAGTAAGTCACATTTGTTGTTGAAATGCTATTGATTTTAATGATGTATTTCAATGCATATGTTATTTCAGGAATGACATGTTTGGATTTACTCGTAATAGTTCTAAATTCTCCAGAACTGTGAAATACTCGCATGCCTGTATCCTAGCAACGTGACTCAAATCTCTGTGGATTAGTTAAAGCGTGTATTTTGAGAATGTGGTACTCCAACAATACATCAGAAATACCCAGTCTTGAGCTGCTAATACTTTTTGTGGAGTGACTGTGAAAGAAGCTGCACTGAGTTATAGTATCTCCCAAACCTGCAGCAGCGTCTTCTGAAAGGCTTCCAAAACAACTTAGAAAATACCTATAAGTTTGCTTACTTCTGTAGTTCTCTGGTGCTGTTTACACTGGTTAGTTGTAGTCTAGTGGGTCTTTTTGGAATTCCACATGCTCAGGATTAAACAAATCAGAATATATGGGCCTTGGCCAAGGAAGTGCTGCTCCAGCACTGCTGCTACAAACTGAAGATAAATGGCCCCTGGGCAGAGATGGACCTCAAAAGAAGGCAAAGGCCTGTTTTATGTGTTCACCCAGTGTTTGTGAACCAAAGGCAGTGGGTAGGAGATGTCTTTCAAAGAGCTGTACTTAAGAAAATACTGCTCAGAGTCTGCTGCTTTTGGATTAGGTTCTCAATGAGAAGTAGCCAGCACACCAGACATTCTAACACCTTTCTCTTATGTTTTCCAGCTGACAGGCTAGCTCGCATCCCAGGGGTTAGCAGCCTTCATGAGGTGCATGTATGGGAGCTTGCGGGTGGCAAGAACATTGCTACTCTTCATGTCAAGTGCCAAACCCCTACTGATTACCAAGATGCTGCTTATAAAATACGGAAGGTTTTCCACGAAGCAGGAATCCACTCTGTGACCATCCAGCCTGAGTACATTGACCACAAGACCTCCAATCTCCTGTGCAGCTCACCTTGCATCTCAAAAGCTTGTGACTCTCAGCTCTGCTGCAGTCAACAGGAGGCACCGCTGGCTAAAACTAATGGCTACACTGAAAAAAATGATAGCTGCCTTTCTGCACAGCGTAAAGACAATGGTTCAAGTAAAAGTGATGTTGAAATCCGTATTGACTCCCCGCTGACAGAGAATGGTGTTAAAGACATGAAAAATGGCGAAGTGTCTGATGACAAGTCACAGTTGAGCAGTACACGATTTTAAACCATTCTGTCCACCCTGCAAAATGTTTTCATAGAATAAAGGTGTCCAGGCAGGAAAGTGTGCCAGCAGTGGTTGTAGCTGAAGGTGGTACGGCAAAAAGATTTCTGTGCTTTAGCTGTAAACCAAAATACACCTAAAAAGTGTGTATCTGAGATGAGGCTTCATATGTCCATAAGAGGTGTTGTGTTCATCTAAGATTTTTTTCTTTCTGATACAGCCTAGCACAGTTCCTTATCAAACCGTGTGCTTGTTCCTATTGCTTGAGTGGGCGAGGTGTATTGCTGTCTACCCTGATGCTTGCAGCGTATGGCCAGTACCACTGGGAATGAAAGCGAGCTGCTTCCTGAGAGCTCTGTAGCAAATTAATGATTGTGCTGGGCTGGAGTACTGTATGTTTATAATGGACTTAAATAGAGATGTTTTACTGATCCTCAGAACCAACTTTGCATAGCCAGTAACTTGTGAACTTCTGAAGCTTGTGAATGCAACTAAGGGTGTCTGACTGATGGAAGGGAGAGCACTCAGGAATAATTGGCTTGCATTATTTTCTTGAATCCTGTGCTTAGGGGCAGAGCCGGAGATGGACTTGCTTCTGTACTAATAATACTGGAACCTTAGGCTAATCACAGATACCCAATGCTAAAGGACGTGCGTTGTGTCATGAAAGTAAGGAATTAGCCTTGTCGGTATTGATTCTAGCAAATGAAAATGCAAGCAATCATGCAATTAACTTTTGATCTAGTTCATTGTTGTGATTACACAACTCGGTTCTTACCCCTGCTCCTCCCTCCCAGATGACAGAAGTTAAAGCAGACATGATGTTATTGTGGGGAACAATTGTGGTATATTTAATTCTAGCATCTGTCCTTATCCTTGCTGAATAAATAAGCTAGTACATCTATTATGAATAGTTAAAATGCTGCAATTCTATTATTGAGACAATATTTTATTTTCATTGAGAAATTCCATTTGAAGTTTTATAAAACAGTGTTACCACTTAGAGGGACCTTTTTAATATTAAAAACAAACAAACAAAAACCAAACAAACTGGGAGGTTTTCCTATTTTTGTCCTAATTATTTGTTGATTTATTGGAAAAATCTAAACCCTCCCCCTGCCCAGAGGTGCATGTTGAAGACGCCCAGTCATCAAATGTTGGATTTTGGTCAGGTCTGCTCTCCAGCTTTTTGGGAGAGGGGGACTCACTACATAATCCACACTGAGTGCAGTTCTTAGCCTTCAGAAGCTTTCAAATACATTTTTGCAATTGAAAGCAGCTTTTCAGTGCTCCTTGTGGCCTGGACAGGCTATTTAGGTAACTATTCATGGAGACACCTTTATGAAATAGTGGTGTCTTTAACTCAGGGACAACTTAGTAGAAAGGGCAAATCAATTTCCTGCTGGGCTGGAGAAATACCAGCCTTGCAAAGGCTGGCTTGGAAGCAGACAACTCCTTAATAAGGATGATTACATTAAATCAATGAATATTCAAACACACAGCAGGGTATTTTGCTGCTTGGAAAATTGTGTTTACTGGAGCAGTGTGATAACAGTTTAATAGCAGCACTTCCACATTTGTATTTACCCTTCTTGAGCAGTTCCTGGATGAATTAAAGTATTTATAGCCTTTTATGGTAGGTTTTCATTATAAAAAATGAAGTATATCCTAATACCATTACAGACTTGATCCTCTGTTCTGTTTGATCCCATTGGCAAGATTTTGCTTTGCAGCTCTTGCACATATTGATGAAAATCAGGAAGCATTTCAAGAACTGCTCTGTCCTTTGAGAGCATGAGGAGTGAAGTAAGACAGCCCTTACTTCAGGTTTCTTGTCCTCATTTTCACCTGTGATGAGGTTTAAGTGGAGGGGCTTAGATCTTAATAACAAATATATAGATTTATTTTCTGGAACTGGAGTAGAAGGCTCCCAAAATATTGACAGAATCCGTGCAGGAATGTACAACTTTAAAACAAGCACGATTTCTTAATTATGCATTTGTCTCTTAAATCAGGTAATCTTTTTATATACGCATTTTATTGAATGGTTTAAGGGGTGGAGTGTCAGTATTGTTTTACTCTGGAATTAGAGAAAATGAGTATGTATAATGTTGGGCATTTGATGAAATGGACCATCTTTTTCTTCATCTTTCCAGTGTTTATTGAAACAGTGGTTATGTATTTTTTATGTTTTTGAAGTGTTGTAACTTGAAAATACAATGAAGTAACATTCTTAAACAATTTTTCTTGTCTGGTTGAATGTACTGTGAATAAATAGGAAACTACCAAGGACTGTAGAAATCTTCAGGTCTAGAAAACAAGCAGATCAAAAAACACAAACAGTTTTATTAGCAAGCAAAGCCAACAGAGCTATGTCAGTGATGAAATGAACCTTGTTCTTCCATGCAGGGGCTGTCAGGTTACCCAGGAAAGGTTTTTGACCTGATACCCTTGCTTTCCTTTCAGCTCAGCAACAAAATGCTTTCCTCCTGTTTTAAACCTGTGATAGCTACGCTCTGCTGGGTGGTCCCTCTCTATTTTGATAAATGACATCATTCCAATCAGTGTGTATTTTGTATTGGCTAATTTCCCTTAATTTCTTGGTGTTCCAATTCTCTTGAATTATGCTTACCTCATTTTGAAGTACAATACACTTCAGTATTTGCACTTATTTATGGGCACTTGTTCTAAATTCAGCATTGTAGCATGTTGTGTTGTCATAAATTCTCCTTTCTGTCCTCTTTAACTTAATTGCTTTATTTCTCCCTCCAATTCAGTGATGGAAAAATTCTGACTTCTGCGAATTGATTGCACAACCCTTTTCTCTCCAAGTACTCCTTTCTGAGCGCACCATTACAGTACTCATCTTCCCTTGCAGTGTTTTTGTGTATTTTTTTCCCTCCTCCCAACCTTTCCATCACTGCCCTTAGCTAAGGAGGTAATTTTCAAACAGGTATTCATGTTATGTGTCCCTCTGATCCATGGCCATATGTGTGACCTAGTTGTAGGGCAACAGGACATTTGCTGGCCTTGGCAATGGTTCTGGAGAAAGAGTAAATTCACACAGCGTTGAATGCAAAGGCAATTGGCTGTCCTTCGTCAGTCATGAGCTTTGTTTGAAGGGAATTCAGGTTTTTGTCACCTTGTCATATACTGATCTTTCATCAAACCATGTACATTCAATTGCAGCTCTCCCAACTGCAAATCTTGCCTTTGCTCTTCTGTGTCAAGAAAAATAATGTGGGCTTTTTTTTTTTTTTTTTTTTTTTTTAATTTAGCAGTATTGTTCTTGTGTTTTTTTTGTTTTCTTATTTGTTTTTAAACCAAGTTTTCAGTCACTTTTCTGTTCTTTGAGATCTTTTTTTGGACTTGTAACTAAAACATTTTTTTCTTCCCCTTTTAATGTTCATATTTATTCTTTACAATAAAAGTAGATCCATTTTGCTATCCTTCTGGTCATGAACACGTACCTATAATATGATTTAAAATACCTCTTTTATGTACTGGTTTGATTTTTGCATTTCGTTTTATTCAAGTTCTCACCCCCTTTGGTTTTGTTGTGTGACTTTATCATTACAAACAGATTGTTGACCTTGTTTAGTTCTTCTCAGGCTTTCCCTTTTTCCTGCTCTACTTTAATGCTTTCCTTCCTGAATATTCTCTTTTATTCTGAATCTGAGGTCTATGGATGGATGGTTTGATATGAGCTGTTCCAAGGAGCGTTTCATGTCCTTTGGTCTGAGTAGAAGTCTGTTGTCTAATGAGTCATCTGACTGAGATTGTATTTAAATTCCCCTGTGCTCCACTTGAAACATCTTTTTAAAGAAAGCTGGTTTCTGGACCTGAGAAGGTATAATGAAATCAGAGGTGTTCATTAGTCTGTCATTAACAGCTTAGGGGAAAACTTGGATCTCTCATTAGAAAGTGAGTAGAGGGGATGATTCTGAAAAGGTAATCTGAGCACTATGAAGATTTCTATAGGTTTTTCTTATTCTGCTGTACAGTGGAAATGCTTTGTGTTAAATACTTTATTTAAATGGTGATACCTTGGTTTGAGGATGTCACTGTACGAAGTTGTTACACTTATGGAGTTATGTTGCTTAAAACTTCTTCCAGTTTTTCTGCTCATGATGTGATTTAAATCATGTGCCAAAATATAATCTCCATGATTGCCTAACCAATGAGTTGCAAATCTTGCTATGGTTTTATTAACTGTTAGAGGAAAACTGAAAGTTTGATGTACAGTTATATTTTTTTCCCAAAATGAAGTTTGAATGTGTTGTAAATAAAGTGCATTTTTAAATAAACCCGTTGTTCTGCTTAATTTATGGTCATGATGGAAAGCTGCTGTCAATTTGGGGTACGCTGAGACCTTTGAGTAAAGTTTCCTCCTAACCCACAAGCTTATTAATGTAAATTACCAAGCTGAGTTGGACACAATGGAAGGAAGGAGTGCCTTTCAGAAGGACCTCAAAAGACTTGAAATGTGGGTTCAGGTGAACCTAATGAGGTTCAACACAGAAAAATACAAGGTTTTGCACTTGGGCTGGAGGAATCCCAGATATCTATATTGACTGGAACGAGCAGTTGCTTGACAGCAGCTCTGCTGAGGAGGACCTGGGGGTCCTGGTGGGTTTGAAACTTAACATGAGCCAGCAGTGTGCTCTTGCAGCTTGGAAAGCAAATGGGATCCTGGGCTCCATCAAGAGAGGGGTGGCCAGCAGGGACAGGGAGGTGACTGTCTGTCTCTACTCTGCTATTGTGAGGCCCCATCTGGAGTACTGTGTCCAGGTATGGAGCCTTCAGTACAAGAAAGACAGAGAGCTGTTGGAAAGGGTCCAGAGGAGGGCCACAAAGATGACTGGGGGTCTGGAGCACCTCCCCTGTGAAGATAGGCTGAGGGAGCTGGGCTTGTTCAGTCTGGAGAAAAGAAGGCTGAGAGGTGACCTCATTGCAGCCTTTCAATATCTGAAGGGAGCCTAAGCAGGGGGGAGTAAGCTCTTTGAAAGGGTGGGTAACAGCAGGACAAGGGGAAAAGGTTTTAAGTTGAAGGAGGGAAGATTTAGGTTGGATGTTAGGGGGAAGTTCTTTACTATGAGTATGGTGAGGTGTTGGAACAGGCTGCTCAGAGAGGTTGTGGATGCCCCATCCCTGGAGGTGTTCAAGGCCAGGTTGGATGGGGCCATGGGCAACCTTGTCTAGTAAATTGGGAGGTTGGTGGCCCTGACTGGCAGAGGGGTTGGAGTTTCATAGTACTTGAGGTCCCTTCCAGTCTGGGCCATTTTGTGATTCTGTGTAAATTTGGATGAAGAGTAGACAGATGTTTGTGAGCAGTCCATCCTCTTCTAATACAGGAGTGAATTTTTAGTTCACCATAGAGACTCTAGGTGGGTATCTTGACTGCAACCTAGTGCAGATGCTGTGTTGCTACCTAGTTCTGCTAATCGATGCTTCTGATTTAGTATTTAGCCTCTTCCTACATCTTCTGCTTTCTCTATTGGTCAACTATGTGGTATAAGGTACTTGGAATTCAAGACCTTCTCCTCCACACCGAGGCATTTACTCTTTATCTGTGTCGCCTTTGTGCAGACTTTTTTTGCATGGTGTATGTGTGGGTTTAGTCACGTACCTGTCTGTAGGAATATTTTAGGAGATTGCTTTGGGTTCTCAGCAGTTGGGTGTACGATATCTGTCTTGAAATTTTTTCTGATGTGGTGGAGATCCTGACCTGCTCTGAAGTTATAGTAGGAACTGGGGAAATGCTGGTGGTCACAAGTGGGTGATGAATGGTCAGTCAAGTTCTCAGTCAAATGTAGAGCAAAGCCAGGATGAAGTTGGGTGATTCTTCTGGTTTGGGCAAGGTGGAGGTTCAATAAACTTGAGGGTACATGGTAAATAAAAGATACATGATAAAGTGTCGAGGGAGAGAAGGTGTGTCCTGTGGTCAAGAGTCAGCCTCTGGCTCTTTGAGGTCACAAGCTGACGCAAAGATGAAATTTATTGTTGAGTTTTAACTGCATTTTACTGGCACAGTAAAATTTTGCTATAAAATTCTAGGTGGAGAGGCATGGTTGTATGCTCAGCACAAACTCTCCAGAACAGTCTGGAATTTGCGGTGCCTTTTGAGTGTGGTTCCTTGTTCTGATGAGTTTCTTCTTTTGTGGGATAGCAAATGCACTGCCTGATTAAAAAAAAAAAAAAAAAAGCACATATCTTGGTCTACAGACTTAACATATATTTGAATAACTGTGTTATCATTTGTCTATTATAGTTAAGCTTTACTGATTACTTCTCTAATAAGGAAGCAGTATCATTAACTTCTATAATAAGAGAGCATTATCTACTGCTTCTGTAGTAGCACATTTAAATACTCTGGCATATTACAGCTTGCATACTGTCCACTTCAAAAGAGGGTGGGTGCCTGATAATGGCCAATTGCAGGAGGGTCCTTGACTCTGGACTGTGCCCAGGAGCTGTTGGGAGAGTGCTAGTTGGCACGGTCTGTGAAATGTTTGAACAGCTTACTAATGCATATGGTCATGGTTCAGTGCCTGGAAATGTCCCCAGACTGTTTAATTTTTTAATCAATATGTGGCCTTCGGACACTGAGCCTCTGCTGTATATTACATGGTAGCAGTGGCTGCAGACCACAAAGAAGGTGAGATTGGTGCCTGTTTCTTGGGACATTAGCAGGTCTGGCAGCCAGTGGGATCAAAAGCCCTGCTCTTTCCCTGCTCCTATGCCTTGCTGTATCAGCACAGCGTGGGCTGGGAGGGGAAGGGCTGCCGGCATCAGCAGTGCACGTATGGCATGCAGATAATGCTATCACTGCGGCAGCTTGCATGGCTCTAGAAACAAAAAGTGCAAAACAAGTGTCATATTTGATATGGCTCTGCACTTTGCTTTACCTGCTTCCAGTTCTAGTAATTTTTTATATTAATTTTTATGGTGTTCAACCAATTTAGTAAATTTCTGTATCTGGTTGATCATGTGTTGCTGTCCACCCTTTTGGGAGGAGATGGCAATGGAATGATGGCACAGGACTTTGTGGTATGAATGGGGAAAATGGACTCATGAAAACCTTACACAACTCATCAAAATGACCCAGGAGGCTCTCAAGAACTGTACAGCAAGTTCTGTGGTTAAAGGATGACACAACTCAAGAGAAAGAAAACAACTCTTTTTTTTTTCTTTTTTTTTCCCCAAACCTTAGAAATCAATCTTGTATCTGGTGCAGATGAGCAAATCCCTCAAGTCCTGAGACAGGAAGCACACCAGACTATTGCAAATGAGCACAATAAACATCGTGAAATACTGCAGAAATTGCTTTAAGTAGCAATTTCTCTTTAAAATTGCTCTCTGAGGTAGAGATGTTATCTTTTGCTTGCCCTTATTGCTCACAGAAAGTATTTTTTCATGGCATGATCTGCCTGAAGAGGCCAGCAGTGTACAGGATGTACCCAGTGACAAATTGCCCACTGGCCATCCCTGCTGTTCTTGTACTTCAGAGGTGCAGCATTTGCATCCAAATGATTTTGGGGATGCTGCAGCCTGGGGATCACCTTTCTATTGTGAATGTCTCCAGCATCATGTAAATTCTAAGACTGAAACTGGGCAGACCTAAATTATCTGGGTGTAGCTTAATAAGTCATGGTGTAGGGAGACAATTAGGATTCCCAGCATAACTGTGAGCTTGGGAGGGGTACCTCAAGAAGCTGCTCCCCAGCCCTCCAGCTTCTCCATGCCAAAGCCCCACAGATCTGTTCCCTTTCTATCAATTCAGGAGAATGCAGTGGTGTTTATGCTGTCCTGCTGAAGGAAGGGACAGAAGGAAGGACAATGAAGCATGAAGGAAGGGACTTGCAATGCACTGAAGCTTTTTTGTATTATTTTCCTCTCGAACAATCTGTGTCCTGGCCAAAGAGCAATGGTGTGAGGCAGCAGGGGACCATGGGGTACAAAGCAGGTCTGAGCTCACAGGGCCCTTTCAGAGGGCCCAGGAGCTTGGCAGTGTGTCTGTGCTGTGCACGGAGCCAGCAGAGCCAAGGAAAGCCTTCTTGGGATGGGTTACGTGCACTCACAGCAAAAAGCTGCCGAGGTGGATGTGGCCTGGGGACAGCCCTAAGTAGCAGAGGAACGGGCTTGGTTTATTTCCATGGCAAGTGCTACTGACAGGGAGATGTCAGGGAGGGTCTGAGGAGAAACCTTTTTATTTTGTAGTGCACACATGCACAAACGTGTACATGTGCATGTACTTCATGTATACTGCCATACGTATCTATTGTCATTCAGCACACGAGGATTTTTGCTTGATCATGGTGGGGTACAGATCCAGCTTGCTGGGTATCCCCATTGCCTTCTGCTTCCTGCATCCTTCCTGCTTATCGCTCTGAAATTGGATCAGTTGGTTCACGAGGTTCATGCTGATTTTCACTGTTCTGATAGATCTGGGTGGAGAGGATCATAAAAGCAGACTTTCGGTGCTAGCAAGGCCTGTGTGGAGGGAAAAACGAAAGGGCTGCAACAGGCCAAGTAGTGGCAGTTGGCAGTTGCCTACCTCCTGCAGCTTGGTTCAGGGGGATCCAGTGGGCAGTTGCTCCTACAGCACATTTTTTGCTTGGTAACCACTCTTCAACACAGCACGCTCTTATCACACTCCTTGAGCCTGCAGTCTCTGCTCCACCCAGGCTCCACGTGGGGGCTTCCAGCCCATCTGCCCGTGTTGATTATTTTCCTTTCACAAGCTCTTCTCAGATTCCTTTCCCTCCCTCATCTCCTTTCTCCTTTGCCCACCCATCCAAAACTGCCCTTCTCTCTTTGCTGGCACTGCAGCGTCTGTTCCTGCACGCTTTACCACCCAGCATTTGCTGTCTGCCCGCGTTGTGTCCTCCTCAGCTTAGATAAGGATAAGCAGAAAAGTTACCATACAGATCCCTTTTCAGTTTTTCCAGCTGTTCCTCTCTGTGTTAACTTAAGGGAATTTGGAAAAGCTGAAAATTGGAAAGAGTTCAGCACAGCCAGGTCTAGGGCTGAAAAGGGCACTCAGCTCCAGCACTAACTCATTCTTGATGGAGCTGGTTCTTGGGAGCTTGGAGTGTGTAAATCAATGTGAATGCCACAACAACCTCAGGCAATGGTACAGGCTTGGAACAGAGTGAGTAGAAGACCATGTGGAAGAAACAGGGGTGTTGGTTGACACTCAGCTAAACATGAGCCAGCAGTGTGCCCAGGTGGCCAAGAAGGCCAGTGGCATCCTGGCTGGTACCAGAAATAGAGCAGCCAGCAGAAGCAGGCAGGTGATTGTCCCTCTGTACTCAGCTCTGATGAGGCTGAACCTTGAGTGCAGTGTTCAGTGAAGAATTTAATTTCCAAAAGAGTGGTGAGGCAATGGCACAGACTGCCCAGAGAGGTGGTGAAGTCACTGTCCCTGGAGATATTCAAGAAATATTTAGATGCGGTACTAAGATACATGGTTTAGTAGGAAAGTATTGGTGGTAGGTAGATGGTTGGGCTAGATGGTTTTGGAGGTCTTTTCCAACCCTGGTAACTATATGATTCTAAGGACACATCTGTGTGTGCCTCTTAGTATCAACTACTTGTATCAGGGAGACAAAGGCAAGCAGGTGTTGGGGTTCAGTTACAAAAGCGATTTATTTGTGCTCTTTACTCAGCGCTTTTAAGGATATGTGCCTTAGCATAAACTTCCTGACCTCTGGGGAACTGCTGTTGTCACGATAACAAGCAGACACTATGCGTTAATGCTTATAATAACATTTTGTATAGTCAAAGATTTCCAGGATTTACAACTTTGAACCTGTTATCCTCAACCTGATTAATACAACCGTATTTACTGAAGTGATTGCAAAGGCACTTCTCCCAAGATAGGTAACTATTCTTGTATGAATAATTAAACAATTGTGACTAATTTAACTGCTGGTATACATTTTAAAGTCAAACAGATCTTGACTAAGATTCCAGGCACTTAGCCTTTCACTCTAATTAAAAATGAAGTTCTGCTGATCTATAAGTTGATGATTCTTCCTCCTCTGAAAACACAGATAATGCAAGACGTGGAAATGAACCACATGAACTACCACTGTGTCACTCACAACTACTTCTCAACTGATACAATTCCTCCATCCTCTGAGTTTTTTTCCCTCCTTCTTCTGGGCTTTCATTGATAAGACTTTGTCAAATAGGCCAAATTCTGTTTGCGCAGCTGAGCATTGTAAAGAAACCCTCTGAAGCTGTTTGAATGTATACCGAAGAGTAAATATTTAAAAATGTTAATCTATATAGAAATGTCCTAAAGTTTATTGCACTTAATTTTATGAATTGTTCTCTTATTAGGGAAGCAACTGATAATTAGAGAAGGTCAGAGCCCTGTTTTGCCAGACATACTATAAAACAAATCAAGCCATGAACGCTGTTTTTGAGCTAAAGAGTTTGAAACATAGACAACATCCTCAAACTTCCTGTCAGTTAACAATTGGTAAAATAATTGTTAATAAATTAATTGATTTTTTATGTCAGTTTTGCATCTAGCAGGGTTTGATCTGAAGTAGTTAGTCTAGCTTAGGTCTCAGGAGCATGTGTAACTTTTGCTTCTTGATCGCTTTGTCTTGACTTCGGTCTTCATGATGTTGAGTCAAATTACAAGTTACAACATCAGAATCTATGCGTGTAGGTATATTTTAATTGCATAACTCATTGATCTTGGTCATTATTCAAGTAGCTGAGGATTAGTAAAGAGTCATGAGTTCAATCTTCAGCTTGCTGACTGGAGTGCTCAGAGGTGGCCTTCAGTCTCAGCAGATGCCATGGGTGTCAGCTTCATGCCTAACCTGTGGGTCAGGAAGGCATTTATTTAGACCCTGGTCCCAGGCCTTTGACAGTCAAGGGATGACACCCTTCTGTAGACTTTGGCTTGTTTATACAACCCAACTAACATATTTCAGGAAATATTGCATGAAGTCTTATGCGAACGACAAACATGAATAGACAGGAAACAGTCTTTAGTGTTGTCTAAAATGCAGTTGTCTGGAAATATAGGCTCAATGTTATGAATGATTTTATTGTCCACATGAACCAGTTCCCTTTTTTCTTATCTGCTTAATACACCAAGCAGCCAGCAGGTACAGAGGAGGGCCACTAAGATGGTCATAGGGCTGGAGCACCTCTCCTATGAAGAAAGGTTGAAGGAAATGAGTTTGTTTAGCTTGGAAATACATATATATATATATATATATCACTTATGAGGGATTTTGCTTATTTATATTGAAGCAAAGTGAAATGGCAGTGCCCTCAGGTCTGAAGGGGCCCTCTAAAAATGGAACAGAGGCCTGATCTGCTGCACTGCAGTAGGATGACATTTTTTTGCTAGTGGGAGTTACAGAGAGAAAATGAATATGTCTGTTGGACATAAACTCCTGTTTTCCATGCTTCTTTTTTATTGTGAATTTTTCTTCCACTTTGACCCTATCAGGTCCGAGACTTTTCCCTCTGCATTTTGCAGTCTGTTTGACCAGAAAGGCTTGTTTCCTCTGTGGTTTCCCCATCCCATTCCCACTTTCTTTCTCTTTCCCTCTCTCTCTTCTATGCTGATTTGGCCACAACTTTTTTAGTGCCAAGTTCACAACCTTGACAGTTAGAACCATGTGTTCTTGGTCACTGAAGCAGCACCAACAGCTTTCGATTTACAAATTATCTCAGGGAACATACTGATGTTGTGGTGGGAACCCCACAGTTCCATGCACTTGTGTCAGGGAGCAGGACTTAACTTACTACAGCTCTCAAAGCCTTGTCTCTACAGGATGTCACCAAATGTTCTTCTGTCAAATAAAGAAGGAAGCTGCGTCACCATACACCTCTACAGTAGGATCCAACATGGCCCTCATTTTAAGACACTGAAAGTGGCCTGCTTAGACTTCAAGTTTATTTCTGGGTAATGGAGGGTGACTGATACCCTTGCTCCCAAACCAAAATCTATGTACCAAATGCCATGGGGAAAGGTGAGGTGCCAGTAAAATATAGAATTTAACTAGGAATTGTTCCTGAACTGTGGGAAAAGAAGGTTGACTCATTCTTTTCCACCTTTAGACCCAACAGTCATCAAAATCTCCTGTGTGATGTAGGAGCCTGGCCTTCATTTTTGCTCTCTTTGCCTTGACATGGAAGAGAGATGCAAGCCTACTAACTGCTGTACTGAACTAAAACTTTCTTACTTGCACTGGCTTCATGTTGCCGATTTAAATGGAATTAATCTTGGTTCATGCTGGTATAAATCAGAGTAGAATCAGTACCACCTATTTTGAAATCTCAGTGGAAGTTCAGTATGAATTAGAACAGATTTTAAGTCTCATTGATCTCACTAGGCTTTGGACCATGGTCAAAGTTAAGTTTCGCAGTGATTCGTGTACCTTTGTTGTCAACAGATGATTGGTTCTCAATTCACTAATAATTAATAATAATGATTCATTGGATGGCAGAACCTGGTGGTCAAAGGTAAAGTGAATCATCCTGTCAGTGAAGACACATTTTGCTACTGATCCATGTCTTCTTCAACTCTGGGCTTTTCTCTTTCCAAAAGAGCAGCAGTTCCCTGAAAAGCAGCTGAGAATGCCTTCAGGGGTTCTGTGTTTATTAACCACCAATGTTTTGCAAACAAAACCATCCTGCTCTTGTTCAAAGCCAACGTTTCCTCTCCTCATTGCCAGCCCCAACTACACCCATGGTTCTATACCTTTGTGAATTAACTTTGAACCCAGTGACACCTGTAAAACCATGTCATTTCCTCCAGGTCTGTTCCTGCTATGGTGCACAGGAGAAGCTGCAGTGCTGACCAGACCATGACCATGATCATGCCAGCTGCTGTCCTTCTGCCAGAACTAATGTGGTCTCATAATTGTTCTTTGATCTTTGTTTTCATCTCTTTATTAAAGGTTTTGTTGGGCAAATTGACACCTGGGTCACACTGCAATCTGTGATATTTAGCTACAGGGGAGCTCCCTCTGCAAAGACAATGTCAGGTCTTTGCTAACATCATAGAATCATAAAATCATTAAGCCTGGAAAAGACCTTTAACATCATCTAGTCCAACCATGTACCTGCCACCAACACTGCCCACTAAACTGTGCCCCTAGTTATGTCTAAATATATTCTTCAACAACAGTTCAACATCAGTTGAGTTCATGGTCTGTTGAAGTTCCAGAATGACTGAAGTCCTTGAAGGGTGTCCCACATCACTGTCTTGAAGATCGAGTGTTCTGGATTGTGGAAGGGACCTCTTGCTGGGCTCCTCACTCCTATATTCAGCTAAGTGCCAGAGGGTAACAATACCTTTTTTCAAAGCACAGGCAGGTTAATATGTACTAACTGCCCTGAAAAAAATCAGCAACATTTCTGTGTGCTCAGCGCAAACAGCCCCAAAGTAATAAATTCAAATGTTGTTGGGTAAAAGTGGGTGAAATAGCACAGGGAACTCAGACTGGCTGTCGTAAGCTGACTGGTACACCATCTCACTGTGTTCAAGGAAATCATGCTAGTATTCAAGGAAATTATAATGAACTAACTGGTCACATCAGTCAGTGCTCAGCCCTCAGCTAAAGTACACAGCATGGCTTGAATAAATACGTAAAGGAAGATTTTTACACAACTTTGGTATTTTTAACCTCCCTTCCCCCCAAAATATGACTTAAAACTTACATAGGAAAATCTGTCTTGCAGAAAGAATATCCTCCAGGGAGTTTATTTGCAGTAATTTGAACAATACCACGTATTTATCTTGCAAGCAGAGGTATAAAAGTTTACCTTATAAAATATTCAGTAAGCCACTGTGATTGCTACCTGGAAATACTAAATAATGGTGAGGTTAAAAAAATTCTTAAAAGAAGAAAAACAGTGCTATAATTGCCTTGGATGAACACAACAAATGTCAGGTTTGAACACCTTGAGAAATTTATCTGCCAAGGTGATCTTTGTTAAAGCAGATCTTATCTCAAGGAGGTAGCCTTAGGGAATACATTTTCCCTTTGCTTTTGGAGACAGTTTTTTTCACGTGTCTGTCCATTTAGCACTAAACTCTGATGAGATATATGGAGGCAAAAGCATTTTCAATATATATTCCTGGATGATGTCATTAGAATTTGGGAGAGATGGACAGTTCTATGAAAGGTATTGTAGAGGAAATAGACCTGGGGGTGTTGATTGATGCTTGGCTGAACATGAGCCGTCAGTGTGCCCAGGTGGCCAAGAAGGCCAGTGGCATCCTGGATTGCATCAGAAACAGTGTTGCCAGCAGGAGCAGAGAAGTGATTGTTCCCTTTATATACATTTGTTTATATATGTTTTTTATGGCCATTGTTTTCATTATTCTAATTTCTTAGAAGACAGGAGACTTAATTCGGTGCTTGCTTTGGAACTGTGACAGCTTTCTCTGGGTAAGTTTTTTCGCAAGGGGACTGGTGAGATGTTGGCTGTGATGATAGAGGTGAGACAAACACGTGGGGAAGAAGTCTTTTAAAATGAAGATCCAGAGGAAGATTGAGCCCATTGACAGGAAAAGTGGTAACATATCCCATGTATAGGAGTTTTTGAAAGCAAGACAGTGTAGAAAATGTAGTATTTCAAAGTCTGGGACTACCTAAGGAAAGAAGTATACGGAATATTAATTAAAGGCTATTTTTCTCTTTCCAAAAGGCTCAAAAATATTGTGAATAAAAACTAATCAGGATCAATCTCTCACTCCAATACCCTTTGACTAAAGAAGATATTTTTAAAATGTTTTCTTATGCTTTATTGAAATTTTTCAACAATTTATTCCTCAACGTATATGACAAACTTTATTTCTTGCTTCCTGCATGACTGTTGTTGGCTTGCCTCTGGTCCATAAACCAGAAAAAAGTAGGTTAATTGTTATAATTGTTTCATGAAACCAACGGTTGGCACAAAGACAGCAGTGTTTGAACTCAGGCATCCTTGGACATTTTTGATATTTCAGTCATTTTAAATAAAAGTGAGAGATATGGCAACTGACGGGCAGTTCTCCCAGAGCAATTAAGGCAGTTTGAACCCAATAACTCTCATTACAGTAGTACGCAGTTTTTTCCATTGCACTTTCTCCAGTACAGTGGAAAAATCTGTTTTATTTGAGATGGACGTAAAATATTGCCCTCAAGAAATTGCGTTTCCTTGACACGAGGGATGAGAGCCACGTGTTCGCAGTCTGCGCTGCTGAATTTGCCATGGAGGCCTGTGATGCCAATGGTTCAGTCCCCATTTCTACCACTGCAGGACAATTTCCTATGCCAATTTTCTTTATGATGACAGGGCCAGTTTCAATTGGAAAAAAATTACCTTGGTGAAAGAATTCCTGCCATGGCCAGATAGGCACTAAGGAAGAGCAGAGATTGCAGCAGCCAGGGATATGGTGTGGAGATCTGCAGCTAGAAGCTGAAGTCACCGTGTGTTTATAAAAAAAACATAAGTGTTTCAATTTGCTGAGAAAAAAAAAACAACAACAAAACAAACCAGCACCAAAACAGAAAAAATGAGACACTCAACCAAATAGCGTGAGAAAGCTCATCTACATGCAAGACATCATGAGAGAACCTCTGTACGCAGCAGATTTCAGATCCAGGTGACGCAAATCCTGGGACCCATTTGTGCAAGTTATCAGAGCAGCTTGGTGACAATGAGTTTGCTCCTCTGCTATCAGTCTTTCCTAGTAGCTGCTGGGTTCACCCTGTGGTTTGAGTTCATATCCGCAACCCACATGAGGTGGCTAACAACACCATAGAATTTGCTCTTTGTATGTAAAGATGAATTGTATACCCTGAACTCTCTTAATCTCTTGATGCTATAAACTATTGACGCACGTGTTGCTTTTGCAAACAAGGCCCACATAGTGTTCACTTTGAGCAAGGGCACCAGCCTCTGGGCTATCTGTGCCTTTAGTGTTCCCATGATGAGGGACACAGGTAGCACCCAGCTACCCAGTCCTGCCCCCACTGGTGTCATTTCCCAGTGCCCTCAGTGACACCACCACTCTATGTAAACTCATTCTTTGGATGAGGTACCCACCTTTGATTTCTCTTTTGTACTCTTGTTTTCTACCTTGTGTTCTTAGGGGTTTTTTTCTTCCTTCTTTTTGCCTGTCTTTAGTGCAGACACCTCGGATGATTGAAGGCTGAATGACTGTGTTCATCTCCCTTCCTTCCTCAAACAAGAATAGGTCCCAGATAGACACAGGAGAGGGGAAAACTCATCTCTTAGCTTCCAGCATGTGCTTGCTTAAGCTTTTTCTGTCATTTTTTTTCCTCCACCAGAAGAGCTAGAAACCTTGTTTCCCCAGATGGAAGCTGAAACAATCCACAGTTTCAGCAAGTGGGTGGCTAATAAATCCATTCAATGTCATGAGACTTGTCTTGATTTCTATTCTTCTGGTGACACTGTGGTGGGTGCACAGTGGGACTCAGTTCTCCTAGAAGGTGATGGGGATGTCCTCCAGGGGCACAGAGCCGCCTGTCCCATCACTGTCACTGGTTCTGCATTGGGTTTTCTCAGGTGTCCACTGCAAATGTGACCAGAAGCTGGTTAGATTGTTCCTGAGGTTCATAGAAACATTAAGGTTGGAAAGACCACTGAGATCATCTAGTCCAAACATCACCTTATGCCTATGACCACTCTAACCCATGTCATACAGTGCAACATCTACCCTTTTCTTGAACACCTCCAGGGACAGTGACTCCACCATCTCCCTGGGCAGTTCGTTCCAATCTCTTCAGGCATGTTTCGTTGCAAATTAATGTGGTCATGAGGCAGCAGACTCCTTAAGGGCAGTTCAACTCCTGGAAAGCAGCTCTTGTGGGATGGACACTTGGGCAGTGGGATGCATTCTTGTGCTTTACATTTCCTTAAAGAAACTGGGACTGCCTCTGTACTGAATTGTCACTCCTCTCTCCCTCTTGACTAGATCCCATTAGGTCAGAAAAACCTACACATTATTTCAGTGGGCTTTAGATGTCCATGCTTACATGTCACCTTTTCTTCTATTTAACTGTGCTTTACTGAGGGTGAATCTTCCCGTAAATAGGATGGCGCATGGGGTTCGTGATGCCATAATGCAGCTGACAGGTACTGGGATACTCAGCGATTTACCCGCTGCGCAGCTGACATCCTGTGGAACTGAGCCCTCTAGTGGAAAATTCCAAGATGATACAGTGCAGCTGCTTCTCAAAGCAGAAAGGTGATAAAGGAGTGAAAAAAACACACAAGGTTGGGGGAAACGAGAAAAATATAGAAAGGGGTGGGCACTTTTTCTTAAAATTCACCGTCAAAAAAGATTTGAAACCATTTGATGACAAATAATACCAAAATCCTTGTTCAATGACTTCTGCAAAACACTTTTATTTAGACATTTTCCCATGGAAACCATGAAATTGTGGTATTTGGAGAGGAAAATAATTAAAGTTTTATGAAAAGTCTTCGAATTTTCAAGGAAAAGCCCAAACTGCTATAATTTCTTCCTCAAAGACAAGACTTAATTGTATTGAAATTGCTTCTTAATTTTTCAGTATCTTCTGTTCAAGAAATGCAAACAATTTACAACCAGGAAACAGCCAGGCTTTGTAATGTAATGAGCATCATAGGCAGCACCTGCTCCTAGACTAGAACCATCATGTGCCTTTCATTACCATCATTTGCCATTGTTTACACACCTTGTTACAGAAGCAAAGCATAAAAAACCAGAACCGGTGGTCTCTCTAACAAAATGGTGTGTGCTGAAATTGCTATGTGAGCTACCTATGTAAAGAGATATATGAACTGCTCAGATAGCATCTAATCTATTAGTTCTCTTTAGCTTCTCTGAAGAAATTATATGTAATGAATATTTCTTGCTTGCTGTCAGTAGCCCTTTGCCCAGCTTGACGATGGAAGGAGTTATATTCCTGAAAACTGGTCTCTTACCAGTTTGTGTTTTATTACCTTCTACCAGAAACATCTAACTCCAATGCTTCCTGCTCCTTGTCCTCCATATCCTAGTCTTTATCTCCCATGAAGGCAGTGGGGAGCTGGCTGGACCCACTCATCAGGGTGCACACAGAGAAAAGTGGAACCTGCTCCTATAGGTAAGCCATCATCTGTTCCTGATGCAGTGTAAAGTTGTGCTTCAGCACAGCTAGGTGCTAGGTCAGGCACTCTTGTTTTCAAGTGCATCTATTTTCAGACTTCTTTATATGTATGAAGAAAATTCAGGGCCTCAGAAGGAGTCTTGGTGTGCTGGTTGATCAGATAGTGACAAATTTGTGACCTGTTATGTTCCAGTGCTTTTAAGAAGTGTTTCAGAATGATAAACTGTGTCACTGATGATCTGTGCTTGTCCATGTAGCTCTTTTCTGTAGCATTAGTAGAGGAGATCTATCCTGATGTCTGTGTTGAGTTTTCTATGTATAAACTCAGAAATAATTACTTTTTCCAAATATGACCTTGTATTTTGTATTTGGAAAGTCTCTTCTTTACAGTGTGTTAAGATAGGGGTTAAGTTTTCTCATTTAGGAGTTAACACAGGGATGTTTTATGTTTCCATATGTAAACTAAAGACAAAGACAAATGTGTGTTCAGAATACAAAGAAAGAGGGGGAAAAAAAGAGATAGGGTGGGAAAGAAAGGCAGAGGCTTGGCACTGACCTCAAGATAGGATGACTTGGTATCACTATAGGCTCCAATATTCCCTGAAATTATAGCACCATGTCAAAGAGGGAGGAGAATAACATGATTTTAATTCAAAGTGAAACTGGTTTATGAGGATTCAGTTTCCAGAGACTGAACTGAATTCAGTTGCCTATGGAAATCAGGTTGGATACCAGGAACAATTTCCTCTGAGGAAGAGCACTGAGGCAGTGGCACAGGCTGCCCAGTGAGGTGGTGGAGTCACCATCCCTGGAGGGGTTCAAGAAACATGGGATGAGGCACTGAAGGATGTGATTAGTGGATACAGTGAGGGTAGGTTGGTGGTTGGTCTTAGAGATCTTTTCTAATCTTAATGATTCTTTGATTCTCTCCTGTAAAAGGGTGCTGCACAACATGGAGAGCAAAGCCATCCAGGGTCAGACGTCAGTGATCCATGGGCAAGATCACAGTTGGCTTTACTCTCCAGTACCATTTAGGGACATCTTCCAGAGTTGCTTCCAAACAGTTGACCATGTCTGGAAGGCAGAGCAGTTTGATAGCTTTGCAAAGGATCCTTTGCTGCATGTAGAGAACTTACCTTTTTGTTTGTCCTTGGCTGTGTGTTATTTTAATGTGTAAATTTAATCACTAGAAAAAATTAGATCTGATTCTGCAGAACTGGAGCTGGCTGTGGGTAGCTCTATTATTTTCAGCAAAGTGAGCTGAAGTTGCAGAAACAATCTCTGTATACAAGACTCAAAATCAGGGCAGTGAAAGTCTAATGCTCTACCTTGATGAACATCAGTGAAGTTTGCACTGTACCACAGGCCTATTTTCAGACTTACAAAGTGCAGCTTCTATACAAATTATTTTTGCAAACTTCCATGCTAATAGTAATTGCCCTACTGAGCTATGCAATGCAAGTAATCGACACTAATATGTTAATTAGCCTAATGACATGTTTGCAGTAAGGAAGAGTGTATGCTGGCAAATGATGCCCAGTCTCTTCTTTCAATGTTTGAGTAATATACAGGAAGTGAAAGCAATTTGTGCAATTATGTAGATCTCCCAAACAATCAGACCTGACAGACTATGGATTTTGGGGAAGGGCTCTTCCGTGCTTCATATGCACTCTCAAACAGACAGTTGTCTTCAGCAACCCAATGAATCTGTAAATTGCCCCAGATGCTTCACCCACAGGCTTTTACTGCTGTTGAAAGGTTGTTTATTTTATTTTTTTAAATTATGGGTTGCACCCTTGTGGTGAATTGTGAGTACAATACAACCTTGGAATTGGCAATCACAGAGCTGTGCCCTGCCTTCTAAACGCTTGTCAACAATGTAAACATCAAATGTGCCTGGGGTTATTATAAAGTGAACCTGACATGGGGGCTTGGAGGAATTGCTTAAATTTGGGCTTGAACTATACTACAAAGCCTTCCTCCTTTTCTTTTAGCAGTTCTAGCCAATATTGATAGAATAATTCATTTGCAAGGTGAAGATGCTGAGCTATAATGTATTTCTAAGCATAGGTGACAATCCTGTCCTTGAAGGGTTTGTAACAGTCAAATTACTGGAGTAATTTAGAAGAAACAGATTTCAAGTTGTTAAGTTTGAGACAGGATAGCTTGGAACAGCAGTTATGTATGTAGCTGGAAGAACTCAAAGGAATGGTCTTGATTTGGGCCAACCAAAGCTTTAGCTGAGTAAGGCATGACTAATAGGATTTCTAACAGAGCGGTTTTAGAGTCTATTGAAGACCTCTATTTCCCCTAACTTGAAAATGCTTAATTTCTCTTTTCTGCTAATTCTAAGTTAAATCTCACTGCTACGCAGTTAGGCTTGTTTAGTAGGAAATTATGTATACAATTCCTTTCAGAAACTTTGAATATAATCAGCAGTGGGTTGAACTACTTAGCTCATTAAACTCTCAGCTGTTCTGTGTAGAATGGGATGCTTGCTTTTCATGTCAGCTGGAGAGAGAATGTTGGAAAGCAGGATACAGAACTAATTGGCAAATTAGCACAGATCAAGTTGCACTTGTGGAAGCTGTGAATAATTTGGATGTGAAGGCTGGAAGTGTTTTTTGGAGGATGCAGCAGTGCAGAGAGCTGGGGTGGCTTTCTCAAGCACTGTGGCATGATTGTGTTCAGGAGTGTGATGGCTGTTGAGGTTGTTCCTGGATGCCATATAGCTTTAATCAAAATAATAATCCCCTTCTTCCAGCAACTTTGCTTTTTGGGATTAGGCATAATGTGAAGGATGACTGACTCTGTCTTAGCACACTATTTTTTAAAGGTATGATTGTACTAATTTACTTAAGGCATTCTTGAGCTTCTGAATAGCTAGGAGATGCCACTCAGAAAATGATGGTGCACAGGTGTTAAGTTCTTCCTAGTGCTAGGCTTTATTCTAGTCTTTGTATAAGAAGAGATATTCTCCTTTCATGTTTAAGTACCTACCCACAGTCACAATGTAGTAACTTTCTGCTTCTGCAAACTGTTCAGCACTTACACTTTGACAGGAGATGAGTGGAGAACGTATTTAAGGGATAATTCAGCAGCAAGTGCAAAACTCTGTAAGGTGAAGGGCATTTTGATGTTTAGTGTTCTGAAGTGCACGTGTGCTGTGCTGGATTCCTTTTATTGCTTTTTTTGGGGGGATGGTCTAAATACAAAGTGTTAGAAATACTGAATTCTATTCATAAGATAGAGCTTGTGCTGTGGATTTCTATGCATTTAGTTAGATACAAGTGATATGAGTAGATTTGGTCTAGATCATATTTCTTTTGTAGGCCCTTCCAACCTTCTGAAGAATCTCGGATGACTGGCTTTGTCTTTTCCCCCCTCTTTTTAGCTCCAAAATAGAATGAACTTGTTTTCAACACAATGTATTTCCAAGGTGTTTCAGATGGCTATAAGCACAGAGGGGCTGAGATAGGTCAGGCTGTATATCTTGTGTCTGTGTAAACTGGGGCTTCTGCAGTTTTCTGTTACACTGTGCACTTTAAATATTAAGATATGCAATGAAAAGGATTTGCTACAAAAGCTATCATAATGATCTGTTTGGTAATGCTTGTCTTTAGCACTACTTTGCTCTGCATACTGTACCACATGAGGCCTATGTACTCCAAGATGTATATGAAAATGTTTTAATTGGGGTGAAGGAAGAAAGCAAATTGACAACTGCAGTGCTTCACAGAAATTTGACTAGATGAAGCATAGTTTAAGAAACTGGGAACTTCCTGGTTTTATGGGACAATTGGATAAAGTTGTGCCTAGCAGCGAGTTAAAGATTGAATCTCCCTGACATTTGCACAAGGAGGTGTATGCGGTCACCCAACTCTTGGCACTTCACCCCTTACGCAGGATCTCCACATTGCAGTGAGCGGTGCTGTTCTGCACTGTTTGATGTTTCCCCTGTAATGCGCTCTGTAACACTCTTAACAGAGACAGGTTTTGGGTGTGTTTTATTTGGGTGACATAGAGCAATTGTGAGACTGTGTTATTAGCAGCTGAGGTGCAATAAAGAGTCTAATCTGCTGTTGCACAATAGTCATACTTCATACAGCCCCCATTATAAGTAAGAAATGTCCAGTTTCAACTTGAGCAATCAGTTATAAAAGTGGAACTTAGGGAACATAGGAGTGAAGAACAAACTGTGTTGAAGAAACTTTTTAATGAGAATGTGATCACTGAGCTCAAATACAGGTTGGGTGGAGAATGGCTTGAGAGCAGCCCTGGGGAGAAGGATTTGTGGATATCAGTTGGTGAAAGACTCAACATGAGCTGGCGAAGGGCACTTGTGGTCTAGAAGGCCAACTGTATCTTGAGTTGCTTTAAAAGAAGCATGACTGGCAGGTTGATGGAGGTGATTCTGCCTCTCTACTCCACTCTCATGAGACTCCACCTGGAGTACTGCATCCAGCTGTGGAGGACACAGAGCTATTGGAGCAGGTCTAGAGGAGGGCCACGAAGATGACAAGAGGTCTGGATCATCTCCCCTGTCCTATGAGCACAGGCTGAAAGAGTTGGGACTTTTCATCCTGAAGAAGAGAAGGCTTCACAGAGACCTGATAAAGGCTTTCCAGTGCCTGAAAGGGACCAACAGGAAAGCTGGAGAGGGACTTGTTATAACAGTATGTAGTGACAGGATGAGGGGGAATGGCTTTAAACTGGAAGAGGGTAGATTTAGATTAGATATTAGGAAGAAATGTGCAAGGGTGGTCAGACACTGGAACTGGTTGCCCAGAGAGGTTGTAGATGCCCAAAACCTGATGGCGTTCAAGGCCAGGCTGGATGGGGCTGTGAGCAACCTGGTCTAGAGGGTGGTGTCCCTGCTTATAGCAAGGGGTTGGAACTACATGATCTTAAAAGCCCCTTTCAACCCAAACCATTCTATGAATCTGTGACTATGGAAAGATTCTCTGGAAGCTGGAGAAAGAGCTTGTAGATAATTCTTATCTCCTGATAGGGAGAAATTGGGTGTACAGTAAATGTGTGTGCATTGATGTAAAATTTCTTCTGTTCTAAGAAAAGAAAGTAGAATAAAATCAAAGTGAAACAAAAGCAAACAGAATTGTTAAAGAAATGAGAAATTTCATATAATATCTGTTCAAAGCAAGTGAAATGCTTTTGTTTTGGAATGATTTCTAATTTTCTCATTGAATTAACAAACCTTTGATGTGATTTCACTATTTGTTATATTATATGTTACACACTTTTAACCACTTTTGGTAAAGTATACTTTAAAAGATTTAAAAACATAGGCTTGCATGTGAAGCATAGGTGTTGAATATTCAGTTTGTTGTTTGCATATGAATATATGTCTATATACAGACTATCCATTAACCTCCTATGTATGTATGTTCAAATATCACGTTTCCAAGTGTAACATAAGGCTCAGCATGTCTCTCACATTTTGTCCCAAAGCCATAGAAAAGTCATCGTCCAATGATGTGTATACATTTATGGAGGGTGTGAGGCTTTTTTTCCATTACAATTTCCTTGGCAACTCAACAGTATTTACAGCATCACAGTTTTCCTAAGCAGTAAACATTTGCTCTTCAGCTGGTGAGGGCATCTCTGATCTTCTCTTCCTTTGAGCTGAGTGGGTTGGCTACCCCAGATTACACTTTGGAATTGCTGTTTACTGTGTATTTGCATAAGCAGTAAATGATTCTTTCTGGAAGGAAAATATGTTATTATTTGGGATGCTCAAAGGATATAAGGTATACCCCAGCTGGCAGAGGAGTGATAACTGGGATTTCAGGACATGAGATAACCATAAATATGGAGTAAAATGTAAATGGAAGGGTGAGCTGTAAGTTATCTTTAGATGCGTGAAACAGAATGGCCACAGGATGGCACTAGTGCCCGAGGAATGAGTAAGATGAGCTGCCTTAGCGCTGTGCATACAGCGTGTCTAAAGGCCCGCAGTATGAGGTGGTCAAAGGGGAAAGCATGTCCCACAGTCATAACAGTGGATGAGCTCAAATTCTGCTCCTATCTCCATGGGTCATTCTCTAATTATCTATACCGTGTCTGTCTGGATTAGACTGCAAGGTCCTTGGGGTAGGGACTTGTCTAAACGATGTATTGCTATGCACACCTATGACAGTGCAAATAATTAATGGCTATAATTACTGTGCCAATAAAGCAGCCTCACTTGACATTGCTACTGGGCAGTTGAAATCATCTGAATGTGACTGTCAGAAGGACAGAGACCTTGAATCTAAAACTGGGAGAGGCTGAGCCACATTCAGTACTGTTTTACTTTAAATAGTTTTATAGAAAAAAAATGATCTTGCCAATTAAGCTTTTTCCTTAAATACATTCTGGGTAAGAATAATCAAACAGACTGAGGATCAATGCTTCCCCACTGTGAGCATATGGGAGGATTGGATTATACTCCCTATACCACTGAGTATTTTAAAAACAGTAATTCCAAGTAGAAATAAGTGGATTAGTGAGGGCTGTTGTAAGACCTTGGTAAGTCTGCCCAGGGAGGTGGCAGAGTTGTCATCATCCCTGGAGGTGTTTAAGAAATATGGAGATGTAACAATGAGGGACAGGAGTCAGTGGGCCTAGTGGGACTGGGCTTATTGTTGGACCAGATGACCTTAGTGGTCACTTCCAATCTTGATGATTCTTTCATTCTACTTCACCACCTTCTGAAATGCTCAGCAGTAAATGAAGTTTCCAGGGGGTTGCTGCGTGCTACAGATGCTGACCTCTCTGTCCATGTGATGTCATGATGCTCTTTGTATTGTGCTGAAGATGTTGACTCTTGGGAATAGTCCAGCCCAGAAGCTCGGGGCAATCCTTGTTTCATCTGGCTCTAGCATAGAATCATAGAATTGCTCAGGTTGGAAAAGACCTTAAAGATCATGGAGTCCAACCATGGGCTCGAACAGCTGCCTGAGATGTTCTCCATCCATTTTCCTTGGTCTCAGAATTGTGTTCCTAAAGCAGTGTTGTCCCTTGTGCACGTCAGCCTTCTCAGGACTCCTGGTAACTCTGCAGAGCGGTCAGACCTTGTGCAAAGATGTTACTTTGGCCAAGTGAAGGTCCAGAGCCTTTCAGAGGGATAAAAAAGGTTCTCTCTGGCTTGTAGAGAAGCTAGTAGAGATGGCTATCAAGTGCAGAGAAACATTGTACCTTGGATGAGCAGAGTTCAGAAAGGGCGAGTGTTAAAGAAAACCAACAAAGGTATATGTGTGCTTGCATGTGTGAATCTCCACACTTCACAAAAGTGTTTGCAGTAGACAAACTTTACTTTCTGAGAAGGCAGCTGCTATTACTCTTGCACCAAAAACACAAGCTGATTGACTTTCTAAGAGATATCACCAGTTATAGCTATGCTCAATTCTGACTTGTATGCTGTCCTCAGACTGCTGCCCTATTTCAGCGTCCCTTTCTGCATAAAGACCACAGGTCAAGTTCTGCAGCAAACATATCCATGGTGCTTTTGAACTCAACAGGATCAAATACTTTGAGCAAAAGTATGCAGAAGGTTTAAATGGGATGATTTGAGAGGTAAAGACAAGAGGGGGATTTCTGAAAAGTAACAAAAGATTGTGAAATTGCTCAGGGATTAAGTTGTTTGAATCACTGCTCCAGCTCTGTTAAAAAAGGTATAAATTCATTTCAATTCTTAGTGGATTTCAAGCTGCCAATTTCTGAGCTTTCACAGCCTTTGATGCAATTCCAGCTTTCTATGATGTAAGTGGATTATTTTTTCCCTAATTCTGAAGATACCATTTCTTTCCCAGACCCCCTTTCCCCCCCCCCCCCCCCCCCCCAAAAAAAAAATAAAAAAATCCTAAACCAAAACATTACAGCAATCAGTGTAACTAAACATTGATTGGGGCTCATTGTGGATATTAACCCACTCTCTGCAGTTTAATGTTTTTATACACTTGTTTCAAGACTTGCATGTAAGATGAAGATACCAGTGGTAAACTGCTATTTTAAATAACAATGATCCTAAAACACACAATGGACTGTGCACTCCAGCTCCAAGCTGCAGACATAAAGAACAGTTAATCCATCCTTTAACTACAGCCAAGATTAGGGTGGAATATGGAAGCTTTTTAGCATGTGGAGAAGCAAAACACAATAGTTTAGGCTGCAGCATGAGGAATAGTTTATCCAACTGAAAGCAAAAGGAAAGTTTAGTCAGGAAGAATGCATTATGTACCTGGACTTAATCCAAGACACCTGATCTGACATCTCTCCTTGAGCTGAAACAGTTCCAGAGGCTTTCAATCTCAGCAAGATGTCAGAACTGCTTAACTTGTGCAGTGGTAACACTCACGTCCTACCAGTGTTCCTTACTGGGGCATCCAGTATCTTTAAGTTATAACTAACATTGCAGAGGGTCTGGTAGAGCATTCAGGAACGCGGAGGTGCAGGAAACCTTTTGGTACTAAGGAGGGATAGATGACAGTCCTGTGCTGAACCTGTGGGGGATGGATGTCCCTTATGAGACTGACACATACTGCAGTACATCATTACCATGAGCAGGAACTCAACTATTACCCAACCTAAAGTGAGGTGAATTTGGATGAGCACCCTTGTGGCTTCTCCTGAGGTATAAGCATGCTCATGGGTTTGTTTAGGATCGATTACTGATATTTTGTCAGCTTTTATTTATGCCTTCTGTGTGATAAGTGGCATCTTTAGGTTTTCTATGTTAATTACACCTATTGCTCTTATGAGCAAATCACTGGTTTGTAAATTTAGATATTCAGCTCTTGCAGGTGCCTAATCAGATGATATTTTTCATTAACTATCACCCTAGTTTGAGATGCTCTGGTGAGTTGGATTTGCTTTATACTTAGAATTTGGGACACAGGTTGTGAAAACAATAATGATGCAATAAAACATACACCTGACTTGGGAGGTGGTTTGCAATTAGTTTTATGTGGGTAAGGAAAGAATTTCTCTACATAAGCATGTAAGGAAAGAACACGAATTTTAAACAGATGAACATAATTTGCATTAGTTCAAACCTACATTTTATAATCCACTGATATAGATATTTTTTTTGCAAAATTTGTGTCCAGCAGCTACTTTCAGGATATTTCTAGTTGGAAAAATAGTTTAGTCTGACACCTAGCATGCACTAGGTGGCACTATTTAATAGTGTAAATGCATTTGTTCGGTCTTGGAGTTGAGATCCCTGCTCTGAAGGGAAAGTTGGTGCTCAGGTAGTTGTGTTCGAAACACTGGTAAGTGAAATCTGTGTCTTATGTAGTATCTGATTATTGCTGTGGGGCAGTTTATATAGATTAAATGACAAAATTCTCAAACACCTGGTTAGAGATTTTGGTCTGGAATTTAAAAAGAAATCCCACAACAGAAGCTTAAATCACACTGATCAAATCAGCTCATGTTTTCAGAAGACTTGCAGATTTCAAGGCATTTCAGCTTTACTCAGACCCTTGTCTGAGCAGTTCTGGAGGCTGCCAACGGGCATGAAGCTGGGGAAAAGTTATCCCTTGAGCTCTCATTTATAGGCAGCCACCTGGATAAGAGGTTAACGTTATCTGTGTGTAGCTGTTTGAGAACCCCTCTCATCTGCACTCACCATGTGAGCACCCTTTGCCTCTTTCAGTGCAGAGCAGTAACTTTAAGGACTGGTGTTGTGGACCTCTCTGGGATTGCAGAGAAGGAACTATTACATTCTCATCCCATTGGCAGCCTGAGTCATGTCTGAGGCTTAGACAGATGTCAGCAGTAAAGTGGATCCCCCAGGAGTTAAAGATTAGGAAAGGAACAGTCATAGGAGGTAGAAATTCATGAGAAATCAATCCCATTCAAAAAATCCTTATTCTTCAATGCAAGGTGCCTTGACGGTCATAACCATACAAGAAATAAACCAATGCTGGTCCTTAAACTCTATAGATGTTCATGTGAACATCATGTGTTCTGAGCCTTGGACACTTCCATTGTTATCATTGGTTTCTGGGTGTGCCCTAATACATGATGTAAGCATACTGTGCTTGACTTTGTAACTTCACTGCTCTCATCTGTAAAATGAGGACTTTTTTCTTTTCCCTATTATTTGATTAGACAGTAAATCTGCTCTGTACTCGTTTCCCCTTTATTTGGCTGGGGCCTCACCACTGTTATTACTATGAATAATGCTATGTCTTCATAATGTATTATAGTCCCAAAATAACAACGGGCTATTTAGGAAGCTGTGCCTCAGGATAATACTGTTAAGCTTTCCTCAACCCAAATTAGACACTCATTTGAATAACATTGAGAAAAACCTCATGCTGAGCAGCAGATACTGAGATGCTTAAATTTAGGTAGTAGAACTTATATACCTGAACACAGAATGAGTTTGCAACATGGTAATGAGTGACTCACACTTATTGCTTAAGTCACTTTGGAGGCTGTGAGAGGTGGAGGGTGGGACCCAGATATTTTGGTTGCCCTGTGGCACAGAAAAATCTTTGGTGGCTCTCAATTACTAGATCACATTTATTTTCAGTCCTAGGATTTGAAGCTGGCAGACCATAAGCGATGAGCAGAAGCAGTGAGCTACCAAAGCCATTCTTGAGAGCCAGTTTGCAAGAGTTCCTCAGGAGGCCAGGATCCATCTTCTTTCTCTAAAGTATTTCAACTTCTGTTTGCTCACTAGGTGGCACAAATGCTTAAGAGATTGAGTTGGAAAAGTGTTCTCTGCAATTTTGCCCAGGATGCTGTAAGCGCATCTGGGCTGATCTTGATTGTTTCAGAATGGTCTGGTCACCAAAGTTCATTTCTAAAGAAAGAAAGACGCATATTGCTATGCTCAGTGGGGACAATCTTCAGTTTTGTGAGCAAATCTTCTAGCAGTGCTTTGCTGCAGCCAGCTGCAGTTATATCCGTGGTGATCATCACCACAGTTCCTAATTCCCAACTGTTTGAACCAGGGGCAGAGAAACTTTCACCAGAACAGCACCAGAGTGAAGCTGATAATACATGTATTTTTGGAGCTGGAGAGGGTGAAATATCTGGGGGGGAAATGTTGAATTATCTCAGCTTTTGTATTCTCATTTGCACTTAAATAAAAACAAAAACTAATCATTTCCTTGATATAGGAAATTTGAAGATTGAAATCTTCGTTTGCAGCCCGTTTCTGGCTTAGCAATACAGGTTGGCTTCGTACACATGCTTTTAGGACTGCGAGCATAAATCCCAAAAGCTGCGTCCTGTATTCCTTTCTCTAAGGATTTAATTTACTGCTAAACCATTCCACCAACAAAATATTTTCCAAGTATGAATTGTTGCATGACATATATATGTATGTAAATACAAATTTGATTTTCTAGCTTTATAAATTCCTTCTGTCAAGGAATAATGAGCTCTTGGGTTTCTCTCCCTACCTCCAGTGTTTAACTCTGAGGATGATAGAAGTAATACCCGTTTAAACCAAGAGTTGAGTGTGAGACCTGCTGACTCATGAGGTTTGTGTCATGAATAAAGAGGGGGCAGGTAGTGGCAGAAAGCCACCACAACCATTAAAACGCAAGTGGAACATCTAAGGTAGGAGGGTTTGGGCTTTGAAAGCAAGTAACCGAACATTTTCTTTCCAAACATCTGCAAATTGTTAGTCTGATTTATTTGGAATTTTAAAATGTTTGTTAGCAGACTGACAGCTTATTTTAATTTTCAACTGTTACACTTTTCAGCCACTTGAATTAGGCAATGCACCATTGCCTTTGATATTGGAGGAATGTGTTCCTGTTTGTCAGGTACATTTGGGCCTTCCACCATATGTACTCTTTTCCTTTCTCTGCGGAGGTACCCTTTTTCCATGTTTTATCCTTTCTGATCAAGTCACTGAATCTATCTGTGACCCTTCTTCAGACACTTGTCCTACTGGAAACACTATCAAATAGACTCCCAGTCTAATTCCATGGAACAGTATCATGGTTTAAAATGACATTACCAAACGCTGAAATAAATGTGGGATGTCTGTCTGTGGGTGGAAGAACACAACTTTTTCAGGATTTAAAGCAGTCCCTTTCTCACTGTTCCACCTCCATTACTGGCATTCTACTTTTGTTGCAGTGGTTGTCTATTTAGTGAAGTTCTATGTATAGGTGCGGCACCGAAGGACATGGTTTGTGGGCAATATTGGTGGTGATGAGTTGGTGGTTGGACTAGATTATCTTAGTGGTCTTTTCCAACTTTAATGATTCTATGATTCTACTTTCTTTTTCTGGGAATCCCAAACTAAACTAGTAAGGGTTTTCACCTCTAAGCATTTTTACTTCTGATCTCAAAAGTCTTTACAGAAAATAAAATCATGTGATGTAAGAGTTATCTATTTATATAGGTAGTCAGATGCAGTGCCAGAGGATCCACCCAAATACAAACCTCAAGTAAAATATAGCTGCTGAATTTTCCTTGCTTTCAGGACAAAAAGAAAAGAAAAATATTTTCATCATTTTATCTGATCACATGAAATTCTTCCTTAGCACCTGAAAGACCTTTCAGGTTTTTGCTTGAAAGCAGTCACAAACTCAGCAGGGCTTTGGATGACTGAGTTACTGTGGCGCGTCCCAGAATTCACTCATAATAAAGACATAACCATCCTAAAACTGGACTTTCTATAGGCTGTGACAATGACACACAGGGTGTTTCACTTGTCATGATTCCTCGTAGTATCGCAAAAATTGTAATGGCTGACACTGTGTTGCCCATGGCCAGCAGATAGTAGATACACTTTCCGATGGACTTGATTTCTTGATGTTGTTAGATTTAGTCTTGACTGTAGCAAGTATCTATGAAGCGTGTCTAGATTCAGGCACCATGGACAAAATGGGTTTTGTTAGCAACAGTATAATGATAATCTTTCTGGGTTCAGGGAAGAATTTGGTTAAAGTAAGTGATCAAAAATTTCCATCTCAGCTCATTACTGTTGAACTTCTGACAAAATATAAACTGACATTCCTGAGCAATCCTAGAGGGCGATGGGTATCCCACTGCTTTCTCTGAGTTTACTACATTCTCCTTTGTGAGAGACCCTGAACTGAAGAACTAATGAACTACTTCCAGCTATTACAAATATAACAAATACAGAATAAGCCACGTGGAAATCCATGTAGAAATTACAGTGAGGGTAATGTGTAAACAGAGATTTAAAAGGTGTATGCTTGTTTAAGTTCCTGGCAATCCATCATTTGCATGGAGTTTTGGGAGTCCTCACCACAGAACAGTTCTGATGAAAAAAGTACTGTTCCTGGGAACCATTTAATGACTGGACAAAAGAAGCACTTGTCCAGTCTGAAAAGATAAGCACTGGGTGACTAATAATCTCTTTCATATAGATGTTGGACTGAATATCTTGCAAAATCAGTTCTTGTCATTTTATTTGGATAGTCAAGCAACTTTTTTTTTTTTTTTTTTTTTTTTTTTTCCCCATCTGACCTATCTGGAAGCTCAGAGTTTGATTTATTTGCAGTGATGGGTGAAGTGTGTTATGGATATGAATCAGGCAATGCAGCTTACAGCTACCAAATGTTTTATGATGTTATACTGAGGAAACTACCTTTGCAGTAGGTGGTGGATGAAAAGCACCTCATCAAACTGTGGGAATCCTGGAAGTTGCATAGGGAGTTTGAGTGACTTTTTCACATCCCAATTGGCTGGCCCTGTCAGCTTCCCATTAGCTGTTCCAGCAGTAAAGGTCTTGCTGGCCTCTGATTCACTGACAAGAGCATATAACTTCAGCATGTAGGAAAAACTCATGGTAGTTGTTGCAGTTCATTCTTCTGACTTAGCTTATAGCTTGCAAAGTTGGAAATCTATGCCCTGAGTATAATAGGTTTTGGTTGGAAATTGATCTTGGTGAATAGTAAGTTTGACAGTGCTCCTAGCAGTTGGATGTGCTGAGGGAAACCTATTTGAAACGAGACTCATCTCAATGTATGGGTAAGGGTTAGAGGTGTAAGAGTGTCCATAGAGGATAAAAAGACTTTTATTTATTTTGTGTGTACAGTTATTCTGAATGGTTTTCAAAACTGCCTTCCTCCTCTTTCTTTTTAATTCATACATCAGCCTTTGAGCTGTCTTTGCTTACTGCCCTTCCCATGGCAGTTAGCCAGGAAGGAGGATACTGGGGTACTCTGCACTGGGAATTGAAGAGAAAAAGGTCAGTTCTCAGTCTGCGAAGGAGAATGTATCAGTCAGTTGTCAAACCAGGAGATTAGAGCACTGAAAGTTAAAGAAGTCTGAAATAGATCATAAACACCTCAAAACTGTCCAGTAACAAGAGCATGGAGGATGTGGGAGGCAGCTGAGTTTGCTGTTCCTTCACGTTTGAAAGTGTCATCTTTGAAAAACCTTTTGATAAAGTGTCTTATAGTTCCAGCAAAAACAGCATGTGAAGACAACTGTCTGTGGAGTACTGTTGTCTCCTCATTTGCTCTCTGGTTAGGAATTTCACATCAAAGAGGGAAGGATACCTATGGGGAAAGGTGGAGAGTAAAGAAAGCTAAAGGGTTTTAGAAGAGCTATTCTTAGTCTCCTCTGTGCTGCAAATTGTTTTAATAACTGGTCTCCTGGTAAAAAAAATTTGTTCCATGTATATGTTCACGATCTCACCAGCAATTTCACAAACCAAAAGTGCCTGGGAATGTATGTACAGAGCACTGATTGCAGCCAGCAGTTCTCAAAAGGTACTGGAACACCAAAGCTAGTGCCACAGTATGCAGGACTTCAATACAAGCTGGGTTACTCAAACTGAAGATGCAAACAGTAATGTGAATAATTAACTCTACAGAGTTTCACATCTGTATCTGAAATGTTCCAGCTGCCCTCTTCACACGTACACAGGGCTGAACTGTAATGCTGGATCAAAACAAACGTAATCTGGGAAAATGCAAGGCAATGTGTAATCTTCCTTACTGGCAGCTGTCTCAAAGAGAACAAAGAAAGATGCAAATGTGGTCTCTAGGTGTATTGTGGACATTTATGATTTTTATATGAATGCTATGTGTACAGTTCTTTTTGAGAAGATATAGTAATTAGAGATGTTAGACTGAAGTCAGAGGGAGACTTGAAATCAGTTTAGGTACTGTAACACAGACTGTTCCATTAAGGGCAATTGGCCCTAAATTTATTTGTATATAATTGTTTATGTTTAGGGTGGAGGCTTGCTGACTGGAATCAGGCCTTGAATGACTTAATCCAAGGTGCCATTTCTTGGTTTCATTAGTGACTGTTTTAGTAATGTAACACCCAGTATTAATTTGGAATTAGGCAGAAATACAGTGCTGAAGCTAGCTGAGATTCCTGTCATGTTTTATCAAAGCATCCATTAATCGTTGAGGGTAAGGGTTTGAGTTAATCCAGAGATGGGTTTGATGAGTCTTGACTTTGTACGCACATATAAAAGTTCCAGTGTTCCGATACGGAGTGGGTGGAGGGCTACTTGGACCATGATAAATATTTCAAGATGATGAATAAACAAAGAATAGATATTTTGATTTCACTCCATTTCTGTTATCAACTGCCAGTTCTTTATGGTCCCCACCCTAACTGTTAATGCTAAAGCCAGAGTGCTGAACCATTGTAAACCTCCTCCTGACACTGTCAGCTATGACAGTTTGCATTGTTGAACAATGCCTCTCTCTTCAGGTACAGATGAAAGTGTTCATGCATTACTGTATGTCTCAGTAACACCTTTAACACACGCTCAAAATGAACAACAGGTCTGTCTGCCTACTGTAGCTGAAGAACATCATACTGCATGGGGAAATTGGTGATAGAGATGGAAATTCACTTGAGGACCATGTTGCGTTCAGCTGTAGTGGGCTGACATGATTCTTGCAGTCACTTCTAGTGTCGCTTTGAGATGGTCAACCATAGACATCTTCTCAAAGAAAAGAGAAGACCAACCACATAGGTTGCATTGCCATTTATAAACTGTTCGGGTGTTTGCCTGGAGAGGAGACACACCTGAAAAGTTTGCCAAAAAACCACCACCAACAACAAAAAACCAACAAAAAAAACCCCAACCCACCAAACAACGAAGGAGGAATACATCAGAAGGAAAGAGTAGGGAATGCAAATCTTTTTTTGTGCGAACGTTTTGAGTTTCTGGTCTTTACTTTTGAGTGTATCTCTGAGGTGATTTCAGGGTGGACAGAAGCCAGATGTGGGCCAGTTGTAAACTGAGCACTGTGGCTATGCTAGGGCAGTGTTAAAGCTCAGGTAGTCTAAGTATGGTTGTCAGCACAGCTTGGACTAACCATGACTGTGTAATTTCACACTTGGAGCTACCTGTGTTTGACAGACCTGGTGCAGAGCAGATCCACCTTGCTTCAGCCCCATGGAAGGTGATGAATGCATGCTTTTGTTCTGGTGAGAAATACTGGAGATCTTTCTCCTGCTGGTAATGCTGAAATTTTTACAACTCATTCAATATTGTGGACGGATGTTCTGCAACTCCATCCACGAGTGTCCAGGGAATGTATGAAGATCATCTGTATGTGGAAGGTTATGTTGCACTCAATGTTCACTTTTTTCTCTGGGAAAAGGATAGGTTTTACATATGATCATAATTTGCTAACTGAGTTGCTGATATTACAATTAATACAGAAAGATTATCCCAGAACAAGATATTATAGTAAACAAAGAGTACAATTCTAGAAAATATCTCAACAGTGATGAAGTTAAAATTCTACATGTATGTTGAAATACCTACTCTTTCTTTGCTGTTATGTGCACTGTTACACCCTTCCACTGGCACTTTGGGTCCTACTGTCACTTGCTTCAGTCTGGAAGAGAAGTTATGGTGTGACATGAATGTCTCGTGTCTTTCATTAGAAAAACTATGGTGGTATTTTTGAAGGGTTTTTCCTCTTACCTTACAATTCCTTGCATGGGTCACTGGGGCGTGTGGTGGTGGTGGTTTTGTGGTTGAACTAGATGATCTTAGTGGTCTTTTACAACTTTAATGATTCTGTGATTCTAATCTGGGAAAGCCACACTGTAGTTGATGTAGGATAGGACACAGGGATTAAAAGGATGGCAGTAGAACATGATTAAACAAAGATAAGCAAAATAAGATGCTGGTTAAATAATCCCCACCATGTCATTTAAAAATTGTTTTGCCAAGAGGATAAAGATGAAAGAGAACTCCAGGGAAGCTGAGAAAATTTCAGACCAGGTCTTGCAGAGTTCATATGGAGACTGTGGTCTATTTATTTCTGTCCTTGGCAGTACTGTATTCACTGAGTTTCAATGGAGGATACAGGGAGGTGAGTGGTGGCTCAGTAACTGTACTCATCTGCAGTGAGGTGGAAGCTTCTGACAACTGGTAGTTGAGCCCTCAGCTTCCTTCTGAAGTATTCTTTGCATTTCCAGCAGTCCTTCAGCCCTCCATAACCTCACATTGAGGTGGAGCTGCTCACAGCAGTGGCTCAGAGGAATAGGAGAATTTAGGTTTTCTTGCCACATAATGTTCCCTCCTCATGAACTGTAACACTTCAATTGATATTTGCTGTTAACAACAAAAGGCTTTTGTTAGACTTCTCACTGTATGAGTTAAGGGACATTCTTGTGTGTACAATTCTTATGTGTACAATTGCACATGCAATTAGCATAAAACACTGGGAAACCATGTCCAGCTTATGTACAGATCTATAAATGTGCAGGGATCAGGTCTTCCATCTTAAGGTACATTTTACTTCAGCATATGAGAAAACAGCAGAATCTGCATATATATTATTTTCCAGATGTTATGGGAGGACACATAATTAGCTTACACAAGCTCTAAGAAATGTCCCACCCACAAGAGGAAAGGGTAACTCGTGACTGCCTCTGCACACTCCAGTGTGTTGGGCAGTGCTTTCCTCCTCCTCTCCCTCCCTCTCAGGTGTGTGGCTATCCTTCATATCTGGACAGTTCCATTTCTCTGTTCAGTGAGGCACTCAACCATTTTGTCTAATTATATCTGATGTTTTACTCATAGTATCATGCTCTTCTTCAGAGGAAATGAAAAACAGATTGTTTTCTTGGCAGCAAAGAATAACAAATGTGCTGCATCAAATTGTTGTTGGATGAAAAAGGGCTCCAGGCCGCCTCTGTGCCAGGCAGTGCTAATGATGCTCTGACAGGCAGGAGGCTGCTCACACTGCTATGCAGGTGCTGCTCCCTTGATGCATAAAATTGCTCTGAAGTTAATGTTACTTTTCTGAGGGGGGTGGTGGATATCTGGCTAGGCAGAAGGGTGCTGAAAAATTTCCAGGAGGCTGTAATTTGTTTAAATGAATTGTCATTAAAAAAAAAATAGATATGAGCGCACTCCATTATCTGAACATATTTTTATTTTGAGGTTACTAAGGCAAATTTCATTTATATACTGGGCTTGCTGCAATTAAAAAATAATGAACAACTCCCCCTAAAAGCAGAAAAAATAGTGCTTTATATATATATATATACACACACATATATATATATGTATGTATATACATATATATATGTATGTATGTATTTGCTGTAATTAAAAGATATTAAAAAGGAAGTACATTGTAATATTTTGCCTTTACCAAAGCAGGATATTCCCTCAGTGGAATCTGTTATTATTATTATTTGCTGGAAACTTTCCCTAAGAAAAAAACAGTGTGAGTTTTTGTCTTGTTTGATATAATTGCCCTTACTCTACTGAATGGAGACAGTAAAATTTGGCTGGTTTTGTGAATGTAGTGGTGTTTGTGCTGTCTATCTATGAATTTCATAACATATTTCATATTCCTTGTGTCCACGTTACAGAGCGTGGGGAAATAATGTAGGTGAATGTCCACAAGTTTTTTAGAGGAGACCCAAGTCCATAAGTTGATTTATTTCTTTTACTATTTGCAGATACTGACAGAGCAGACTCACAAAGGTAGGAGAATGAGCAGAATAACTATTATAAAAAACAACAAAAAGCTTATCTTGACCCTGTGTAATTTGATGAAATCTTATACTTACTGTCAGCTGCTGTCTCAGAATTGTCTAAATGTTTCTGGGGATTCTCATTGCTTCTTCCTGGAGACAACTGAACAATGCAAATCCTGAGGTTCTTCACTAGTGCCCAGTGCAGACACTTTTGCACTACAAATCTTTTGGTGAATTGGATTTGATAAAATCCTTTAACCAGCTCGTGTCATGATATGCGTGAAGTGTCCTATCTTTTCAACTATCAACTACTTTTCTTCTCCAATGATACGTAATTTTAGTGAGAAGTGAGAAATGTGAAACACACGATGACTTGATATTATTTGGGTGAAACTGTGTTTGTTTTAGCTAGGATGCAGTTGTTTAGTGTAAAGTATGACGTTATGTTTTGGTTCTAGGAGAAAAACAATGTTGAGAAAGCACCAGTGTTCACAGTTGCTACTAAGCAGTGTTGTATAGAGCCAAGGCCATCCTCAGCAGAGAATGTCACCAGTACAACCCTATTGATTTTCAGGAATATGTAGCTCTTCTTTATTTAATCTGTATTGGCTTGATTTTTTTTTTTTTAAATTTATTTTTATTTATTTTTTTTTATTTTGGTTCTGTTCTTACTTCCTTCTGACAAGTATCTTGCATCATTCACTTTCCCTGGTATGCCAGCTCACTGAATGACTAGTATCTATCTTATTTTCCCTTCTACTGAGCCATTTCATTACCAGATTTGTGCAAATGGATTTTGCTCTGCTTTTCTTTTGTTGGAGGTCAGACATAGCACTATTTTATATCTTGCACAGACAAAAACCTGCCCTTCTGTTAAGTTATATTATGGTGCAAATGGGAGGCTAATTAATAGTGTCTATCCTCACCACCCAGAAAACTTTATCAAATATATTTGTTCATGTTACTCTTTCATAAATCAAGGAGGTCAGTCTCCAGCTAGGTCATGAATTTCAGCTTTGAGTCATCACTATTACTCAGTCATATTAGAAATATGAGGGAGGAATGTGTTCTTTTTTTTGTGTGTGCAAAAATGATATTTATTGGAGATGGAAAAAAGAAATCAAGACTGAAAATATACTACCCTTCATATTCTCAAAGCCTAACATCAGCCTCACTTGGGTTGTGGCTTTTTGCTGTTATCTCTAAACCAGACTTCTCTGACCCAGGAAATCTTACCAGAAGAGGACTGATGAGAGGCCTCTGTGATTGCCTACTTCAGTCCTAAGGGGTGGACATAATGGTTCATCATGGTAAAATCTTCCTTAATCTCTGTCCCTGCGGAGGATGGATAGCAGTAGCTCTTAATTTCAAAGGAATGAAATACATGACATCTCAGAGCTTTTGAATGCTTATAACTGCTAACCACATTTTAAAGAGCAGTAGAACTTGTTTTTCTTTGTAAGCCTTCTTAAGTGAAGTTAATTAATATTTGAAAACAGTCTTTAAAAAATTTCTTAGTGTTCCATGTAGCCCTGGCCTTCCTACCAGCTCAGATCATCCTGACATATTCATGCAGCTGAAGTAGGCATTTTGACACGTGTACACATCGTTTTCATATACTCACTGGGGATGACTACAGTGCCTGAGGTTTCTTTTAAGACTCTGAAAAGCCTTTGGCTTTGTGCAAGACTGCATTCCTAAACAATATACCAACTCTGAGGTTCAGCCAATGTTTACTTAATTTGCAAGAGAAATTTTTAATATCAAAAGGAAAACAGTCATCCTGCATTCCACATAGGTAGATTCTGTTTGCCATTCTTCAAAAAAATGCAGTAATAATAATGACAGATGGAATTGCTTTCTCAGTGGAAGAATCGTAATTACAGTTGAATCATGGCTGTGGCTGACGAACAGATAAGCACAAAGTGTTTTGCAGTCAGACAATTAAGAATATGTCTTCTTGATTAGCTCTTTCTGAACACAGAAATGATTAGCAGTTAGGATATGTTTCATTTTTACTGGAGAAATAAATGATATATTAATGTCATGAGGAGCCTGGCTATTGTGGGCCAAATTTTCAGATGGTTTAAGGTTTGACCTCTAAAGTGATGGTCTATCTGAACTGTCTTATCAACAGTGGATGTAACCCTGTCCATCTGGAAGATGTTTCTTGCTGATGACCCTTTGAGTCTGGGCAGTTCCCTACAGCAGGGTGCACCGGTAGTCATACAGGAGGGTTCTGAATATCTCCTGAGGAGACTCAACAGCCACATCGGGCAGCCTGCTCCAGTGCTGTTGCCTTCACAGTAAAGTTCTTCCTCATGTTTGTATGGAACTTTGTATGTTTCTGTTTGTGCCCACTGCTCCTTATTCTGTCTCTGGGCACCACTGAAATGATCCTAGCTCCAAACACTTGACTCCCACTCTTTAGATATTTAGAAGCACTGATAAAATCCTCCCTTAGCCTACTCTTTCCCAGACTGAACAGCCACAGGTCTTTCAGCCTGTTCTCATGCAGTCTCCTCATCTTTGTGGCCCTCCAATGGACTCTCTCCAGTGGTTACCTATTTTCCTTGAACTGAGGAGCCCAGAACTGGACACAGTAGTCCAGATGTGGCCTCACCAGGGCAGAGTAGAGGGGTGAATCACCACCCCTGAACTGCTTGCCACACTCTTTGCTTTTAAATGCACTCCAATGCATGCCTAGAAATGATTACTTTTTCTTTCTGCCAGCTCAGCTTAGTTATTGGGTTGATTGTAGGGTCACACAATTGGTGGAATTTTTACAGGCAAAGCAGAAAGAATATGCCCAAGGAAAAGACAAGGCATCCCTTTCCATGGCAGCCCATGGACTGGTTTAGGACATCCGTGAAAATGCTTTATTAGATATACGAACTGGGACCTTGTACCTGATGATATGAACAGTAAAACTCCCATGTAGTAGGACAGGACTCTTATTGAATAAATCTGCTGATGCTACAGAAGAAACATCTTAGCTGTCAGTATAAAATGCGTGTATTGCAGGAGGGAGGAGAACAAGGAACAGACAAAATCCATTATTTTATATAGTTAAGGTTTCCAGTGTTGAGGGATTAAATCTATTATATAAAATATAATTTCTGGAAACTGAAGCGTGTGGCATGTGGAACGCCTTCATGAGCTGGGGAACTTGGAATCAGAAGAGGGGACTCAGAATGAGGGGAAATATCTTTCAATATTTGTTGAATTTTGCTCTTCAAAAGCATGTGTTATTGTAAGTGGCATGCTTTAGGAAGAGCAATGATCACTAGAAAAATGGTGCCATTAGACATGATTTTACATTCAGGGTTTAATGTGTTATTTTTCCAAACTTAGAAATATGTTTTTATTTTTAAAGATTGCTTTCATGGACTGTCAACCATTCCTTTTAGGAACCAAGAAGAAATGTTTCCAAAGCCATACGAGGATATATTAGTTTTATCCAGGGTGAGCATAACATGAGCATGCTTTCCTGCAAGATTGACCCTACTTATTTGTCTTCTATTCAGCAGTTTATCTGTTTTTACAGTGAGCCAAATAGATTCAAAGGGGAGAAGGGCTGATCCATTTGTTTTCTTCCCACACAAGATGCATTTCAAATATTTTGCACTTTTGCAAGTGTTGTGCAATCACTCATTCAGAGATGTTCAGCCCACAGTATTTAGTCCTGACAACTGTGCAGACATGAAGATAGAAGGTGCTGCTTTGTTGTTCTGAATCACTTCATGAAGAGAAGCCAATCCAAACAGATTTTATTTGGGTGTAAGATTTTTTCTGGTATTATTGCCAAGACAGCTTCATGCTCAATTAAAAACAAAACATGCTGAAGCCCTAAACCTTTTAGCAATTCCAGATCTCCTAATGATATCAAATTGGGCAATTCCCCACCAAGGAGACATCATTTATTAAAGAGGCTGACATCAGTGAAAGACTGTGTTCTGCTGTCAGGTCTCTTTACCGGGACACAGGAGAACTAAACTCAGTTTTCACCTTCTTTGTGCAGCCTTTGTGTGACCTTGATAAAACTACCCCTAATTTGACATCATGAAACTTAGTGTATTTTCAACTCACGTGCTGTGTGGCAACTTCTGGAAAGTGGTTACAGTGCTTTGTGAGAATGCTGTAACCACTAGCAATGTGCTTTTGCAATTTAGAATGCAGTTTAATTCTAGATTATAGGCAGAGTGACATTTCACCAGTGCAGTGTACTAAAATGTGCAGGACTCCACAGAACACAATAAATATGCAAGACTTCTGTCTTTCCTAGAGCATTCCACTTCTCTAGTACTAGCTTGTCCTTGTTCAGACAATTCAAAGATGAGGTGCCAAAAGTGTATTTTCATGCCAAGTAGTCATTTTGATTGCCATTTAAAAGTGGTCTCTGTCACTAATTGCATCTCTTCAGGTGATGTAGCTGTCAAAATTGGGAAAATATTGATGGCAACCAAAACTTGGAAGAAGGGCAGTGATGTCCATTTACTGATGGACTATGCTGGAGAGTGAGGTTCCTATCAAAGTGCATGGTTTTAAAGGTACTTGATGTTTCCATGTTTACCCCAACGGAAGTGCTTACTTCTGCAGTTTTTTTTTGTTTTTTTGTTTTTTGGTAACAACCTGATTTTTCCCTTAAAACTGTGTCCCTGTCTGCCAAATGGCTGTCTGAACAAATGCATTTGAACCCAAAAGTGGAAGGAAACAGCAGAATGTAGGTCAAATTGATATGAAAGATTTACAGTTTTCTTGGTGAGATCAGTTCTAAATCAGTTCTCATTCGTCACATTTTTGTAATTAAGTATTTGTCCCATTCAAAATAAAATACATCAAGAGAAATATTCTTTCAGTGAAAATAAATGTAGGTAAACTTGGTCTCAAAATCTTGCTTCAATCTGGAAAATGGCTTCACTCCACTGTCTTTTCCAAAATTATTACTTTCTTGGCCATTCTTGTGACAGCAGAGAAAGCTCAGAAACTTCAGGAGACAGCCTCTTGTGAAATCATAGTCTAGCTTCCCAAGAAGGAGAGAAAGAGCGGAAACACATGATAACAGCAGGGAAGTTGCACTCCCCCAGAGTTTACTGGCTCTGTGCATTGGGTGAATATCTGAACTCATGTTCAGCAGTAACTTTTTTTTACAGGAAGTCCTGCTGGAACCATTGGGAACAGTATTTTATGTAAGAACGAGTACTGCTGAAGGATAAAAAACATGGGGAGTTAGTCCTAATTCCAGATGAATATGTGACTGCCTTTCACTTAGTGGCAGAACTCAGATTTAGTTTGAGCTCTCTGGACCTTTCTTCCCCTCTTTAAACATTTACGTGGTCTTTCTGCTTCTGAAAAGCTTTTCCTTAGCTTCCAGGCTGCTGCCCATATCTGGTGGTGGCCAAGCTACCATGCTTCCTGACTGCAGCATGATGTTCTTGCTGGCAAGCAGGACACACAAGTGGATGCATGGTTTTTGACCTGTCTATTTCATGGCTTCTGAGGAACTGAAACAACATCTCACATGTAGGGTCCCATCCTTGACCCTGCATGAATTGGTTTTTGTACTGCTTCAGAAAATCTTCCTGTGTTCCTGATGGAGGAGAACATCATAGTTGGTAGATGACAGACCCCAAAATACCAACCCAATCTGTAATAGTCTGGGAGCCTAACTTGTCCTTTCTCCTTTGATTAGATCTTAGAGCAATTTGGATTAGTTGCAATAGTAATAAAAGGAAATTTCTTCTAAGGAGACATAGGAACTTTTGTTGACAAAGAAGGGAGCTTCTAATATGGATTACTTCTTTGTGTTGATGCATTAAACCTTGGTATTAGTGTAAATGTTGACTGTGTTTCCAAATTACATATCTGTTAATAGAACAACCTGTATCTCTGTTCATCACTGGTTGAAGTTCCAGCTTTGGAATACTCAAGAATGTTTTTGCAAAGCAAGAGCTTTGTAGCAGGTTATAGGTCCTCACATCAAATCTTTCCATGGTTAGACACAGTCATGCTGGCATTGATTGTTCCATGGACTTGACAAGGGAAATTGATGGACTGTTTAGCTACCAACATTCATGCCCCAGTAATCGCAGCTATGTTGGGCAGTGGAAGTCATGCTTGCTAGCAGTCCTGTCCTGTTGCTGCAGGCCATGCAGTGTACCATCTGTGGAGGTGCTTGGTCAGAGCAACAGACACACAGCACTTGCTAGGCAGGTGATGGATACCTGTACTGCCACAACTTGCTGTAACTGCTCTGAATTTCACTGAGCAGGATGATATTGCTCTGGCACCTTTCCTTAGTCAGAATTTAAAGGATTGTACTGTTGTCATGGACTGGGCAAGAAGGACATTCCCAGCCTTCACTTAGTGACTTTGTCTTGCACTAGTGGTGCATATGGGCTAGATTCCTTTCATGAGAAACCAGATTGGAAGATGTGGATGTGCAGTTGCACAGAAATGCTTGATACCTGGGCTTGGACCAAACTTAGTATGAGGAAACACCACACCCTCTTGGAAGTCAGGCCCTCGCCAACAACTGATTCACCTGCCAGAGTTTCTATTTAAATGCACTGCTTTCTAAGAATGTTGGTGTACAACTCCAACCAAATTCAAACAGGACTAGAAAACCTAACTCGTTCGTGTTGAACTTTTGCATATGCACCCTGATATAGTCTCCGATAGTGACTAGAGGAGAACTGGAATATGGGATTTCAGGTGTGAACAAACAAAGAAACCATAAAATGGACTTGCTTAGCTCCATTCTGTGCAACGTGATTGCCACAGGTCCTGCATCAGCTCCAGCAAAATCATATATTTGCAAAAGTTAATGTGGGTCAGAGGATGAGAAAGATAAGTGAACGTAGTGACACATGGTGGGGAAGGAATTGGATGCGAAATAGGAATGCAGTGTTTGGACAAGAAATGCTGCTGTACTGAGCCAAAGAAATAGGCTTGAGATCAATCAGCCAGAAGACGAAATGCTTTAAAGGCAGAAGAAATGCTAAAGTTAGCATGTGTGGCTTACTATAAATTGGGGTAATCTGAAACAGATATTCTCTGAAGAATACTTCCAATGTTCTCTGGCTCTGCTCCAGGTACTTCAAAGCTCTGTTATCAGTGAATTGTGGTCCCAGTGTTAGGAAAGCTGGGCGATGTTCTAAGGAAATGTCAACTTTAGATCACAGTTTCCTCTCATTTCTGTGAAAAGAGGTCAAATTAGCAAAAGCACTGCCCACACGCCGTCTCTGTCATAGCCCTGCGTGGCCTGCTTTGTTAATGCTTGAGCTAATCCTTAGGCTAGGGAAGAAAATTGCTTTGAAACAGTAGGCTATTTGATTTAGGAAGCAAAGTTTAAAATAATACCCCAGCAATGTGTTGCCAAAAATCTGCTAGGCTGTAATGTTCGTTAGAGGCACGCAGAACAATTAAGGGAAGTTTTTAATGTCTCTCCTCCACTTTAGGATCCTTCCTACCCTGCGGGATCTTTTAGGGCATTGGGTAAACCTATACATTGCTATGTGGGTGCTAATTAGTACAAAGTTTGGTGAGGTAATTGGGGTGAACTTCTACTGTGTCTTCTTTAGGCACAAAGATATGACTCTCTTATCTAAGCAGTACCCACTCTGCTCTTCACTGCTTGCTTCTCAGTGATCTGACACAGGGCTTGGAAAAGTTTATTTTTCCTTTTTATGTTCTGTGTCTGGGTCACAAATTGAGGTATTGCTTGTGTTAAAACATTGAAATTGCTCAGCTTGCCAAGGGTCAGTTGTGTTAATTCAGAAACAGCATTGTCAGCAGGTCACATGTAAGAGACATTTTAGAAGTTGAACATTTTAGTCCATGAATGGTTGGCGTAGAAGAGATCATTAAAATGTCTCACTTGGTTTTGACTGTTGAATTTCAGTGGAGCTTGTTGTTTATTGTGAAGAAGGTTTGACATTTTAAAATAACTTCAGTTTTATTCCTGGCCACCCTCATAATGGATCAATCTAGGACAGAACTGTGCTGAAGCTGTGCCTTGCCATGGCACAACTCAGTGTCTCAAGTAAGGATCTGTAGAGAAGTCTGTGTAGCTATTGCTAACCACCTAAATAGGGAATCCCTTCGTCGTCGCTGCAGTGTACAGTTGCGTCTTGGCCAAGTGTTTCTGTTTGCACATGCTGCTCCTCTACACCTGAAAATGTTGCTGTGCTGGATAGGTAAAGGCAACGACATCTCCTAACTGAACCAAACTGAATACAACAGGAGCTGGATTTCCAGAATTTCATATAGTACGGAGGTTGAGAAGAACAAAAATAAGTCACACAGAAGATCTATGTATATCATACCCATTAAGTTCTTTTTAATGGTATATTCTGTGGCAGAAATAGAAGGAAAAATATAATTATATCCATTTGATATCTTGGTCTAAAAACAGCTCCAAATGCACAAGCTTTGAAAACATGTGATGAAAGGAAATCAAAAGATTGCACTGTTTCAGATCTGTTTATTTTTGTTAGCTCTGGGAGCACCAGCAACTGACAGACATAATCATATGCTTCACTGATCACAGATGTAGCTGCAGCAATAATACAGGTGGCCCTTTCAAAACCCTCAGTGACCCACCATCCCCTCCCCAACAATCTAGTTTTTCAGTGCTGTATTCTTCCATGCAATTAGGTCAATATAGGTCAACCTTGGACAGGGCTACACAGATACAGGCAGTTTAGAGCATAGTATTGTATTTAGTACAGGTGATTTACCTTTGTTACACAGTTCTTAATGAGAAAAAATACTTCCTCTGAAGAGGTGAAAATTGTAATACTATTATTCCCTGATTCTTCAGAACTGCAAGACTATGTCCTGATGAGATATGAAAGGTGACATTGGGAGCAAAATATCAGACAAGACATGCATGAGATCACGAGAACGATGGTTCTGTATTACCCATCTGGAACGATGAATCATGGAGCATGCTCAAGAGAGTCTCAAATATTCAATTCACACACACTGTATGTCTGGAGGAAGGATAGATGAAATAAAATATTACAAGTGAGAGATGCTCGGCACTTTGTTTACTGCACTAATAAAAACAAAAATCTCAAATACTCTGCTGAGTACGCCATAGATTCCTGTGTGGAGCTGAGTAGAATAAGAGTGAGAAAGCTGAAATAACTGGCAGACAAAGAGCCCTGTGGATTTGGAAATGCCAAGTTAAAGCAGCCTTTTTGCATTTTTTACTGCTAGTGGCAAGCTGGTGCTGGTTCTAGCCTCAGATTTTTGCTTTTGGCTCAGGAATCTCACCCTGAACAGAGTAATTGCTGCTCCCATCCAGCAATAGTCTTTCAAGCATGATCTAAAGGCTCATCTCTTGGAGATTAGGTTGCTTGTCTTTCAAGGCTTGTCTTGCTTTTTTTTGATCACTCTTGTTATTTTAAAGGGCGAAAAAGAGAGTGTGTCCAACTATGAGTATGGAATGACTTTCCAAAGGTTAACCTTTGTTCTCTTTGTAAGTTATTTATGAATAGCCAGCTATTCAGTTTGTTCAGTTATTGTGAATCATTTCATTTTGGATTTGGAAGTTTGTCATGAACTATTTGCTCTGTGTTCAGGTAGTCTGACTAGTGGGATATGACTAGTCTGCAATTTTGCTGACTGGAATGCTAATAAATGGGAGGAAAGAATTTAATGTTTTTAGGATGACTACTTTAACTCTTGCATAGGAAAGCTTTCATGAGCAAACAGCTACTAAAATATTCACCAGCCGTTGTCTTCCAGAAAACATTCTAACGCACTATAAGTCACTTATTTATGATGTTGAAAATAGTTAAAATTGTTTCTGAAGGTTGTAGAAGTGGTTTCTCTTCAAACAGGCAGTTAAATATCTTATTCGGTGAGAGTGGACCTTCATCACATTTCACTGGGGCAGAAGACGTTCCTTTTAAAAAAAGAAAGTAGAATGGTTGCTGTCTCATGAATATGTCATCCCTGGGGATTTGAGCTTCTTAGAAACAGAAATTCCTTCAAATCCCCGCTCTCATATTCCCAGAAATGGATCCAAAGAAGTAGAGCTTGTGAAATTGAATAAGCAACTGCATCTATCGAACAGATTCATCTCAGACTAGGTCTCCAATTTACTGTAACAGTCTGCTGCTGAGGTATGGCAGCAGAAAAGTAAATTCAAGGCTCTGTGGATGGAAACAGTTTTTGAGGAGAAGACCTACTGTCACAATAAGTAAGGAAAACTAGTTACTATGTTTAAAGTACACTGGGAGGATTTTTCTTTTTTTCTAGTCCTTTCCCATTAAATCTCAGTGAAAGTGTAGCAGGCAATAACAGGCTGTAAACTTTCCTGCATTTGACATGCAAATAGAAAAATGACTGCAAGAATTCAGATTTCAGGAGTGGCAGGGATGTGCTTTTTCTTGGGACATTGCTGTGCTCCTTGGACATTGCTTCTTCCTAAAAGTCACCTTATTTGGTACTATTTAAAGATCCAAAGGCTCCTTTTTCCTTTAAACAAACAAACAAACAAACAAACCAACAAAACAATCAGACAGACAAAACCTTCACCATTACAAAGTAAAGGACTTGTCATCTTTCTTGTCAGGGAGGAAAGCTGAAGGGTGGTACTTTGTGATCTAGTCTGTAAAGTACTTTCTGAAATTGCTGCTGCAATTAGGACATGAGTTTGGGACTCTCAAGCAGGACATTTGCCTTAAGGTATCCAAGGAACTGCTGGATGTGGACTGAGAGCAGTCTCTTGTGTAAGTGGGCCATCCAGGATGTAACTGATTAATGACTGCACCACTCACTGTTGTCTCCTTAGTAGTAACTAAGTACATCTTTCCTTGCTGTTGTTACTGTGGATGTGGTCCTGGGCGCAATCATGATGTTAGAGACAGTTGTTAAAATATGAAAGTCTGACAAGCAATGGATATGTTATCTCATCAGGAAATCGAGTATCTCCTCTTGCCTGTCCCATCCTGCAGTTTGACCTTTGGATAGGGAAGTCTGTCTCCCATCGTGAATTTGACCCAAGAGCCTCCAGAGGTCCCTGGCCCTTTCCTCTAATCTTTAAAAAAAAAGATAACATGAAGAGGATACGGTGAATGTATGTATGTGTTTGGGGTGGGGAAGGAAGAATATTCCCAGGAAGAGGGTTCAGAAATGCTATTAGCTTGAAACACCATTTCACTAACTCTCTGGTTAGCTGTGGAGGTCCCTGCACACCCTGAAAGATGCCATTTCTGTTCTAATACTCACAATTGCTCTGTGTTATTGCAGGCAACTTTCTCTTTTCATTGTCTTGGTGTTGAGGGGAAATTTGCATACAGCCAGTGTTCCAACAGATGATGCAAAGTAAAGATTAAAAATAAGGAAATTCTGAATACCGACACTATTCCAGCAACTCCAACTGTACAGGCTTTGCTCTTCAATATAAGTCATGGTTTGCATCACCAGAAAATTATTTTCAAGTTTGAGTGCAGAGAAGTAAATTTTAAAACCATATATTGACTCAATTTTACCCTTAAAATGATCAAAGGTCTTAACAGAGGGCAGGTGGGACCAAATTAATACAAGATATGATTTTTGAAAGTAAGGGAATAGTAAAATTCTCATGGCTGGTTCTATAACTGAGTCAGCAAGATTAATCTTACAAAAGGATATGATTTGCTTTTGAGATCTTCTGCATGAAGGGAGGTTACTCTTTCCTAGAGGGCAAATAATTTATTGGTAGTCTGAGAGATGGAAGCTTTTCTGTTTTGCTTTGTTAGTGATCTTCTCAAAGCAGTTCCTCCATTTCTCCTTTTATAAAATGGGAAGAAAGCTTTACTTCTGATTTAAAACACTTTGAAACTTAACACGGAGTGAGAGTTTTGCTTATAGCTTGTTTTGATTTAGGAAAAAAAAACACCTAAGTCCAGAAGCCACTTTGCCTCTCAGACCCTTGCAGTTCTTGCCCTATTTCCTGAGAATGGTGAGTGAGACCAACAGTGATGATGAGTACTTTCTGAAGGAAGTAAGATACCTTGATTATGTTGTGTCATTAGAGAATCCCAGACACACTTAATGTGCTTTGGACTTTTGAGTAACTCAGCATAACCAAGTACAGTGTTGATGTTGGTTACCGTGATTCTACATGCACTTTTTCATTTAATTGGATTGGAAATACTTCCTTGTCTCTGTTTTCAGCTCCAGACTGAATCAGAGTCGGAGCTTCATGAAAGCCCAGATACCTTGCTTTTTTAAAGTAATTGTTCAATTCTGCGTGTATGTGTGTGTGGGAGTTACTGTACACACGACTAAAGTGACTCAGACTTAGGATCAAAAGTCTGGGTTGACTATGACTGGACTCCTAATTTCCTCCATAGTAAGTCACCCATCCTTTCTCTGAGTCATTCTCCAGCAGACAGCTTCAAATTCAAAATTAGAAAGCAGAAACATACTGAGAGAAATGACTTGTGAGAATCTTACAGGCACAACCTTTGTGAGCTTTGTGAGCTGTTGTATTAACAGCTATCTCAAGAGGTCCCCATTCTAATGTCTAACACATATGCCCCTCAAGATATTCATAAATAATTCAGGCTGTGGAACATCTGTGAACAAGTTTGGCATGAATGTGTTGTGGGCTGGCAAACGTACCCGTTAGTGGTGTTAAATATTCCCTGCGTGCAGTTGCTAATGCTATTTTTTGTAGAAAGAATCTTGCCTGGTGATGCATGGCCTGGGAAGATGAGCAGGGGCTACCAAACACCAGCAGTCAGCTGTTATACTCACGGGCTTTTCTAGAGAGTAATGCTCCCCATTGCTAGAGGCCTTTGGCACTCCAGACAGAGGTTGCAAATGAGGCTCTCACCAGATGTATTTGAAAGGAAAACTGAAGACCTGAAGTATACAGGAGTGATAGAATAAGTCACTCTCGTGACTCTCCATAGTCTTTCTTGTGGCACATAGAAACTCTTTCAAAGGGTGGGCTGGGAAGTTGCTTATCAAAATCTAGATCATTCATCAGACTACTGAGCTACACACTCCTCTCAGTTATTTAAAATCTGTTGAGATAAAAATACTGGCATGCAAAAGGCAGGGCTGAATAAAGCTGAGATCACCGTGTACATGAACAAAAGGAGCACACAATCTATCATCAGAGTCTTTGGAAGGAGTTGAAACAGTCTTTTCTGATTGCATAGATTTCTCCCGAGTGTAAATCCCTTCACACTCTGCCCTAATGCTCATTGTTTCCACACCCTGCACCCTCTTAATGGCCGCCAGACTCACATGTTTTGTAACACTGTGTTACCGCACTTCACAAGAGACTAAGTGGTGGAAAGGGACAAGCAGTGTGAACAGATTGGACTGTAGCACAGAAATGAGTTAAGAAGACATTCTAGGAGAGTAAATATGGGATTTTGTGCTGTATCCTACACCTTTTCTTTCTTTCTTTCTTTCTTTCTTTCTTTCTTTCTTTCTTTCTTTCTTTCTTTCTTTCTTTCTTTCTTTCTTTCTTTCTTTCTTTCTTTCTTTCTTTCTTTCTTTCTTTCTTTCTTTCTTTCTTTCTTTCTTTCTTTCTTTCTTTCTTTCTTTCTTTCTTTCTTTCTTTCTTCCTTTCTTCCTTTCTTCCTTTCTTCCTTTCTTCCTTTCTTCCTTTCTTCCTTTCTTCCTTTCTTCCTTTCTTCCTTTCTTCCTTTCTTCCTTTCTTCCTTTCTTTCTTTTCTTTCTTTTCTTTCTTTTTCTCTCTTTCTCCCTTTCTTTCTCCCTTTCTTTCTCCCTTTCTTTCTCCCTTTCTCTCTCTCTCTCTCTCTCTCTCTCTCTCTCTCTCTCTCTCTTTCTTTCTTCTGACTTCAGTTTTGATCACAATTTTTAACTAAAAGTTAAAAATGAATTAAGAATTATGCCTTTTGGTGAAATTCCTGGAATTCAGTTTTGCCATCCAACAAATACAGGGCAGTTTTTAACAAGAGAAGAAGCATTCACCAGCCTATAAGGCATGGAACATTTATTCAATGGAAGAAAAAAACCCCAAAACTCTTGAAGTCTTAAGTATTTAAGTCTTTAGCATTTAGAATTGAATGCACAGCTTCTCTGTCTCAGTTTCCATTTCTGTAAAAGGGGTGACATTACTGCCATAATAGTTGTGATCCCCAAAGATACTCACCTATCAGGGTGATAGGTACAAGAAATCATTACTTGGCCTACTGAAATCAGCTGGTGTTTTGTTTAATTCCATAAGGAGAAGATTTTTCAATAGAAAGAAGCCAACACAAAGTGTACACTGTGTATATTTTTCTCTCAGTAGTATACCTACAAGATTTCAAAGTGAATATGGTACACTTGAATTACATAACTTCTAGAAGCATTTGGTAGCATTGAATTGCCTGTTGAAGACGTAGTGCTATAGAATGAAATATGGAGGAATTAAGTTTGTATAACTTTGGAACTTAACAACAGGTGCTAGGTTATTCCCTCTCTTGCCTTACTGGAGTATCAGAGTTTCATGTTTCAATGTCAGAATTACTTTTAGGTTAAACAGCTCCTACAGCATATGCAATAACAAAGCCCCAATTACTTTTATGCCTTTGCATCTCTTCTTCTTTTTCCCTATATTTCTATTATAATCGAGATAGATTACTGGAATAAAGGAAGAAATTTCCAAGCCTGAATATTTCTTTAAATTCATTGTGATTTGGAAATGCATTAGTTGTTATTCAGAATATCTTTTTTTACTCTTTATGATGAAGATCTACTATTTCTGTTTCATTGAGCAGAAAAAGCTCTGGAGATGAGGAAAGAAAGATATGACAAAGAAATGAAAATATGCTTCTAAACCCCACAGCTTCTAAGTCATCTCAGTGAGAATCTTGGTACAAAAGCCTGACTGAGCAGGCTTTCAGGAATGGGTAATTTTTTACTTCTGGAGGTTTTTATAAAGCGCTTAAACTTAAGGTTCTTGCAGCAGTATTTGCTGACTTTGCTGAAGTGTCACAAGTGGGCTTTCATTATCACCATTTTTATGTACAGCGCAGTAATAAATATAAGTTAAGCTTTAAAGAACTATAAGAAGCAGGACATTATCCAATGACAATCTCCCTCGCTCCTCAATTGAAGTCACTTGTGATAAAGATGAAGAGCAGTTTCATGCAGAACAGCAATTCGTGCAGAAAAATAACATTTCCACTCAAAACTCTATGAAAAAAAGCCCAACATATTTTGTGTTATCCAGGCTAGAATTGCTAGAATACCTTGAAATTCAACTCTTGTAATTTTACAGAAAGGTGTGTGGTGGTTTTAATGCCACTGGAGCCTCTATTTTCCCCTGCCTTTGGAAAAAAGAGCCCAGACAATCCATTTAGCAGTGCCTCCCAATACTGTGTTGGGTCACTTCTAATAAAGACTCAGGTGAAAAACCGCTGTCTGCATAATTAACCCCTGTTCTTCCTAAAGTACATTCTCAGAGGTCCCTCTTCCAAGAGGTTTGATCATTTTGTGAAACCTAGTAGTGGGTATCTTTGAAAGACATGCAGTGGGGTTTGTAATGCCATTCTCTACCCAGTCATCAGAGGGTAGGAGCAGCAGCCTTCTGTCAGTGCTCAGGAGCATTCAGTCTATGCTTAGACTCATGAACAACAGCACCTGAGGTTCGTGTTATTGATGCATCTTGCAGTGAAGGAGTTGTAAGTCATTCAATACTTAAAAATCAGCATCTGGCCCACTGCGACTTTGTGTGTGCTCTTTAAGGTGTTCTCCTAATAAAACACACATTTTATCAAGCTGTTCAGTGTTTTAAGAAGTTCAAGCCTTATGAGAACCTCATGCTAGATGCCTCCATCTGTTGCTGTTTCTACTCAAGCAGGACAGTCTTTTAGCCTGTATGTTGCTGGAATGGCATCACAGAGCCTCTTCTGAGCCAAAGGGATTAGTGTGGAGGCGAAATTTCCAGCATCTATTTTCACTCTCAAGTTACACACGTGAATAATGCATGACCCACAACACTGTCTAAATAAGCTTAGATAACATTTTCCGGTTTCTCATGTGATTTTGTTAAGTAACAGCATGAGCTGGGTTAGACTATAGGTCTGGTTTGTTCTATTCCCTTTCCTTAATTTAAATGGGGGAAGGATGTGTAAGCTCAAGTGAATCAAAGCTGTAGCAAAGACGCTTTAGATTTATTATTTCTTATTTTATATGTTTTTTTTTCTTTCTAATTAAAAACAACAATAACAAAACAATCCCCAATTTCTTCACTGTTAACACAATACCTGCTAGTTTGGACTTTGTAATGCTACGCCATTTTTGTCTGTGAAGTGTCAGAAGTGCTAAGAATATCTGCCCTTAACCATTAGCAAGTTTCTCCAGGTCCTTTCATGCATGGTTGGTGTGGACTGTGGAGAATACAGGTTTTGTTTGATTTGTACCAAGGATAACTTTGTATATTTTTTAAACATCCTTGTAGAACTAAAATGGTGTTGGGCATACTTGCTCCTGGCTGCAGTCATGGAATAGAATCATGAAGGTTGAAAAGACCAGTAAAATCACTTAGTCCAGCCACCACCCTGTATCTGTGACCATGTCACCCAGTGTGACATTTGCCCTTTTCTTGAACATCTCCAGGGTTGGTGACTCTACCACTTCCCTGGGTAGCCTGTGCCAGCACCTCACTGCTCTTTCTGGGAAGAATTCTTAATATCCAACCTGAAACTCCCTGGAACAACTTAAGGCTATTCCCTCTTGTTCTATAACATAGTCTAAAAAATGTTTTATTGAAATCCAATGTTCTGAGGCAATCTAAATGATAAAGAAAGGAAACTGACAGCTTTCAGAAGAGAGTAGGTGATTTCTACTGATTATTCTGTAGCCAGTACTGTCGATGTCATCTATTATCAGAGATATTTTATATGTACTATATACTCAATCTAAATACTATAGGAACTTGAAGCTGCTACAGTGACGATATTAAGACTCCAAATAAAAGTTTTTTGAAGACTTCCTTCCAGTAGTTTTACTCACAATTTCCATAATTCTTAGAAGAATAGGTTAACTGTAATTTATGTACATTACATGTATTTGTGAATCTATTTATATTGATGGACAGATATATTGTCATACATACATATACATACATTCCAAATTGAAGAAATATATGTATTTATTTGCAGAGGGAAAGAAGAAAAAATCTGCTTTTTGCAAAGGATATCAAGCTACTGTTTCTTGCAGTCCATCTAGGGACATTCTGAAGATAATTTTTATGTATGAACTTTTATAAAAATGAATGAATAATCTATGTCATATATCTGTGCAACAAAACAAGACAAGACAACTTTGTGTAATTCAGAGCCAAAAAAATGATTGGAGGATGCGGTCAGCCCAGTTTTACAGCTTGTAGGCCTCGGTACTCCTTTCAACTTGTTCTGTTCCAAGCACTCAACACTAGCGCCGTCCATGCCCTGGATGGCTTTATTCAATTAGAGCGCTTTCCCAAGGTCTTGGGTCCCTACGGTGGAATCACGCAGTGCAGACATGTGCATCCGCTGAACTCGAGCCGTATCTGCTGCCAGCTCAGCAGCTTAAGGTCACTTAAGTACTTTCTAAGAGGAAGAAACAACTCCAAAGAATTATCTGCTGGCCTGACTCCTTTAGTCAAGAAATCTGCTAACTTTCTCAACACCCAAACTTCTGCCAGACCTTTTGTACACAATGCTTTATCCCTTATTTACAAGCTGCTTCCTACTGGGCACAAGCTACAGCTTTTGTTGTACTCTGCCAGCAGATTTTAAGATGGCAGGGGTCTAAATCCGCCTGTCTCACCTCACCTGTGAGCACGTGTTGAGGGATAAAGCAACAAAGTGTTGGATAGTTCTCACAGAGACAGAAAGCATGCTATCATACTCTTTCCATCCCCTCTAAACCCCGGTTCCCTGAATGTATGTAGTTCTGGCTTTCTTTATCATCCCAAAAGAAGTAAGAGAAGATGATGATTGAATGGGATTAAATAAAAGAGATGAATGAATAAACATTGGTAGAATGCTCTTTCAAAGCAGAATTAATCTCACCACTATAATTTAATTCATTACTTAGAGCAATTTCAACTGCAAATAAAAACATTGTTTCAAACATTTAACAAGCTTTTAGTTTATACAGCTTGTAAGTTTTTATCTCCTCAGTGCTCCTTTTGGGACAGCAATAAAAATGTGCACTCTGGTACCCACTAGTTTTCAATTAACAGTTTCACCATGTGAAAGTTCAGGGCAGAGCTAGTTATGAACGATGTGAAATGCTAGATGTCAGTAGCTAGCACAGTGAAAACTGGAATGACCCATTTCCTGCTCAACCAGTTATTTGAGTGTTACTGAAGCTCTGTATCTCATACGGTTGGTCACAGAAAAGGAGATTTTCACAGGATCATCAAAAAACATTTTTTATTTAGGGTCAAACTTTAATTCTCTTCCACTTCCTGCTGAGATGCTGAGTTGTTCAAAACAAAAAAAGGTTGCCAGCATGAAAGAAGTGGATTTATACACACATGCTTTTTCTGTCAACATGCTCAGAAATGGTTTAACTGTTTGGTGAAACCTAGCACAAAGAGCTGGCATAAGCAAAAGTCAGATAGAGTAATCTGAAACCTAAAAAGATGATAAAGGTGAATTACTGGTGAGAAGAAACAATAACAAAAGAAAATCTTTGAATTGTAGATGCTCAGATGATAGTGTGATTCCTGCTCTAATCATGATAAGCTAAAACTATATTTTTTATCTCCTGCTTCAGGTAGAAAAGTCATGTCTTTTTTCTCCATGGAGGGGTAGAGCTGAGACCATAAAGAACTCTGGTGAGGCACTGGAGGCAAAGATTAGTAGTCAGAGCTCAGCATCATCTGGTGATGGTTAACCTAAAGGCTAGCCCTGAGAGAGGGCTTGGCTGTGGCTTTATGACCAAATTACTGCAAAGAGAAGAGATCGCTGGGTACTGGTCTGCTTCAAGACTGTTTTGCTTCTGTCCTGTGGCAGGATGACTCTATTTTTCCAGCCTCTGAGTGTTTAGATCTTTCTATTTAAGGTGAAAAACCTCAGGATCTGTATGTTTTCTTTAAAATCTCTTAGTGTCTTCAGTCTGAGAGGATGCAGTTATTATTTATATACACCAGGCCTCTGTTCTTGTTTAGGCTGCTGTAGCTTGTCTAAAATTATTCGTTGGGTTTGTGAAACTGGAGCAAGCTCTCTTGTGTCGTATCTGCACTACAATACCTCCCAGCTGGAGCTCGCTACAACAGAGTTACGTTTCTCAGAACTTGAGGGAAAGAGGTTGTGATAGGAAAGATGGAGTAATCTTGATTGCCCCTGTCATGTTCCAAGCTCTGAGACAAGCACCCCAAAGACCTGAAGCCTACTTCTCCCCTCAAATCCATAGGGAAATGACTTGATGAAACATGTTTTTCTAGTCTTACATAAGATGAACTCCCTTGAGTTGGGAAAAAAATAAAAAAATAATAAAAATAAAGGGGCCCTATGAAACTTTGCTGACGCACATGGCGAATGCTTTCAGCATCATCCCTTTGGATAGAGGATGCTGTTACCAAAACTGACTGTGTGGGGTGGTAGATGGTGTCCAGGCGGAGCAGGCAGCCTGCTTCCTCTGAGCTGCGGCTTACTCTGACTCTGTTTGAAGGAAATTCCTCCTGAGGACAGCTGGGTGCATTTGGGATCGCTGGCTGTTTGCAGAGGGGAGGGCCTCATCTCAGACAGCAGGGCTGTGAGGAATGTGAGTGGTCAGTGTGGCATGAAACAACTTAACCTGAGCATTAGGATAGCTGATGGGGGGCTATGAAGAGGTAGGGCATTCTTGTCTCTTTTTAGACACTTGCTGGGCAAGAGGTAGGTGTTTTGCATTCATTTTCACAAAGGGAATCTGGGAAAAAGAAAAGCAAACTTTCTGCTAAAGTCTGGCAAACAGCTTTGAAGTGAGAGAGAAAAAATACTCAGTTTCTCTGGTATAACTTGAATCTCCTGCTGTAACTGAGTTAGGAGTCATAACTACTTTGATGAGGAGGGAATAGAAAGATTTCTTTAACCAATGAGACAAAAGCTTTATAGAAACCAGTGTCTTATTGTTTAACACCCTAGAAGGAATCACCATTTGAAAATAAAGTTCCAGCTTTTAGAACAAAAGTGATGATTAATCACTGGTGTTTGGTACTAAATGAGATGTAGGTTCTCCATTTCTTTAAATTTCCTGGGACAACTTTATTGAATGTGTCTCTTTTTGCCATAGCTCTTCAGGGACTATAGGAGCCCTGCCACTTCCTAACATTTTTATTAATAATTGGAAAGAAGTTACAGAATCCATGTTAAGACAATGGTTGTTGGAGTGGCTGTTCTTGGGATTCAGCAGAAAAGAAGTTTAAAAACAAGCTTTAATCAAGTAATATTCATTGAGTTCAGTACAGGAGTGACAAAAATCCCCTGCCTTGTTTTATACAGGATGCGGACTGAATGATCTAACAGGCTTAATTGGCTTTAAAATAGAATTAGTCATATTCCTTCTGTGAGTAAAATAAGCAGCAGCAGCAGGCACACCCAAGGGTATCTGCATAACTTATTTTAAATCATTTTAGGCAGAAAAGACTATGAATCTCAGGAGCACTGAAGTTTAGGGGGATAGTTTTCCTTTTGATTGTCAACAGTAAGAACCACGTTCATCAAGAGGCGCTGCAAAGCACCTAGGTGAGCTGGCTGGAAATACAGTACTCTTCATCATCTCCAGAGGTTACTCAAAGCCAAGAAGTATCCTATTCTGCATATTGAATTTTAAACTACCAAAATAATAGTATTTTAATGTTTCTAGTGTTTTTGGCAGTATGCAAGCGTCTCATTGCAAGTGTAATGAATGATGAGAACCTCTGTTTTGATTTGTTGTTGATATTTTAGTGAACACTGTAAGAGTGGCAAGCCTCAAGCTTGAGATTTAATTTTTGGCGTAGTTCTAAGGGATGAGGTGCAGCTATGGTCAGCAGTAATATGGTGTAAAATACAATATTGCCAAGTCTTAGGTGTTATAAAATATTAAATGTTCATACCCCATGCAACTTCAGATTTGAGCCAAATGCAGAGCACAAGTCCTGCTTATTTTAAATGCAAATACAGAATGTATGCATCTGAAACAGTATATAATTGCCTTCTGTTTGCTGCACTATCAGCATTAGCATAAAACCTCTTCCCCAAAGGGTAAATTCACAGATAAAAGGGACACCATAGACCTGTAATAGCAAACCAAACTAGGAGTATTGCATAAATACCAGACAGTAAAAAATCTCCTTAATCCCTTACAGTCTTACATTCTGTTAAAAGTCAATGTTGTGCTCTAGAACATAAGATTATTATACCTATCCTTGCAGAACAACAAATGTTAGTGGTAATGACTCATGAAGTTATTCAGCCCTTCATAAAAGACCAACATTTGTTTGACTGTATGACCTGCCTTACAAGCAAGTTCCACAAGATGATTCCAGCATATGTCTGTAAAGTAGTTGCTTCAGAATTTATTGCCTTGTAACTCAGCAATAATCTCTTTCTTCCTTCAGCATGCAAAAAATAAAGGTGAGGAAGATGGACCACTATTTACTTTCCTTTATTCTGTAAATCTTATCTTTTTTTTTCTTTTTTTTTTCTGTGTGGATCTAATCTCATGAGTAACGAAATGATTGTAATTCAGCATCGTTTGCTACCTTAAAGCTTTTAATGCTCTGAATATGAGTTTTGTTCCAAAAAGTGAATCAACATCCTTCCACACAATCTATTTTTGTCTTTCGAACTTTCTTTTATGTCTTCATGAAAGAAGAGTGATTTTACTGAGCCTTTCAGTGACAGGGCAGCAGTGTATGCAGTGTTATAAAGAAGAAGTTTGTAGCACATAAACTCCCTGGCTTCAGACTAGAGCATGAGTTAGCAGTGAGGGCACACACTTGAAAGGCAGGAGACATTATTCTGCCTCCAGCTCTTCACTGACTTGTGTAACTGCTGCCAAGTTCTTCCATCTCTGCCTTTTTTTTTGTTTCTCCTCTCTCTATTTTGTATTTTTGGGTGGATTTCAAATTATTTTCAGCTGAAGGATTATCTCTCACTATGTTTGTGGAACGTCTAGCACTACAGAGCTTCAGTGCTCATGCAGTCCCTAGGCACTACCTTAACATAAATAATAGGGAGGGAGTTTCAGTCTTTCCAAGGTACTTTGTTTTTGCTGTCTGCAGACCAAAGACAAAAAGCAAAATCACATCCTTTAATTGATAATGACCCACATCTTCCTTAAGCCACTTTACCCGTTTGGTACCATGAATTCTTTTTTTTCTCTGAATTGATATTTTGATTATGTCAGGCTGTTTCCGGATGTTATGGAAGGATTTGAGCAAGCTGGGTGCATGTTTAAGACAGAAGTATTATGTAAGTAGATGTACAGTGTTGAGTATGTTGAGCCTGTGCCATACAGCACTGTGTTGAATTCTACATGACAAAGTCCATGGCAAAACTATTCAGAGACAGTGAAATAGTGAGCTCAACTAATACAGCACTAGCTCTGCAGTTTGAGAAGGTGTGTGGCCTTAGCAAACATTCAGGGCCAGGTTGGATGGGGCCCTGGTCATCCTGATCTAGTACTTGGCAAAACTGCCCACAGCAGGGGGGTGGAGCTCAATGATCTCTAAGGTCCTTTCCAACCTAAGCCATTCTAGAATTCTGTGATCTTTACTGTCCCTGGAAAAATGCAGATACTTCTACTCCATAGATGCTAAAATCTGTACTTTTGTGATGGAGAATTTATAGTTTTTATTTTGTTTTGCCCAAATCTGACACTCCGTAGCAGTTTTTTATGCCAGCTGGCTGCCTTTCAACCTCTGCTGTCTAGTTTGCAAAACTCTGAGATTTTGTTCTCAGTCTCAGCTAATCCAATTGAAAAACTCTGTTTTTTGTAAAAAATCTCATGCAATGATAAAAAAGTTTTTTTTTTTCTTTTTTTTTGTTTTGTTTTTTCTCTCAACTGGAGACCCACTCAAGCCTCTCTCTGTATTAGAAATGAAGTTCCATGTTTTTAGTTTATTGGTTGAAAGAAAGCCATTAGATTACACTGGAAAAATTTCCCTCATACACAGGACTTAAGTCATTCTGGTCTAACAATATTGCTGTCCTTGAAAGCTCTCTTATGCCTTCCTTATGCTGTGGGACTGGCTTTGAGAACACTTTCTTCATGGACTTTCAAATAGGGATCAGGGTGCCCAGTTTCTCTGGTGAATTTATTTACCATAAATCTTCCTGTTTGTCAAGACCAATGTCCTTCTGTGAAATCCAACCAAATAAATAGATTTTGTTAACAGACAAAGCTGTATGGGGTCGTGGAGGAAACATCCTGTGATACAACTTGGTAAGAAAACTAAAAGAACAATCAACCTTTGCCTTTATTTAGTTTATTTATCCTTTATTTAGTTACCAGAGTTTAACAAGGGAGTGATTTTGGCCGGGATATGAAAGCAGTTGAGCTCTGCTTTACTTATTCTGTTGGCTTTGAGGTTGGTGGAAGATTTGGTCCACCCTGAATAGCAGTCTTCCCCAATTTGTGCTGTCCTGCTTACTCCACAGGAACACACTGGAGAGCCATGCACTGTTTATCCAGAACTCTTTGAAATGTGAATCACTCCAGGACAGCCTCTCCCAGGCTAGACTAGGAAAGCTTATTATCACTGATTTACAAGCCTTTAGAGATCAAAATGGGCCAAACCAACATTTCCTCCCTTTTCCTTTAAAACCACAACAGAGTGTCTGTCTGCTTTTGAAAGTAAAAATTCTTTCCATAGTGATTTTATTCTTTTGTACTTCTACTGGCAAATAATTTACTAATTTCAACCTATTGTTTCTAGACAGCTTGCAGCTAATGAGGTTGTGTTTTTTAAATTAATTTTTAAGTCCTTATTTTTTTGTTATTTGTTTTTTGGGAAGCAGCATCCATATTGACTTCAGCATAACTCTGGCAGTAACAGACTTAATTCTGGGTCTATTCTGTAGTATGTGTATGCTGAAGACAAAAGAGCCATACTTCAAATCCAGAGGGAAATAAGAACAACCTCCACCAACCACCAGAATTTAATCACACAGCCACTTAAATGCAGTGGTAAGTGTTATATTGCCTCTATTTTTAGAGCATGCCCCTTGTTAGTAGATTAGGTGTCCACCTACAGAAAGTAAACTGCTGTTTCATAGCTTGCTTTATTAATAGAAAGATTGGGAAAGTGAATGTAAGAAGGTTACTTGGTTGATAGCATTGCTGGTTTTGAGCATTTGTGAAACAGATGACCTCTCTCAATTTCTATGCAAATGTGTTTCATGACAGCACTAGCACTCTAAACTCAAAGGATCGTGCTAAAATTTTTTAATAACAGCATAGAAATCATTGTAAGAGAAGACAAAATGAGGGAGCTTTTATTGTGTTAGAGAAGTAATCTTGAGTTTTGTTAGAAACCTGAATATATATTCACAGTCTACTGTTTCTTAAACTCATTGGACTTGTCAAAACAACTGCCAGATGAGGTATTACACTTTCTGAGACAGCCATGGCACTGCTTCACTGTATGAAAGAATGAGGCTGAGATTCATGTTGCTGTTTCTATGCCTGTACTGGGTCACAGAATCATTTTACACAGAGCTTCCCAGTGAGCCAGTTCAGGGAATAGCCTCAATTATTAGCTAAGCTAAACTGCACACCAACTCTCAGCGGTGGGCTGTCAGAAGTAGGGGTTATCAGAAACCATATGAATTCCTTTCTAAATAAAAGGTGAAATTCTTTGTTGCTTTGTATAAGACAAACACAAAGATACACAGAGTCACAGAATTGTTGGGGCTGGAAGGGACCTCTAGAGATGGTCTAGCACACACCCCTGCGAAAGCAGGCTCCCTGGACCAGGTTGAACAGGTAGGCATCCAGGCAGGACTTGAATGGCTCCAGAGAATGATTTTCCTCAGCCTCTCTGGGCAGCCTGTTCCAAGGCTCCGTTACCCTTACTGATAAGTATTCATGTATGCTAAAGGAAAGGTTGTTGAAACATGTGGCAAGTCATTTCTATTTCTTGGTATATTGTTTACAATAAGAAGGAGAACCTGCATCTAGTACATAATAATGTCTATATCAGAAGTCTGGACTACAGGATGTAGAAAGCTGATGAATGTGAGCATTGAGCCTAAAAAATAATGTGGATCATCTCTATTGTTCATTTATAAACCTGAGTGCACAGCGCACTGTGCTAAGCTGCACATCCACAATGTGTGTGTGTGAACAAACTACCTTCTGGCCTGCTGTCCAGTTTTCTGCAGAATCAAAGAGTTTGTTCTGGCACCCTCAGCTATTCTCTCCCCTGTTAACCACATCAAGAACATTCCTAGCATTTTCCTGTGGAGGTTACAATCATTTCAATCATAACTCGAATAAAAAATGTTGGCATTTGTCAACACATTTATAAAATCCTCACCTGGAATCTCTCTTTTCTTGCTAATGAAAAACATTTGACTGCAGAAAAGCACTAATTGACATAAAAGTGCTGGCAGTGCAACATACAAACAGCAGATTTGATCGTGAGAGCTGTGCCCATACCATGGCATTACTACTTTGGCTTTTGTATATTAAAGAGCTAAGCAGAGCTGGCCTGTGTGAGGTTGCCCCTTCTGTTAGAGAGCTGCAAGGAAGCAGGGCTACACATCCTCCCTACCTTCTGTGGGAGAGCACAAGTGCAAGAGGGTGAGATGGAAGGGAAGAGAAAAGATGAAGGAATGTGGAAGTCGCCCCAGCATGCAGTGGTGGATGACAGCATTCATTTGGAGAGTACTGCCCCACATTTAAGAGCAGGAGGCTTCTGCAAAATTTTTTCCATATTCCAGGGTTGCGTAATGAATTAGACACTGATAATGGTGATGTCAACACATACCTGCTCCATCATCTGAAAAGCAACTGCTGGAAGCTGTCACTGAGTTTGTTTCTGAAAAAAAAATTCACCTTTGGAGAGATGTTTATGCATCTTCAACACTGTGTGCCAAAGACACATTGCTCCTCCTCATGTAACTGCAGCGCACCCCTCAGAGGGCTGAATTAAGCTCTATTTCTTAGTTGCTAATTCATCAACAGTTTAACTTAATTTTTGAAGAAGCATGATGGGAATGCTTTGGGTCAGGACTTGCTATTGCCAGTAAAGTTCAAAGAAAATGCTAATGGAGAGGTGCAGAGCTGTTTTATTAGCTCAGAAAAATAGCTGCACCAAAAAATGTCATTAGCTTTCTTCAACTGTACAAACATTTATGGTTTAACGTCAGTAAAGAGATTCAGCTTTCTCACTGATTCCAACAGCTGGAAATCCTAAGATACCATCAGTTTCTAATGTACTGCTGAGATATGATAAGGCAGGAGGAATTAACTTTTGTTATTTAAATTAAAAACACCGGAAAAACCCAGGCAGCAAAATGTGATTCAGGAAGATATCTGCTTCCTCTACTGTGTGCTGTGTGGACCCCCTGCCCATGGCAACCTGACCTGCTCTTCCTGAGCCAGTAAGTGTCTGAGTAGGGCAACAGAACCGAGGTCATATTTCAGAAGGATTTGTGGTAGCAAGCATAAGTTCATATGTCCACCTAATCCCACCCAAAGTGAACTGCACTTCAGTGGTAAACTCCAGGCAGTGGAAAAGTGTCAGTTTGTCCAGCAATCTGTGTAGGGAAGGGAAATGAGAAAGGGGCACCTGATCCAGTGCCAAATATGTGGGGGAAATTTGCAATGCCAGTGGACCGTGAGCTTCATGATGTAGAAACATGCCCAGCCCATGCCCGTTCTTTCACCTTCCTTCCTGCATGACCCTGTTCCCAACAACAACAACAAAAAGCAACCCAAAAAGCAAAAAAACCCACAACATTAATCAGTCCACCTGTAGCTGGCAACACATAACCCAGACACCTGTGTGCCAGGCACAGCTGGATGTTTGCTACTATTGACACAGTATTGTGCTAGCTGCATACTGGTTGTTTGATCTAGGTGGTTTGGGAGAAGAGAAGGCTGGAGAATAATTTGCAGCAAAATTAAGAAGCTGTGTTTTTCCTGGCTGCCTTCATTTCCCCCCTCTTATTAAAATTCTCCTTACTTTTTAACAGCGTTTGCTTTGGGCATGTGCTCATGGTGAACTTGGGTAATTTTGTTTTGTTAAAAGACAACATACATGCCTGCCAGGTCCAGTTCTACTACATTTTAAATCAGATGCAAAGTACAGTCTCTTTATAGATGAAGGTCTTTCAAAGTAGCATGGATGGTGGCAACAGAGCTGCAAGTTGTGTAGAGGAAATGAATCCTCAAGTTCAGGCTCAAATGTGAGAATGTAAATTATAAAGAAACTGAATATAGAAAAATGCAATTATTCATTAAAAGATTAGATAATTCTTGGTACAATAAAGGAGTGGGTGAAACATGTGAGTGACCATAGTGCAGAACTTCTAAAGGAGAGAAAGTGACAATGACAAGAAAGAATAGTACATGAAGATGTCTAAAGTAAAAACTATAGTAAGATGACATGACAAAAACACTTTGAGGGAATCGTAGGACTAAATGAACACATTTGTTCCCTTCCAATCTGAATGACTTCATGGAAACAAACAAGATACAAATAAGATATGCATTTTCTTTTGGTAACTCTTAGAAATTTTGTAATGTCAAACGCTGCTCTTGAATCATGCAGCACAGAAAGATATGCTTGTGTTCTGTGTAAAATATATGCCCATGTAAATATTTTTACCTCTTGCTTTGTATTTCTACTTTATCCCAGTGAGCTTGCAGGACATCACTATCTTTGACTGTCCACGATACCGTAGTCAAGCAAATGGAGAATGATAAAAATAGCAGAAGGCATGTTCAGAAACCAATAAGCAGTGCAATCAACTTTTCATTGGGTAACAAAATTGTAGACAATTTTCCAGGGAGTTGGGGATAAAATTGTCCCAGTCTGGGACAAAAAATTTTCAAAGTTCAGAAAAAAAAGTCATTGTATGGGAAATCGGTAATCACAGCCTGAACCTCTGATTAATCAGCTGAGGCAAGTGTTGGGTCAGCTGTGGGAGCACAGGTGAGAGTAATTCAGCTGTGCTCCCAGAAGGGGTGGAGCTTGACTCCACCTCCTCTAGACCTCATTTAAGGGCTGATCACCATTAAGGCAGCATCTCTTGGAGACAGCCTCAGTGTTTCCCAGTGAAGCTGGCCATGTGGTGAGTTTTCCCTTATAAATAACCTTTTGAATATCTGTTATCATCTTTGTATCAATTCCACTTTACAGTCATCTTAACACAATGACCAGGTGTACAAGTGTGTGATTTCATTTAGCAGCTTAACCAAGAGCAAAATGGTTCCGAATGTCTGTCCCCTCAAGATTTCTGAGCTTAGGTTTATCTAAAAAGATATTCATTAAAAAAAGCTAGAAACAACATATCAACCTTGTAGAGATTCTTCTGCAGTAGAAAAAGGCACAGTAGGCTCTTTCCCTTGGTCTTATGGAGAGAACATGTTTATTGGATGAGGTGAGCTGATAGATGCTGGTCTTGGATCTTAGGTGCATCCATTTTTCTGGCATGTGGGAATGTGGTTTGTGGCCTTTGGTTTGTGGAAAACTCCATCTCATCTTCTTTTTCAGTTTCCTCATCATAGTTTCCCTCAGTTGTAGTGAGGCAGCTACTGAACTGGTGTGAAGAGTTATAGCTCCATTCAGGGCATTAAACATAGATCAGCTGAGGATTTGCTCCTAACTTCTAGTGAATGGAAACTTTTTCACAGCTAATGGTTTGCACTGGCTTTGTGGATTCAGAAATGACAAAAACTATTTCTCTGGGACTTTGACACGTAGTTGAACTGTACTGTAATATTCAGTTTGATTTTTCCAACCTGATTTGAATGCAGGATTTGAATAATCTAGAAAGTGACAAACCAAGAATCTAAAACATAGTAGAAATTTCCTTACAGCATTTGGTCTTGAGAGTTGTTTGGCTTTTCTGGTATCATTTAAATCATTCCTAATCCAGTCACATTCTGCTGTGATGTTAGGTGGCTGCTTTTAATTTGTTTTGTAACATCTCTACTTATTTTTGAATCCCAAGATATCTGGTGATTTGCTTAGATCCTCAGTTGCAGAATTTGAGTGATCATGTGATAATCTTGAAAGTCTTACAATTCATTTTAAAGTAAGTTTCTGGATTCCATGTGTGGGAAAAAGCCCTTCAAAACATAATGCAGGTATTCCTGAGAGGCTTTGTAACCACAAGACAAAGGAAAAGAAACATGTGCCTCCATCTGTGATCACATAATTTCAGAGTCAAACCCACAAAAAGTTCCACTCTTTTTTCATTTCTCTCACCCCTGCTTGCTTGCTCCAGATCTTCATGTTCAGCTGAAGTATCTATTTACTCACCTTTTGAGCAAACATCACTCACAAGCCTGTCGGAGGTTCTTATTAGAGAAATGCCTGCTGGAGTACCACCAAACATGTTGCTGTTAGTTATCACCTGAAAAGGAAAATCAGAAATTCTCCTTTGATCATTTGGACATTATGCAATGGCGGCTGAATGCCTCTTTGTTCCAGTTACTGAAGCACTAAAATACTACTTTCTGAAAGCTGAAGAGCAAAATACTTCTCTTGGAAACACACATCGGTCTAAATTTTGAAGCTTTTCTCATTGCATCCAATTCCGGAGGAGTATTTTTAGCTCTTGAATTTTGCCCTTCAGAATGTCTTGTGGTTTCTTTCAGGATGGAGCTCAATAAATGACTCTTCACAAACAACATAAGTGTGGGTATCCAAACCCTTGTCCTACAGAGTTCAGAAGTTCAGGGCATGAAATCCCATTTCATTGTCCACCATCCATATGCAACCAGACAGTTTTCACAGATAGAGTCTAAGTCGTGAATATATGTTAGGATTCATTCCAGAACTGCTCTATGCAGCAGTTTAAGGGCAGTAGAGATGACTTATGACTGTAGTGTCTCTGACACCTGTTTTTGTACCCCAGCAGAAACTTCTCCCAAGAGAATCATGTGTGCTCACATGTACACCAAGATCATCCAAGCTTGTGAACGTTTTTCTCCACTGCCTTAATTAAAACAATATTGTTTATTATGTGGGTCTGTTTTCTTTCTTCCAACACCTCTGTTTTTAGGTTTTAATTCCTTTATATCTTCATTGTTTTTTAGTAATTGGACAAAGTGTTTCCAAGCTTAACTTTTTAGTGAATGGCAGAAATCCCAGCCATGTCGTGGGGCCAGGATTTCAGTATTTCCAGAGCTACACGTTTGTCCAGATATTTATGTCATATTTAGCTCATTGACTAGAAGCAGAATTTTAAGACTGGAATTTTTTTTTATTTTTATTTTCATTTACATCTTAGCACAGATTTACTTCTATAACTGGAATTAGTACCTCAGCAGCTATATGTTTGACTTTGCAGCTAGGGTGAGGCCAAGACCTTAAGCCTAACACTGTCAGCTGAACCTCACCTAAAACCAGTGGGTTTGGCCCTGGATAGTTTTTTTCATACAATATGGTAGTGGTTCAGCAACAAAACCCTCTCCTCAAAGTCTCTGGCTTAGTAATAATGCTTGACAGAAATGTGACACAACTGGGAGAAGTCCCAAGGTCCTTACTAATGCCCACTCTGTCCAGGCTAGACCTAGGGTTACGATCCTGTCCTTACGCTGTCATGGTTTCAGTTGGTTTATCTGGGTCTGGGCAGGAAAAAGAGGGTTAGTTGTGTCCCTCTTTGTTTTTGTGTGGGAGGGAAAAGGTGAATGAAGTCTGTGTAATAGATTATTTTGCCACCACTTTATTTAAGGGTGGGCAAACACTTGTCAGAGAGAAATGACTTTTGTCTAGATTTGAGGCTGAGGCTTTTAAGATCAGTTGGTAAGCAGGCCTCCTTGCTGTCTTTGTAGATCCCAGGCATAGAGGCTAATGCATGAATCCTGCAAGCTCCTGACAGCCCTTTCTTCTCACTAATGCTAACAGGATGGAAAGTTGTCTTTATAGGATCAGGCCTTAAAAATTTCCTGAGAAGATAGCCTAGCAGCATCCATAAACATGTATGTAGTAGGTATACACAATCAAATCCAGCCTAACTCTTTGCGGTTTTGCCAAAATTTACACTCTGTAAAGGACTAGGTGTATTTTTCTGGTGATTCTCATAAACCTCTGTAATCTCTGTACATCCAGTTGGAAATCAGGCTCTAAGTTCCATGATTTGCAACTACCTCAGCCCCAGTTTCTGCAGTGAGTCCTATCAGTGTTCTTGCAGGATCAACACATAGAAGGATATTCAGCTTTGCACACGCAGTTTTCTGTACAGGAACCATGTCTGCAAAGTTCCATATTTACTATCTATCAAGAATTAAAAAAAAAAATCTGGAATACTTATGTTCCTGCCATTAAAATAATTATAAATGGCAAGTGAATGAAAGTTTCACTTGTGAAGTAAAATCACAAAGAAGGAAATGATGTTTAAATTAAGATTGATGCTGTATCTGTGGAACTGATGGACTTGCAAGGGCTTCATAGCTTTGAGGCTGGATGCGTACCCAGACTATCCTCAATATAGGTTTTGAAATGCAAGAGTTGTCAGCATTTGGGTATCTAAAGCTTCTGACACCTGGACCTGCCTCTACCTGGTTTTCTGATTTTCCAGTTTCTCTGGCAACTTGACCTTCTGCTCTGCTTTTTCCACTACATTTCCTCTCCCAATTGTATATTGCAGCTCTACATTATGCTTGTGTTTGCACCCAAAGAATATCCCCACAGTAGACTCTTCAGCTAAGCTTTTTAGGAGGGATATGCTGCTCCATTTTTATTTGCTTTCTTGGTTTTGAAAGCTGAAATGTACTGCTGACCACTCTGGGAACTCTCTTGTAGAGAACAGAAACCCAGAAGTTATTCCGTTGCCTAGATTTTAGATATTTACCTCTCTTATTAGATATGGTCATCATTCTCTTCTACCAGTTTTGACAAAATATATTGTTAGTGTATCTTTATGTAGGGACATTATTTGCAATAGTAGTATACATTTAAAGCCTCAGCTGTTGTGAACGTTCAAGGCAGCACTGGTAGGAGAAATGAGACTTGGAGAAAAAGTGGAAAATAAGTTGCTTGAGCAGGAGGCTTTAAACTTAATTCTATTTTCAACTCTAGTCCTACCTTGCTTTATTTCCTTGAGCAGTTTATTTCTGGACTTTGTTACATTCATTTGCTAGAAATGATACGACTTGCTCTGTAGGGATGCTGTGTGTCTTAGTGAGCATTCGCTGCAAGCACCACCCCAAAAACACTGAAAGGGGACACAAGCTGTTTGCTGTAGATAGATAGAAAATTGTCCTATTTCTCTCATTTTCAAACACCTGTCCATCTTTGGCTCTGGTTCAGGCTGCACAGGTTGTCAAGTGTGAGCAAGACAGAGTAAAACTGACTAAATAAAACAAATAGCATCTACTGAATTTCTGAGCTGAAATGCTTACAGGGTAGTTAAAGGAAGGTAGTTAGAAGTAGCAGGGTGAAGAGGAATGAGTGAAGAAGAGAAAACAAAGGAGAGAGGGTGGAGATGGGCCTTCCTCATGTTACTGAACTTCACCCTGATATTGAACTCTGCCCAAGTATAGCAAGCAGATAATTTCAGACTGCCTACTGGGTGTTTCTTCCAACTTTGTCTACAGCGTCTTGTTATTTGGCCACTTTCAGAGAGAGGCACTGCATCAGAATTATGAAGCGTCATACTGGAAAGTATGAACAGATGTATAGACTACTAGACATAAGAAAGTATTTTTTTCCTTCTCAATGCCGGTAAAATCTCAGCACCACAGTTCCAGACAGATAAACCTGATAATGTGAAAAGGCAAGGGAGGATACAGGAGGCATAGAAGTATGAATTAAAGGAAAGTTTGGAAGAATTTGGTTAGGAAAATCAAATAATCAATATAATAATGCAATAATCAAATATGCAAAAGGTTTGGCAAAAAGGTGCAGTCTGACCCTATGTCTGCTGTGGATAGGACAGGAAGAGTAGAATGTACACAAAAGTGGACAGTGTTGCATTCATGGTAAGAACTGACACATCCCTTTTTTATATATTTTAATATTTATATCTTCTTGTTCAGGTATTCTACTGTGTCCAAAGACCAGTCAAGCGTTCTATTTGATTGACATAATTCTTCTAAGATTGGTAGAAGGAAAAAAGACTGACAGAGAACAATTCACAGAATTGCAGAATCAGAGCAAATCAGGCTGTAAAAGGGATCAGGATGTCTCTTGTCCAGCCACTCACTTACAGAATTCCAAGGTCAGCCATGAGGTCAGAGCAGGGCTTCATCTACCTGAAAACCTTGAATTGTAGTGACTGTACAACCTCTCTGGGTGACCTGTTCTGCATTTTCAATGTCTTCATGGACAGTTTATTGCAATCTTTCTTCTGGGTGCACTAACACTGAACACAGTGTTCTAGATGGTGTCTAAGAAAGGCTGAATAATCCTTTCCCTCAGTAACTGAATATGATTCTATTGATAAAGCCCAAGATACTATTAACTGACTTTACTGACAAGGTGCCCTGTCTATGCTCTGCCAAGACCGCCAGCCTTCTTTCTGCACAGCTTCTTCCCAGCCCATTGATTGTCAGGAAGTACTGTTGCAAGGTGTCTTCCTTCCCAGGTGTGGGATTCTATATTTGTTCTTGAATCTCATAAAGACCATTTTGACCCATTCCTTCAGGCTGTTTTGAGCCTTCTAAATGGCTGCCCTGCAGTCAAGCTTATTGGCTGCCCCCTCCATGGCTTAGCAGACTTGATGAGGGTGAGCATCGTCATCCAGTCCAGGTCATTGGCTAAGATGTTGAACAAAATACAACTTCCAAACAATATATTCCATCTAGTCCCCTATAATCAGGACCACCTTGTAGTCAGTCTGCTATTTTCAGTAAGAATAGATGCCAATTAAGAAGTGCCTGCCATACATTGTGGCAGGTGGCAGCTGTGGAAAAATATGATTTTTTTTTACTGCTTAACCAGCTGTATTAAAACTATGGAAAAATGTCTCACCAAAGCAGTCAACCTCCATGGTGGCCTGGTAAACAGAACACATACACTCTGAATTGCACCTATACTGTATGTTATTATTTCTAGTCATATTACTTACTTACTCACCCTTGCCAATTAGGAGTTAGTTTTCTTATAATACATCACTTAAGAATGTTCTTGATCAATTATCCCCTAGTGAACTGAAATACAATAGCTGATACTCCACATTTTTATGTTGTGACATTTATTTAATTTTGTGTGCATGTGTCTGTAGGCACATTATGGTAGAAAGCCTTTAATGAGAACATTTTGTTGATCCTCTGAATTCTGCATGTACTTGCTTGTTCTTATTAAGCAGGCATTCTGGTCTACAGAAACAATCAAAACCACCTGCATTTCCTTTGAACCAGAGCCTTGCTTTCAACTGAGCATCCTAGTGTTGTAATACCTCATCATATGCACAGTAGGAAAAAAGCACTTACAGATTTCACTCCCTCTGTGTGTATCCAGTGAAAATTTGCCAGGCACGTAATCATGCATGTGTCATTACAAGTGAACAAAACCAGTCAGCCAGTCTTTATTTATATTTAAATGAGGTGCTCAAAATGTGAGGCAGAGCTTGTGCAAAGGGCAAAGAGCAGTGCAGCCAAATGAAAAGTGTGAAGCTAAGTTCTGGCTGATACATAGGTCATGGAGCATGGGTAAGCCTGCTCAGGAGCAAATAAGTATCTGGAAGCAAGGCTGTCACCCTGGGCTGGTGTGATGCTCAGCACTGGTCAGCTAGAACCAGACAGTCTCTGGTTGAGCTTGCTAGTACAACATACGCTCCACAGCAGAAACATGCCCTGAGAAATAAAAGTGTCCAAGAGACATTTTGGTAGGATGAGAGGTAAGGGCCTTAAGTTGCACCAGGTGTGGTTCAGTTTGAATATTAAGAAACATTTCTTCTCAGAAAGAGTGGTGATGCAGTGGCACAGGCTGCCCAGGGAGGTGGTGCAGTCACTGTCCCTGGAGATGTTCAAGAAACATGGAGATATGGCACTGAGGGATGTGGACTAGAGTGGTCACAGGCATGGCTGATGATTGGACTAGATGATCTTAGTGGTGCATCCAGCCTTTATGATTCTGTGATCTACAATTCAAGATGATTCCAGGATGTGGAGACACTTGCTGCCAACTCAGAAATTATGGATGTTTCCGTGGGAGCTTTAAGACACTAGGGTAGTTGGATGCCTGGTCTTTGCCTATTGAGTGATACATATGGGTTTGCTGCCCTGTTCTTCCCTGCCCTAAAGCTGCAGACAAGCATATGGTAAAGGAATGATAAAGGATGTCTAAGCCCCCTTGGCACTGTCACAGCCCTTTATCAGAAATGATGCAACCATAAAAATAATTGTTAAAAGGACATTTTCAATCTCATTTCAAAAGCACAAAGAAAGCAGCTTACTTCTCCTTGTTGGAGCAACCCAAGAGGAATATGTGTAATGTGTTTGGACTGTTGAAACAATAAATATTTGTATCCTTAGAAGTTATAAGCCCTACTTAGTGGCAGTGGGGAGTTTTACAAGGCACTGCAAGTAAGCAATGACTAAAGTACAGATGGATCAATTTAGAGATTGCATCAAAAATTTGGGCCTGATTCCGGCTCACTCCCAGTTTACTGTAGCATGTCATGACAGCCTGAAGTAAATAATCAGTATTTTAATAGTTCTATGAGGTGCCATTGCTCTTGTTACTCACACAGTGGGTTGTGGAAGGGCAAGGTAATTTAAACAACACTTTTTTTTTCCTTTTCTTTTTCTTTTTTCCCGCTCAGCTTTTTCTCAATTTGTTTTAATTCTTTTTACTTAGGCAAAAGCAGATTAGTGCATAGACTTGTTTTCAAGTACACAAGGGAATGACTGAGTTTCCTGGAAAGAGGTCTCTGCAGAGTCATTCAGATAGCATTTTAAAAAAGAAATAGTTCTGAAATAGAAAGAAAAACATGTTCTGAACTACTCCATGCTGGATTTTATCTCAGTTTTAAAAAGCATCTCTTTACATACAACTTCTGGCAAAGATGTTAGTGAGAGCAGACCTTAAATCTGTCTGTTGGGTCTTACCTGAGCAGCTGTGTATGCACATAACAGCTCCAGCATTGCATTACACCTTGGGTAATCATTTATGCTGGTGCACAAATAGCTGTGAGTGCTAGAAGTTATCACCTGCTGCAGTTGTTGGAGAATTCTGATACTGTGATACGTCACTGTCCCTTTCAACAGCTGTGATTACAAGATCCAAAGGCAGCATCCTCAGAAGTAGGGATTTTGTAATTTTGATTTTTAATTCAGCATCATAGCTGATGGTAGAATGGAGTAATGATCTTTGTGTTCTTCTGGTTTGGGCAATTAGGGAGTTTCGTCTGCTTCTAATTATACAACCTCACATCAGGAAGAATTTATCAATTTATTTATGTTTAGATTGATGTCTACTTAATCTTTGACCCATGATTCCTAAAGTCTCTTGTTTTTGTTTTCAGTGTTTAGCTCTATTATCATGAGATCTCTAAAACCCTGACCCTGAACTCATCTGGACTGTATTGGCAGCTATGGATGATGTTGGTGGTAAATCGTGTCATTGGTTAGCTGCAGGCTTCTCTGTACTGAACTCAGTGAATAAGAATTTCTCTATTTCAGCAGATGTCTCTGCTCCTTTGCCAAATGAGGAGTTTATAGACTAGTGATATGAATGCTTAGAGACTTACTTCTTGGTCCGTAACCTGTGGAGCTTCTCTGAGCACGTAAAAAGAGTTCACCAGAGTGAGCCCAAATGTTGTCTTCAATTTTCTTTGTTTTTCCTCCTATCAGTAAGCAAATTGTTTAAAACTCATTTGAAACATGGATAGTCCCACAAATGTAAGCATTACAGAGGTCTTTTCGTGCATATTGATAGGTATTCCGCTAATACAGAAACAGTTCTGTTGCTACGTTTTGACTGGATGATCAGCTGTTCAGGCTCCTCATCATGAGTAGTCCAGGTAAAGGGCCCCAGTGGACCCTTTTACCTCTTCTATAGACCTCAGTTCTGTTCACTATCCCTGTGCCAGATTTACCTATAACATGGCTGAAGTTACTCAGATTTCAGCACTTCAATTTTCATTGCTGGAAAAAATATAGGTCACAGCACCTGTCAGACAAATTGGATGGAGAAACCTATTAAAGATACACTCTAACAATGTGGTATGAGCAACTAATGAAATGCCCAGGAGAAGTCCTGCAAAAAGACAGGTTGGAGCTCTAGAAAAGCCATGCTACCCCCCACCAGTCCTGCAGCAGTATTTGCTTCTTCTCATTCTGAGAGGATGGGGTTTAAGCACAAACTATGAATGAAATAAAAGGAAATACATCAAATCCATAGCAAGTAATGATCTTATGAACTTTAAAATATCTGTTGTCAACAGGGCTAAATCCAGGTCCTGCAGGAGTAAAAGAGGTGCCACTGTTGCTCTTAGACAAAAACAGCTGCAAGTAAGCGGTGGCACTGCCACACAAACACAGATCAGTCACACGGAGGTGGTCTGGATGTAGGTACTAGTGTGTCCGTTCCTGGGGAACACTGAGGACTCCCCATGGATGAGGATGCATAACCCTTCACGCTATCAGATCTCCATTGAAACTGCTATAGGCTTATCTGTCTTCCTTTCTAAGAAAGGTGAATCCACCCTACAGGTCTCCTATGCCCTGTGTCAAATTTTGTCCAAAATATGAGACTAAATGAGTCCATAATTTGGGGAGTCACGTGACCAAAATGAGATAATGTAAATGTACAAACTTGAATGCAATTCATCTTGGGATCCAAAATAGGATCTCGCTTTCTGAGATGTTTATAAGCAGATCAGGTGCAGATTCCTAAATGAAATCATGCAAATAGAAAGAGACCATATGGTATATACATTGAGGTACAGTATGGTGGGCATTTGGTCCATTTTTAAATACTCTTTTAGGCAATAAAAAGCATTGTGCTGAAAATGTGGCCTGAGACAAAGATCCTTCCATTTTACAAGCCCACTTAAAGTTTCCATCTTTACAATGTACTTAAAAGAAGCAGTAATCTTAATCCCTACAATCTTAACCTCAAATTACATTTTAGTGTTTTCTCCATAACAAAAGAGATGTGATGCAGATGGCATTACCTCATAAAGATCCTGATGGCAAATTGTATTCCATTGCTACATGAATGGCATTATTGCAAGACAGCTCTGGAAAATTCACAATACCTCTTTCAGTGGAAAATTCTTCGCTTGAAAACAAATCAGACATCTGAGATAGGAAAACAGAAAGGACAAGAACCCCAGTATGTTATAGAAGTCTCAGAGTGAGTGTGTATTGTAGAAGATCTTTGGACAAGGTAAGGCTGGCAGAACTCTAGATTTAGTCTCCCAAATCAGAAGATCTGGCCCATTACATTTTATTTGCTTTTGTGGTTCAGAGCACTGGATTACTACTCAGGAAATGTGGGTTCAGTTGTTAATTCTGCTGCAAGCACGGTGCAGCCATGGGCAATTCAGGGTTCTCTTTGCCTTCCTCTGCAAAATGTAGCCAACAAATGGCCCTGGCTCACCTGGGCACCCTGGGTGTGCTAGTACAGCAGTAGAATTGGCACAGGCATCCAGAAAGTCCAGACATGTTTAGTTAAGGTTTTGTGTTTTTATTTTCTGGCATTTTTCAAGATCTTCGCTGTGTAGATTTCACTTTCCTCTCAGAGTGCCTTAGCAAAAAAGCTTAGGAACTCCCTGTTATCTGGATGGAAATATACTTTTTTTTTTTTTTTTTTGAGGTGAAAATGTCTAATGATGGAAAACACCAAACTTTGGTCAAATAAGAAAAATAACTTCTTTGAGGCAAGTCTCTTTCCCATAAATCGAAACCTCTGAATGAAGTGCTTGCCAAGGAATGCTCCCTTCCTGGAACACAGGGAGCAGAACGCCAGCAACTTGCTTTGGATGTGTTGAACTAAATTTTACAGCTATATCTGACTTCTAGACTGACCCCAAGCCTCCCTTTTTTCTTTTCCTCACCAATACTACTACTGCTTCTTCCTGTTCATTGATATATTCCTTAAGGGTTGCACATAAACTTGTAGATTTCTGGAAGAAAATACCTAAAATATGAAGCTGATCATAAAGCTACCAAAACCCTAGTAACACTCCCTGCCCATTCTTGTGGTATAAAAATATAACTAATGTTAGTCCAGTGAACATCAAGTAAAGACTCTGGAGGGCTCTCTGGAAGTCTGTTTTGGCTATAGTTTTACTTTTCCCTGTTTCACTTTGTAAACCTGTAATTGGCAATAAAAGAGACCACACTTTTGCTTTTTTAGCTAATATTTATTTAAACCTTACCATAAGGTGCACATAGTGGTTTCTTTTATTTCCAGCAGGATAAAATTCATAAGAAGACACCAATTTATCATTTAAAAATTTATTTTGTAATTTTAACCTAAAATGCAGAGTTTCGCAATGCAATTTAAGTGCTTTTTTCATAGCCTCTCAATGTTCCCTTGTATATGTGGGCTACTGTGTGACATCTAATACTGAAATAGGGACTCTCGGATAAAGACAGAAAACCCATTCTTACCCTGTATGTCCCTGCAGGAGTTGGCCAGGTGAAGGTTCCTGATCTTGACCATGATGTTGCAAATCTGAAATACATGCTTATTTCAAATATAAATTTACTTCCCTGCAAATACATATCAAGGCAGGCACGGAGTTTATAACAATGGATCTGTATATCATAGAATCATAGAATGATTTGAGTTGGAAGGGACCTAAAGATCAACCAGTTCCTACACCCTGCTGTGGGCAAGTTTGTCCAACTATGCATGTTTCTACAGTGGCATTTTTCCCTTTCCAGCTAACAGGAATTTTGCCTCATATTTTTAGAGATGTGGCAAGAAGATAACTCTTATCAGGTGAATTGAACAGTAAGACCAGAACTGAACTGAAAAGTTAAAGGTTAATTCTTTTGCAGGGGTGTACACAATATTTGTAGTGAAAGAGCAATATCTGCACAGGAATGTTCATGGAAACAATTTTCCCTTTAATCCACCCATTCAAGATGGTTAATTGTATCAGAATTAATTATTTTAATTATTCTGAATCTTACCTATTGTGCAAGGCTAAAGGCTAATTGACGAAAAGGTCAATTCCAACTAGTGAAGGCATCAGAAATGAGGAGGTTAACATAGGCAAAGTACCATTGTGCACTTTTTTTGCTCTCTATATACTCTTTACTCTGCTTTCAAAGTCAGAAGACCAGGCCAGATGCATCTTTAGCTTCACCCTGTACAAGAGTTCCTATGTTTCATGTGACGCAAAGAAGAACATCTGGAAATGAAAGCTTTGTCTGAGGCTGGGCTGAGATTCTTGTCTTTCTTTTTAAAAAAATATCATGTTGATTGTTTTCATCATATAAATATGAACAACAGGAAAAAATCTGTCAGTGTTTGAAGAGATGTTGTGTCACAGTAGATAAAGTTTTCTTCAGCTCTGATTTCAAACTTTAATAGTGAAACCAGCTGCTGAGGCGCTCAGTTGTTTTGTTTTATTTATCGCAGTGGATTATCTTTTTGGATAATGTATCACAACCTCCAAAGGAAAAGCAGTGATAGATTTGGCTGTTGAAGTTATCCACTGAAACTAAGCACAGAATCATTTGCTGTGATACAAGCATCATTTAGAGAACTTGGACTATCAAAACAGCAGAAATACAAGGCAGCATAATGTCTGCCTTCTTAGCTGGCTCTGATGCTCAGAGACACAGCTAAAGGCTTCCAGAGGCAAAATGCGAGGTTAGCATGTGATGAGGAGCCAAGGCACCCTGGCTGAGCAGGATCCTGCTAGCTATGGGTAGCACACAGTGAAAGGCTTGTAATGTATGTGCCATTGCATTACATAATGGGAAGTGCTTTGGTTTACACACAGATTATTACTGCACTTTGTAATCATCCCATTCTTGCCTGAGTTCAGTGACAGCTTTGAACTTGCAGATTGCTTTGGCAAGAGTAAATATGAGAAAGAAAGGGACTACAGAGCAACTCTGACATTATGCTGGTAAGTGCTTTTCCCACTTGTGGGAGGCTGACATTCTCCCAACATCTGGAGAGCATCCCCCATGTCTGGCAGTCACTCAGTCCTCTGTAACAGCATATCTTCAGCTTTTTGGCCCAGCAGGTGCTTGATGGAGTCTGCTTCCCTTCTTGCTGTAGCACACCAGCTATCTGCCTGTAGCTCTCAGCCAGGCACAGGAGGGACAGAGCAGAGAGAAAGGGGCCACTGACACAAATCCTGATGCTACAAGCATGACAGGATCAAAAGTTCCCAGGCTGGATGAAAGGGACTGTTGCTGTTGCCTGTAAGGTTTGTCCTCCAAGATTCTGTGTGTGCAACAGCAGCATCACCTCTGCCATTAAGGGACAACTCAGGAGTGAGCCCCAAGTCTGTGGAGCTAGGTCAGGAGGCAGTTTTCTATTGCTTTTGAGGTGGGTGCCTGCACCGCATAAAGATACTTAGTGTCTGGTTGATATCTTACATTACAAAGTGATGCAGGCAGGCTGAAGTTGGGTAAAGATACCTCTTGCTGTAGCCAATGAAATCTTCATGTGATCTAGAGCAAGGATGAATGACCTTCGTAGATTACATCCTGCCCAGGGGGCTTCTTCTGTTGAAAGAATCTCTGGTTTCGTGAAGTGCAGGGACGTGTTTCTGTGAGGTTGATTCCTGGGAGCTGAAGAGGGGACTTTTCTGTATCCTCAAGCATTGTTGTATCTTAATCTCCTGGTTTAAATGTACAACTGTGATTTTTCCTTCTCTTGGATTTGCCCAACGTGGAGATTTTAATTAAAATCTCCCTCTTTAGAAAATGCTGTTCCTATTCCAAGTTTTTAAATGGCATTTTAGGGAACTCAAGTGACTTAGACAAAATCTGTTTCATACTGACTGTTTTCTGTCTTTCATATTTCTTCACTTATGTGCCATTCTCTTCAGTTTATATTAGCTATCCTCAGACACCATAATTTTGGTATAACAGATATTCAGTAGTTTTCTGATCCAAGGCTTTAAGTCATATATTACTCCATCGGATTAGCCCTGCATGAAACCGCACAGTTCTGGATTAGACATTAAGAATATGGATCATGTTTTAAAAATTCATTTATGCAACTATTGGGTAAAATTAGACTCAGACAAGCTGATCTTGTTGCAGACCCATGAAACTTCTCTAGGCCTTCCTCTTTCAACCAAAGCTATTTGCCTGCAGGGCATAAAGTACACACAATACTACAATGTGAAAGAATGGCATTTTGTGGTAGGTTAGCAACATGTAGTTTTCCAAGTGTTTAATGAGATTGGTTATCACCACAATTAACAGCTCTGAGAAATAACTGTAGTTTAAAGTACCTTTTATTGGTGTCATACCACTGCATTCACAATACAGTTCTGGGCTCAATTGTTTGGAATCTTCTGCCCCAGGAGGATCCCAGACAGTAATTCAAGGAAATCTGGACCGCATCCTCATGGAGGAGGTAGGCTCTACTGGTGTATAATGGAGTCTATGTAGATTATGAAAGGGATTCCAGATTAAAAGGTTGACAAATGCATTTTCCTAAGAAATTATACCTCGTGGCTGAAACATACAGAGACAGCAATTAGAAAGGGACCATAATTTTACAGTCTGCATGTCAATTACAATTCACAGCATGTTCCACAATGTCACACACATAAACAGACTGAGACTCCTGAGAGACTGCAGTTTTTTTTCCTCAGAGTGGCCCTTTACTTCTACTTATTCCTGGAATTGTTTGCTTTTGGAAAGGCTATAAAGCTGCTAATAATAGCAGGATTAAAAAAATGAAGGCTTTTGTACCTGAATGACTAGAAGTAGTTGCTAAATTGTAATCTCAGTTTAAGGTTAGGTTCAGATTCACAGATACACTTGTCTCTAAAGGAGTTAAAGAACCCAAGATTTTAATTAATGTTGAGATTTGAGGTTATGAAGAAAGGGATCAGGGCAAGTTAGTCTGTGACTAAGCAATTATCAACATCTTTTCATGGCCTCTGTGCTGGTGGAGGGCAGCCTTTGGGGCTTTTAAAACAATCCCTCTTCTGCAGTAGTGAAACACCTGGGGTGAAACCTGAGTCCAGACACTGGAGGCCTCTGGGATTCCATGAGCAGTTTTCAAGTTTTATTTCCACCAAAAGGACTGGAACCTGAAGAAAACTAAAAGAGTGTTTCAGACAGCTCTGTTTACTGTTCTTCTTTTATTTACTGTCCTAAGCAACAGGATTGCTTGTCCTCATTTTCTTATTGCAGAGTCCTTTGAGGATAAAGCTGTAGACCACACCTGCCTGGTAACTTTCCCACCAAAAGAGTCTACCAGTTTTCGACTTGGATTATTCTTCTCAGCGTGACCATAAAGCAGACATGGACTGTTTTGCAGCTCCATTGCACAGAGTCACTGTGATGTGTCATAGAATCATAGAATGGCCTGGGTTGAAAAGAACCACAATGATCATCTAGCTTCAACCCCCCTGCTATGTGGTCTTCCTTGAGTGAATGTTCCTGCAGATGGTAAAGAGGCTGTAGAAGAACTTTGGCTGCAAGGGAAATTGTGTAGTCAAGTGACTACGCTCAGGTAAGTTATCAGAAGTTCCTCTTTTGCTGGCATCTTCAGTTCAATCCAGTTCAGTGTGCTCTGGGATCCTTGGAGACATCATTGGCTGCACAGCCTCCACAATGTAGCATCTTTGTGACCAGGGCTGTTGTAGAATGGGCCTATTCAGGAGATATATTTTAATTTTAACTAAGAGTGCATGTGAATTCAGTAGTTGTGAAACACATCTGAATCATGGTCCTGGAAGCTAAAATCCTTTGCCTTCCTGCAGAATTGCTCTTGGTTTTCCATATTGTCTTACAGAGATACAGCTATCCAAACCCAAAAGAAAATGCACTACAGTTGGACAAAGCAGTGTGTATATCTGTTTAATCAACATTTGCATTCCTAGTGAGACTTCCAGCAAAACAGAACATTAATACCACCTCTGTTACCTTGCTTATTTCATTTATGTATTTATGCACTGAACAGGAAATAGGACCACTAAACATGTGATTAGGTCACCAAGGAGAATGAGTGATAAGTACTATCAATCCCATTTAAACTTATTTCAAAGTTAATCTTGAATTATGACAAGAAACAATTATGAAAAGAAACCCTGGCTTTGCTTTCATTCAAGAACAATATGTTCACATGACTACTGCTTAAGCAGTGTCTCTTAAGGGTCTTGAACTTTAAAAATGAAAGAGAGAATACATCTTAAATGATTTTGATTTTTTAAGACATTACTTAGTGGAAGTGTAAAGAACACAGGGCTTCATTTTCTCACTTTGCACTGTGAAAATAAGTTACAAATCAACCCCCTATTTTGTTTTGATGTTTTGTATTTGTATCTATATAAAGTGCTGTGAAAATGGACTTCTGTTGGAGGAAAGAATGTGTACAGCTGCAAAGTGCTACAGTCTCTTCTACATGTTATGTTTTCTCATAGATGTCTCACAGTCCTTCACTTAAAATGACAGCAATTTGTTGATGTGGAAAGTGTAAAGAACAACATCAATCTGACATGCTGCCTTATTTTTTGAGGGAATCTAAGTTGAGAGAATCCAAAAGATATGTGATACACATCAGCGGGATAATTAGAAAAGCCTGTAAGAACAGATATGAGGAAAATCTGAACAATGAGCCAAATTCATAGCTCACTGCACAATATTTATTTAATATGAAGTTCCTTGATTAAGAATCTCAGATTCAAAACTGAGAGTTAATCCACTTTTCCATCCCTTGCACATCTTCTGAAGGGAGGTTGTAGTGAGCTAGGGGTGGTCTCTTCTCTTGTGTCATTAGTGATAGGACCAGAGGGAATGGTTTCAAGCTGCAGCAGGGAAGATTCAAGCTGGACATTAGGAAGTATTACTTCTCAGAAAGGCACTGGAATGGACTGCCCAGGGCGGTGGTGGAATCACTGACCCTGGGGGTATTCAATGAACAACTGGATGTTGTGTTGAGGGACATGGTTTACTGGGAGCTGTTGGTAATAGGTGGATGGTTGGACTGGATGATCTTTTAGGTCTTTTCCAACCTTGGTGATTCTATGATTCTATGATTCTGGGTTATTGTTATGGCATAAAATTAATTAAACTTTTAAATGATTATAATTTAATAAAAGAGAGTTAAGATGCTACTTAATACCTACTTAATGTTTGACTGTCAATTACAAATAATGGTAATTTGTGGAATCTGTGGCCTTGTGATTTACCCTTTTCAGTGAAAAGTGAAATCTGTAGATATTCCTCTCGTCTTATGTTTACCACCGTTCATATATTGACTTCTTAATTCATGTCACTGTCAAATATGAAGCTGGTGGTGCTTACCATGAGACATAAGAAGATTTCCCTAAGTCAAAGTAGCAGCACTGGAACCACAAAGCAAAGTAAAATAACTGCCATGCAATATAGTATGAACCAAGCTAATCTCCATGGAAATCAAAGGGAGTCTTTCCATCAGCTTCAATGGAAACTGGAGTTGTTTGTAACAACAAGGGAATAGATACATTTCAGCATGCTAAAAGAATCCTATAATGACATTTTGCTGGCAGAATAGATCAGCTGCCTGAAAGACGTGTATTCAGTAAGAGATTTTTAATGAAGAAAGTGTAGAAGCTTGGATATTGTGTATTGTTTTTTGCTGTACAAAGCCACTCAGAAGCGTCTTTAAACTCCACACAGGCAAGCAGTGCTAAAATACTTACATTTTACTAAAGGTTCAACAGACTTGTTTGATTTGATACAAATGTGCATTAAAAGTTTGTTTTCCACACTATCGTTTAAAAATAAGTAGTAGAATGTAGCTTAGAAGTAGAGTCTCATCCTGCTACCTAGGAATGAGAAATTACTGTCCACACCTGCACTGATGAACTACAAGAGAAGTTTGGGACTTTCTTCTGGTTTTTGAGCAAGAGATATGATTCCTAAAATTGATTCCAAGTCCACTTTCAGAGTTGGCAAAATTCACCCTGGATTTCTCTTTCCTGTATTACTTGAGATATAGATTTTTCAACATTTCAAGATGTGTTCTGTTCTTCCTACAGGAGCTCCATCCTCTCTTCTACCAAGTTCAGTTCTTCATGTCCACCAAAATCATTTTTGTAAATGCCGGTTTGTTAAGTGCTGACACACCTCCTTCTTGGATGTCACAGTGCCAGCTAAAGTGGGTGCTGCTCTTAGCTTATTCACAGAATGATCATCAGAACCCTTGTGCTGATGGCTGTTTTATCCCCTTGTCTGCTCTGAGCAGGGCTTGAATGATGATAGCTGAAGAAAGTTGAGATGATAGCCAAAATATCTCCTCAACAAGCCTTACTTAATCTAAGTGACAAAATGTTAGGGAACACTCACTAAAACTAAATAAAAACAAAACCAAAAATAAACCAAGGAAGATTTTATTTTATTTTTCTCATGCAAGACTTCTATTTAATGGTTGTTTGAATATTTTTCTTTTTTTGCCAGTGTTTTTTTTTTTTCCTCACATTTTCACGTTTTCTTTTGTTTTTCACAGAATATCTGTAAAGCAACACACAAGGTTGTTGGCTCACTTGGAGAGGCTGATTCTGGAAGGGAATCTGGGGAGTTGAACAACAGCTATTGGTAAGTGTGATCTCCTCTGTCCACATCATAAAACAGCTAAACCGAATAGTAGTAGATGACAAACCCCATAAACTTCATCTTTTATTTGGTGCCTCCCATCTCTTACCTTCTCTTGTCTACTGAGGTCACAAGCCCTTTGGGGGATGGATGGCAACAAAAATGGAGCACACCTACAGTGCCAAAAGAAAGGAAATGAAAGAGAAAAACGTGATATGTACAAGTCTTTCCAATATGTAAACACTTTAACGTGTACTGCAGTGTTCCAAAACAATCCTACTGTATGGATGAATAATTTATCACATCTGAGTTTCAGTCGTTTACAAGACTTATGAGAATATCCAGATTTATAATCATCACAGTGTTCTGGAGGAATTCCAGTTTAAATAATTATATTCTACCAATACTCTCCAGAATGCTGATTTCAGCTGATGTACTCATTTTTACTTCCTTTTTCAATATGCTGTTAAGCCTCTTTTAAGGGCTGCCCAAGAGTTAGCTGACCTTCAGAAGTACATAGAAGGATTTTTTTGTTTACAATGTACAGCTCGCTTGTTCTTTAAGATCCTGTGAGATAAGCAGACCTCAAAAAAGTATTCATAGTTTTAACTCAAAGTTCAGTGACAGTTGCAAATGTGTATTGACCGCTGGCTTTATTGAGAGCAGAGCTGAACTTTAGGGGTACTCCAGATTGAAACAGCAGCTTGAAGAGCTTTGTAGCTCCTCAAGAGGGGCCTCCAGTTTCCTCAGGAGGCAACAGACCATGACTTTGCATCAATTAGTGCAGAAGACTTGTGTAGACCACGGTGTGCTGTGGACCTTCTGAGCTTTGTGAATGTTTTTTGGCTATATGACCTGGAGAATGAAGCTGGAGCAATAAAGAACAATCCAACGCTTTCATGTTTAGATCCTTAGTACAAGTCATAAAAGTATATATAAGCCTAGTATTTCTGTGAATATGCACTGATGAACAAGCAGTTCAAAGAGCAGATCCACTTCTCATCTTTTTCCATACCGTAATGAGGAGGTTCACTACTTTCTTCCCTTCTGGGATGGATTTGCTATTATATGCTTGAATGTATGTGTGTAACTTTGTGTCACTGGCTCTCTTATAGACACTAACAGATAAAAAAAACATGTCTACGAGAGTTTTGTTAGAATGTAGAAGAGTACAAATCCCACAAATCGAATAGCAGAGAACCTGGAGGTGGCCATCTTGAACTTCCTGCTGTCCTCTGACAACCTCTGCCCTGGCACTTAGTGTGTTTTAGTGTCTTGCCTGCCTTTGGCCACTGTACCTATTGTTGTGTATGAATCTCACAGGAGAAATAGTGCTGCAGGCAGAGAGGATTAAGTCAGGCAGATTTTTGCTGAGTGATCCATGGTGTGAGAAGGGGGACAGACAGATCTGTTCTCATCACCCTGCATTGTTAGCAGAGATGAAGCACCTCATTACCTATATAAACATCTTCATTGCTCTACGCTGTACTTTTCTAAAGCTTCATAATATCATCTAGCAGTAGGGGGAGGTCTAAGCCAAGCAGCCCTGGTTAAAAGCCTGGCAAAGAGGCTAAGAGAAGCGGCCACACAATGTGAAAGAGACGTGGCCGGAAAAGTTTAAGAAAGTTTCTTAAAGAAAAAAAATAGAAAGTGAATAGATGCAAAGAGAAAGGCTGGGTAGCCAAAAAACAAAAGCAGCCAGAAAGCTAAATACATACAGCTGAAGAACTTAAAAAATTCAAGAGGAGGACATGAGAGGTGGCCAGAACGGCATTAACAAAACAGACTCTCCCTTTCCCTTCCCTGATCATCTTTCATTCCACTACATCCTTCTCGGCTTTTGGATCACTTTCCTATCCTCCTCCTTCCTCAAAGCCATTGTGCAGAAAGGCAGCTTCGTAAACTATCAGCTCAGCCTTGCTACAGAACAGCAAAGCCTAATACAGTGACCCAATCAATGAGTGAATTTGGAAAAAAATACTGTTAACTATGCATCAAGACAGTTCTGAAGAACAGAGTTTTCACCATTTATTGTATACATATTTTTCTCTTAAGGAAGGGGAACTTGCACTGACTTTTGACAGGGTGTTGTCTTGGCTTGTGAAAGTGCTGTCATATGGCCTATTCTTTACTTGTCACTTTACATATTGAAAACAGCCTTCCTAAACAAAGTCAGATGAAATGCAGTGTGCCTTGTAACCCAGCAGTAAAGAACAAGTGCTGGTAGTCCTTCTGTGGTTTAAACAAAAATGGACCAACAAGGAAAGTATGCAGCTGTAGCAGTCAATATTTTGTTTGTTTATTTGACCTTTCTGTTTGTTTTCACATATCCAGCTCTGAGCAAGAGTTTTGATGTACAAGCAGATAACCAGTAAAAAGGCATTTCTACAGACGATTCAGAAACGCTTTCCAGATTCAGTGGGATACATTCTGGCAGGTAATAGGAGTTACTGTCAGTGGATAAATGTTCCTAGAGGTATTGCTAGTGAAGTTATTGATTTAAGTTGAAAATGTATCATCTTAGTCCTTTCAGTGATGTTATTGTTTATTAGAGGAATGTGGAACTGACTCTGCTATACCCTGCACTGCCCAAACACAGAACATTTTCTGTCTGTCCCTGGACATCACAGTCCAGGTGGTGAACTTATATAGAAACCAGGGAAAATAATAAGGGTAAAGAAGGAGGAAAATTTTATTCTCCAGCTTCAAAACAAATGTTATATTGGGTTGCCCAGCACACTCAGTAGAACTGAGAAATGAAATGAATCGATACTGGGATACTGTTGTGGACTGGAAACAGCTATTGATCAACTTCTTTCCAGGAATATAATAAATGAAGTCTAAATTCATTGCATTTCATTTTATTCCTAAGGTCATTAAGAAAACAAGAAGCTCTTTGTGCTGCTGGTCAGGTCAGAGGATTGCACTAGTAAGTAAGCATGTGGAGCAGCATCAAAGCTTTGAATACTTTGGGATCTATGAATGCCCAGTGGCCATGCTCTAAGCACATGCAGTTCTGACTCAGGTCTTTTTATCTGATGTGATTAAGTTTATCATCAAGTTTATGATCCAGATTATGCCAGTATTTTAGAAGCAATATAAGTGTCTCTCTGGAGAAAGTCATCTGATTTCCAGGCTATTGGTGCTTGGAAAAGTCCAGCTGTGCTGAAATGAGTTTACCTAAGATCATTTGAATGTTTTGCTCCAGGTTCCAAAGTCACTTTTTACTCATTAGAAGCTCTTCCTAGTGTTGCCAGACTGGTTCACCCACTCTTCATCACTGGGAGTTCTTCCACATTTTGTCCTTTTTCTTTGAAAGAGCTCATGGCTTGTATGTATCAGTTTCAGAAGGAGTAGCTTCCCCAGTCAGTATTATACTGCAGTTTCAGGTATATCCTCCTATATCTCAGTTATTTTGAATGTGTTCCAGAATCTACAGTTGTGAGAAAATTAGGATCTAGGAATGTTTTCTGTTTTCCTTTCATCAATATTCATTAGTTGCAGACACAATGCTTAGTACTGTTAAGTTGCTTCCATTTCTTTCTCTCATTATTTTTTTCCCCTGGGACCATGTGATTTTTAATTCATTGGTTAGGGCAGATTCAATTGATTCCTATATTCTTCTGACTGAGCCCTGTGCGGTGAGAACTACTACACTATGTAAAAGCTGTTAGCAGACTTTTTTCACATACAATTGCCCAAGACAGGCTTCTGTAATAAGTCACCTACAGATTTGTGATCACTTGGACTTTGCGATAGGTGGATTAACTGAAGACAGGCAAGCCAAAGCCCAGCTATGGAGCTAGAAGTAGTGGTCAGAATGGGCATCTAGCTAAAGTTCTTGAGGCAGAGCAGTGCTATGTGAGGTGAACATTATCTTCTGAATGAGATGTAAAACCAGATACAAGCCATTACAGCTGTAAAGGTCGCAAGGGACCTTTTGCCAGAGTAAGGATTAAGATCTCAGAATACCAGCCAAGTCCAACTTTGGTAGTTGAATTTTACCTATCTAAATTTTACAGCAGTTTAATTTGGAAGACTTTACTTCCCCTTTTACAAACACAGCTGTGTAGTGTTGTGGTGCTGCTTTCCACCCCAAATGGTTTTTCTGCAGTGCTTGTACCAAGCCATGAACATACAGCCCATAAAGCACCTAAAGTATGACAGCTGCTCCAAAAGTAATGCCTCTTATTTTATCCTGCTGGCCCACAACGTGAGAGGCGAATGTGGTTGGGATGGTGGTAGAGGTTGAACCTTCCCTCCAGTACTGCAATACATTTTGTGGCTGTGTGATAGATGGCTGTAGAGGGGCTGCTAAGTCACAGCCTGAAACAGTGATCGAGCACGTGGTGGGAAGGCAGGGCCAACCCAGGAGAGCTCAGGTGCATATAATGCACCTGAGCGACCAGAAGGGGATCAGCTAGGATCCTCCCTTTCCCAGACATAATTTAAGGGTTGGCAGTGCAGGTAAGGGGATCTTGCTGGAGGTTTCTGCCTGCTGGAGTCTCTTCCGAAGACAAGCAGTTTTTCTCCCTTTGTTTCTGTGTCCATGGCTGCTCCATTTGGGCTTGTTCTCATTTGCTACAAGCTAGGATTGTGCCACTCTGCTATTATCGTTGTACTTTTGATCACAACATGGCACTGTATCATTATTGGTCACAATATACTTTTGTCTAGAAAGTATTTTCAAAAACATATATCCTGTGTGCAAAATATTTACAGAAATCTAACACAAAGCATAGCAAAAAATGCCCTAAACTTATTTTCAGTCTTTTCTCTTCAATGAGTAGTTGGTATTGCCAGGAATAGCAGGATATTAATCAGTGTTAAATCATGATAATGGGCAATATCACTACAGGGCTTAAAAATTAAATACATGAGGTACGAAACAATCCCTAAGCTCTGCAGAGTGAGCTGAGAACAGGGTAATAAATTCTAAGTCAATTGATTAGTCTTTAGTGGATCTAATTGTGGTCTGGACAGAATGTATTAAAAGCGGCTCATGTATGTGTTAATGATAATTGTGATTTACTTCAGTGTAGCAGTTTTCATCACAAAGGCTCCCATGGCACTTCACTTTTCACAGTACAGGGTTGCTGAAACACAGCTGTCCCTGCAGTAGATGACAACAAATGAACAGTATAAAACACAGCAGTGGATGAATGGGAAACTTTGGCCCATGGTGCTGGGGCAGGCTTGTGGTCTTAAGGAAAGCAGCATGGGAGTTTTAATTTTCACATGAGCTCTGGGTTTTAAGGGCACAGCTTAAAGACTCCCTGCTCAATAAACTGCCTAGCAGTAAAATGCAGCTACCACAGAAGGATGAAGAACTTGCTCTGTTCTGCCAGTATTTGAACCTTATGGTTCCAGGATGTCTGTTCAGACCTGAGGTTTAGACCACTGTAGTTATCCCCTCTGGCAGAAACTACAGTGAACTTGAACAGTTAGACAACTTAAGGCAGAATAATTAAACAGTGGCATTGTGACCCTACTTTGTTTCATACCAGAAAATCTCTGTTTAAGGAAAACACGCTTATTTCAGCAGGCATTTTTACTTCAGTGGCTCATCATTCTACAGGCAGTAGGTGTAAGAGAGAGAAACCACTCCAGAAAATCAGAGCTCAAAGCACTTTTGGGAATGAGTTAATCTCTATTTTGCTAGTGTACCCTAACAGTGAAAACAACTCATTCTTTTACTCGTGTAGGTAATATTTCAAGATGGCCTATTATGATGTTATTTTTTCAGGAAATATCATGTGAGGCAAAAATATGTTTTTATGAAACTTCAGTTAAAACATAGCAAAAGAAACAACCCCTAAAACCCTTTGAACTCCATTTGTGGCTTACTGTATGTTTATTTCTTGCACTTAATACTCTTGATTTTGCTTTTCTTTCCAATACCTTTCGTCATCTAAGTGCTGTCAAAATGATGTTACTTATTTGAAGAAAAGATTATGAAATGTTTAATTGGTTATGTTGGAAAGTGTCTGAAGAGACTACATCTGTCTTTGTTATAATACACCGTACAGCTTCTATTTTCACTACCAAATAGAGAGCATTCGTTGTGACAACTGGCAAAACCAATGGTAATATATAGTAGTATGATGACATGTGAGAATCAAATTACAGATAGGTGAAGTGCAAAAGGTACTAAACAGATCAGATCACTTCTGAAAAGAAGGAAATGAGAAATGGGAAAATATGAACAAGTAAACCACACCTTAAATGCTGTTCGGTTGTAGATGGTTTTGTTAGCAGTTGTTGAAGAAATTATACTGAAACCTGTTGGAGAAACTATTACAGATATTTCATGTTCCATAATACGATATAATATAATATTATATTTTTGTACATATGATAATATTCCATAACTTATGCTTTAATTCAGATGAATATCTACTCTTGTTACAAAGTAGGGTTTGGCTCTGGGTTTCAACAGCTGTTTGATTTTGAGCACAGACCAGTACGTGGAGATTTTCTTCTCTATTTTAAATTGTTCTGTAGTAACTTATTTGTATGGAATCATATCAGGTGTATAAAAGTAACTACTGGTCACTATACTCAGGCACATTGCTATATAGGTTGTGTTTTTAGTTTTATACTTACTTAAAAGTATCAGTACTGTACTTAAAAAGTTACAGATATCCTGTCAATGAGCAGAAATAGTACCTTATGTCCTGCCATTCCACAAAAATTAAAAATACTCTTTTTTTATCTTCCTGAAAAAGAGGTAGATTAATTATAAACAATGAATGCACTTGACAAAAATCAGGGGCCAAATCATTCTCAACCTGTCACAATATGGCCCAAATTAATTATAGTTCTACAATTACAGTTAAAATAGTCTTACCAGCTACAAAGGTAATGTTTTGCTATTCTTTCTTCCCAAAGGAAGATAATTACATAGTTCTTTAATTACCCGTACTGGTTGAAGCTGAGTTCTGAACTTTATTCTCCAATAAATACTGGTTAACTTATGGTATGAGCAAAGGGAAAATCTTATGTGCTTAATTGCTGGGTACTGGCTGAGAAAACAGTCCATGCTGGCAGTGGGTCAGAAAACAAGTCCTTGCACCCTGAGTCCTAAAGCAAAGTGAGTGGAGATTTCCTTTGTTGTTTTTAATAGTGACCAGTCTAGCAAATATGTGTGTTTTTGATGCAAATGAGTAGCACCCATATTACTGTATTTCCAAATACACGAACATTATTCTTGAATTCTTGCATGGTCCTTTAGCACTAAAAATGGCTTTACCCTGACACTTGATGGCTCTTACTGAATATGAGCTGCATACACCTGCTAAATTAAAATGTATTTCATACACAATTGCCTAGCCTCCTTACCTCATGTTCTGCTTTTTTATCTTTTTGAAGCTGGTCTGTTCTGATTTTATATTCCTTGCCCAGGATTTTACCTATCACTGTCTCCAAGTCTGCATTCTAAACATATCAATGACTTCATCTTTCCTCACATCCTCTTGTCCTCATTCACATTCTCCCTTGCAATCTATATCTTTAATAGCTGATCCCGTTTATCCCATTGCAACTCTCCCTGGGATTGATTCTATGCAGTGGCTTTTATTGTTCTCTTTCCTCAGAACCATAGAAATCTGAGATGGAAAAGGCTGATGAGGTCATCTTGTCCATTCACTTTGCCAATGTTGAATTGTTTCCTACAGTCTAATTTTAAAATTACTCATTCTGCTGGGCTTCCACCTCTTCTTTTAGAAGATTATTCCACAATATTAGGCTGTATATCACACCATTAGGAAGTTTTTCCTGAGGGTTATCTTGATTTTTCCTTCCTGTTTTTCTGTTCCATTGTTCATAGCTACGTCCCATTTGGTCACTCCAAACAATATGTTTCACTCTTGTAGAACAGGCATCTTTCAAAATCCACCTACTACTTAATGCTGAAAAAAAAGAATAAAATAATTAGATATCTTTGTTATTTAATCCCTCACCCACAAGAAGTGCAATGACATATATGACTCTGTTTTTCTCTTTTGTTCCACAAAGAAAGGACGGTCAGTTTCCATTCCAGCTTGGTGCTATATGAAGCATCTGAAGGCAGACATCTCTCTCCAAACTGTCAATACAAGGAAGGCTTTGCTGCATATAAACATTCTCATACATGCAGTTCTGCTTTTGTAGATATTTTTTATCAGTGTAGCTCAAGCACAACACAAGCTTTTGTAGATGTTATAGCTGGAATGGGATAATGACTTTCTGTTCTAACCCTCTTTCATAAAAATTCATGCTGCTGTCAACATTTTGACAGTGTCAATTAATTCAGCTTAACCCTGCCACTTATCCAGACAGCATCTTGATATTCTGTACCAAAAATTGATATTTTTTTTTAAAGCAAAAGGTTGAGTACAAACACAAATGCTGCTTTTAATCTCAGGGATAGATAATTGTTCTGGAGATCTCTGAACATGTGTCATTTGAAGTGCTTGTGCCACTTTTGCCCTTTTCATACCCGGCATTCAAGCGCTCTGAACCAACACATTTCAGCTGTGATTTTTCAGAAGGACCTTGTACCTCTTTGGATATTTAAATGAGTGGCTGTTGTCAAGTGAGCTCAACTGCTTGTGTGGAAGTTGTATAAAATTCAGCGCGTTATTTAGAGGTCTAGAAAGTATTTTGAAAAAGTCTGCAGTGGAAAAGATGCACTTGGAAATTTGGCCACAAACAGCTTTGGATATTTATTACCCAGCTGCTGTTCATTCATGAACTTGTACATGACATGTTGAGTTCACCCTCATATCTTCTTGTTGGCTTTTGTCAGCCTCATATGGGCTGAACCTAATGTGGCCTTGGAGAGGTTATTGTGCTTGGTGCCTACAGTTATATAAAAGATGTCACAAGACTGAGGGCACATGTTGACAAAAACAATCACCTGCTGTTCACAAGAATTTGAGAATCTCTTGGATTCTTTTAAGCAAATAAATATTTTTGGGCAGAGCTTTTCTTAAGTGATTCCAAATCTGACAATTATCTTGGTAGGGTTGGCTCCACAGAGTCCTGTGGAGCATCAGCGATCTGGTCAGAATAGAAATAGACAGGCCACGAATAGTTTCTGTAGGAGGGAAATGAGAGGGATGATTTAGATGAGCTCACCACTTAAGAAGCATATGGGCAGGCTGGAAAGTACATATGCAGCATGGGCATGGCTCTCTGGGACACAATTACAGCAGGATATAAGATGTGGCAAGTGGAAGTATAGTTATACCAGAACTGAGATATAGTGGGGTTTCTCCCCCTCCTCAAAAAGTCTCTTTCCTCTGCAGTCTGAAGTCACTCGCTCTGTTTGAGCTTCAGACATGTGGCCTTATGTGTAGTGCCCTGGCTCTGTTTTCTCAATCACTGGTTTTGCAGCTTGTGGAAGGTTATTTTTGGCAGTCCCCCTCTTGCCCCTTTCCTTGCACTCTCTCTCTGGCTGCAGCTGTAATTGTTCCTGCTGTCTCAGAGTACCTGGGGAGAGCACGGAGGAATCTGATCTCTGAGCTGTGCACCCGGATCACTTGCTATTCCTCTCTTCTAAGTGCAATTACCCAAGCTCTGTGGTTTCCTCTGCTTTGCTCTCTGTTTGGTCAAGTAGCAGTGTGTTTATTCTGTGCAGAGCAGGAGCAAGGCACCCCTCTGAGGCTCTCTTACCAGCCACACTGAAATGGCTGACATGATGGCAGGCACTTCCACTTCTAGCTGCATAAACTGATGATCTCTTTTTGTGTTGTCTCTTCCTATTGCATAGCACACTGCTCTACTGAGATGCCTTGTCCTTTTAAATAACTGTTGTACTGTACATTGTTCATTGTTACCTGACTGTGGATTTCTTTATTAAAGAACAATGAAACATTTTACTTGGATGTAAGGGGACCATTTGTAGTTAGAGTGCTACTTCTGGAAAAATGATGCATGTATTAAGTCCGAGTTAATCTAGCTAATCTATGAGATACAGAATTTAGATGTAAGAATCATCTCTTAACGTCATCCAGAAAATCTCGCCTGTCCCTGAAGAAAAAGCAATAGCTTCCTAGCAACATTCTCAACATAATTTCTCCAGGAAAAAAACAAAACAAGACAAAAAAACCCACCCTGCTATTGCATTTTGCTTTTATTATTTTTTTTTTCCTGGAAACTTGCCTTGGATGGCTTACTGTTCAGTGATAAGCACTGTAAGAGATCCCACAAATATTTCCAGGATTCATTCATACTGTTGGTTGATGTCACTAATTTTTCTTCATGTTTCTTTCCAGCTTTAAGTTTTAAGTAAATCTGTTGTTTCTGCTTTTTTTCAACTTTTTCATTTGTGTATCAGCGAGTTGAAGCTAGGTTGGTACTTCTTAAATATTTAGAAATTCTCCTTTCCTATCCTCTTCATTTTCTTCCATGCCTATCTCACAGAATGAAATATATCCCCATTATTTTATTTCTCTCATGCAGTTTCAGAATTACTTACCAACAAAGAAAGTGTATGTTCTTGAGATGACAGGAGAAATGAGTTAACAAATATGCTCTTTCATATGTTACTCCAGGTAAAAACATACATAGCAAACTTTTGGCACAAGAAGAGGTAACTCAAAAGCATAAAGTGAATTAAAGTAGATTAATGAAAAGAAGTTGAGCAGTGAAGATCTATATTCTACCATTACAGCTTTCATCACATTAGTCAAAGCAGATAGCTTTTTGCTTTTCATTTTTCATTTCTGAAATTAGTATTTTTAACCTGCTTTAAAAGAGGAGCAATTGTTAATTGGTTAACCAGGAGTTAGCTATGAAGTGCTGCAGGTGCTGGGATTTCCTGGTTAGAACAAAAATGCTGGAAACAGACTGCAGCACAGTGGGACAGCTTTGTTAAGGCAGTTTGAAGTAATGAGGAAGGACACAAGCTTTACTCCTGAGCAGGTATCTACTGAATGACCTATGTATATAAGACTGGCTAATGTTGGGAGTAATTTTTGCAATAATGCTCCGCAGCTAACTTGCATTGGCCTTCTGCTTAGCGGTTGATGGAGCTTAGTTATTCTTGGAGAAGATTATATCATATGCAATGGCATAAGGGTGTTGCAGAGAAATATGAGCATGTCCTCCACGCACCTTGCCCATCTACAGCACTTGCAGGCTCCATATTGCTGAGATGTTCAGGATTTGGGTCACTTTCAAATTCAGGTAGAGGAAGAGCTCGCATCTGCTCTGAACATTTTCAGACCCTAGTGCATGGACTTGCAAAATATAGTGATAATCAAGCTGATTCTAAGCAGCCACCCTCACTCTCCTCCAGAATGTTTCAAAAGTGACTAATGCCTGTCTTTGCTTTTTTGGATGACTGACCCAAAGCACTTGAAAAGGGCTGGATTTTCAGAAAGGGCTGAACATCTGCACTTGGGCTCACACTTTATCCTAGCTGTTTGAAGCTGGAAGGCTTGCAGTGACCCATCACTTCTAAGGAAAAGCCATGATGAAGGGGTGGATCAAAGCTGCACAATTGCATGTACTTCAGAAACAGAAGAGAAAGAAAAATCGTGGAACCACGGAATGGCTTAAGTTGGAAGAGGCCTTACAGATGATCCAGTTCCAGCTCACTGTTATGGGCAAGATTTCCTCCCCCAGTTCAGTCTGCCCAGGGTCCCATCTGACCTGCCCTGGAGCACCTCCAGGGATGGGACACCATAGCTTCTCTGGGCAGCCATATCAGTGTCAGGTTTGACCCAGCCATCCTAGAACATGGGCCAGCTCTAGCTGCATCATGGCACGTGGACACACGAGTGGGGCCATGTCTCGTGCTCTGAGGATTCTCTTATACACCCTTCAGTCACACAGCACAGGGTCTTTTAAACTTTGGATTATTGCTTCTGCAGACACAAACAATTACCTTTTGAAATCTATGCTCATTTAATGCTCAGTGCCCACCTACTGAATTCCCAGGCTCTGGATTCCAGGTTTCCTCACCCTGTCAGGGAATCCAGTAGTAATTTATGTAGCAGGCCCAAGGCCTGGCTCCAAAGCTGGACTGCCTGTGCCAATGAAGTTGCAACATTTTTTCACAGTAAAGTATTTAATAGTTTTGAGTATAGACGCGAACCCTTATGGAGTGCTATTCTGGAATGTATTTCCTATATTTCCATTCTCATTAGTTTCTCAAGTTTCTTGTGCATTTCTAACATTGTAGAATACAATTACATATAATTATATTTATTTCCTGAACCCTGGGGTTACTGTAGAATCTAAGATTGATGCAAGATACTGAAGTAAGGGTTAAGTACCACTTTTAAAGATGCATGAGGAATCTGGCAGCTTGCCATTCACTGGGATAATGAAGTTGCTACAATCTCTGTCAAAATCAGTGGTTTAGGAAGGAACTAGTGACACAGGTAACGCACATGTAGTGTGGATTTAAGAGTAGGGTGAGGAAGTGAAGGGAGTATGGGAATTATTTCAGTAGTTATTTCAGGGAACTGAGGGTATGGTAGCAAGGGCAGCCATAGAGGATGTGAGAATGGAGCTAAGGTTATCACAGCAGGGGTTATAAAACAAAAACCCACAGGAAACAAAGTTTCATTAGCTCTACTTCTTGCTGAACAAGTTGTTTTAATTAAGCTTCCCTTCCATTTCTAAAGGGAAAATGTAGGAAGAATAAAAAAAGGAAAGGGAAAAACCTGAAAAAATAAAATAAAAACCATGAAACAACATTTCATATATGTATATATTCTTCTTTTCTCAACTGCTTCACCACTCCCTTTCACCCTAGGAACACCGTTAGTTATTCAAATATTCTTTTTCCCTTAAATCAATTTGTAATAGTTGTCTGTGTGACCTGCTTTGGGCTCCCTCTAGTTACAGCTAAACATTTTTAATGTGATGCAGTAGGCTTCTGGTCATGTCCAATAAATAAGAAGTCTAGAGGTAAAGCCCTTTAAACTCTTTCCTATTTATCTTGGTCGGGCTGGTGTTTCAGTCTTTGTGTTAGACAAATGGATAGATATAATTAACACCTGTCCATAACTTGGAGTTACTTGGGTCGGGGGCACAGCTAAAAGAAGAAAATTGATCAGCAGAAATCTGTCAAATCTGATCTTTTCAAGAAAAGTGGACAAAAAGGCAAGCAAGAAAGAAAGGAAGGGAAGGTGCACTAAAGAAAGCAAGGTAGCAAACAATTAGGCAAGAAAGAAGGAAAGAAATAGAAGGTCAAATAAATTTTAAAAAAAGCATATAAGGAGCAACAAAATCCATAAAATATACAATGAAGCCACATGGAAAAAGAATACATTTGATTTCCTGCATCTCTCTGAGTTATGTTTCAGTAAAAGTACAGCACACATACTGTGTTTAAAGCAGATCTGACAACTTATAAAACATTAAAAATATTATGGCATTGGCCAATATTTATGATGTATATTTCCACACATAAAATATATCATGTCATGTCACTGATTTTTAAAAAGCATGGAAATTGGCCATGTCATAATATTTTAGAGGTTCTTTTTTTTTTTTAATACATTGTCAGAGCTATTTTAAATATACGTGCTCAGCATTTTATGGAACTCCCAACACACGGACATAAGGAAAATATATTCTGGGTCCACAGGAGACCACCATTTCAAATGTAAAGTTTAGCTAATGCACATTTGCTAACACTAGAAATTTTTAGTTGTATTTCTTGAGCTTCCATATATTATTCTTACTGTAATTTGCATAGATCACTCAGAACTCATTAACAAATGGGTGTCATGTTTGGCCTCATCTTGTTTTAATGTAGGCAAAATTCCTTCTGAAGTTTTGCAGAATGGGACCATCAGGCAGCACACAAAACTACAGAGAACCTCCCAGAAAGGAATGATATTTTATGGTAAAAATACCCAACAAAACCAGCCAATATTATTTGCTCTTCTGACTAGAACCCCTGAGTGTGCTCAAAACACACTACCAGGACAACTTAGAGACATTTGGAGAATCCCTGTTGGAAGGTGCCGTGCTGCTAAAATGAGCTGGGAAATTTATCTGTGCGAAAACTAAAGGAACTGAAATGCTGAAACCCGTGATTGTGATCGGAGAGAAATACCAGTGTTTTTTGGAAGAAAAACTTGATTCCTGGTTTTGTGATTTAGCAACAAGACCACCCTTGCCTTTCTAAATTTATAGGGAAATAGTGGCAACAATTCTGCCAGCATATTATTTCTACGTTCAGTTTGCTTGCGCTTGCTGCCACTCATGTACCTGTGGGGCCACCACACATATGGTAATGGGGATTCCTGGTGGTTTTTCTTTCTTTTTTCATTCTTATTTATTTATTTATTGCATTTCTTGCTTTTTATATTAGCAGAAAATCTTAGAATTTTTTGAATTGCAAGGGAGCCCCAAAGGCATCTGGTCCAACTCCCCTGCAATGAACTGGGGCACCTACACTAGATCAGGTGCTCAGAGATCTATCCAGCTTGACCCTGAGAGTCTCCAGGGATGGGACATCCACTACCTGTGCCAGTGCTTCAACACCCCGACTGTAAAAAACTTCTTCCCTATATCTAATCTAAATCTCCCCTCTCTTAGTCTGAAACCATTTCCCTTTGTCCTGTTAAAGTAGACTCTGCTAGAGTCTTCCCTCTTCTTTCTTATATCACAAAGAAAGAAATAAAATGCTTCTAGACAGGTCATTGCTTCTAAGGATGCTACATGACTTATCTCTTGAGGTCTTTAGAGGAAAATTAGAAGCAACAGGTGTGCTGCTTGAAGGGCGAATTTATCTGTCATTGCCAAACACTACAGAATACTTATAATTATGGGCATCACCGTGAATAGAGATGGGTGGAGGCAGGGGCAGAAGCCAGTTTTTGCTTTAGCTGCATCGAAAACCTACCTACGCTGCTGTCAGGCTGTGTGACATGGCTGTAATTAGACACTTAAATGTTACTTCTCTTTCTGGATTGAGTGTTGGTACGGTAATTCCTAAGGCTAAATGTGTGCCTAATTGAAACAGCAGCAGTGCTTAAAGAGCAGCTCAGAGAGCATTTTAAAAACAGCTACATTTGCTAAATTCTGCAAATGATACCCCCTCTTCCAAAACCAATTAGATTTTGCTCTTTGTTTTTAAAAGAATTGCTGGCTGATAGGTTATGTTATTTCCTCACTTCCAGGAACACCAGGCTCCTAGGCTCTACCCAACTGGTTTAGTTTAGATTTCCATTATTGGTTTGACTGATTTATCTCAAATATTTTAAAGGGTAGCATAAAGGCATAGATTCTCCAGAGCAAGTTATTGCTTTCACATATGCTTCATGTTGAACTTTAGGTTTTGTGCAGGGTTTACTTTTGAGGGGGGCTGGAGTAGGTGAGGGAATGTTTGGACAGCATATGCATCATGCTCTTTTCTTCTTCCTTAGGTGTTTCTTTGTCATTCAGTACATGATTTTTTTTTTTTTTTTTTCCATGTTGTTACCTTTGAAATGCAGAGTTGTTTTAGAGGAAAAGACCAAGTGCTGCAAAGTCCTAGATATTCAGGATAAACACAGAAACACAAAAGTTCTTTAGTTTCTTAGGGGCCAGGAGGACCTCATTGTCTCCTGCTGAGGAAAGGGGAAGAAAGGAAACGATCTAAGCAGTGAAGCCTATTGCCAAGTAAGGAAAATAATTTGAAAGCATGGTATGTATTTGCAATTAAAAACAAAGTTCTTTCTCTCTGTGGACAAAATCTTGGTTAGAGAGGAGAATTCAGAGCAAGCACTTTCCGTTTTTCTTAGGAAAACATGTCCAACATAGTGGCAGCGAATAGTGGGAGTTTTACATGCCTTGATATCCCTGAAATGTCAGTCTCATGCACCATTTGCTAGAGTAGTGACCTTTACGGAGAGATTTAAATCTTTAGCCACTCCAGTCAAAGGAGATGTACACAAGGGAGCAGTCCCTGGAAGAGAATTAGAGCAATGGAGAAAAGACAGCTCATCAGGAAGCACAGAGCAATTTGTATGGAGGGAGGATACTCAGTGAACTGTGTTGAGAGGTTCAGGTGAAGCAATGAGACCATCCCTGTGTTTTGAAATGTGCATAGCAGAAGTATGTCTGGGATCAGATTGGGAATTGTCCTGCTTAACTCTTCCTTATAAGAGAACTGGATTTTCTATGCACTTCAGTGTGACTGCAGCGTGGTTTCTCTACATTAAGTAAAATCCAAGAGAGAAGCCCAAGTTCATACACAACATTATATTTAAGAAGCATTCTAGCTCCAGATTAAATGCCCCATTCTGTAGCTTTATGAAGTATGTTTTTCCATTAGTCCCTCAAGGAGAGGAAATTTTTACGTATACTATGCTAAGTCTAACATATAAGGAACCCCAAACAAACTGTGGTAGCGTTCCTCATTGTCCATATGGACCCCACATATGGAATGAAGATCACACTGACGATGTGCATGTAGTATACAGCAGGATCTGATCTTGCAGTCTTCCTCCTCATTGTGCAGTGTCCCTTTGGGTGCAGGAGCACTGTGGCTGACAAGACTAAAACCAGACTGTTGTATCTGAGGAACAGGCCACTCAAGGACTAAAAGCATCTACTGAGTGCATCAGCACTGAGCAGAGAAGAGAAACCTTTCTGTACAGATCCCTTGCTGCAGTGCTGCTTCTCGGCTCACATCACTAACACCTTCTTGAATGTTATTTCTTACCTGGAAGAGTCAGCAGGTTTTGGTCGGAGAGGATCTGGCCATTAGTGGGAATGTTCAGCAACACCATGGAGCAGACATGAAACACCTGGCACAATTCCAGATACATGCAGCCTGGAACATTTAATGGCACTCGAGGGATAAAATGACCAAACTGTAAACCCCTCTATTCCCTCCCTCCTTCCTTTTTTAGTTTTTATAAATGCACTTTTGAACATACAGTGTATAGATGCTTTCTACCTTCCTTTGTCTCTCTGTTTCTTACTTGTGACTCCTTGGGGCCCAATTGAAAAAACTTGTTCTGCACCATTTACTTAGGTTTTTGGCAGGAGTTTTTAAGGAAAGAATGAGGAATGTGCTGTTTCTACATGAATTCGCCCACAGGTCAGTCCTTCTGCAGTGCACACACTAAAGGGATTGCAAATGCCAGGATTCCCAGTTTGTTTGCTCTGAGAAGACTGCACATACATTTTCTGTCTCTGTCTCAAAGGAACTCATGGACAAATGGCCATGCACATGCAGATTCATTAGTGGCAATGACTGGTGGTGTGTCTGTCAATGTCAGTGCAGCATCAGTGATACTGAGCAAAGTTTTAACTAGTAGTAAACCAGTTGTTGGTGTCACAAGCAAACAGGTGCTTTGATATTTGCCTGCGTGTAGGAGAAAGTGTAGCTGGAAAATTAATCCACAAAACTTTTGGAATCTGGAGGTTACTGTTAAAAAAACCAACTGTTACATGTAACCTATAACTGACTTCTTGACTTCATGCCTGGCTGGGCATGGTGAACATTAGACAATATATGAGTTATTATCAAAGTGATGAAGAAGAATACCAAAACATGAAGGGTGTTGGTATTTCTTGTAAACATGTCATGGCTCAGATGCATTTCCCTCTGATAGTGCTAAGAAGATTGTGTCTAAGGACTGATGTGATGTAGTTAATCCAGCAATTTATGTGTTTACCATAGCTACAGGTTTTGGGGTTAGCTCTAAAATTCATTGTAAAATGAATACTTTACCATGGTAGCCCCAGTAACACTTCTGTATATTGTCCTTTGCAATTTTGTTGGCTTGCTGACATCAGTGCTTTAATACTTAATATCCTGTGAACATGTCTGTGTTTTATAGTTCTGTACATACTGGAGTAAGGAGGGAGGAGAGGGCCCGGGTTCACTAATAAGGAAACACACATTACTCTTTACTGATATGTTTTTGTTCTCTGCTAATAATTTTTTTTTCCCTTTTTGCTTCAGGCTGAAGAAGAGCTGCTGTTGGAACAGAAAAGGGCAGATGGTAATGTGTATGTGAAGTGTGGTTGTAATTATTTTATTACCTAGGCAAGTATAAGGCTTGTTTATGTGAGAAGAGGTGATTAATTCTGTTGGGTCACTAGAGAAAAATTCCAGACTTGTAACTGATTTCTCTGGTGAGCTACTGAATTCTTTGTATCTACCCCTGTGCCAGGCTGTACCTTCTCTACACCACCTCTAAACACAATAAATAAATAAACATAAAAAAAAATCCCAGAAAGAAATTTGGTTTCATAGATGAGGCTTTGCCTCCTTGTAAAGCAAGCATGGAAGCGGGTGGCCTGATACCCTGCTGCTCTCCAAGGCAGCCTGACTTCACTCCATGGCCTCCCTGCCCCCCTGCATCAAGACTGCACTACAGCTTGGCTGGTTGTAGACTCACAGTATGGTCTGGATGAGACCTCAAAGCCTAATGAGCCCCAACCCTCAGCCATGGACAGGGCTGCCCCCCACAGCTCAGGCTGCCCAGGGCCCCATCCAACCTGGCCTGGAGCGCATCCAGGGATGGGGCAGCACAGCTTCTCTGGGCAGTGCCAGGGCCTCATTGCCCCATGAGTATAGAATTTCTTCCTAATATCTCATCTAAATACTCACCTCTTTTAGTTTAAAGCTATTACCTCCTGTCCTATCGCTATCTGTCTTATCTACCCATGTAAATAATGTGGCTAAGGACTAGTGAGTACTCCTTGCTGCTCATGCAACTTGTCCTCCAAATTCTCCCTTTGGAAACATTATTCGAGATGTTTTGGAGCTGATGGGGCAGTATGGAAGAGACAAGTGTGCTCTGTCTGTCATACCTCCAGGTATCACCAGTCCAAATCGAATACACAAGGAAAACATCCTGAAGATATAGGAATAGCTTGTTTATAGCAAAAAATGTTGTCTTTGAAACTTTCAGTGATGAAAGTATGTAATATTTTAGGGGCAAGATGGGAAAAAAAATATTTCTTGGAAGATGCAACAATTTTTGAAAGGTGCAACAGATCTTGTGTTTTAATTCCAGCCATAATGGAATTGGTTTTAAAGCTATCACTTTTCAAAGTTACATATTAGAGCAATATCCTCCCTGTCCTTCATGTTGAAGTGAATTGGAGAATAGAGGAAGAATGCTCTTCCTAAACATGTTCTGATCAAATTGGTGATGTACCACTGCAGGCCACTATGACACAGCAGAACTGAAGCCAAAGGGGACTCAGTTCTTCCTCCATCACTGCCTGCTGAAGCACCCACCCTGATCATACTGCTGTCCATATGGTGGCTGGTGTAAGCTTACTGTTCTTGATGGAGAGCCTCCTACTGATTTCCGAGGTCATTGGATCAGTTACACAGGAGGCAGCACAGGGGAAAGGGTGGGAGGATGCCTTGCAGCCCCATAACCTCCTGAGAGGATGCAGTGCTGCTGAGCTTTCTCTTTGTCACTTGCAGAGAAAATTCATGCAAGAAAATCTCAGTGAAGAACAGAAAACAATAAAACTCTTGCTATGGCTTTTGCCATAATTTGAACAGATTTGTGAGAGGTCTTGTTCTATATTTATGGTGTTTTCAGACACAGATAATGTGGCTTACATATGATACTGTTCTCCAATTTGGAGAAAGTGAAATCTTTCCTCTGGTGTATAAAATATTTCAAAAATTCAGAAAAAAAACATCCACCAAAATAACCAGTTTATAAAAAGTGTGCTGACATTGTAAAAAATTAATAGCAAGCTTGGAACTCTTTCAGTTTCCAAAATGGTCAGTTCAATAGAAAAAAAAAGGCACTTTCTTATTATAAAATTGGGTTGCCTGTCTTAGGTTTTCTCTAATGAAAGAATTTTTGGAGAAAATAAAGCTCACATTGAGCATTCACAGCCCATCTACCCCTCAGTGTGTAATTTAACTACCCAGTCCTGTGGCCTGGAACACTTTCGACTACAACTTTAATAGTTATTTTGGAAAAATAAGAAGCCAGCCTTTAGAATATTATATATGATTTTTTTTCTCTTAAATGTCATAGGAAATTATGATGACAGTGTGTGTGTATGTGTGTGCGAATGTGTATGTGTGCATGTGCATGTGCGTGCCTAAGCAAAATAAATTTACCATTTCTTCCTACTGGATTCCATTACTTGAAACCTTGACAGCCCTGGGAGGGGCAAGGGAGTTGGGCCAATTACTCAGTCACTCTAGAATGGATCACATTAATGTTGCTTTATAGATCATCTCTATAAATAGCACAGAAAATCAAGTGTTGGGTAGTCCTGGGTTCAGTCCTGCCTGGATTTCATTATTTCAAATAAAGGAGTTATATTTATGTTGTGGGGTTGCCCTTAAGGGTGTGTAAAAAAAAAACAACAAAACACAACCAAAATCAAAACAAATCAAAACAACAACAACAACAAAAACCACACCAAACAAACCCACACAACAGCTAGTGGTATTATACAGAAGGCATCTAATTCTGTTATACTCACAGTGAGGCTGAATAGAAGTCACTTATGAATTAGAAGTGATATCAGCTTTCAAGAGCTGAGATTGTCACAACTGCTTAAAGTTCTATCATTTCCTCAATTTAGCAACACATACTTCAACAACAGAATGTATGATATTCCTATTAAGACTAAGATTAGTTTTTTCAATGAACTATGATGGAATTCACCATCAACTTTTAGAGAGGTGGGCTTGTAACAAACATCTGTTTTGTACATTTGCTCCCCATTGTCTTTAAAGAAACTGCTGAGAGCTTTCAGTGAGAGCTTTTCATTTCCTCAGCTTATATATCTAGCCTTGCAGAATGAAAGTGGCTTGTGTACCAACCTTAGCTTGAATCCTTGGTAAAATGAAATGTATTTTTAATATTTTAAGTACCTTTTGGTGGTTATAAAGGAATTCAGATATTAGTTGTTAAAGATCTGAATGTCTTCTGCAAACAGATGAATTGGACTTCACACGGAAAGCATCTTGCTGGATTTAGTAATTGGCGAATGGAAAAGGACATTTTGTGGTATTTTAGCTGCTTCACATTGCTGACTTAGGCTGTATTACGTTCCACAGCTCTTGATATGAAAGTATTGTAGGGGCATAAAAGCATTACTTAATGCCAACTATACTAGGCTGCAAAACATAATAGGCTGGGAATAAAATCTTTTAACAGGGTTAAAAATACGTTTGTGAAAATTAGAAGAATGTGCTAAATATTACTATGATCTCTTTCTAATCTCACAGGCATGAGTCTAAATAGTCAAGAAAAAACAGATCTTAGAAAAGTATATTCTGTCTTTTAATTACTCCTGCAATTCAGCACATAGCACATTTAATCACCAAAGACAACTCTATTTGGGCGAATATTAAATACAAACATAGAAAGGATAATAAAACTAGAAAATAAAAAAGGATAGAAAAATACAGAAAGGCTGAAGTTCTTACAGTTCTTCTGTCACCTTTCTCTGGGATTTTGGGCAGTTTCTTGACCTCTTCATTACTGTATTTGCAATGTGAAGTTCCTGGGTTCCCCCTGCCAAGAATGCTTTGCTGTGTAGATGAACTACAGTATAAAAATACTGGCTATAGCTATTAATACTTTCCTTTCATGTTTTTGAGTTGCCAAAGATACATATTTGTAATTATGGGTTACAATGCCATAGCAAAACATTTGCAACTATAAAACGGCCTTGACAGCTCCATCTAGAATAAGCAAGCCATTAACTGGTTTCTCTAATACTCATTTGTGAAAAGAAGGCCCCACTGTGTCAGAGGATAATAAATTCCACTAGATCCCTGCAGAAAGAATAACATATACTTAATGAACGACCTTTCTGAAAGCAATTCCTGTACATTTTCTGAATAAGCCAGTGTACAACCTTTTCTGCAACACTGTGGACTACTCTGTTTCCTGCTGCTAAACTATTGATTGCTAATTCTTTGTTCTGTATTTATGTTTTCATTTCTGGACTCTGTCTTCTTATAGCAGTTTAGATGATACCTTTTCAAAAGGCAGAAAGTATCCTCCTGTACTTGGTAGCTCTATCAAGTTTTTAGTCAAGTCTGTGTTATTTTCTGTACAAGTTTGCCTCTCCAAAAGAGTAGGTCAAGACCAAGTCAGTAGCAGTATAACAACTTCTACAGCTTGCTGTAAGTCTTTTATGTGATCTTACATAGATACTTTTATTGGCTGGACAAATATTATAATACTGGAATGCTAGTACAGCATATTTCCCATGTTTTATTAGAATTGCTACCAGGATATGTTTTCTATATTTTATTTGAATTGCATGCTATATGCTATGAGCAATAAGATATTTCCTGTAAGTTTAGATTTTCATCATTCTTATCCTTTCCCACAGATATTTCTCCTATAAAGAGGTGATGATACTATACCATTTTGTTGTAGGATCGATCTTCAGCACAGGACTAATTATAGGATGTGGTTTTAGGATGTGCACAGGCATGTACATGTATCTTCTACGCTTCCCTTCTCCAAAGTATTTCTGAAACAATGCTTGCTGCACGTGAATCTTATTTCATGAGAAAATAATTACTAGTACTAAGAAGCAAATATTACCTTTAACAAAGGGTATCAAGTTCTTGGAAATTTCTGTTTGCAGTTTCTGCCAGGTCAGAACATACCAGGAAACTAATGGAAGAGCATGTCCAATGTGGAAAAAGAGACCTCTTTTACAAAACTCTAAAGTTTACTGAGGTTTTACCGATCATTACAATTTATGGACACACATTATCATCAAATGAGAATACTAAGCTAAAATAATAATGCAAATACCATTACTTGAGGAAAACAAGGGTTTGTCCACCGTGTTTATGAACTCTTCTATGACATTTAGGAACTTTCTGCTGAAGAGTATGAACGTCACTCATTGTAATTTTAGGGAGAAAATTAATAAGAATTGCAAACAGAAATAGTGCAGATGCACATAAAAAGGGATAGTTAACTAACTGTTAATGACTGTCAACAGCTGGCATTGACTAAAATGTGTAGAGAGTATAAAAGTAGTACCCATAAAAGATTTATTGTAATGGTTTTCAGTAACTTTAAAAATGTATTATATTTTTTATAATTTTTGGATTACTACATTTAAGTTTAGACAGGCATATTTACTGACCTGCATTTTAAAAGCATCTACTGTTAATACCTCTGACTTCTGAAAAGTGAATAATGTAACAGCTGACATGAATAGGTTGCTTAAAAGTTTTATAGTGCTCTATTCCAGGAAAAACAAAAACTTGAAAACACAATTATTGATAATCATCATTCAGATCACTAACCAGAACTGACCTTCTTGTACCAGCAATGGGAGTCCTGGTTCCATAGGGGAATCAAAGAAACTGAAGACAGAGATATTTTTTTGGAGCTCTGAAGTTGGTGGCAGATCGATACTTTTATTCTCCTCAGCATTTTTGCTACTTTTAATCAACTTTTTAATCTGCTCAGTGGTAAAACTTGCAATTTTTAACTCTCAATAGCCAACATTCTTACATGTTGCAATTTATAAACATATAAATAAAAAAAGAATTAAATGTGTGGAGTGATATTCAGAAAAGGCTAAAAAAGAAACTTATCATCTAACACAATTTATTATGAGAGGTAAGAAAAAAATTGATGTTATGTATCCATGGCTCCTTTTTGGGCTTGGGGATAAGCTCTCCCTAGCTTTATGCTTAGTTTAACAGTACATTCAACTTAACACAACACAATGCCACAATGGACCAGTTAAGTGACTTTAAGTGCAGCACAGAAATATTGCTGAGGCAAAAATGCTGACAGTTATACTTCAGAAATAGTTTTGGATGAACTCAGATTATGAGTAGTTCAACTGCACTTTCCAAAAATGGACATAACAACTGGAGAATTTTCTTCCCCCCATTGAGAGGTTACTGTGGTCTTTCTGTGGGTTTCTTTGTGTGGGAGTTTGCATCTTCATACACAGAAGTATAAGAAAACAGCCTCCCACAAGACACAAAAATAAAACAAAATGTAATATAGAAGTCTTCTGAGGTCTTGGGAATTCTGAGAAAATTTAGTCAATAACATTATGGAAAAGAAACTCATAAAGTATTCCTGAGGAGAGTTTAGTTTCCAGAGATGCAATCAATTTGAAGATGAAGCATGACAAACTAGGAAAAAGACTTAAAATAGACCTTTACATTGTGCTCAGCGAAAACAAGGAGTGAAGTGAGGCTGAAATTTAGGAAAGAGTTTTTGAAGAAATCCTGTAGTTTGTTCTGTACAGAGTGGCAAATTAGATGAGCACAGTTATCACTGTTATATATTAGAACTTTAAAGCTGTGAATCTGCTGTTCTTTACTGGTCCTCTCTTAAATGGCTAGAGGATGTGAAGCTGCTCCAGTGCTGCCAAAATGAACAAGAGTATTCCCATTGCTTTCAAATGCTGACCACCAGCAAAATCCTTCAGCACAAGGACATATAACTTAGACTAGGAACATAATATGTGGCCCGGCAAAGGTCTGGCAGAGCACAAGCTAGCTTCCAGCTTTTCTAGTTGACTTCAGCTGCCATGCCAACTGGGTATAACAGGCCCATATCACACCTATAACTTCATAATTAGCAATGCACACAGCACCTCACCAGAGTACAGTTTGCACTTCAGACAAGCAAATATGACAACATCATAGTCAGCTTTTCAAAGGCATATGTGCCCACCTGCGAAAACTGAAGGGACATTTAAGCTTGATGCTACAAACTGTCTTTGTGCAGCATACAGAAAACCAAGACAATATGCCCCTTCCAAGTCCATCTTGAATTGGTTAGGAAATGGAATCTCTGTGCCAACTTACATTTTCAGTCTCAAAACTGCATCAGAAATTTATCATTCTGTCAACTCTGATTCCTCAAATTACTTTTCAGAGATAAATTCAAAGGGTCAAAATATTGCTTTTCTATTTCTCTTGAAATATTTTAACAGTGGCATTTCATTACAATGTAAAGCACTACCTCCCTGACAAAAGAGATCACTCCTCTACTTCCTTCCTTCCTTCCTTCCTTCCTTCCTTCCTTCCTTCCTTCCTTCCTTCCTTCCTTCCTTCCTTCCTTCCTTCCTTCCTTCCTTCCTTCCTTCCTTCCTTCCTTCCTTCCTTCCTTCCTTCCTTCCTTCCTTCCTTCCTTCCTTCCTTCCTTCCTTCCTTCCTTCCTTCCTTCCTTCCTTCCTTCCTTCCTTCCTTCCTTCCTTCCTTCCTTCCTTCCTTCCTTCCTTCCTTCCTTCCTTCCTTCCTTCCTTCCTTCCTTCCTTCCTTCCTTCCTTCCTTCCTTCCTTCTTCACTCCCTCCCTCCCTCCCTCCCTCCCTCCCTCCCTCCCTCCCTCCCTCCCTCCCTCCTTTATTTCCATCTTTTCCCTATTTTTTTTTGCTATAACGATTTTCAAGAATTAAAACAAAAGGCATGGTATCAGAGTGATGTTGTTAATCCATGTTACTGGGAGCAGAGGGTGGTACACATGCACATTTACTGCTTTAGGGATTTGCCTTCTTGCCCACTGTGAGAACTGGGGGGCACAGAGAACTGTCATTGTTGGGTTGTGACTTTCTGCAGGAGAAGGTGTTTAGTAGAAATCTCAGAGCTGACCTGAAGACACAGCAGTGTGCTCAGTGCTGTGGATCTCTGAATGATGAGAGCTATAAGGCTCTAACACTTTGGCTGGAGTTGCTTAGGCCCTCGTCCAGCACAGTGCATAGTTAGCTTTCACCACATATTCTTATGTAGGTTTCTGGGAGATGACTCGCGTGCTGACAGACAAGCGTCCTTTGAGTGCTCTGCGGTTTTAGCAGATAGATCAAAAAATAGAAACTGCAGCCAGAATGTATGCTTTCTGGATACAGGAATACATTGATCTTAAGGCATTTAATAACAGAACTTATCTGTCTACAAAGTATGCCTAAGGCCTTTTAAGAGACGCTAAATTCTATGAGCAAAAGTAGTAGCTTCCCTACGTATATTCATTGAAGGGACAAAAGATCTAATGCAAAAATAGGCAGGTTTCATACTTCGTAGCACCAAGTATAAGAATACAAAAGTATACTAATAAAAATAAAATATTCAGTTATTGAAATAATATAACACTCATTTTTCAGTGCATTTTGTCTTCTTTCCCCATATTTTGTAATGTATCCACAGTGAGAAAGCTTTATGTTCTTATGACACATCTAACAAGAAGTCTATCTTTTTCCTTACCTTCATTTAGAAAGGCTTACCCTTTTAAAACAACTAAAAATAGCTCACTGATATATACCTGAAGGTAGGTATTGGAGGGATAAGGTACTTTTGGAGATGTATATTCTAGAAAATCCTTCTATTTCTTTAGATTTAATATTTTGCAGACTAACTTAAGCTAGTTAGCCCAAGCAGACAGAGTGTACTAGGTACATCATAGATCCTCCTCTTTTTTTGGCTTTCCCTTCATTTTGCAACCCAGTTAAAAATATACCAGTAAGATTAGATTTGTATTTCCCAGTTTGCCTGTCACACATCTGAGCTCTTATATGTTGTAGAAATAGATCCCATTATGATCACAGACTAAAATACCCAACAGGACAGATTGCAAGGGGATGGCATTTAAATCCTAATCAGCTTCTGGCTTGTTTTCCTACCTCTAGTCACAGGAAGAACCTTCCCTCACCTACTATTCATAACTCTGATTCTGCCGGTGAATTGTTTGTTCTATAAACTGAATGGGATTTGGGCAGATTTTCCCTTTATTCAAAATAAGTTGGACCTGATCTTACCTTCTTCTTTTCACCCAAAGAGCATCCAGTGGGAACTGAGAGAAGTAAATTCAGGGCTTTAGTCTCAGGTACATAACCTTCCAATCTGCACAATGCTGATGAAACCTCTTGGTAGCCCCAGCAGAGCGAACATCTTCAGATTGTGCTACCTCAACAGGTCTCATGCTTCATGAAAAATAATTCTCAGGTTCTTCCCTCAAAAGCGAATGTCTTTTCAATATCTTCAGGAAAGACATCCAATGGTATGGGATGGTTCTGATTGCTTCCATTAACAGTAACAGTTTACAGAGTAAAGTTTGCTCCTTTCTAGAACTGCACTGGCTGCTCTTCATCCAGTACACAGAAGAAAAAAAGAAAAAAAAAAAAAGATTTTTCTCTGTTGTGCCCTTGTCACCAGCACAACACAAAAAGAATATTCAAAACCTCACATCTTTGTCTAACAATTTCTCTCCTCCTTACTCAAAGTGATCATTTCAGAGGTACAACAGTATTTCTTTTTCTATTGAATGCATATCAGAACATATCGTTATTGGGACTAACACTATTAGGCAACAGCAGATGAATGCCTGACTCAAACACATGTCAAGAGAACTGAAAGAGCATTACAGCATTAAGAAGAGAGAAAAGTCTGGTTTTGATTACCGATAATTATAGATAAGCTGTAGCTGACAGTCATTTTCTGACCGCAAACTCAAATCAATCAATTAAAGACTGCATGCAGCAGCACCCGTGTTTAATCATTTCCAGGCTCTTTAAAATGATCCATTACTCTGATAGCATGTCAGATCTGCTGTGTACCATTTGTTGTTGCTGCTGAGGGTCAAATATGCAGCTACTTCCAGGCTAATTTCAAGAACACAGTTTACATTAAAAAAAAAATCCAAGAAATCTGTATAAAAAGATTAGCCATAACTATTAAGTTGTTCTTACATTAATTAAACAAAAATCATGGCTGATGAGTTAAACACCTTTTGATCTCATGTCACATAGTTAAGTGGAATTATTTTGTTGAATATGTCAGTGTTGCATCAGGACAAATAAGAGGATGTAGTAATACAAATTCAACTCAGTTCCTTGCTAGTTCCTACTTTCAAAGCTTTTTCACATGGGATCTGAAACACGAGGGAGTTCATGATGAAATTTGGCCAAAGAACCAGCGTCAGAACTACATTGACATACAAGGTTGTTTTTTTCTGAAATTTATTTTCTTTTCACCATTGAAAAGAAGAAAATTAATTTCTGACTATTTAGGGATTGTCAGGTAGCACCAGCAGAATAAAATATATCCATTTTGGATTTGGGAAAAAAAAAAAAGATTGAATTGAAACAAACCATTGTGATATTAAAATGAAATGCTTCGGATGCCTTATTATAGAATTTGCCTTCAAGGAGAAATCTTCTCATTTTACTCATAATCCAGGTAAAACTTTCTGTAAAGTTTCTGATTTGAATAAATTCATATTAGTTATAGATAAAATTCCATGAATTATATACAAATTCCAATTATACTTAGGTAATATCTTTTCAGTTTAAACTGTCAAACATTACCGCTTTACTATATTTATAACAAAAGATTAGTGTGGCCTATGGAGCAATGAGAGTAACTGTCATATAAAGATGCAGTCCAATTACACACAGGAATTGAAGAAATTAAATCTCAAAGAAAACGTTTAGCTAAAACACAGTATGTCAGGGTGGTCTGTGGGCATGGTGGCCATCGATTTTTCGTTGGACGTGATGACCTGAGGTCTTTTCCAATCTTAATGATTCTAAAATTTTATGTGTCTATGACTTTGGAGGCCCTGGAGTGCTCTCAAAGATCACTGAAAACCCTTGACACCAGTGGCCCAATCTGGCCATTTGCTGAGCGTTACTGCACTGGGAAGGAGTAGCAGAAGCAAAAAAGTGCTATTCGCTTAGTTGTTGCTCTTCAGTCTCGATATATCACCAAGTGTGGTGCACAGTATCTGAGATATGAATGCCTACTTCTCTTACTCACAGGAATACTCTGGCATACAGCCTATTGACTGGCCTGTGCCTCTTTCTGAATACAGATCTTTGGTATGAAAACAGATGGCTGGCTTTACAGGATGCTTTAGGTAAGCTATAGTTAGGAATCCACAGCCATATTAATGAGCAAATCTGAAACGTTTTTGTGCTGTGGTTAACCTACCCCTGCTCCTACAAACAGAAGCCAACAGATTTGCCCAAGCTCTTCCCTTGCTGATGCAATTCATCCTGTCAACATGTACAATAGTGTGGGCACAATTTATCACAGCCCCCTTTATTAAGAAAGAAATACTGGGCTTTTAATTCAGCAAAGATACTTTTGCCATACTTCTTACTGCTGCTGAACTTCCTGTTGAGCTCCTTGAGAATTTTGCCTGTCTAAGGAGTTTTGACAAGACCCAGCGCCGGGAGGCACAGCAGAAACTCTTTGTTTGCTGAAATATTATCAGCTGATCTGAGTACTCTCTTGTGAAATTGTTTGTTTATAATATCCATCTTAGAGCATTTGCACTTCACTGATGACTTGAAATTTAAGCAGTTATTTACAATTATGCTAAATAAGACCACATTTCTGTGCTGGTCACAAATTAAGTCAGTTATCAGATTACATTTCTGTCTGATTCCTTTTATCTCTGATACAATGCGCTGCTCTCAACAATGACATCGAATGAACTTAGATGTCTGACTATAAATCATGCACATGTCGAAACAATAATGCTGAAAAGATTATCATCACCCTCTGTAATTACAATAATGGAAAACAGATACCGAAAGGACATTTTTCTGATCCTCAGAAAATCCCTGAAGAGGTCAATTTACTTTTCCTTGGGGAATATTTAACACAAAGAAAGTTATTGGTTTATACATCTGCTGAAAGAACTAAACTTATAATAAGCACAATGCCACAATATAAATTGGAAATATATTTTATTTCACCGTTATGGTGGGGGGCTACAGATGGTCCTGATATACATAGTTTTATAAGTACTTTTTAGACTGAGAACACTGTTCACTGTCTGATAAAATGCTCTATCAAAGCTGAGATGCACTTCTGTTTCTGGGAACATGTTGCAAGTAGCAGGGGAGAATATCATCCACTGAGATAGAGCAGGTATCTGTTTTGGGAGTTGAGTTGTTGCAGCAGAACTGGGTGCGGTACCACTAGAGGTTTTGGAAGAACAGAACTTCTGGTATAGTCTTTGACCAACTCCAAGAATGGAAGTGCTGTAATAAAGGAAAATAAGCCCTAAGAAAAAGAACCCTCTACATACTTTTAATTTAATTTATTATTATTATTATTTTTTAATTGTAAGAGTCATACTCTTTAAGTCCTGAATTTGTAGCTCTCAATACCAAGTTGAGGCATATTTTCTCAGATTTCAATAAGTCTCAGTGGGTGCATGGACTCTTCTGGCATTCTACACAGACCCTAATTTAGTCCAACCAAATTAGATTTCTTTGTCCTATTTTTAAATGCTTAGCAGACTACTGTAACAGATAAACAACTGAGAGTGCAATAACCTCCTGCTTGAATGCTGTTGTGGAAGGATAGGAGTTTGGATCCATATGTAAATAACCAGACTTTGCTCATCCAACACATCTGGACATTAACAGGATAGAGTGCACTTGTATAAGAAAATCAGCTGCCAGCTGAAGGGGCAGTAATGTCCAGAAGCCAGAAGTAGTAACCTCTGGCACAACCAAAAGTAGAAATCCATAGCTTGTCCATAGTCACAAGGTTTTGGCTGCAAGAGTAGCTTACATGCTGCATAAAGAAGAATCTTGCAAGAGAACAACACAAATGTGCAGATGAGAGTCACCATCTGCATACACACCTGTTTGTATCACAGACCTATTACCAGCACTAATCTCCAGCACATTCTGGCAGCTTTGTCCTCCAGCATTTAGATCAGAGGGCACACCTCTGGTCTATGCACTTCCGAAAGCACATAGGTGGTAGAGAACAGGGATAAAACAGCAGCCATGTGAAGAAATACTTAAGAGGGGGGGGTGGGGTGGGGAGATTGTGAACAAGGTTTGTAAAATCATGACCACAGCAGATTGTGTGAGTGCAGAACTCAGTATGTGTTGGGTCCTTGAGTATTTTCCTTCTGCTACTGTCAAAACATTTTACTGGGCCATGTTGGATTTGACTCAGACAGGTATGTTTGTGCTTCTGCCCTTAGAATAACAGCTAGCAGAAGGAGCTAAGATAGTGAATATCCTCAAAACAAGTACTGCACTGTGGTGTTGTCCCTGCTCTGACCAGCAGTCTGCTGTTTTACCCTTCAGCATTTCCCTGTTGTGTGCTGGTGTAGCAGTGCATGCTGCAGTTTGTGGTTAGCCAGCAGCTCCCTGTGTTTGAGGAGAAGGTTTGCCTTCTCGCCTTACACGCTAGCTTGCTTGTTTGTCTACTGGTACAGCTCATGAAAGCTGTTGCGAAATGTGTGAGTTACCAGAAGAAAACATTGCTCTGTCTTGTGTACAGAACCCAAGCTCCCTTAAAACATACCCATAATGGGTAAAGTGAGTACCTTGTGTCCTGCTTCTGAGGGTGGACAGGACATAGATACTCTACCCAGGATGCAGGCTGGACAGTGCTCTTTAGAAACAATCTAATCTTCTCTTCTCTTTTTGTCAAGGGAAAACTAATTTGTATGAGCCTTTTTCTGAAGCTGGATCAGACTGGATCACCCCCTACTGGGGGATGCTGGAGGAGCTAATGATGTGTTACTGACTGTGCTTCATCCTTTTTTAGTGATAAGAAGGATATATGGGCCCAGTGAAGTTGCATCTTCAAATTCATTTCAAACACATTAAGAAAGTTGCCTGAATATACAGAAGAGTTGCTAATACTTTAAAATACATTTCTGAGTGTAGATCCTAGTTCTCCCATCTCTTCTGATGACTTGACATATTCTCTGGGATTATGCATTTTCAAAATCTGAATGCATGGTCAGAGGTTGAGATTTATTCAGCATAAACAAATTAGTTGTATATGTCTAACCTGGTCACTGAGGTGCCTTTTACAGTCAATGTAGATCTCTTCAGTATAGTCAGAACTGCCTAAGTCTAAATTCAGTTTAGGATCCTACACTGTTCGGACAGATCATGACTCAGACTGTAATTTATCTACTCACTGTCTCAGATGATTACAAGGGAAGATACCATTACTAGCTCAGATGTAGACATCTACACTTTAGCCTACTGAAATTAAGAAAGGTGAGTCTCCTGAAGGAGATAAGTGTGAGCAGATCTCGTATGATCACACCTGAGCTATAGCTGCTGAGCACCAGTTGTCTTAATTTTACTTCCCTTACTGGGATACTGCAAAGGGATCTTACCCTAGAAAAGGATTTCCCTGATGTAAGAATTCTCATCAGCAGCTCCTTCTCATCAACTTAGGTTCCTTTTGCAGAGCTGCGGGCACAACCATAATAGCTGTGAAGTATGGGCAAGTGGAATGGTTCATGGAGCAAAAATTTGAGTGGAAGTGCCCTAGGTGAGAATAACAGCATAATTAGTCCTAGAACTGAGACAGTCAGAAATGACCTTTACAATCACTTCTCTGAATGAGAAAGCAGATCACCTGACTGTGGTTGTGCTAGGAGGTCTTCATGAGGAGAGTAAACTTACCCTTCGAGTTAATAATATTTCACTTAAATCCTGTATAGACACAACATCCTTGGGCACTTTTCTGTGCTTGCACATACCCACAGGAGTACAAACAAGGCCTTAGCAGAGAGCTTCTTACTGGCTCTCAGGCTTCTCGGTCACCTCCCAGCACAGTGCCTACTCATTTCCTTAATGGCACCTTTCAGCATTTCTTACCACACCACTGAAGGAGCAGGTGCTAATTCTAATTCTAAATAAATATTTCCTGTATCTTTTACGGTCAAATCTAAACCATAGTAAGCCTTCTTCAAATTTCCTAGTTTGCCATTCCAACCTCAGGGAAAGTTCACCTTGTCAATTACATTCTCCCATCCAGATAAGATCACTGCTGCTGCTGCTGCTGCATACTTCTAATATCCCACACTGCTACTCTTCTTTAGGACTTTTTTTTTGTACACTGATGAATATTTTGAACTTAAATCTTTGCAAGTTGAAAGATACTTTCAAACTCAACCATTCTATGGTTCTATAATTATTTTTCCTTGTAAGCCAAAATGCATGAAGGGCTGGTAGACCTCCAGTATGCACATCAGGTCTTATTTGCTGTCTTCTTTACGTCTTCCTTGTTAGACTTTTTCTTTGCTGAAAAAACTGCCCACATAGCTCAGTGTGAAGACTTCTAATTAAATTAGCTACTTTATTATGGTCTTAATCTCTTTTTAATTCCTTCCTATTGTTATAATAATTTAGTTCCCTTGTTAGACTTAAAGTTGGTTAAAAGCAGAGCAGATTAAAACCTGCAACACAGGCTATGGGTTTTTATGTCATACAAGAAGACAATAATAGTCAAATATGTAACTATTCCCCACAAGTTCTTTCTTTGAGATACGCAGTAAGACTGTTGTTGAGATGTCTGAATATCATATGCTCTTAATCTCAAAACATTATTATCTTAAGTACACCAGTCAATTTGCAGCCATTCTAATGATTATATATAGAAATGTGTATAATCACAAAACATATTTCATCTTGAGTATATCAATCTTAATACAGAAATCCAGAACAGTATATTCTGATCAATCTGCTGTTGTCTCAGTCCTGCAAATAGGATGTGATTCTTTAATATTGTTTTTGCTTCTCTTCCATTTTTAGATGGGACACGGCGTGAAGAACATTATGCAATGCACACTGATTTATCACCCTGACCCTAAAACTTAGAGTGCATCAGACAATATTCTTCAGTTGAATTATACTCAGCTCAACACAAACATTTTAAATAGATGAACCTCAAAGAAGAAATGCTGCTCTAAGACATTTCAAAGGCATTTACAAAAAAAAAAAAAAAAAAAGAGTTGGGATTTTAGAGTTCTTCTTGTTTTCATTACTCTGTGCTCAAGCTTTGGCCAAGTATCAAAGCTCCCAAAAGCAGCAAGACAACTAGGATATTTAAAAATTAAAAGGGGGGGGTGGGGGGGGGAGGAAAGGGAGTGGGGGGAAAGAGCCTTCAAACTATCCCATGAAAGAATGATGTTTTTCTCTGAAGTTTTGGTCTCTACTGCAAGGTTTCATTTTTATTATATTTTTAAATCAATCTACAGCAATTCTTTAATTATACTGTTGTCAGTATAGCAACAGTATATCCTTAAAGCATTATAAAATCGTACTGAAATTAATCTACCTAGATCCCAGGGTTCAGACTACCATCTGCAGTCTCAGCATACAATGCTCCTTTGTAATGCACTTTTAATTTAGCCTTTGGAAAGTCCTCAGTGACAGCCAAACCAAGTGGTTTCAGAGAGTGGCAATTCTTTAAGCTACTTTTCATCAATCATTTCCACTTTGTTCCCTTTTAACAAAATGCATTCCATTTTCACTTTAATTGAGAAGCTGAAAACTTAAGATGAGGCATAAATAACACAAAGACTGTGTAAAATACATGCCCCTGACAGCGTCATCCTACAGTTTCTACTGTCTTCAGGAATGAAATGGACTTTTCCAGGTAATTGAAAGAGTGTTTTTAATAGCACCAGTTGTTAACTACTGTATATTACAGTGATCCAAGTAGAATTGTACAAGTCTTTGTCCTTATCTCCATTAAAATAAATAAATACAACACTAGGGTTCTCTGAAAGTAATATCTTCTATTTTATGATGTTGGCCTGCAACAACAGAGGCAGATGCTGGTGGTATGGCAGTAGAAGCTGAGCCTTCCCACCAATATCCTGTTACATTTTGTTGCCATGTGACTGATGACAGCCGCAGAGCAGTCTGACAAAATAATGTCTGACATAGAATTGTGTATGAAGCAAAGGAATTGAATTCTTCCACGTGGAAAAATAAATATACTCATTAACATTCATTAACACTTGCTGAACAGAGACTGAAGAATGGATGTGAGAACAGTAAAGTGGTAAGTGATGCATTTCAGCATCGGCAACAGCGATGTGGAAGACAAGACATATGCTGGATGGTCATGCACAGCTGCCACACTACAAAATGAAGAGTATCTCAATCAGTTCATCCTTGCAAATCATCAGATTATGAGCAGGAAGCTCTGTATGGAACTTGAAGGTGTTGGAAATGAGGGTGGCAACACTAGAATATCACAAAGTTTTTGCCAGGTGAGTTCTATGATTGCTCACACAGGAACAGAAAGAACACCATATGCAAGTTTGTTGGGACCTATTGAACAAATTGATCTCTGGTGGGTCAGAGCCAGGAGTTCATCCTGAGTGCAGCTTCCACTAGTTGTCTTATTTTTATTCTACTGTGTGTATGCTTGTTACAGAGAGTTCTGCTGAACAGCATCTCCCCAGTATATTTATTTATAGATTGATATATGTTGTGGTTCCCTGTGTCAGCAAGGCACTGGAGCTTGTGATTCAGGAGCTCCACTGCTGCGTCTTAGGTTTTGCAGATTTATAGCACCAGCCAAAAAGAAGTACTTATCCCAGCTTTTAGGTATCTCAGCAATGATTAGAGAAAAGTAGCATGAAAAACAGCAGTAACTTTCTGCTCTCCATAGATAACAAGTTAGCTCTTACAGCAAAGGCACTACTGTTTCTCTACTCAAGCCAGCTATCTCACACAAGATGTCCTTCTCCTTTATAATTTCTAGCTTGACCTGAGCTTATGAAGCATGGCCTGGGCAGTAGTACACACTTTTTGGACACCACAGAACAAGCCCGCTACCTTAGATGTTTCAGAGATTATGGCAGAGAGGGGACTGAACAAGCAGAGGTGGAGAGGAAAATTGTTTTTGCCTCTATTCATAGAGAAAGAAGTGGGCATCTATATGCTGTGCCAGAGAAGGACCAGCACACACTGATGGTCATTCTCCAAAGAATCTAGAAATACAATTACCCGAAGTTGCTGGACAACAGGGAGTTAGTTAGAAGGGGAATAAAACAACAGATGACTTGGCTCTGAACAGAGACTCTCCTCTATTAGCACTGCTGTGCTAATTCCCTCCCCTATAACTCTGAGGCAATAATAGGAATGCTTATCTCAGAGGGATTTGTAGGCTTTTACTGAGCATTATACAAATGCTGTTCCTACAGCACTGATTTCAACAGTACTACTTAATATGTACGGCCACATGTGAAGGAGACCCACAGCAAGTGACATCTGAACTTTAACAGCTCAGACAGTAACTGCAAAGAGAAGTGCAATGATCCCTATGGTGTGGTTTTCTCCTTCCTCACACACAGGCTCTGGACATGGGGTTGGGGCAATGAGGTGAGACTGGAGCACCCCAGGCTTCCTCCCTGATGGAGCTCCTTACCACAGGACCTGCTTCCCATTACTACTAGGGCTCAGTGGGACGTGAAAACCTCAAATGACAGAAATTTTTTGTTTTAGTAACCAGACTTGGGCAGATAGGGATACACATATGTATGTGTGTTTGTGTAGAGATGTTCAATTTGTACAGTGAAAGAAGTTACGTAAATGCTCAGACTGGAAGAGCCCCAGTGTTTACTGGCAAATATGTGTGACTGTCTATGGAAGTGTGACCCTGCTATAGAAAAAAATAAAAAAAATATTATGTTTGAGATTATCAGGTTTTCTTTTAGTTAGTACAGTATGTCATAGAAATAAAATAATATCAGAATCCTTCTGATACTTATTAGCAGCCCCATCACACTTGCTAGTCTTATCACACAAAGTTAACAATGAGTACCTATTTTTGAAAAAAAAAATAAAGAGTAGAAAGTGACCATATATCATAGCAGACAGAAGCACCATACTTCTGTTTGCAGGATAGAATGGCACAGTCACTGCAGTTTTCCAGAACTCTTTTTCCAGCTTCATGATGATTGCAATGACGGATTGCAAGAGAAGCAACACTCCCACTAAAGCTTTAGCTCCCACTAAACCATGTCCCTCAACACAACATCCAGTCATTCCTTGAACACCCCCGGGGTAGGTGACTCCACCACCGCCCTGGGCAGTCCATTCCAGTGCCTGACCACCCTTTCTGAGAAGTAATATTTCTTAATGTCCAGCCTGAATCTCCTCTGCCACAGCTTGAAACCATTCCCTCTAGTCCTAATGACATGAGAGAAGAGGTCGACCTCCAGCTCACTATAACCTCCCTTTAGGAAGTTATAGAGAGCAATAAGGTCTCCCCTAAGCCTCCTCTTCTCCAGGGTGAACATTCCTATCTCTTTCAGCCTCTCCTCATAAGGCCTGTGCTCCAGACCCCTCACCAGCTTTGTTGCCCTCCTTTGAACACATTCCAGGGCCTCAATGTCCTTCTTGCAGTGAGAGGCCCAAAACGGGACACAGTACTTGAGATGTGGTCTACCAGAGCTGAGTACAGGGGGAATTATTTATATTGTTAAAATTAGTTAAACATGTTCTGCCTCTGCATAGATTGACAAACTGAAGATGTTTCACAGCAACACTCACAAAGCCAAGTGATTCTACAATATCCCAGAGCTGTTCCTGCTAAGCTTAGTTTTTAATGCTATAATTATTCTGTAAGTTGGCCTGAAATACAGAAATATTTTACAAAGTCAAATTTTATTTATACAGATGTACAAAACAAACTGGGAAACCTACTATTAAGTTGCGCTACCATGAAACAGTTCAGAAATACGGACGATGATTTCTGAGAACCAAGGGATTGCAAAGACTCTTATTTCATTACAGAGTGTAAAGCTGTGGACATTCAACGCTTTTATTTTAATTTCCACTCTGGTAAGTATTTCTCATCTTGAAAAGTTTAATTTTCATGGCAGTTTTGGAGGGTGAATACATATGTGCTTTCTGGATACAGTTTGCTTGCTTTTTCTGAACAACTATTATTGCATTTCCCAACACTCATTTTTTTTTTCCTGTTTACAGTCACAGAGATCAGCTTTTTATAAGACCTTTACTCATGGGGAGGGAAGGAGCCAAGCAACACTTGAGTCCTCCTGCAGAACTAAACCCCTACAGAAGATTTTGCCAATTGCCAGAAAAACTAAACTCTATAATAAAAAGGAGGTACTTAAACATCTTCAGTTTGTATTCAAACAACAATTTGGGTTACCTTATTTTCAAAAAGCAACTCTAATTGCATTTACCAGCCTAACAAGTTCACTTCAGAAGGGTATTTTAGCTGCCTGATAAATTCAGACCAACAAGCAGAGTGACTGAAAACCACTGCATCCTTGAGGCAGATTAGTAAGTCGGGAAGATTTCATGAAGATCACAGTGACAGTCTTCAATCCTGACTTCAGCTGGGTATCCAAATTAACTTAGAAACAGTTTTGAAGTAAGAATTTGAGTTTATAAGTAAAAAAATTTAAAAACATGGTTTAAAGGACCCATGGTATGGCTATAAAGCCTCCTGAACTACTCCAGTTGTCAGCACTGAATTGGACTTGTTGGTCCTTATGTACCCCTTCCAACTCAGGATATTCTATGATTCTTCAATCTACATGGTCTTGCTGCACCAATCTTCCCCGTGCTTATTTAATCTAATTATGACTGGGCATTTGATGGTTTGCAGTACAGTACAGAACATTGTACTTGTTTTGTTTTGTTTTCCATTAAGAGCTGAAGAGCTGAAAGAGTTCCTATGCCAGAGCCTGTAAGCATCTTTTTTTCCTCAAAGATTTCTTAAATGCCAGAATCCAGAGAAGCCTCCTTCATCTACCAGATCACCACAGGTTAATTGGCACTCGCACAAATGACCACAGATGTTTGCAAGATGTTGTCGAGTCCCCTCTGAGAATATCATTACCTGCCTAGCGTCAGCACAGTACTGATACGTAATTTATTCCTTTGGAAGTTCTCCACCACAATATAACAAAATAACATAAATCTCTTCACAAATGTCATTGCCTTGGGATAAACCCAGCACTGAAAAGCTATAGGGATTGTTTTACATCGGCTTAGTTTTCTGCTTGCTTTCATAGTGAGACAGTGACTCCTGATGTGTTTTTTCTGACACCCTTTTTAGGTCATTGCCTCCGACGTGGCAGATGGGCTCACCAAGCCAGAAAGTACTTAGTATTTAGCATCTAAATATGGGACCAAACTGACCATTTCCCCCTGTAGCTTATTCACACCCACTGGCAGGCAAATCAGCTATGTCCATGACCTCGGTTACAGATCAGTCTTCCCCTGGACACCGTCATGTTAGCATCTAGCCAAGAGGTGGCAGTACTCATCCACTATCTCCGATGGGTGATGCCATCCTAACGCAATGTTCATCTTTGTAGCATCGGTGTCAGCAGCTCCTCCTTTGATTTGTTTATATTTACAAACTGTTTTGGTTATTTTTTTTCCTCGTGTGCTGGAAGCGCTTCTCTTCGGCAGCCTAGGAGCTACTTCGGCTTTTGGCATCATGTAGAAACACTGTGTGCCTCAGTTGCCTCTACATGGCATTGCCCACGTGGCTGTAATAGGTCCCCAAATCTGAAGAAGGTTTTAATTTTGCTGAGGAGCACGGTTCTCAAAATGTCATAAACTGTGAACACCCAGCTGGAGCAGTTTATGGACTACAGTGAAAGTCTGAGTATAGCCCAAGTATTAATTCAAAGAGCATGCTTTGTTATTTCCTGTCCCATTGTTGTTTGTAAAATACTTTAATGGGTAGCGAGCAGTAAACTGTTTAAAATCTGCTGTGCAAATTGATGTGGTTTTATATTGCTGGAGAGGGAAGGATTTCACTGCTTTGGGTGTGAGGGAGAGAGGAAGATTATCTTGATAATGAAAACCACAACCAACGCATTTACTTTGGAACTATTGTTTCAATTACATTACCATGTAGATATTTTAATCAGAAATAAAAGTGATAATCCCCAAATGCAGGCCTGACAACAATTGAAACAGCTGTATACTTTAGGGAAAAAAAAAGGAAAGGAAGCTTAGCAATGAGGTTTACATGCAGCCAAGGAGAGAGTTTTCTGTAAAACACAAATGACCTTAATTATAAAAAAGAAGGTAACATCTATTAAGAACTAGTAATGACCTAATTATAGAGTGGGTATGGATTGCTACCTCCCAGCATCCAGGCCCTTTTACCTTCAAAATTTTCTTGTGGATAGTTAAAACCTCTACCACATAGCACAGGCAGGGTGAATGAGTGCAAAGGGACTGGCTCGCATCCATATGGCTAAGCTCTCTTTACCTTTCCTCAACATAATGGACTCATCTATCCTGACTTTTGGGAACAGAACCTGCCTTGTGCTCTCCCTTGAACAGTCACTAGGAATGCAAGCTGGTGCAGGACCTAACAATATGGATAACCTAACACTATGGACACAGAAGGGAGTTCATTTACTGAATGGTTTCCTGCGGAGTGTAGTGTGCTAGCAGTGAATCAGCAGAGATGTCTATGCATTGGCTCTGTTTGGTTTACTAGTATGGGTGCAGATAAAGAGACTATATGAGAGATGGAATTCCCTGCCCTCCAGCCAAGGAACACCAGTATAAGAGCCCCTTTGTGTGTGTCCTGGGATAGGCTATTGCAACATACCTTCTTGTGTACCTCCTTCTATATACTCTTCTCTAAGCATCTGGAAAGATTAAGGGATTTTAAAAACAAAACAAAATCTTATCCTTTCAGGATCTTATTTTTTGGATCTCATAGCAAAATCTGTGATTTCTCAATATACCATGGGTCGTGTAAATCAAATTTTAAATACATTTATGGAGCTTCTCAACGAAAACACTGCTTCTCTCCTTTGTCCCTTTCCTGAATCGCCACTGGTGTTAAAGAGATGAGAACTGGGACTTAATTATAGAAATGTTTGAGTTGGAAGGGACCTTTAAAGGTCATCTAATCCAACTCTTCTGCAGTGAATAGGGACAAAGTCTGATTTCAGAATACAGTCAAGGCAATTAGACCTCCTTCTCCTGCAGAGGGCCCAGTACTGAAAGGGGAAATCACAAGAGCTCATCACACACTTGGAGGAGTCCTGCAAACTCAGTGGAAGAAAGCTGAATGTTTTGGAGAAGAGTAATAGGGATTTCCTGTCAAAAGGCCTCCAAACAATGTGTCTTGGCAAAATGAGTCTTTCAAGTAAAATGAGAAAGGTAAAATTGTGATTCTGAAATTTGGAGGGATGGAACAAAAAGTTTTTCTTCAGCTTATGAAACAGTCAGCCTTTAGAGGTGGTGGCAAGCCTTATTTTAATGGCTTTTTAGGATTAAAATGGTAGAAAATGCCTATGAAAGCAAGGCTAAATTCAGGTGGGAATAGAATTACATGATGAAGTACAGTTATCCTTGTTTGGTTTCCATATATTTACATTTACAAATCCTGAGGCAGTACTGCAAAGGAAAAGTAATTTTCTCACAGCAGAAAGCACATGGTGGGCTTTATTCTCATTGAGCATTGGCACTAACTTAGCAGGTATCATGAGTGAACCATTTTCCTGCTATTTGGTGGTCTTAGAGGACCTTTTGTTTCCTCTGCCAACTACTGTGGTGGGCTCCTGGCTCTAGATGAGACACGCAAGTACTAAGGCAATGCAAATCATGTCACAGAAACTTCACCATCTCTCCAAAACCTTTTCCAGTATATCAAACAAGTTCCCCTGGGGCCACATGGTCAGATGTTTGACAGTCTCAGGACTGAGGCTGGGGGGATGCTGTGTCACTATTTAGAGCCTTAAAACCTATGTTGAAAGGCATTAATCTGCAGTCAGAGGTAACTTCACATGTACAAGGACTTTGGGAATCAGACCTCTAACATGATATTGCCTCTGATCTTCATCTCTTACATAGTTTGAGTCACATCTACATAAAAAACTGTTCTCATTGAGCTACCACAGTGAGGGGAACATCCATTTACTCAGAAAGACAAGAATTAAAAGCTCCTTCGTCTCTACTTCAGTCAGTATTTTTGAGGGGAACCTAATGTGGCTACAAATTTTACATAGGAAAAATATTTTGGGTAGGATTTTTTAAGTTGATAAGTGATACTCTAACTTTGTTCACTTCAAAAGCATTAGCAAGTTTACCTTTACCTTCACTGGGAGCAGAATTTAATCATTGCAAAAATGCTTTTTAAAATATTACCTTACTTTTCCTTTTTGAAACCGATTTCTCACCTTTTATTAACATGGTTTTAAGTTAAAGCAGAGATATAATGATGACTACATACTCTGATATCTGACTTGAATTTATGTTTGGCTCTGAATAAATGAATCAGAATTGTTATGCGACAGTAATCGATGGACAGTTATCATTCAGGTAACTTTCTCATGATTTTTAACCTTTTAAAATTTTGAATCTTTTTATCCACAAACTTCTAACAAGGCTGGTAGTAAACTTCTTCTCCAGGTTTACTTGAAAGTTTCTAGTACTTACTACTTCTCTCAAAATGTTCTCTTAGAATCAACTGTCTTTCCTGTGGCTAAAGCTCATAGGATTCAGTGCCACTTTAATATTCTTGGCTTACATGCCACAATACTAAAGATGAGTAGCTTGTAGCAAGCACAATAATTCAAAGCAGAGATAAATGTCCAAGCTTCCTAAATAGTCAATAGAGAGACCCCAGCATCACTGAGGTTTGATTCAGAGGCTCCACAAATGGAAAGGACAATCTCCTAAAACTAGCAAAGAGCAAATATTTCTGAGAAGAGTACAGCAGAGGGTTCCTTCCTTCTCTGGGGCTTGCATTACTGTCTGCGGGCTGAATTTGTCCAGATGTGGAGAACTTGGCAGGGTCTAAATACCTACTGAAGGACAGCTCGCTCCTTCAAAAGCACAGCTGCTGGAAGGAATAGTGGTGGTGATGAGACTCCTGAGTAGCAGAGTATCTTCAACAGGAAGTGGTTCTTTGGGTCTGTCAGCCAAAGTCTCATAACTCTCCTAGAAATGACTACTTTACCCAGAAGAGTCCTCAGAAGGTCAATACTGGCTTTGTGGCTCTTTAGTGGAGCCCAAAGAACCCTTGAGATTCAAGCCAAACGTTTTTAAACCACATACGTACATATTCACACATCAAGGGACAATTCTTCTGTTTCACTGCCAAATATTCATCAAGTTTCTAATGAAACATACCTGTGAAGAGCTCCTGTCCCCTAGCATAAGTCACTTTTATTCAGCATTAGTATTACTTATATAGTGAAGTGGAATAATGAAATGGGCTTTCCTAACCTATTCATGTTACAAGGTAGTAACGCAGTAGGGTGATAGTTGCATCCCGGTTTTATGGCTGTGGTTTTCAAAAAAGACAACATAAATTACAATAATACTTTTTTACCTCAAATCCTTTCAGAGATGAGATATCACATACTTTAACAGAAAGGCTCCAAAACATTGTCCTGACACCTTGAAAACCAGACCAAGTAAGCCAGTGCATTGGTGATGCCTGTAAGCATCTTTGCCCTGGGCATCATTCTGACATTTTCCCTGTGAGGAGGTGAAATACTCTGTTTGGACTTGGGATGATGTGGACCCACTCCTTTCTCCTACACCATCTCACAGATTTCTCCTCAACTTGTTTAGAATGTGACCAAGGCCACCTGTGCATGAGCTGTTAGCAAAAATGGTGCTCTCATTTAAACAGCAGGCAGCTATCAAAACAGCAGTAAGAGAGGCTATCAGGCTTAATAATGGCATACGTTAAAAGTAAAATACCTCTCTGAGGTCCAGTAATGTTGCTTTTACCATTTGTCAGGTGTATAATCACTCTGGAGAATAAGAATAGTGAAGCCTTTGTAAAATCATGAATCAACATTCCCAACAATCCAACTGCTGTGAGTAGGTCAGGTCAGTACCCTCACTTCTCAAAAAACTACTTAAGCTCTCCTGTCTCCTGAGACCATTACATCAATGGATACCTCCAGTACTACTTAAAATGACAGTTTGCAATGTAATACCAGGAGATCCCCTTTAACAGCCCCTCTATGTTAACAGGTGTTGGGCTCTACTTGGGGCGTTCGTCCTTATTACCAAAACTATGTCATATAACCACCTTGTCTTATGGGAGAAAAGCTTTTATCATTTGCACAAGAACCTTCCTTTTTAAAATTTGAACAATAAAATAATGCAGTTAATTCTTAAGAAAGTTCAATCATAGTAGGAATCCTAAAATGACTAAATATGTTGTTTACAAGAGAAAAGAATTTTGTTAGTACACAAACCTGTGCATTTTTCACTCACTTTGACTTTTTCCACTTCTTTTTCTAATAGCTGGTACGGTGCCAGGTTTTTTATTGCGGATGGAAGCTACAACACTCATAAGAGAGTAAGAATGTATTTATTTGTAAAATATAATGATTTAACAAAGATAAATCATACAAATAAAGCAGAGACTTAACAAAATTGAAGATAGCAAGATACCCTTATTTACTCACAGCACAGAGAATAGAGTTAAAAACATTTTAACATCCAGAAGACCTGCCAGTTGAGCCACGAGGTTCAGAATGGGCCCACTTGCTCTCTTCGAGAACCCAGTCTGGGATACTTTTGTGATTGTTATCTATCTTGATAACACTTGATACTTTGATTGTTATCAGTTCCATTTAAGCTCTTGGGAATCTCATCATCTATCTGAGTGAGGCTTTAGGCATCTCATTGGCTGCAACAGCCAGGCCAAAGGAGGAACTCTGTGTGTGAGGGGAGCACAGTGTCAGTTTTAGATTTAGGATGATATATAATGTTGATATGTCATGGTGGATTGAGGGCAGGCCTGTGGTAGAGGACTTCCCATCCCTGGAAGTGTTCAAGGCCAGGTTGGATGGGGCTTTGAGCAACTTGGTCTAGTGGGAGAAACCTCTGGCCATTGCAGGAGCACTGAAACTGGAGGATCTTTAAGGTTCCTTCCAACTCAAAGCATCCTATGATTCTATAAATAAACTGTAAAAAGCAAACCAACCTCATAACTGGATAAATGCAGCACTAAAAACTCTTGCTGTTTTGTGGCAAGTAAAGGAGAAATGTGGGCTTGGCTCCCTTCTCTACTAATTGGTAGTGTTCATGCAACCTCTAGGAAATGGACCTATAAATATCCTCCAGGTATTCCATGAAATTTCTAAATATTTCTTTGTCTTTGAGCCTTCCAAATCTTTTTAAATTTTTGTTGGAATGAACTGAAGTGTGGGACAGGTTCAAAGTGATAAAACTGCTGAATTAAAATCATCCAGATCTCATGCAAAAAATGGGTATTTTTTACTTTACTGGGACCCAACTGTGTGCTTTTGAAGGAGCCATAGTGAACTATGATAGCACGTGGCATAGAAAAGTCTGCTAAAATCTGGTGCATTTTACATCTGTTTTGTTACACATGTCTCAGGTCCCTTGAACAAGGAAGGAGGACAACATACATTGTGATACATTGGCTCATACCTTGTGATACTTACTGTTGTTGGCTATCCTGTCCTATGACTTAAGCCACAAGAAGAAATTATAAGGTTGGAGGAAGGTATTTCAAGTTCTTTATATCTTATATCTTAGCTATTAAGTTTACTGAATCTAGATTGTGCCTTGGTGTTGAAGAAGAAGTGGAGAAACATCTTAAGCTATGAAGGAGAGGGCTTCTTCCATCTCTGATTTCTTTGAATTTTCAAATACTGAAGCTTGCAGTATATGAATACATTTTAATACTATCAAGCACAGAAACCCAATTTCACTAGAAGTTCACTATGAAAGATCACTCTGCCTCATTCAGAAAAGCAAATTTAAAAGGAAATGTATGAGAATGAAGTCTGACTGATATCTCTTTAATGTATTTATGCTCATAACAGCTTTGTTCTCTTCCTGACCTCTTGTTGCAGTTATTTATTTCTGATGTTAAAAGTTCAGACTGCAAATGCTCCATGCTAGCTGTAATCAGTTTTCTCAATGGCTAAAAAGAACAAAAACATTTTGTAGCAACCGAGATGCATCTTATCCTTTGCTGGTGAAAAATGTAAGCTATAGAAAGCCTTTTTCATCTTTTAGCAAGGGTCTATTATTTCTATATATTTCTTTTCTGTGTCTTATGAAAAGGTTTGTACAGTAAAGAATGACTACGAAGTAGTTCTTTCTTCTTTTGCCAAGCTCTTTTTAGCTTTGGCAGCAATTCTATTTTCCCTGTCATCATCTAATGTCTATTTATTTTACATTGCTACAAAGCCAGTGCAATTCCCTCATAAATCCCAGGTTGTGAAGATGAAGAAACAATTCAATTCCTTTTATTAAAATCCTCCAGTGTCCTCTTCTTGATTCCTACCATCTAATTAGGTTCAGAAAGGTCATCAGTTTGAAAAGCTCTTGGAAAGTAATCAATTGAATTAAGAGATCAGAGATTGCCAAATGCCTCATTTCTGTGTTCTGAAATACCTGATCAGTCTTGGTTGCTGCAGGTGCTACTAGAGTGCTTGTTACCAGTTTTTGACCTAATTAACCTCAGAATCTCACTCCCTTTCTCTCACCTCTGCTCTCCTGTTCTTTGCCCTTCTCCTCCCTTAACATCCCAAGGAAATCAAAGATATCACTTTTTGCTTTGTATGCTCTTTAAACAATTCAGCGTCCCCCACATGCTTAAAAATGTGGATGGGAATAATGGAAATGGGAAGTTCCACTGAGTTATTGGCAGTAGGCTACTGAACTTATAGCAGTTGACATTAAATGGCATTGTGTGAGAATGATTATTGTAATCTGAAAAATTACTTTTATTTTTTTATTTTTTTTTTAATTTTGTAGCCAAATGCAAATACTAGAATTTTTAAAAGATTGCCCTCACACTGCATTGAAAGGGTCATCTCCTGGATCATATTCCCTCTCACAATACAGCATATCCTTCACGTCTCTAAAGCGTAAGTCTTGGCTTCAGTCTTAAGTAAAATGTTTAGAAGCAGACAACCTCAGATGATTCCATGCTTTCCAACCTTGTATGGCATAGACACTGCTTCTCAGGTGTTCATTCACCAACTAACTCACTTTTTATGTGCTCTTACATTAAATTTGCAGCATTGTTCATCATATCACTGTTCACAGTATGCACAGAAAGAAGGATAATGAGCTGCATCTCCTTTCTAGTATATTTTAGGTTCTAATGGTGAGAAAAGCAGTGAATTTAAGTGTTTTATTTTGGTAGATGTTATTTTAGTGTTTGGAAGACACTGAAGTTCTCCAGTTAATATATGTTGTACAGTTTACTGACCTCTGAATTTTAATTCTATTGAACTATATAACTTAAATGCTTTACATTACATTTCAGGGTTAAGTACAATACAGCCAGGGCTGAAAATCTAAAGTATCTGAATTTTCAATTTTTCTTGCATCTTCTTCCTAACCAGAAAGAAATACTGAACTCTTCTTGCCCTCCATGTACTAATGCATCATTTAACAGGACATTAAAAACACATGAGGTCACTCAAGAGGAGTTTAGGAAGATGTCTTTAAATAGCACTGAAACACATGAATAATTAATTAAAACAAGACAGAGCAATTCAAAATTATGTATTTTGAATCCATGTATTTTAAAGAAATATGTCACATGCTGAGTGAAATGAAAGCTTAACCAATTATGTGAAATAGAATATTTTGCCTTTCCACATACTGACAGCATAACTTGAGAAATCAACAGAGATCAAACCAAGGGCACATGCACGGGAACACCTCAGCTTCCCAACCCTTAATGGGAAGTTGATGGGGAACTGCATGTGAGAACTTAAGTGCTGTCTTTTGCTTCTTGGCCAGTTAGGATCTCTTTGTTTTATGTCTGGCACAAGTTTAATGTATGTCTTTTTTCTAGGGGGAATAAAAAAATACACACAAAAAGCAGCAATCTCATTGTGCTAGTATTTAGCAGCTAGATTCAAACAGACTGGACACTGTGCCCTTTGTAGAATAGGAGGAAAATTTATCGTATGCTCAGCTTACCTTTTGACAGAAAAATGTTAAGCAGGTCTTTTCCAATACAAAAGCTATGGCCACAAACATATGCTCAGAGCCTGTGATCTTGCAGCTATAAGGAGCAATGATTAAAAACTCCAGGGAATACTAATGAAACTGTGTTTCTAAACTTTCTGCCCTTCTAACAATTAAAGAACTAAGGAAAAAGCCATCAAATTTACGAGTCCTGAAAAAAAAATATGAAAGATTATCTACCTCATAAAATGAACTTTTAAACCTGGTCACATTTCTTCAAGTGTAATGCTTTAGTTTATCTTTGATCATTATAAATTATTCTCTGTTAAGAGCAGTGATTACAAGAGTAGTTGGCAGCATGTACCATTGGAGTTCATTCTGCTTTATTTATTGAAAAATACTAACAAGTAAAACACTAAAGTACTTCACATTAAAATGGTACGAACCCACCAAGATAACTGCTCATAATTGTCTGTGTAAAATTATGGTCAGAGTAACCACCTCTGGCTCCAGAATAAACTTTCCACGTATGTTAGAGCCAAAAGCATTTGCTTACTCAGATTTTGACTTGTATGTTATTTTTTTTTCTTTTTTTCTTTCTTTCTCTCTTTCTTTCTTGCTTTTGTTTCTTTTCTTTCCTTCCTCCCTTCCTCTCTTCCTCCCTCTCATTTTCTCATTTTTTCTTTTTTAATTTCCTTGTTGTTTATTTTTTTTTAAGGGAGATTCATGCACATGAAAATCTTTAGAGGAGAGGGAAGGAGGAAAACAAAAAGCAACCACTTTAGGAGATGAACCATCATAACAATGGACAAATCAAAACACTGAACAATTCTGCACTCACACCAATAATATATGGATGAATAAATAATAAAACAGTGCAAACAATAGATCTTTCCTCCAAGGAATTGGTTTTCTAGCACCAGCAAGTCACTATTCCAATGATGGGATCATAATAATTCAGTGCTGACATACATTTCCTCAGCATTGTGTTTTGCACCACCAGGCTCTGCAGTGTGAATGGTGTTCTGGTCTGATCACAACCAAGACAGAACTGTTCAGTAGAACCTAAACTCTAATTTTGTAGTATTTGACTGCCTTTTTGTATATGACATTATAGAATCATAGTGTGGTTCATTTTGGAAGAGCCCTTAAAGACTATCTAGTTTCAACTAGACCAGGTTGCCCAAAGTCTGATTCAACCAGTCTTGAATGATTCCATTGAGGGGTCATCCACAGTTTCTCCGAGCAATCCGATTTTGTGCTTCACCACTTTTGTAGTAAACGATTTTTTCTTAACATCTAATCTAAATTTACTCTCTGCTAATTTAAATCCATTATCTCTTGTCCTGTCACAGACCAATCTCTGAGAGTGTCCCTGCTCATATTTCCTGTAGGCCCCTTTTATGTACTGGAAGGCTGCTATGAGGTCTTCCCAGAGCCTTCTATACAGCCTTAGCTCTCTCAATCTGTTTTACCAGAAGTGCCCCAACCCTCTGATCATCCTTTTGGCCATCCTCTGGACCCTGTCCAATTGGTCTGTGTTCTTTTTATGCTGCAGGCCTAGGGCTGAATTCAGTATTGCAAATAAGGTCTCATGAAAGCAAAGGGGAAGAATCATTTCTCTCCTGTGCTTCTTTTGATTCAGCACATGATACTACTGGCTCTCTGATCTACAAGAGTATGTTGCTGACTCACATGGAGCTTTTCATCCACCATTATCCCCAAGTCCTTCCCCACAGGTCTGCACTCAATCCACTCATGTCTCAGCTTGTGTTTATTCTTGGGACTGTCCTAACCCAGGTGCAGGACCTTGCACTTGGTCCTGTTGAACTTCATGAAGTTAACATGGGCCCAAATTTCTAGCCTGTCTAGGTCCCTCTGTATGGCATTCCTTTCCTCCAGTATGTTGACTGCATCACTCATCTTGGTGCTGTCCATGATGTCACTGAGTGTGCACTCAATCCCATTGTCTTTGTCACTAACAAACATATTAAATAGTGCTGGTCCCAGTACTGATCCCTGGGGAACACCACTCATCAGCATGACATTGAGTCATTGATTACAGCTCTTTAGGTGTAACCATCCAAATAATTACATTATTGTTAACAATATTAAGGTAAGTATCTCTTTGTTGTGTAGCCAGACAAAGCTCCTGCATGTTGATTATAATACTAGTTCACATTCCTTGCTAAAAAACGTTCTCAGGAAAATCATAACTTTTAAATTTTTGTTCACTTTTCTGCAGGCTACTTTTGTCTAAGCCTTTGTCTTTTGGTGAAATTTCCAGGGAGTGTCTCTGGGTCACTGAAGACTCACTAATAGCAAAGGGCCAACTCATTCATATATGATCATATGGAGAATCTAATGGCTCCAAAGGGCCATGTGCAGTATTCTAACTGTAGTGTTTGAAATTTTACAGATTTAAAAGCTCTGGGGAGTTAGGAGCTATGCCCTGACAGGCACAAGGGCCATGGATCAACTAGTAGAAACTTCTACCATCTTAGAAGTGAGGAGCCAGCAGGGGCTGATCTTGCTTATCTGCTTCTTGCCTTGCTCTCTTCCTTCTGCAAGGCAATAGCTCCTGTCAGCTTCTGAAACACAGCTGCTATTTCCTTCCTACTTCTTGCTCTGTTCAGGGCTTCCAAGTCATACAGCTGGGACAGTGGTGGCTATCATTGGAGGGTGCCTGGAATCCCTGTTTGAGACAGGATAAATTTCTGGGAAGACACACCTACTCCTATGTCCTACATTTACTTTGGTAACTACCGAGGGAAAAAGTGTGGGTGGCCTCACATTAGTACTTAGTCTCATTTTATTGGTTTACTTGTCCATTCCTAAAGCTTTGCAGCTGGTCTTTAAATTTTTGGAAATGATATTATAAATACTAGAAATAACTGAGTCTACAGGCTGTTGCTACATTTGCACTGTAATATGATTTATTTTTAAATCCCTCACCTTCTCCCTTATTTTTTTGGCCACTCCTCATTCATGGAAGCTCCCAGTATCTGAGATAAACTTTTCTTTGACATCTGAAAGACACTCCCAGAATCACTAGAGTTCAACAACTTCAGCTACTTTTGAATGCTCCATGTCCCATGAGCCAGCCTTCATTTTGAGCTGAATTGGATGTTTTTGGAGAAGATGTGTCCAAGTGTGATGGGGAAAACAAGTGGTTCTAACAGCCATTCTATTGGACTGTTGGGAAGTTCTTTTCTTGCAAACCTTTGCAAACCTCAAAGCTGACACAGAAGAGTTCATGCTTTAAAACCTTCCAGGGTTTAAGCACAGACTTCTCTATTTTCAGAAAGCCATGGCAGACATGTTTGTATTTCATTAGAAACTCATCAGACATGCTGGATCTGAAATCACTGCTGCCCTCGGCCAGCTGGAAAATACCCGCTTGTTGCAAGGAAACTCTAACCCACTAATTATCCTTAAAAATTCATGTAGGAAATCTCTTCACCCTTTTTTTTTTTTTTTTTTTCTGTTCCCTTTTTTCCCCTTGAGGACATTGATCAATTACTTTCTTAGAAAAGCGCAGCTGATTTCAAGTGTTGTCTTCTTGAAGGTTTAATTCTGACAAAATGGATGTTACTAAGTAATGTAGCACCATTGTCACAAATATACAAGGTAACAGTTCTGAGAGCCTTAATAGTGGTGGGAAGCACGAGTTTGAAAAAAAAAACACAAAACCAAAAGGGTAATACAATTCTTCCTCATTTTACAATCCTTTAGAATGAAATACAAAATATCCAGCTTAGCTGTGATTTTCAGTATTTCTCATTTTCACACTGGTTTGCATTTTTGGTTTCTAGTTAGGACAGAAACCAAGGGAAGCCAAAATACCTAGACAGGAACAGATGAAAGCCAAAATTCTGAGACAGGAACACAGAAAGGCCAAAATATTAACCAGAAACAGGAAGTACTGGACATCTCACAAGACAACCTCCATATTCATTTGAGATTTCCAGACAGGGATGCTGGCTGAAGAGGCACAAGTTGTTTGGATAAGCTCTGAATAATTATCTAAAACTTTAGGTATTTAGTTGAAATAAAGTTAACATCTGAGTCTCCCTCTAAAATTGCTTGTCACTTGAATAGATGGTAATTTCTCAGATATTAAGGGAAACAAAGTAGAAAAAATTCAGCTGAATGTTAAGAAATGGCTTAATAGTAGATGCTTTCTGCCTGCTTTCTAGGATATTAGGTTCTAGGATATCCGGACTAGTTTGTCCAAATATGAATTAATTCAGTAATTACAATTTATTGTGCATTTATTATTTGACTGTTTTAAGAATTTTCTTTTTCTTTAGTTTGGAACACACTTCTGAGCAACAAGCAGAAGTAAGAAGCAAGAAAGAGGACTGACTTGTCAAACAAGAATGGCCAAAGGGCTGACAGACTACTTTCTCCTGCTCTCACTACTACTCACCTCCATATATCTGATCATGGGATAGGTCAGCACAACACACAGTAGTGTAGCATGTACATACTGGACAGTCTTTATTTTTGGCCTGCATGGAATTTAATACTACTTAGAACAAACAAATTGGATCCCTTCCCAGTATTTGATTATTCAGGTGCCAGTCATGAGGATGAGGATGATAATGATGATGATGTTTGTCATCACCTGCCTTCCAAAGAGTGGACCCACTCCACTGCTGGCCTCCGGGAAGTATCTCTCTCTAGACATGTGATAGTCTTACTGTTAATATTACTACTGCAGTGAAAATGATCTTAAGCAGAGAAATGACACTGGTAAAATTATAATTAGGTTGTGATTATATGTATATTGTAACATCTTCTATGCATATAGAAATACATTTTGAAATTCACTTTTCCAATGGATTGTTCACAAGGAAGAACAGAAGGTTTCATGTTTGATTTATTGTGGTAAATATGGGCATGTTACAACCCTTACTTCACTTAGCATCCATCAACCCTTTTTTTCCCCCACTCTTCAAAAATTTTATTGTAATGAAATGTAATAAATGTCATTATAATGGGCCAATGTTGATAAGATGATCATTTATTTGAAAAGAGTTTTAAGGGAACTCAGCTTCTCCAGTAAATTAAAATCTTTAGATAAGATACCACTTACAAAGACAAAAATAAACATACCAGGAATCTCTGTAGTAACAACATGATCAACTTGAAACATATCTGGAACTGAGACATGGGGTAAGGGGGCAAAGGAAACAGCTGGTGGAGTGGTTTTCCTTAAAAAAAATTTATGCTGTTTCAACTAGAAAATTGAATTATTTCCTTGATGGGGACTAAATTCACAAGCCAGGGAAGGTGAAGATATTCTTTGTATTGATTTCAGTGAGGTTTGGACCAAACCTAGCAGTACAGGGTTGGTTGCTTTACATGCTAACATTTCTTGTACTGAAATGAGCACATTGAGGTTTGGAATAAGAAAATTCTCAATGTTTGCTTCAGAAAGAAACAGTGTACTGATAAGCCATAAAAACTGATTGGTGAGAAACACCTTTTGAAGTACTCTGCTTCACACAGCCTAGGGGAAGAAATTGAACAGTGTTTATTTGGTAAGGGAAGGCTGAAGGGAAGGACAGAATAATAATATTCAGATACAGAATAACCTACAGGATAGAAGATAAGAACTCAAACTTTTCCACTTTCAAAAGATGTATAGAAGGAGAAATAATGTACTTGAAGTACAGCAAGTGAAATGCACACTAAATGTTATGAGGAAATCTCTTCAGCAGGAGGATAGAGAAGATAAGCAAGAGTACTTGTCAAGACTGATAATTATTGGGGATTTTTAAGATATGGTAGACCAACATATATCAGGAATGACAGTCTGACATAACTGTTTGACAGTGATTGCATTACTCTTTAATAATCCTAGGAACATCTGTCTTCTGTGATGATTTACAGTGTTGAGTTTCTTAGTAGAGAAGAATCACATTGTATAAAAAAATATTTCTTTATTTTATTTTAAATTTGCTCCTTACATCAATGGATCAAGTCAACAGCAGTTCAGTCTTACTGTAAAAAGAGAAAGAGTTTCAAAACAATTCATAGACCAGTCTCTCTGCTTTCAACTCTGTGTTTCTTCCGCATTTCAGATAGCTTGTTTTATTATGGTTCAGAACAAGGCTCAGATATTTCCACATTTCTGTAGGATGAATGGAGGTCCAGTTTTAAGGCAATCTACTTGAAAAACTGGTTTAGAGTCAGGGAATTTTGCTGCATTCTGGGGCTACAGCTGCTGCATATACCTTATTTCTGAACTTGGAAGTCTGCTAGGGTGTCTATCCTCCAATAGACTGAGACTGCAAGCTGCAGCTGTTTTTCCTCAAGGTGGTATTGCCAAAAGCAATGAACTGGTGGATTCACTTGATACAGAACCCAATGAAACATTCATATGAAACTGTGAAATTATATTCTTTCATACTGGTTTTAGAGCTGATACAGAAAACTTGGTAGAAATCCACTCTGCAGAATAGAAATAATAGAAAGAATAGAAATAATCTATGCCTTAGTATTAGAAAGGCTTTTAATATACAGTACAATGTAGCATTAAATAATTGATCTGAAGTTTAGGATTAAAGCCTTCATCAGGTTTCTATCTAGAGCAGTGCCTTACAGGACATGTGAGTCTGTTAAGTTGCAGGGCAAGAGTGCAAACACACGTAAATGTAAATTTTAAAGATACAGCATTACTGTCAGATCTTCAGGAAAGAATATGGTGGTAACTAGGGTTTGCTTTTTCAAGCTACCAGGGCTATCATCTTCCAACAAATACAAGTCTTTCCCATGTTGTCAGTATCAAGGTAAAATCTATTTTTTGAGTTGTGACGAATTCACACCGAGTTATGGTAAATGTTCTTCACCTTACTTCACATATGCAGTTCTACACATTCATGAGATATGGAGCACTGAGCTAAATACAGAATCATAATGAAATATGCACACTAGAGGAAAGTGCTCTCCAAATCAACATGCAGAATTCAGACAGACCCTTTTCACCTCTGATTTTATTGAACAAATACAAACCAGAAGAAAACATTCCTTATTTCTTCATACGAAAATAATAATAGTAATATGTATAATTTAAAGTAATGCCATTGCAGTTTAGCTGCAGTAAAATCTGATTGTAAATTGTGTTTCTGTTTCCTCTCTGAAAATATGTTTCCACTTTATTTGTTTTTCAGAGTAGACTGTCATACAAAATGTGATCATGACTTTTTCTCCCCATCAAGAAAGAGACCAGAAATCCAAGTGATCACACAGAGAATTTGTGTGACTTGCAGCTGTGGTTTGTACATTAATGCATGCTCTGCTCAGGCCAAAATTCAATTTGTTAAGATGTATGTAGTATGTACTGCAGGCCTAGGCCACAGTGGGACCCGCAGAAGAACTCCTATGTGAATCCCTAATTGTGATGTGTCCATTAGGAAAAAAAGCAACTATATACCTAGAAAATTCTGTTTCAAGTGCCAGATAGCAAACTTCCCACAGCTCTTTCAGCTCTCCAAAAATCAGCAGTGTCTTTGAAAAGCTGACAAAATTTTAAACGGTACATCTGGAGGAGCAAAAATACTAGAAAACATCTGTTTTTGTTGTTGAACAAAAATAAACAGTGCAGAGCTGAAAGCTGAGCAGAGTAAAGCTTTTCTGATACAGTTTACATTTTGTTTATTGCACTATTCTTGTTCATGATAGCTAGTAGGTGGGTCGGAGCATTGCTGCTATGTGCTCTATACACATGGCTGTCACTGAGGGGATATGTGAGATCTCAGTGATGGATTTGTGAAGATGTAGGAGCTAGATTTTCAAGAGCACAGCAATATTGAGCATCTCAGCACTGAGCACTGGTTGCACACCATTTGCAGTGGCCAGGGAAGGCACCAACTCACTCATTTGAACTGCAAACAAGAGCCCTCAGAAAAACAAATTGGATTGGCCAGAGGAAGCATGTCAGGAGCCTCCTGTCCTTGCTGGCTTATTCAGAATGATAGAGAGTAGAATGGCTCCAGGTCTTCATGCTTATGTTATATTTTGGACTGATGGATCAGTTCTTCCAACCAGTCAGCAATCCACCTCATCTTGACTTTAATAAACTCCTCTCTTCATCACCTGTGAATCAATTACTTTTGAACTAAAATATAAATTATTTAGAACTGCTAAAAATAAGAGTTCCACAAACTAGTAGCCATAATAATTTAAAATATGAGAGTCTTGAGTTCAATTTTTCTCCTTTCTTGAGAGAGAGACTTGAACTCACAGTATAGAACTAGAGCATTCAGAATAAAAAAATACTCACTGGTAGACATTCTCTGAGTTTTAACAAATCACACAACAAATACATCTGTTTTTCAGTGAGGCATTCTAAAAGATGAGTGAAAAAAATTGCAAGAGGAGACTTTTCAAAGCAGAATATCATCTGCCTTAAATCATTGAAAACAATAATGTAGTTTAATTGAGTAATCTAATTGCCAAACCTTCTGAGAAACTTGCCTATCACAGAATCACAGAATGACCCGGGTTGGAAGGGACCTCAAGGATCATGTAGTTCCAACCCTCCTCCCTAGCAGCCACCAAACATACACCTTTATTAGATCAGGTTGCCCAGGGCCCCGTCCAACCTGGTCTTGAACACCTCCAGGACGGGGCATCCACAACCTCCCTGGGCAGCCTGTTCCAGGGCCTAACCACTCTCCTAGTAAAGAGCTTCCCCCTAACATCCAATCTAAATCTTAGATGATGCTTTTGTTTTGCTCTCACGAGAGTGTTTTAGGTTTTTATCTGTCACTCATTAATCATTTTTTCTATATATTTGGGATTTTTAAAAGTCTTCTCAAAAAAGTTTGAAAATTCCTTTTTTTTTAACATTTTTTTTTTTCCTAATGTTTGGAATTGGCTTGATTTAATCAGTTTCAAAGCACTGCTTTGATATTAAAAATTAAGGTATTTTTGTAAAACTTTTCACCTCGACCTTTCTTTTCAGCTTGGGAAATACACTAAATCGGACTACTTTTATCCAAACTTAAGTTTTGGCATCTTGGCAATTTTTAGTGAAAAAATTCCTTTAAGTCATGCCATAAGCCAGGTTTTTTGAAAACACTTCTTTTGAGAGCATAGACTTGCAGCACTGTTTGTTTCTTGCAACATCCAGGCAAGAAGACTGAGAAAATGGTGAGCTCTACTTCTCAGGAAAAATGAAATCAACTATAAAGAGGTTACAGAACAACAGTCATTAATCCAGTAATCAATGTACATACTTCAAGATCTTCAGCAGCTATGTAGAACAGAGGTTTGACACAAAAGGAATTTATCAGCTATGAAACATGTTATTCAGTATGTAAACAGAATGTTGCAGCTTTTGATGACTGTGTTGGTCTTGCTTGTTTTACAAATAATTTTGCCATAACATATTTGCATCTCTGAGCAATAGTGTAGGTCACATATTTTATGGTTGTACCTAGCATTTAATTTACTTACAACTGGAGACACTCTTCCAGCTATTAATTCTGATCAACTCTAAGCTCAAAAACTGACCAAGCTAGTATTTACAAGGCATAGCATCAGAGCAGTTGATCTGCATGAATTTTTGTTTTATACTGAGGCTTATTTCTTTGGAAACATGTTTATAATGCGGACCTTCCTTTATATCAGACAACTGAATTGAGCATTCATTTGGGACTATTGAAAAGACTTCATTGTGAGGATAGGATCAGTGTTACCTGATGGAGCAAGTTATGAGGATGAAGTGCAGCTGATGGGGATATCCATAGAGCCAACAACACAGTGTATTGTTGCATTTGCACCTGTGGAAATCTTTTTAAATAAAGAGATAAATAAATAAAGAAAGTAATAAAGAATTGACTGAGCTGACACTGAAACTGGGAGAACTGTATCTCTAAGCAATCTTGAGATAATTTTTCTAACTTAGTTCAGATCACAGCATCTACTTGTTTCTAATTCAGAAGCAAAGTAAATAAATATATATTTAGAAAGTTGGAATAAACTACTTTCTGCTTTGCATAACTTCTGAGGAGTTCCTGATGTTACAAGGATGTTAATTCAAGTGCCTGAGAAATTATAATCCCATTCACTGATACGTTTTAAGAACAGGTTATTTATTTATTTATTTAATGCAATGGAAACAAAGGCTGACATGAGAGATTCAAAATAGAAGAGAACAGCTTCTTCTTAAATCAGTATAAACTGTCTGTGTGTCATGGCAGTGAATATATTTCTTTTTTTTTTTTTTTTTTTTTTTTTTTTTTCTTTTTCTTTCAGGAACTACGTAACCACAGAGTTCCTGTTTACTGTATTTCTTAAGGATAAAGTTTTCTGCGGTAAGAGACACCTAAGACCATTAGGCACGCACACTACAGATCTAAAGAAAGTCTATTTACCAGAGCTTCCAGGAAAAATATTGACAGGGCAGTAAAAATACTTTCCTTGATTACTCAGGCTCATATTTTAAACCTAAAATTACAGGAACTTTTCTCTTTTACTGATTTATTTTTAGCATCTTTATTTTTTTCTTTTCTTTTTCTTTATGTTTACCTTTTAAATATGGCAATTTTCCACTGATTTTGCAAACTCAGATCAGATTTGGTAAACACTTCTAATATGTCCTATTCCCTTTTTCTGTGTTGTTGCTAAGTCAGTAGAAATGATGAATAGAATGTAAGTTACCTTTCTCCAGGAACTGGCAGATGAAGCTACAGTGTATTTCAAAGAATATGTCCTCGATCTATTTTTTATAACATGTGTGTAGTGTATCTATGCAATTAGACTAAGCTGCCTACATACACATAGTGCATATTGCTACAAAATCTGAACACCAAGCAAACACTAATGAATTACCCTAAAAAAGCTTTGGGAAGAAAACACCTTTTTTTTTTTTTTTTTTAAACTTATCAAGGTGCATAGACAAGTTTAAAGGACTGCCAAGTTCTTTGCATATAATATGCACAACATTATTGAGTCTTAGATAGGAGGGGAAATATAAACTTCTAGAAGTGCTTTTTGCTGCAGCAGTAGGCAAACACATTGAGTGACACACACAGTGATGAAGACCAGTATCTAAAATTTGGTTCAGATCAGCCAAAACTGACCCTCCATGAGAAGGAAACAGGATTGGATTCTTCAGGCAGTTGAGCTTTCAGATTTGCCTCTTTAGGTAAGTCATTTCCCTGATCTTATATTGACACATTGGAAAGCCTAAGTTATACAGCTATCTAAAAAGAGCTACCTCTATATCTCCTTGCTCATGGCAAGTATCAGAAAAGACGTGTATATCACAAGATAAACTGGAGCAATTTTTGAAACCCACTAGGAAAAAACTTTCAAAATGAGCATGGCTTGTGTCAGCTTGGCTATATCTTCAAGTCCTGCAGGTGCAGCTATTTGAAGCTGGACCTCCAAGTTTTATCAGTAACTGTTTCCATGAAAATGGCCCATATACTGCTTTGATCAGATGAAGTTGTCCCAAATGAGAAATTTCAAGTTTTTTAAGTATGGAAAGTCCTTCATTCATCCTCCATGAGAAAGATAAGGTAGGAAAGAAACTGTCATTTATCTATTTCAGATGCTAATACTATTTGTAGAGAAAGATTTGTCAGCAACCAGTGCACTGCTACTGCTTGAAATCTCTGTACACTTTCCCAGAAGGTATTTACCTTCAAATCCCCTTTCAATATTTCAGAAATATCACAGATTACATAATTGCCACGTGATTTTCTGAGAGAAATAATATATCTGCACACAGTTTCATAACCTAGGAATGGTGAGAAGGCAAGAAAATAAGCATAACAACAACAATAAAAAAGGGATAGAGAAGGTGTGGGAGAGATGGCAGTTACTTCAATTAACTGTTCTAAAGAGAGACTTGCAAACTACACTGAAACAAAGTAAGAGTGGAAAATCTAGTAGAATGCTATTAGGGAGAGATTTTTGGTGATTTTAACGTCTCAAAAGCAGAAGTTACATATATAATTAAAGCTCAGATTGAAGAATTGTCAATAGTGTACTAATAAAATGGAGAAGATGAAATAGAAATGTGAAAGCCAACTGAAAATATTCAAGAAGTCAAGAGACAGAAATGCAGTTCCTTGGCAAAGCTTGAAAAAAGAGCCAATGCTGAATAAAGTAGACCATCCTTTCCTGTCTACACTCTTCTCTTCCCTCAGAAAGGGTAAATTTAGACATATGAAATTATTCATTTTAAGAAGGAGAGTTGCCCATGACATTTCAGTCTGCATGCCCTCGTGATTGGTGGGATCACAATAACATTAGTACTGGTTTTTAGCAAGAAATTCAATTATCTCTTCCCAGACAGACCCTTAAAAAAATATTTATTTATTTATTTTTCATGGTGGAAGAAGAAATGATCGCAGATAGTCACACAGTTCCTGGAGTAACTTGGATTTAGGACAAACACAGACATGTGGTGCCAGGAAAGTCAGTCATAGGCTGAGCTGTGGATAAATACCATTAGATACAAGGTCTCATCTCAGAAAAATGTTAACCGAAGGTGGCTATAATGGAAAACAAATGGCATCCCTGAAAGAAAAATAACTCTTCCTGATGCCTGCTGGGAACTCGGAGTTCATACACAGGCATACTTCAGTGATCCAGGGTTCATATGATACCCTTATATCCAGAAATTTTGGGTCTTCTCTACACATCTGGTCAAGAAGGAAGAACAAAATATTTTACTTTTCCACATTTATTTGACAAAATATCATGAAAAGTAAGGATCACAGCACCTGAGTACTTGAAAGAGGAAAATTTTCATGGTATCAATCCTATTCAGATCCTGAGAGTCAGTATGTCTAATTATTTCTATTAGAAGCTGGAATGAGAATGTATAAGAAAATTTTTCTACAGTCAGCACAGTGTGCTTTACATCTAAAAATTCAATGATGTCCAACAGATTAGAAATAAGAATGTGTTTTTCTCACTGAAGGAAATGAATGACATTGTAAAAACACGGTTGTGCTCATATATTTTCGACTAAAAAGCTGGATGAGATCTGACTAAGACAATGCTGAACCTTCAGATCTTCCGGTCTTGCAAAATCTTTCCAGACCAGTCTTGCCACGTGGCTCAAACACGCCCTGATACTCAAGCAAATAGGTTTTACAGTCTAGTGAAGACTCTGTAATTTAGTTGCTATTTAAAACCAAATATACTCAAGTTCGTCCCAGAAGATTTTATGATGGGTATCAAAGGCTGTTCAAACAAGAGGGTCAGAGTTTAGCAAGTTAAAGAAAAAGTGCTCTTACGCAAACTTAATTTCCTTTTTCCTTCCCTTCCCTTCATTTCACTCCCCTTTGCTTCTCTTCCCTTCTGTTACCTCCTTTTCTCTTTTTTTCTCTTCTTTGAGTATCTTCTATATTCTAAACCAGGTGGCAATAGTACTATTGTCCACTTACTTGGTACCCCTTCCCCCAGCAGCCATATTAAAGCTTCATAAGAAAGAGTACTGTCTCTCGCTTTTCACTCCAAAATGCAAGTACAGTAAAATACATTCCTAGCAGAACCTAGAACATTATTACTTAAAGAAAAGTGATTACAAGTGCTTTTGAATTATTTTCTTCAAGTATTTATTTTAGAGATGGAATAAAATGGTTAAATTGGAATTCCTGTCCCAATTGAAGAATTCTCCTTGATTTAGGCAAGAACAAGATTTACTTGTAAGAGATTTCCTTCTGCAAAGAAACAAGAAAATATCTGAAATAGAGATGAAAGAAAAAATCCTGCAATTTTGAATTCTATTCCAGTGCTATAGCAAGGAAAGACTTCCTCTTGATCTTTGAGAATTAGTTTTTAGTCACTTCCACTTTAGCAGAAGCATAGGAATTACTGTTTACTAAAATTATACCTAATATCCTCTATTTTTACCCTTCCTCCAACAGATGCCATTAAGGAATCTTAGGCATCTTATATATCATTGCTTCCCATCTTTTTCTGATCTGGAATTTCTCATCACAGTATTATGGCCAAAATGGATGATCGTTCATTTTAGATAAATGATGTGTTTCAGCTACTTATCTTACAGCTTGTCAAACTAAAGAATGGAAGACTTGGAAAACACTCTTTCCCAGGTTTCTAGCCTGACCTACTCCTAGTTCAGAAGAGCCCAGGGAGAGAAAGCCTTAAAATCATGACATTTTTATGCATAGGAAAGAGGTTTGAGATCACTTTATGAAGTTATAATGGCTTCTGCTGAGTCTCAATCAGGTAGAGCAAGTCGATAAAGAATCTTGTCTCCTTAAACAAAGGAAAGGGTCTGAAATTCATGAAATCCGAGCATACTTTATTCAGTGCTGTACTAAAGTTGTTTGTTTTTTCTTTTCCTTTTAACTGACTACATACATCATACACAGTCTAAGCACAAGATGTGATTTGAAATGCAGGTTTTAGTAACACCATTTTGGAATGACTGTGTCAGAAGACCTAAAAAAATGATGCACATTTTCACAGATGAGTGCCAATAAATCTTTTCTTAGTGCCTTTTCCTCATCATCCATTCTTTGTTCCTAGGTGAACCTCGTGTATTACAATTTTGAAGTCAGCACAGATCCTCTTTGGGACCAGTTTGGGGCAGAAGTTTATTTGGATTTATGTTTGAGAATTCTAGCTTTATGTAAGATAACTGATCTAATTGTTAGTTTATTAGCAATTGGCTATCCTTACTCCCTTGAATGTACATGGACTGAGACAAAAATTTTGCTAAATTTAACATGTGACCTTATAATTGAAAATGTATAGAAAAAAACTGAGCAAACTAAGCTGTATCTCTTACTTTTGGAACATCAGATTTTGAAACTTAGGAATCTTTGGATTTCTTTCTTCTGCATGAAATAATGCCATATTTTCATTTGTATGTTTTACGACATATGTGCACATAAAAAAGATAAATCTTTTTGTTTCAACAGAAGTGCATGATATATGCATGCATAAGTAACATTAGAAGGAATTTCCCCAGAGCCCCCTTTTTATCCACTAACTTCTCTGCCTCTGGTTTCTCCCAGGCTTTTCCTCCCTGTTTTGTGGGTTATCTGAAGATTTATTTTCATAAGTGAACTCATACAGTGAATGCAAATGGAGCATTATATCTGCTTTGAAAGGTATATACTGCTCTTGATAACACTGTACATCATGATATAATGTTCTTAGCTAATATATTGCTTCACTTCAGCCTACAAAAGAGCTGGAATATAAACAAAACTAAGGAATGTAGTGAAGAATAGTTCAGATGAAAACACACTTTTGTAGGCTGCTAAAATAATAATACTTAACATCTTTACAAAATTTTCTGCAGTAGTATACCAAGTACCTTTCATATTCAAAATATTTGTCTTAATAAAAAGTAGCTAATTGTGTGCTTATAGTTCATGTAAGGTTCAGTTTATATTCATGAAGTTAGTTCCTACCACACTGATATAAATGTATGTATGTACATTAGCAACAGGTGTGCCAAGAAATGTGAGCTACAGTGTGAGGCCCTGAAGTTCATGCAAACATGATAGGGGTGGAACTAAATCAAACTGCAGCTCTGAACATCTCCTTCAACAGAGGTTCAAGTTTATGCTAAGAAAACATCCATTCCAGTAAAACTGCTTCTTTCCCATTTCTTAGGTCCTCTAAGTACAGTATGCTGTATTTTTGCATCTTGTCTTTGTACTCATCTGTATGGCATATAGTATCCTTCTAAATTTCATTGCATATACCTGTTCTATGCCATCTTGATGCATCTGGTCTGAACAGCCATTAGAAGACAAAAGATACACTCTGTAGAGTACTGAAGTGGTAGTCTTTGGGAACCATACTCTCAGATGACATGCAATATGGAACTGCTGAAGAAAAAGGTGCTTTGGAGAATAATTTATTTCTCTGTTGCTTATTTAGCATTTCATGTCTATGTTAAATTGGCAAAGTATATCAGGATACATTGATATTCAAACCTCTCTGAGTAGACACAAGGCAGAAAGAACTGCCAGACAGCTAAAATGAGAGCTTTTTGACATGTCTGTGTGAAATCAGAATCTACCATAACAAATAGTTATTTTGCAGAAATGTCATAATTTGTAGTGAAAGATTCTTGTCAGGGAAAAGCGCTTGAAGGGAAAGTTCAGGTTTTGTGTTGAACCGAAACATTCCATGCAACTTGTTAATGAATTTGCTTCTTCAGAAGCATTGCAATGTAAAAGGAAATGTTTCATAGCTAGGTTCCTGCTTGGATGGGTGAGCACTTCAGTCTTCCTTTCCTTGCAAGCTGCATAGTACACCCTGGGAATGGTATACCAACAAGTTTTAGTAGTTGTCTAAGCAACTACTCAAGCAAGCATGCCTAAGAGGGACCATTCAGGACAGAAGAAGCCTTATTAAGACTTTCAAGAGGACTGTGTAATAATATAGATGGATAGATATATTTGAAGTTAATAATTTTCTGTAATGTTTTGGGAAAATTTCAAGGAAACTTTGAGAGCCTGAAAATTTCCAAAAATGCCCTTGAATTCATGTGAAATACATTTTATTTGTTTGGAGGAATATGTGGTGTGGAGCAGAAATGCTGGTGGGAAAGCAGGGCCAGCCCAAGGGATCACAGATGTGTAGAATGTACCTGAGTGACAAGAATGGATAGAGACAGGATCCACACCTTCCCAGCACCTCATTTAAGGGTTGGCAATGGAGGCGAGGGTATCTTGTTGGAGATTTCTGCATACTTGAGTTCTTCAAATTGTGAGCAGCTTCTCTTCCTTTTTTTCTGTACTCATAGCTGCTGTCTTTGGGCTTGCTGCAGCTTAGGATTGTGCCACCCTGCTACCACCACTGTACTTTCCATCACATCACATCATTACATGGTGTTATTAAAACTATTCTTAGTGCTTCTCTGAGTTGGTCTGTGTAGCAATGTATTCCAGGTACAACCTAAGAGCTATTTTCAAATAAACTACTTGATCTTACTTCCAACTCATTGAAAATTTAGCACTTCTGCTGATATAAATACAAGTAATGCCAAAGTAAAGGTTGGAATTATGTGATATCTTCTTGGATGACAGTTCAATGGAAAATGAAGGATTAGAATAATATTTTTGATAGTTTGGTGACAAAATCTTGAACAGTGCTTTTAAGACTTAAGGTCTTACATTTGAGCAAATAAAAATGATGAATAAATAAGTATGCTTAGAAAATGAATTGAAGAGAGTAGTCAATCTATGAAAAGAAATCTAAAGATGATTAGGACTTTTACTTGATGTTGTCATTTCGTCTTAATACAACTTAATCTGCTTGAGTCTACTATGCAAAACCCCTGTGAAGTCCTATGAATCAGCAGTTGGAATTGAATAAAGTACTATATACAGATTCAAAATTTATTTTCTCCAAAATAAGACTTATTATTATAACTTCTTAAACAAGAATCCAAAATTAGAACTTTTGGACAAAAATACTTGTAAGCACTAAGGCATTTTTTTTTGTACCTTTAATTGACACCAATGATATACTGGTGTAGATCACTTGCCCTCAAAAGTGCATGATAAAACAAGATACAGAACTGGGATCTGCACCTACAGAAATGAAGAACTTCTTCAGATCAAATCTATAGCTATCGGTGCATTAATTTTTAATGAGGCACAATATCAAACAAATAGAGTTACCTGCATTTTCTATATGTAAAACAGAAATGTCCCCACCCTGTGTAATGGCATATAGTATACAGATACAATCACAAATCATGACAGGGTATTAGGCTGCCCTTTCATTTCAGATTAATAAAAATAATTTGGATGGCTGTAACATTGCCAACTTTCTCTGGAGATTAAAAGGAATACCAGGGAACTGCAGTTTCTGTGACAGAAAACCTTGCTCCAACAGCTTCCTTATTTCCTATTTCTGTGCTACCTTCCTGTGGGAGGCAAACTGTAGAAAGTGAGAGGTTTCAGAAGTCTGTTTTTGGTTTACTTGGGCTTTTAAAACTGGATTTCAGGATATTTTAGTTCATGGTCCTGATCCAAATCCTGCTGAGCAGCATGGAAGAATTCCCAGTGACCTCAATGGGTTGCTAATAAAATTTCATAAAGACAAAATTTCTAAAAACCAAATAATGAACTTTAGCTTTTCCAAACTATGCATCTCTGCCATGTATTCTGCTCAGCTTTCATGTATAGCTTCAAGGCCAAGTATGCAGGAGACATCTGTATCGCAGCCCAAGAAAAAGATTGTGTCAGGGAGAGGGAGTCCTAAGCAGCTGATATCCTTTTTCTTAGCTTAGAGGTTGGGTAAGGTCTTTGTACTCATAGACATTCATGGTGGCTTTTCTTAATGGAATACTACTGACCAAGGCTCATAAGGGTCACTGGAAGAAGGGCATAAAAAGGTACATGGAGATTTGCAGGCAGAATTCAGCTCCACTCCTGGTGTTTTTCAAACAGCAAAATGTTGTTCCAACAGATGCTTGAAAAACAGTCATTAATAAGACAATGATGAGAAGTACTGACTGAATAACCTCTTTTATTTGCTTTATCATGCCTTGGGATATCAGAAACTTCAAAGAAGATCCCTAACATTGATAGTTATCAATCTCAGTAAAGACTGTTGGACCTACTCAGGACTTGTAGGACTCTATCACAGTATGCCAGGCATAGTAGAAGAAAGAAGCAGGACTCCCACACGTTCTGCCTGATTCTCAGACTAGCCTATCTTGCCATGGAGCTTGTTTTAGTGAGCAACAGACTTTCTAGGGAAGGAAAGGGAGGGAAGAGGCAGACTGAAGGGCACCATGTAAAGATTTATAAGAGCCAGGTAAAAAAAAAACTTGTTGGTTTTTCAGCTTTCTGAACAGACTGAGACTCTAAAGTGTGGTGTAGGAAAAATCTGATTATCAGATGCAATATTAACACAAGATTTCTGCAGTGCAGCCTGGTTTTTGGGTATATACAGAGTTTCAGAGCTCCTTAATAAATTACCTCTTCTCGTAGCAATTAACCCCCTTCTGTGAGGGTTCAGTGTTTACTTGGGGCCGTGCCAGTGCTAACAGCTACAGTTTAACATTCTTTTTAATGGCTTGCATTTACTACTGAAAGTGAAGGCTACATAAAATACTAACGCTTAAGCATCTTTTACACTCCTTTGAACATTAGGTTGTGTGTATAGTATGTGACTTTTCATTCTTATGAACTTGTTATTTGCTTAGAATTCCACTGGACCCATGAAAATACTCAGTTAAGTGGTTTCTGTTGATTTATTAACTTCCCTCAACGTCTGATGGAAGTCACTCCACGTGAAACACTGAATACATTTTGTTCTTTAAATTGTTCCATAGTAATGCCAGAAGAATAAGGATTTCCACAATTTAAAGTGGTAAAGGAGCTTTGATAATAACTTTTACAGCATATTTCTTTCTTTTTTTTCCTGCTGTGCTACCTCTTTGAGGAAATCATCCAGAGAAAAGCTACTGTATTTGAGTGCTCAATGTCATAATTGCCAACTATGAACAAAGAATAAGAGAACAGGAAAGTTATTGAAAAGATAAAAATAAAAATCTCTGGCAAGCAATGCACAGGTACAATTGCTACTTTTCCTCAACTCACCAGCAGGTTTCCACCTCAAGAATAAAACGGGTGGAAGCTGAACATGCATGCCCAGATTTGTATTCATGTAGTGCATGGGCTGTCTCTACAGACTAGCAGAGATCTGCCTGGGTCTCTGGCTGAAGAACAGGTCTGAACACCTATTCTGTCCCTCTTGGCTCTTCCACTGGCTTCATTAACCATTCCCCATTTTGAAAGAAACCAGACTTACTCCATTATGTCAGGTTCAGTGGGCCATTGAGACAAGTGACAGACAAATCCTGAAAGTCTTGGAATTGATTCTGGATAAGCCCTCAAATATCTGTAGTCTGCATAAATCACTAAAACATCTGGGATCTACAAAATTGCCGATAAATCTCAAGCAACAGGGATTTCTCATGATTTTCTTTCCACATCAAGCTTCTGTTAACTCCAGCAACATTTGAAATGAATCTTTCTCACAGTATTTTGGCTCATCTACATTCAGCCCTGGCTGGACTTTAGAAATGTACAAAACTGGAATTTGAGAAAGCCAGGACCTGACTACACGCTTCTGAACCTCAAAAGGATTTTAATAGAGACTTTTTTTTTTTCCTAGTCTTCTTTTGTCTGAGCATTGTCCTGTAGAAAGCGATTGAGTATTGCAACAGATAAATATAGTGTTTCTTGAAAGACTTTGAATTTTAGATGTATTTGTACAAGCCAATCAGTCAGCATTACATGCAGACCCAGTAATCTTCTGGCCTGCTATATACTGGGTCTTGATTGCTTGTCTCATCTCAACATCTCTGCAGTAGTTGTAATCCTTTTCCTCCAGGAGTGTAAAAAATAATATTTTCTAAAAACCCCTATTTATCCTCAACAACAATTTAAGGCCAGAATTCTTAAAAGCAGTGGAATCTAATCTTCTGTTTTAAATGCATACCCATCCATCTTTGTGCCACCTGCGGCTTAAGCACCATCTTAGTTTTATTCACAATATAAACAAGTGATTAAACACGAGTCTATGTCCTTTACAGTGCTGCCTAAATAAGACCCTGTGATTCATGATATCAGTAAGTTCAGACCCAGTGGTAGAAGCTTGCTGTAAGCAGTCAGCGTATTATTTTACAGCCACCTTCACGACTGAAACCAAGAGTTCACCTTTATCCCTCCCATTAGCTGAGCCTTCAGCACTATTATCTTTCCAGCTGTAGGTTAAGATAAAACCTTGGAATGCCATGTAGCCTCAGGAAGGTATGTCTGCCCTGCTGCTCCCTGGGTGGTATTGCAAGTCAGACAAAAAATGATTAACAAGGAATATGTATTTATGAGTAAGAAGGTATACAGAGGAAGTTAGAATCACATAATCACCAAGGTTGGAAAAGATCTCCAAGATCATCCACTATTACCCCACTAAACCATGTACTGCTATTGGTGCAGGGGAATGACTGACCCTTTAGCAAACACTAGTGAGATCAGCTGCATTACCACACTCTACTTGGAGGCATCTATTGCCTCCATTTACAGGCACAACCCTGAGCTGTGTCTTCAGTGCAGTGCACATGTCTGCTGGCTGAAAAGCAAAGCCAGAAAATTTAGGTGATGAGTTTACAGTGAAATAAACCTGACCAACAGGAAATTCTAAGAGTACTGGCTTTGTGAAATACACCTTTTTGGAAATATCCTCTCCTAAGTTTCAGTATCTCAAGGGATTTGTCTTTGTTTACTTGAGACTCGAGGTTAGAAAGTTCTAACCATTCTTTCAAATTACTCAGTGGGCTCAGCTTGCTTTCTTTAGTGGTGCCCCACTATCTGACTTGTTATTCCTTACTGCAGGATCAAGTTTCATGCCCTGTGCCTGCCGTTCTCAAAGAGTCTATCAGGATTTTCTGCAAGAATACAGGTCCCTGCAGTCCTCTGTAGCAATAAAAGCAGACTTAGGGAACCAGGAAGAGAGAATTGAGGTTGAAAACAAAAGTGCCAGAGAAAAGAAGGCTTAGGTTTGGTACATCTCCAGACAAAATTATTATTCTATGAACAAAAACCTCCTGTGCACGTGCTTAATTTTACACACTAAGCCTATTCACTGTGTAGACTTAAATATGTAAGCATTGTCAGATGCACACTCTGTCACACCAGTAGTAGATATGCACACTGTTTCCATAAGTCACTGCAGCAAATGCATAATTGAATAAAAAAGACTTCTGTTCATGACCATTAAAAGAAAAATATAAATCCTCCAAGTGGTACATTTGGAGCTGGGTCCAAACGATACTTAAGCCAACAGAAAAGCTGTTACTGATTTTAATAGGGATTTATTATATTTGGCTACTCCTTCAGCTGTCACTCTTTCCCTCTCTGTCATCTAAGCTGAGTTCCAGCCCCATCTCCTGAACCTTAAAACTATATGGAAGGCATATGTGATTTAAATGAGAGTTTTGTTCTCTCACTTATGTTTGAACCATGCCAAGCATGTCGTGACGATAAGTGAATGCTAAGACAATGGTAAAAGATGACATAAATACAGTGATAATAAAATACCATGTTCAGCCATGTTATAGAATCACGGAATCACAGAATCAAAGTTGAAAAAGTCCTTGAAGATTATCTATTCCAGCTGTCTACCTATCACCAATATTGCCTACTAACCAATCTCTCTCATCTTCATGGTTCTTGAACACCTCAAGATGGTGAGAAGAATTTGATCCCCACCTAGTCACAACCTCCTTTTCAGGCAGTTTTAGGGAGTGGTAAGATCTCCTCTGAGCCTTCTCTACTCCACAACGAATAGACCAAGTTCCTTTCCTTAAGAGACCTGTGCTCCAGACCCCTCATAGCTTTGTTTTACGTTCAACAAAGAAGGTGTAACTCAGAGAAACACATATTAGTTCCTTATTTTTATACACCTAGACAGAGCTGTATGACTAAAACTCTGCTGAATGGTTTTTTATATTTTTGTGACATAATGCAAAATCAAATAGGATTAAAAAGTTTTAGAAGGAAGACAAGTTTGTCTTTCAGGTATTATTCTGGCCTAGATTATTATAAATCTAAATCAAAGTTCACAAAATAAAGCACTTGCAAGGATTTTGTTTGTTTACTTCTCTTTCCCTGCTCTGTGGTTGAGAAAAAAGCAGCAATTTGATAGACATTCTGTGTTTCAGTCACACCAATTCTGAACTTTAAAGAAAGTTTGGTTCTTTGATTCAGCAGTTCTTTTTAATTAAAACCAAGTGCACACATTTAAATCCCTTTAAAATTAACCTTTTTTTCTTGGATGTTTTAACACCCCAGATCTAAGTAACCCTTTCAGGAGTGATTAGTTTTAAAGATGTGTCAGTATCTTTGAGCAGCCTGTGCTGTGCATATCAGTAATAGTCCACATGCTCTAGCATCTCTCTAAAACAACCTGCATGCAAAGTAAGGAACTTCTCAGCCTATTCCTGTCAGTAGGAAGCTTAGAGGACTGATCTTTGCCTTAACTCAGCTTTTTTTCTGAAGCTTTGATGCTAGAGTGCAAGTCCTCACCTACAAGGAGTGTTGTCACTCATTTCAGAGCCAAAGCATTCATGCTTTGCTCTCAAGTAACATCTAGGAGCTACAGTATTTCCAGTGATATAGGAGACTTGCGCTAAGCTCCCACTTATTTCCAAAGTTGTCATGATCTGTACCTATCAGACTTCTGATGGATTGTGTAGAGGGAGCTACTTCTGCAGCTGCTTTATTTGGGTACTCAGAGGGCATGATGGGCCTGGGACCCAGTTACTGCTCCCTCATCTCTGCTACGTTTAGCAGCCAGTGGAGAAAACACCCCTAAAAAGCACTTAGGAAATGTAGTTTCTCTCCTATCCCGGGGAGCATGCTGGTTTGTCTCTTTGGACTGACGTTTGAGAAATACAGAAAAATAAATACATCAATAATGCTTAAACATTTCAGAAGCGGCAGCTGAACAGGAGTTTTCTTTTAGGAGCCTTTTAGCCTTTTAGGAGGCTGAGGGGAGACCTTATCTCCCTCTTCCAGTACCCGAAAGGTTCTTACAGTGAGAGTGGGGCAGGTCTCTTCTCACTAGTGACAAGTAACAGGACGTTGGGAAATGGCCTCAAGTTGCGCCAGGGCAAGTTTAGGTTGGATATTAGGAAGAACTTCTTTACAGAAAGGGTAGTTAGTTACTGGAATAGGCTCCCCAGGGAGGTGGTTAAATAGCCATCCCTGGTTGTGTTTAAGAGCAGTCAGGGATATGATTTAGTTTAGTGTAGAGTTTTTAGAGTTAGGGTGCTAGCTAGGCTATGGCTGGACTTGATGATCTTCAAGGTCTTTTCCAACCTGGGTAATTCTATGATTCTATGATTCAGTGTTGGAGTTTTGAATTGCCATCTAATGCCCACTTTAGGCACAACTCTGTCAGTCCTTCTCTGTTGGATCTTTTAGCTCCTGTTAACATAATGGTGAACTGAAGATAATCATTTTCACCTAGGACTGAAAATGATTTGACCCAAGAATGTCATGAGAAGATAACACATGGAATTCTTCATGTAAGTTTACAAATTAGAGCTGACAAAGGGAAAAATAAAATAAAAATAATAAAAAAAAACACAGCAAAAAAAAAAAAAGAAAAAAAGAAAAAGAACAGCATTAGGGCTTCTAGTTCATCCTCATTTTGGCAGTTTGGAAATACTTTGTGATGTAAGACAGATTTTCCTTTCTGAAATAAATTTGCTTAAAAGTCTGTCATATTCTTTGAAACAGTTCTAAAACATACAGGAGGCACTTGCAGAGAGCTCCAAAAAGAGAGAGAGAAATAAAAAAGAGAAAAAAAAAGAGGTGAGGTTGAGATTTTAATGAGCACTTTCCTCTTAATTCTGAGAGTAGCTGCTGTATACCATTAATTTTCTGAGTGCGTGGAACGATTTTTGTCATCCAATCACTGCTTCTCTCACAGCCAGAATGAAAGAGATATAATGCAAACATACACACATGCATATGCGAATGGAGTCTCTCTCTCTAACTGTTCTCTGGGGAGCTCCATCATACCTGGGTTTATGAGCCTTGGATCATCTATGGCCAGTGGATTTAGTAATAAACAGAGTGGAAATGTTCTTCATCAGAGTTCAAAGTGAATTTCTACCAGCTCCTGCCAGACTTTGTTTCCCCTGGCCCCTCAGCATTTTACTGTGATGACTTCCTTTCAAGGGAAAGAATAGAGGAAGAAAGGCAGCTTGCACATCTTTAAAATGTCTTGAAGTTCTGCAAGCTCTGCACATGAAGGGCATTCAGATGGTTTTTGTAGTGCAGCTTTTCAGTATCTTTTGCACTGTTGGAAGTACAGTCCCTGTGAATCACATACAATGTGGTGAGTTGTAAGCCTAAGGAATGCATAATGGCGCTGGATAGCCATACCTAAAACAGAGACTGTAGCCTTGTGTTGTCTGCTGTGGTCTCTGACCATAAGAAAATTGCCTTTGCCAAGCAGGGTCTGAAGACTCACCCTATCACTTAATAAAATGCCATGCAGTCTCACCATAAATCCCACTGTCCATACTATAGCAGTGTGCACAGAAGGAAGGATGGCCAATACTGTTAGCTGAATCTACTTCATCTTCTAGTGACACTCAGAGCTACTGAGAGCTCCCTGTACTCCTGGATGTGGACAGCCTTAAATGTCTCAATTTTCAAATCTTGGAAATTAATTACGGACTTTGTTTTTGTGAACCATGTGGTGAAATCATAGCCCTTGAAGGAACAAATGCTTTTAAACACAGGCTGGATCCAGAGGACCAGCTTGATTATTTATATCCAAGGTATAAAAATACCAGACATGTATTTTTATCTCCCTTGAAGGGATCTGAGAACTGAAGGGTAGGTTATAGTATGTACAAAGAATCTCAAGACGTGAGAATTATAGGCACTTCAGAGAATTACCCATATCCCCCTAATATATTCTCAAAGGGGCTGTCTGAAGATGGAGCTGGTTCAGAGAAGGCCATAAAAATGCCTGGGGGACATCATAGGAACACTTTTCCCCCTCCATCAACCAGGGGGATAGTGAGGAGCATGGCAGAAACAGCACATATTATGTAATGCCCCTCATCAGACTGCAGATGTGTGAACTAGTTTAAAACTTTTATTAGGGCTTTTATTAGACTGTGATACAGTCCCAGCCTCTTTGCATTTGCCAACTTAGCCAATTGCTCACAAGTTATAGCAAATTAAAAATACCTAATGCTCAAGCTATTCTACACTTGAGGGTTAAGGATGGAGTCCCAATCAGATAATATTTTGAGTGGTTAGGGTAGCCATGTTCCTTCTCTGTCTTGTGGTCCTCTTTATGAGAGACACAGCATCACTTCTGACTGCTTCACTACTTTAGAACAACACAAAGTGTAAGTGAAACATAAGGAGTGATCTTCTCAAACCCTTGCTGATTCTGTAAATGCCTTTTATTTCAATGCATTGGCAATGTAATGATTAGGTATAGTGTTTTATTTAAGGCTTTGTATTTATAGTAAAGTACTCAACAATGTGATATCTAGTTAAATCTCTGAACAATCAACAAATGTACAGTTAGCAGAGTGGCATGGTTAGGATGGTATTTTATGGGTGCCATAATTAGAAAGACTATCACATTGGAAACAGATAATCAAAGATAAATGAAATGCTCACCCACATCCTAGGCTCACAGTAGAAAACTCCAAGGGGAGCAACCTCCAGAAAGAGACCCTTTCCCAGTTGTAGTTGGCCCTTAATTGGGTTCTAGGAGAGGTGCACCCAGGCTTCACTCCTTCCTGTCACACAGCTCAATTGCCTTCACCTGTGCTCCCAGGGCTGACTCATTGCTTGCCTCAGGTGGTCAATCAGAGGTTCAGGCCATGACTCAACAGTTCCCATACAATTTCCATCTAAATTGAAATAAGTATTTACAAAAGATATCTGATATCTTTATCCTGTCTGAACAAAGTAGTCCTCATGTGAGTTTTCAGATCTCCCTGTCTGGCTTTCTTCTCAGTAAGTTCATCATAAAACAGAGAGCTGAACCGCAGCAATGGGTACTTGCTGAGGAAGGAGTGTATGGGGCATATCTTCAAAGCAGCAGGGAAAAGTAGTTCACTCTCTCCCAAAAAAAGTCAGGTGCAAGTTCTAAGATGAGTAATAAGCCCCTGTGTAATTATATGCTCAGCCTGCATACAACTAAACAGTGAAATGCTTGGCTATACACTGCTGTGCTTACCAAAATTTTACATAAAATCAAAAATAATTAGACAAATTCCTGAGAGGGAGTATCATGGAGAACACCAACATATACCCTCAGGCTCAAAAACTCATAATTCTCAGGCTGATAGAAGATAAGAGGATGTACTGGGAAATCACCATACTATCTTCTCCATATAGCTACACCCTTCTGGCAGAAACGTGAAAGCAGAGTACATGGATCACTGGGTCAATCCATTATTGTTTTCAACGCTCTAATAACTGAGTTGAGAACAATGAAATCTGTAAGTCCTTGGATGGTTATGACCTCATGCACAATTATTTGTGTTGAATATAAAAGAATTCTGAGAAAATCTCCCAGAGTCTCCAGATGTACTCAAAAAAGGGATAATTTTATATAGTTCAGATTGGACAGATGAAGATGTCTGATTTCAACTTGGAAACACTGAAATACCCCCAGTAGGACACCTAGGGAGGATCACAGCATCCAAAAAATAGTGGTGACGAGAAGAGAGGGGGTGGTACAACTTGCAGGGACCATCAGAAGGAGGCACACTCCTCCATCTCTGGGCTTTTTCACACGCCTAGGGAGAATTAATTGCTCCAAGTATCTATCCTTTTCCTGCCCTGTCACTGGCCATAGCAGCAGGAAAAGAATGTATCCCCTGGGTCCATTTTCACATTTATGTTAAGCTTTTTATTGTAAAAGCAATGCAAACTGGCTTTACTATAAGTGAGAATTAAATGTAGCACATATCCTTACAAAATCACAGGGGACTATAGTGCAATTTTACATATATATATGTAACACATTTGTTAAAGCAGATCACTTACTTCAGAACCTGATTATCTTTTTAAACAAATTTTGTAAATGGGCTGCAATATTTTATATCCACTCAATGCTTTACAGCTCAAAGCACTTAACAAGCTTAAAAACCTGGAGTGGGAACCAACTTTTGTTCAGTGCATGGACAGCACCTGGCACAATAGGAGCTGGTCCCTGAGTTAGGTTTCCATGTGTTGCTACAATAGCAGTGCCTCTAATAGTAACAGTACAATGGAAATACTGACATTTTAGAGTCAGAAATGTTAGAAAAGTAAGGAAAATTATGTTTGAATGAATGAGACAAGTCTTAATTTTTAAGTGAGTAGTTACAGAAGGCACCAAGAGTCATACTAAGGAGAAAGTGTAGACTCTGAGGTGTGATGTAAATATCCACCCCATTCAAATATAGGCCAGAGCCTATTTGTGATTAAGCCCATTCTGTCAACAACAGAACAGATTTCTAAATAAAGCGAATGTGTCAATTGTGAGGATTTGATTAACAAGTCAAAACACAGGTACAAATACATATTTACATCATATAACTATGTGTTTATGAACACTAAGACTTGAAGGATTTCTGACCCTATTTTTTTTTTTTTTAACAGACAAACATATAAACTAACTATTATGTGGACATCTATTTCAGAATTAATTCTATATAAATGTACATCATTTACTTACACTATTTGAACGTTAAGGATAGCATCTCAGCAGCATTCTGATCAAATATTCCAATAAATATTCTGACTATTCTTCCAAATAATTGCTTTGAGCTTTTTAATAGGAAAAATAAAAGCATAACAAAAAACCCACAGAATTTATGGCCTTTTGTAAGCCAGCCTAGTGAGCAAGGTATACAGATGAGGTGGCTTATATACAAACTTCACCATTTGCAATTGGACCAAATCCATAATTTAAACCATGCTGAAAGGTGTTGTATGGTCTGATCAATGAGTATTTTCTGCTTCAGTGCCTGGACAAGTAAATCAAAGAACATAGCACACAGATAATTATTTTAAGAGGAGATGATAGATTTGATTATTTTCATCTCTGTGTGTTAACAAGTTGATCACAAATTAGGAATTTCTAAAACAGATTACCTAACCTTATATATTAGTTGGTATACCTAGAAATGGCAGAACTGTTTTCTCTGTTGCCAAAGACACAGCCCAAATATTACGCTTGGGATTAATAGGTGATTTCATTGAAAATGGAACAACAGTTTTTGTAATGTATTATTCTTTCTTGAAAATTTTCACAAGAACTAGTGGAGCTTCTAACCAGTTCCATGTGTAATTTATCAGAATTAAATTGCATATTGTAAATCTTAGCAAGGGATCAATCTGAAATCTATAGAAATCTCTGGGACCCTTTCTATTAATTTGAGAGGTCTTTTGATCAGCCCATATATGAAAAACCATATTTACGAGTCCCAGAAATAGGAATTATTAAAATATATTTCCTTTATTTTACATGTGTGATTTTTAAATGATTTTGTATTTTACAACTTACAATAAAATGTTATTCTAGAGAATTATCTAAAGACAGGGAAGTTCTAGTAGTAGAAGAATATGTAGAAAAAAGATTTTGCTGATAAAAATGAAAAAATGTGATCAATTAGTTTTAAGAAAGCCTTTTTTTAATTGGAGGGTTTAGGTTTTTTTGTTGTTGTTTTGTTTTGTTTTGTTTTGCTTTTTAAGAAACATTTTCTTAAGGCAGAATTGCAGGACTACATCAGGACTACCATTAAATGACAATTGTAAACAGACTAGTTCAACCAGACTACTGCTAAAGCATTAATATGGAAAAGGTAGCAAATAATAACATTTTTCTCACTAGTTATCTGTTTAATATCTATGGCAAAGTTTTCTTGGCAAAACCAGGACTCCAGACTCAGACCATGGTCGTAGCGAATGATTAATACAAGACAGATCACAGAATCACCAAGGTTGGAAAAGACCTATGAGGTCATCCCGTCCAACCATCCAGTAACATCCTTTTCTCACCTCTTCTCTCCTGATATGTAACATGGGCTGCTCCCTAGGGCTGCTTTTAGCCTCTAGAAAAGGGTCAAGGTGAAATTTAAGAGATGAGTGGGCAGTGCCAGCTCCACCCCTGCTCACTCAAGCAGTTTGCACACAAGCTGCCAGCCGCCCTACACTGACATAGTGCTGTTGCTGGCTTCAAAAAAGCTCTAAAAAGAGCTTTTTGTTTGGCTTTTCTTGCTGTAGGTCCCTTACCCATTGCAGCCTTACCTGCTGTGAAGCTGGTCTCCGCAGCAATGGTCCACACAGTCATCCAATCTATTTGACTTTGGACCAGGCTTAAAATCAGAAACATTTACAGATGAATACATACAACATTTTGGGAAATAGAAACAATATTTTAAAAAAACCAATCTTTAATACAGAAACAATGTATTTCTTAACCTTAGCTGCTGGTCCTCTTCAAATTCAAAGTGAGAATTGATATTTTAGATATTTAGGATTTTTGAAAGAAACCAACTCTTGCAGAGTTCTACTGTGCCTAAGATAAACTGGAAAAAAAAATACCCCTCCTTTGGATCTTTAAAATAACGTTAGTTTTCTATGTCAGTTTTCTTTAACTTCAACTTTTTTGACTGTTTTATTGAAACTTCAACAGACAGTAGCTTATTTTTCCACAAACTTAAGCACCTGAGATTTTTGGCTAATGGATATAAGGCCAGTAAAATTTCCTATAAAATGTAACTTTATATGAGAACTTACATGATATTTATAGAATATATTACAGTGTTTGCTTTTCAAAAAGAAGACTTATGGGTATTTTCAGGAAGAATATCAGCTGCATTGCAGCGTGAAAATAAAAATCATCAGCTGATGCATACAAATAATCAGATGTTTTCTCTAGAGTCACCACATTCTTCCTGGATATCACTGTTTCCCACTCAAAGGTCAATAAATAGCAAGTACAATACTCAGTATAATCTTTTCTGTTGCCTGTAATGAGCTATCAATTAGATCATAGACTGAAGAGAGAAATGAACAGAGGTTGCTTTAAATCTCTTAGAAATGTGTCACTCACCATTCAAAAATGAATGAACTATCACCAGTTGCTAAGGAACAAATACTTCCAGAACTGACACAAAAGATATGAAATCAAATTTTTATAGTCTTTCAAGAGCAAGAAAAAAGCCATGTCAAAACATCACATTACCATCCTCCCGACCCCAATAGCTGATTATTCCAAGATTCAAACTATGTTTCACATTTAGGAAGTAGCATACTCTAAGGTTACTTATCTCTATTTCTGTGATGCTTACTGTAGTCATATTGCAGTTTCCCAGGTCTAAATCCTTATGTACAGCTGGGATTATCATCATGCGGGAAAAAAAACACAAATAAATCAGCATATTTCACCGTAAATAATTCAGAAGTCAAGACTGTTCACATTGATATCAAAATTGCATATCTCTCCCTTCTATTCTCTCAAGTTATGGCCAGTTCTTAGAGTTCCACCAGGACTGCTTCTACTTATGCTTTAACTTCAATTACTTCTGTTAAAGTCACAAAAGCTTTCTTTTGCTCAGGGGAAAGTCCTCGCTAATATCTCAGATGCATACCAATTTATTTAAACAGTATGGCTCAATATGATAGTAGAAGATCATTGATCAGAAAGAGTGCTAGAATGGAATATATTTAAACACCTCTCACTCCCTCATGAGGAGGATTTTGTATAGACTCTGTCTGCTCAGTCAAAAATTAAGAGAATGAGATAAAAGCACTTTGTCTCTCAGCTGAAGTCAGACTCTAAATAGGTCTCAAATCAGCTTTATGTCAAAATTTTTCGGTCATCCCACTTTTCTGCTGTTTTCATTTTGAGTGTAAGCTATACAGATTCAGTGTGAGTGTGTGCTTTCAGGAGCAGTGCACTTAGGGATTCACTATGTATGTGAAACAAAATCTCCATACCCATGTTTAAACAGGGTTGTAACTAAGTAATGGAAATAGCAGAACCCGTGGGATTGATTAAAAAAGTGTTGAGTTTGCCTATATTCAAAGTACATAATTAGAGTCTTATATGACATGCAACTGTAAAACCCAGTTGATCTGACGTTCACATATGTGGGCTTTCCTTGCAGGAGTTAGCTAACACCAGAAATGTTCCTCACACATCATGGAAAAAAAAACATTACTACTTTAGGAACCCAAGACATATCATATTGAGTATGCATTCACTTTACAATAAATTCCTGTTTATCTGGAACACGTCATACGACTCTGAAAGCCTATCCAAGAGTCTCTGTATGATGTCTGAACAGGCCACAGTGAATACAGTCCTCCATGCATCATTTGTTTTTCTCTGAAAACCACACATCTAGCTGTTGTCACTGTAAAAGTGTAGACACTGGGGGAAGGGAAGACAATTATCCTTTTCCTCCAGTCTGAATGGGAAAGCTGATACAAGAGCAATAACCAAAAGCCAGGTCTTTCCCACATTTACCGTTACTGGCTACAATTAATGTAACATTTTTTTTCACAATAGCTATTTATAAAGAACTGCCTTCTGTGGAAAGATTTACTAACAGCTTTGAGTGGAAACTCCACCATAAAACTAACATGTTTATGGAAATAGTACTACAAAGATATAAAAATAATGCACGAAAAGTGGCTTGCAGATGCACTCACTGTAGAACTCAGACTAAAAATAAAATAACCTCAAAATATAAAATAAGTACAAGTTTTTGGGGTTTTTTAATTTTTTCTTTTCTTTTTTTTTTCTTTATTTTTTTATTTTTTTTTCCTTTCTAAAACACAGAATTAGTTCTAATGGATCATGGACTAAAAAAGTATATTGTGATTGGAACTAGAAGTATTTTCACATTTTTTCCTTCAAAGGCTCCACTGAATTTCTTTTTTACAAGACAGAATCTGGCAGTACAATAAAAGGCAGCTTTAAAAAAAGAAGAGATAAAGAAAAAAAAGATGGAAAGAAAGGTCATCAGGATTTAACAATGCCGACTGATTTTCTGTCATTTTCACTACTCCCATTGCTCAGTGTTCAAATACTGAAAGAAAATATACTGAAAGAAGGTATACCACTGTCTCTAGAGACGGCATATCAACAAAAACTCCATCCGCTGACAAGGTATAGTATCTGCCCCCCTAACCAGAGAGAAATCTGTCATATAGGATTTGGTGGGGCTGTTTGTGGAGTCATTAGCATTATGGAACTCAACTCTCAGATGTCAGTTGTGCACTTCAAAAGATGAAGCACTTCAGCTTGTTGGGAAATCGATGAGTTCCAAAATCTTATTATAAAATAGAAAAGTAGATTTGAAAGAAGGTTGTGTTGCTAGAATTGTGATGATGTGTTGGTGGGTTTATTTATTCCATATTTCACTGTTCTTTCAAATAATAAAAAAGAATAAAGAAAAGAGCACGTGTGGAAGACTTTAAAGAGGTGGTACACTGTTTGCTAATCTTGAAAAGCCCAATAGTTATTTTTTTCCTACACCTTGCTCTAAGAGTATTACACTTAGCACTTGTTTCCAGATAATGGGCTCATAAAAGAGCTTTTCCAGACATCAAAGTAACAGAACAAATTCCTTGTATAATATTCAGGTTGCCTAAATTCTTCTGGGTGCTTTGTGGCCATGGTCTAATTGGCTCTGTGTAGCTACCAGCTGAAAGTTATATTGAAGGTCTCAGAGAATCTCTTCAAAATCCTTTACCATGTCTAGTTCTCCCCATTCTTCACCCCCCCCCCCCCCCCCCCCCCTACTTAAACAGGAATAAGCCATTTACATATGTCACAGTTTTGTTTTCTTTGCTTGACACAGATCTGCAATAACATTTTAATACAGTTCAGGAACGTGCCTTTTCCTCACTGGCAATGCTCTAGTTCACACCACTAGGCAGTTTTGGAAGGCATGGACTTGGATTCCTTTAAGGTAAAAGGAAACAAAATGAGCTTTTTAAGTGCTCCTACTGCTCTTTGTCATTTATTAAGGGGTATTTACTTCATGGGAACAAACTGGATCAAATCTGAAATAAAACTGTTTGAAGTGCCTCTTGAAATTTACATGGTGTTGATACAGGTTCCTCACCATCAATTGGTTCCTCTACAAATTTCAGACTGCATTGTTCCATGTGGTAATGCAAACGTAGCCAGGGACAATAAGCAGTCAGGAATAGAAGTCTTTTTCCAGGGTGCATCAAAAAATATTCTTCTGTCTGTGATTCCCAACTGTAAGAGTAAGATAATGGACTGAATTCTAAAAACATGAAGGCTTGTTCAAAGGTGTCTATCAAAAGTCTTCTTGCAATCTTGTCCTTGTTAAACATAGAGTTAAGTTTGATGAATTGTGAGTCTAATTCTTCGCACACACTATTGTACACGACTACTACAAAGATTAATTTGATGACGTCTGTAAAATGTATGTGAGATCCACTTTCAAAAAGGCTTTAAAAGAAGTATCATGAGACTAAATAGTAATAAGAAGCAGCTTTCTATCACTTTACTAATGACAACTGTTGTCATAGCTGTACACAAGTTAAGCAAATACTTCAGAACTACAGAAATAATCTTGCCAACCACCTTCAGAGTACAAAATACTTTTTTTTTTCTCTGGTGCTAATGATAATCTGTGTGGGAAAAAATAAGGCATACACTAAAAATAGCATTGGCATAATATGTTCCTAAAGGATACCTTGATTAAGAAAAAAAGCAGTGCTTTGAGCAGAAAGGTTTTATCATCATAAACTGTTGACCTGTACAAGCTTCATTGCTTAGGCCAATAAATGAAGAAGTGTGACTATGGTGGATATCAGTATGATGCCTTCCTGTTTAGGAAGGCCTTGAGCTGTGTAATGCAGAGGAAAGCACAGCAATGACAGCAGAATAGTAAGGTCTTAAGTTGCAGCAAGTGAGAACATGCTCAAATGCACAGTGGGCACAGAAACAATCTGCTTACCTTCAGAAGGCCTCAGGTACACAGGAATTTCCATCAAGGTACCCTCACCTCCACTGCCAGCTCCTAAATGAGGTCTGGGAATGGGAGGATCCTGGCTACTCCCCTTCTGATCACTCAGGTAACTGTGTGAGAAATGTAGTTTTGCAAGTAATGCGATCACAGAAATCCTGTATGTGTAAGCACTGGACAGGACAGAAGGATGTTCATCAGTGGCATCTCCCAGAGATCTTCAGCATAAGCATACTGAAAAACTGGATGAACACCAAGGTGACAAAGCTTGTTTATACTGCTAAAAGAAGTAGAAGCAAGGACTGACTGCCGTATCTTGAAGAGGAACTCGTGATAACCAATGACCAGAAGATGAATTTACAGAAATATAAAACACTAGAAAAAATCCATCTCAACATCTAGAGATAAAAAGAAAACAAAACACAACAAATATCAAATTGAAGGCCAGTGATAATTAGGAAAGGAAAAGACAGCATAAGCCATAATTATGGCACTGCATAAATCTATGCTTTATCTCCCTCATAAGTATTATGTGTGGTTATTGTCTCCTCATCATGAAAAGAATGTAGTAAAGCTGGAAAAAGCTCAGGAAGTCCCTGAGCCGCAAATTTCTTGGAGAGTATCCTGAGGCAATATGAATGGTATGCCTGCCTGTTCTCTTGCTTTTTCTTGTTCATCCCCTTATCCATCACTCTCAGAGATAGAACAGTGAGCTGGCAGGGTCTGTGGGCTGGCCTGGCGCATCATTTCTTATGCTCTTGACAGAATTTTAAAAAACAAAGGTAATTAGCTTTAGCCAGTGTGGCTGTCTGGTAATGAAAAGGGAGGTGTCCTACTGTGTACAGAGCAAAGAGCATTTTCACTGCTGCTGTTATTTTGGCTTATGAGAAAAACAGTGTCTTTAGAAGAATCTGGAGAGGGCTGAGCGCTCTTAGGGAAAATAAAACTGATACTTAGAAAGTATCACAACATGATTCCTTTTTCTCACTAGCAGCAAATAAACATTGTCAGAATTCAACTAACGTTAAGTGCTCTCAGCCTATACCCTGAGATACCAGAAGCATCTCTGTGGAGATGTTTGTTGATTGCAGAATCAGAAATTGCAATGTTGGCTGTATATCCCATGAGCAGGAGGAAAATGTCAGACAAAACAAATGCAAGTTTCCCACTGGAATAATATTTTGTATATTGCGGTCCAATTAGAAAGGACCTGAGTACTTCAGTGGGACTTCAAACTACTGGGTGCTTGCTAATGTGACTAACAGAGGACACTGCAAGGCGAACTTGATCTACAGTATGAAGCGGAGACCCAGCCTATCCTTGGAAAGGAATCCTGTCTCTTGCCCTCCCAGGATCACATGGAATTTAGAATAAGAGTGACATTCTGAGCCATTTATCTGATCCTTCCTCTTACTGTTCCTCCTACTTCTCCTTCAGTGAAGGAATTATGGTCATTCCATAAACTATGTTTTCATGGCAGATGAACAGCCTCAGGGAACATAATGTGCTGTGCAACAGTTTCTCCAAGTGTGTGTCATCTCACAAATTCAAAAACAAACATCAGAAGGAGTAGACTCCCGTTTGCATGTTCATGAGGTTAACACACACTCACAGGCTAAAATGACCTTAAAAATGCAAAAACAGAGTGCTTTCATGTGGTTCTGGCAATGACATAGTTCATTTAATCACTCTCCATTTGGTGATACTAGGGTTCCCACGATTTCTTGCAGAATGAGAAAGAAACATGAAAATGCCTGTTTGTTCATTTATTAGCATTATCATTCATTGATTCTTTCTACTGCAGCCAATGCCACAGATGAAGGAAACTAGAACAACTATCTTTATTTGTAACTCATTCTCCATGTATGAAATAAAACAGAACTCTGCAGATTCTTCCATTCACCTCTTAACAGAGAGTACTGTTTCCTTTCACTCAGAAGCAATGGAGTCTAGTGCTTGGGGAAGGCAACTCCGCTAAGGCAAGTAGCTTTTAATTGCCCTTACATGCTACTTTTGCTGGAATGACAGTGCATACAGAAAGCCACACAAAGAAACCTTGAAGAAATTAAATTTAATAAAATTCAGGCTAATAGTTCACTTCAAAACCTTCTCCCAAAACTTTTGTGGAGGTTTAAGAAACATCTATGGGTAATACTGTGTTGAAATTCTTATAGAAAAATGCCTGTTTTCAACCTCAGAAAGTGGATCTGGTTTGTAATTCGAAGCACAAGAATTTCTCAGAAAATGAGATTTAATTACTGTAAAGAAGAGATACATTTCCCTTGATGGGAGGCAAAATTCTGGCTCCTGGACCACAAAGAATCCTTGGAAAAGGACTTTTCTCCAAGGCATCCTAGAAATAATGCTGCACAGAAGGGAGTGATACGGCCATGAATCTCACTAAGGGGAACTCCAGATGGAGGATATTGTGTAAGTGGGAGATTTTTTCACTGAGATGCTCCTCCTCTAGCTGCAGAAACTGAAATGAAATTTGTAGTGCATCCCTTAATTGAGAGGTCTCACTTCTCTTGTTAGGGGGTAGTACAACTGCTTTGCTCTCCTTCTCTTTTTCCATGGCAAATGAACTCAGCAGAAGCAGACTTCTTGCATGATTTCTTTTCATCAGTCATCACATCTATCCATCAGGTATAGGAACATCTGGGCAAGCTAGTTAACGTGTAGCTGACTTCAGTTAATGTTTATAATTAAGCCATGAGATTCAACAAGCAATGCATTTCTGAGGGATTATCACACACTTCAGGTGCAGTATGAGGCACCAGCCAAATGCTCAGTGACTTCAGCTACTCAAAGAGTGCAATAATCCCTCAGAAATCTATTAACCACGAGTGCCTTATAGCTATTATGGTATGGAAACTCCAAGGTAAAAAGGTCATACCTGTACTTTTAGTGAGAAATACTGGCACACATATGACATCATTGCTAGCCAATCAAAAATGGACACTGTTGTCCAGTGCTTGCAAGTCATTTTATAAATCCAAAAGTTATAAAGCAATTTACGGGTCACTTACATATTGAAAACTTGTTCAAAAAAGAATTAGCAATATCATTACACGCAGAATGTGCCTAGAGCAGCCCTTTCCTCATTTTTGTCTTTAGCTTCAAAACATGAAAAGACTGAGAGTTTTAGTTTCTTGCATACATAATATTAAGCACATTAGTTATTAACAATTATATTTTGGCAGTAACATTTGTGTGCTTCAGTGAGTTCATATGTACTGTCTTTTACGACTGCACTGCTTCTGTCCCAGTGTATAAACTATATATTCTCAGTAACCAGCTTCTGAAAGAACATAAAATTGGACAAAGTTGGAGTATTCTAAATTACAGTTCAGCCAAGATGGAGAAATAGAAAGGAGAAAATTGCCTCCCTTATAGAAATATCAATTCGGGAGCTGGCTCATTGACTTTGGCCAAAAGCATGTCAGGGATGATTCTCTTGTGTTAAGGAATAGTCTAACAACTCAGCAGTACGGCAAACTGGTCTAATAAAATCCAGCAGCCAGAAACCTTTCCTTTTGTGTTGCTAAAACTGCTAGCTATAGTCATAATCACAAAAGTTAAATCAGAGAAAAGAAACTGTCATTTGTAAAAAGAAAAAAAGAAAAAAAGAAGAAAAACTGAATTGTTTACATTATGATTTATTCAGAATGCAGCAGAATTATGAGCAGAATTTTTTTCCAAATTTGGAAAACTTTCCTCCTTACTTTAAAGTGGCAATTTGCAAGACATTTCATTTACTGCACCAACTAGTGACTCGTGCTGTGATAATGTGCTCTATTTGGTATGATGAAGGACCGTTCAAATGTGATTTTTTAATTGCATGAATATTACTGAACAACATTAAGCATTCAGTTCATAATGGTTTGAGAAAATAAGTGGGCCTTTCTTTATGACTTGCAGAGTCAACAAGTAGGCTCTGTCAAGCCAGTGAGAAAAAGTGAGTGACAGATCTAAGCCTTTCGTAAGAACACACTGATATTTGAATCTGCAGTTTCCATGCTCTAACTGATGTCAGCCATTGGGTAAAAGCCTAGATATCAGGTAGCCAAGACAAGCATCTAGCTGCCACTTGAAAGCTATCTCTTTCAGAGAAGAACTGAAGTAGCATTCTTTCTATGGCTGTGTCTGCCAGGCAGCAGACAGATGCCCGCTGTGCTAGCTAAACCTCTCATATTCTAGAGTGCAGCACGCATTGCGTGAAACCAAGCTATAGATTACAAAGGACCACAGCAAAGGATAGACTCATGGATTTCATCCCTAATTCTTGAGCCAAGGGCATTAATGGAAATGCTGCAGCAGTCAAAAGATAGAGTCACAAAAGCCACACTGTTTTGGTAAGCAGTGGTGACTTTATGTAAGTACTGGTCATAGAAAAGAGCTCTGGATCAAACCGATCAGAAGTTGAGTCATTTTAAATTAAATGGAAAGTGAAACAAACAAACCCATAACCAAGATCTTTATTTATTTATTTATTTTATTTCAGAGAGAGAAAATTCAAGAGATAAATACATCCAGTTCGAGAAGTCGAGTGGACTTCAGAATTCCCAAATACCAGTACACAGGAGGCTCGGCACACTGCAACTCAAAACCTCCAGAGCTTGCAACCTAAGGAAATGGAAACTTGCAGAGAAGAGGTCTGGAGGTGGGGTAGAGCACTGCCAGATGGCTAACAGAAACAAGGGGAGAGAAAAGAATCGTGCTGAGGTAGGGGAAAAACAACTCACAAAGCATAATGCATTCAGATCAGGAGAAATGACTAATCTCCTCTCCAGAGCACAGCAAGAACTGCCATGTGAAATATCAGCTCCAGTAGCAAGTGATTTTACTATCCCAGCAGACTGCATGACAAGTTACCTTGTGAAAGGATTGGAGAAACTGTGACTGGAGAAAATAGAATAGTGACTTGTGAGCTGAAAAGATCCAAAGTCAACAGCTTTGAGAGTGTGCTTTACAACAACTTCCAGAGAAAAAAATTAAAGATGTAAGAAGAAGTGCTTAATTGATTAAAAAATGGTGAAGAAAGATCAAAATTCTTGTATTTGATGAGATAATGCTATTAAATGCAGGAAAATTGAATTTTCTGGTAGAAATCTCTGAAATATCTTTTATTGTGCCACTGAAGAAACGCTTAAAACATAGAAAGAAAGGATTAGTGCTGGAGCTGCCAGCTGGGTTCAGCTGGTAGATTGGACTCTAAAGAAATCTTTAGGACAACTGGAAATTTGTTGGTATTCACCTTTTACTATAGCACAGCCCACAGGTTTTGTAATTTTAAGCAAAACATCCATTCCTGTTTCTGACTTTGATATAGCACTAGGATCTAATTCTTCTTTCAGTAAAAGTAAATGCCTTTTCTTTAAAGTTGTAGCAACAAATCACTGCAAACTCAGGAAATAGTGGCACTGTACACTTAAGATTTAAAAGGACATTAACTGCCTGCTCTGTCCAAATGCCTTGAAATGGGAATCTGTTTTGTAAAACTTCTCCAGGTTTTAAATATGTCACAACAAACAAAAATTACCACTGTGCCATCAGTGTGGCTATTAAAGCCTTGGAATTCCTTTTATTATACTAATCCAGAAACATTTTAGAGTGTTGTCCCCAGAACAGTCATTCAGTTAACCTAAGGGGTAATTAGCAAGCCTAAGTTATCTCCGATGTTGTGATAATATGCTGATATTAGAGATTTATACTCTTTGGATGAAGACCATAGATGCTTGCAATCCAGGCCAACCAATGAGATGAAAATCTGTGCTTGCCAGATGGAAGATAAAAAAAAAAAAAAAAAAAAAAAAAAAAAAAAAAAAAAAAAAAAAAAAGAGCAGAATTACCAGAAAGGAAAATGTTATCTGGTTACCAGTTCTTCTGGGCATGTCAAACTGGGGTGATTATGAAAGTCAGTGGACCTTTCAGGTTGACACAGACTATTTGTGGGTCCAGCTGAGGATGATGTAAATATTAAATTCATAGGGTAAAATCCTGGTCACACTAATAAAACTCCCACTGATTTCAGTGTGGCCAGGACTCTATGGGGACATTAATTGCCCCAGCGGCTATCTGCACCTGTGACTCTGTAGGTTCAATAACCAAAATGAGGCCAGTCACTAAAGGGACCCTTAAAAATTAGACTTTTAAAAAGGAGGATCTCTATAAAAAGGCATTTGACAGTGTCCATAAAAATGGAATTAGTGTTCAGTGTAAAACGTAAGTTGAGGTGATAGCCAGAAAAAAATGAGTTATAAAACTTTGCTTGATACGGAAAACAAGTGTCAGCTCCTCCTGCCATACTGTTAATATAGAAAAATAAAATAAATCCTATAAGGTCTATGAGAGCTTATTGTTGGTGAGTAATATTGAAGGCACCCTCATAAAATGCATAATGCAGTCAGTAATCTTCAGCAGATCTCAGGGGTTTTCTTTTTCTCTCTTTTAAAAACATAAATATGTATGTATGGTTTTTGTTTTTTTTTCACTTTCCCTCCTTTCTCAACATCTGTTTCAGGTCACCCTTGAATCCCACCTTCTCTCCAGGAATGCAACACAATACTGTGTTCAGCAGAGCCCCCCAATACGCTCTTACACACGCATTCTCCAAATGACAAATAATCTCTGTATATCTTCTGGGAACAATAAAAATCCTTGGATGTGCTCCCAGAGCCCTCAGGAAGTTCAAAAATCTTTAGAGGGGGGCCCTGGATTGAGGTTTTATCTCTAGTATTTTACATAACAAACTTGGTGAGCGTTGTATAACAGATAATACATATTCAATGGCAAAAATAAAAAACAACCAACAAAGCAAAAAGGAAAAAAACCAAAAACCGACAACACACACATACACAAAAGCAACAACGAAAAAGAGAAAAGCCAAGAGATTAAGAGTAACACCAGGGAAGGTCAGCTAAGTCAGAGGCCCAGTGTGCTGCGATCACTTCCCTGTGAGGGCTGGGATTCTTCTCTTTTATCACATTTATGCTGTGTTCTCTGGAGCTTTGGAACTGCAGCTGCTTCTGGTTGATAGACTGCTGAGCAGGAGGGAGATGACAAAGTTCAGATGACACTAACAAAGCTGTATGATTTTCCTGTGTTCTTCTTCACACTGAAGATTCTTCTCCTTCTTGTGTATGCTATGTCATGTAAAGCTCCTGGCACAATCTCTATGATTTTGTCTGATGCTTTTGAACTTGTGTAGGTAACTCTTTCCAGCAGCTCATCTTTTACTAACTGTAGCCTGAGACTGGCCATCTGAGTTCCATGGCATCAGTATGTCACTGAGCTACTAATACATGTATAAAAAAGAGAATCTTCTAAAGATCTGTATAGACGACTCTTTATGCAAATGTTCTAATGTAACATAGATACTAATTTCTGTTGTGCTCTTCTTCAATAGCCATGGTCATGATGTGTAATTCATCTTTGAGTGAGTGAAATGAGTAGCAGTGCTGATTATAACATTTGGCTTGACTTTCCCTTAAAAGTAGCGTTTTTTTCTAGTTTGTTTTTCTTTTGTTCTTAATTGTGCCAGTTTTTAATGACAAATAATTTTTAGTGTTGAAGGATGAAACAAACTTCAATACCAGCACTGGCTAAATGCAGCCTTTGCCATATTCAGAAGAGGCTAATTTACCCTGCCAACAAGCAAAAGGAAGAAAAGCAAAGGAATTCTATAAGAGTGGAATTCATCCCTGTATAGAAGGCCAGCGTGAGGCCCAGGAGCTATTTCAGTGGGACTTTAAGCCATAGCAATTTAAGTGGGATTTAAGCTGTGCATAAACCTGTGCTGGCTTCCTGCATGGAAGAGGCTTTCAACCAGAGACGTTATGAGGAAGACGCAAAGGGATTACAAGCACTGTAGATACATTTCCATGCCCGAAGCTCAGGATATGAATGCACATGAAACCTACAACAAGGTAAAGGAGGGTGCAGCCCCCCTGTGTGTGAGCTATGCAGTCATAGTAAATGAGGTAGATTTCCTTTAAGGGAAAGAAATCTTGTGCAACACTAGTATATTTTAAACCACACATTGCACTCTATGTGTACCTCATCCCTTACTGCCAAATGAAAACAGACTTCGTCCCCCACCCAAACCAGCCTTTTGAGATGCAGGGTCAGTTATTCTAGACTTAAGAGCGCATTAAATGATTCCATGGCTGCCAAGCCATAGTTATTCTGTGTGAGGCTTAGGCAGGGTGAACATATGGTTGTCTGTACTCAGTCATGCAAATATGTCTTTATATAGATAAGCTGTGCAAACTTCATCATACAAAGCCAGGAAACCTCTTTATGATCAAATGGCAAATACTTTAAACTGGAGTGACAATGAAGCTACCTTCCTCTGAACAAGTTGGACCCCTGAGGTTAGATTTGCTACCAAATACAGACAGAGCCCTGAAATCCTTCTGCTTCACTTACGTGCACTCCCTCATCTCCCTCATGACCACTCCCCTCTACTGACAAAAAAGATTATCATACCCCTTAATGACTCACTTTAAGTAATTTTTCTAGCTGAAAATGTACCTTACTATGTTAATTTTAATACAGATCATTTTCTCAAGATGGAGTCTTGGGAACCCAGTGCACTGATGTTAGCTGCTTGAAAAATAAATAAATAAATAAATAAATAAATAAATAAATAGAGGAATGTCTGCAAGTCAATAATGAGGATGTAACGGGCAATATTCATTTATAACAACATATACCTGCCCATGAAATTATATCATTAAGTTCTATCTTTCTATCTGTGGGATTTAGCTGTCTCTGTTCCCTTACTATTTAAACTCAGATTGCCTAAAACTTGAAGGCTAGATATATCAGGCCATCACAGAACATAGCTATTGGAAGATGGGATGGTGGTGTTTGCTGTGGTTGTCTTCTATTTTTTCTACATTCCGAGCAGCCCAACGTGCAGTTCCCCATTTGGGACTGGTGATCAGGTTCTTCCATTGCTGATCTAGTACAATGAGCTAACCACTGTAAAAAGGCAGAATACCAGTGAGGCTGTGCCAGTTTCTCCTTCTGCTGGTAGTTCACACGAATCTATGTATGCTTGGAGCATATCAGATATTTGAGAAATTTTCTCAGAAAAGCACGTCTACTGAAACAGGCAGACCTACATTTTGGATGATATTCCAGACTTTTGAGTCTAAATCCACTTTGTGAGCTTAGTGCTCAGTGTCTGTGTAAGACGACAGTCATTAGTATGCATACTCAGAGTTAAAAATAGAAATCTGCTGAAGACTCACAACAAAGTACATTTGCTTGGAAAATACTTTTCCATGAGTTTTAGTAGTTCTAAATAGAATCTATATTGAATTTTGCCCTTTGTAATTCTGGAAATTTTGTCACTAGCAAAGAGTGAGGAGCAGATTCTGGAAGACTTAGAAGGTTTCCTAGGTGCCTAGGAGAACATTTATTGAAAGACTAGGTAGGTTAGCCCTTGTTTTTCATTCATTTTAGTTGGAGTTAGGAATAGGCATAATTCTGGGTAGATGAAGAGTAGCAAAAATTTTGATAATGATCAAACAGCTAACAAAAACATAGAAAAGTCATTGTATTTTAGCACAGAAATTATTTTGCAGCAATTTTATGTGATAAATGCTAATGATATATATCTGCTTAAACTCTATTTTAAAATAGTTTTTTATTTTCTTTGTAAAACACAGTCAGTGACTTCTTTTTGCAAATTAGAAAACAGAACTCACCAGTCCCATTGCTTACAATTGTTTAACATAGTTACTGAAGCAGAAACTTATCGTGCATGAATGCGAAGCAGAGTCTTTGGAGTTTGACTGGTGCATACCTTCGGCTACAGAGATAAACTGTACTGAGTCATGTATGGTATGTTTTTCTAAGCATTATAGCCATGCTCAAAAGATCAGATTTCTGTCTCTGTTTCAAAGCCTCATTTTTTTCTGAATAGGAGATAGAGAATATTTTTAATTTTATAACAAATTAAATTTGGTTCAAATGTACGTGTTGTGTAACTAGTTATTATTGTTCTCTCTCTCTCTTTCTTTTTTTAAGATATAGATGTATTTATGAGGAGGACAACTTAGATCCCAGCACCAGGCAGCAAGGCAAGAATGATGTTCTCTTCCTCTAGGTGCGGGTCTAAAACCAAAGAAATCTACACTAAATTATCTGCTTCTCTATGGACATCTTGTATCACCATTTAACCTCACAGTGCCTCAGTTCCCCTTTTATGAAACAGACAAAATATTTCCATGCTTTAATGGACCCCAGGAGGATTCATTAAATGGCTTCTTCTTTGAAATGCTCAAGATTTTAAGTACTCTAAATGAATCAGCCTTATTTATAGCTGTACCATAAAGCTGCATTATATATCACTATATCAGAGGAAGGTAGAGTTCAGCCAAGTCAGCTGAGGATGGGATTTTTGTGTGGAAAGAAAGTTAGGCTGTGGTGGCCACAAAGGTAGTTAGTAAGAAAGGAAGGGAAAAGAGGATTTTGGACTTCTACTTTTCTTGTGTTTTACTTTTTGTTCATTGAAACGCTCCCCCAAACTTCTACATAGGTGCTTTTTACTCTGGAATCAATATATCACTGACAACTGCAGCAGATCTTGACTCATGGTTGCAAGAACCTGTCTCGGAAAGACTGATTGTGTTAAGGGAAATTTGTAGCTAATGCCTATGAAGAACTTTACTAAGGTCAAGAAACAGAACACCTAAACTGAGCTGCTGACATCAGCTGAATTTGTGCAGCATCAGCATGCAGAGATAAAAAGTGAAAACACATAGCCCAGTAGTGAATATGACTTCATTATGGACACACTGGATTCTCCAAAGAGGATTTGAAAGCAATTTAAGATTCCTATGAGCTCTTAGGACCTTAGACTGTAATCCTACTTTATAAAAAAATGGTTTGTGGACAAGAAAGAACTTAGCAGCCTCACTTCTACCTGGGGAGCATCCAGGCACTGCCCTCAGCTCTACGAGGCCAGCAGCGTGAGCCTGCTGGCACAGAGGGGCTGTCTATGGGGTGTGCTGGTGTCGTTCTCGAGGACTGCATAAAGCCTTCTCATCTGTCATTTCCTCTACACTTTGCTAGCACAGCATGAAGCGTGCTATTAGAAACAGAGTTTATTGCAGCCTTGCAAACATTTATTGGGCAGCTTCTAATGTGGTGTCAAGTTATGGTAATATCATGTTCCCGAGAACGTCTTGGAGAATGTTAGTGTTTCGAAGAAGGCCCCGCTGAGAATTCTCCTTTTAGAAAAGTGAAAGGCAACACTGTTTAAGGAGATGGAGGCAAAGATATAAAGCCTCTCTTCTGGGCTGACCCAGCATAATATTCCATTAGCTCAAATGGCAGAGCAATTGCCTTCAAAAGCCCAAGGATGAAGCTTTAGATCCCCCTGCAGATTTATTCTGAACATATCATATCGTAACTGCTATGTAATTTATATTCTTTAATTAGACAGCTCTTTGATGGCCTGTAGCTCAGCATATTTTGGTAACTGGATGTTTTACTGGAAAGAATATTAAATTTTTTTATATTCAACGGGATCAAATTTTGTGGCAAAAAGAGCCACAGAAATATTATTTTGCTAAAAAAAATGCCTATTGGTGAGAAATGATGCGATTAAAGCACGTAGCTTCTCTCACAGAGCAAGAAAGGGGAACAAAGCATTAAAAGATCTGTTAATCTAGCAGAGAAAGCTTGGAAGTTAGAGCTAGGTAAATTCAAATTAGACAGCAGATAGACATGTTAACTGCAAAGCTGATTAACCAATAGAACAAGGAACCAAGGAAAGCTCTCCTGTGACTGAGTGCAAACTCCTGGCTCAATAGAGACCCAGCTCAGTGAAATTATAGGATGTGTGATATACAAGTCAGACTGAGTGACCTAACTGCTACTTCTGCCTTTAACTTCTGTGAGTACGTCTGACACTGTATAGCTTATTTCTTTGAAATTATAGAATGAAAAATGTATATTTCTTAGATAATTCACTGCCATAGCAGCATTGCTCCAGCAAGTTAGGGGCTAGCTTCCTAGGGGGCATAGAACAGGTTTTTTTTGTTTTTGTTTTGTAAGGGTTATCTTCTTTCCTTCTGCCATATCACCACTTATGGTTTCACACAAGTGAAATATCTAGAGCCAACAAAAAAAGGAGGTGACATTTTTTTGAGGAACCTCTGATGATGGAACCTTATCTTTCTCCAGCTAAAATAACCACAGGCTCTTGAACTGGCAGGTTTATATATATATATATTTTTAGAAACATTGAAGAGTGTAGAAAGATGCACCCTTCCTCTTTGTCTTCTCCAGCTTTATATCTGTCATTGCAAAATCCTTCTGATTCTCTTCAAAATGTGATGTTTTCACCATACACATAACATGTAACAAATCTGGTATCTTCCTATTAAGGTTAGGAACAGATCTGAGATCTGGAGAGCTCAGCAAGTCTGAATTAATATGCCACACAGAGAGGCCATTTACCATTTCAGAAGCTTACAGCCTGTTATCCATTTTTGTTGTTCTGTTTTGTTTTAAACTTCAGATTTCAATGTCTGCCACAGCCTAAACTAATCAAGCAAACTGAACACTATTTGAATGACTTTTATGGCAGTGATACTGTTATGTCAAAGAACACTTTATATTTTCCAAGCAGCACTGGAAATAATGAAAAGATGTTAAGTTTAAATACACAAAACAAATCCAGTTTTATTTTCATTTCCATTTCAAAGCAATTAACCTATTTTCCTTTTTTTTTTTTTCTTTCCTCCCACATTCAATGGAAGTTAAGTTTGAAATGATTCGGAAAAAGAACTTGGGCAGAAGACACAATGACCTCTGCATCCTAAAGTATGTCACTGAACTCTATCGGATAAGCTTATCAATTCTGAACAGCAAAGCTGAGAATAATAAATGATCATTGAAAAATATTTCAAGCAGCTTCCAAATTGCTGTCCTCAGTATAAAAATATGCCTTTTTCAGGGTGGAGAGGTAACAGACCTTAGCTCTTGTATCCATAGGATCCATGCAAGCAGGGTAAAAGCACATTGCCTGCACTAAGCCATGTAACTTTGTATGTGACCCATGGGCAACTCCATTCCTGAGATACATTCTTGCCCTGGGCTGGAGGTTATAGTCTTGGCTTCCTCTTTTTCCACAAGAATGTTTTAGATTAACACAAAGTTACAGCATGCCTATAAATTACAAATTTTAACTCCAGAGGTGATGAGGCTGGCATAAGGAAAAGCCTGAAGAAGCAACTAATACATTCATACGCTCTGAAGTGCGAGATCTTCACCAGTCACTAAAGTGTTAAAGAAGTTGTACAGAAAGAAAACTGTTCAGAGATGACTCAGAAATATACATAGGGTAAGAAAAACAGCTAAGAAATTGTCTCAAGAACATGTCAGAAATAACTAATTAGATAAAACACATAGCAAGCTTTCCCTGACTGAAAATTATAGCCTTTAAGAGACGACATGGTGCATTGCTGCAGAGGTAGATGCCTAATGGGGCAACTGGGTGAATTATTTGGCTCATGACTTTGTCAGCCAAGACGGCCTAGCACATGAGGAGGGTGAAGATGTGGTTTGGTCCCAGCATTCTGAAAATACATGGTTGCAGCATCTGAGTGGGAATCACCCTGACACAAGAATGCAGTTAGAGCGGGAATGTGGTCTCCCAAGTGCTGTCAAGTATGTTTTTCCAAAACAATGCAGATACAACCTTTATGGCTTATAAGCACTGTACAGGAAATTAAATCCATGTGACAGAGACAAGCAGAGCTAAGAGTCAGCGTAAACACAGATGGAGCCATCTGTATCTCCAGTTCAGAAAGCACCTGTTAAAAGAGTTTACATGCCACATGCATCCTGCTGTTCCAAGAGTCCTCAGGAGACCTGATTCCCAATCCACCTCATTCATCAGTAGGTATCACCTTTTCCCCCTAGAGAAGATCATGGCCAGCAGAGGGATACCAGATGCTCACCCAGATGGTCTGCCTCAAGGAGAGCATGGCCCAGAGAGCCCATTTTCAGTAGGAAGTCCCACAGCACTGTTTCTTTTACTGAAACCTTAAGAAAGTGTCAGCTTGATTCCCAGCCTGAACAAGCCCTACAGCCAGGGATCCCCAGGATCCCTGGTGAATACAGCCCTAGAACTTCTCAGTGAACAGCCTTACAGACCACAGCTGTTACTTTGGACCTGAACAAAGAGACAGTTGCTGAGGCAGCTGAGTCACTGCCAGGTCTTTAAAATCAGGCTCTGAATTTAATAGGCCAAATAACAACCTACAGGTGTTTTCAGACCTATTTTGATCTCGCTTCAATATTCAGTTCAAATTTCAGTGAAAGGAAAAAAAATGCCAGTAGTGTCACAAAGGCTTGAACTTGTCTATCAGACAACTGTCAGCTTTGATAGTTTTTAAAAAAAGGTGGAGTAACCCTCTCCAAAATGGACAAGAGCCTTTGGAATTATTTTCACAGCATTGCCTGCTTACAACAAGCCTTAGAGAGAAACTTCCAGATGATTAAACTCAATGAAGAAAGGAGCAGCCTGATGCATTTCCTGAATTATTAGGTGCCAGGAGATGCCAGGAAAAAGTCTTTTTGTATTTAGAAAGCAAGAATCAACTCTTGACCTTTTTCCAGACATAGAGGTAAGAAGGACACAAAAAATCCGAAAAAGAAACAAAATTCTGTTAATAAAGTCATGGATCTATAGATGGTCTGCCTTGTACAGTCCCAATGCACTTAACCGGCTTAATCAATTAGCTGAAACAGAGTTTGTATCACCTGTCAGATCCGTCTGTTGGTAACTGTGGCAGCAGTTTGCACAATTAGTACAACAAGAAAAATGGTAACTGGTGCAACAGATCTGCACTGCAGGATAGCGCAGATAGAAATGGAAGTGCTTGCTAGTGACTGGCATTAAGTATTTTCTTCCTGGGAAAGAATTCAAAAGCAAAAGAGCCTAGTGAGTCTGGCCATTTTCTGATTGTTTCCTCCACAATGTATTGTGCACAGTAAGACCTTGGGAAAACTTGGAATCTATTGCTGCTTCCTCAGAAATCAACCTGGTCACTGACTTTGGCATTGCGAGCTCAGGACAGATATCTTCTCCCATGCTGCCACTGCAGACCTCTGCTGTTAGGAGATGGAGCAATATTTTCTGAGAAGTTTTCATTACTCTTGTTCAGAGCAGAACATGGCAAGAACATGGTGGTCTTTCACATACAATTTATAAGCTTATACGAAACTTTGCCAGTCCTGTCAAGCACATTATTACAGTCCTCAAATACCAAATACAGTGTAAACATATGCTACGTGTCCAAATAACATGTATGAAATATTTGCCTCCTCTAACCTAAGTTATACCACTGTATTTTTAACTATGTGGAATACTGTAGAACAAGAAACTACAATAAAAGGTCAAATTGCAGTTTTTCTAGGTCTGGGAATGAAAACAAATGCTACAAACATTCCACAAGAAAAAGCCCAAGCATTATTCCACAAGGGACTGTTATATTATGAAGAAAACAGTGTTACTAACAAAGAATTCCTTGTGGACTTCCAGTGGAGATATTTGATGATTATGCCTACGTGCTTTTCAAATGCTCATCAAGAACAACAGCTGGTAGTGACAAAACTCCTCAAACATCTGGTTCTATCCTTTCACAATATTCTGAAAAATCCAAGAAAAAAAACTGCAAGGAAGAAAGCTGTGTGTAAGGAAAGATCTCTTTTTTTTTCTATAAGACTGTGGAAGGCAGAGTAACATAATTGCCTAATTGCATGTTTTTAATAAATTGAAATGGCAGTGAGATGTTACCCAAAAAACCAAGCAAGAGTTGTGAGAGGTTGTCCATCCTCTCTTTTACACGTCAAAAATGAAATGCCTTCCTCTGTCACTGCGTGTCTCACTCACAGAGTAAATGCACTGGCATGACTGTGCATATGATTTGATGAGAAAGAGACAGTTATTTTTCCATTATTAACTCTCTTTTCTTCATATACAACTATAATTCAGATAAATAGAATTGAGTAACTCTTCTTCACAGTTAAATACCATGCTTAGTACCTCCAAGTTCTATATACTGGAAAACTAGAATACTGGGGACTTCTTATACATCTGGCCATGAAATAGCTATGGACGTACTAAATGCAAATATACTGGTTGTTATGTATAAATACATTTCAACTAGAATACACAAAAAAGTACACTCAAAAATTTACATTTTTCATCTAAACTTGATGCATGAAAAATTATGGACCCCAAAAGTCTGGATGTTCCCTAAGTCAATGGAATACCTCTGAACCATTTTCACAACAGTTAAGTAGACACTATGTGAATAATAATGAAAATTCAAGAGGTACTGAATTGCTAAGAATATCCATTGTCAGACAGAAAGAAAAATGTTATTACATCCAAATAACAGTAGTAATCATAATGTGTCATAATACTAGATAGGTACAATGTAGAAGAAAAATTACCTTGATTCATACCTATGCAGTCCGTCTCTGCTCCTGTCCTAACTGTTCCTTTCTAGCTGAGGACAACCGTATTTTATGCCCTCAGAATGAGAAGAATAAAATCCTCTTCAAATATTCTTTCATAAATATTAGGTAAGTTTTCATCCTTATTCTTATTTAACAAAACATATTAAAACTGAGTAAACAGTTCTTGAGTTTCTTTTACCACATTTCTGTTCATTAGTTGTGGCAGACATGATACATAACGATGAAGAGATATATATTAAGCAACTCAGTGCTTGTAATCTGAAATACTCGTATTTGTTTCTGACAATCAGTACTCTACACACTAGGATCTTATTCAATACTAGATGTCAATAGAAACAGATATACATACATACATTTTAAAAAGACTGTAAAAAGGAAGTTAGAATTTTTTATTTTATTATTTATGTATATTTATATTAGAATATTTTTAAACAAGAAGTTTTGCTCCTCTTACTTGGTGAATGCTTCTCACATAAGAACTGAAGATACTGCTTTCCATTTGCAAAGTGAGTCAAAGATTTTACTCACTAATGTGACAGAATTATAGCTTGAACTTTAACTGGGGACAAATAAGAAAGCCAAGAACTGACAGCTGCCAGCTATCTTACGATTGCATTTGAAAAACAACAGCAACTAGAATATACTTCTAGAGAAACTCTGATAATAGTATTCACAGCTGGAATTTTTCATGGTTACAGTAAATGCATATGACATAAGGTAATATTCATTAAAAGGAACACAAATGATTCCAAACACAGTTTCAAATTCAAATTTCAGAAAATAATAAAAGGCTTCCAATTATTTTTCCTTTCCTGTTCTGCAGTTAGAGTCATGGCATGGAATGTACATCAGCACTGAACAATGGTTTAATTTTGAAGCTTATTTTTAAACAGAAGTGAAGTCTGGTTCATTGTATGGTTCCTCAAAGTCCAAAGTTCCATCATATTGAAATTGGAAAAATTTAGGCAAGATTCTAAATAAAATATAGGATAAGTATTGTCTGTCTTGAAAATTAAATTTAGTGCAGTGTTAAGCTTTGGGAGTTTTGAATGCATAATAGAATATTTCTATTAATTTTTATATATCACTTCTTCGTATCAAGTGCTAGAGAGAGCTACTGCCTCTATGGATCTGTTTGCCATGTGGGTTGCAGACATCTGTTGAATATCAAGGAATGTAATCAAACCATTTGCCAAGAACACCATCAAAAACGTGTCTTTTACATTTTTCTTAGTTGAGAACACCATCCACAGTAGATTGACTTAATGGAGGTTAACACATTGAACTGGAAGCAAAATGTTTAAAGTGATGCAAACCCCATTGTTACCCCCATGAATTCTTCAAATCGTTGCCTTATAAAGACAAGCTGTATTTGCAGATGCTAATGTCCCCAGACAAGGATCTTGAACCTTCCTGCTGCTGGCCATGGGAGCTGACTGAGGATGGGCTTGATCCCCACCTCATTGTTTCTGCAGGGTTTATTTTTGCCCTGAGATAACTAGAAAGGCAATATTCTCAGCTTGGATGACCATATTTCCTAGGGGAAATGAGAACAGCTGGATATATCTGCTTGCCTCCCTGATTGCAAATCAAGGGAAAAATCCATCTGCATCCACCCAATTTACTCCTGCATAGGATCTCATTCCAGCCAAGTGTTTAAGTGCACAACAGCCTATAGGCCTATATACACAAGGGAGTAAAAAGTTTGCTTACATGTTCTCTCATGGTGCTTGGTGTTGCTCTTTCTGCCCAGCAATAAAAAAATTCCAACTGTCCAATCACAAATCTTTTTTTTTTTTTTTTTTTTTTGTTACAACAAAAAAGAAGAAGAAATAAAAAAAAAAAAAAAAAAAGCCAAGCTATAAATCTAGGAGTCTTAAGGTTTTATGCCTCACAAATTGCACAATCATGTATTTCATATAGCACAGGGTCATGATACTAATACTACGGAAGTTACTTAGTGGAAAAGTTCTGTTATCCTTCACAAACTACTCTATGACAACAGAAATATGCTCATGTCAGCGGAAGCTTTAGGATAAATTAGCCTAGTATAATAGTACCACCCACTAGGATGGTTACATTGTAGAGTCTGCTCATCTTGCCTGACATTCTTGTTCATTTGGTGATTTATAATATGGCATGAGAAATTTCTGTCCAAGAGAGAGTACTCCTTGTGTGGTCATTTCAAGTTACAGCAAGAGGGGGAAAAGAAAGATTTGGGGAGCTAAAATTGGTTGCAACTGGAAAGTCCACCAAAGTAATACCGCGATTTAAAACATTCACAACAGGGATGAGAGTGTGCTCTGTTAACGGAGTGGGTCAAAAGTAATTTCAGTTCAGTCAATAAAATACAGGGAGACAAAAGTACTTTGGGAGCAATGAACATCAGCCACCCCTTCTTAACTACAAGATATTCCAAACTGAGGATATTCTTTACAAAGAAAAGAGTTTAAAACCACTGTTTTCTTCCAGAAGTCAGAGTCAGGGTTGCCATTAGCTTTATCCTGAAGGAACGGTCAAGTCAGGAGGCTCAGATCTATATCTAAATGTCCTCGGAGATTAAGGAGAGTTAAGTTCCAATGATTTCAGGAGAATATCTGCTGTTGATCACAGAATTTTGACTGTGTAATCCACATAAAATTGTCCTCCATAGCCACGATGAACACTATAATGATAATATGAATAATAATGAGTATGTGTAACTGGTAGTTGCCCAGCTGGAAAACATAAACTTTCCACATATATCTGCCAATTGGACTTTTAATGACAAAACCACAGCTTTTTGGACTATTTGAAATAGAACAAATGGAATAAAAACATACTATCTCTGTGAGAAACTATTTGATTTGTAAACTGCAGCATTGTAAAACAAATGTCATATGTGCAGAAAAAAATGGAAATTGTTCTTGAACACATATGGAAGAGAGTTTTCTTGATTTAGTACTTATTGCAATAAGACATTATTAAAAATGTAAAGGCAGAAATATATCTGCTTTTGACTGTTTCTTAATGTTCATCCAAAGGAAATTTCTCTTGTGGAGGAGGAGGGGGAGCAATTTAGTAATTTCTGAGTTAATCTGATACTAAAGATCTCTGAAACAACAAGGCCCAGGGGTGCCTAAGGCAGCTGCCTGAATTCCTCAAAAATATATTTACAAAATCTATTTTGAGTTCCCTGCTTTTCTCTAATGGAATCCAGCTGCTTTGACCTTTCAAAATTACCTCGTGCAGTGCTAACAACAGCACATATACGTGTTATGTTAAATTGCAGTTTGATTCCAACTGCTGTGTGGCTCATGGGTTGAGAGACTGACGCAGGAGCATGGAAAATGGGAAAGAAAAAGATATGCCTGTTCTGAGAAATTAAATGAAAACTTCGGTTATCCAACATAACAGCTTGATGAGACCCCCACAATGAAAACAACTGATGTAAATAAAAACTAAGCCTATAAGAGTACACTCACAAAACACCAGGAAGCCAAAAAAAAAGGGAAGATTCCTTCTCTCTTGTCTTCCTCCCAAAAAAATACTTTCACCTTCATTCTTTTTGGAACATCTGAAGAAACTGAGACCTGAAGGGAAGCTCAGCTAGGAAAATCTTAGCACGACTGGATGAGAGATGTTCTGAAAGTAATGCCTGCAACATTATTCTGTTGGCCTACAACATGACAGCTGGATGTTGGTGGGATAGCAGTAGAGGTTAAACCTTCCCTCCAATATCTGCTTACATTTTGTTGCTGTGATGGCAGCAGAGGGGCTGTGTGGGAGATTGGTGTCTGACATGCAAGTTCATAGGAAGCAAAAAGGTGCCAATGGATTCCTTCAAATGGAAAAAATTGCACCCACTGACATACACCAACACTTGCTGAATGTTTATGAAGACCAAATAGTGGATGTGAGCACTGCAAGGCAGTGGGTGGTGTGTTTCAGCAAAGGTAGCAGTAACAGTAGGTCACCTCTGCTGGTGCAGATTTTTATGTGTAGCATGCAGGCTCTTGTTCATCGCTGGTGAAAATGGATAGCTAGTGGTGATGACTGTGTTGAAAAGCACTGTATTGTAGCTGAGAATTTGCTCAAACAGCGTGATTGTGTTCTTTGTGACAGTTGAAATTTCTGTAGAAATAAATGGCAGGCATTACTTTCAGTGTGACATAATTATTCAGTTTGGGTGAAATTCTAACAGAATATAATAGTGGATACAGAAAGGATTGGAAAAGGGGGGGGGGGAGGTCTGACAAAGAGCACAGCCACATCGTACACACCTGGACCAAACTGATGAGAAAGATTGAATAGTGTGCTATGAAGCAAGCAAAAGGTAGGGTCAAAATCCATGGGAGAACTTCCTTTGTCTTCAGTGAACATCAAACAGGACCTAAAATTAGAGTTTATGTAGCAACATTTTCTCCTGCAACAGAAATCTGACCAAAGACATCCCTAGAAATTCAATGAAACACCCTGTCCAGTCACCCAGCTTTAACTAGGAGATAACTTGTCCACACATCCTGTGATATGCTGGGGCTCCCACAACCCTGGTTCCTACTCATCCCAGCTGTGCATTCCACCACAAGCAGAGAGGCACGTGGAGGTGATACACTGAGTGTGAGGCTCAGAAGGAAAGCCTATAAAGTGGACTTGCAGTCAGAGGGTAAATAAAATGAAAAGAATAATTTACAGTAGTTCCCATCATCATTTTAACTCATCCTCATTGATTAGTTTTCTGAGATATGCCCACGTATCCTGTAAATCTTGGGATTGGTGACATTGTTGAATCTCAATCTGGGGCAGTCAGTATAGCCTTGAGGCATATTTTTTGGGTGAAGAGTGCTTGCCCTTTCTGGGACAGAGGCAAATGTACATAGGGCAGTTGGGCAGTGTATGAGCAGGAGTCACAGTCCCATGGCTCTGTGGCTTCCTGATCATACTATTTTGATCACAGATTCTGCCTTGCTCTGCTTTGTACTTTGTGCTCAGCATTGCGACTCACTTTTGAAAACAAAGTAATGCTCTTCTAAAAGAAGACCCACAGTTCTTTGAAGATCAAAGCATCACTGATAATTTTGTGAGCTCTGAGGGGAAGCAAATGATGCTATCGTGCATCCCTCTGGCCTTAGGGTGGCAGTCTTGCAGCTGTCCTGAGAAAGACAAAGTGTGTGTACTTCTCCCTTCAGTAAACCCAGAGGCTGCTGATGCCATCCAACTTTGGGCATGTTCCTTGCTCCTAATAAATAAACCCTGCTCTAAGAGAACTGCAGAACATTCAGCAGGGCTAAAAACTCCCAGGCTGCCCACTGCTACACTCTGAGTCAGCAGAAACAAGCCTCATTTGGTGTCTTATTTTCTCTGCCCAGATTAAGCTCTTTGACAGTGCCTGCCTTTGGATGCCAGGACAGAAATGATGCAGCTGAACACTTCAGAGGGAAGTTCTATTAAGTGACTATAGATAGGGAAAGTTTTTGTGTCCAGGTCACCAGCTCACCTCTAGAGAACCTCACAGTTATTTCCCAGTGATGCTCATCCCAGTGTGCTTGTTTCATGAAATGAGGTTTGCAATTTCAGCTAACACAGGTCTTTGCCAAAACAGCAAGAGGTGCTCCAGATAGTGAAAAGAATGAACTGAAGCCCCAGAGTAATTTAATATCTTATAAAATTCAGGGTCCTGTGACTTCAGGATTTTAGTTTCCCCCCAAGTATCAGTTTAGTGGCTGAAAACAACATAGGGAGAAAACAAGAATGAAGAAGGTTAAGGGGAGTAATCAGGAAGGAAAGCTTAGGAAATAAGGGTACAAAAAACATACCTTCTATTCCAACCTAAAATAACTTCAACATATCATGAAAAACACGAGGTGATGAACTAGGGAGTCAGCAATAGCTGTCCCATAATACTATTGGCACAGAATAATTCCACTCCTAGGACTGGTTTCCAAACATCAGAACACTTAGTTCAAATGCATGAAAGCTATTGGTGCACAAAACCTTTGGAAATCATGTATTTTATGTTTAAGAGCTTTCTTTCTCTTTTTTTTTTTTTTTTTTTTTTTGTCTACTTCCACCCCACTGCATGGCTGAATCTATTTGAGGAGGCCAGCTGGATCCAATTGCTAGGACAGTAGTACTGCATTCCCCCTATTTTTCCCCTTTTACATCAGTATGTTGGCAGAAAGGTTATTGGCATCATCACCCAAAGCCAAAGGTCAGCAAGAAAAAAGAATACGTGAATACTTTTATGAAGAAAATCCAAACTGGAAGATAACATTCCTATTTTACAAATGTATCAAATTATTAAAAAATAATAAAAAAAAAGATTGATGTGGAATCAGATTCCACATTCTGGAACATGCACTACATAGAAAGGTCAGGGGGAATGAGTATTCAAGATTAAGAGACAAATTCGGAGGCATAAACTTCCCACACATTCCATCCAAGACAGAATTTTTCCTTTTACTCTGCTGGTGAGATATTATACATTGGTTTTCAGTGCTAGGCTCTGCAGTACAAGTATATTTTTTTTTCAACTGTGCAGTTCACAGTTCCACAACCAACTGTCCTTTCTGAGCTACTTAGCTTTAAGTGGATGTTTTACTGACTCTTGCATTATGTCTCCTGGTGGTTCTTTGGCTTAGACTAAACCTATCTATGACTTAGCATCAAAAGATGGTCAGTGGAGGTCCTTTAATCTCTATTCTGTTTGCTCTGAAAATCTGCTAAAGCAAAGTGATATTAAGGGCCAGCTCAGCTCTGGAAAAATATGGTGAGTGGCACGGCCATGTCAGTATTTCCATTTGACATTTGAAGAAGTTATATGTTATTTATTATTATTATTATTATTATTATTATTATTATTATTAAATTGTATCAGAGTGAAGAGGAAAGGAAAAATCATGTTCAAAATTTACACTTTTGTTTTAGAAACACTTAGATGTGGTAATAAGGGACATAGTTTAGAGGGGAAATATTGGTGGTAGGCAGATGGTTGGACTAGATGGTTTTGGAGGTCTTTTCTAACCTTGGTGACTCTATGATTCTATGACTCTATGATTCATTGAAAGACCAGCTATGATGACATTCCTTTTCCCAGCAACCTAGCTGTATAAAGACCACTAGCTTTTTACTGATAGTTAACCATTACAACTGAGAGTGAAGTTTGCTACCAGAGCACAGGTGAGGAAAAAGCTTCTACACTAATGCATATGGCATAGGAAACTGCAGAGAGATCTTAGTGAACTTTGTGGAGTTACATATACACAAAGATACTTTGCAGAGGAGGCCTGTTTTCTTAAAACTGATTGTTTCATCACCAGTGTGTGGAAGATATCCTCTTGTGAGGCTGTGTTGCCATTTGGTGTGTCTTCTTCAAGTTTCTGCTACAGGGGAGTTATGGTATGCTTATGAAGAGACCTACACTGCATCCAGTCCCATGTTTGGGACATGACAGAAATGTGATATGATCAAATTTCCTATTTCCATTTTTAAGCTAGCCTAGTAGCTAGAATGCACTCAGTGGTGAGGCTTTGTTACATCTGTTTGCCTGGAAATAGCAGTTCTAACAGCAGCCCATTTCTTTCAAGAAATCTGGAGCAATTTTGAGAATTACAGGAGCTGAACTGATTCTCTCCCAGCTGAAAGAAGTGGTTAAGATGCTAGCAATGCCAAGACTGAGTGTAGAAAAAGGAATTCACATGAGACAGGAATTATTTCCTTTGGCAAATGCCTTTGGCAAAGGTGAAAGCAGTAGAGGAATGACCAGCCCCAGTAGGAAACCCCTGTACCTGATGTGGACTTTTCAGGTCAGCTATTTTGCTGAGATGCTCCATTTGCTACTTGGAAAGAGGAGAACATGGGGGTGGAGGGAAAGGGAATAGCCAAATGTAGACAGCTGCAACAAGTACTGGCCAACTTCTATACGATGCACTGTCCACCCCCAACAAAAGATGTGTGATGGAAAAGGAACATCTGCGCTCCCTTCATTCTTATCTACCCCTTCGAGAATCGTAGCCAGTTGGTCTGAAGCTGCTATAACTTATCTTGGGTATAAGATCAACACATACAAACTGTAACTGACACCCAAGTGAACCCACCTTGAGTTTGGCTTGCTGTGGAACAGAAGTTCAGAAGACTTCCTTTTTCATGCAAATGATCACTTTCTGCCACAACCTTGGGTTTGTTCAGAAGGAGTTAGTTCAGATGGAAGGCTTTGCAAAAAAAAAGGAGCCAGTGAAGCTTTGCCAAACTCAAATATACTTTCATCTCTAGATAATTCTGCTGTTCAGCCGTGGAAAATTGTGACTACCTCATCATGCACCTCAAAGATACACTGACATGCTGTGAGTCATTAGAAGAACATAATCTGCTTAGATATTCCATTTTTATCAAAAATAACAGTCTTGCCATACAGATCTATATTTTCTCTGAAATAAAGCTTTTCTTTACAGACAACAGACGCCTTACCTGTTTACTTTATTCTTAAGGCCAGAGTTTGCTTTTTCAGTCACACTTTGGATCCTTTTCAATCTCTGCCTCCTTTAGCTTCATTCTATCATAAACACAGTGCTTAAGTTTTGTGTTTTCTGTGCTATTAAAAAAAAAAGTGAGCTGCTAACACTAGATCACATCTTTCACTATTGACCTTTAGACTCAAAATACAGTGAACGTCATTGTTTGTTTTCCAAGTGTAAGAAAGCTTTTAAAAGGCATCTGACATGCTGGGGTGGATGGGAGGGTTGTAAAAACTTGACATTACTGTGATTCTTTTTACTTCATATGTAACTTGCTTGTTTTCAAATCACACTGCTATTTTATTCTCTGAAGAAGGTCATGAGATATTCAATAATGGCTAAAACATGAGCAGTAGTTAGGAAAGGAAAATGCATTGTTCTCTGGAAACAGTGAGCCTTACATAAAAACTGATTTTGAATGTCTATGTTACTTTAATATTGAGGTTAGGATGCAGTTATGGAATAAGTTTGCAACTAACATCACAATGCTCAGCATGACTAATAATTAGCCAAAAAAATATAACTAGTAGTTCATCAAGACTCCTCTTGTATTTAGAACTAATACAAGTGCCAGGTTTATTTTTACTTGCTTAAGCATGATGTAAGGTTTCTTCCACTGGAAAATCCCCTATTAGTAAATTTATCTGGATTATATAATATTGTCCATGGGGCTTTTTCTCCTCCTGATGACTTGTACCTATGGAATTCACTTTATAAACAAAATTCTCTGTGTGTGACTTCAGTGATGCTCAAAAGTAACCCCTCTTTACACAGCCCACTTCTGTGCGTGCTGTCTGCAGGCACTGCCCCATCCAATCCTACCATCAGGACACTGACAGCACTGCTCACAGAAGCCTGTTGACTCATCTGAATGGACGCACTTCAGAGGCTCTGCTTGGGATTTTTTGGGAAAGACAAAGGGAAAACACATGCAACAGCTTGCTGCCCTTGCAGCACTCAGCAGAAGTTGGCAATGGACTATCCTGTTCCATGTCTCATTTGAATTTGCAAGACAACAGATGAAAATGTCATGTCCCTAAAGGGCTGGAAGGACTGCTCTAAAACCAGGAGAGCTGACACTAGATCTGCAAGTGAATTTGGGCTCACCAAGGTGGACAGCTAGTTATAGCAGCTGCAGAAGGAGCAGAATTCTGAAAGAAGCAAAAATTAAAGCACAGACTACTGGGCCCAGAGTCTTGGCATGTAGTCATATTCCAAATATGAGGAAAAGACATGAGATGCTAGGATAAGTGTCTTCTAAATATTCATAGTAACACTACTATGCACCTGAACACAGAATTGGGAAAGAAACTCTTGAAGATCACCTGAAATGGGTATTTTCCTTAGACTTTAGAGGCTGGAGTTTAGATAAGGTGGGGTTTATTTTCATTGTGTTTTCTACCAGGTGTACATCAGGAAGACATTTCATGATATCAGATCATTAATTGTATTAGAGTCAGGAAATCATAGAGCTAAGCACTAAACAGACTTACAACACATGAACTATTTTAATCTGAAGTTCAGTTGGTAAAATATAAAATCCACATGCAAAAACCTGTTTCTCTTGTAAAAATCATCATCAAGGGGGAAACTGGGTGCTGAGAAGTGCACTTTTTACCCATACACCAATACATTTGATATGTTGTCACAGATGGAAAAATGTCCCTTTGGGGTTCAAAAATATGGTGATGATCAACTGCAGTTCCTGATATGCTGTTGCATGCCATGGCCTGTGCTCAAAGGCCAGGATAGAAAGTCTTTCTAGTAAGTATAAATACAGAAATCTTTGTTAAGTAGCACAGTAGGTTATTGCAATTGTTGGGAACATACATTTTCAAATCACAGAATCATAGAATCACTAAGGTTGGAAAAAGCCTCTAAGACCATGTAGTACAATTGTCAGCCCATCCCCACCATGCCCACTGACCATGTCGCTCACTGCCACATCTCTGAGGTTCTTTAACACCTCCAGGACAGTAATTCCACCATCTCCCTGAGCAGCCTATGCCACTGCCTCACTGCTCTTCCTGCAAAGAAATTTTCCCTAAAATCCAACCTGAACTTTCCCTGGTACAACTAAGCCCAGATCAAGCACAGCCTGGAGCCACACTGTGACCTTCTACTTGCACTCTGTATTAACTGTGATATTTCACTCCATCACAGCATTTCCTGGTTGCCATTTATTAGTGGGTTGGTAAACGTTACCTCGCACTCCCTTGCTCTACTATGCAGAGTTCCCTGGGGAGCCAAGTGTGCCCCAGCATTATGGTAAGAAACTTTTCCCCTCCATTTTCTGTGGGAAAATAGAGTGTTGCTCAGCCTAAGGACATATTTTATATCTGTGTAGTAGGGGGAACTCATTGCCCTGCTGAGTTTTTAATTGAGCACTGATGGGAAGCCCTAAAATTAACAGAGAAAAAGAAGCATGTCCTGTGCACCTATACAACCTGTCCTGCTCAGTGGTGGCTCAGCTGGGTAAAACTGAAGCCTTCCAGCTGATGACAGCTGAGACTGCAGGAGAACTGTGAGGAGATGGTAGAATGGGTTCCCTGAATCATTCAATCCCCACCTCTTTTGTTTAGAAAAATAAACTAGGCTGTGCAAATACTTTGTTGATAACAAAATCTACTGGCAAAATTACTGTATTCTACATTTTGTGCAAAAGGAAAAACAAATGCTTGCAAAGACCTCAGTGTGGCTTTTTATGTCAAATACAATAAAGGGGAAAAAGCCACAAGCACTAGTCAGTGTCCAAACTGATACGAAATAAAAAGCCATTTTTGTTAAAGATGGTTGACATAAACTAACAGCAATTTTTAATAAATTCTTTCAACCAGAAAGAGGTAATAAATTCAGTTTAAACTAAGGGGGATTGTTTTATAGAATGAAGAAAGAGAAACCGAAAGTAGAATGGAAGGGCAAGAGAGAAGGATACATGAGAATACAACAGGCAACAGAGGATAAGTGGTTTTCTATGGGGAAACAGCAGTGACAGTGATAAAATGAGATAAAAGAAGAAAAATAGGGAACAAGAGCAAAGAAGCAAAACAAGAAAGCAGAGTGGAAGGATTTTAAACAGAAAGGAACGAGAACTCAGAAGACATGAGAAAGTGCTGTTTCAAACAGAAAAATGCTTTCTCATTGTGACCATCAAAGCAAAAGATACCAGCATGCCCATCATTTTCATTTCATCTGCTGTATGGGCTCACAACCATCTTTAGTGTCCTCATAGGACCCATTCATTTCTACATAGTCTTCCAGCTGTGCTAGACCGGGTAAGCATGATGAAAGCTCTTCTTGAGACTTCTAGGAAAGCATCAAGTTCCCTTTCTCCTAGCCTACGTAGGTAAAAACACCACAGGCCAGATTTGAAGCTCATGGCACTGCTAGGAAAAGTTATTACAGGTTCACCTCATGGAAACATAATGCATATGAAGTGGATGATTCTTAATGTGCATTTACTGTTGTAGTGCTATTAAGGTTTTTACTTGAATTCTCCAGGAAAGCTCTGAAGGCTTTGTATTAAGTGTGGGAAAATTGTCTTTCTGAACAATTAAAATGCTTATTTCCCTCACATATGTTGTCCTTTTTGCATGAAATACAAAGTTGTATTTCAGATGTTCAAGTACATATTGCACTGTAAATACTATTTTCAATTACAATACTGTAGGTCAAATCCTTTTAGTTCTTCCAGCCATGACCTAACCACCACCATCTTACAAAGCCTGGCTTAGGTTACCATATGACTAATATTTAACTGACTTGTTTCAAATCAATAAAAAATATTTGCTTTGCCTTGTAAACTTAATTTTCTTTTGAAAGGCCAGAACTCTACATCCTGAACCCATCTTTATTTCTTTGGAGTAACAAACAGTGCTTGCTCACGGGACCTGAAGTTAAGCATAATGGTACCAGCTGAAGCGCTTCAGTTCCACCCCACTAAATCTGAAGATTTGAATTTGTTCTCATGAAATCTCTCAATTTTCCAGAAACTGTACTTTCCTGGTGGGTTCCAATTATATCTGTGTACTGCCTGACAGCCAGGCAAAAAACACACCATCAAGGCAATGGCATTTGAACCACTTTGTGGCTAGCTTTGGCAGCAGGAAAAGTTCTTCATGTCCTAATTCATAAGTCATCCATTTTCTTTCTGGAAAGCTTCCTTTAAAAGACAAACTGACTTGGCATGATGATAAATGATCACAAACTTAAATCACAGAAGGGAAAGTACCTTCTGAACTATTTTTCTTTTTTTTTTTCTTCTTTTTTTTCTTTTTTTTTTCTTTCTTTTTTTCTTGGAATTCAAAAAGAAAAGCAGATGACCTTTGCAAAATTTCCAGTGGTGTAAGTAAGGTTCATATTCCTCAGTCAGAAACAGCTTCTCCTTTTGCTTTGAAAATAAGTGAATAGGTGGGCAGCTGAGAAAAGCTGACTGAAGAGAACTTGTCCCTAGTGTATAGGTGGAATGTCAGACCTGTTATGATACAAAGAACAAATGTTTAAATGCTACCCTATCGCATAAGGATTACAACATAGAGTTCTTGTCTAGACTTGTTTTATGGCCTATTTCAAAAAAAATAAAAAATAAAAAAAAAAAAAGGGGGAAATACAAATGTTGCAATAAAATTCTTTTTTTTTTTCTTATTTTTTTTCCATGTCTAACTCATTAATAGTAAACCAACCAGCTGTACAGGGAGGTGAGTATTCTGATCATTATGAATATTAAGAATATATTATCTTGCTAGAGAAAAGGATAAGACTTGTTCTCAAACACCACAGACTCAAGGGAAGGATCTTATTATGTATATGCTGCTTAGTTGTCCAGGTTGATCTGCCATGGGATCAAAGCTCTCACTGTGATTTTGAGCAGCTGGAGTTGGACTGCCTTGTGTATTCACTAAGAGAGGAGATTGCTTGTTCAGTTCCTAGTCTTCAACTCCAAGCCTCATGAAATCAGCTGAATATGAATCTTCCATAACACACGCCCATAAATTGTGGGGAATCCCTTTTGGGACACCATATTTATTATTTCAGGGCTAAGTGACTCAGTTTGCTATTTATTTATACATTCCATTCACTAGTAGACAGCCACATAAAAAGTGGAATCACATTCTTATGAAAGTCCTAGAGGCCAAGAGGCCACAGCCCCATGCAAAACTTCACTTGGGTCAAAGCCAGATTTGTTGTGTTCACATTTACAATGAATAAGAAAATGTAGTCCTCAGATTGCAGGAGCCACTCAGCAGGTGCAAGATGTTTGTAAGATACTTGTACTGTGCAGTTATCGGGTTCTCAGATGGCAGTGACTGAAGGTTAGGTACAACATGAAGCACTGAATTAAGGCAGAGGCAACATCCAATACCAGCCTGAACTTCCTCGTATCTGGCACCTCAAATTCTGCCCTTTCTCAGGAAGATATTCCCAGTGCAGACAGGTACTCTTCCGTGATATATGCTTATCTTAGTCATATCCCTGATAAGAAGTATAAAGTGTTTTAATGTAATTAATGCATAAATACAGTTCATAAAGTATCATTTTTTACTCTGTTATTTACACTAGTGCAAAACTCCAGAAAGTGTTGTAGAAAAATTTAATAATATACCTTGCCAACTTCACTAAAGACATAGTTGGAGTTCAGTTAACATGAGAAAGTGAGTGAAATAAACATATATCTTTTCCTCTCAGGAATTTTTTTCAATATTTAGTCTGTTCAAACTAGAGAAGGATCACAAACAAGCTTTTCAACAACAAAATTAGCTATTCGCCTCTACAGAAGCCAGTAGTCAGTCTGCTTTGCTTTGTTATATGGATCACGGTAGGGAAGGATTTAAAACATTAAGTCTCAAAGCTAGCTTTTGCAATAGTGAATAAAGAATGTTTTGGGAGAAAAGATTTAATATACAGAAGTTTCAAACCAGGTCTAAGATGGTAAAGCAGGTAGGGGATGTGGAGTCAGGAACTGTTACATCAGTTGTCTATTGCTGTAGGTTTCACCAAGTTTGTACTCTTAGAACGATGCAAGGATAATTTAGAAGTGTCTGACCCCAGGACCTTACAATCCACATTGGACACTCTCAACATAAAAGTCTTAAGAAGTGTATCACCACCTTAGATCTCATACAAAGCACATTTTATAAAAGGAGGCACAAAATGAAAAGGAAGTGTCTTTATCTTTCCAAAAGAAAACTCATTTACATTTTAAGATAATGAAGAACTGGTTGAAATGAATAAGTATATCAAAGATTCATACAAGTGTCACAGGGTACTGCTAGAGCTTCTTTTGTTTTTTGTTTTTTGCAGGCACACTGATAGATGAGTAGCTCTTTTCTCAGATGTTCCTTGTTTTCTGTGTGGCCAACATGTTTTTCTCCCAGTATTTCTGCTTAGCTGTTTGAAACAGAGAAATCTCAGGTAGGTCTTATCCTACATGTTTTGGTGAATTTTCTGGTTGTGATGGGCTGTGCATCTTGGGAGGGCAGTCCTGTTCTATCACTGGGGAGTGTAAGGCCAGTAGTCAAAGAAATGGAAGAAATGGGGATGCTCTCAGGGCTACTTTGCCTGTAGTGCACTTTGACAGCAGCTTTGCTAAAATGTGAAGTACAGGGAGTTGAACAGTTCCTATAACAGCACCTTGCAGCACTGTACACATTTACTGAAAGAATGTACCTCTTTTCTGACAGACTCTGTTTTTCTCTGAAAGACAGAAGGAGCCCAGTTCTGCTATGGTCTTTGTACCATCAGATTGCGATGCTTGGTACCCATCATCTTCTCTATAGCTGACTCAAGTTACTTAGATGCAAGAAATTTTTTTTCCAGCTTATCCACATAAACTGGTTCTGCTTTCACTGTGATTATAAAGACAACCACTGAATGTTATAGTGTCTGTCCCAGAGCAGGGAGAAGATGAGGTCACCATTTTCTTTACAGATGAAATATAGATATGATCAAAGTTCTTTTCTCCATCAAATATATTTTGGGTACTTAGGTGGGTCTGTTCATTCCAAGTAGCTGGTATATCTCATTTTCCTCACCTCAGTCTCAATCCATACAAAAGAAAAAGGTTCACAGACACCAAGAAATATTTAACAGCTAGTAACAAGGAGAGAATGAATGAGCATCTTTGAAAATATCTGCCACTGGAAATGGTTCTTGGTCCTGTCATATAGAAAAAGATTCAACTTGCTACAGAAATATTTGTATGTAAACTTACAAAACTGATTCTCTTCATTCTTGGATTAATAAGGAGATATTTAAATAGATAGACTTGTAACACTTTCTTCTTTGTGGTACGCTGTCAATATTAAGACATTACAATATTCCTTACGAGGAAGTGCCTTTTTTTCTTTATATGGAAACTTCACTTAAAAAAAAAAAAGAAAAAAAAAAAAGCTCTTACTACTGTAAAGATCAAATGTCTATCTCTGGGAGATTGTTACGTTCCTTTTTCAGGAGCCAGGGCTTAACAATGCTGTAGGAAAAAAATAAAAGAATCTATATGACAAATCTTGTAGTACAAGCTTTTGTGGTTAACCGAGAAACATGCCACGAGTCAAGCCTTTGGAAAGAGTTTAGTAATTAAAGACAAATGCTATGACATAATCATTTACACGCAGCAGAAAGATTTTCAGATTAAATCTGGCCTGACCCATTGCTCAGCAAGTGTTATCTGGGATTCTGAAAGTCATTCATTTATTTATGTACTAATTTGGCCCGCATGTTTTATTAAAAACAAAAGCCTGCATTTCTCAGAGGAGTGAGCTCCATTCCAACCCTGGTTAATGAGTTTGGTCAAGGAAGGAATGGACCTGTTCTAATGGGTACTGTATGGATGTGCTCATAAAACAACTGAGAAAGTATTGGTTTCAGAGTAACTTTCTTGCCCCCAAATTTATGGTATTTAATTGTATTTTTTTTTCAACTAAATGAATGACCTCTGCTTAGCTACACTATCAGTCACGCACTACTACTCTACACTAACATGAAAAATTTAAATGACCAGTTCCAACTCCCTGCCACAGGCAAGGTTGCTGACCACTAAATCAGGAACCAGATCAGGCTGCCCAGGGCCCCATCCAGACTTGCCTTGAACACCTCCAGGGACTGAGCATCCATGACCTTTCTGTACAGTCTGTGCTAGTACCTTTCCACACAGATGCTGTTCCATCAAGATTAAATCTGACTTTCTTGTATTGCAGTGACACCTGGAAGCACAGAAAAGATCAAGGTGGGTTATCTTTTTGATCTGGCATAGGGATAAGCAGAGAAGTGTGGCCAAAAGACAGATGTAGGCAACAATTTGAATGGAAATAGAGAACAGACTTCTGGTAGTGAAATTCTGGGTTGATTTCTTCCTTCCTTCCCCACTCTGCAATTCCATTTTGGCAGCAAGATAAGCACTGTGGGCAAATGGTAAAAAAGGGATTGGAGAACGAAAGAGAAGGGGAAGGGGGACTAAATTTGAAATTTCTGGAGGAAAACAGAGGCTTTTCCAAATGGAAACATATTCCCCAAAGTCTGGTTTTGTAGCCAAAAAGTGATCATGCTCCTCTCATGCAGGGCAGCAAATTTCTGAAGCAGTGTTGTAAGCAGCTGTCAAGAAGGAAAAGGTAGGCTTTATTTTAAGGTAGTCCTCAGACATGAAAAAAGCTTCTAAAGACCTACTCAGCTTGTGATCACTCCCACAGAGACATCAGATGATGGAGCAGTATCAGCATGCAGCCTATCACCAAGCCTGGGGCCTTGCAGAGTACATGATAGTGATACTCGTGTGGGAAGAGAAGCACTTTGGAAAACAGAAAGGTGAAAAAAAATGAGCACATGTTGCCTCAGGTACCGGTGAGAGTGCTGCTGGACTTCTCCATTAGACTGAATCCAGCTGTTAATTCTGACTGGAAGTGAATGAAAACCAGTGCGTGCCCCTAAGCTTTGCAAATCCTCACTGCACCAACACTGGTACAGCACCTGGAATATTCTCTTACAAGTGAAAAATCAGAGATTCTGGCACTTCAAGTTAAAAAAGTAAGAAAATGATTGCAATATAAGCTGATATCATCCAGCGTGTGTTTTTCACCCTTTGTTCATCTAGATTTCGAATAGAGTTGAAAAAGAGTGGCTGTTTTTCACTTGCTGGCACAAATATTTTTTAATTCAGTGCTTAGAAAAAGCGAAATCTGACTCAAAGATGCATTCACCATTAATAAGTGCTAGGCAGTGGTATTTAAAAAGCTCTTTTTTATCTGTGGCAGCTTTCAGCTTCACTTAAGCCTCACAAACACAAGATTTACAAGCTAATGAACAGTGACTGACAATAGGTAGATGATACCCTGAGCACCACCTATTTGCTGTAGATAAGGAAGGTTTGCAAGTTTACTCTCAAAGTGACTGCCTAAGCCTGGATATCTGCTGAGATACTTTATCCTTTTATGAGGGTGAATCCAGAGTGCACTGAGTAATGGATAATAAAATTAGTTTGAGGGAAAGAGCAAGGAGGAAAAAAAAAAAAAGAAAAGAGATAAGCACAGTAAAATAAGCTCAAATGACTTCACTGTTCAGTAATGACTCCTACCAAATAACTGCATTGTAGTTTTATCTTTCCAACCAAGATTGTGTTAATGCTCTAAAATTAAATCTCTTGTGAAAGTTATCTGGAATTTCTCAAACAAGTTTTAAAGGGGTTTATTTTTTCATCAGAGGTCATGCCTCAAGAATTTGTAGGAATTCCGCCTGGAAAGTAATAATCAGTGGAAACTGGCAGTCAAAGCTAATTTATATTACTCTTCCAGATAAAAATTCCTTCCGTCTTAGACCTGCATTTCAAAAAAGATGATTATCACTCTTGAGAGAATACATCAGTGAAAAAAGAGAAGGAATGACTTAAGAGACGTCTCTCCTGCATCTGTAGATTTAGGTTTTACGGTGTTTTTTATAATCCTGCCTAAATGTGTGAAGGACAGGCAAAAGGGTAGGAAAGGCAGGAGGAGAGGTATGAATGAGGAGGAACCGAAGCAAACTTAAGAAACCAGCTGGCAGGTAACTCCATGGTGGTTTCAGAATAAATGACCTCAAAGCAGGATGACGGTTCACCAAATAGAGAAGTCATAGACATGCTTTTCTAATTTGTTGTTGTTGTTGTTGTTCTGTTCTACCGTGTCTGTCACTACTGTATCTGGCTTTCTGTCAAGACTCAGTTTAATAGGTTAACTGCTGCAAGAGGAAAAATGAAAACATCTCCGCTCAGCTGATGTAGGAAAGGAGTTTAAGGGAATGTGTACTTACAGATTAAGAAAAGCAGGAGACAGTAGGAAGTTGAGATAATGGCACCTTCGGCAATGACACCTGAGGTGACTGCCATGTGCTAGTATTTGTGCTAAGCCCTGCTGGGACAGCAAGGCAGACTGCCTTCAAAGAGCCACGGGCTACTCTCAGCTTGGCATAAAGGGATAATAGCAAGGTCTGCTGTTAGCTCTCAGTCATCTGCAGTGTGTGGAGATGGGGAGAGTGGACACTGGGCTTGTGTCAGCCACGTGCTGAAGAAGAAGCTAGCAGCCAGCAGCACTGCTTCCTGTGATCCACGTGTGGAAACCCAGGCTGAGCAACACCAAGCAGGCAGAGCAAAGGTGGTTCACTCATTGGATCTCAGCCTGAGATACTGCCAAATGCTACACAGCCCATATGCACATTACAAAACAATATAGTTTTGCTGTTCTCCAGCAGAGTCATTCTAGATTAGATATTTTCCTGTTCAAGCACAAAGCAGAACATTTGTGAATATAGGAAGCCTTCTATTTATTATAAATTCAATCTCTATTATTGTAATGTTTCAACAAGTTTTTTAACTTAAATCTGTCAGTGTCACACACACGTGTGTGTGTATTTATTTTTTTCACAGAATTCCAAATCATACTTTTGGTGCAAGGCCATCAATAACCCCATGTGCTTCAGAAAGTAGGTAATCCTTTAGGCGTAGAAACAGAAGACAGATTTGCTTCCAATTGTGAGCTCATTCCTAGGTCACCATTGAAAGCAGAGAGAGAAATGTGCTCCAAAATAAACAACAGATTGAACTCGAAAGCATTTTTCTTTTAGGGTGCCCGGCTATGCATAAAGGAATTCCTGCAAATTCCACTTAACTGTTCTGAGGGCTTATTCATTTTTCTAGGGTACCGTGACCACATACTGACTCCATGACACTTCTTGAATAGGAGGGTTTGAAAGAAATACGTAACCAGATCCCTCATAGGACTGTAGTTGAAGCTGCTCTGGGGGCAGTGGTAGGGAACAAAACCAGGTCTGAACAATGGAAATTATAAAGACCTTGACTTAGGGAGCCAGGCAAACCCAAGGGAGTACCAGATAGTTTCATTTTTCCTTACCTCCATTTTTGTAGTAATTATCAGCTAGCACACAACACCATGTAGACTTCTATCTGCAGGCTTTGTGAATCTTTTTCCAATTACACGAGATCCCGCTTCAGGTAGGCTGTATAAAATCGATTAATGAAAGCTCCAAATTAGTTACCCTTAAATAAAGCAAATTATCTTTTAGCAGAAGTTTTTCTCCCAGTCCTTTAACATTTGCAATCTATCACTCCTCTAATTCATTGCAATAATCTTTTGTTGGTGCCAGAGTGCTTTCATCCAGTATCCTTTCACATCCCTGAAAAAGCTCACCAGGACCTACCAGGAAGGTTACTCATGCTGCTGAGTTCATTGCTGTTCCTTGTTTGGAGTTTATATGTGTCTTCCAGTGCACCATGACTGACAGATTTGTACAGTTGCCCTTGTTTGTTTGTTCTGTTTCTTACCATTAAGAGAAAAGGCGCACTTGCATGTGAAGGTCACACATGCGAGAAGCACTCTCTTGCATGGTACCAGATGACAACTTCCTTGGGAGGGACTGCTTAGCAGAATGAGGCATTTCTGTGGCAGAGGAAATCTGACAAGAAAAATAATCAATTTTCCAGTGACTTGACTTCCATTCAAAGACAAGACTGTCTTTCTGAAATCCACATCAGCAAATATTGAGTTTTGTGTTGCTTCTGATGTCAAAGTAGCTGACAGCTGGGAACGGGAGAAGATAAAGTCTATTAGTGTGTCATGGAACAAACAATTCTCTCAAACTTGCAGGACAGCTTCTATCAATTAAACTTCATTTAATGACTTTGCTAGAAAAGAAAGCAAAGAAATAAGCATGACAAAATAGTCTCAGTCCCCTTTGTACAGAATACATGAATTCCCTAATTCATCATCTAGTTCGTTAGGCTTCTGATCTGCAAGTTCTCAAATTCACAATTTGCAACTCATTACACAAGTGCCAGTGAGCAAATAATTATCTTGCTGAAGACAGGTGAGATGCTTGCACCTTTGACTGGCAAGGTGCAAGCATCCCACCTGTCATACCAGGAAGCATGCCAACTGTCCAGCTACACTTAGATCTGCTTCAAAAGCTTTTTTGGTAAGCTGATGTACATATATCTTAGCTTAGAAGCTTATTCTATAGCACTTCTATTCATTGGCAGCCCTTCCTGTGCATCATGACATTTGCTTTGCTCTCACTTTGACCTGATGGCACTGCTCCCACCATACCTCAGGCTTTAGCAAGAATTTTGGTAGTCAGAACATGAGCAGGAACAGTCAATAACAGCATGAAGATACTTGGTTTAAGAAGAGGCAGAACAAATGTGTGAACAGGATTTGAAATCATTGGTGGAGGAGCCTGATGGAAAAAAAAAATAGATTAATTCAGGATGAAGGCCAGAACAATGGTGAAATCCAAAATGTTATAGTTGAAGTATAGTTGTTTTCCTTTAAACATATAACCTACTTCTATTTAAATGAAATTTTGTGAGCTTGAAACAATGGATAGAATGCAAAGGCCAAGGAATAAGAAAAGTTATTCATACATTTACGTTTCAGAAAGCATAGTGTCATGTTACCCCTTGATTCATTCTCACATTTGTTCTGGTGAGGCAAAAGTGTGCTTATGGGGGTTGAAAGCTGAGTCCACCGGGGGCTGACTTCCTTCCTCCCAAATGAATGCAAAGGAACTTGTCTTAAATGCATTTCCTCCCATCCATCCATCTGCCTTGAGACAAGAGGTGGCCTCCATCCAACTCATTTCAGTGATCTACTCTTGAATCTCTTTTAAAATATGGTGTCAAATTAACAGATTACTGAACTCAAAAATAAAAGAAAAAGAAAAGGGGGGGGGGGGGGAGGGGGGGGGGGGGAAGCAGAGATTGGGCTTCCCCACACAGAGATTTCTTAATTTCCAATTCTCTAGCTGTACCCAACATCTGTGTCTCAGGCATTGCAATTATCTCATGATCATTTTATAAGACTACAAGTTCAACTATTAAGATTAATAAAATAATAACGAAATTGTGGGGAAAAAACAACAAACAGTAATGACTTACAAAGCATTAAATTCAAGTATATCAAGGCTGATGGAACCAACTTTGTTTGAACAGAAGTGTCTCTACCTGCCTCCTATTATCAGAGCTCAGACACAGTAGTAACATCAAAGATTTCAGAGAGAGGGATTTGATGAGATCATCTGCATGATCTCCTCATAAAGAAAGGCTTTGTAAGAGATTTTTTGGCTTGTTCATCTCATGGTAGAGACTTCCCAAACTGTCAGAAAGAGAATGGTTTTATTTTCATTCAGTGCCAGGCAGAAGAAATGGATCACTTGTGGTAGCATATGTTTTCTGGAATGATTCCCCACACTTCCTTCCTTTGCCTTTTCTTCCTCAGGTGTACTTACTATCACTGTGGGTCTCCCCACTACTGGCAGTCTTCTTTTTTGATCCTTCACTTTAAACAGCTGTCAGTCTCCTATGAATCACTTTCATTGAAGAGTAACCAGGTGCTGGAATGGGCTGCTCAGGGAGGTGGTTGACCCACCACCCCTAGAGGTTTTCAAGAAACATTTAGACATAGTAAGAAGAGATGTGGTTTAGTGGGTAAACACTGATGGTAGGTAGATGGCTAGACTAGATGATCTGAAGGTCTTTTCCAACTTAGGAGTTTCCCTGATTCTAAGATTACAGAAGCAAAAATTGATGTAACAAGACTGAGGAAAGGTACCTAGAATTTTCCAGTGTATGGAAATTTAATGGGTTTAGCACCAGTTCCTGAAGAGGTTAAATGAAGAGTTCAGCTCTATGATCTCCGAAGGTTCTTTGCACTACACTATGGCAGGTCAGGACCACAGGCTTTAGCCTAGCCTCTGATTGCCCGTTATACCTGCTACCCATCTACCTGATGAAGAGACACTGCTGGGACAGGAAAAAGAGGTTCCTCAGGTAGCCAAATACAAATGCAGATTTGTACTTGATTGAAGCAGGCTCTCATTGTTACAACTGTTGAATGGCCATAGAGGGGATTTAAGATATTTGCTACTGCTAACAAACAATATAGCATTCTAAAGCTCATTCATTTTGAATCAACAGTTTCAGAGAAGACAATGTTTTTTCTGTTCATATTCTCACTTTTTCACCCTCTGTCACAACAACTGCAGAAATACACTGAACTCTTAACTCTCCCTTCTTGCTTTGGCCTCGGGCTCACTGGAGCAACTTTTATCATTTATACCTGCCTTACAGCAGAAAGCTGGAGAGTCAGCTGAACAATCTGTAATATATATTGTTATTTACTGCCAAAGCACTCTCAGTATGGTCTCCCTTGGGGTGACAGGAGAGATGTTCGCCCTGGGACCTCTGGCCAATATTTTTACTGCTGATACAATCCAGTCACGGAATTTAATTTATGGAAGAGAACTGGGATGTGATGAGCAAATGACAGCTCCCACCAGTCCACTTTCTGCTTTCAGGCAGTATCTTTGAGGTCTTGATTTTAATTTCCCCAAAGTGGAAACATTTCTTTGCTGGCAAACAGAAGAACAGAGAACGCTCTCTTTTCCTTTTTCCTTTCCATTCCCTTCTGGTAAAAACTTTTGTGAGAAAATATGGATTCATCTTGGATGTTACTGCATTGAAACAACAGGAAGATGATGGTTCTGTTTCAGGATATTTTGGGCAAGAAAAACTACAAACATATTAGTCATGTATTATTTTTAACTCAATTATACATGTGGTCATATAGACTCAGCTGCATACACAGGTTATCTAATCATAGAGACCCTTTATAGAAGGCACTTCTGGAAAACCTGATTATAAGTAAAACAGTTTTTAAAGGAATGATGGACAGTAAAGAACTCGGTGCTTTGTGCCACAAACACTCCAGATTACTGAGGATAAAGGATTATAGAGGAGAATTATTATTGTTATAAAGGAGAATTTATTAATACAAAATCTTGTAGTTTCACCTACTAAAAGAACTCTGAGGATAACTCACTGTTAATTTTTTTCCTCCTAAATGGAGAATTCGTAATGCACTATTTTAAAAACAAACAAAATCCTTAACCAAAATATCATGCTGTTACCAAACTCATTATGAAGATGCATATTTCCAACTTTCTGCTTGGTTATTGTTCCACAGAGAGATCAATGTCTGGACTTAAAAATAAACAGAGAAAAAATAAAGAGTAGTGAAAACAAGTTCCTGAATGAAATCTTGTTTTAAATAAGAATAGGTTGTGTCTTTTTTTAATTAGTCCTACATAGGAAGAAATAAATAAACAGATTGCTGCAGCACTTAAAAAGAAACCACCCTACATTTATTTTGGAAAAGGGTCATCATATAATTTGAGCAAGTTATGAAACAAGTACGGTGGAAGTCACTGCTTCAGGATAGTACGTCAAGTTAAGCAACTTTTAAAACAACTTTTGAGCTGGAAAGGATTTTCACCTTTGTCTCAAATTGAGTCTGGGTTAAAAATCTTGTTTTCAAAAAAAAAAACACAAAAAACACCTGAAAACCTCAACCTCACAGAAATATTGCATCTGAATGCCTACCATAAGATATCATGGAATTTGTTAGAGATTTTATAATGGAAAAAAGTTTTTGGCAGTGACCTATGCTTTAATGTCTCTTCTTTGTCATCCTCTCACTCATTCTTAGAGCTTAAGAAACACTTTGTAGTGCTTAGTCAAAATCCTGCTTAAAGAAAGAAAGCTATAGACCGCTCCCTGAAGGACCCAGATCTGTTTTGTATGAAGCTACTAATGAGCTGATGTGCTGTTACTGCTTGGGGAAGCTGATATATACGCCCTGACATGGCCTTCAGCTGAATGTCAGTGTGGACTGAAGCCTGCTTTATTGCCTTGACTGAAGGGTTTTTTCAGCAGGGAGGCATACACATAATGGAGATGCTAATCTACTGTACTTCTGATCTCCCCTGAATGACTTTATTGCTACAGACAACAGTCTGGCCTGTTAATCCTTGCCTGTGCTTAAATAATGCTTGGCATCAGCCAGAATTGCTTTGAAGGGTATTAATTAGCATTATGCAAAGAATTGAACTGGTGATCCCACCATTTAACCAATGAGAAAGTGGATTAAGATCATTAGAGAGAATGCACCTGCAATAGTAGATGGAAATGGCCATCAGTCACCATGCAAATTTAATTTTAATTATCATAATCAGAGCAGCAACATTCAAGACCTATTTGGAACATTTTCCTGTACAACCTACCCTAGGAATCTGCTTTAGCAGGACACTGGACAGTGTGATTTCCAGAAGCCCCTACCAATACCTGCAGTTTTGTGATTTTGTGAAGATTTAACATGATATTAATCCTCCAAATATATACATATATTGAAAAACCTAGATCACTCAAAAAATCACGGAGTCATTATTTGCTTGAGTTAGAACTGAAAACATTTGCACAACATCATAGACACTTGGTGAGGTAACAGATACAGAGGGAAGAGAAAATCTTAAAAGAAAAAAAAAAAGACAGCTCTACTGCTATTTTCTTTTTCAATGAAAAGTTTTGTTTCTTGAGTCCTCATTGAAGCGTAGAGACTGAAAATTAGATTTTTTGACTGATCAAAGAAGAATAAAGTACCTAATGAAAATTGCAAGATTACTGGGAAAGTAACGGATGTTCACATCTCTGTTTGGATGCCCGCATTGTCCCTGCAATGCTCTTTAGGCCACTCAATAACTGCATTATAGAAGCTCCTTTTGGAGCTAATCATGCTCTAGCTGAAAGTAGGTCACTGTTTCACCCATTTCTCCTGGCTGCAAGACTGTTCCAGAGTCTGTACTTAAGCTTCTTCTGAAAGCTTCCCTTATTCATCAATTGTTCGAGCCCACTTGCTCATGGGCCAAAAGTGTCCTTTAGTTTAAGTAATTGTTTCCTTCCCCCTTAATCCTCATGATTGGCTCCAACAGATCAGTCATCTTTCTTCCTTTTCTGTGCTGGACAAAACAAGTATTTATCCCCCCTTCACAGGAGGTTCGTGCTTAGATTTGGTTAATTTCTCCAAAACACAGATTATCAGAGCTGTGTAGTGGAGCTTTGTTGCTACCTCAACAGCACTTTCACTTCTATTAAAGTCTGACACAGAAAAAAAGGTTGAAAACTTCACAATGTTTTTTAAACACCGACCATTTCTGAACATTCTCATGAACTGTAAAAATTCGTTTCCCAGCTTTACTTATTTATTTTTTTGGTATAAGATGTAACAGGCATGGTTCTAATCAGACTTAGGTTTAGCAGATAAACCATATCCACCCTAAGCAACTTAATACTCACTATGTTTTCAGTTTTACCTATCATTTACTCAGGGCCAGAAACTGAAAGACAAGTTTTGCTTACTGATTCTGCAGTGCTCCAACAACAGCACTGATTGGAACAAACATGGGGCACAGATGAATTAATGTAGTCACACAACAGTCAGAATAGTGCAAGATGAAGAATAGGTTTGCAATTTGGAAGCTCAGAAAAAGAGCTTAAAAATTTGTAAGAAAAAGATGAAATTAAGACAAATAGATTCCAAGCCATCATTTGTGCTCTTAAAAAAGAAACACATTTAAATAAATAATGTTTCTTTACAGCAATCTATGTTCAATCCAGAACACTTTGCTTAGGCAGAAAGCAGCATGTGTTTCTTTAATTTTGGGTTAAAATTTTAAGTTATTTTCCTCTCACTCTTCTTCTAAGAGTTAGGGAAGATTTTTCAACTGGGTCTTAATAATGAAATAGTCATTTAAAATGTCCAGAAACTTAAAAAGGAATGCCAAAAAATATAAATCTGTATTTCAAAAAGTGAAAGAAAAAGAAAGGTGCTTGTGCAGAGAATCTTGTATTGCAAAATTTTTGTGGTGAAATACTTGGAAATTTTCTAAATAATTCCTGCCCTCTTCGGGATTAAAAGTGTGTACTGGCATATTGATTTCTCATTTCTAACGAAGGCAGATTAAAAGCAACCAATGGTAATGAAATTCTGCACACAACTTCTAGCAACTATTTCCCTCCTGTATCAATATCTCTGCAGCTGGAGGTGTTTGTGAATATGGTTATGAAGCACCCGAGGCAATGTTTCTGCCCAGTTAAGGGACACCTGGAAAGCATGCAGAAAAATTTGGTTTTGATCAAAAGGGGTTTTGAACAGCATTATTGGCCCTGCTATCTCCTCATCATTACTGTCATGGAATTATCCATCTCAGATGGGACTTGAAAATAAATCATATTTCTAAATCATTTTTTGTAATATTTCTCTATTTAGAGCCTCTCGTGCTTAGTTCACCTCTATCCCCATACACATTGCACAAAAACCTTAGGAGGCACGGATTTCTAGAACACTGTTTAGACCTCTGTTATTAGGGATATTTCAACATAGGAAGCATTTCATAAATTTCAAAACATGATATCTCCTGTCAAGCTAGGAAGATGCTTGCTAAAGGTGCCCTTGTGGCTTTCATTTGTTCTCCAAGAAAGCAGAAATTTTCCGCCACAAACTGAAATCAAAATCAAACCTAAGCCCATTTAAAACCTCAACCTTTGATGAGGTAAAGGATGCATATGGAATTAAATTAAGCCTATTAAAAGATGCCAGCCCTTTTGATAAGACAGCCATTGCAATTAACTACAGTTAATTCTGATTTCCTTCTTAGTTATGGAAATTTTACACTTAAACTTATCCTTTGGCTTCTACTTTGTAAACACAGCAATGAGAGCAGAATAGCAAAATCCTCAACTGTAGCAATTAAGGATTTGCTCAAATGCAGCAGTGCACACAAAAACAAAGGGGGACAGGGAGAAACTTGTTACCTTTACGAGGCCACAGGTACACGAGGCTCTCCAGCAAAATCCCCCTTGCTTCAACTGCCAACTCTTAAATGTGGTCTGAGAAGGGGTGGATCCTGGCTCCACCAGGTGCAGTCACTCAGGTGCGTTGCATACAACTGAGCTCCCCTGAGTTGTCCCAGCCTTCCCACCAGGTGCTCAGTCATGGCTTAGAGCTGTGGCATAACATTTTACAATGTGTAAAACAGATGTCAAAGAGAGCAAAAAACTGCTTCATGCTGACCCAAAACTACAATAGAGTGAGATCCTAATGGTAATAAGATGCTGCTAGAGAGGGAGCACAAGTAAATTCATAATGCACTTCTAGTGACTACGTTACAAATGAATAAGAGGATTTTTCCGAGGCTGTCAGAGCAACAACTCCTCAAATGTTGTATTCATCTTAATGGTCTCTCTCATTACACTATTTACTCTGAAAAATGCGTTTCGTTTATCTCTGTCTTAGTATAGGAATTAAACCTCAAAAGTACCAAGGTATTACAAGTAATGTTATTGCCTCATTTACTGATGCTCACCAAGGACAACACTCACACCACTGGGCTGGCAGGCTGGTAATGCTCAGAGGCTGGCAGCATTTCAAAGGTTTCATTGTTTATCTAATAACTGGTTGCTAACCTATATTGATTTATCTCTTCTGGTCATGTAAACTGAGCCATCTATCTATCAGCTAGAAGTGAAGGATTCAGGATTTGTAGCTGTTACATGGCCTGACCTCTGACTAAATGCAAAATCAATCTTAAGTGTTGTTCTTTGGCACCTTACCTCAGAGGCCTCAAAGCCTGTATTGCTCTGATTTTGAAAGCTGGGGCAATTTTATCCTCTGCCCTCTGACAAGTGAGTTGGGTCTGTGATCACCATTTGTAATACTCTTATTAGAAATACTTTTTGGTCAAATTATCCTTGAGTTAAGATGCTGTATGGTAACTCATACTCTGTGTGTGTAAATCTGCTTTAAAATATAAGCCCTTAGAAAGCAAAGAATTTTATTTTCTCTACTGCCCCATTCCAATCCACAATAATGCTGAAAGTGCCACTAAGTGTCAGAAGAAACCAGCATGGTAAGGTACAGGGGCAAATCAAATTATTGTTTTTGAGGGAATTTGTGGGTTTGAAAGACAAACCCATGCACTGGTTGGAAAGTAGTGTGCATAAGCAGCAAGTTTCAAAGGGCAACACAAGTTTATTTAGTCTAGAGCAAATACTTCTGCTATTTAAGAGAAATAATGTGATATATTTCTTTTATCAGCAGACAGATGCACCTGGACATGCTGAAATCCTTCCTGAAAGGTTCTGATTCCCATGAAGAAAGTAATTGAATCTTCGCTGAGCATACAAATCTAACAGCTATCTATTACATTTAAAGCAGAACTGAAATGATGTGAAAGCTTCCAAATACTAGCCTAAGTACTCAGAACTAATAAAAGAAATTAATGGGTTGAAGGACAAGCAAACATCCTCTGAAGTACTACAAGATACTAACCACCAACCATCAGAGGGCTGGGCCTATCAGTCAGCGGCTTCTGCCGAGAATCCAATTGTGGTTCTTGCTATTTCTCCACTCGCTTTTTGCTCCCTGTCATCACGACCGACAATTCAAGCTCAGCTACCATAGTAACCCTTTACCAGCCACTGTGAAAACTCATCCTGAATTTCTTACTTTTTCACACTGTCAGACAACAACAACAAAACAACCACCAAACCTGCACTTCATCTTTGCTACAGGCTCTGACATCTCTGCTACCACTCTATCATGCAGAATCTCAGCCTCCCAGAGAGATTATTTCCCTTTCTCCTAACCCATTCACTAGTGTTTATTGCAACAATGTATCTGTTTCTTTCTTTCCTCATTTAGGTTATAAACTTTGTTCTTCACTCGTTAAAATATCACTCGACTGTTTGCTATCCAAATTTTTCTCTGTCTCAGTAACAACCTGGTCTGAGTTTGGCTCATCAGACTGTGTAAGATGAAAAAAAAAATACAAGTCTTGTCTGAAGGAGCTTGCGACAAAGAGTTCAGCAAAGGATGTAAGGCAGTAAAAGTTATGTGGATGAAGAGGAAGCAAAGAAGTGATCAAACTATGATGTTACCTCAGAAACACTCTCCAAATTGCAAAGAAAATCTAATAATTAAATCTTATATGAATATTGATGAATTAGGAAACTTTTATGAGAAACGCTATTGAGAAAAGTGCTAAAGTGATGGAGCAAAAGCTGGGTGCATCTGCATACAAGCTGCAACCATTAATAGGTTTGATATAGGAAATTATGATCCCAGCCCAAATAAAATAAGCAAACTTAGACACAGACCGAGATCGGTATTGAATAAACAAAACAATTACAGAATAAAATAAAATAAGAAATTATCTTGCTGCCACACAAGTATACCAACAGGCAAATTGTTTAAAAGCCACAAGGTTATGCTTTGGAGAGCGTAACAGCAATAAAAGCTGGAGAGAACACCCAATGCGCCAGTTTGTGGAGAAACTCAGCCTGTCCCACTGGTGTCTTAAGCTGTCAACAGGTACACTACAAACACACACAAATCATATGGACACCACATTTTATATATTGCCTTTCGCTGTCAAAGGGAAAAGTGAAATCACAATGAGGCTCCCCATCATGAATGAGGGGCATTGAAGTAGCCTGCACATTCCCTGGCAGTTCCACATGACATCATAGGATAGTTCAAGATGGATTTCATGTTGACGTAAACCACTGTTTAATTTCAGGAGTACAGGTATCAAACGGCTCTAAGACCTGCTTCATGCACATTAAAAGAAATGTTTACTTTTTCAGGCAATTACTTAACTTTCCCAATTATCCAGAAAAATGACCTCATTGTAGCATGGAAATGTGCATGGGAGGCTCTGTATGTAAGTTACACAAACACAGCTTTTAAAAATAGATATGTATCAGGACTGAAACCGTTGAGCCCTGAACACAGGTATGTACATAGCTAGAGGAAAGTGATCATCTCCACTGTTGATACCACCCAAGACTCACAAAACATTTACAGAAACAAGTGTATCTTTTTTAAGGATTACAACTGTATCTATCTTACTTGCAGGTAATCAGGCAGATGGGATGACACAGATAAAGATTTCACATTGTGTCAATGACAAACTTCTCCTTCCAGCTTCCTGCTGTAATCCTTAGACAGCTCTATCTACACTGTTCTGGCCCTTTGCTCTGCATTACCATGAAGGTTTTGCTGAGAGTTGTGGGATGCAAAGTCATCAGATTAAAAAATAAATAAATCTATCTTTAGCCTCTAAACTGAACATAAAGAAATAACCCAGAGTTTTCCTTAATTCAATTTACCTTTAGAAATTCTGTAGGTTGTATTTGGTCCTTCTTCACTGCAGGTTTAGCAGAAACACAGCTGTAACATTCCCCAGTCAGAAGATACTTCAGTGTCTCATACATTGTTTGAAAGGTTGGATAGAGCTTCTGCATTTACCATCTACACAAGAATGATTTGTAAAACCCCTTATTGGACAAGGGATAGAAGCTATTCAAAAATTAAGCAAATGCTTGCCTAAAATAAAAGGATCCTATCTGCATGAGCTGTTCTAAGGTCAAGAAATTAGCAGACATTTCCTAAAATGTTGTCTGTTGTCCTTGCTTGCATCTCTCAATCCTCATTTCAGCTGTGTCTTTCCTTGTAAGTCTTACAGGCTGAATCTGTGCCAATTAGGAAAAAAATAAATAAAAGAAGAAGACAAAGGCTGGAAGACCACCCGTGATGCTATCTACAAATTGCTTATCCCACTCTTCAGCAGCCTAAAAGAACCACATAGGAACATGCATGAGCAATACATCTCTGTGAAAAAAAAAAAAAAAAATGGATTACGCATCTATAGGATTCAGATCAGTCCTATAGGCATTCATTTTTCCATGAGACATTGCAAATATTTTCCCAAATAAAATAATACCACAGAAGCTGAAGGGATAAACTCAGGGGTGGCACTGAAAAGTATGATGCAAAGACAAGCCTTGCCTACTGCTACCTTCTAATGCCTCTCTGTAAAATATTAAAAGGGAAAATATCATCAAAAGAAGTTTGCATCCAAGGTTTCAAGAGAGCTGGTTAATATGCACACTTGTCCCAATAAATTGTTAAATGTGTTTGCAGTGAATTCGTAAATCACTGTGTGAGGCACTGAAATAACTGGCACTACTGTTTTGGCTCAGTTACCAGTTTTACATCAGGGACTTATTTTCCAGTTTTTTTCCTCTGAGTTGCTGTAATCATGTGCTGTAGTCGAAACTAAATTGAATGGCACGCACAATAAATATGCTCCCTCACTGAGATCACGCAAGCACTATAAAACGTAAAAGAAAACAGTGGAAGACATTGAAGTGGTTCACACTGTGACCTTCTATAAACCAAGAAGAGAAAAACAGCAGAAAAACAGAATTTGTCAGATTTATCTGCTCCTTTTGGCTTAATAACAGTCAGTACATTTGCTTGTCTTGTGAGGACATCTATGGCACAGGAAAAATCCCTACCTGAGCAGAACAGAAATCCAAGCTCAGATCCCTCTTTCATCCATTCACAGATGCAACACAACAGTGTTGGTTTTTCTGTTGTTTTAAATCTTGTATCTGAAGCAATGACCTTTCCACAAAAGGAGTCAGTGGAGCAAGCAGACATTGACATGCAAAGTAAGCAACATGCTTGGAGCCAAAAGTACTCCTTCTGTACCTCAGCAGCACTCCTGCCTATCACTGCTTTGTTATTGCTTGATCTTATGCCATGTAAAACCCACAAATCTTCAGAAAGCAAAATAACTACAAATGCCAGAAGAGACATTAGCATCTCTCAGTCTCCTCCAAAAGTAAACAGTTACAAATCAAAAGCTGATCTTACAAAGTTCTCTTATCAGTGTTTAAATACTATCAGGATCATATCGCCCAGGGTTACCTGCTCTTGGTTGATATTAGTTCTTGTACTACAATGAGCAGGAGAGGGAAAAGTGAGCTGGATTTACCCACACTGCAGATTTGGTTTCTCATTCCAAACCTGCCTCCTGCTCTTTTACAGAATAAATCCTCCACAACAAGCATGCCATACTGTGTTATGCTGCATGGATTATCCAGACTCTGGTTATTTATTCATCTGATCAAGTTAGACTGCAAGTTCTACAGGGCGAGTAAAATTAATGCAAAGCAATAAGACTTTGACTGCTATATCAGTGATAGGAAAAAAACAGTTCTTTATATTTTTTACCTTCTATGACATTCCTGATATTTTTCCTTTAGCTGTGGCATAAATCACCTTCTTTCTCATAATATTAAATGCTGTTTGGAGAGCACTATTTTTTTATTTAAAAAAAAATCCATTCCCAATTTTGTTTTCCAAAGGAAAACTGAACTATATTAGAAGTAGCTGGAACTTCATTTCTCTTCCTTGGTTACATGGATACACCCATTTCTCTGTTTTCAGAATTATTTTAATACATCTCAGAATACATGTAGTTCTATTAAATTGAATTCAGAGTCATAGAAAAAAAATAGATTGCAAGGAACATCAAAAAGCTACAAAATCCTTGGGGTAGTGCCAGCTTTCAATTGAGACCAAGTTGCTTTAGGTCTGCTCCTGCTCAAAACTCCATGTAGCAATGTTTCCTGGTTGCCTAGCCACTCTCATGGCAAAGGATGCTTTTCTGATACCCAAACATAACTGCCGCCATTGCAACTTGTGATCATCACCTCTTGTCCTTCTGGCATGAAATCCTTCAGAGAGAGTCCGATCCCATCTTCTCAAAAAATTCCCTTTGGACAGTGGAAAACAGCAGCTGGAAGACAGCAACACATCCATAGCTTTCCCCAGCTCAATCAAACCCCATTCCCTCAGCAGCTCCTAGAACCTCCCATGATTTAGTATCTCTAAATCTAAATCTCTCTCCTGTTTATCATTAGCTCAACACCACACACAATTTTTCAGACACTACTGGTACTGTGAATTCTGGCAAATAACAGGTAAAATCTACAGTAACATCTGAATGAAGAAGTTTGTCTATAGTCTGGATCTAAACTCCTTTTAGAAGGGTGAGTTCTGGAGATGCTTTTTGCTTACATCCACTTATTCTGAAGTAAAGAAAGAAGAGAAAGAAGAGTTGCCCAGATTCCTCATTGTTTGGCATCAGCACTGCAACTCCTCTATAAGGCACAAAGTTTTCCAGGTGACTACAAAAGAACAGTTGTGATTTTTCCAACAAAAGACTTCAACCTTTGCCCCTAAATCTAGCAAAAAGCAAGTACAAAAAAAGCATGGACATAGATAAAATTTCCAGTGGGAATACTATTTCAACTGAAGCTAATTGACAACTCAGAAATGATTCTCTGTGGGACATAAACCTTTGGGCTAATTTTTAGGCAACTTCAGCTTGTGTTTGAATCGCTCTCATTACAACCAAAAGAAAAGGTCCCTGCTGGCCATCAGGGACTTAAGAAGTCTCTGCCTTGAACAGCCTGGGGAGTTGTCACAGGGCTGAGATAAAAATGCCCGGAGAACACAGTTAAGTATGAACCAGCACAGAAAATATCATTGCCCTCAGCTGTTCACACCAGGAGCAACAATAATAATAATAATAATTTCTTTTTCAAGGAAGTGCTCAAAGGAGAAGAGAAAGGGTACATTATGTGGTTATGCCCTGGTTCCATAATCTTTAAGAAGAACACCATGGGGGACAGATGAGTGGCACTGCTACTCTTGCCCTGAGGTCTGAAACAACTAAATGGATCATTTGCACTGAAGTAATTTAGAAAATGGCTATAAATAACCCACATGATGATCTTTGGCTTCCTGCAGCCAGCGCCAGCATGAGAAATGACTCCAGGAATAATTCCAGGAAAAAGCCCTGTCCACTTGCTGACTTCCCTTCTGCCTTTTTGCTTTCACATCTACTTTCAGATAAAATTGTTCCTTGTTGGAACATTCTAGTGTATTGAAACTACAAAACATCACATTACTGCTCTATTTCTCCTACTCTGAGAAAGGAAAAGAACCTTAATATTCTCTTCTTAGAGTGCCTTTGCATATGCTTTGTCAGTGAGTTTGTATGAAGTTGGGAAGAACATTTCCATTCTGTAGACCAACACTGTAGAGATCCTTATCATTTCATCTTTTGTGAATCCCATATTCTGCACTCCAGACCCACTGGCTAACTATTTCTTCCATACGGCAAAACTGTATCTTCCTTCAAGCCAGCATAACATTTTCTAGCACCCCCTGCCCTAATAAACAACACTTTGAGCATCTTCATTGGTAGGTCTACTGACTGAATGAAACGAACTGCCTAGTCAATAGGAAAAAGTCCAATGGCAACATAGAAAGTCAGGAAACACTGGACAGATCCAGCAAAAATTACTGGGGGGAAAATCAAATGCCTGTACGGAAAGTGTTGTAATTTAGTTTTATTCCAGGTCTAAAAGTGGAAAAACTTAAAGCTTCGTACTACTTTACAGTGGCGCCGTTCAGGGTCTGCCAATGTTTCCATTATGAACTGCAATTTTCAGGGGTTTATAACTCAGCCATAAAAATTTGCTTTGGGATGAAACTAGAAATAAAAGTTCTCCACCCAGAAACTCATTCTCCCCTCTTCCCAGCCCCACCCCCACCCCCTTTATATATATAAAATATATATAAGAAGAGAGTTAAATTCTATTTGATCTTTTTAAAGCCAGTTCAGTTAAGAAAGTAACAATAATTTTGTCAGTTTTTGTACTAAGACAAAGCATAGATCAATATACTAGTAACTGGGGTTGTACTGAATGACAAACCAAAACCATGTGTGAATACCACTACAATGCAACAAGGCAAAGGGCTTTTTGGATTGTGTTTAAAAAAAACAACAAAAAAACAAAAAAACAACCAACCAAAGAACACCATTCCTCAGATACAGACCATAGGTATTCTGTACAGTTCTGTAATGGTGAGACCTTATCCAGAGTAGTGTAAGCAGTTTGAGCATCATGTGTTAAAAAGGAGTAGAAGAAGAACAATAAAAAGGATACAGACCTATGAAACATGACTTATGAGGGAAGTCCAAAGAACTTAGATTTCATCTAGAAACAGAATAGCAAGGGATAAGTGCTAACAGTTTCCCAATATGCAAAAAAAAAAAAACCAAACAACTGGTGAGGAGGATAGTAATCAGATGCTTTCCAGGTTCACTTTATATACAGTAATAAAAAATAAGTTTATCTGCATGAAAGAAGTTTTAAGTTACATCTGTACATTTTTTTTTTTCATAAATACATGGTAGTGAAGTCATGCAGTGGAATCAGCCTCATCTTGACCTGGTCAGATTACTTAGCAAATATTTCTCTTGAGGCTGGATAATCATTTTGAAGCTGGTGGTGAAACATAGCACTCAAATATAGTTCACTCAAATATATACTACTAAGTTGTAAGACCAACTTAAAAAAACACATTATCCTTCTTACTGAAGACCATTTGGAGGGTTTTTATTCCCCTTTCCTTTGTATTTCTTGAGTTTTTAGAGTACATTTTCAAAAGCTCCCTCCAATCATAGAGACTGGACATCCTAATAAGCAAAAATCACAATAATCACAAGACCATAGCAGCTACAGCTTTATAAAAATACATCACAAAACCATGAAACTTGCCACAAAAAAAGAAAGAGATTCTAGTTCCGCATTTATCCAGTTATGGAATTGGCTTACTTTTTACAGTTTATTTATAGTATCACAGAATGGTTTGCATTGGAAGAAACCATAAAGATATCTAACTCAAAGCTCCTGTATATGTGCAGGGACACCTCCCACTAGATCAGGTTGCCCAAAACCTCAACCAGCCTGGCCTTGAACAGTTCCAGAGATGGGAAGTCTTCTCCATGGGCCTGTTCTCAGCCCACTCATCTCCCAAGCCTGAATCTGTGCTTAATATTACCCCAGTGTGGTCCCACCTTTTCAACCTGTCCAGATTCCTCTCAATGGCATCCCTTCCCACCAGTATGTAGACCACATCACTCAGCTTGGTGTTTTCAGTTGAGAGTGCACTGAATCCTACTGCCCATGTCACTGACAAAGTGCTAAGGAGTGCCAGTTTCAATAAAGACCCCCGAGAAACAACACTCATTGCTGATTTCCACTTGAATACTGAGCCACTGACTTCAGCTCATTGAGTCTGAACTTACAGCCAATATCCACTGGCTGGTCCATCCATCAAAGCCATGTCTCTCCAATTCAGAGGCAGGGATGTTATGTGGGACAGCATCAACATATGACTCAGTCCCCACGGACAGCTTGACCTCTTCATTTCCCTTCCCACCTCAAGATTTTAACAAAAGAGCAGGTTGCTTCATCTGCACATAACTCCAAATTTTCAGTCAGGCACTTGAGGTTCCCAAAACCACACTTCACCTTTAACGACTTTAACTTTGTTTTCAGGAGAAAAAACAAAACAGAGCATCAATGTTCTAAGCAGTGCTAAGGCGGGTTACAGGTCAAGATGTTGATGACTAAGTTTGATCACCCTGAAATAGCTCAAAATGTTATGAAACAGAAGTTGCATGCAGAAAGCAAGGACAACAGACCTTTTAATTTACTGGACTTACAACTGTGGTTATGACAATAGCGATGGGTCAGAATGTTCCCATTACATCAATGGCTCCATAATTAGACACTAATTTTGTTTTTGGAGAGAGAAAGATAAACACTGCTCTACTCCATATAGCATTAACAGGTCCTAATTATTTACTGAAAGTTCTCAAGTGCTACCAAGGTGTTTGCAAGTCAAGTACCTGGAGCTGGATGCTAAGCCTGTTCTGAATGCTGGTAGGTTTGGGGTGCCACAGTCAGGTAATCTTACAAGGTTTGACCAACAGGACAGAAATTAAACACATCAGAAGGTCTGAATAGGACACTGGGCACAAATGCAGGAACATGACTTGTGCCATTTAATAGCCTCAGTAAGCCAAAATACAATTTTATCTACGAAAGACATCAGTGTATGCAGATGTTATACATATAAACCATGATAACTTATTCACTTGTGGTTATAGCAATGGAGGGAATTTGGCATAGTAAAATCAGGCCCATCACACTTAGCAGCACTTCAGCATTTGATTAAGTACGAAGATTTTAAAGCAATGTCAGTGAGGTACATTAAATTTAAGTGACTAAAGGTAATTACAGAACAGCATTTTTTAAAGTGCTATGCAAGAACAATGTGTTAAAAACATTGACACTTGCGTATCTCCTTCATTACAAGAAGGGAATTATTCTGGTTTCCAATACTACTACACATAGCCATAAATGTACATATACACAGAAAAAAAACCAAGAAAACGGTTGTTGCTTTTCCCCTTCCTTTTTCTCCACCCGTTTACAGTGGTAAAAAGGAAAGAAGTAGAAATGGAGACAAAATCCTCAAAGAAACGGGAGGCCTTTGTGGCTTTTGAAGATAAAGTGCAACTCTCTCCTACACACAAAATCTGAAGAAATTAGAGGACAAAAACTTCACTCAAGTAAAATTTTTGCAACAATATTAACAAAACAAATTCACACTGTTTTTATATTATTATTATTATTATTATTATTATTATTATTATTATTATTTACAATTTGATGCGTTTCAAAACCTCATACATTTAGGGCAGCCAGCCGTCAATTCTGGAAGGGAATTCAGCACATGTTATTGGTGGATGATTTCAACATAGCCACAAGGGGAATGCATTTAAAGATCCATATGTTTGGCTGGCATCAAATCAAGTTCCATTAAATAACACAGTATTCAGCTACACAACAAATTTACTTACCATACATTTCACTGAGAACTAATTTGTTTGATAGGAATATTGCTGATGTTTATATTGGTTTACTGTAATGAAAACAGTATTTTCCAAACTATGAACAAATGCATATCAGTAGTTTTACAGTGGCTTTACCAAAGTACTGGTAGTGCTTCAAGAAGGGATTTTATACAATACGTATGTTTCTCAGTGCTGCTCACGCCACGTGTAAGGAGCTCTGCTACAAAGAGGGGATGTCTTATAACACCAGTGGAGTAATGGGGAAGGACTGCTGAGGTCAGCAGATGATTTCACGCTCAGTGTCTGAAAACACATTCAGAAAAGGCAAAGAACTGTGTCCAGTCCTGGCGGAACATAATACAAGGCTCTCCTTACTCATAGTGCTCTACAGAAATTATGAAGACGCTTGCTGCTTTAGCTGAGCACCAACATTTCAAATTTTAGCTGCGAAACAAGGGCCTTAATATAAGAACACTGTTTCCTATCTGGTCAACAAAGTTGCCAAATATCTTCATATGCAGAAAAACATTGGTGACTGAGTAGTGCTATAAAAACAATAGAACATCTTGAGGATTTCACTTCGTAATTCCATGTGGTCTGGCATTAATCAATTGGACATCTCCAGAAAAAAATGTTTCCTTAGTGAAAAAAATACAGTTCTTCCAAGAAAGTCACCTTCAGCATTTCACATGTTTATATTTTTGCTTAGAGAAGCAGCATTTTAAAACAACAATTGAGAAGTAGCCAAGGATGATTTAATGATGCACTTACTGAAACCTCTACAAATCGTCTTTTTTTTTTTTTTTTTTGTCAGCTTTCAGTACACAAAATCTGCCTTGGCACTTGCAATCTTAATATCTCATTCTTCTCTTTTCACCAGGACAGTTCTGACTTCTGGTTATGAGTCATGCTAAATTATAAATACAAACAGAAGCATGGACCACGTTGCTTCCAAATAATATGTCGATATATTATCAAAAAATGGACAGCCCCATCCTTCATTTTTGTTCCGGTTCATTATTTACAAAAATATTTTAAATTAGCACAAGACACTCCATATCACCTTAGCATGTGCTATGAGTGATATCTCAGCATGAAAATCTTTACTTAGAAAAATCTACACAGGTTCCTAAATGTAAAGCTCATGTATTGCATCATGGAAACAATTTCTCCTCTTCAGGCTGACTGTCCAAAAGGAGAAGGAATCTAATACTAAACAAACTTCTCCCTCCCCAAACCAGTGAAAAAGGGAAGATGACAGTTACTTCTAACTAAAAAAATATGTCTGATGCATAACAAATAAGGGAATTTTCCATTTTCTAAACCCCAAGTTCCTCACTGGGTGTTTATTTCACTAATTTAGACTGGGAACTAATTGATGGAAGCCCCAGAAAGCATTAATTCCTCTCAAAGGCGCAGGACCAACACTTAAATAAAGACAGACCTATAGATAAAACGTGATTTAAGTTTATGCATACTTGAAAAAATTCTACTGATGGCAATGCAGTTATTCTCGCCCAGAAAGTCACCAGTCATTACTACATCTGCACAGCAAATACAATGAAGGGAAAATCCACTTTAATTATAAATGACGTTTGCTGCCAGAGTGATGCATCATTTCAATGTGCAAATTATTCTATCTTAAACTTCAGGAGGAAGTAAGGTTAGACCACAGATCTTGCAGGTCTACATTAACTGGGTTGAAGATCAGTAATTAAAAATCACAGCTATGAAAGGGAAAGATTGTCAAGCATTTAACCATTCTTCCTACTCTGGAAGTTCTAAATCACTGCCTTAGCATTTTTTGGCATACTACAGTGACCGAGGTTCACGGTGATTTTGGCTCCTTTTCAGAAGACCTTGGCTACATTAAGTACTTCACCCCAAACCCTCCAATCTAAAACAAAATAAATTCCATCTTTGAAGTCAGACATATTAATCAGTGGAAACCATAGGCTTTAAGGCAGTAGAGGTTGTTCATATGCTTGAGAATCAATCAAGTATTTGGCTGAAACGTGCTCCAGAGAGGATTTTTTAATCTAAGATCAACTATGACGACAGGCAAGCCCTGCAGTCTGATTTAGTTCTGCATTTTTCAAAGACTAAGAACGAGCAGAAGTCATAGGTGTAAATTCCCTATTGTATACATGAAAGCAACATCTCTTGATGGCTTTTTAAATTCAAATTTTATGCTAGATGTCTACCAGTACTCATTCTGACAAACACCTTCAGCTATACCAAGAGAGCACAGACAATTAATAACTCTTCTGTGGTTTAATTCTGTGTATCAAAGCATTAGATTATTACTACTTTGTGTTGCAGTTAATTGAGAACAATAAGCACTTCACAAAACCCTGTGTATGGTATCCTCCAACCACAGAATACCGGCCCCATGAAGTCCTGGAAGACTTCACTTCATGAGGCCCAGCTTATGAAGTCTCACTGGCTTTGTTCTCAGGAATCCTTGTCACTAGTAATTCACAACCCTGGAGTAATGTTCAACACTCAGTACACAAGTCTTTTTGAAAACCTGAGTCACTAAGGAGCAAGCAAAATCTGCTTGCCTTTTCAGAGGAGCCTATGGTTCACTTATACAATGAACCCACAAAATATTTCAGATGCCTCCTCGCCAAGGCAGCATCTACAGGTCTCATATGCATAACAGAAGAATAGGATTCCTGTACTTCAAATCCCACACACAACAGCTACCTCAATATACTAGGAAAATGAAGGTTGCCAGGCCAACTGCTGTGCCCTGGAGAGTACAAGGTCTTACTAGGTCCACATCACTTGCAATGCTGACTTCTTTTCTTAAACCCAACTGTTCAGGAAATCAGTGGTCACAAAAGACACAGGGTACAAACTCATTTCCCACCTCTCCCCAAGAAAGTGCCAGTCAGCATTCCACATCTGCAGGACATTACTCAAACTAGTGGTCAGTAGAATAGTGAAGGATGCTCTGTCTTCACTACTTCAACTCTAACAGTTAACTAGTCTCTTATGAGAGATAAGGAGAATGAGCATAACTCACTCCTGCTACCCACCTAAGCAAAAGAGAGAAATCAGCTGAGATTTTCTTACAGTGAATGATGGTACATAGTCAATACTTAATATTTGATGAATTGATTATACAGGCACACAGGTGAACATGCACAGATGGGCAGAGGAATTAAATCCAGGTGTCTCACGGCTTTAGCTAACATTAACTATTACAGTATAGAATGGCGGTAGGGGAACCACTGCCTTTTCCTTCTGGTGCTTATTTATGAAGACAAATATTCTCACTCACAGCTCTGTACAGGAAAAACACTTGTCTCCCACATTCTGGGCCAATGCTACTGATCACTCAGTAACTAAGACATGAACAGGATGCAGTAAAGTCCCATGGCAGTATAAAGAGAAACCTTTGTGCATGTAATTTGATATTGAAAATAGAACCGCCATCTGTTTCTTCTGAGTACTTATATCACATTCCCCCAGTATAAGGGGATTTTAAAATAAATAAATAAAAAAATGTTAGGAAAACACATGAATTATGAATTGGTAATTGCATTACTTCCTTTTTCAAGGGCACCTTTAGCTAGACACATCACAAATAAAGGTTGACTCCAGGAAGAAAAGTCATGGAATAGATGTTGTTTTTTTTTCTCCTGAGATCTCTCAAACAATGTAATAAGCCTTCCTGTTGACGCACGTTCTAGGACAATAAAATGCTATTGCTTTCTTCCATCTATGCCTTAACAAATCTCACTATAACATAGTCTGCTAGGTTCCCATTTCCATGTAATACCATCTGGATCTCATCTTTATGAATACAAGTTGCATTCACCCACTTACTTGGCTCACTTCATCTGTAGTGACTTGTTAAATGGCTTTAAAAATTATTTACTAAAAGAAAGAAAGCTAAAGGTCTAACAGGAGAATAGATTAAGTAGAAAACATCTTACTTCAATGTCAAAATTACGTTACCAATGATTTTTGGCTTCCTGCATTGATCAGCTGATTTCTGCTTTATTTACATTTGTTCTCTGCACGCTTGTTCTAAAACACCGATTACTCAGAAGGCATACAAGCTCACAGCAACAATCTAGTCACAGGTTTCAGACATCTGAAATATAAATGCATAATGTCAGAAAATTAGGAAGAGTCCAAATGCTTCTGCTTTGTTTCTGAAGCAGTGCAGAATACATTCACTGAGCACAAAAATGTTGTTTTGTTTAAACCGCTTCTCTTTTGCTCACTAAGTTGATTTTCATCAAAAAATTACCAGACTGGACTGTCCAAGTGTCCTCAGGCTTCCCTTATAGGACACTCCTGTTACATCTTTGTTGCACTAGATGCTTCAATCTATCTAGATCCCTCTGCAAGGCTCCAGGGAGTCAACAGCACCTCCTAGTTTGGATCTCAGCTGCAGCTCTAAGCATTGCTAGGGATTCATTTAACTCCTGCAATCAGATTGTTAATAAAATTGCAAGCAAAACTCAACAATTTTGAGTAAGTAACATGCAAGCAGTTAGTTAAGAGAGAACTCTTTCCAATCTTTAAGCATTCAACCAAGTACTTAAAACTCCACCCAGAAATTTTTTAATTACATCCTGCAGCTGTAGTGCCTTATGCTTTGCTGAGATGCCCTTTTGGATAATGAACCACTGCTCTGAGAACTAGTATCCATTTAAAAGTGAAATTTTAAAACTGTCATAAAAACCGTCCAGGTCAAAAAGGTAAGCCCAGACAGCCAAAAATCTATCTGGATTGCTCCTGTAACATTCTGTCAAGCAGCTGGGATAACTTCAGCTATTAAAATTCTCTTTTGACTAGAGATTTAATAGCAGGCCCATGGTCTTGAAGGACCAATATTGCCTCTGGCTGGTTCTCAATTCCAACAGCAGTCCAACTTTTTCTAGGCAAAGTTTCAATCTGTTTGTCCTGTCTTAGCAAGGCACCATCTGAAGCACAGCACTGCAACATTCTCAACCAGTGCGCTAAACATCACACTGCCCTCACTGTACCTTCCTCCAAACCAAATGAAAACACTGTTGTCCTCTACCTTCTCAAAATGTTTTTAGTTTTGAGGTTGCTCATATTCTGAGACTTGGACCTCTTTACAGCACAGACCTAACAGATTTCCAATTCCAAATTTCTTATGCCATGGTGCATCTATTACTTGTCATTTCACTGACCAGCTGAGGAAGACGGAAGAAAACAGACAAACTGGGGACCTCACTGCTTTCTAAGAATGCCATGAAACACTGACCTTAATTGCTTCTCAGATTATATCAAGAGAACTAAACCAAACTGTATTTGCAGTTGTTAAGATTGACCTCCCCCTTCCCCCCAAATAAATAAATAAAATAAACAGCCACAAACTTAGTTTGACTTGCTAACAACTTCTGAACTGTTTTGTTCTCTGACCCTGTTAAAATCCTCCTTGCAAAAAAACCTGCCCATCTCCCATCCAGCCGCAGCTGTCACCAAAACAAATTACCACCTTGCATTACCAGTGGTTCAAACAGCTTCCTGGTAGAAACTGCAGGAGGAACAGAAAACGGTGCAAATCTTTAAATGATGTACCATCAGTCCAATATTAAAACCGTACTTGTGAACAACTGTAATTAGAGTTGGGCCAGGGCAATGTTAGCTCAGCTGCTTCTGAACACACCTGTTTCAATTTAATTTGTAATTAAGAAGCCTAGGGCACCAGGAGAAAAAGAAAAAAAAGAGCTTTCCAGTTACTGTTTCAAACAGCAGAGATTTCATGTGCCATTTAAAATCCTGTTTTTCAGAACAGACTGCTGACTTGCTAACGCTAGCAGAATGAAATAAAGGAAAATATTTTTAGCAGCAGGAAGTTGTTACTTGCTACTGCCAATTACATGCCTTGTACTTGAACAGTGACATTTTTTCCCCTTTGCTTATTCCTCAAGATAGGTAAAAGTTGGCTTAGGTCTCCGTGCATGAGAATTTGAACAAAACTCTTAGTCCCCTGGAGCTGGCCGACACTTCTGGAATCATAGCCAATACTGGCAACAATCTGCTGTGACAGAGCAAACAACAGTGTCCTAGATCCACTCTTCAGAAAAGGGGGAAGGAGAAGATTAAGCAAGAGACTTGGATCTATTGACTTTGGCAAAAGGCTGAATACCTTGTCATGCTAATAAAATTACTGAATTTGGGGGAGGAGAAATCAGGGCAGAGGGGGAGAAAAAAAAAAAAAAAAGCATAAAAATTACATAAGAATATTTATACTCTGAGTTAATTTATCAAGCTGACACAAAGATGAATCATCCACCATTAAAATGGACACAAGGTTTCTTTATATCACAATTATTATTTACAACTCTTCTAAATGTTCACAGAGGAGTCAAGTACCCTCGTCTTTTAATTTAAAATGAGATCTTGCAAGCCAAAATAAAACTGTTGGCAAAACTAAGTTTCTACAGGAATAGTGCCCAAAGAATGATTTCTTCAAAAACAGGATATCTTACCAAGGATTGTGGCACTTTCTTTTTTAAACCTACTGAGTGAGAGACACAGGGCTCAAAGAACTCACATAAAAGTAGAATCTCTAAGAAGTACAACAATGATACCGAGTAACATCAAGAGCCTGTGATACAGACAGACATTTGCTACTTGTGACTCCCTTGAAAAACCATATCAGGAGGATCAGTTATTCTTGTGAGGTAACATCCAACTCTGCTTTGATACATATTCATTCTCGCATGATGAAATTTCTCATGAAGCCAATACAGTTGCACTAAGTTAACTAACTTAAATTATATATGGAAAGGTAAAGGTCCATTATATAAGGTCTTCTATCTTGTCTACTTTTACTCCAGTGGATGCAACTATAGCTTTATGTCCCACCGTTGGAAAGCACACGAGGAAACAAGTATCTCAGAAATACGTAACTTTGATTCCCAAACACTGAATAATTTAAGAAAGTTTTTAATACTATCAGTCATTACATCTCAGTGACCGACAAGGATGTGTATTTAAAATCTGTACAAGAAAACCCAAAAAGAAATCCACGTGATAAAGTGGGTGTTAATAGCCAGCACCATCATGTCACTACTTAACTGTATAGAACATAACAGTGTCTACCTGAAAGTGTGCTTATATAAACCCACAAACAACAGAAAGTATATGAGAACTGCATATTTTATTCATTTGACATTTCAGCTTCAACAGGCAACTTCTTTAGAATCCAGGTTTTAAGTTCTTCTATTTCTTTTCTGTTTAACTCATGATTGAGGTTTGGAAAAGTATGAAGAGATGTTGATACTCCCAGTGACTTTAACATCTTGTTGGTTTCTTCACCCCAAGAATACAGAACTAGTTCATCAGCAGTTCCGTGACACTGAAATAATTCTGGAAGGACACTTTCATTTCTTTTCAAGGCCTAGATGGAGAAGAAACACTGTGTAACACATCACAATACATTTTCAAAGAATATTTACAATTACACAGTGAGAATTTACATAACAGTTCAATTTTACCTATCTGCCTATTAGTGCAGATATCCTAATGTCTATAAAAGCAGACAAAGGAATACAGATGAAAAAAACTTGCATTTCAAGTTCTAGTGGTAAGCCTTGACTAATGTTAAGGCTTAAATTTAAGACTACGTCCCTTTCCAAACAAGAGAAAGGAAATTCGTGGCAGCAGATGGAGCCAATGAGTACTGCAATTCAGTATAAATTTTTAAGGACCAAGTTACATTTACATGTACTCTAAAAACTACTGACAACTTACATAGAATTTGTTAATTCTCATTCTACATTTATTTAGTCAGAAAAAAAGTAGTTGCACTGTCTGTTAAAAAGCAACAAAACATTATGAAAGGACAGTTTTAAAGCCTTATTTCTTGAACACTTTGCTTTCCTGATTCTAGAAAATGTAAGTTTAGAATGTTAATCTAATACCTCAGATGTAGAAACATGCTATGCTTGATTTTAATTATCATGCTATTCTTTAAGCTAAGCAACATTACTGTAGAAACTTTTCACACTCACCTCATACACAGCAGAGTCTTTATTGAGAAAACTAGACAGCGCAAAGACTCCTGCCAGATCTTGATGAAACCTATATGCTAAATGCATTGCCATTCCACCTCCCATGGAAAAGCCTCCTACGATGCAACAAAAGAAACAAATATAGGACTTTACATTTGTAATCCAGTTTGATTGTTTTCATCTTCAGACTTCTACCTTTTATGCACAATGCAACAGAAAACTATACTGTAATCTTGTTACTCAAACATCTTAAATCAAAAGTTGATTCAATTCAGAAGTTGGGCAGCTATAAAATTACTAAAGGTTCATCATTGGGAAAGAAAAAAACAAAAACCAAAACACTGTGACTTTGGAAGCTCTTTTTGTATGCCCCATTCTAGGTATTTGAACACTATGTGTACATATTTGTATATAAACAAAGCAAAATTCTATAACCAAAATTCATCTGTTTTTAAGGTTAATACCATTTAAGCATAGAAGATCTGTTTTACTGCTATATATAAGCAACAAACACCCATGTTAGGCCTCTCAGAGCTTGAGGTCTTTGTTGTTGTTGTTACTCCTTAGAATAGACAATAAATGAAGAAAAACAGTGAGGCAGCCCACCCCAGTTCATAGAATCATTTAAGTTGCAAGGGATCTCAAAGATTCAACATCCCTATCAATGAACAGGAGCAACTGAGTTCTAACAAGATCTCTGATCTAAAAGCCTTCTGTTAAAGTATGTAACTTCAACTGTGCTAATTTCTTACACAAGAATTCCTTTTTACATGACAAATACTCATCAGGAAAGAAATCCAGACCACAGTATTACTTCACAAGGATGCAGTACATACGGTACTAAGCTGACTGCATCCAGATAATGACTAGCATGAAGAATGACTGGCTGGCTAAAACATCTCCAGCATACAGATAACTGGCAGAAAGATTGTGACAGCAGCCTTGCACAGAGCAGCACAAGTACACGTGCACTAGTGAGGTCATTGGTTTGTGCAGAGCTGTTAACTCATGTTAATAAGTAGCAAAATTCTGTATCCAAGTGCTAATTAGTAGCAAAATTCTGTACCCAGACCTTTTAATACAAGCTTGAAGGAGATTCAGCTTGAAGGAGAAACACAAAACATGCAACCATTTTAGCTGAAGTAATCAAATGCAGACGTGAAAATGAACAAAGCTCTTTTGCAAGGACTATGCAAGCCCCCTGTTTTGAGTTAGTTCTGTTGTACACGTTTCATACGGTTGCTGTACAAAGTTCAACAAGTGCAATGCCACTGCAATACTGAAATTGAGCCCAATGATATTCAACTTCATTGAATGCTGCAACCACACACAATATCCTTGGGGCACACAAGCTCAAAAGCAGAAAATGCTGCTCTCTATAATTACTATTTGGTCATAGAGAGACAGACTTGAACAGAAAAGCATCCTCCAGTCATTATGACTGTAGACCCTACTAGCTTGCAGAACATCTTGTATTGTAACTGGAAGATCTGGCTTGACTTGTGTTAGAAATTTTCCTACAAACACTAGACTAATCCAATCATTGCATTCAGCTTCTCTCACACAACAGTATTTTTAATTTCTGATCAATTTGTGACCAGAATTTCAATTGAATTCCTGTTTCTTCTTTCTTGTTACTGTCATCTTGTAGTCTTGAGGAGAACATGGCCAAAACTGTACCTGAAACATCCCAATTTGGTTGGGAAAAGGTTGATTTCAATGGTAATATTAAAAGTAATAAGTCTAAGCGGTAGTTCAGAAATACAGGTAGTTGAAGAATGCTTGAGTAAGTAAATCCAGAACACATTTCAAAAAACTTCAGATGGTTTCTTCAAAACTTCAAGTGATGTGAACTTGTGTTCACAAAAATATTGAAAACAACACTGCAGGCCTTTCACCTGCCTCACCACTCCCCACCAGATACGTTCTTTCATATTTATAAGGATTCAACAATGAAATAAAATACATGTTGCAAAAGACTCCGAGTAACCCCCAAAATTTTGACAATGACTCCACATTCACAGAGAGAAAAATAAATTCCATGAAAGTACCTACAAATAGAGCAAGTTACATATCTATCACATAAACAACATCTTGTATGGAGCTGAGTTTTTCCGTATTCTCCTCTGTGGAACCTAGTCATTTCCTCCCCTTTCTTTTGATCAGTCTGAATGACACTAATTATGTCACTCCTCTGCAAGAAGCGCTTTTTATCATAATAGTTTACAAAGAAGTGCAGATATGCTTTGTCCACATAAAAAAAAATGAGGCTTGTTTTAAATGTTTTCAAATACAAAAAGTTCGCACTGAAAACTCATTACTAGTTTGTAAATGATTTAATCTAAAATTTTGTACCGAGTTAGTCACAGTCTGGCAACTTTATCTGCAATTACTCACCAGCAGTCTTTGACAATGCAGTCACCTTCTGTTTAGAAGAATATTAGGTAATGGTTCTTTCATGTAGCTCACACTACTCTAGGAAAAATGTAACACAAAGGACATCTAGCTCTCTGCAATTGGTTTTCCAGGAGAAAACCTGAATTTTATCACTTAACACCACCATAATCACTGAACAAACAGCATATAGTAAATACAACTATTTGAATAAGCATTTGCAGTTGGAGACAAATCTCAACTCCAAGTATGACACTGTAAATGCAAATTCAACGTAACACCAAAAAAGTACATTCAGCCAGTAACTACTACAGGAATTCAGGTTTCAGATTAAGGAAAAATAAGAGGCATTGTATAGATATTACAAGAAACAATGTATGAAGTGAGGGAACGCAAGCAACACAATGAAGTACAACATGCTTATGTACACTTGTCATCTCAATATAACCAATACCAAGATCACAGAATGGCCTGGGTTAAAAAAGACCACAGTGATCATTTAATTTCAACCCCCTGCTGTGTGCAGGGTCACCAACCACCAGACCAATCTGCCCAGAGCCACATCCAGCCTGGCTTTGAATGCCTTCAGGACGGGGCATCCACAGCCTCCTTGGACAACCTGCTCCAGTGCTTTATCACCCTCTGTGTGGAAAAACTTCCTCCTAATACCTAACCTAAACCTCCCAAGACTTAGTTTAAAACTATTCCCCTTTGCCCTACCACTATCCACCCTTGTAAACAGCCATTCCCACTCCTGTCTCCCTGGAGCCTTCTCTTCTCCAATCCTACAGTATTGTAAAGAAAATTATCGTGAATTAATCAAGATTAAAAAAAAAAAAAAAGTCACAGTGCAACATTTTGACCTTAGATAGGCAAGACCTTCTTGAAACAAATGTATATGCCAGAAAAAAGGCTGCACACAAAGTTCAGATTTTACTAATGTTTTCACAGAACACCTGAACTCACTTCCTAATTTTTCACTTCATATCTATTCTTAAAGTGATGCGTAATCATTAGTTGAAAAAATTAAGTGATGAAGTAACAACATTTCTCCTTATAGATGCCATTTTGGGAAGCACTATATCACACAAATTAAGTTTTTAACCAGTAGTATTACATTGCCTATCTTACAAAAGAGGTTTAGGCACAGGCTAAGTAAGCGTAAGCAGATATAAACAGTCGATTCAGCAAAGCAGAGTTCTCTAGCAAAGAAACTTCACTCAAGTATGCAGTAAGGCCTGCTCCTGCAGTGAAAATAACACTGCTTGTAATTGGCTTTGCCAATTAAGAAATATTTTTTGCTAATCACAAAAGATCTGTTGGAATCTGAGGGTCTTCGCATTTCCAAGTTAAAGAATGTGAATCAGAAGGAATCTCCCTAGATCTACTTTATTAATAACAAAACATTCCTGTCTGGAATAGCATGTATCACTAATGAGTTAACCCTATCCATACAGTGATATAACAGTGAAGAGAGAATGAACTGCTTGCATGTAATTTATTCATGCTTGAAAAAAAAACAACAAAAAAAAAAACAAAAAAAAAACCAAACCAAAAAGACTTCTGCCACTACTGCCACTCTTCAGTGATAAAATCATTTTAGAGCTTTATGAGTAATCTTAAGAACATTTTAAAGGTAAAGGTGTTTGTATAAACCCTTGAGCTCACTTTTGCTATGCATACTGATTTCTGATCTACTCTTTTAGTTTAAAGTCATTACTCCTTGTATTACCAAAAGAGACTCCAATAAAGTCTCTCCACATCTTTCTTATAAACCCATAGCATCGTATGGAATTACGCACTTGTCTGGGTTGGAAAGCACCTTGATCATCTGGTTCCAACCTCTCATGTTTGTGATTGTCTAACAGCTCCTTGTTTACCCATACAGGCTTCCTAGACTTTCTAACTTCCTCTTTGTCGGAATTCAACACTCCAGAGTTTGAAGGCGGTGACCCTTGAATATTAAATCAGATTTCTTGTACCTCTCCTCCCTCCAGGCTTTATCACAGGGACTTGACCAAACATACCTGAAAAAGACAAATTACACTCTCAAGTCCAGGATGACAAGCTTGTGAGCCTCCTCATTGCCCAAAGAATCTTGAACTTCACTATTTCATGGTCAGTGAAGCTGTCCTTGAGCTTCACATTCCCCACAAGTCACAATTCAGTGAGACCAAGGTCCAGCACAACACCTTTCCTCTTTTGCTTCCCTATCACTTGGAAAAGGAAGCCTTAATCATTTGGTTATGGGGATTTACAAAACAGTGAACCAGGTCATTTTTAAGTCTTTCCCGTATGATTTTTAAAAAGTGATTAAAGCAGTTTTTCCACAGTAAAAAAAAACAGTGGTAGGAAATGATCTTAAATGTAAGTTGCACTTAGCACATCAATTCTGATGTGCACACAGAGTGCAGATCCGCTACTTGCAGAGATAAAACATGAACTCCTCTTGCACAAGTTACTGTTGCAGAGTTAGAAACTAGTTCAGTACAGCACAGCATCAAGAAGAAAAGTGGCTAATCCCAGACTTTTAACATAAGGATAGGGATTTAGATATAGCAGCGGGTTTTGAAGTGCTTATTTTAAACAACGTTTATTTCTTTATTTCTCTAACAGTTATTTTTCATCTTCTCTGCATTGCTTCAAATTTGTCAGTGCAGCCCTGGTAACAAAGTGGCAAGAGATGAATGTCACAGCATCTGTACCAGCACTGTGCAATCAGAGACAATTACCTTCCTGTTCTATTGGGCTACACCAGCAGCTGGCAATTGCCTTTGCCTATTCTGTTATCATCACAATTTATTACATGCTCTTGCCTAGTTTTCTTTTTTGTTTTCATAGCAATTTTCATTCTCCGTTCCTCCTTTTTGAAATTTCAACTTACAGTTGCTTTAATCAGTTTATTATCATGAATTTTCCCTAAAGCTACATTTCAGTTTACTTTCTGCTCTCCCTAAGGACTTTCTGTGATTTACCTTCTATTAATGGTAACAGCAAATCCTTGTTCTACACATCAACTGCAAAGAAGCTGACTCTCTGTTCTGACCTTCCTTTTTCCATACATGAATGGAAGTATTATATACACTTAACAGTGCTCATATATGAATATCAGAGAAGAGCACAAATATTCCAGTGAAACAGCAAATTCCCTTCTCTACAAAAGTCCCAGAACACTGCTCCTGTGTAAGTGCTTTAATATGTACTTTGTCTCAAATACATATTTCCTCATATCAGCCTTTTTCTCCTTTTAATTTTGTAAGTTTAATATTTAGCGAAGTTCCAAACTAACAGAACTGAAATGAATGGTTTAAACCCTAACAGCATTTCTATTCATTCTGTTTGTTAGTTACTCACTGTCTTTACAAGAACAAAGGCAAATTCTCATGACTGGCTCAGCCACTTCTTCTCTGGAATAAATTTGCTATTCAACTTTCCCACTATAAAAAAAAAGCCAACAGCATGTTTGGATGTGTATTTAAGTGACATTAGTTTCACTGTTTTCTTGTAAAAAGCATACAGCAGTTTCTGAAGCATCACCTTAGTTAATCAATAATCTAGTTGTGTATTTTCAACTGTAGTAGGTGGTAGAACAGAAAGAACATAAGCAATCAACTTTCAGACCTAGAAGGAAAGTAAAAAGCCATTAAGTCTCAGAGGAGTTTCCATTCAGATATTACTCTACCAAAGCTAAGGTAGCCACACCTCAAATGTGTTCATGGTTGTTTCCGAGGATGACAACAAAGCCCTCCCACCAAACCTGCTGTATTTTTTGTTTTTTTTTTTCTAATACAGTCAGCTCAGTTTTGTAATATTGAGATTGATTTCCAAAACACCTATATCTGTAGACCTCACAGCCCATGTATTACAGTGCTTAGCTTAGAGACATGTACCTCTTCTCCCTCCTCCTGCCTATAACCAGCAGTAATCAGAAAGATGCATGATGACAGAAAATACTCCAAAAATCATATTTTCTCCAACCAAGAGAAGCTTTAACTTACACGAGGAGCAGAAGAGGAACACCCCTGAGGCCAAGTCAGAATGAAAGAAAGGAAGAAAAATTAGGTGGAAGAACACTAGGGAAAAAACAATATTCACCCATCATTAAACATGCATTAAGGAAAATGAATTTAGAAAACTTGCTTTCCAACTCCTGTCATTTATCTCTCAGCTTTGCTTGCTTCTCCCATCTATATGTTTTTCTTATCTCATGCCTTTGCTTCTTCCATGCAACCTGCTATATACTTGTAAACTCATCTGGAATGCTAATCCTTCTCTCCTTTCAACTCTCTCCTTAAAAATAAATAAAAATGGAGCATTTATTTTGTTTCACTGCAGAAAGTACTATCTATGACTCAAACCTCTAGCAAATGTGTACTGCTCGCAATAAAAATACCTATCTTCTGTAAAACAGAGGACCTTAAGAAGAATTAAAAATGAGACTGCATTAACACAATCTACAAGGAAAGGTTTAAAACAGAAAAACCAGGAGAGTAATTCTAAGTTGGTGTAGGAAAGCTGCAACTCAAGACCTTTTAGAAAAGAAAGAAAAGCAATGGTAAGGATTTGCTTAAGTAGCACTGAATCTGCAGTGACATATGAAGATGGATTAGAGAACTTGACCTTGTTAAGCCTTTCTCTTCTGTGAACCCATAGGCACAGTTGTGAAGTGCGTGTCAACGTGAACTCTGTGACATATCTCAAAGTAGTTTGTGCTGTGGTTTAATGAATTATTGTTGATTTTACATCTTCTCATATTTACAGAATCTTCTCTCAGGGATGTCAAACCAAAGGTTTTTCCTCCCCATCTCATTCTCACACACACACAGAGATGAAAATGCTAATATTTACAAGAGGCACAGAACTTTCATGTTACTTCCACCATAGTTCAGTAGCTGTGTAAGAAGTCTAGCGATAAACAAAAGTGGTTGTGTGTCTTGTTATTGTTACAGTACAAGGGGTCAGGAATCATGTGTGTGGGTTTTGGCACACAGTCAAATCTACAGGACTGTTATTGAAAGTTTATTTTCACTGGCTGCTTACAAGTGACTACAGGTGGCAGAGCCCAATGTGCTTGGATCAGCATTTCTGTACTACAGAAAAAGTGACCCATAAAGTAGGGAAGAAGTACTAAATCAAGAACAATGAAGAAAACAAAAAGATGGGCTCTCACTGAAACATAGTTGACTAAAGTGAACCCTATCCTTACACTCCAAATGAGAAGTACCTATTTCTATCCAGAATCAGTATATTCATGAGTAAGAATGTTTAAATATTTGGCATTTTCCATGTAAGTCATGTTTTTATACACCATCATGTGCTTAAACTTCATCCTTAGTTTCAGTATTCAGCTTTACAGACAGCTGCTTTTGGATTTCAGAACTAACCCTGCTACCCAAAGAAACAGTACAGGCTATCGTTTCTCTCAGAAGATAATCTTACTGTAACCGTGGTCTTCAGCTTGGTGGAAATTTTGATTGCTCCAGAAGGAGAATCATCCCCTAGAACACCTGATGATGGGCTGCTCATTTCCACTGTTTGGGTGCCTATGCTGCTTCCCCCTTCCTGCTTGCCTAACACCTAGCTTGCCATCATCTAACAATATCTGACACTCACCCTCAGCCTGTAATTTCTAGTCCACTATTCTATATAAAACTGTAACCTTCAATCTTGCTATCCTCCTCATAGTTATTTTGTTTTCTTTCCACTCATTAAAACACCCACTTATTGCAAAATATAAAGTCCCACAGACCAGTTTTCCATAACCCTTTAATAAGGTATCTCATTCTCTTTAACTCCCCTCCCTACTCACACAACTGTTCTTGGCTTCTGTGATGTACCTCAAAAAGGACCCCTGCTGCTCTTCAGACTTTATGTCAATCCTCCAGGCCCTTTCTCATTTATTTAAGATCTTCCCATTACAGGCTTTACAGATTGGTGCAGATGGATTGAATATATCCAAGTAATTAACCAGTGGTGTCACGTTATTTTGATGAGAAATGTTATAAAGCTACCAAGTGCCTTTACAGGAGTTCTGCTTTTCTGTAAGAAATAATGGCAGAATATGTTAAACTATTTCAAGAGGGCCTATCAAAAATTACCAAGTCTGCTCCAGTACTCTGACTCTCACTGACATTAAAATCAACTTTTGTTCAGAGAATCCTCACAGGATCTCTTAAGCTTTGCTCTCCATTGCATCCCATGGTGGTTAACCATTAAAACCAGCACAGAGAAGGCACAAAGTTCTTTTGCAAGAACACTAAGACTTGAACAGCCATAAGTGACAATTCATTTTCCACTAGTTATTTTTATTATATACCCATGCAAGCTCTTCACCTCTGTACTCTGGCTGGAACTATCTTGTTTTGTTTGTTGCATGAAAATTAGATTCACTAGGATGGAGCTCCTGTTACTAAGAAACAGCACCTCACTCTAGAAGCCTGATACAAATGTTCTTCAGAGTGAGGAAACTGTGTGCTTTTTTTTTTTTATTTTTATTTATTTTACAGATGAGGAATGCAGGTCCACAGAGACTTCCAAATACATGCTGAAGCAATTGGAGCACATCAACTTTACTCTGTTTAAAACTTGTGGAAAGAAAAAAAAAAAAACACAACACCTTATCCTGCAGTCTGTGACCGATTTTGAGGGCTACAGAGTAAGAAGAAAATGCTAGTAGCAACCTAGACCTGTAAACAGAACATCCCCCAGCTCACCCTATGAAAAAGCACCTGCACTTCTTCAGCTGCTTCCAAGCCAGCAGGTATAACACAGGAAAGAGAGATCAAAGACTCTGCTGAAAGCCATCCAAAACAATGCATTCCACAGCCAGGGCAATAAGCCAGAAAGGGAAAGTAAACAGAGGCCTTCAAAGAGTAACATTGGGCTGGACCAAGAAAACATGTAGGCTGAAGGGCAGTGGCTTCACCACGCAGGAGCTTGATGGAATGACTCACTTGGCCATAAATTTTAAAGTTCCCACATTAGGAGTTTTTTTCCCCAACCTGAAATAGTTTGTGGTCTAGGGAAGGGACAAAGAGCCAAGGACTCCTGAATTCTCACTCCTCTCATGTAGGCTATTCCTTTGGCCTCAACTTCTGTGCCTCGATATCCCACTCCTATTTCACAGAAGTACTGTGAAAGCCACCAGAAATACATGGAAATGAAGAGCGACAAGGAGATAGACGTATGTATGAAATATGACAACTAGCTCATAATTTGTTGTCAAGTGTAAACTGTTAGCGATGTATTACATGCTATTTGTTTCTCCATGTAATAACTTAAATCAGAATGCTAAAGCAGCATGGAAAAAGTCCATGACAATTTATATGCTACCTCTGCACTCTCCAAACTACAAGCCTCTCTGGCAAAGCATGCCAAAAGTATGCCTTTTCACCCAATAAAATTGCTAGAAGCAAAAGGCATGTATTTTCCATTGCTTCTAGTAAAGCACTGCTCACTATGTTTTAAATTACAATTACAAACGATCATTTCAAATTAAAATAGTTATATATTACATTTCTGAGGACACTGTTTGCAGTCAGCCACATTCACTATGTGATATAGGTTTAAAGAGTGATTCAACGTTCTTGAGGATTGGCTGCTGAAGGAGTTATTTGGCAACTGCAAGACAGGCTAATGGGCTTTTAGGATGAATTAATTTCCAAGTAGACGAGCTCAATAATTGGAAGCATTAAAATAAAGACATCAAAAATTAAGTCTTACCTATTAGTATCCTGTTCTTTGTGATGCCATTTTTCATTTCATCATTGATCAAGTCTGTAAGTCCCTGGCACATAGAGTCAATACTCTCAATGTGTTCTGGACAGTCATTAGATATTTTATATCTGTCAAACCACACAGTGGAAGTGGCTCCCTTCATCGGTGTGTAAGGCCTAGAGGGGAAGAATTAAAGGAGACAAATGATTAAGCATAAGATCAAAAGTTGTCAACATAATTGGTAAATAAAAGTAATTTCTTATTCGTCCAGCAAAGGAAAGAAGAAATATCTTTCAGCTCTAATTCACTTCACCTCCAACCGCTCTGCACTTTCTTGCATTCAAAAGACTGTTCTTCAAGAGTGAAGAAAGCATTTGGCTGCTTTATAAAATGAACTGACCAAAACTTCCAATGTGAAGGTTGATCAGTTCAGCTAAATGTTAATTATAACCCTGTCAAGATGTTCTTAATCCCAAAGCTAGGACTGAAATCCCACAAGGAACAGAACACGCTTAAGTAACTGCTCAACAAGATAACTTTGAAGGAACTAGTGCTATGTGATTCAGATGTCTTATTTTCTTATTTTTGTTGAAGTTAAAAGGAAATTATTCTGGGTACCTCCCAGGCACCTGTACAGGCTGGGAGGAGTTGTCCTTGAGAGCAGCTCAGCAGAAAAAGACCTAGGGGTCCTGATAGATGAGAAACTTAACATGAGCCAGCAGTGCGCTCTGGCAGCCCGGAAAGCAAATGGGATCCTGGGCTCCATCAGGAGAGGGGTGGTCAGCAGGGATAGGGAGGTGATCGTCCCTCTCTACTCTGCTCTTGTGAGGCCCCATCTGGAGTACTGTGTCCAGGTGTGGAGCCCTCAGTACAAAAAAGATATGGAGATTTTGGAAAGGGTCCAGAGGAGGGCCACAAAGATGATCAGGGGGCTGGAGCACCTCCCCTATGAGGACAGGCTGAGGGAGTTGGGTTTGTTCAGCCTGGAGAAGAGAAGGTTGCGGGGTGACCTCATTGCAGCCTTTCAGTACCTGAAGGGAACTTACTCCCAGGAAGGGAGTAAACTCTTCGAAAGGGCTGATAATAGCAGGACTAGGGGAAATGGTTTTAAGTTGAAGGAGGGAAGATTTAGGTTGGATCTTAGGGGAAAGTTCTTTACTAGAAGAGTGGTTAGGTCCTGGAACAGGCTGCCCAGTGAGGTTGTGGATGCCCCGTCCTTGGAGGTGTTCAAGGCCAGGTTGGACGGGGCCCTGGGCAACCTGATCTAGTAAAGGTGTATGTTTGGTGGCCCTGCCAGGCAGGGGGGTTGGAACTACATGATCCTTGTGGTCCCTTCCAACCCGGGTAATTCTGTGATTCTGTGAAATGCATATTATGAACCTCCACGTGCTTTTAAGACATCTATTTTGTTAACTTTTTGTTAAACACAGCCATCTTCACCATAATAAGGTAAGTTACTCAGAAGTAATTGAAAGAAGTGCCATGTGCTTACTGGATTGTGCACAAACAAATTAAAGGTAAAGCAATTTATTTTTTCCATTCACTCTAATACTGTGTTGTCAGATGAATATGTTTTTATATATATATGTATTTTTTTTTTTTAAGTTTTGCCTATACCTCACAATCATGAAAGCTCCAATTGAAAGCAGATTCTTATTTGTTTTAAAATAAAGAAAATAGAGTTCTGAAATCCCAAGAAAGGTGATCTAGCTGCCTTGCAATGGTTTCACAATTTAATACCAAAATCTTGCTTTGAGATCGATGCCTCAGCTCAAAACCAAGCCCCCTAAAATCCTTAAATGCAATGTTTGATCAGGGGAATATATTTCATTTTTACTTAAGCTTAGGTGAGCTCAGATCAGATTACTATCATTGCCTACAAACAGACAGCTTTGGATAAATCTGTCTGGATGAGAACCCACTGAAAAGCTAATGCTGACTTCTATGCTCTTGATTTCTTCAGTACTAGGATTAAGCAAAAACACTACTGGCTGAAAACGAGAAAGGCACTACTTTAATTACTCTTAATGAACCAACAAATTCTGCCTTTATTAATACCAGAGAGGTTTCATATGACAACAACTACCTCTAAACCACAAATACTCTCTCTAGCTGAAGTGTGCAAAAAGCTGAATACTACTTGCATTTCTCAGTCACACAACTAAAAAATGAGAGGACAGAGTTTCTTCTAACAGGCACTATGAACATAAAGTATGTAAGATCTATGACTTAAAAGCTGATAAGCCAAGAAGAAAGGCAACAAAGAGCAGGAAGGCACACACAGACTGCACTGTTTTGCCTACTTGAGCACAGCTTCAGTCTGTAAAAACCAAAACAACCCATCAATACTCAAGATAGTCAACTTCAATTGAAAGTGTACCTTAGGCTGTCCCCCATTTACTTTATTTAAAACTAACCATGTACTTAACCACCAGAATATATATATGTGTACATTTAAATCCATCCTTATTTGTCCTTTAAAAATGTGTAACCACTAAATTTAAGGATAAATGGTAGAAATATTTCATACACCCAACAAGCTGAAGATAGATGAAAAAAATGGTCTTTTAATTCCATAACATTAGGTCTGTATCCAGGACCCTTCCCAAATGAATTCATTGATGCCAAGAAACAAGACTACAAAATTTATAATTTACTTATCAATTTCTAAGAGTATCCACTCCAGTCAGAAACACCAACAACAGTGAAATCAATAGATGCTCTGGAAGACTCTTGGAGAAAGTGCTGTAGAGACTAAGCACTTAAACAGAACTTAGATAAAGGATTAATTTCCCACTTATACGCCAGTCCTAGTAAAAATCCTTAGCAGTCAGAGCTTTATGTTCTAGTAAAACCAGAGTAACACGTATACGTGAGAAAATGTGTAAGGTTATAGTATTTTTACAGGAGGTCGATCAAGGACTCCCATGTAATAAAGATGTGTTTTATTTATCGAAAGTACATATTACAATATATATATATATATATGTATATTTCCCCTTAACTGTAAGACAACTTAGAATCAGTACTAAACCCATGTTGCAATTATAATGCTTAATCAGAAGTCAAAACTCATGATTTTGCAAGTTCTTCAGTGAAACAGATGAAAGACTAATGTGCCTTAATCCCAGAGTAAAAGACCCCCAAGCAAACAGATGAGATTCTTTCATCTGTCTCAAAAACATCCATGCAACCACTCCTGATTTCTCAGAAATACATTGAGAATAACTTTTACATAAAGTTGGGAAGTAAGGTTCTTTTAGTGGTTCACCCAACTGGCACATCTGTTTTAGTCATTCACCTTGTTCTTTATATAAATCTCTTTATTAGCTGGCATACAACAACTCAGACATTACCACGGTAAACAAATATGCTTGGCATGGAACCATCTGAACAGCTCCAAGAATACAGCATAAAATTTTTTTATACAATTAAACCACAAAAGAAAAAAAATTCCTATGCTACATGGACAGAAGAGATTGGACCAAAATACACAAAAGCAAAGAAATAGAGACTGGAGTGAAATCTTCATCTATTAAGCTAAGTATGGTCAGTTAAGGACAGTGTCAAATGAAATGGTTACTAAGTTTACATTTTTTGCTTTCCTAAATTCAAGCAAAACTTGTATAACATTAATCCCAGTGCATTTTTAGGTGTCTCACTTCTCTTACTCCTTTTGAATGGCAGTAAAAAAAAAAAAAAAGACAACAAAACAACCCACAACCCAAAGCTTGTTTGTTCTGCTTTTTTGTTTGTTTTAAAGGGTGTGTTTTTGCTTCGCTTGTTAAGCCTCTGGAGCATAACAAAAAATAAAAGATTCATTGCAACAGAAAATATGAATCAAGAAACGTTCTTCCATATATTCATCTTCCAAATGTATACCCATTTTTAAGAGATTTGAAACAACTTCCTACAAGTCACACCAACTCTCTAGCAAAGAGACTGGATGGAAGGGAGACATGGCAAATAGCATTTAAGAAACTGCAAAAACTCCCAAGAAAAGAATCTGTAAAGTGCTTCCTCACATCATTCTAGATTTTTTATTTTATTATTATTTTGACAGGTCATTTTTTCAAGGGTATGTATTGATGCTTACCTCATGCGTATACTTCTTGATGAAGATAGCATATGAAACTATTGTTCAGGAATATCCTATACACCTACCAAATGAATGTCTTAAAAGAACAGTTTGTGCTCTAGTACCTCTGTTTGTCATCCTTTTAATTTTTTAAGTATATACATTAATACAAAGGTAATCTTTGTTGATTTCATCGCAAAGTTTCCAAGCAACTCCAATCAACCATGTTTTTACAAGTTAAAGATAGATTAGAATCTGCTAATGTGGGTTACATACTAACAAGGAAAGCAGAATGAAAGCAGACAGCAACGCCTCCATCTTTTTCCACATTTCTGAAGCATGGATTATATATTCTATACCTTAAGCCTCTACAGATTTGTGCTAAGTAGCTTGAAGTGATCTTAAGTCAACAGGAGCAGGGAGGAAGCAAACAGCGGCAAAGCTCAACTTCAGATCTAAAATCATGCAGTTATCTCCAAAATGTTACCTTCATGTCAAGTCAAATAAAAGAACAGGTGTTTGTTTATTAACCTGTAAATCACTGTCCATCAAACATTACGTTACAAGACATAAAAGAATAAAAACAAGACTACTGGCTACTTCCAGTAAGAAGTGCAGAGTAGCAGACAAGCACACTGATAGACAAATATATTTCACTAACTCCTCCTCTCGATGCACAGTTTTATCACTGTCTTCACATTCAGCACTCAGATCCCCATACTAACAGTCACTTGAAATACAGACCACTGTAAGGCCTTATTTTTATTTTTATTTTTTTGCAAGTTCCAGACAGAATTGAGAATCTATAGCAAAGTTAAGCTTCAAGATTCACAGAAAGATACTCCAAAAAATTTGAAATCCTTATTTTTGCTTCCTTCCTAAATTCACCTCCTTGCAAGTTAGGAGGCACTGACTCACAAAAGACATTGTAACAGGGTTTTTTTGAAGTCTACACACCTCTTCAAGAAAACCTACAAAGCACAGTGCCAGATAATCCAAGATGTAGAAGCAAGTCTCAGCTCTGCTAAAGCTGCTTCCACCTGGAAAGAAAGAAACAAACATACATACAAAAAAACATTCAATCTAACTCCCTAATCCCAAACTCTTTGCATAATCACACTGCTGATACCGATGTACCACAACAGAATACCTGGCTATGAACTCTGCTTTTAAAATCTGTCAACCCGAAGCTTAAAGTGAATTAAAATTAAAAACAAAAACAAAGACAGGAGGTAGAGGGCAGAGAATCTACATACTCAAACCAGAAGCATTATTCAGAGACCTGATCCAAGTTATACCTTATGCTAAATCTGAGGTTCAACACAGTTTAACGATGAAGCATTACAGTATGGTAACAACATAAAATGTGCCAGAAATTCAAACAGCTTCAACAAGTACACAAAAAAGAGTAATCTCCACAAGGAGTAATTCCATCTGTTCAACAGAACATCCTGTGCCTCTTCACTCAACCACATCAGTGTAAACGCAAATGCTTTCAAAACAGTTGTTCTCAATCTCTGCTGCCTGAAATTGTAACAACTGAACAAATACATAACAGTTACCTGGAGAACTGATGTTTTCTTGATTTTTCCTTACTGGTGACAAACGTTTCTCACTCAAAACACAGGAAGTTTCAAATGCAGCTGACATAAAACTCAACAGGTCAGACAGATTATTTTTTAATCGTTTTTGATTTGGGGAAGGGGGAGGAAGGATGCCACTTGGGGGGATTATTTGAACAATAACACTGCAGATGAGTAGACTGTAAGTGACCATTCCCACCCCACAGGAAAGCATTATACATACGCATATCCATGCTTTCCTCACTTAACAGAAAGGATGAAATAAAAGGAAGACATGAAGCTTCTCACAATATGCTTTCATCATTATTATGCAGAATAGAGCTGATTTCTGCTTAGAATGAAATAACTACCTCATGATACCGAAACCTTTCACTTGTCCCTTAAAATTCCAATTCTAAAAGACAACTTTGTGTTACATTTATGAATGAGGTTAGGGCTCACAAAAGTGAGGGATTAATAACGCTCGCTTGAGCCAAGCATAGTATGATAGGCACCATGCACGCTCCGCTACATGGCTCTGCCAATCCATCTCAAGTCTGACCTGCAGTACCCCTGCTGCTTTTCCAATCCTAGGCCTCTCACTAGCAGAGACTGCCAAAGGTGCTGAACGGTGCCAAACTGTCTGGTGGTTTTGCAGCATAGCCAAATGGGGACTACGAGGAGATGAAACTAATTTCCACCCGTGAGCAGAGATACAAACCTAGGTGAAAGGATGGAGACCAGTGCGCATAATGCTAAGCAGCTCAAAGCAGCCACAAACTTAGCGACAACAAAAATCAGAGTACACTGAAAAAAAAATAGACAAACTCTGCAAAGAACTGTTGGCCACAGAAAGGTATGTTGAGCGAATGTCAAAAAAGATCCACAAAATAGCCTGAGTGGTATTTATAGTTTACTTTCTGACTCGCAGAAGAAGACTGTCAGAATGGAATGCTAGACAATGCAAAGAATCTTTGACCTAGATTTTTTAAGGGAATTAAAGAAGGTAAGGTATACTTATTAAAACAAGTGGAGCCTAAATGGTTTTAACTTTACCACGTTAGCTCCTGCAATGCCAATTTAAACTATCACTTTCTATTATAAAAAAAAAAAAAAAGGTTAAATTGGGTTGCATTCAGCTCTGATTTAGAATCTCAATAGAAATCTAATGTTTAAGTCACAGCTATGGCAGCTGAAACAGTATTTAAAGCTGTAGTCATCCTGACCCAAATAAAAAAAAGGAAAAAAGGAAAGCCTTTCCTTTAAAACTACTACTGTAGACGTGGCTTTAAGCATTGCATCAGCTACTAGGGCTACAGTTTGAGATCCCATATTTTAATTAGAAGTCATATCAGCATTACAAAGGAGAAGAAATACAATTCTGTTGTCTTCAGCAAGTTATATCCACGTACATTAGCACCAGTCTTGAAAGAAAGCTAAAGCTGAAAGAACAACCTACTAAAATAAAACACACCAATGGATTTTCAGTATCCCAGTTGCCTATGTGACAGAAAACAAGAATTCTCTAAGAAGAAAAAACTGAAAACATAACTTTGTAAAAGAAATCACTTGAACAAAATCTTCATGTATCACATCCAGGCATTTAATTTCCAAACATATTGCACTTTCAGCTCCCACTATTCTCACTGCATCTCACTGAGACTTTAAATACCTGTCTTCAGCTATTTTTTAAGTACACTATTCACCATAGAGTTTGTTTGTAACTGCAATTTGCTCTTAGGACACCTACGTATCTTCTAACTACATTCTGTTACTTCCAGTCAGGTAATGGGCAAATTTGAGAAACATCAAAACACTCCAAAATAAAGGGGAAAGTACAAAAGTGGTACACACACCTCATTCGTTTGGGGGACACATGGAGTATCATTCTCTAGATAGACCCTGAACATTACAAAAGAGAATGACCAAAGAAAATAAGCCTTTAAAAAAGGCTGAAGTGTTTTACAGAGACCTTCAGAGATTCAAAACAATTCTTATAAAACACAGTTCAGAAATGTTCTGTTGCTTTTACCCACACGAAGGAAGAATCCTAACGAGTGCTCGCTGGAATCAATACTATTGAAACAGAAATTTTTGAAAATTCTTCTAGCTTACATGCTGGGCTGGTTTTCCAAAATAATTTTCAAGTGCCCTGACTCTTGAATCAAAACATGTCTGATGCTTCAGTAATAAAGAAACATATGTGCATTAGTGCTCAAGATAAATTCTAAATAACATTTAGAAAGCAAAACCCATCAGAGCTCTGCAAAGAACATGATTTAATGGTTTATTGAGAATGTTGAGCTCTGCTGCTGTTCAGAACTCTGGTTAAGAGACGAAGAGCCAAATCTAAATACTTACCTACCAGCAGAACTACATCAGTCAAGATTTTGAAGAGATATTCTGTAAAATGCAGTTACCCTGTCAAAGCCTCTAGCATTGCAGTTATACTAAATCTGCTTTTACTGGCATAACCGCCTTAAGAGTGTTCAATGTGTATGTGGTAAACCATGCTGGCAAAGATAGGATTTTATTACAGACTGTGAACTATATTAACATCAGCAATATCTTGCCAGAAGAGCATATTAACCAAGCAGTCCTAGTATGGTCTTGCCTAACTTGAAGCTCTTGTTTTCATCATTAGTGTAAAAACCCACTCACAAAACTTTCTGCTCTGCTTCTAAAACTGACAATGCAGTGGGCAGCAGAGGTATTCCTTCACTCATCACTGCAGCTTTTCATCAGCATGTGTTTCCAGATGCTCAAAAAAGCTGGATCAGAACCATATGTACATACTTGCACAGACATAACTGCCCACCTGCACGTATCATTATCAAGGACTCTGAATTCCCCTGCTAGTGCTGGAAACATTTGGCATTCTTACCAAAAGAAGCACATACACACAAACGTAAGTATATGCACATGCATATATATAAATGTACATATATAAAATCATAGCACTTTCAAACACCTAATGCAGATTTTTCATTTGCTATTTAGGTTTGGATGTTCTAGATCTTGTTTTCATTTTTTTTGTGGATGGAAGGATAACGTTTAAGGATATGGTTTAGTGGGCAAATATTGGTGGTAGGTAGACAGTTGGATTGGATGATCTGGGAGGTCTCCTCCAATGCTGGTGATTCTATGACTCCAAGGAGAGGAATCATTGCAAATATGTTTAAAAGCATAACATGCTTAAACTTGAATAACAAAATAACATTGAAAGGGTCTGCAAAGGCTCCTGTTATTTCTGTTTCAACCGATAATACTTACCTTCACTTTACTTAATGATATCTGTTTTGTTTCACTATGTCAGTTAATGGTGTTTATCAGTGACAGAAGGGTCTACACTAATATTCCTAAGCATAATTTACATTGGCAAAGAGAAATAGTGTGTGTATTTTTAATTCTTTCAATACTTCTCATAATTTTGCTAAGAAATGCTTCTTAACTGAGTCCTGCATGGTCTCTACCTACTCTAGAAAAAACTAAAAATAGCCTTTGCTTTAAAATAAAAGCTGTCTGTTTAAACAGATCTTAATTATAAGATCATAACTTCCTCCCAGTCTATTCATAATAGTAAAGAAATCCAAAGTCTTGAGACAAAAACAATTAATGTCCACATTAATGTCACTCATTTAGCTCTGATCTTGCTGATTATTAATTTATACATAACTTATACCTGTAGTTATCCAAAAAGCCACAAAAATAAATGAAAAATTTATCCAAGAAGTACAATAGGATGGAAAAGATAAACACTAGCCTTACAGATATGGTCTGAAGCACTCTGGCTACACCCAACACTTGACATTTCATAAGGTAGCAAAGCCTCAGCATTTCTTTAGTACTTGATCTTGACAGGGAAGAAATAAAGCCCATTAGTATATATCATCTGACACTGAAAATTCCACCTATCATCTTAGTCTGTCATTAATAAAGTAATGATCACACTATTTACAGGCAATCACATTCAATACCTACTAACCCAAAATACACTTCTTTAAAGCCTTGTCACAGGCTTGACACTTCTGTAACAGTAAGCACATTCACATTGCTTTTCCTGCCTAAGTGGATCAAGGTCAAGGAAAGGTTTTCCACATATTAGTGACTGCCAGGTAAGATCTGTTATTATACTTGTTAATATGCTCCAAGAATATTTTTTTTCTGACTTTAAGAACTTTGTACCTTGAAAGTTCATGTAGAATATCACAACTTCCTTTCTTTCAGCATACAGCCACACTCTGGCACCACAGAACTTTAAAGATCTTTAAGCCCCATTACATTTAAAGAAAACACTTTCCTAACCTAGAGCCACAGTCATTGAAAAAAAAAAAACAAAACAAAATAAAAAACACACAAATTGATGTTATGGAAAAATTAAGCATCTCTGAAATATGAGACCATATCTTTAAATAGTTAAAGACAAGCGCAGGTGACCAACTTACGGACTTTATTTTGATCTCCCGAGTTTTCAGAATCACAGGGGTAAATATTGCTAACCCCTTGTAGCATACCACTGAATACACAAGTGTCACTTACCAACAAGATCCTATCTACAGTGAACACTGAACACAGTTCTTTTTGACAGCTGGGTTAGAGGGAAAATTAAGGAAAAGTATACACTTAAAATTCCCAGTACTTTCTCCAGGAGTTGCAGATTATTCACATCTTTGGTCACAAAGACCACCTACCACGAAGAACTGAAGCCAACATTAGATACAACAAAGTATTTCAGTGTTTAAATTAATACAGGTGGAACAGAGACACAGAATACGGCTCTATAATTCAATTGCAGCACACACTGGAGTATCTGACATCAAGGATGTTGAAAGATTGAAGGACAATACTTGAATGTGAATTGGAAACTGTGACTTACACGAAATCTTAATCCTTCAGCATTGCAGATGCAGTGCAGCAATGTACCGTTCAGCTCTGATTTTGCCAAAAGGCATAAACATTAAGGATGCATTACAACAATCTGTACCAATACAAGCATAATTTACAGTAGTGGATTAGAATAATGTAATTGTATTGTTAAAACATACTAAGCAATACCTGGCAGGAGCTGTTGGATAAATTACTTTGATATGCTGGAAAGCCATGTCTTGATTCAAAATTTGTTTTATCCATGTTCTTACTCCTTGGCCAGTATCACCTGTAACACACAGAAGAATACAGTAAGAATTACTCTGTATTGTTTTCCCTTTAAATGCACAATATCAAATACACTAGATTGAGCTCATTTCTTAATAACAAAGTTAATTCCCCAAACTCCTACAGAAAATAACTTTCAATAACCTCAATTACCTTTAAAATGAAGATGGACTCAAATAGTCCTAGAAACAGATTCTTCAGGAAGCTCCAACAGCATAAGTTTAATAAATAAATACTTTAGTACATCCAGCTGCTGAAAGCTTCCAATCAGGAACAGAGCCTTACATCTTATTTGCAACTTACCTTCCTTGCTGATGGCAAAAAAATAAAGGAATACCAGTGGATACTCTACAAATGAGTTAGAAACCTTGCTGTAGTAAAATGTGACTTTCTCTTTTAAGAGGAAAAGTGTTTTATACTAACTCACTTCAAAACACAGTCAAGCAATAAAGAGAATCTTCAGATTCTATTATGCTAATGTTATACTTAAAGGGAAGCATCAGTCAAACACCCCCAACTTTTTGCAAGTGTGTCCAAGTTTTAATTCAAATATCTGGCAGGCTCCTCAAAACAATTAATCCAACAGGTCTATTCAAACATTGAGCTCTACTGCATACTTTATTATTAACCATCCAAACTCAGCTTATAGCCAAGTCCCTACAACTACAACGGCTATCAACTTATATGCAGGATGAATACAAATTGGCCCAATCCGTGCTTACTTCTCTCTTACATGGGTTCCTCAGAACAGTGACACAAGAATATACCAACTTACTGCTACACTAATTCCCCAATAGACAAGGCTTTCTCTTGCTTTACCATTCACAGAAAATTTACAGACTTCACTATATTTACAGCCAGTGCATTTTAGAATTAACAATGGAAAACAAGAACGATCCAAACCCACATCTTTTTTTTTCCCCCCTCTGTTGAGCACATAGCAAAACCATGACGTTCTAAGCAAAATATCCCAAGCGGCCAATAAACAATAGAATCCCAAAACCAACCACATTATTGTGCTATTTTAAATGTTAAAAGTCAAAGTTACATTTTCAACTCGATGCTTCAGAACACATTCCACAGCACTTTCCTTCCATGAGTTGTAAGGTCTTTGCCAGCATTAGTAGAAGCATCTACAGTTCTTGAAACTGGTTTGCCAACATAAAGTTGATACAAAACTCATTAAGTTGACCATGGTTTACTGTACACCAAGAGTTCCCCTGGTCCAAATGCTATGCAACCTACAAGTACTTCTATGCAGGGGTAAAAAATCTGCATTTGCTAAGAACAGAAAGGAGGAGAGGAATAGAAAACACAGTGACACCAAACAAAGCACAACAGCAGTCCAAAACGTTTCTCTTCAAAGCTGTTCTTCAGTTTTAGCACTGTTTATCCTTCTGACCATCACTAAGAGGCAAATGGTCAATTCTGTTTCCAAACCTGAAATAGACTGATGGTAGCAATACTGTCTGTCTTCCCGCCTTGAATTAAAACAAATTATTTTCCTTTAAAATATATCTTTCACTTTCAAATTTGCTTTTAGCATTTGTTACATAAAGTTGTAAACTTTAGGTGGTGAAATGTACAATAATTTTAAGTATTTTGTATTTACATTCTCCACGTGTTACATTTCGACTGCAGCAAGTATTATTAACAAAATGGATTCATGCCATCCGACTGCCACTTCCCATCACAAGCTCTGTATAGAAGGTACCAATTCAGTTTTATACACCAGCCCACAGCAATGGCACTGTGGCTACTTCTGTTTTAAATTCTGTCCTGCGGAATTGCAAAACAAAACCAAATAAAAGCACCCCTCCTATTTACCCCTTGCAAACATTATGACTGAAATCATATTAAAAATGAAAAACTGTGGAGTGCTTTGACCACATGCAGAACAAACCTCTAACCATAATCTTTCCTTCTTCCTCCAACATGAGAGGAAATTATTTCCTCGAGCATTAAAACATTAGTATTAACAAAAGGGCTGAACACACCTTATGAACTCACTTTTACTTTTTAAACTTCCAGGATTTTAGAGAAATGTAATTGAACTATTTAAAAAGAAAAAACAATAATAAGCACCTATATCACCCAAAAAAACAAAGCCTACTGTAAGACTGACTTAAGGAGTTAACTCAGAAGTTAAGCATGCCATCATGTGCAAATTACCCAGCAGAACAGACTGCAAGTTCTTGATCTAATAAAGACCTATGATCCTTTTCCTTGCCTATTTTTTTTCTTTTTAAAGTTACATGGACTTTGTGGCTGTTATTTAATATTAACCTTTGGAATGAACCCTCCCCTCTCGCCCTTGTACCACTTGCTGAGGGCCTGCTGTAAGGGCCAGGATGTCTACCTGCACAGGCTGGAATCTTCCCAGCAGGTGCTTTACACAGCCTACTAACATGTACTACTAAAAGAATCATAAAATCATTTGAGTTGGAAGGGACCCTTAAAGGCCACCTAGTCCAAATCCCTGTGATAAACAGGGATGCTTACAGCTCTATCAAGGTGCTCAGAGCCCCATTTTAATTATGAAAACCATCCTTCACACATGGCTAGACACAGAAGTAACAGAGTATCAAACTAACGGAAGCACAGCTTCCAGGCAAAACAATCTGAGCAGGTACAGGGCAGAACCACAAACCACGAGTGACCCAGACAGATGGGAAATTAGGAAAGCCCAAACACAAAGCCCACCCTCCACGTGGGGTCAGGCCCACGCTGGAGCCAGGGACGGGAAGGAGAAGCTAAAGCAGCGGGGCACGAGGCACCCGAAGCCGGATTTCCTTCCCCCTCTGCCCCGCCAGGGATGGCCGCCACGCTCCAGGCAGAGCCCAGCTGCAGAGGACGGCTCTCCCCGCCCTTCCCAACAGGCAGCGAGCCCCTGCCCCTCGCCCCGGCCCTGAGCAGCCACCTGAGCCATGCAGGAAGATGAGGGAGGCGGTGTGCCGGCCAGCGGGGGACACCACGCTCCTCCGCAGCGCCGCCATGCCCGCTATTCCCCGCCCAGCCAACAGCGCAACCATCGCGCCGGCGCAGGGCCGGCCCCGGGCGGGTAGGGCTGCGTTCGTCCACGCAGCGAGAAGGGCGAAATTGTGGAGTTGTTAGCGTGCCTTTTGCTGTTCTTTATGTCCACCTACGCGTATATCCTCATCATCTTCTCAAATAGCGCCCTCAGTTTTAAACTGAAGTTTCCTTAGGTGGCTGTAAACTTGCCTTCTCGGTTTTTTTCTTGTTTGTTTTTTTAATCTTTGGTAGAGCAAATAAAACTCTCACCATGCTGTCCTGATTAGACCTGACTCTGAAGTCCTTACTTTTAATTCCATACTCTATTGCCACAGTCTATTTATAGAAAACGGTACATCTGTACAGACCCTATATTTAGAAATACCATATGGTGGACAAATGAGGGATCAAACAGTGGGAGGACTGGGGGCTGTCCCTTTTATGTAGCCATAGATGTTTGGAAAGGTGATTAGGCTTCAGCCTCACCAGGTGTATGTTTTAAAGAAAAAAGGCCCCATTGGCAATTGAGCTGAAGGGAAGCAGGTGGTGGGGGACTCTTTGATGGCTCCTTTAGACCCCATTTCAGAAAGTGAGGGGTCTGTAAGGGCCAGCATGAAACGGACCGAAAAGAGATTTGAAAGCTTATCTGACCTTAATTAGTTTCTGAGCACAGTGGCCCTTGGTAGGTTGTATTGTACAGCATTAAAGAGTGGAAACATATTTTACACTTTTATATTAACTTCTTAAAAAGCATCTTAACACACGCTTTCTTCAAAGCCATAAGGTTTATTTCCAGTGATGTGTAGATTAACCATCTGCCTCGGTGCTTTGAGGTCTGCAGTACTGGAATAAGGATGACCAAGCATGAGTTCCACGATTGCTATTTCACTAGCCAGGTGCAGTGTGATCCAGGGGGTGAGCAGCAAGTTTACAGATTAGCTTTGCAGTTCATCATGAAGTATTTTGGCAAGCTTTAACGGCACACCTGTTAGTCCTTAAAAATGTAATGAAACCTTAGCCTCTTGAGGTAGCATGTTATTACCTTAAGAATGGCCTGTGGGTTAAGTAGATGAAGCATTGGTGTGTGTGTGTAATATGAAGAGCATGCTGTGCTTGTATTTCTGTTCAAATTACTGTCCTGACTACTATTTTCCTATATATCTAGGCTATAAGAGCTGATTAAACCTGAAGTGACAAAAAACATGTTATGATACCCCTTCAAAATGCGTGCAGCTGTCTTTTATATGTACCTTGAAGAATTCTGCAACTGGTTTTTGAAGTAAATAAAGGAAAAAAATAAAATCTGATATTTGTGGAAAATGGGAAAATTGCATGGTATGAAGGGATGAAAGATCCAAGATTTTCTACAATCCCATTTGTCCAACTCAAGAACACAAAATCTCAGCAAAGCCCTATCTCCATGTCAGTCACTATTGTCACTGCCTGGTAGCGAAGACATGGGTGACTTTTCATTTGACTTTCAGTATACCAAAGTGATTGTGCTATCTGAGACATCGAGGCTAAGAGGGGTTTAGCCAAAATGTTTAATCATGATTATAGGACAAATCTATTATTTTAATCAGTCTTATCTGTAACATTTAATACAAGTGTCATCTTTCATGAGAGTTATAATTGTACGAAGGATGACTGAACAAATGTACAGCAGTGATGGGTGGCTTTGGATGAACTCTTCTGCACGTTTACAACAGCAAACCATCATCAAGTCATATTAAAGCTATGTCTTGTCATTCTCAGCACTGATAAGTTAGAAGCTTGGAGATGCAGTATTTCTTAGTGCCAGTAAACAAAGTAAATAAAGGTGAGAATATGCACAGAATATGGTTTAGAAAAGTGCTATGACTTTTTCTCTGGGCTAATCAAGTGAAGTGTACAAAGCAGACAGACATAACCCATGAAACTCATAGCTGCTGCTAAAGCTGGAAGGACTATTGTGAATGAATTAACAGTATGTTAATAGCTTTAGAAAATTATAGGCAATATGAAAATAGCTCGCCAATTTTTTTTTTTAAACTGGCATCTGCTTAACTTATGATGCTCATATTTATTTTTTACAAGTCTTTCACTGCTGACACATATCATCTCCAAAAGGAATTTATTATATTTCACAACCTCAGTAAGCTGTATTCTCACACTCTTAAGAGCATATTCTGTTGCAACTCCTTCTCTCTTTAAAATTTTCCTGGCCTCATAGAAATAAATGGATTAAATTTTGATTTAAATACTGCATAAAAAAATGAAATATGAGTGAGACACTTCTAAGTTTTCTAAAGAAAGTAGCTGTTAAGTGTGAAGCATTTTCTTCTTTTTGATAGGCTGTTGCTCATGGTACTCTCTGTTCAGACTGTGTTCTCTCATACTGACTGTATTCAGAAGAAACCACAAGAGTTTAATTTACTTGCAACTGTTTTGATATTTTTCTCATTTAAAATGGTTTTGCAGTTCAAGATTAACTTTAGCTGAAAGCAGCATGTTGCAGTTATTTTTATGTACAGCATGTGTACATATCCAGAAGCACTGCTTATAATGCAGAATTAATGCCCTTGAAAACCACATGGGAAAATAGTTTTTAGGTCCTGTGCAGTTACTGCTTTTATTTTTTAATAGGTGTGTTGGATTGAGATACTTTGTAGATGGCTACAAAGAAGCAACAAATAAAATACATAAAATATTTGGATCTCCACATTAATTTGACACTAAAGGTATGTGGCATGTTTTATTTTTAGGTCTCCTCTTGAAGTCTCCACCTTTCCGTAGGTGATATTAACAATTTTTTCCAAGAGTTCTCTCCTAACCTGCTGCAGAGGTAGAAAGTGCAGTAGTGGTTGCTATTCAAGTGTGCAATTTAGTACCCCACTTACCAAGCTTAAACATTCATGCCCTCATAAAGCCAAACAACAACAACAAAAATGTATTTATACTGATATTTTTTAATTAGAAGTTTGATTTTGTTTTTTTCTGAGAGTTATTCAAAATATATGGATTTTAAAGGTTTTCTTTTTCTGTCCAATGAGAAATATATTTTGGTACCTTGTTCTCCCATTCCTTCTCTAGGCTACATCTCCCTTCTTGTGAATGCTATTTACCATGCAGATAGGAGAGGGAAATCAGTCCACAAAGAGAAAAACAAGTTGTGTTCAGCAAATGAACACTCTCTAGCTCAATGAGATCTTGATCCAATGTCTCTAGTTACCACAGCAAGGTAAACAAGTGATAAATAAACAAATCTTGTTCTTCTTGGCCCAATGGATAATTCGCATTTGGGGTCTTGTGAGATAATTTTTCTAGCAGAAGCCAGATATTTACTGCATGCCATCTAATTAGTTAAAAACAAATGAGGGCACAGTCCCAGGGACAACAGGAGGCAGTTCCCTTCTTTAGTGATTGGAGTCTGCAGCTCACCAACACTGCCAAAACAAATCCAGTCTTGGCTACGTCACTGGGGCCAATGTGTTTCTTCTGCTTGTTCTTTGCAGTGGGTATGCTGTTTCTGAGTCACTTGGATGTCCACACAGCTGCTGCATCTGCAACCATCTCCCAGGCAAGTGCCTTCGTCCATCTTGTTCAGCTTATATCCTGCTGGAGCCTGGAGGGATGTTCCTCAAGCAGAATTCCCCCAGGAATCTCACAGACATGCACAGAGCTTACAAAAAAACACATTAACAGTATTCTCAGCAAACAGCAGAGCTGCTTTCTATTAATGCAGAGACTGGTGGTGTCTGCCTTTTCTTGAATATGTTACTTATTAGAGCTACTAACTGGTACGACTGGTTTTATATTGACTTGACTGCTGCTGGCAGAGCTGTGTTAAGCACCAGACAGTACTCCAGAGATGCTTGCCCTGGGTACTGAACTAACCTTGGCAGCCAAATGTGAGTTGAGGGCTTTTTGAAGTAATTTGAGATACTTTGTGTCCATTGGAGCTTTGATGTTGCAGGATGGAGGTCCTGGGAGCACAATATTATCCCAATCCTTGGAAAAATTTCTGATCTCAGAATGAAAGATCCTTTGTTACTCCTTGTGATTTCATTGTGTGCTACGGAATTTCTTTTGAAGACTGTTTCTTGCATATATGTTAATAAATGTGAACCACGGGTTTTTCTTTAACAGTACAAAAACTATCTTCAGTGGAGGAAAAAGCTTTGAGAACATGAATCTAAACTCCAGACACACATGAAAAAGTCCCCAAGACTCTTGTTTTTAAACTCTCATAATTATTTTATTTTATTTTATTTTATTTTATTTTATTTTATTTTATTTTATTTTATTTTATTTTATTTTATTTTATTTTATTTTATTTTATTTTTGAGTTCTAACTTAGAACTGCAAATTCTGGTTATTAATGGAGCACTCTAGTAAGGTTATTGCATGGGATTTCATAAATGAGTGTGCCCAGATCTTTGCTGCCCCATTCTGTGTTGAAGGGTATGGGAACTGGGAGTGTTAAACACATTGTACTCTCAAATAACATAGCTGTGCTAGCAGTCCCTCTCATTTTCTCTACAGAAATACAGTCTGTCCAACCAAAGTATCTCGTGTCAATGTGGAGTACATTTGCCAGTATAAATTGGAAATCTGAAAGAGGGCTTTGCTCATATAAATATATTGGCAAGTCTTTATACAGTCATGACAAAATCTAAATTAGCTTTCTTAATGCTAAAATCTGGTTTTGGTTACTTTACTGTCAATCTGGAATAATCCTCTGGTTGACCCAAAGCTAAATTGGACCAATCAAGAGAGTCTTTTGGACTTACAATGTTATCATGGCGTTAGAACATGGAAATGTCATAAATCACCATTTTAGTGTCTGTGGAAGCTATTTGTGTTCACATTTTCATTGATTTTTGGGTTAATTTACACTTTCTGAACCTCAGCAGGTAAACTATACAAATCTTGTTTAACTCAGGAAACATAAAATATAGAACTCCCTAATAGACCTGTTTGTTTCTTTCCTCTTGCTTTTGTATTACTGGGACTTTTGTTCTTACAGCTTCCACATTTTGATATTTGGTATTTATAAAAACTGGGGTGTAGTTGCAAGCAGGTTTTTTGGTTCCAATTTACGTGATATCATAAAGCAGCATTTTGCATTTTTCAACACTTATTAGCTCAGTTTCTCAGCTGTACAGCACCACATCATGGTGTGAAGCTTATAGAGGCATAATTCTGACAGATTTATATTGGCCTAAATTTATGGTGTTTCATTTGGGAAAGCAAATATCTTGTTCAGCTTTCCAGTACAATTTGGTGCTATCTGGTCCAATATGACTGGAACACTGGAAGTCTGAAGGAATAGTAAAGATATATAGTTCCACTTTCAGACAGGGTACTGATGGATACCCAGTTTCTTTACATGGAATGTGTTGTACTTTTGTTTTAAATTCTCTTGATGTCAGTTCACCAGTTTTTTTCAAAAGAGTGTCCAATGTGCGTGTATGTACATACACATACAGTATTAACATCAAGGTAAGTTGAGAGGTGTAATATCATCCTCTGAGCTTTAAGTTAAGATTTGTAATGACTGAAGATAAATAACAGTGATTCTGTTTTTTTCTTCATAGACCAGATATAGTGTAAATGATATGATTAATCAATACATTTTCATACATGAAAATTTGCGATTGAATGTAAAGGCAATACACATAGTGAGTGTTATATTCACACTTATTAAATTATAGCCTTGTTATTTTTCTTAAAGCAATTATGTACCAGTATTATGTTGTGTAATCTCTGCTAATAAATTCTAGATGTACTATTTTATTTTTTTTTTCTGTTGGCTAAGAATAGTAAAAAATGTGGTAGTTCTTTACTAGTCTACTTAATTGGAATTTAACAGTGTTGATTCCTGTTTCTGAGTCGGTAATACTAGGCTTTTTCTGTGGTCAAGAGGAACACTGATTGCTCTCTACAGAGGGTAGAAGTTGTTTATGGAATTAGAGCTGTTATGTCTCCCTGACTTCTGGATGTCTAAAGTTAGGTAAGATTGCACACACCCCAAGTTTCTACTTTGGTTTTGTGTTGTAGGATTCCAGATCATTGCCATACCATTTGTATGGGAACTGTTGAGTCATGGCCTGAACCACTGTTTGATCACCTTTGGAAAGGACCATCTCAGCCCTGGGAGCGCAGCTGAAGGAAATTCAGCTGTGTGACTGGAAGGATAAGAACCCCTCTTAGACCTCATTTAAGAACTGTCTTCCACTCTGGTTGAAGATCCCTCCCTTGTGGAGTTTTCCCTGCAAACCTGGATCATCAGAGATGGGGTTATTCTTTCCTTATTTGTCCCTTCTGCCATTTCACTTTTGTATCACCTTTCTACTGCACTACTTTTCCAAATGTAACACCATTATTAGCAGATCATTGAAAATGGTGTCTCTCAGGACTTTAATTCAGTCATTAGAACTTTATTTCTTTGAATGAGCTGACACCAAACTACTTAGCTGTTTGGATTAAGACCCTTGCCTGAGTTCTTATAGTTCCCATTTTGCAAAATTTGGCCAGTATTTTCAAACAAATTTGTATTTCTTCACATTCGAAAGGAATTACTTAGTTGACTGAACCCTGCTTGAACTGGGTCTTTTCCAAACGAAAGTCAGTATTACGTGACGACAATTACTTTGCATGGTCCCTAGCATAAACCATGTGATGTTGGGGTGTTCTGAACTTTTGAAAATGCTAATTATTCTTCTCTTTGCTCTGTGGTAGATGCTGTTTTGCTCTATAAATTGGCTCAGGAATCTGCATGTTTTTGTGATGTGCTAGTTGCCATCTGCTTTGGAGATATTCCCATGCACTTTTGTTGATGCAACAGCTATACTGTTTTCAAATGTTGATGCTGTTGAAATGTAATGTCATTAGATCCGGATAGGTGCTTTAAACAGACCACCCATCATATTTATTTTGCTGCCATTCGGATCAGGCAGACTCTTGGGTAAAATCATGAAGAGCTTTGAATTTCCATATAGATAAGGAATAATATACAGTTCATTTTAAAACAGATTTTGGCAGATCTGAAGAAAGTCTTGCTTAACTAACCATTATGATACAAATTTACAAAGTTTACAATTTAACTTTTTTATTTTTAAGTTTTGTAATTATTTTCAGGAATGAGGTTAGGTCCAATGCATTGTTTTGGTAGCAAATAAAAAATATTGCCAAACAGTAAGCTGCAATGGAATAAGTTGATTATTATTATTACTCTAAGTTGAATGCAGAGCAAGTATTGCATTTGATTATGCTTTTAAAATGACTGGATTTGGTGCAGAAGGTAAATCAGAAATTATTTGTTTATATATACAATGCAAAGAATGTTTAATGTGGACATAGATGCTTGGAGATGGACCTTGAAGCTTAAATATGTTTATGTCACAAACATCCTTGGAGATCAAAGGTTTCATATCCAGAAGGAACACTTTAACTCTGCCTGTTATGGAAGAATAACAAAACCAGGGTTCAAAACAATAATACAGACTATTTAGACAATAATATACAGTCATGGATGTGTTGTTAACCTGTTTGATGTCTTGGTTTTATCTTAGTAATAAGCAGAGGCAAAAGCTTTAACTTGAAGCCTTATTCCTTTCAGGGTGTTAAGAGGTGAAAGTGATTGAAACAAAATTCCTGGGTAGAGTACTAATGGTTACAGTAGATTGAGATATAGGTGATCACAATAAAACTGAGCATTACCACCACAGATCCAGAAATTTATCTAATATTGGACCAAAGAAATTTTATGTCAGAAAATGAATGCTTTTTGTGATAGAGGACATCACAGTTACCAAAACAGAATAGTACACAGGGGAAAAAAAAAAAAAGACCAAGAGAAAAAATAACAGCAGACAATCAGAATCTTGTTCTACTGAAAGGTTAGATGTAATTAATAATAATTTGCTTAAATTATGGCAAGGAAAAATTGGTGTAAATTAGAACATTTCATGTGGTTACTTGAGCAAAATTAGGGGACTTGGAGTTTAGTTTTGAAATGGCCTTAGAGAAAACCACAAGAGTAACTTAAATAAACATTCTTTAAAAAGTGGGGGGGGGGGGGGAAGGGATTCTCTGTGGAGATTTTCATAGGGAACATGTGAATTGTCATAACCATAAGCCTCATTTTAAATTTGAAATTAGCTTTTATGCCAGTGAGGAAAAGTCTTAGGTGTGGCTAGGTTTTTTTCTGAACAAGAGATAGTGTTGATGATTATTAATAAGAAAAATGAGGTCTCGGGAGAGGATGGCCTAATGGCAGCGCTATTAGTTACATCCAAAAAGATGGTCTCACATCCTTGCTGAAACGTTCAAATTACATGAGAACACTGTGTGTTTTCCCAGATGGGTGAAAGAGAAACATAATCATCCTTGCCTTTACAAATGATGACAGAAATCACTGAGAAAATTATACCTCAATTATCTTGATCGATCTTGTAATAAACTCTGCACACAATCTATCTGTCTTTGCTGTGAATGATGTCAGGAGGAGAAAATAGGCCTTTTTTTAAAAGGTGAACCTGGAGGAACTTGAGGTGAAGTTTTTTCAAATGAATGCATTTATTAATTGGAGATACTCTGGAAACAAAAGACTCTACAATTTAAATTTTGTTCATGGCAAGCCAAAGTTCAGCACAGATTGAAGTCAGAGATTTCTGTCATGGCCTGGTGTTACAATGAATGAAATCAGTACTCTATACTGAAGATCCTCATCTGAAATTGTTGCAATAAGATCTTGAGCAAGAAAATATCAATTTTGAAATGCTCAAACAGAAGTTTAAATATGTAAGCATTTGAGTTAATCTCTTATTACTAATCATAGAATTGTAGGATCATAGAATTGTTCAAGTTGGAAAAGACCTTAAATGATAAAATGCTTAAAAATAATGATACCGTGTCTTTAATGTCATACTATACTTTTCAGATACAGAGAATGAAAAGGTACTAAAGACCATACTGTGATGAAAGCATGTGTCAGCTGTACATGTATGTATGATTGTGTATGCAAGAGTTGAGCAGCTTGGTTTCTGCTGAATTTTATATGTAAAAATAATGCTTTTGTTTATTTTCTTACAGTGAATAATTGTTCTCGTATTTTATTTAAAGAGATGCTGCAGGTTTTGAGCCCTTATATTTTTATCAAAGATAATTAGTCCAGTTAATTCAAAAGTGTGGAGAAGAGGTCCTTGAATTGCAAGATATTCTTTTTATCACACAATTGAACTGAACAACTTACACAGAAGGGTAAGGAAGGAATTGTATGTATTGAAAAGATTGTGTAGGCCAGGCTAAAGTTGCAGGAAAAGAATGACTTGCCTGTGTTATCCAACTTCGGTTGATGTTATCAGCAGTGAACTTGAGAAGATAGGACTTCATAGCAATGCAAAATTGAAAGTACCTTTGTTACAGTATCACATCCTTTTTTTTTTGTTTGTTTCGTAAGATCATATATGAGCTTAGTTCTACTGACTGAATACAGAAATCATGGATTTAAAAGGAATCTCACATTCTTGCAAATAGAAAGGACCATGAGAGGATTATGCAGAAAAGTGCTGGAACCACTCACTCCCCTCAACCAGATTTTATTATCTCAGAGTACTGAGATAAGATCATGTTGTTCTCAAAAGGATTCTGAAAGATATATAGCTGGAATCTCAAAGCACATGAAATTGTTCTGTACCTGATGCCAGTACTTAGGAATGAAGAGTTTTACTCTTTTTAATTAAGACATCAAGTAAGATACTATAGGATGGATGTAGTGGTGAATTTGTTTTTTATCCCTGTCTGTCCTGGTCAGTACCATTCTATATGTCCAATGTCCCACTAAACAGGACTCTTGAAATTCTTAGTGTTGTTGTTTTTTTTCTTTTCATTTTTTTCTCAGTACAATTGTTATTATACTTATTTCCTAAGGGCATCTGGATGTTTTCACTGGAATAATGTGATTTTAGTATATTTCTGCATGCTGAATTCATTGAATCAATAATTGCCTGTGACTGTTGCTCAGCACTATCCAGTAATAAGATGTAGCTTCTTGGTGGCAGGTTCCTAAGGTAGTTCAAGGGCAATGAGGAGTGACAGCCATCACCATACTGGTCTGTCAGTGGGACATGGGCTGTGACATCACAAAAGCCTGTGTCTATAATGGACAACCAGCAGTTGTCCAAGCAACACAGCAGTGAAACCACGTTGTTTCTTGCCCTGAGGCACAATCTGTCAAGAACAACATGAAAAGCAGCTTGTGAGGACTGAAAAGAGAAACTTGGACTGAGGTAAGTCCTGTGTATAAGCAGAGGGTTGTCATCCAATGTGTTTTGGGTATTATCTGTACACATGAACATTTTGCCTCAGGGCAACAATTAACAGAACTGAGAGTGGAGCTATTCAAGAGGAAACTGAATGTACTTCCATACTTTTAACAATATTATTTAATATTACTTTCAAAAGCTGTCTTAAAACATACATAGGCATAGAGAATATGATGTACATTTTTCAGCTCAGTCTATAGGGAATAAACAGAGAGCCACACACTTAGCAAGTGTAAATTGTTGTGGTACCAAAATTAAGAGTCAGTACTGGGAAAGAGTCCAAGTTTCAGATTTAGAGGAAAAAAACGATACCTTCAAGGTTTTAGATTTGGAATTCAGGTTCAAATCAGACTTTAAAAGGAATAAATCCTCTCCCTGGAGGTGTTCATAGCCAAGTTGGATGGGGCCCTGGGCAGCCTGGTCAAATGTTAGTTATGGAGGTCAACAGACCTGCCTGCAGCAGGCAGGTTGGAGCTTAATGATTCTTGAGGTCCCTCACAAACCAAGCCATTCTGTGAAATCAGTTTGAGAGGCTGATGGATTTTTTTTAAAGCAGCGAATATTCTTAGTAATGGTGGTCTTAATCTCTGAAAGTTTGGCATACTTCATGAGTGGTCATGCGTAATATGTCAGTGCCATCATCTTGAACAGTCATCGCTCAAGGTAAGAAAGCAGGATTTGTTCTTGTAAAGCATGTAAGCAAGCATGTACTTTCAGTGTAAGTACCTAGCTTCAGCTTCATTTATGTTTGGCTTCATACAGATAAATGATGATAACTGCTAATAATAAACAACTGCTATTTTACAGTCGCTTTTATTCCTTATGCAGCTTGAATAGGGATGTGTTCGTCTTTTCTATTCTCTTGTTTTCTTTAGCTCATTCCTGCTTTCCACTGTTTCATATACATATATGTATATACGTATATATATATATGTACTTAAAACAGAGTGAAAACACTTAAGTTACTACTGCAATTTGTTTCTTGTTGCCCAGTGTGACCATTTATTCCAGGTGTTTATATCTCTTGTTGAAACAGGTTATTACTGGGTTTTATTCCTGCTTATGTTATGAGCATTTCTGCCACATTTCATGGCTGTTGAACAACTTGGATGGGAGAAGATGTTTTATCATGTACATCATTATCACTTCCTTTGTTATTTTATACACATCTATTAGGTCATCTTGAATGTTTTTCATCATCATTGAAAATAAATTTAACACGTACCAAGTGTGGAGCCAGATGTGGAGACAGAGCTTAGAGGAAAAGTACCAGAGTATCTACTCCAGAGCAGTGCAAAGGCCTCTTGCCATCAAACAGCACAACCATGCAATAATGCAGAGGGGGTAACCCACTCCCACTCTAAATCCTCCTCTGCATATGTTCCTTGCTTTGAAAGCCTGTATGAAAGGAAGCAATATAGAGAAGTAAGTTTTTCACGTCCAAAAATCATAGGTCACTGGCTATCTGATTGTCACTGATAGCTTTGCACAGTCTGTTACATTATCCTGAGATCTGATATTGTTTTTAAAATACCCATTTTCCCTTTCATGGACACAAAATGTAAGTAAAATAGGTAGGTTAATTTAAGTGTTGCTGAGCTGCCAAAGTGTATTTTGGAATAGTTTTATAGCACCTTACCCTCTGGCCTCAGCTCAGTGCTGTATTCACTAAGAGGTCAGAAATAGCTGACTCCCAGTGACTCACAAGTATCAGAGAGGTGCCTCCAGCATCACTGCAGCCAATGAAGATTCCTGCCACTTCTTCCACACACGGCATCCTGAGCTGAGCTCCCCACAACCAGTGTTATGGACAGGGGGACAAAGTGACACCTTTGCACTGCTGTTTCTGTCTTTGCCTCTACCTGGCACAACTGAATGTCTGGCCCTAATGGAGAAGAAAGATGCATTTCAATTCCTGTAGCACTGGGCTCTAAATCAAGAACAGTAACTTAATCCTTGTTTTTTCCCTTCCTGCTCTATACTATTATTAGACCATTTCCTTTGTCTCTGTTTCTCATTTTTCTGTGTGTGTGTGTGTGTGTTTAGGAGACCACTATTATATTTTCCTTTTTCTTTAACACGAATATGTCTAAGGAGCCCATTGTTGTCAGCTGAAATATTTATGTAGTTTAGCATTCAGTAATTTCATTTGCTCCTTTAATTTGATCCCTTAACTTACTTCTGCTTATTTTTACATATAGTGCCTCCAAATCCTCTGCACAGATTTGTTTATCTTTTTTTAAAAGCTTTCAGCTCTCTGCTTGTAAAACTCTTTACGTTTCATTCCATACCTAACCACAATGGCCTATGTTGCACTTTTGCTGGTTTAGCTTGAAGTGGGAAGAATTTCAGCTGCGCTCTTTCCAACAGTTGCTTAAACATTTCCTACTTTTCCCCTAGTAGCTTTCCCACAGTTAGTAGAAATCCAATCAAAAATACTTTCCACTTTTTTTTTCTTTTTTTCTTTTTCCTTCTTCTTTTTTTTTTTTTTTTTTGGTCAAAGTCAGCTACTTTCTTTCTTTCTTTTATGCTTTCTGGTAGTATTCTGTACTCACCCTTGAAATTTCTAATCCATCTTGTATATTTTGATGCAAGCTTATATATGCGTATGTGTGTGCAAATGCACATACCTGTGCACGCACAGAACTATATTTAGCCCTTTTTCCTCTCTCTCATCACCCTGGCTCCCAAACTGCTTACATCCTACTTATTCTTCTTCATGTTTCTTTTTGCACTGAGACCTTCTTAGTGTAGCAAGCCTATTAGTGGGATGGGGAGACATCTGATAGGAGGCATATGTCCTGTCTTAGGGGACATCTGACCAACTGGACTTCTTGGTGTGAGTTCTGGCACGGGCCATCAGCCCAGATGTTTTGGTGGTATGTAGGACAGTGAGAGAAGAGTGATGTTAGACAGAGAGACTGTAAACAGAAAAAGTTGGATTCTTTTTCCCTAAACTGATGTGTTCAGGAGACTGAAGCTGGCCTTTAGAGCAGAAATTGGGGTTACAGAAGGCAACCTGGTGGAAAGACTACCTTGTTCCCTCACTGCCTGTCATTGTCACACTGCAGCTCTCCCCCAGCTCCACTTCTAAGTTTCTGGAAGTCTCTCAGAGAGAGATGCATTTGCTGCTTTACATTAACAAGAACTGGAAAAGGATTAGCTAATTCAACTCTTTCAAAATCCTTGGGCTTAGCTGAGCTGTGTGTGGCTCCAGTTTTACGCTGGTCCAGGTCCAACAATTTCACTGGCATAAAAGAGGATGAATCAGGCACTTTAAGTATTGTTTAATAAGCTGATTGTATAGAAAGGCCAACTGGAGCAGAGGCACGAGGTGGCTTGAGTCAACATTTTCTACTCTTGTGCTCATTCTTCAAGTCCGTGCTTCTATATCAAGGGCACATACTAAGTTGTGAAATTTGGTCAAAGCCAAAAACTGTGGGCTGTGGGCTTAGCTCTTCAGCTGGTTTTAACTGGCAAAGTTCCTATGAAACCAAGTTTTAATTAATGGAACAATTCCAGGTTATACCCACTGGGAAACCTGGCCACTAGTTCCCAAACTTGTATGATATTTGTTTATTTTCTCCACCCAGGTGGTGCCTCCAACCCAGTTTTATTTCCAGATGACTACTTTGCTGCACATTTCTCTTTGAAATCCAACCTCCAGTGATACTTTGCTGCAATGAATTTTTCCTCACTTGCTTGTCCATGTTAGCAACCAGAATGAAACATTGGATTAGAAATGGAACAGAAAGGTCATAGAAACATAGAATCGTTTGAGTTGGAAGAGACCTTTAAAGATCATCTAGTCCAACTCCCCTCCAGAGTGAACAGCCCTGGTCTTTCAGCCTGTCTTCTTAAGGGGGGATGTTTCATCCCTTGGAAAGATATTGAGCCCATGTAGGAGTATGTCCCAGTGTATGAACTATGCATTAACTTGCATGCTAGCATAAAACCAAATGTTGATTGTTTTATTTTGGGACTCCTTTTGCTAAAGCAAATAATCAGACTCTGTTAGTGGAGCTGTGCGTGTTTAAATTTACTCATGCCACGTTTTATTTGTCATGTAGCCTTTATTGCTAAGTGTTAAAGGATTTGTTCTGCAACTAAATAGGGTAGCTAGAGCTTTCTGAGCAAGATATATTTTGAAAGAGCTGCTTTGTAAAGCATGCAATAATAACAACAACAGCCAAGCTGATTAGGGATGTCATAATATTATCAGTAGGTATTTAAAATCCCCAGTGATTTGTTTGTTTATTTGAAGTCCTGGGTTTTATTTTTCTTTCTTTTAAGAGTAGGGCAGCAACATGCTTCTTTTGTAAGAGAAATAGTGTCAACAGAAGTCTGAGGAGCACGTGCCTGTAGAACATCTGCTCTAAGAAGCCACTTGAAAAATAACCACGCAGTAGCATGATAACAAAACATCTGCAAAGGGCTGGAAGGAATATTATTGATGGGAGGAGGCAAGGAAGGACAAGTGAAGTTGGACTAAGATCAGGGGCGCATATCTACCAGTGGCAGCACCTCTGTTACAACAGCGGTCTTTCATGTTTACATCTGTATGTATCATGAAAGGTTTGTTAGAAGTGGGGAGGAATGGGGTGAGAGGAAGACTGGGGAGTGTTCCAATCATTTACCCAAGTGTTGGGCTGCAGCCCCAGCTTTCCACACTGAGCCAGCTGTGCTGGTGGGAGGCAGCACATCTCTGGGCAGGCGCTGGAGGCCTGTGTACAATCAGAGCTGGTGTGCATGTGCCTAAAGCCCACTTCTTGCTTTCCTTTGTTGTGCTGGACATGTTGGATGAATCACACATAATTTTATTAGAAAAACACTGTTCTTATTAAAATCTTGTATAAACAAGCCATCTGCCTTCACACGTCTACTTGAAGATATATTTATTTTTTTTTATGCTGGCAATTTGATATGAACGCTTCATTGCTGAATATTGGGAGGATGACACATAGCCCTGTCTTAACCATTAAGCAGACATTTGGCTTTAATTGCCGTGCAGATTACATTCCCTTTTAAAAGTGGGATAGTTAGTGTTTATTCAATTACACAAAGGCAACTCCACAGCAACTTTTAACAAAGAGCACATACTACTGAGACATTTCCCACAACATACCATGGCCTCAGAATCCCATTGGTTTGCTATAGAATAAACAGTCAGGAATTCCTGGAAATTAAAAAACAAAAACCACATGGACGGTAGGAGAAAATTAAATTAGTGACCTTAGGTAGAAACAAGTAAGATTTTCAGGCATCTACTCTGTTTCCAATCTTATTTATTCTTTTTCTGGTATTAATCAACCTCTCAGATTTCCCACTGGATCAGGCTTTTTCCATTACAAATTTAAAGATATTGTAGAATGACAACCTCAATATACCAGAAATTGTATATTATCCTTCTGCATAATGCATGCAGAAAGTGATTCATATTCATAAAGAGTATAAATGTTTATGTATATATGAGAAATAGCTCAGTGCAAATAGATGGAAGAGTATGTATCTGTATTTACAGAGGAAGAGAGAAACTTGCCAGTGGATGCATCAGTTTGTTATGAAACGCTTGATTTAAAGAAAAAATCCCCACACTTTTATTGTTGGTAACCAATCCTATTTAATGTACTGGATCACAAAATGGAAGAAACAATAAACTGTGACCAAGAGCCAGGCACTGGAATCAAGATGTTTTGTCACTGTAAACAAAACAAATCTGCTTGCATCCCCCTTGCCTCCCCCCAAAATAAATACATAAATAGTAGCAAATACATTTGATTTATTCTAGGTGCTCTGAATCACAGTGGTTGGAAAAACCAGCCTGGAAAACATGAGGCACATATTGATGAGGGCATTGTGAACACATCATTATTTCAGTGTATTTAAACATAGTGCAATGGACAGTTTTGTGAATCTAAACTGGAATGGTGCAGTGTATTCTGGAAAGATAATGGCAGCAACATTTATTGAAGATCAGGCTTCTTCCAGTATTCTCCAGCTGACATGTATAGTTCAGTTGAGAAACATTTTTTTAAGAGTTAAGAACAGAACATGAGCTGTAAAATAAAACATGTACTTCATGATCCTATCCTTACCTTCAACATTTCCTTTGCTTCTTTGTATCCATTCATATAACAGGTCAAGAATACAGGAGGGTGCATCTCCTGGCTCAGTGCGGAACACGTGTTCATTTAGCATCTTGCTGCTAACAGAATGTGTGGGCTGTGAGTAATAAATGGGTAAAGAAATCTGATGAAAATCTCTTTAGGGTTAGAAAAGAGTTATTCATAAATTAAAACTATCCTGAAGTTCACCAAACTTATTGAAATCTGGAACACTAGATCAAATTTGACTACCCCCAAAGCCATTGCATATCTTTTAGCAATGACAAGTATTTTTTTCATCACCTGCAACATTCCTTTTTCTTTGCAGGGCTACAGAAGAGAAAGAAAAAAAAGTCTGCTTTGCTAATAAACATTTGAGCCATTTACTTCAATAGTAATCACTGTATAACGATTTACAAAAATTGCACATCCTCTGTTTAACTAAGGTTCTGCCTGTGATCATCATAATCAGTTCTGCCTGTTTGAAGAAACGCATGCTTGCACAGCTTGAAACATTTAAAACCTTTCAAGTTGGGCTTTGGCACCTCTGATGGTATGTACTGTGCTTATGACAGTTAATCATGTGAACACAACTTTTTTTATCTTCCCTTTAAACTTGGTAGATTTAAGATTATCTTTTTTTTTTCTTTTTTTTTTTTTCTTTTTTTGTTTTTGTTTTTTCGTCTCATATTATTTCTTCAAAGTTAAATTTCCAGTGCATGAAACTACTTGACCTGGAAAATAAACACAGCATCACATATTAGCGCTGTGGGATAGCAAAAGAAAACTGATCCTTGTAACTAACAAAGGAGACACATAAAACAATGAGGGTCTGATTTTCTATGGAGCTTTAGCAACAGTTTTCAGACACCTACGTGGGTAGATGTGTCTGCAGTTATTCTTCAGTACCTTTCATACAGGAGTTTTAAAAATCTGGTCTTTGAATTGAGGTGAACTTCCTTTAATTTCTTCACAGTAATAAAAATTGACATTTCTCATAGACTTCAGTGGACATCGCTGATTACTTACTCCCTCTGAGGAAATCAGGCCTTACACATAGATGTCTCCACTGGTGTAAGGTGACTGGGCTTCTTTCACAACTCTGAAAGCATATGCTTTTTCCTGTTGAGTCCTCTTAGTCCTGCTCAAAGCATCACTATGTCAGATCCTCTTACTTGGGACCTTGTAGCTTCAGTTTTAAATATCTTCAGTGCTGGTGATTTTACAGCCACTCTGCACCATATTCAGTGTGATTTTTTGGGATGTTTAGCCAGAAGTTTCCTTTCTATTATGTGTAGCTGTTGCTTAAGCTGTGCTTGGGCATCTTGAGAAGAGTCTGGTTCTGTCCCACCTACACAATCAGCTTTTTACAACAGAGCACTGTGCACAAATGGTTTTCCCCCTTAGCCTCTTAAGTTTCCTCAAGTTCCAAACAATACAGTTCTCAGTTACATAAAACAGCCATTCCAAGCATAAAGTAGTCATCAGTCTTATAAAGATAATGCAAAGGTGATTGCCTAGTCTTTGTAACAATGGATCACGATATTCTCAGGAAAACTGGAAAGTCCAACAGAAACTGAAGTATGAATCTTCTGTAAATCCCTGGGAATGTCCATGCTTTTGGCTTCTAACTACTATTCCAAAGAATAAGTTTGCTATAGGATAGTAAATTTATGCAAGGCAGAATCAACAGTGTAAGCACAATTTTAGATTCTTAAAGGACTGTTAGGTGTTGTCCTGTTCTTTAGATTGTCTCAAAATATATGCTACAACTGTGAATCATAGTATAAGCATCCACAGAATTCTTGCATTATTAATATGTCTTATTTTGTCACAGACAAAAAATTAGTACAGTGCAGAACTTACTGCTTTTTACTTAAACAATTGACTTATTCCCCTTTCTAGGCATGGCCTACAGAAAAAAAAACAAAAAAGGTGCAGCAGCAAGGGATGGAATACATTGCCCCCTTTAACTGTGAACATTCTGTGATTCTACATAAGCAATTTATCATATCTCTTCTCTCATTTGGCTGCACAATTCTCTTCATGCCCTTATTACATCTTGTCTTACTTAGGTTGATAGCATTTTTTTTCTCTTTTCTTCGAATAGAACCTTGCATGAGGCCAGACTTTGATGGATTCTTCTATACATGTCAGTGTTGGAAATACAATTGTGAACATACTTGGATGCTGCTAATACATAATTACATTACATATTTGTGAATTATTTCAGTGTTTCAACAGAGAAGACAGGTTAGAAATGCTGAGTGTTCAGGCACGTTGATTGTGGTATTCAAGAACATGATTGCTTCCAACACCACCAGATGTTATCATGTTTTTCCATTCTGTTTCTATTGGGTGTATCTGACATTTCAAAATAGCATTAAAAAAATACCATTGACTATTAAACACATGCTTATTTATAATTCACGGTCTCGTGCAGAATCTTCAAAAATTATGCTGAAGTGATTTCTGTAGTTATGGCTTGTCAGTGTGTTTTTATATGGGCATATTTTATCCTTTCATTTGATTTTGGAGTGGTAAATAAGGATCACAAATAGATTTTCTTTGCCTGGAAGGGTTATATGTTTTTCATTATCACTTACTTACAGAGTTCAAACGCATTATGTATACTAGATTTCTGTCCTTAAATATGCTTTACAATACAATTCATCATGCTGCCATCTCAGAATTTTAGCTGTAGGATGTAGAAACAAGAAAGAAAGACAATAGTAAGATCTTATTCCAAAAAATATAAGTACAAGGCTCCTCATAAAGCAACTTTAACAAGCTAATTTTCTTTCACTTCTAATTATCCTGGAGGTATCAATAGTTACATTTCCCTTAACCACTTTAAAGATAAATGACTTTTAGGGTTTTAACCTGTATGTGCTGTTAAAATTATAGATTTTCTCTATTACAGAGATACAGTAGGGGTTGTATTGAGTTTTAGTAAGACTCTTGGAATAGTCAAAGCCACCTGATCAAGTTTATGGGTCACTCTGCATAAGAATGAGCTGTCTTGCAGAAGAATGTTCACATGACCAAAATAAAGGCAACATGCTAATTGCCATTATGCTTTTTCTAGCCATTCCTTATGGTGAGCTATATTTCCAGATAACAGATCTGGCAGTCAAGATTAAATACTTACAAAAGTTCACTGGAAGAATCATCATAAAGTGGACTTACCATTTTAGATGAAATGTTTACATACTCTTTATTGAAAATGAAGGACAGTAGAATCATAGATCATGGGCCACAGAAAGGAATAACAGCAATTACTTTGCAGTGAGATGTCATTCTGGATGAGAATTTGGAAAAAAAACATGTAGCTGTGCTTTCAGATAGGTGTTTGGGAAACAGTAAGATCTTCCCTAGTCTGACTGAGCATGATGGCATATTGAGGGCATTTCAGAATTTCCTAAGATAAATTGTCATGATTTATGGGAATTTATAAGGCATTGGATAGATGAAGATATATTGGCATATTTTCTAGTAGCACTGTTATAATATCTCATTTAGCTTTCTGTTTTGACAAAAAAATCTCATACTTTGTTTGCAAAATAAATCCTTTTAAAGTTGTTTGATATTTCTTGATAGGAGCTCAAGAACAGCACTATGCCCTATATCATGTCCTTGCTGCACTGCCCGTCTGTCTGCAGCTTTGTCAGAACATTATCCTGTTATTTATGACATGCACTTAAGACACAAATAGACTACTTTTGTTCAAGGGAGACTAATGGTACAGCAAACCGGCTCATTTGATAATCCCTAGGACCAAACAAGTTGTATTTCAAGGACCAAATTCCTTCTCTAGATTTTCTTGCAGTTTATGTTGTTCACACATATTAAGTAACTTCCAGAAGATTTGGCTGAAAATATAGTTAAGAGAATGAACTCATATGTAGCATTTCTTCATCGCAGAGACATGCACTATTCATAATGTGACATTTGACTCACACATAAGAACCTAATTATTTTCTTCCAAGGATGTGTATTAATCCAGATCCAGAGTAGGAAGACAGTTTCTGCTTAAGTACAGCAAAATGAGACCTCTTTGGCTTCCTATTGTTAAAAACATTAGCCTATATTTTGTGGAGTAGTCTCCATTTTGCAATACATTGCAAACCTATGAAGTCTGCAGCTGAAACAAATCCTTAGTGTTTTTTAAAATGTGTTCTAAACAGTGGATGAACGGATTGGTGGTCACAACTTAGCAACGGCTTTGGGGTCTGAACTAGTTTCCACTGTGGGAAATGTCTGGCCTTCCCTGATGAAGAAATCCTATTTATTCCAAAAAGTCAGGATATAGACTGTGGTGGAGCACTCACCTGTGGACATTCATTTCTCAGAGTCTCCCAATGGGTTCACAGCTGGAGTCCCAGACAAAGTTAGTGATTTTATATGTAACCAAAGGCTCCAGTATTCTTAAGCTAAAAAAAACAAACCTAGGGTGTATTCACAGAATCACAGAATCACAGAATTACCCGGGTTGGAAGGGACCTCAAGGATCATGTAGTTCCAACCCCCCTGCCTAGCAGGGCCACCAAACATACACCTTTACTAGATCAGGTTGCCCAGGGCCCCGTCCAACCTGGCCTTGAACACCTCCAAGGACGGGGCATCCACAACCTCACTGGGCAGCCTGTTCCAGGACCTGACCACTCTTGTCCAATGCAAAACTCCACAAAACACCTCTTCCTCTTAAAAAACTTTTTACTAGTAGCTGAGCAATTGGCCTCCTATTTAGTCTCTAGCCTTCCCTGATAATTCTTTTTTTTTTTTTTCTTTTTGAATAAGGCAGAAACCTTCTGCATGCGAAGATCTGAAGCAGTGTTTTATACCTGAAAACATTTCATCTAAGGATATGTTCTTAAACTTTCTGCTTTTGGCTAAATGTGTTATTACTTCTCAGCTTGGCTACACAGCAATGATATCTGGCCATTGTCAGGATTTTCTTGGCTAACTCTGCTTCAGAACTAAAGCAAACACCAGGGCACATATGAAAGAAGAAAATCTCAACCCGAGTGAGGCACTTGATGTTTTTTGAACATGTTATTGCTAGATGTGATGGATAAATGCTTGTATATGAACTGAATTCATCTCTTTCAAAGCCTGGCACATCTCACTGCCATAATGCACATATATATATATATGCTGGTATTGTATACAGCAGCAGGCTACTCTCTGCGTGTTATTAAATAGATATAAATACAAGTGATCCCTCTGGAAGGTGATCAGAGAATTCACTCTGGAGCGCCAAGGCTGAAGGATTTTAATCCGTTGCGTATTAGCATGTAAATGATACTATCTTAAAGCTACCCAGATTGTGATAGTATCCCTTCCACATTTGTATGTAGTTATCTGTAAATTTATGGAGAATATTGTCTTCTAGATTTCAGTGGGTGACATAATGACCCTCCATCCCTTTACAGTCACCTCTGCTTGCTGATGTGAGCCCTGTGCCCCATTTGCTGTTGCTGTTTGCTCATCTTCCCCTGGACTCCTAGTTGGCCCCTCTGCTGTGCAGGCTCCCTGCAGTTTTACCACCTGCATTCCTGATGGCTTTGCCAAGAGTTTGTGAATTCAGCTTTTCTGTTACCTAATAACCTGGTCGCCATGCTGGTTTCAAGCTTCAGAACGATCTGCATAAAGTCTAGATCTCTTTTCCTGATTCTGCATTTTGATTTTCAGAAGGCCTTCCCAAAAGAAAAGCTTTCTTTTAACTGAGGCTCAACTCAGCTCTTGGTGGTTACCCAGACATATTGTTTGCATTGCTTACCAGTAATTACTTAATTACTACTTACCAGTAGTAGCAATGTTCTGCTGTATCTCCTTTTCTCTGATACACCAAATAAAAAGACCTCATATTGTTCCAGGGTTTTCAGACATGCTTTAAGAAGATAACGTAATATAGTTAAAACTGTTGCAGATGATGATAGTTTCTTAGATAAGTTCCATAAGATTTTATCTTAGAAATTGCGGGTAAGTTTTAGAATACATAACACCACAGCCTGTCATTTCTGCAAATTCCTTTCATCATCTCTATTTGTTAATGTATATTTTATATATGATACACAGGCTTGAATCAATAGTTTGTATTCACACTCAGGAATGTTTGCAGTCATTCACATACTTTTCAGTCTGCATCTTCCCTGGTGTATTGGGAGTGACTTCATACTTCTTGCGAGCCGTAATGTATGTCATGACATATTTTCACAGAATAAAAGATCTAGTTGTGTATAAGTGCCTTAACTAAGTGCCTTAGTTAAATGTTTCTTCTAAAGTGAGATGTTACAACAGGATTTTTTCCCCTCTAGTATCTACCATTATCAGAAATACCCAATTTGTTCTTGCATCTGAAACACTGTACTGGAAAGAAGACCAACAGAGAAACAGCAACATGAAAGAAAGAAGGTGAAAGCATTTTCTACCAACTCTGGCAGCCATTTTTGTGCTTTTGCATCTCTTTGAAAAGCTATCAAAATCTGAAGATGGTAATTAAAAGAAATTTCGGCTGAGCAGCCTTCACACATCCTAGAAGTTCTGCAGTTTTCTCAGAAAACTAGAGGAGAGTTAAAGCAAAGATTCAACCCCCTTAGTTCCACGACTAATGCCAGAGAGAAGGCTTCTCTCTGAGCTTCATTTCCAGGCAATAGGAGGAGCTGTAGGATGGATTTGGCTGTGGGAAGGGGAACATGGTTTCACTTCAGATATGCTTCATTGTTTTGTGAAGGGCCAGCTGGGATACTTGGATCTGAACCCTTCAGTCCTACTGTAACAGGAGGTTAGCCAGAGTCAACACTGCATCTTTAGACACCTCTATGTTTAAATCAGCTACTGAGTAACACTGGTGTGTCACTAAGTTCTTCAGAAAAAGGACCAGCAGTGTTTTCTGAGAACAATGAGTGGTCTGCATCTTAGCAGTGATCTCTCACATTTACATGCGTGTATCTCTCCCTTAGCCTCTAGCCTCATCTCAGGATTGTGCTTATAATAATGCATTTGGGACACCATTCCTTATAGAGAAGCCATTTGTGCTGAAGTGTATTGGAGGTCTCTCTTCCAAAGTTCTCCTTCAGAGGACCTCCATGCTGCAATCACCAATTGTGGAAGTTGTTTTCTGTACGATATACAGTACTTCATTATTGCCACAGGGGGTACTGTTGGCTTAATTTTGTATTTGAGTTGCTGCTGCTGAAATTATTAAGTTAATGATTTATGCTCCTACGATACAACAATCTCTAGTGTTTAAATTGGTTACTATGTTTTGTTTACTGTTTATAACTACCACAGTTGTTTTAGTGGCATTTAAAACTACTTGCCAGCTTGTATGGTTTATTTCTCCCTGCAGATTTTTACAAACCACTGATTGATATTGGGAAAAAAAAGCCCTGCAGTGATTTATGCTTGAAAAAATCCCAGGAGCTATGAATTAACCACTGTTTTGCTATATAAGAAGAAATAACACTCGTGACACTGAACAATGGATGTCAAAACTTACTTATTCTAACACTTGCTTCTGTTTTTATCGTAGTGGAAAATTTGAAGGCTTTTTTCTTTCTTTTTCTTTGAATACTGTGACTGGATCAGTTTTGGACTATGAGCTCACTAGTTTTTCCCCAGAGTTCCTCCTCATTGTGCCATGTTCAGTACTTGATTCACTCAAACAGTCTAACGTTTGCAAAAGTGGAAAAAATGTACCGAAATTCATTGCTTGACAGAAGGTTAGCTCATTTTAGCTCCCAGTGCACAAAGGAAGTTTGTGAGGCTGATCTACACCTTCAAGAAAGTCATCCAATAACAATGCAGAGTAGATTCTGTAGTTTTCTGTAGATTTGAAGAAGCAGTACTCCTACTCTGTTTGGCTGGAAAAGCATAGAGCAGTAAGAATGAAGCTTGTAGGGTGAGATGAGAACTCTCAAATGTGTTAGATTGGTTACAGGGTAACCCAACACCGGTTTCTTTCCTTTCTGCTGGGTGAAATTAGAGCCACAGTAAAGCGTAAAATTCTGCTTCTGACATCACACCTTAGACCTCCTTTTCAGCAGTACTGTTGCCCATTTTGTGTTTGTCTCCTTTTATGTATCCCATGAGCCATCACAGCCATGTATCTTTAGCCAAATTCTTACTAGGGAGTTTGTGATCAAAACTAGGTATACAAGTGACATCACTTTATAGCAGTATGTAAAACACACACAAGAATCCCTGCACATAGTTAGAGACATGAATTCCACAGACCAGCTCTATCTCCATAGATATACAGACTATGAATCACATCTGAACTGCTTCTCATTAAGCTGAGAGGTCAGGAGCACATGTTGCTGGTCCACCCCTCACCTTCAGTGGTTCAGCAACTGGCCTAGTTCCCAGCAACTTGATGCTGTTCAGATAGCCAAAAGTTGATGCTCTTGATTAGGTGATACTATAGGAGTTATCCCAGCAGCAATGCACTACCAGAATCCCCTTATTCCCCAAGAGATGGGCTGGGGTTTTCCCACTGGTGAGATATCTTAAATCTAACACTTATCATCAGATTAGATGAAATGATTGTTGCAGTAGGGAGCACAGAGCCTGATGGTTTCAAGTGGAGGTGAGGTGCTGGCAGTATAGAAAGTCAGGCACAAGTATTTTAAGAAAAGAAATTACAGGCTATTACTGCTCTACTGCTATTTGATGTGGAACCAAGGAATGTTAGCTAATGGGGCTCCATGTTTCTTTATCCCAGATTTCCAAAACTAAGGAGTGGCACAGATACTAAGCACAGCAGTACTGATGGGTTTGGAGCCCATCTGGCTTACTACACCAAGTAATGCATCTACCCACTGATCTGCACATATGCTTGCCTGGGGCGACTGGACATCTGGCAGCCAGAGAGCTACCTTTTCTCTGTGCTGACTTATCCAGACAAATGGGGAAAATTATCTTTTACTACTCAGAGAACATTTCCAGGCAGAAAGACAGGATATATTCTGGGAAACTACAACCGTTTAGTAACCTCAGCTAGTGACACAACGTGATAAGCATGGCTTTTCACAAGTTTGTGCTATAGTCTCATTAACTGACAGCATGCAAGAGAATATGAAGTCCTAAAATCCACAAGAGAAAAGCCTTGAGATCTACTCTCAATTAATGTAAACTCCAGTTAAGTTTTAGTTATGCTTTCATATTCTTAGACTGTTTTCTGTATCCAATCCATTCTTGTCAACAAATACTGCCAAGGGAACAAAGGCATATCATGTGGGAGGATTTCTCTGATACAAAGAAAACTTCCAATGTATGAGAGAAGACAAGAAAACAGGGAGAGAGTTTGGAAAGACGGAGGTATAGTTAGCTGTCTATAAGATACCTTTTAGAACTGTGAGATGATACAGGGATACATGTACAGAATGCTCCAGACCTGCACTGACTGTTTGCCCCTGATGCCAGAAAACCTGCAGACTGCAAGCCTAAGACTTCATACACCCTCAGCTAACATGGATTCCACAAATACGGCTACTTTCATGGGAGGGTGGCAGTGCATCCAGTGACAGATATCCATGGGAGCCACTGCCCAGCATCTCCAGAGTGAATGCAGAGGGGTGCAGAAGGAGCTGGTAGAAGAAAATACATGTAATCCTTCTTGCTTCAGCAAGTACCTTTTTAGGCTAAAGACCTAGGCAGATACGAGCTATTCTTTACAATTTCAAAGACATTCCTTGTGAACTTTTCCAGGCCCGGAATGCTTACATGTGGTGTTTCCCGTAATAAAATGTTGACAAGTTATTTTTCAAGAAGGTGTATCAATATGGGAGTCCATCACAAAAAGGAGGTCAGGTAGAGATGATGTGAGAACCCATTGGCAGGATTAGCCTGCAACTTTATGTCATGTCTTGAAGTAGTATTTCTTTTCCTCTCAAATTATAAAATAACATTGATCTGTGTGGTCTGCAAAAGGTGCATGAAAAGTCTGCTTGGCCCTCAGCAAGGAAAAGGCTTGTATCCTCTAATTTAGATGACTCAAAAGATTCACTATGTAGAAATTAACTCATCTAGGAAATGATCTTTCTGCAAGGAACATATGAAAAAACTCTTTTTTTGTATCAGCACAACTTCTTTCTTAACATGCTGGCACACTGCAGTCATGGGAAAATAAAGGGAAGCAATAGAACCAAACTATGACCAATCTGGAAACAACTCCTACATCCACAAAGCACACAAATATATCTGAATGGCTCTCAGAAGGCTTATTGAAAGATCTCAAACAGAGCAAGTAGGAAAGGAGACAAGCTTTATCTTCTTGTTTTCATTTTTCACATTTAAGGTGCAGTATCAAATACTGATGGAAAAGTCAAAAGAACTATTTCTCCAAGGCTTTGGCCTTTCTGACTCTATTCCTACTCAGCATAGCAGCATTCATACACTCCTTCCAGGTTACCTAACCCTGCTTCCACAGCTGTACATTTTCTTGCTCTTCAGTTTGACCAGCAGGTTCTGGTTCAGCCATGTCGGACTCTTGCCACCTTTTCTTGACTTCTTACACCTGGGTATGGAGACCTCTTGCACCCTGAGGAAAGCTTCCTTATGCCAGTTTCACTCCCTTGCCCTTATTTCCCAGTGGGTTTTGTTGTCCAGCTCCCTGAAAAACTGGAATTTTGCTTTCCTGAAAGCTAGCACTCCATTTTTACCCTTTAAATGTCCCATATCCCTTGGGAGTGTGATCTCCACCACAACAGGGACACTACAGCACAGGCAGCATCCAATGATGTCACTAATCAATTCACTTGTGTTTACAAGCAACAGGTCCAGTATTGCATGCATCCTGGTGGGGCTGTCTATTTTTTGGTCCATGAAGGTACACTTCATGCATTCCAGGAACCCCCTGGATTGCCTACAGCTCATCATGCTGTTTTTCCAGCAGATTAAGCATTTCACTGTTTTTACCAAGCAATTAAACTTCATAGAAATATGACAACATGAAACCATTTTCTAAAAATACATAGTTCAAACACACTTTGGATAATAAACATCAGCACCATTAAGAGGTTATTCAGGTGGGAAGTAAAGACTTGGAGCAAGGCAGCAATCCTTGACTTAGTGCTATTGCAAGACCCTGGCTTCTTTCTGAGAGTAAAGAAAGCATCTTGGTACAGCTGTTATCTTCACACAGTGGAAGTATCTTCTGGAAAGTGAGCTGTTTTACCTCAGGAAGGACCCATCATAGCTCTGCTCCTGGCCAGTAGAGGGCAATAGTGCATATAACCAAGACATTGGGTCAAAAGTAAGCATCCTGCATCCATTAGAGATTCAAAAAATTCACTTCAGTCTCTTCAGAGATTTTCCTTGTCTCACCCGAAAAAGAGCCACAGAAATTCAAGGCAAAGATTTTCCCCGGCACAAAGGAGAGTGAGAAAAGTAACTAAGAGATGGGAAAGGGACCATTGTATGTATTAGTAAAAGGGATACCTGTCATATTGCAACCCTGTTAGGAATTCCTCCAGGAATAAAAATAGTTGTCCTGCTGGAGAAAGTTCTGGGAGTCTGATTTACCAGTCTGTTTACAAAGCTGCCATCACAAAATCAAAATCCATATTAACTTCAGCTTGTCTGTGAACTGGAGCCAATCAATAAATCAAAGATATCAGAAGTTAAAAGCAATCATGATTGCTGAGTATTGCTCATATTAATCTGAAAAGTAAGGTAGAAGAACAACCCTAGATCTCTGTTGTTTCTGGTAGGAATTTAATAAAGTTATCCTAAGCTTTAATTACACTGAGTTTGGAAATCTTACAGACTTTAACTGTACAGTGTGTACATAAGTAGCTGTACAGATAACAACAGAAAGACTGATTGAAATGTGAGCAGAATTATATATACATATACTGTAATATATATATATTGCACGTGTCTCATTAGATTTCTAAAACCCATGAGAAGATGCTTCAGTTCTAAAGATATTTCTGCTACTTGGAAATGCTTAAAATAATCAGTTCTGAAGTGCTTAGCAACATCATTTCCCAATAAGGAAAATAAACATGAATCAGGAATAACACATAGGAAAGGAAGAAGAGAGAGAAAGAAAGAAGAAGGAATGAGAAAAAGAAAGATGAAGGAAAGTTGGTTGTTTTAGTCAAGTTTAACAAAAATTAAAGGTTAATTTGACTTGAAACAAAAGATGGAGTAAGAAGAAAACCAGAAGGAAGGAAATAGAGAATACATATACAGCATGGATGTATTAATAAAATGAAAAAAATGATCCCATAGATAGTTTTAATGCAATAATGAGAAGGAAAATATCATGATAAGAGCAGGGTGACCAAGTCTTTAGCTACAAGTGAGAACAAGCCGAAACACTACAATCACAGATACAGAAATGAAGGAAAGGAGTTACTAACTTCAATAAGGCCTCAGCTAAGCAGGAACCTACAGCAAAATACCATTATCTCCACTGCCAACCCTTAAATGAGGTCTGGGAAGGGGTGGAATTTATGCACCTGAGCTCTCCTGGTTTGGCCCCACCTTCCCACCAGGTGCTCAACCGCAGTTTCAGGCTGTGATTTAGCGTTTCCACTACAACGGTCAATTTTCCTTTATGAGGTTTTGTCATGCTCTGCCACCAAAATATATTTTAAAAACTATCCATGGAATATCTGTGAAAAGCTACAGAGATTTAGGAATGGCATGAGAGCATTTCAGAGATTTAGTCTGTATCCCTTTCTGTTGAGTTTTTAAATACCTTTTAGTGACAACAAGGAGAATGGTGTTTGAGCAGAGCTTCAGTTAATATGGCAGCTGCAACATATCACAGAAGGGCTACATTTGATTTTACTTATCGTGTGTTCTTTGAGATTAAACATTAAGGGCTGGATACTGTCTTCAGTGTCATGTAAGTGAAATCACTGAGGCTGTGTGGGTGTAATCTCTCACTCTCTGGTTGGTGAATGCAGGCCCACTGAAGTCTGGTTGCTGTAGGATCAGTAGGACCACGTCTGCCCAGAGTCCCTGTGCTTGTACTGGTTCCACTGGGTGCATCATGAGTTAACTGTGAGAAATGTACATGTGCCAGATTGTTCTATTCTCCCAGAAACATCCGAGGGGCTGCGATGAATCACATCACTGAATCACTGAATCTTTAAGAGTTGGGTCTGTCTCATCTGGCTTCAGTGGTGCTCAGTTAGGCTTCATTAGGAGACAGTGCAGTGAGGTAGGCACCCAAACTATAGTCTCCTTCAGGGTGGAATTAACTGGGCCATGTACATCAGAGTGGAAATTTCCAATCCACCAAGATACAAAAAGACTCACAAGGAATAGGCTCATAGGCTGCTCTGAAGGTAATAGCACCTATTTTATTACCTTACCCCTCAATATCAGAGGTGGATGTTGGTGGCGTGGCAGTAGAGACTGAACCTTCCCACCAATATCCATTATGTGTTGTTACCATGGGACAGATGGCAGCAGAGGGGCAGACTGATAAAATGGTGTCTGGCACAGGAGAGCATTTGAAGCAAAGGTGTGTCACTGAATTTCTCCTTGTGGAAAACTTAGCACCCACTGACATTCATCACTGCCTGTTGGATGTTAATGGAGACAAAACACTGGAAGTGAGCACAGTGAGGTAGTGGCTGGTGCATTTCACCTTTATTTGAGTCATGTAAGGCAAGTGGATCTGTCAGCTGCAGCAGTGTTAATCTGACCTCATTAGAGTTTCATTATAGAAAAAGGAAAAAAAAGGAGATCTGTTCACCAGGCTCTGAAGATGTTCAGGCTATATTCATCCTTTGATCTCCAAAGTGGGCTGGGCTCATAGTCTAAGCCTCAATTGCCAAAAATTCTGTGGCCCCACAATCCCTACTGAATGTCATCTGCTGTATGAGACTGAGTATAAATTTGAATTTAAAGTGAGAAGCATACCTCATATTGTGGGTGCACAAATACACTAGTACACACGTGTGTGAGATCTCGCATCATATGGGCCACACATAGATGGCCATACTTTAGAAGATGGGGTCAGATCCCTGTGGGTTAACACTATATTTGCGAGAATCAACCACAGCAGCAAGTGGAGTTTTTTCTTTTTACGATATTTTAAGTATTACTCATTCTTTAATAACTTCTGTCATCCAGAGTTGTGTGCATTTTTCAGCTATCAGTTCATGAAGGAAAAAATGCTGGGAGCTAATAGCATGGTTTTAATCTGGAAAACCACCCAAGAGCTCTCATGTGCAGCTGATGCTGACCTAGATTACTTGACATCCATGAGTCAAATACACCCTGGTACAACCACAGTGGAAATGAAAGGCCAGTTCCACTCTCATAGTCTGTGGTATGAATCAGAAATAATTATTTGGAAGGGAGAGCAGTGATGGCTGTGTAAGAGCAGCAGAAAGCTTGGGAGAAAACTTATTCCTCTGCAAAACTGAGCTCTAGGAAACCCTCATGTTCTCACACACCCATTTTGATCATCTTTGAGCAGTATGAAGTCACCTTCCTTAGCCACTACTGGTGCCCCCACTTTTGTAGCTAAACAGAAGGGGAAAAAAAAAAAAAAGAAATGAATTAAAAGCAAGCACTTCAGAGTCCCTCAGAAAATTTTTTCAGCTTTGATTTTATAAAAAACAGATTACTGTTTTAACATGTGGTATCCTTATTTCTCCTAAACCTGTCCTGCCGCCTTCTGAATTACTGGGGTAAGGTTTTTATTCAAGCCTTAGATATCATACTAACAAAACCTTAAAAAACCTTCCTCTCCTTCTCTCAGGCAAAGTGTAAGGGACACATATTTACACTTAATCCAGTACAGCCATCCACAGAGCAAAGATTTGCAGTTAACAACTTGTATATGAGATTCTTGCAAAGGAAATCATATTTTTGCTGAGCTACAGCCTGTGCTGTGTTGTGCCAAAATGTCAGCTCCCAGAATACAATGTGTTGAAGTGAAAAATGAAAATTCTGCTTCTGTCTTAGTTGTCTAGTCATATATACCATATTAACGTGTGATATTAAGGAAATGATCTCTAATGACAGGAGAACAGCAGACAACATCATGTTCAGGGTTGGGCTAAATATTAGTTTTGTGGTATGGTGGCAGGAGAACGTTAGTCAAGTGTGGGCTTCAACTAATAAAAACACTACAGGCAGCACAGGTAGCAAACAGATACAGAGCATTGTGTTGCAGAGGTGCACTTAGGACATGTACTCTCTTGTAAATATGCTTGTATTATGGTTGTTTACTACATATAGAATTAAGAGAGAGCAAATCCAGAGTGGTGCCTTTGTTGTTTCACCATGCTATTTTTCACCCTTCTCAATAGCATTCCAACCCAATGTTGTGTACATTTGTAGGTGAGAGAGAGGGGAAACATGCTGTAGATATGCTTTCAGGCTGTGGTTGGTAGTTCGGGTGACCCTGACTTCTGCAGCAGAGCTGGAATGACGTGACCCTCCCTGCCATGGGAGTAGGACACTCTCCAGTCACCTTCCAAAAAGTTCACAGTTACTCAAGCACGTAATTCACAATATCTCTGGTAGATGGAGGCATGACCAAACCTGGCACTGTAGCTGCCAGATAGATTACATTCTGTATCTGTACACAATGCCCGTGGGAAGACCAGAAAAACAACAACGGCTCTAATTCATCTTTTTAAAGCATTTCATTTTCCCACATCCAACCTTGGATGCTTCTATCATGCAATCCAGTAAAAGGCTTTGTTGTTTTCTTGTATCCAAAGAGAAGTGCAGAAGAATGAGAGGCACACAGAGCTAGGATGGGATTTTTCCATGGTTCTTCCAACTATACATGGTGGGAAGACAATATGAAAAATGTAATTCAGAAGAGTATCTGAGGGGTTAATGTTGTAGCAATTCCAGAAAAGCTCAGAAAATTCGCTGCACTATATGTACATCCCTCTAGGGAGCTTGCTTGTGTGAGGACGTTTTTTCGTAACTGGACAAACTATTCTGCCAACAACTCTAAATGAAACTCATGTCGGTGTTGAAGGACTTAAGCCTTACCTGTGGGAGTTCACTGTTGCTTGTAGCATTAATGGAGCCAAATGTCACCTAGAGCTTACAGGGGATAAAACTGGTTCCCTTATAGCCACTGCAATTGTTCTTTGCATACTGTGAGATGCATCTATAAAGACAAATAAGTGTCATGTGGTTTTATTTTGTTGTTCTTGAGAGTACCATGTTGATTCAGCAAGGTCATGCTTGGTCTAAATACGCCATTATTTTTTGTTGTTGTTGTGCAAATCAGCTTTAGATTTACAACAATGAGCAATAACGTGCTTTAAAGTCAGTTGTCTAGTTCTGAACACCTTTTTGCAAATAAAAAGAATGCTACAATCTCAGAGTTTTTAGACCAACCTTGATGTTTGCATAAAAAATTACATTCTGAACTATCAGTTTCAGTTTCCCAACATTAGTTCAGTGAATATGTTCCTTCCTAACCCCGCACCATTCCTATATGAATGTTGCATTCCTTGTACATTCCCTCTGAATTGTATCATGGTGCTAGTGATGTGTTTACCATAGATACTCAAACAACTCCTGCAAAGCAAGCAATCTGTATTGTGTTTTCCCTGTATTCTGCATTTAGCTAAAGATTGAAAGAGCACACATGTAATTCCTGGTAGCTCTACTGCAACTGAACATTTTTCAAAGCTCCCTGAAAGCCTTAAGCAAACAAGTAAAAGTTGCTATGTAAAAGTTAATGGTTCAGATCTAAGGTTCAGTAGTACAAATCTGAAACATCTTCAGTGACCGCAAGTCTGAAAACACATATTTCTCCTCAGAACTTAGTTATAACTCAATGTGCCAGTGCTCCATATATCCAACAGAAAAGTTTTACAGCAAGGTATGCCAGCTGTTTAACAGTGTGCAGGAAAGCAGTTTAGAAGAGTTCTGCGTCAGGCTTTTCTCTCACACCAGTTTTGCAGAAGTGCAAATGCATTGACTTACATGGAATTACAGCTTATAAACTCTAAGAGTGGTTGGAGAATCAGAAAAATTACAGCCAGCCAGAATCAAAGAACTTTTATGGGAGCAAATACATAATTTTTTAAAATGACATTTTTCAAGCTCAGTAGGGTTAACAGCAGTACTGTTGAGAAATTGTCAGTGGCTGTTTCATGATCTCAGTGTTTGGGATGTAGATTTATGTCACTTTCAAAATGTGACACTCCCCCAAGCACAGAGCCCTCTAATTAATCATTAGTTCAAGAACCGGATCAGATAAACTAATAGGATAGTCCTAAATCTACTTCAAATGATTTTTCTAAGGTGAAATCATAATGACAGCTGGTAAGGTGGTAGTTTTTGTTCCAACTAGAGTCAAATAAAAAACCATCACTAACTCAAAGAACAGCTGCAGTTGGAAGGCATCTCTGGGGTCATTTCTGGTTGTTCCGCCCCAGGAATAAGAGTGTCCATTTCCCATCACTAATGTTCCTAGGCATTTTTTGCCCATCTCTCCCAACTTTTTAGTCCTCTCTGAATGGCAGGGCAACTGTCCTCATCCACCAGTGATAGAATGTTTTCACATTCATGTGTACATTCTGACTGCTCCAAATCAACTCTGTGTCCTTCATGTGTTTGTAAATGGCTTCCAGAAGAATTAAATCCATCACTTTCTTAGGGACTGAGGCAAGGCTGACCAGCCAGTACTTACTCAGATCTTCCTTCTTGCTCTTCTTAAATATAGAAGTGGCATTTCATTTCTCCCAGTCCTCACCTAACTTGTCCAGTCACACTGATTATTAGGAATAGCTTAGCAATGACACTGAACAGATCCCTCAGCACTCATAGCTGTATCTCATCAAATCTTATTAATGTTCAGTTTGCTTAATTGTTCCTAACCTGATATTCTCCACTTCTCAAGACCTCTTTCTACTACTCAAAAGTCACCTACCCCTCCTTTTCCACCTGTTTTATGCTTCCTTTTTACCTTTGAGCTTTGTCAGGAGCAGCTTATTCATTCAGTAGGTATCCTGCCACCCTTCCTTGATTTATTAGAAGTCAGGATGGGCCAGTCCAGAGTTTGGAGGTGATCCATGAATATCAGCCAGCTCTCCTGGACATCTTTTCACTTAGGACTGTATCCAATGGGGCTATTCCTCTCACTCCACTGAACAGTCCAGTCTGCTCTCCTGAATACACAGTGGTAGTCTTAGGCCTCGCTCTTTTTCTGTCCTCTCAGATCCTTAATTCCTCCATCTCTATGTCACTACAGCCAAGGATCTTCCAAGCCTTGACATTCATGACTACTCTGAGGTCCAGGAGGGTGCTTCCTCTCATCTACTCCTTAATCCTCTGTATGAGAAAGCTGTCATCAGTGAACCCCAGAAACGTGGTTTGCTTGTGCCCTGCTGTTTTGTCCTTCCAAAAGATTTGAGGATGGTTGAAGTCCCCATACAGACCAGGCCCCGTCAACATAAGACTTCTTGTCTCCTTTCAGTTTTCGGAAGAAAGCCTTGCCTACTTCTTTCTGGCCAGTCAGACTATAGAAGATACCCACCACAACATTACCCACCTTGTTCAGACCACTAATCTTGACCCTTATCTGACATAACATCTCTCCCTAGAAAGATACCCATTCTTTCCTTATTGCTCTGTTGTGTAAAAGATGACATCCCCTTCTCTCCATCCCACCCATACCTCCTAAAGAGCTTGCATCTGTCCAGGGCAGCATTCCAGTCATGACAGCTGTCCCACCATGTCTCTGTGATCCCAGTGATGTTTTAGTCCTTTAAATGCAAACCCATCTCTAATTTCCCATTTTTCTCTCTTGTTGGATTTTAAGCTGCATGTAATTCAAATGTCTTGTATTTGCAAATGATATTAATTTGGAATTTTAAAGAACAATATTTTATTATTAGCCAACATATGCAAATAATATGTTAGGAGCTGGTATTTTTATCATTAACAAATCTAAAGGACAGAGAGCACAAATGGTTTTCTAACAGATCTCATATATCAGCCTAAATGTACTCCACCTTTCTCACAAGGCCACAGTGGTTTACTGTTTCTGTCAAAAGCAATCTGTCTGATCCTATACCTGTTGTATACTGAGCAGACCCTGTAAAACTAACATGACTTTCCCCATTTCTTCTCTCATATTTCCTCAGCCAGATATTTTACTGATGTTTGTTATTATTATTGTTATTTTACAATAGCAGTTTTATCTGATTCAGAGAGCTCTCTGTCCCTGCTACAGTTCATGGTCACTCAACAGAGTCAGAAACTTGTTTCCATCTGGAAACTCTTTGCTGTCATATGGGAAACGCATTGGTGATGTCAGTCTTGTACTTTATGGAAAGAGATTCACAACACTCGAATTGTCACTGCTGAGCCAAAAGTGACCAAGAACTGAATGTACATGAAGCCTGAAATATTTTCTCAGCCACTGAGAAGATCACCCTCGACTGAAGCTCTTTGGCAGGATGGGGCACTGCTCACCCTATTCTTGATCTATGTGTAGGCAAAGTGCTTCTGTTTCCAGGCTCCCCTTCTAAGACATTTCCTGAGCACTAAAAATGTTTCAAAAATGTAAAAGAAAACAGTTACAGAAAAACGATATTAAAAGAAAATTCCAAACTGCAGTGAATGCCTGCAGCCAAATTTCTAAACTGGGCAGCAGAGTGAGAGGAAATGGTAACATATTTTTGCAGCATTTACACTTTTTATGCTATTGCTGGCACACACATTTTTGTGCCTGTAGAGAGAGCAAAATATTGGAGCTGAAATCTACCCTGTAGATCCTAGAGCAGAATAATATTGAAGTTCAGGTCCACGGTGTAGGTCTGAAGATACAATTGTGCCCTCAGCTTGAACTGCTTGCATGAAGCTGTGAGGCGTTTTGGGGAAAATCAGCAGTGAAGACCAGAGGAGAGAGCATGGGACAGAAAGGACCATGCTGGGAGCCCCCGGCCAGCTGGCTGCCTGTAGCTGGTAGCCCTGTATCCACTGCCAGCCCAGCCTGGCCAGTTGGGATTGAGAAGGAAAGGACGCAGTTTGATTCCTGGGGGAGAGGAGCCTGGGCAGGTTGGGCAGGAAGCCCTAGGAAACCCAGTGTTGTTGCTTAGCAGTACTGAGAGAAAACACAATGGTTTGTTTGCTTGTTTTAAACTTGAGTGCGAGCGCTCTCCATCCCTTTGAAACTGTTTTAGGAATGAATGAAATAGAGCATTAAGTGGCTGATACATAAATCAAGCCATTACTATAACTGTGGAATGATCAGTAGAGAAAAACAGTCTCTCTTTAGTTTGTTACTAGCCTGGAAAAAGCATTAATTAGCACTAATGAATCACCAGAGTTACAGCTGAGCCAGGTTTCCAGCATTGCCAAAACACAAGCATGATTCAATTAATGCTGAAGGTTTTAGTACATGTGTTTTTATGGAACAGTCTTTTGACACTAGTGTCTTTTTAATAATGCTTTGCAAATCTCTTCCAATACTATTGCATGCAGACTGAGCTTCCCAATTTACTGCAAACAATAAAGAGTCACAAATGCAACTGTGACCTTCTTTTGGAAGAAATACTCATCAGGGTAATGTAACTATTGTGTAAATTACTTAAAGTTAATGGTATTTTCTATTTCAGCTGGATGTGCTGCTGTCAGAGTTGAAGACTGACTAGCACTGGAACTCAGATATTGAGTTAATGTGTTATTTGATTTTTTTTTTTAAATTTCTGAGAAACTGCTGCTAGTATGTAAACAAAATAGTATCAAACAACTTACACAACTTGTGTTTCCATTGGTAATCTCTGCAGTTTAGAGAGGGACCAAATTGTGGAGTCTGACTCATGAGGGGATAATGTGGAATCACCCTAAGAAGCACTGAGTGACAATATAGTATTCTTGCCTAAAGTCCTCTGAGCAGGGGTGTTCAGACAGACAGTTCAGCTTTTCATGTGTGACACAAACATCCCAGTCCTCTTCAGGCAAATCTGAGCACACACTGAGGTGGTACGCATGCTGTGGCTGGATCATCAAGTGGTATGTTCTGCAGCTGCTACTTCATTGCTGTCCCAGACTGGTTACCTCCTACACCATATGATCAACAGGCTTGAGGTGACCCTGAACTGCTCAAGTTTTCAAAGGTAATGAAAATATATTCACTGCCTGTGACTGATGAAACCTAAGGGAAACTGAAACCTTTCTGGTTAAATGTGACCAAGGAAGAAGGTCAACAACGTGCCCAAACTCCACTTGACTGCTTTGTCAAGACCAGATCTAATGTCTCCCTGTGTATGACACTTTTTCCCAGCAGTCTCTGCCTTTCAGAGAGAAACATAATTCCTTGCTTTGTCAAAACAATCCACTTGCAATCCTGAACCTTCTATAATACATAGAGACACATCACCCATTCTCTATTACTGACTTCATGCTAAACCAACATTCCACAAACATGAACTACCAGCACTTAGAATCTTTTTGCTTGCCACTCTTCAGTGTCACATCTTTCAGCCTCTGCACTTCTAACCAGAAATTGTGTTGTTGTTGCTTCCTGCACAAGGAGTCTGGAAGGTTACCCCCACCCGTGATAACCAAATATTGCTCACTGGACAGGAGGAAAAGAGAAGCTCTGGCAACTCATGAGCTTTGCATTTTCCCCTATCTAGAACACATTCAAGGAAAGGAAAGGGCACTTTGCATTTTCTCTGGCAACTTTTGACATTAATTTAATATCACTGATAAGAGAATTTACAAGCAAAATTCCCTCATGCAGAGGCAGTCTAAACCAGAAACACATATTTGAATCTCCCCATCTTTCATTTAGGAGAGTTTTGAAGAGTTCAGTAAAGCAGTATGTCTGCAAGTAAAATCATATTTGCAAAAGCTTGTAGTCATCTTGCCCATCTTCTCTTTGTTGGCGAGGCTGCCTGCTGAAAACCCTTTTTCTTAGGAATGGTCCAAGAATCACTCCGTGGGAGTGCACAAGGCTGTCAGCTCCTCCTATACCACTAATGTTGGTCTAGTTGTAATCTTTCCCACTATGAGCCAAAATTTCTCAGCACTTATGATCCAGATGTACACATTGATTTTGGTCTGAAACCTAAAACAGAAGGAATTAGGCCACCCAGCTCTGAGCTAAGGACAAACTTCCCAAGTTATGTGCTGTCCTTATGAGAAAAATATAGGTCTCAATTCCAGCTGGGAACATTTATGACATTCGGTATGTCTGCACATTCTCACTGCAAGGGACAGATTGTTGAATTCTGCTTTTTGTTATATATATGCAGCCCAAATGAAATCAGTAAATGATCACATCACCAGCTTCTCCAGTGAAATCTGGGTCTTTTATAAGCTTCAATTGCAGATCCTTTTTCTTTTTTTTTCTTTTATTTCCTTTTCTTTTTCTTTTTTCTTTTTTTTTTTCAGTATAAAGTGACACAAAATAAGAAATTACACTTTAGAAGATAACAAAATATATTTATGAATACAGTGCAAACCAAGGAAACCATTCAAAAGGGGAACAGTATGCGTTCCTTTAAAACCTGTTGGCATCAGTGCATTTGTGTTATAATGTTACTTGTACTTACATGTTGTATTTGAGATACTTTGTGTGAGGCTGAAACCTGAGAGGAAACAAAACTTGGTAAACAAAATGAATTTTATTAAAGCAGTGATTTGCAGAATAACTCCAAGTTTAGCTGAAGTTCCCTGTATAAAAACTTCATGAGAACTACTGTTTTCTCCAAGTTAAACCTCTTTCTAACCTATGAGAGGTTACTTTCCATAACTGACACAGATGGCTACAAGTTGGGATGTTACTGTTTTCCATTTGGATCTTGGCAGTTTAGTGCTGGGAATCAAAGCCGTTCTATTCACCTCTAGGGGCAGCATGTAGAGTTATTGGAAATTAAGAGATTTATTTTTCCTCTAAAATCCAGATTCATGTTATGTTTGCAGATGCAGATAGCAGTTCTCCAGATCAAAAGATTATTTTGATACTAGTATAATACACACTACTGTCATCACATGCACTTCTAGTACAAGCCCTCTTATCTGCACTTCCTACAGGCTATGGTCATAACTTCTCTCCTGTTCTCCAAATGCTCATTTTGCGCTTTTTTTCACTTCTAGAAGGAGTGAGGAGCATGGCTAAGAAACCCTTTTACCTTAATTAGGTCTGTATATGTGTATTTATGATACAAATGTTGATAAAGATCACATGGCAAATATCATCGGTGCTAAATCTTTTGGATGATGTTATCATGCCTTTTTCAAATCCAAATGCAGCAGTCAAAGAATTTCCCCTTGGGGGCCATGTCTTTATTTTGTCTTGTATTTCCTTAGGGATTTACCCAGCTTGAGCCAGGCTTTGAAGCACATGTGAGTGAAACATCCCTGTGATCACGAAAGGGAATGATCACAGTGTGAAATATGGGGAAAAGGGCAAAGTGATTATGACAGTTTCTATAATGTGATACCTTCATTCTCTCTTTGCATTTTTTACTACAGTAAAGATAAGATGAAAAATGAAACTCCAGATTCAAACCCAAAGGAATGGAATGGAGAATGGAGAATCAAATCTCATCCTCTATCTAGGGGAGCAGTCAGCTTTGCAGTGCCCATGTACAGAGGTTCCAAATATAAATTTTGATCTAAGAGCTGCTAAAATGAAAGGATGGGTTGTAATCTCTCTCCAAGACGAATAGAAGACCACACTGATCTCAGTTACAACACTTATGTATACAATAACTGTGCTGAAATCCACAGAGTTACTCAAGATTTACAAGCAATATAACAAACATCTGAACACAGGACACAAAGTTCATTGCCCTTTTAAACAAAACTAAACATATCTAAGAATCTACGTGGAAAACTGTCTTGAAATATTTGAAGCTATGTAAAACCTGCAGGACTGTGTTGTTACAGAAAAGGCTATTGTACTTTTAAGTGAACTTGAAACACTACCCAGGTCTTCCATGTGTAGAGAATCTATCCTCCTGATCTTCTACATTTAAAGATTTAAGATTTTGTAGTTCTATATATAAACATAAAAACTTGGCAAATAAATCTTTATTTAGGCCTAGGAAACACTGATTTGCCAGTTGCTGAAATCTTTGCTGTTTGCAGCAAAGTGTGGAAATTTGTGGTTTAGAGATTTTGCTTAAAATCCTTCTGGAAAAATGGGTCGCTCCATAATAAGCACTGTGTTAACAAACCCTTCTGCTACGGCTTTTTTACTGCAATCAAGCATTTCAAAATAAGGTATTGTCCTATGTCCAGGTACCATGATACTCATGAAAATAACATCCAAAGGACCAGAACTTCTTCATGAGAGCACACATAATGTATAAAAACAGTAAGCCTTTTCTTTTTATAACTTGGTTAAATTCTGGAAATGCCAGAAATTGTATTAGAATTTTGAAAACCAGTGTTATAACAAAATGACCTAAACAACGTTTGTCACTTTTTCTTCCAACTTTCTGATGCCTGGCAATATACTGTAACTATGTGCCATAGTCAAATCTACTGAACCGAGTACTCTGTGAGTTCCAAATGAGGAAAAATGCACCATAACATTTTTACATATGCTAACTGACTGTAAATGTGATTGAATATGTGGGACTTCCTCCAGCTTTGTTCTTTGGTGGATTGCTATTAGCTTACATTTGAAATCTCTGTTGGCCACACACTTCACATTGTTCTTCCAAATGTAATCATTTCTTTCTTTTATCTGATCTCTGACAGTCTCTCTATTTTCATCAATATTTGACAGCAATTCCCCAAGATACAATATAGTCCACTCTAATATCCTTGTGCATACTCTCTTCTCCCTTTGAAATCCAATACCCAAGCAGTGAAATAATTTATTGTGCCTTATTTAGAATTTTATTTTTTGCATATGTTTTGATACTGTCCCTTTGAAACAAAAGTTATTTGGAAATTTAAACCAACTGTTCACAAAAAAATAGTTATGAAATATTTGTCAGAATTTCTACTTTCTCTCCCTTTTCAAAGATGGGACTTTTATCATCTTTATTTTTTATGAATATTGCTCAGCCATTTATTTTCATGTATTACACTACAAACCAGAATTTTATCAGAATGCACAAAAAACAATTTACACCAGTGACATATAAACAAAATGAAGAAAATAAAAGCCCTACGCAGACCACTGCCATCAAGGGAGCTTTCACAGTCAAGCACCAAACACAGCACTGAATTTGGCTTATATGACATTTTCTGGCAACAAAAACACACCATATGTGAAAAGGAGAAATAAATATTCTGAATAAGCATAAACAACATCATTACCCCTAAATGCACAAATTTAACAGTGAAGAACATAGGTTTTCAAACTACTGATAGGGAACTGGTTTTTTATTTTTCATGACAGTATGAATGACAGGCATTAATGAAATGCAAGTTAACAGGTTCTGTATGATGATAAAATAGTGAAGATATCAGATTAAAATGTATAACAAGTCAGTAAGGAAGAAATCATTTACTCAGAGTGCTGTGGCATGAGCACAATTTCCCAGAGAAATTGTTTGGTGACCCATCCCTGGAGGCACTCAAGGCCAGGCTAGATAGAACCCTGGGCAGCCTGAGATGGTGGGGGGCAGTCCTGCCCACAGCTGGGTGTTTGGACTAAATGATCCTTAAGGTCTTTTCCAACCTAAGCCATTCTATGATTCTGGATCATTTTTTGCAGAAATGACTGTGAAAAGGCATTTACACTTAAGATAATGTATGTTGGAAAACACTGTTGTAATTGCTAATAAAAGGCCTATAAATTTACAGAAGTGGAAATAATTTTCTCATTGTAGACAGAACATGAGCAAAATAATTGTCTAGATGTTACAATTGTTAACAATAAAAATACACATCAGCTGTGAAGGAAGATCAGGAACAAAATAGTGCTAATATATTAACCAGATCAGACTAAATTCAAATAAAGTTAAAGTGTAATTCAGCATGTAAAAAGCCGAAGTACTTTGCTGTAGTCTAGAAATACAGAAACTACGCCTAGCATGGTTGAATATCTTACCTTTTTGCTCAGAAAAAAAAAAACCAAACAGATACATCTTTTGGGAATTGTTACTGGTAAGAATTTTTGACAAAATAAATTTTCAGAGAAGAATGTAATTTTCATGTAAAGCTAAATAAGTTTAGACTTGAATTGTCACATTTTTGTTTTTATTTTTTTTCTAACAAGAACAAAATGAAGCCTTTTAGTAATGGTGAAAACTTCTCCAGCTGAAATAATTTTGTTTCTATTTGTTTTTAAACTAAAAGGTTATACTTGGTGAACTTTTAATGAGAATTTTGATCTAAATAATACTTTGCATCTCACTTCAAACATTTCTGGAATTCATATTTCACGAATTGTGAAGGCTTCTTCCATTCATTCACCAGGATTTCCTAGCAAATGAGAGTCCACTTCCTTCCTAGTTAACTACAAATTTGTATTCTACCTAGGCTTAATGCTAGTGAAGGAAAATTAACTTTCATTTTTACCAGAATATTTGAGGTGCAGATGAAAAATGCCTTGCTGTATTGCAAAAGTGTTAAGTTATGCTTTTTTTGCCAGGTTTGTGGCAATCAGAGTTTTTCACAGAGCTCTGATCCTGAATGATTACTTTGGTCCCAGGCATCTGAACACAGGGCTGTTCTGCATTGAATGTGTGTGCTGGCTTCTTGGGATAGGAAGGATGATTTTGATTTTCTACAGAGAAACATATTTCCCAGGTAATGCTTTCAAGCTCGCCACTGCCTGCAAGCACAGTTCTTCCCCACATGCCCCCTCCCCAAACTTGACTAACGCTAAGTGCTCTACTTTGAAGCAGTTAACCCATTTCATCTGCTCATATGTGGTATAACTTCTGCTCTGTCCCTTTGGGGCCCACCAATCAACAGAGCTGGAATCAGATGAAAAGAGCTCTTCCTGGAAAGGAAAAACTACTGCATCTGCAGTTCTGTATATGTAACGAAAAATGAGATAGTGCCCACAGAGTTACCCACCATAAATCTGAGCTGCAAATAGTTTGGTAGCTTGACCTTTGATATTCTCCATGAGTTTTGTTTTCATGAATGCTGAATATTCACACGTTACCTAAACTGAGTGAACACTGCCTCAGCATTAGTCTGGGTTTGATACTGAGATGCATCTTTGTTGTGATTCTTTCCAGGTAGAGAGAATGAAATATTCTCAAACCATTTTTTCAGTTCTGGTTGTGGAACTCCTCCATGAAGAAAGAAGGAAGATTTTCAAAAGATTTCATGAAATTTTAACTTCCATAATAATTCCTTTACACAGTCAGTTTGTTAAATGAAAGCTGTAAAAAATGTCTTAAGAGTTGAATGATTGACTTATACCAAGTGCAATTCAATCCCACTAAACTTCCTAGTATAAGGACAAAAAGAAACCAGACTTTGTGGGCAAAATTTAAAAATTTGGTCTGGAAATAGTCTAGGAGGCAGCTGTCTTCTCCTCACTCACACTGTGAAGTTTTCACATGATGGGAGTAAGAAGGATAGGTCATTTATTCTCTCTATTCTTTCTACTCTTCATCTGTCCCCTCTTTTTCTTGGGTTCTTATACATAATGGACACTACTGGTCCTCAAGTATTTGCAGAGTTTGGAACAATCCACGTCTGTGTATTTGAACCAATATTCATGAAAGTTACTATTTTTTCAAGTACTACATATTTCCTCTCTCCCAGAGATAAGGTAACATATACATATATCATAATTTCTAATCTATTTTTATACATGGTGATCTCAAGCTGCAGAAATAAGATATTGTTTGTTGATTAATCTGTGTTGAGGCACTTGATGGATGCTGACATGAAAGTAGTGCGAGACATCGTATGTTTGATCATAACATAGCAGCAGATCAGATTTTATAGAATTCTGAAAGTTGCTGCTCAATTGTTCTACCAGGAGTTTCCAGGAGAATTCCAGTGCTATCTCCTTTGCACACTTAGGTCAGCATCACAGATAAAGATTCATTACAATGTATGGTATCACATAATACCCCTCAGCATCAAGTGCTCAGATTTTCCAGCTGAAGAACAAAGTAAATTATTACCTCCTAAAATGTAAAAGCATACCATTCACTTTAAATACATCATTATATTAAGCAAACAAATGAACAAAGTACTTTTCCTACATTTTTCCTTTAGGGAGATAATGGAATAAAAAAATGAAACGTGTGTGGTAGATATCACATTGTGAATATCACTTAACACTCTGTGAAATAGGAAAAGGCACTCATGAGCTGCAGTTAATGGTCTCAGTGAAATAAAATAGGAGAAAACATTTGGGATTAAAGTTGGACAGATGTGCTCAAAAATTTTCAAAGAACGAAAGGAGTATGTATAATTCCCAGCTCCCTGAATCTCAAGATGATGTAAGTTAACAAAGTTTGGGGACTGAGTGTATGGAAACAGGGATAATGAAAAATAAAGTATTAAATGGGAGAGAGAAATGAATACTGGAGTGAGGCTGGCACTGCTGGCAGAACCAAAGTTACTGGTTATGAAAAGAGAGAAATGAAATGAGTTTTCTAAGAAAGCACACATTACATTTGTTCTTTTGTCCTTGGTGGCTGTTTCAGAATAAAGAAGCACAAAAGTGACTGAAAGCAAAAGAATAAATATTACAAATATAAAAGCACATTTTGCGTACCTTAAAGTAAATTCTCATTGGAGATTCAGGTTTGTTCATCCTGTGTCTGAGTGGGTTTGCCCACCCTTAATTTGCATCACATGTTACTGGTAGTGTCTGGTGGAAATTCTGAATTATATATTGCATAACCTGACTGCCATAAACAAAACCTGGGGGGAAAAAAAAATCTCTAAAAAAAATTAATTTCATTGAATCATGATTTGAATGCTAACTATACAGTACTCAAGAAATTACAATACATGTAGCATTATTTGGGCTGGTGCTTGACATGCACACACACTTAGCGATGCATTTCTTCTTGGAATGGGAGGCTTCTGTAGCACCAAATAAATCTGAAATTTTGAGCTTATATTTTGTATCTTTGTAGTGAATTCACCACACAGAAATATTCAAAGCTCACAATAAGATCAAAAACTTTAGAAGCATATTCTTTTGTTAGTTTTTTAAGCTTATACTCAGACACTAAACCATTTACGACATCTTTTTGGAACTGAAATGTTGCGTGTCTCCATAAAAGTATTGATTTTTTTTTTTTTTATTATTATTCTAATTCCAAAAGATTGAAGAGGACTGCGTGTGAGGAAATACTAAGACACAAGAAAAGTTGTTCCAAAGATATTAAAAAAATTCTTTGATCATGGTGATGGTGTCAAGCAGCAGATTACTGAGTACATTCTCTTCTATTTAACTTACAGAAAAATAAGTGAAAAACACAAAGTATTCCATTCTTCTATGTCTTTTCCCTTCTATACTACAATTAACAAAATCATATCTATTTGAAGCTTCAAGTAAACTTGAAAAATGCTTGAAGTACATAAAATTAATTAGCAAGATAAAAGCTTTTAAACAGTTGGGATATTTTTTTTTTTCATTAGTTAGAGGAGCTTGTGGGGTAGTTCTATGGATATCAGGACAAATGAAGAGATTTTTTAAAAAAAAGATGGGAATATGAGCATCTGCAGAAGACTTCCATAGAAGAAGAACATGTCTTATGGAGAAGTCTTTCATTCAGAATTAGGTACTTACAAAAGAACTGGGTCTCTGCCAAAGAAACTTGCATATATATATTTCCCAGACCTTACAAAAGGCATACTCTTACCCTACAGCAGTTTCTCAATAAATAAAGCATTCTACAGATTATCAGTGCTCTTTGATTGAGGTGTTGAAGATAAACATGTTCAAAGCAACTGGAAACACCTCAAAAAAACTTTATGTGGTTCAATGCAAACCCTGAACCCAGATAGCTGGTGTAAACCAGAGTAGCTCTACTGGTTTTCTGGATATCCATGGGGTACTGTTGATTTACACCAGAGGAGCAAATGCTTTTTGCCAAGCAGACTCATTAGATATAACCTCTGACAAAAACTGGCAGTGTTATTTAGGGAAATTGTGGAATAAACCCATGCAAACAAGTTAAATGTCTCATTGTATTGAACCTACTCATTGTGAAGGTAAGTCAAATATCATGCCACTTTCTTCTACAGCCTGAGCAAAATGTGGGAGGGTGAGTCAAAGCAAAATCAGATTCACAGCCAGAACTGCTCCTGCTCAGACTTTACTCACAGGATCTCATGAATAAAATGACAAAGCATATTCCATCACTGGTCACATCATAATGTGCTAATGTGTTTTTTTTTAATGGATCGAGAAATTAAACGTTTAATGTATCTGTCTAACTTATAAGATGGAGCTTCCTGACCTGTCCATTGAAAAGTACCTGTCTCTCACACATCATTCATCTTTCCGTGAACAAACTGACTCCAGTTTCTGAGCAACTTGTATAAATGTCTCAAACATTTTGTGGAGTGAAATCTTGGCTTTGTATCTGGATTGTGAACAGACACTGCTAGAAACCACACTAGCAGCAAAATTTTAATCATATATCCCTCAAGGAGAGCCCACAGCCTCCTTATACAACTGAGGGCATGTGTATGCAGTAATGAGGAGTGAGGCACAGAGGCTTGCAAGCTGGCATTACAAACAAACTAGGTTCACCAGCCCTGGGAGCATGACGTTCAAACACTGCTGTTCTGCTCCCAGGATTTGTCTCCGGTTAGCCACACACTGCATAACATCTCGACTAACATAGCTCACAATTTTTTGGTGTGGTATGGACATACAACATTTTTTGGTCCATGAGTGATTTCCACAACTCCAGCTTAGTGAGACAATAAGGAACACACCTCAGCTTCTTATTCCAGTGAAAGAACAGTTTTTTACCCACCTCTCCAAAACCATTTGAGGAGCAGTTCAGCAAAAGTCTGGATCCAGCTATTGCGGGCTAAGATGATATAGGGGTGCATGAATATCAGGCAGGTTTGGATCCTGGAAAAGGAAAGCAGAAAGAGAAGTTGAAACATAAATGCTTGAACTGCAATGTCCTCAGCATCTTGCTCAGCATTTGCCCTGTGTGACCAGGGCTATAACAGTGCTTCAGGAAACAAGGAATTGTAGTGATTTTTATTTATTTATTTATTTTTTATCTAAAGGAAATAGCATGGGACATTTTAGAGATATACAACCTTTCTTAGCTGCTCACAGAGGAAATGGCTCCTAAGGATCCCTTATCTTAAATAGGTGATGATGGGAAAGAAACAGAACAGCTGTTTAGAAGCTGGCTTGAAAGAAAACAGAAAAGACTGTGCTCTTCTATGCAGTCCTGCTGCTTTAAAAAACTTTTATAGGCAATTAAAAGTGAAGTAATGATAATAGTCTGACAAAATCCTTCCTTATCTTTGCTCCCTGACTTTACCTGTCATTGCAGGAGGACCAGTTCACAGCTTGACTGTATCTTTGTTTGCAGAATATGAATCACTATTCTCCAAAGGGGTATTATTTACTTAAAAGTGATTAACAGGGATAAGAAGGGTCAGGGTGTTCCACTTTGTGCTGTTAGATGAACTAACTCGATGATAGGCATAATGCAATGGGTCTGGGAGAGCTGTACTATGTGCCAAAGTGATCCCATGCATTATCAGATCTTACCTACCCTTGTTGAAATTAAACAAAATTGTCAGCTACTCAGTTAGTTACATTTTCCATACGGTGCAATATCTTCCTAGCAGCAACTTGAATCAATCTTTGTGAAGTAATATTTTGGTTTATTTTCCTGCTATTCTCATTTCTTTCAGCATTGAATGGTGAGAGCAGTAATAGAAACCTAAGGAGACTGTGTGCTTTAATTAGTCTGCTCATGTAACTATTGTTATTATTAATGGATGGCTCATGTGATATCCAGTGGAAAAAAGCACATTTGAGAGACCATTTCGTTTTAAGAAGGCAAACAAATTACATCATTTAATTTGGAAAGGATAAAGTGAATAGATCTGATTCTCCGGCCACCCGTTTCATTTTCTACCAGAGTATCATAGCTGATGTTAGTAGAACTTTCCCTAATTTACACCAGGATGAAGCACAGAGCAGGGATACAGATACAGGATATGTACTTATGCAAGTCTTTCAACATCAGGTCTGAAGAGGGAGGGTGATCAGAGTTTGAAAGCCAACTCTGTAAGACTTTCTAAGGACACACAGCATGAGTGCATATGCTCAGCCCATCTAGGGTGGCTATTTGCTGGAAGAAAGACAGGAGAGAAAGAAATAGAAGAAGGGTGAAAAAAAGTTTATATCTGGAAGGGATGGGATGTGAAACGTGTCACAAGATGACACAGTGGGATGATAGATTGGATGAACAATGAAGAAAGAAACATAGGAAATAACGAGTTGGAGGCCCACATTTTTGGTTGGCTGGAGCTTATCCTCTATTCTCTTCCTTCCAGCCTCCTTCCCAAACTCTGCAGGACAATATCCTGATTTCAGTACAACTCCTCCAAAAACCTGGAAGCATCACTGGAAAACCAGATCATTTTATCCCCTCACATGGGAACTGGCTGAAATAAAATGTACAGCAAGCCGTTCTCCAATGACTTGTGATGTGAGAACAGGGAGTATGGGGAATGGGCAATAGTGATGGATTCATTCCTTGGCAGATCTTCTTGGCCATTTCCTTCCACACTCTACAGCCCCGGGGAATTTGACAGCTCAGCTACTCCAAGCCTCTGGAAGTTTTGTTGAAGCAGAGAAAGTTACGCCAATTTCTGTTCTTTGCTATAGTTTCATAGTTTCATAGTTTCGTGCGGGTTGGAACAACTGTTTTCATACACAGCTGATTTTGAACCAGGGGGTCTTCTTTTAAATTATCTCCTCAAGATACACTTACTCTACTAATGGATTTCACAGATATTGCAAACTAATTCCATGGTGATTCCCATTCATGAAGTTTTTCTGTATATTTTCATTTTTATTCATACTTCCATGTCAGAAAATCCACAGTTTGTACAGGAAGACCTCTACTAGGTCACTGAGGAAATCCTGCCCATTATGTTTTGTTGTCTGTAGTGTGAGAACACCACCTCAGAAGCACCTACAGCCTGTTTCCCCACCCCTCCTAGGTAAAAGGACTTCCTTTCCTGATGCTATTCAGTTAATTATGTCATCAATTAGGCCAGAACTGTTAATGCTCTTTGAATAGATCATTTCCTTTAACTGGAAAGAGTTCCTCTTGTGAAATTAACAGTACAGGAAACAGTTTTGCGTTGATACGGTTATTTATTATTTCCTATTAGTGAGCAACACATCCTGTGATAACTTTCAAAATTAGTAGGTCAAGTGTAACTGTCATCAGAATGCATGTCACAGCCTTTTAATTTTGGAGGGAAATACTAAATACAGAAATAGTTTAAAGTTGAATGTCCTTGCCTCCAAACCACCTTCTGCACTTTATCTGCCTGTGCTTTAACAGCCTTCTTCAAGTAAAAATAATAGCAGAGGCATTTATTTTGTGTTTCTATTAGAATTCCAGTTAGGATATATAGTGATGGAAATAGCCCTCTGTCACTTTTTACTGTCAAAGGGATAGGCACAAGGAAAGAGGCCAGTGGCACATAATCCTTCCTAGAAATACAAGACTAATTACTACCTATATCCAGTACCTGAATGGGGCCAACAGGGAAAGTTACGGAGGGACTTTTTATAACAGTACATAGTGACAGTATGAGGAAAACTGACTTAAAATGGAAGAGGGTAGATTTAGACTAGATGTCAGGAAGAAGTTCTTTACTGTGAGGATGGTGGGACACTGGCACAGATTGCCCAGAGGCTGTGGATGCCCCTCCTTTGAAGCGCTCAAAGCCAGCCTGGATGGGGTTACAATCTACCTGGTCTAGAGAGAGGTGTCCCTGCATATAGCAGGGGGTTGGAAATAAACAGTCTTAATGGTCCCTTCCAACCCAAGCCATCCTATGATTCTATGATAACCCTAATACTACATGGTTTATATTAAAAAAAAAAAAAAAAAAAAAAAAAAAGCCCACAATAATTAGTTGGTTAGGTCAAGTGAAAATAGGATTTGTGACAAAGTGTAGTTGAACATTTTAGACTCCCTGTAGTACAGCACTACATACAGTAGAAAGAAATTGAGATGTGGGTTCTGTTTCAAAATGATAAAAGAGAAAAGAATAGATTATTTTCCTGGAATTTTTAGGCACTTCTTTTTGTTTTGGAAAGTTGTAATTAAAGTTGCACACACAAGATATTTGTGGTCAATGAATTCAACACTCTATCTTCAGATCAAATCTCTGGATTCCAGTTCTATACAAAGAGAATGGAACACAGTTTCTTGGAAACACTTTAAAAAATAGCTCTATTTTCTCAGTACTCTCTGCTGAAAAGCTTTCGTCTTTCAAACAGCTCTTTTCCTGCTCAGCTTTGTGGAGGGGACTCCTAACAATGGATTCATTTGGCCTTGGGACTGGATATGTATTTTTTTTGTTTGGTCCAGCTCACACAAAATGAGACAGCCTGAGTTGTACTGGTATCACTTTGGACTACGCTGTACAGCTGGTTTGTGAACTGACTGTATCCTCCTGCATGTACACACAGCCATTTAACACTTAATATAGAAGTATTCCTCCAGTCTTCGTTAATTTGTGTTAATTTTCTCTGAAATCTTTGGACACAGTAATGTCAAATGCTGACTGTAGGATTCTAGGTATTATGCCATTGTTGGTACTTTGCCATTTAAAGAAAGAAAGTTTCCTTTTTTTTTGGACTGTGACATGAATTGTCTGTAAATGCATCCCATATTTGCATGAGGCTTTTTGCCATTTTAGCAGATGGAAAGTTCATATCTAATTTAACATCCATTAGGTCTCTCTCAGTGCCATTGCTTTCCAAGTATCTCCCTCCTCTGAAATTAGTACACACTCCCCCCACAGCGCATGCAGTATCACATCCAATCAACGAGCCTTTCTCCCTCTTAAAACCTATGGAGAATGTCTTTAAAGACACTTATGCAAAACCTGGAATTCAGTGTGAAACCCAAACGTGCTCTGCTGTCCTGATGCTGGCACTGGATTGCTGACGGCTGGTGAGTGCAGGCTGTGCTGGAACTGGCTGCAGGTACATAGAGCTCTGCTGCAATTGCTGGCTCCACACTGGTTGAGGAGCACGCCAGGATTGACACTAGTATTTCTCAGAGCAAAGAGCAGCGATCCCTATCCTTGCAAGAGCACACGGCACATGCAACAAGAAATATGTAATGCTGCTCCTGGCTTTCCTCCTCAAGCCAAGGCTGAAGTGGATTTTTTCCACTTCCTTGCATAGTGCAACTGCTCCGTTAAATCAATAATCCAACCCTTAATGCTGCAGATGACAGAGGAGGCCTTTGGAACTTGAGTGAACAAATGACTTCAGCACACGGTGAACTCTCGGCACACACACAAACTCCTCTCTCCATCATTTGTTAACCCCCTTACATGTGCTGCTCAGTCGGAGGCCAGTGCATGGGCAGCCAACAGGAGCTTGCTGGGGACTGGTTGGCTTTATGCAGATGCACTTTTAATTCCATCCTGTCCCTGCCTTCATTAGGCTGCTGAGCTCTGGCTGAGGCTGGGAGCTTCCAGGGGCTGCCCAGGGCTGACGCACTTCACTGAACCCAGGAGAGTGAAGAATGTGCTCTCCACAGGAGGAGGTTTTTAACACAGAATAGGAGAGGAAATCAGCATAGTACAAATAATAGGAGAAAAGGAAGGGGAAAAAAAATCACACTGACCATGCACCAATGGGCGAATGACCCTGTGAAACAAGGCTCCTTTTTCTTTTGCCACAGTCAAATGAGAGATGTTTACAGAAGATTTTGTGGAGGAGGAATAATGAAAAATGATTTATTTTTAAGGTTTAGAAGTAGATTTTGAAATCCAAGCAGGGCCACATTAAATACTAGGATGTTGTTTAATTTGCCAGTTTCCAGGAAAATCCTACCTCCTGCTACTGCAGTCTTACTTTACTTCTGTGTTTTCTTTAGAACCCAGTCCTGAAATAACTGAACCAGCAACTAAGCTACCCAAGAGGTGCCTAATGGCATACTCAAGTGATAAAAACCCTAAGAGCCCTTTCCCTGGAGCAGAAAGGCACAGCGCTAGTGCTGCACCCTGAACCCAAGGGCCCTTCTTGCCTTGTTTTCTGCAGTGCAAGTGATAAGCAAGCCTTAAAGTTGTCTAACTGCATTACTAGGGATGCAAGATGCAGAGAATTTCAGTCCTGGATTTAAACACTGAATTGTTGCATTAAATCATCATCATTTAACTTAACTCCCAAACCTGTCACTTGGGAGGGTGTTAATTTACCATTGCTGGGACATATATGTTTTAAGATCTCACTGTTTAACAGAAAGACAGGGAATCTGATGATGAGGGTTACTTGAACATTTCTAATCCAGTCTGGATGTAAACTTCCCCTGCATCTAGGGACTTACAGAATCCAGGATTTTTCTCCCAGTCCATCTCAAACATTTTTATTTTTTATTTTTATTTTTTTCAAATGAGTGTTATTTTTTGAAATGTGACACTCTGCAAATAAACGTGAAGCCTTACTTGAATGTCAAGAAATGCATGGAGAACATCAGTAATGTAGAGAATACATACTCAGGGAATAGGCTTCAGCAGGAATGCTAATTTCGTTACAGATTTTAAAGCTGACTGCAAACAGCTGGGTAGCATTAACCGCATTAAAGAAACAAGAAAGGTGGAGTAAAATCTAGGGGACTAAGGTATGATGGTGCCAAATGTATGGAAAAGATTTGGAATACATGAAATGTACTGCTGTTGGACCCACACTACGTAATAATGGTGTTGTGGTGTACAGATATCTCTGGGACTTCCCAGCACACTAAAAGATTTGTAGAGAATGTCTGTGGCTTGTGGCAGGCCACTCGCTTGATAACACAACAGTAATACAGGAATACAAGTTAGAATAGGATGTGTTGTACACTTCTATAAAGGCTCTTGTCCTACCAGAGGGATCCAGACATCCTAGCATTCCCCTTTCACATGCATGCTGCTCTGCTCTGCAGCTCCCTACAATGCCTGCCAAGCCAAAGCAGGGAGATTAGCTTTAAGCTACATCTGCTCCAGCTGCACAACACTTACTTCGCACTTCACATTTTCCAAGAGTTATGCAAAGGTTTGCTCATTAGCTGAACCTAAGAAACATCACTGTCACAGCGGTAAGAACTTTTGTCTTTGCTTTATATGAGTAGATGGAGTCAAACAGAGCTCCAGGAGCAGACTGCAAAACCATACATAAGTAGACCCACATCCAAGCTGCTTCCATAGTTCAAGTGTGAGTTGCATGGATTGCGATGCTAAGCAGAAGCACTTTGTAAGGAGCCGGTTCCTAGTGTGAGATGTTCAAAACATGGCCCTCTGTGACTTGCCCAAGACCACACAGCGAGCTGGAAACAGAACTGGGATTTCACTTCCTCTATCTCTGATTTTCTCACGGTTGTGGTTTCATTGCAAAACCTCTGTGTTGCTTTCATTTTTTTCTGTATTGCTTGATGTCTTTGTACCTTACAGCAGATTTGATTTTCTCCTTCCTCCTAAAAATGGGCCAGAAATGGAACAGAAGCTGCTGCTTCCCACCTATCTGGGAACACTGAGTGTGCGTGCAGAACTTCACTAGTTGGCCACGTGTACACTACTGGTAGTGGGGGATGGTTGGTGCAACATTCTGCTAAAGGTGACCAAAGCCACTTCACTTTAGAGCTAGACAATTAATCCGATGGTATTTACTGATTTTTATCTGCTGACATTGATGCATTTATGTTCCCATGTTTACACTCGTGTTTTTTACTCTTAATATATTCCTTTACAAAAGAAACGACATTTTAAGGAACAAGCTGTTTAGGACAAAAACAATTCTGCACAGAGAGGCACAGCTTGTTTGATGGTTTTTGCAGTGCTGTCCAGTGTAATTCTTTATACAATTCGCCAAAACTTCAAATTTGTAACCATGCAATCAGACAAAATGCAGATAAAGAGCTGCTGATCCTTTTCCCTTGCTAGAAGCTGCTATACTGTTGGATTAAATAATTATTTAGGAGTTTCTTTTATCATTGGCCTGGTCCTGTACATTTTGGGGGTTTTGTTTGTTTTTTTGTTTTGAAGAAAACAAAAAGATCAAAGTGTGATACATTTCTTGTTATTCTTTGAGGCAGTCCTATTTCACAGACCAGAGCTAGAGAGCCCTGGCAGGGCTGGCCAGGCATAACTCTGGGATGCCACTTGCTATGCCTGGGTCAACAGTAGCACTCCTAGGTGCCCAAACTGCATTGCTGAGTGTAAAATTCATATTAAAGTTTGGTTTGGATTTTACTTTTGGAGAACAGTTGAAAATTCAGACTCTAAAATTAGTTTTTAGCAGTATTCCTGTTTATAAAGTTCATTCACTAGAGTGTTTATGGAAAGTGAGCCCAGAGGGGAAGGAATGCAGTAAAAGTACATTCATTTGAAAATTTAAATAAAAATATTTGCTTTGAATCAGAAGCTTTTTTTTTTTTTTTTTTTTTCCCCTCTCAATCCTTCTGTGCTCTTTGTCCAGTTTGTTAGTACTTTTGTTGTCCAGCAAAACAGAGCCACTGTGCTGAGCTTTCCTCTTCTCATTGTCATACAGTATGTGTTAGTGAAGCTTTGTGCCTGCTGTGTGGGGGAGCTCTTGGTCTTGTAAGCATGGGAATTCACCGTATTTAGAACAAATCCACAACATCAACAACCCCCAGCACCCTGAGAGTCACCCTCCATTTTGTGAAGACAAGGGGAAAGAACAGCTGGGAGCTGTTCCTGGTTCACTGACAGTATTGATAACATCAAATTCAAAAAAATTAATCAAGCCTTCACAAGACTGGTTTAAAATAATGAGATTTTAAGCTGGCACATTTTGTTTGTCTTCGAGATTTCGAGAAAGACTCAGTGAGTAGAAGTTGGTTTAGGGGATTACCTTCTGTGTCTCCTTCAGTGTTTCCGTTCATTTCTGCCAGTCACCTTTTACCACATACCACACCTTCCCCAGATTGCAGGCACAAAACAGTCCTCATCAACACAAGGGAGGAGGCAGAAGTATGGGAAAATCAATGGGAAGATGCAGACTACTAGGAGCTGTAAGAAAGCAGCTGGGGAGGCAGATGGGAAGAACAGTGGAAGTGAAAATCACTGTTGTTCCTTTCCCAGTTTGCTACTGCTTATCAGATATTGAATCCGCAAGTACTCTTTTTTAGATATTTATAGATGTGAGGCTTGATAGTAGTGCACTTGGATAACTGGGAGGGATGAAACCTGACATTGTTACATAGGATCATCCAGGAGGGCACGGATGATAAAGTAGCCTCAAAATGCTTCTAGGTGACTTCTTTTAAAGACAGAAAGAGGACACTGCAATTCTGCGGCTCTAACATTCTGGATCAAAAAGAGCTTTAATCGCATAATTCATTGAGAGCTGCAAAACTGCATATGCAGTCATTCCTCTGACCTGAGTGAATCAGCTCAGCATAAAGATAGGCTTCCTCCTGCAAGAGTTAACAGTGTTATCTCAGTTAATTATCTCTATTTGCTTACTTCCATTTAAATGCATCAAGCCTATCTTACTTCTTATCTCAACTAGTTATAGAGGGAGGTGAGTGAAATCCCTTCACAAATGATATTGGAAACAAATGTTTTCCACCAGCTTTGAACATTTTATATTGGCAAATTCTTTGTTTTTATGCTTTCAGGCAAGAAAGATCACTGTGTAAAGAGATGGAAATGAACCAGAGCTCCTGATCTGAACACTTTGGTTGTTTTTTTGTTTTGTTTTTTTGTTTTGTTTTTGTTTTTGTGGTTTTTGTTTGTTTGTTTGTTTTGAGGGGGAAGGAGTTTGGATCCAGAAATTAATATCTAAGGAAAAATAAATACACCAGGAGGCAAAGACTCTCTTGTATTTGAGCCTGCCTCAAACTCTGCAGAGAATGAGATGTGTAGGTGAACACAGGTCACCTGGTTTCTCTTCAAATGTTTTTATGAAATGAATTTAATGAATTTGTCTTACTTCTGCCAGAGAGGTGGACCTGCAAACTACCCAGGAGGCAATATGGGAAAATTGGGCTGGCACGGTCTCTGCCACGCCACCAAAGATGTCTGAACCTCTTGCCTTTCACAAACACTAAAATCATGCAATTAAAACATTTTAAAAGTCAGTCAATCCAATTCTTTCTTACTTCCACATCTCTTTAGCTGTGTGTGGTAGGAAAAGGATCCAAAGACTTTTCTCTCATGTGTTTGCTTCCATGGCAATGAACTGCTCCCCAGAGCCTTCGCTTTAGGGTTTCATGGTACTGAAAACTAAACGGGCTTTATTTTGGCCTTGCCTTCTCTTGTGTTGTAAAATGTGCAAGCCACTCTTCAAAGGCATATTTAAAGTTCTCCTCTTTTAATGTAGGAATTGGTAAAAACAATATATATATATATATATAAAATGTAATTTTGAATGGAAATAGTTTTAAACTCCAAATTTTCATCAGTTAACTCCTCGCTCATTTACAATCTTGAACTCACAAATGAAATTACTTCAGAAGATGTTGATTTACTTGTTAATTGTACATTGTTCACATCTGTTCACATTTTACTTTATTAAAAACAAAAACAGCAGAGCCAGGACCAGAGCAACAACCTGTTCTCACATGATTATCAAGGACAAAAACATTTACTTATGAGTTCTTCAGAAACCCCAAACTCAATTATTTACTTTATCAACTTTAGATTTTACATCTGTGTATATTTTGTTTAATTAATATTCCATATTATCTTTTATACTGTGCTTACTTTGCATCATGCTAGCTATCTTGTAGACTGAGAAACTGAGACCATACTTTTTTTAAACAGGGAATTCATTTTGAGAAGAATCAAGAGCTCTGAACTGCAAGCTTTGAGATCTTTAGCAGAACAAAACCAACTCCTTGTTTATACACCTTCTATAATTGCTAAAAGCCCACAGTCATACTCTTACAGGTTTACAGCCACCAACAATTATTACTTTTATCACACCATGAGTGCTTGCTCAGCATCCCACAAGGTCAGCAAAAAAACTTAATTCCTCCAGCTCCTCTATCAGAACTGACATATAATTTTTCTCTCTGAAGGCGGCAATGCAGAGTTTTGGATTTTTAGACTCATATGTCTTGATTTTATCCAGCAGATAAGCAGGAGGGTTTATATCCTTCACTGATACATATGTAGCTTCTTTGTGAATGAGACATTTGGTTATGTGCCTTGGGTAAGAGCACTCTCCAAAAACATGTATGTAATCATATCACATGATTCACAGTTTAATGGTAAACATGCCTTGATTAGTTTACTTAAAAAAAATAGGAATGTCTGATTTTTCATCTGCAATATCAGAATGGTTTTCTTCAGTTGGATCATTTTTGGGTTCCATCCTTTGATTTCAGCTTCAAGTTTCAACTCCAAGTGAACCCCAAATAACAAAAACCCCTGAGTCCCACCTGGTTTCAATACAAAATCATGTCTTCTGTTCATTTCAAAATAGGTCCAGGTTAGTTCAAAAGATTCATGAACCTTGGCAAACTTTTCAACGAGCATGATTTAAGTTTCTGTGTTTGTCTGTGTGGTTTTATTGTGGATGTTTCTCATGGTCTTAGTCATGGAACATAATATGGATTCACTATAATATCAGATACATGATATCTTGCCTGCATTTGATGGTTGATGCTGGCGTTTTGATACATATCTACAAATACTCTTATATGAACAGTTGAGGACTTGGTTAGCCTAAGAGATTGCCTTTCCTGAGATCAATTAAGAATTTTGTTTCACTTGTAAAATAAACACATTCAGAATTACAGATGGTGAAAATAAGTCTCAGGGAAAGGAGCTTAAGAAGCTGGCAGATCCTCAGAGGAACTGTATTAAAGAAACAAGCATAAACTCTCTAAATATGGAAGGAAGACTAGTAATTTCAGTAAAAGACAAATTTGGTAAGATTATGAGATTTTTTTCTTATCCCTCCTAGGAACAAAAAGGCCTGGTAAGGACATACAGAGAGGTAAAAATTACTTTTTGAATTTTAATATTAGCAAGATAGAGCTTACCCAGCTTCTCTTGAACTGGACACAGTTTTGTTCAGCCCACAGGGGAATGCGTTTCTACATATTTAATATTTCTGCATCACTGGAATGACCTATGTCCTGCAATTTAGACTCTGATTCAAATTTCCTGCTAATTTGCAGAGTTTTTATATTCTACTTTGTAATTAACGCTATCAGGATGGATACACTGCTAGTGATTTATATTGTTGTATTCCTAAACTGAACTAGAGCTCAACGTAAAAAGCATAGGACTGCTTTTGTATTTTTTATACCTTTGTATTTCTTATACCTTTGTTCTTTGATACTGCACTTTCTTCCAGTCAAAGTCCCACCATTTAGGTATTGCTTCAGCAAGAATGTACAAGAAACAAAACTGCTGTGAAATAAATCTCTCTTCATCTCATTTCTCTCTGCCATTCACAGGTGCCAGCTCAGTACAATAGCTCTTTGAGATGGCAGAACTGTGTAGGGCAGCAACTCTGATGACCTGAACTCTACAGAGTACAATCAGTAAAGACTCCATAGCAACTGGAGGAAAAAAAATCCAGTAAAAGCTATAGGTCAACACTAAGGTATACTTTCGAAAGGACGCTTTTATGTATAGAAGCCTGTGTGCACTTTCTTCCAAATAGCTTGAAAGCAGGAGATTTTGAGACTGAACAGCCTTCAGTCATTGCTTAGCACGGAGATGCCTTTGCAGCATAGCTTGCACCATGCGCTTTGAAGGACAGTGTGTTACAGAACTCTCTAGGTAGTTGAGCTAAAACCACCTCCTGCTATTTCAGAAGGAAATGGTGCTCCTCTCTGCTGGCTCTAATTGTTCTTTATGGTTTCCTGGCTTTTTTTTTTTTTAAATACTTTTTGCACCAGAAAATAAAATTTTGTCAGTAATTCCATTTATCAGAAGGAAACCTGGAGGTGGTGAAGGAGTTCTTCAAGAGAGGAAGTTTTACCAATTGCTTTCCTCAACCAATTCATAAAAATAACCAGATCCCTAAGGTTTCCTTTGGAAATTCTATGGGATTTTCTGGGTCTTACGTGAAAAGGCTGTTAGAGCAAAAAGGCATTTCACATATTCAAAGACCTTCAAAGAAAAATGTAATCCAAACCTGTGCAATCTGGAATACTTCCATGGTACGATGAAACCAGAGAGAAACTGCATTATTTTCAAATTAATTCACTTAAACTCTACAGTAAAAACAAAACAAAACATTAAAAACCAACATCCAAAAAAACCAAAAAAAACCCAAAAAGTTTATGTAGAAACTTAAAAACACACACACACACACACACACAAAAAAAAACAAAAAAAAAACAAAACAAAAAAAAAACACCAAAAAAGAAAGTTGAAATTTTAATACCCAAGGCAGAATAGATCTGATTTTCACAAGGATGAACTCAGAGAACTTTGCAGTTTTGAAAGGGAATAATTTGGATGCATGGTTTGCTAGATCATCTTTGTAAGTCCCAAGGGCCTTAAATATGTTCTGGTAAAAGCAATAGGCACTGCAAAGCTGTGGGTGCCACTCCCTTGTCCAAAGACCTCAGACACTTGAACATGAGTAGACCACACTGCTTCCTGGAGGCCCATTTATGTGCTCCAGGAAACAGTCTTTCAAGAGCGCCTACAAAAATATAGATCTATCCCTATTTTCTGTCATCTGAAATTGGTTTTGTTGGGAATTTACTTGGTTGGACTGGCAAAACTGCAGGACATTTTTCTTCCACTAAGAAAATCCAAGGGAAAATGTAGTAGGTTTACATATAAATGTACAGATCTATATTTTCTCCAGTGTAAATAAATGCAAAATGTAGCCTGGTACTTTATTAGTTTTCCATTTTATTTCAAGCTGCCTAATATTTTCTGTTCATAAGTAGTTTTAAGCCAGTAAAGATTCATTAAAGCACTTTAGTTGCAGTTTAAGAGTATTCGATGAAGTAAATTACTATTCATTATTAATCACATGTTGGCGAACCAAGATTTTAAGAGACAAAATGCAGTTAGCATCTTAGGGCTGTTAGCAGCAGCGGCAACCATCTTCTAAGTAGGCTCAGCTTGTAATGAAAGTTAAGTGAACTGTTATCAGCTTGGGAACATTTGACTCCTCCATTTCTCAAAACTGAGAAGAGAATGTGAAGGGAAGACTAAATCCCAGCTGAAATTCTTTATTGCCTTCCTATGTGATGTACATCTGCCCTCCTTAGGATAACCAGTGTCACACTTGTCAGTAGCATGTAAAACAGACAAAACATTGTTTCCCTTCTTTATGTGATTAGGCCCCATCAGTTCCTATGAGTTCAGAATCTAACCCAGGGCTAGCATCATTTGTCACAGCTCTGCTTTTCACTTCTGCAGTCATAAAATCATAGAATCATTATGGTTGGAAGAGCCCTCTCAGATCATCTAGCCCATTCACTCCATGCCCACTAACCACACCCTTCAGTGGCATATCTATGTACTTTTTGAGCACATCCAGGTATGGTTTCTCCACCACCTCCCTGGGCAACACGTTTCAGTACCACTCTGAGTTTTTCCTAATATCGAACCTGAACCTCCAGTGAGGCAACGTACAGCCATCCTCTCTCTTCCTAGTGTTGTTATTTGGAAGAATAGGCTGATCTCCACCTCATCACAACCTCCTTTCAGGTGACTGCAGAGAGCAATAACAACTCCCTGAGCCTCACAGCACAGTCACACTGCACTCAAATCCAGTGATGTGCATCTCCTGCTCTTCATTCTACCATCCAATCTTTTAGTACTCATCTGGCATCCTTTCCTGTCTTCTGCGCTGAGTTACCTTGTTTAATAGCTGTAAAATTGTACACTGGATTTCATCATGTAATTGCGAGATCACATCTTTCAGCACAAGTTACTTGGCTCTCTCTCTGTATTTCCTTATCAGTGTGGTTTCTGAGATAGCACTTCAATATGTTCAATTTGGTACACTGGAGTGTTTCTAAAAGGAAAGATGTAGAGATGACATACCAAAGGTGAACATTTAAATGACAGCAGAGAAATATAAGGAAATTGATGACAGATCTTTTAACAACATTTTCAGAAGCCTTTAAAACTTTCCAGAACTTCTACATCTCAACAAATTCATTCTGTCTACATGTTTGTAAAATAAAATAAAATAAAAATTAAGTGCAATATCAAAAGCCACAGCTGTTTCAGCTCATTAGCAAGCATATTTTCACAAAGGCAGATGTGAGGCAGGTTCTAAGCCTTTCCTTTCTTTTAGGTTAGCTGTGTTGTAGATGCAGGTCTCTGCACTGGGCTGAGCAGGAGGCATTCCGCTGCCGATTGGCATAAGACACCACTTCCAGCAACACCTGTAAGGTGCAATCTTTGACTATGTCATTCAATAAAGCAGATTTAGCTATATGGGTCCAAAGGTGAAGGTACAGCCTCATTATTCCAGCAGTGCTGTGCAGCAGTGCTCTCAGATGCCAGACTGCATTAGACTGATAGGGGGTGTTTGCTAGTGCAGTGTGTTAAGCTGCAGGTGTTCTGCACAGTACAAAGCCTTCAAAGATCAATCTCTAATGTTTCTGTTACCATAAAGAGGATTGAAAGGATTACAAAACCTAGTGGGTCAGCCTGAGCACTGGTGAAATTGCCAAAATTCAGCAAGAAGGGAGAGTGGTTGGAGAAGTGGGGGAATGAGGGTTTGGTGGAAGTCACACAGTGCACGTCAGGGGGTGGGGTCATGATTCAAATGAGGATCTGCTACACTTTCAACTGGAACTCATTAAGAATTCATGAAGCAGAAAATGTGAGAGATTCTGGAAATGAGGACTTTGAAGGGCCAAAAGTGAGCTGTAAATAAGAGTGGATATTCAATTTTGGCTATTAAATATCTCAGAATATTTTCTCAGATCAGGTTTTCAATCGAAAACCTACTCCTAAAACAAAAGGACAAATAAGAAGAATGTTACAGACTCTCAGGGCAGAGAATAGATGAAAATCAAAAGCACATACTGTATATCTCAAAAACAGAAGATCCTATTGATTAGATATGCCGAACAGTACCATACATCCTAGCTCTAGCTGAGTAATGCACTGAAGCATATGCTAAAGCATATTTCAAAATTCTGTTGACTTCATTCACCATTGATCCCTGTTACTGAAATTGGACACTTGGGAAGAGACTGTTTCCTAAATACTGCACGTATAAACAAGAGAATCAGGAACACCCACACTTAAGAGAGCCAGCAGCTCAAGCAGAGAGCACCAGTATCACTAAAAAGCCATCTCCTAATTTAATCTGTTGTAAAAAGCACTCTATATCAGGATGCTCAGAACCCCATCCGGTGTGACCTTGGGTGCCTCCAGGGACAGGGCATCCACCTCCTCACAGGACATTACAATAGATCCTGATAAAGAGCCTGCTGGGCGAGCACACTGCTGGCTCATGTCCAGCATCCCATTCACCATTACCCCCAGGTCATCGTTTGGTCAGGGATCTGCTCCACCCTCACACCCCCCAGCTTGTACGGACATTGGCAGTAAACACCAAAAAATTTCTGGAGCTTGGGTTAAGTATTGTCTGCATAATTAAAACACTGCTTCAGACTGGCTTTACTGTAAAGCTTTTGTTGAGATCCTCAAGGAACAAAAAAAGTAACTTGTGGTGATAGGCACTAGTCAAAAGTAACTTCACCTGGTTTGCAGCCTCATTCTCTCCTTCTGCAGTGCCATTGTTTTCTGGCCTCTAAAACGCAGCTGCAGCGTTAGTAGTTAGCTGTGGTAATCTACTTTAGAAACTTTGGGGTTTTTTTGCCAGAGGTGATTTGTGCATAGGGAGCTTTTCTTCTTTGCCTGTTATGTTGTCTGAAAAGTATCCTCCTGAAAAGAAAGATGTAGATAGATGATGCCTCAGTGAAATAGCTTGAAACATGATTAATATCTGCAAACTGTTCTGAAGTCCTTGAATGATGTGAAAACCACAGGAAGGATTCAGATGTTATTGGTGATGCTATAAGCATAAGCACATTTAGAATGCACAGTAAATATGAAAATCATTTTCTGCTTGAGGTGATTTAGCATAGCACCTAAGGGTATACCTTATTATTATCATTATTATTACCAGAAAAGCAAAAAAACTGGTCTAAAGTCAAAGAGATTCCAAATTTGGGTATCTACAATTACCAAGTATTCATGACCACTACAATTGTCAGAAGTGTAGGAAATTCACTGACAACACACACCTCAGTTATGGAGTGATTCACTCACTGTAATTAAATGTTAATGTCTTACACTGATGGGAGATTATGACTGTAAGAAGTAAGAGAAGTTTACTGCTCAGGGTTTTAAGCTCAAGTGAAATCACAAAAAAGCATGTGCCAGAGGGGCTTCCAGAAATTCAGCAGGACTCCTGAAAATGCTGTAATTACACCAGATAAACAATAAAACAACAACAACTAAGATACAACTACCACAAAATACAAATAAACAATAAAACAACAACAACTAAGATACAACTACCACAAAATACAAATAAACAAACAGAAAAACACCAGAATTCTTCTCAGTTTATTCTTTGTCTCTTGTGTTATACGCAACTTTAACAGAATCAGTAACAGGCTTTCTGAAAGCATTGGTCTATTAAACATAAGCAAGTTTTCCCTCTCATCTTAGCAGAAGCAGTTCTTTATTCTTTTTTAAAACCCCAACACATACTAGGTTTTAATCTCAAAATATGTAACTCAGAAATGCATCAGTTCACAAGTAATACTCTAAGTACTTCAGCTTTGTGTTTTATCTTGCTCTTTTAATAGAATTCCCCTTCTCAGACAAGCTATTCCCATTGGCTTACTATGACATCACAACATTCAGTCACCCTCACTTTATCTTCAGGAGGCTGTATTCGTCAGCTCACACCTGCCTATATCTTTTATTTCCCAATTGCATATTCTGCTCTGCATTCTTCCAGACAGACTAATCTCATTCTTAATACCCTTTCCTACATTTTGAATTTGTTCTTTCTTTGTGCTTCCCCTTTCTTTTGCTAGCTCTTCTTAGCTCCTGCCTCTTCTTCTGTACGCCTGCCCAACATAAGGCCTTATTTTGCTCCATTTGCTGGATACAGATATTGTGAGAAACCATAACGGGCTTCACAGAATGGAAGCAATTTCTGGATGATTACCCACTGGGTTACTGCTATATAACTTTCTGTGCTAAAAGAATTTTTAGTGCTAAATAATCTTACTGCTCATTTACCAAAATTTAGTCATTTTTGAAATTATTTTTAGACATCCTAGGACTATTTCTGATATACATTGTACATGCCAAAAAGAAAATGCTTCTATCTCTACTAGAGTCTTTCTCACCTACTGAATAAGCCATGGGCAGCCTTATCTAGTGGGTGGTAACCCACTGGAAACATGGGAAAAACAAACAAAAAAACCCCATAGGAATCCTTCATTTCTAATGTTAGGATGGATCCTCATTCACCCCAACTTCCTCTCTCAAATCTGTGCCATAAGCTGTTCAGAAGTATTTCAGATCTATGGTTACCCTCAAAAATCTACCTCACATCTTCACATATTTTTTAACAGATCTCTACACATCCGTAAGTCACAATCTTGATATTCACCACAGCCTCACTGTTGGGATGAAGCATTGTGTTGAGCACAAATCGCCCTTCTATATTCCATCTGCTAATTACATTCATCACAACCACTGCCCCTTGAAACTGTACTCAATAGAAAGAATGGGCTCATGCAATTTTCATCCCATTTGCTTTTACACTTGAACGTAATTTTACCTCTTTCTGTCTTGTCTTGGGCTCTTGGTGACATTGCTCTGCAGTGGTAAATAATCATTTCTTTGTCTTCTGCTGATTCAGTCACTGGCAAATGAGTCTTGCTAAAACTTTGCAGAGCACTTTGGCTCCACGTGGATAGGAACAACAGAACTAATTCCACTGCAGCTGGCAAAGGCATGGGACACTCAGCACACTCCCCTCAAAGCCGCCCGGCTGAGCAAACACAGTAGAGTTATGTTCCTCTGACAGGTGAGTCAGCACGGCCCTGCTGACAGCACCAAGGTGTGTGCATGTCCTTCCTTCTGCTGGCCAGAGGTGATTTGAAAGCCTAATTGAGGTGATGTTAAAGCTTAAATACAGGCTTATGTTTCCTAAATAGACCAGAAAGCACACTGTGTGTGGTGTCACTCGTTTAGCAACTGAAGTTGCAGTGAGGTGTTGTATGACCAGCTGCTGTGCAAAGCACTCTTTAGCACTTGAGGGGAAAGAGAAATTTCTTACTGACCTGTAGAGAATCAGTAGAAACACAAATTTGCAACTACAGAAGTCAAATAACAGCTGGAAAGTGCCCCATCACTCACAGCTTCAGGTGAGTTTGGTTTGCATTACAGAACTTTTTGCTATTCTATGATAATAAAATCTATGGTAATGGATGACTGTTTACCTTTAGCCAGGTCTTGACTATCCAGAGCATGAATGGAAAAAACAGGCTATTGTTATTTTACTTCCCAGACCTAATAGGGTTGAGTTGAGCACCTTCATAGAAATGCTGTGAAAATGTGTGAGAGAAGAAAGGGAAGACACGAGCAGACCTAACCTGGCTGTCAGGATTCTGGCCTAAGAAAGTAGCAGCAGCCAATTAGAAACAGGGACAGAAAAGGGAAGAAATTATGGGATACCACTGGTTTTATTTTGGAACCTTAATATTTCTGGTTGTTTTTGTCTTACATGTAGAGTATCCTAAAAATATAATAATTATACTTGAATTTTCCATTTTCTCTTTTACACAGCGTTACAGCACTGGTCATGCTTCTTCTGATACAGCCCAGGACACGGTTGGCTTTCTGGACTGCAAAGGCACATTGCTGGCTTATATCCAACTTGCCATCTATCAGCACCCCCACTGCAGATCAGTGTTCCACCCTTATATTCCTCCAGCTTGTACTGATAGTGGAAGCTGCCATAACCCAAGCACAAGACCTTATATCTCTCTCTGTTGAATCTCATGAGGTTCATCTGGGCCCCCTTCTCCATGTACTCTATCATGAAAAGTAAGGAAAGTATTTTGGAACGGATAGCTTTAACTTCATGAAAAGATCATTAATATCTTGATGGTATCTGTATTCCATCAAACACACTTTGATGTGAGATAGGTATCTATTTTCTGGTCTGCCCTTATGGGCTACTGTAAACATTAAGGATTTCTGAACAATAAGAGAGATGTATCTGGTATTTTCATAGGAAATATATATGAGCGATTTATGTGTTTTGAGGGAGGAGAAAAAGAATGAGAAAGGAAATTCTAGTACTTTGACTACAAAAAGATAGAACACAAACAATATCCTCTGTTACAGATAATGCCAAGAAAAACACTTTTACTGTGCTAATGGTACACTGATGGAATCAAAGGCAATATTTTGCTAATCATTTCTCATTTTAAAATACCTTTGTGAAAACATCTGGATGTTTCCTATTCAAAACAAAACAAAAACAAACAAACAAAAAGCAAGAAAAGCTGGGAAGGCGCTACAAAGATTCTTACAACCAAAGCATTATCGAAATTACCTTCAACTAATTTTACAGTGACCCATGAAAAGCATTAAACACAAGACAGCAACAAGAAAAGAATAACTTACCCAGTTCTAGAGATGAGGTCTTGTTGAAAAATTCTAGAGGAAAGCAGTCCCTGACTAGAAGCACTTCCCTATTGACTACCAGCCCTTAAAGGAGATTAGGGAGGAGTAGAACCCAGAATCCACCCCTTCTAGTCTCACAGGTAAATTGCTGGCAGCTGTGCTCCCAGGGCTGGCTGTGCCTCTTCACCCAATGCTCAATTACTTGTTCAGGTGGAGACCTAACAACTCTTGTACACCACCAACAGACTTTTCTCCTGGTCTTTACAGCTTGCCCAACAGTGTGCATTCATGAACGTAGCAGACAGGCCAGAGGTCAGTTTGGGGGATGAACTTAGCCCTTTTACACGTCTTACCAGCTATTGCCACTGCTGGGAACCACAGTAGTACACTAAGGGCCTCTTGGGCCTCTTCCCCAAAGCCTGCTTGCAAATTCTGTCCTGAAAGCAATCAGTTCCCTTAGCAACTGAGCGTCTCAAAACGTATTTATTACAGCTCCAGAGAAAACAGTAGTTTGCTTTTATATATGGACACCATAGTGACATAACAGTAAACTGACAGCAGTTCTCTGTGTTACTTTCATTTATGGTGGTTGCCTCAGGAACTGCAAATAAAGTTGCATGTTTTATTTGAGTACTTGAAAAGGGTCGTTGTCAAGTAACTTAGACCAAAAGTTTAGGCTTTGATAGGAAGGAACAGAATGCCTACAAAAGACACCACTGGTAGGAGGTTTGTGAAAACAAAGGCAAGTTAAAATACTTTTCATACATTCCCCCACACAAGTACAGCCCATCACCAAGGATGTTGTGTTAGTCACAATGACAGCAAAGGAAAGAGATGGGAAGAAGTAAGACTGATTATGCCTTTTGATTTTCTTAATCCCCCTAAATTTTAGAAGCTTTGTTGTATGAAAGTAAATGCCATTTGTGTACCGCTTAACTTTTTCCAAATTTGAAGGCCATTCACTGAAAGGGAAAAAGAAGACATCATGGAGTTTGGGCATCAGCCAGAACATATTTTCCCCCTTTTTCACAAGTATGTTGAATTTGCGACATTTTATTTTATTTTTTCCCATCTGTCAACTCAAGTGGTTCAATTAAAGAAAGACAGATATGTGAGGTTCAATGAAGAACACTGAACTTTTCCATAATGTGACTATTGTCCATTTGACTTCAGGGTACACTCCAGATCAAATTCCACACAATTTGCCATCTGAAATCTACAGCACGTCCCCTAAGTAGCAAGGGCAGTTGCTGCTTAGTAAGGCACTGAAAGCAGACTTGGACATGCAGGCTTTAGGGAAGATTTTAGCTGTGTTACACTCCTTGTTGGCAGACTTGTCTTACTTTTATAGGCTTCTGAAAAGCCAACAGAGTTACATTATGTTCAGAGACAGAGGGAACAGCACATCAGTAACTTCCACATGGCATGAGACCAGAAGCAAAACTGTGACATTTTGGAGATGTTATTCTATATTTCAGAATCCATTTTACAAAAAAAGGATATAAATTTGAAAAATATGAACTGAAGGATGATCCCACCTGGAGCACTGTGTCCAGTTCTGGGGCCCCCAACACAAGAAAGACATTAAACTCTTGGAGCAAGTCCAGAGAAGGGCCACAAAGATGATCAGAGGGCTGAAGCATGTCTCCTGTGAGCACAGGCTGAGAAAGCTGGGGCTTTTCAGCCTGGAGAAAAGAAGGCTCCAGTGGGTCAGCCTTCCAGTACCTGAAAGGGGCCTAAAGAAAAGCTGGGAAGGGACTTTTTATAGCAGCACATAGCAACAAGAGGAAGAAAAATGACTTTAATCTGGAGGAGGGTAGATTTAAGCTAGATATTAGGAAGAAATTCTTTATTCTGAGGGTGATGAGACCCAGGTTGCCTATAGGCTGTGGATGCCCCTCCCTGGAGGCATTCAAGACCAGGACATATGGGGCTGTGAGCAACCTGGTCTAGAGGGAAGCGTCTCTGCCTGCAGCAGGGGTTGGAACCAGGTAGTCTTAAAGGTCCCTTCCAACACAAACCATTCTGTGATTCTATGATTCTGTGAATTGTTTTGTAATCTTTCTGTGCAGAGGTATGTAAAAAGTCAATAAATACTGCACCACTGGATTAGAAGTAGCAACTACCAAGCAACAGATTCCACATATATTGAGGAAAACAAAACAATACAAGCAAATAAGTTCTTTTGTTTCCTTATGCATGCATAGATATTTTAGTGGATAATTTAATGTGATCCTAAGCAAAAGAAAATCCATCCACTGCAGTGAGAAGTTGCCTTTGTATCCAGAACATATTATGAAATCAATTGTGAAAAGCCAAATAACAGATTAACTGGCCACCCACTTCTTCATAACTCAAATTACTGATTAAAAGTCTTAAGTATGTGAACCTAAGAACAGCAAGGATTAATGACCTTATCAGTGTAAACTGTACTGCAATTATCTGATCTTCTAGCAACACATTAGTATCTTCTGCAAGGACTTGATGCTTCAGTTTCTCTTCTGCTCTGAGGAGGGAAGATAGGAGTTTCAGACCACCCATTCAGCTGTCTGTCTGCCTGTGATGTTTAGGGCTGTTTCTGCATTTGATGATAAAACTCTAAGGTATGCATGTTCTACTATGAGGACGTTACACTATTTTAGAAAACACTTGCATAACTTTGACCACAGAAATATACAGAGTTAAAATAGCCCAGCATTCCAGATGCTCCTTTTTCCTTCATATCCGATATCATGCAAAATTTCAAGGAATTCTGGCAAATAATTAACTTATTGATTTCTTTTGAATAGAAAAGGAATAGGGATTTCTTGGGAACTAGGAGGTATTCAGACATGCAGAATTAGGCCATCAGATATTACATTTCCTTAACCAACTGTAAGTGTTCTCACAGAGTAAACAGAATTCAGGGAGAGTCAACTATCAGATGATTCCCAGGAGATCAAGAGGGGGAAAAAAAAAAGCATGAAGATAATGCACAGCACCAAAAAGCAATCCAGTGATTGCAGATACTCAAATTGAGGTGCTTCTTAGGATTCACTGAAACTTTTTGGAGATCTGCTCTGTTTACTTTAAGAATTTTTTTTTTTATCTCCATGGGAAAAGGATAGAGGATGTAGAAAAGTCACAGAGCTTATGCTGTCCCTTTTACACCACTATTATTTTTAATAATGCGAGTAAGATTTTGTGTTTAAGTTTGTTAGGATGTGATTCAGAAAACCTCTAAATTAAGAGGAAGATCAGATAGGAAACAAACAAACAAATTAACAAACAGAAATCACATATGTCAAATGAGCAGGAATTACTTTGTAAACATGACATCCTTACCTCAAAGATAATAAAGAACTGGGTTTCAGGATGTAAATGGAATGAGAGGATGCTACTTGTGTTTGGAACAGCCTAAAAACAGAGGGTAAAAGCAAGCATTATGGGCATGTAAGGAAGATGGGAGGAAACCACAATATCTAATAGAAGATAAACAATGCAAGGATTTTACAAACAAAGATAAGTTTAATTTTTATATAGTAATGGGGAAAGAATTAATACAAGAATGCAAAGGAAAGAGTGCAACCAGTCTGCCAAGTCATTAATCTGATCCTACCAGTAGTCTTGAAGGGATTTGGAGGAAGATACATAAATATGACAATTTTAAAGCCCCTTCCTTCCTCCCCTCCACATAAAAAAAAAAAAAAAAAGTTTTAATGTAATTGGAAATGAAACAAAACAACTTGAAGAAGCTTTCTGAGACACAGAAAAACCTGAGTATTTACTACAGCAAGAAGTTGTACTGTGGAAGCATCTGGTTTTCTGGTTCTAACACCTTCCTGGAAATAGTGATGGTAGCCTATTCCAACCCAAGGAATCCACTGCCCTCCTATGGGATCTTCCATTGGATTCACCGGTCACTGGTAGGGAACAAAATATCAGTTTGATGAATAATACAACAGTAATACAGACTGTTACACAAAGCACTCCAACACAGTCTCATTATTTCAACATAAATACACACTTTTTTTTTTTTTATAACAGGAAACAGAAAAGGCTGACATCCATTTTAGTGTATAAATTCACTGAAATCGGGATGAATAATAATCCTGGTCAGTCTGTCTTTGGCTGCTCTTCAATTCAGCAGAAAAAATTAGTCTATCACAAGAATTTTTGATTGTGTAATACTTGACTGCTTTTATCTGTTTATGCCACACACAGAGCAGTAATAAATGCTTAAATGGAAAAATATCGGTTCCAGGAATACAGGTATATGAAGAAATACCAGCTGGATTCTCCCCCAGTTTGCTTTAGAAGTGAGTATGATTTTTCAAACAGTTTCTTGGAACCATGTTACAGTTGTGGCATTAGCATTTATAAATAACTATATCACGTTCACATATAATGAGTGTGTAAATGTGATAAAAAGTTTAGATTTTTACTAGTTACTTTAATCTGCTGAGAATATTAGTTAATGGAAATAAAACACCTTCCCTAGAAAGGCCATGTTTTATTAATCTTTAACAGTAATTAACTGATTTGAAGTTCTCCAACTGCATTCTTACCTGAAATATCTAGATTGTTTCAAAACTCCTTCCATTAAATAGTGTTATACAAATAGTGTTATAGTATTATACAAAAAGGAATATCACCACAATAACCCCAAAACTATCAGATAGTATTTTGCTATAGACAGTCTCTGAAGAACGTCCAAATCCCAAATGAAAGAACAAATTGTGTATAGTATACAGCCTACAGAATGAGACCATACTTACTTCTGAGTACATCTCATTCCACAGCCTAGTGGCAAGGAGGCAGGTGAATTAGCAAGCTGTGGCCTGTTGTAACCATCAAAAAACTGTGCCATCAGATAGCCTGAGTGCATCTTTAAAATTCTTCCCTATGCCAGGTAGCTACCAGCGATGGCACAAAACAAACACCCCTAAATTCACAGAGAAATAAATAGCTCCTTGATAAATGCTTCGAAATTTCCTCTGCAGCCAGAGGCAACCAGGTGCGTGGGTGCAAACTAGAAAGAAAAAGCAAAGTAAGAGATCCTATCCTAGAAGGGAAAAAGAATTAGCTTGGCAGCAGCAAAACAAGAAATTTATATTGGATATATTCTATAGCTATATTTTATTCATTGTATGTGTTTCTTTTATAAAACTTCATCTAATTTAAAAACCAAAGGCTTTGTTTCAGGAGCATAGAACATTTTCTCATGCTTTCTCAGCTGAAGGCAACAGACACTTGCACCTAATTTTCATGGAAAGGTTAAATCCCTACAAATCAGTGCAACAGACAAGTCTTTAGGAACATATGCAAGCACTAAGGCACCTCAGGAATTGGTGCGTTTCATTCAAGCTTTGTGGGTACCCTCGGTAGAAAGGATTTTCCCAGGTAGGTGCATAACTCATGGGAAAATAACTCATGGGAAGTTAGTGGTAATTCATGACTTTTTTTTGTTTTTTGTAACAACAAACTAACTAACAACAGCAGTGATTTCCATGAGCCACTGATGAAAGCAGCCACCATGGTAAATGCAGGTATCAGGAGCTGGACTTGCTATACAACACAGGCAGATAGTACTCTTCACTGCACTTGTACCACAGCAGACAAGAAGAGAGAATAGATTCAGCTGGAAAAGAAAACTGTAGTCTGTTGTCTTAGAAGAAATAAGTTGATGTCTGCTACTTTTGTTAAGTGAGAAAAACACCTCATTAAAGAACAAGGAAGCATTAGAAGTCCCATATATTTACCTTTCAGGGATAAAAGGAATGCTAGAGGTTGCTATAGTTATATCTCCAGTAGTCTCCAATTACACAAGCAAGAAAGTTAACACAGAGAACAATGTTCACGAGACAGGAATCAGAGAGGGTTCCCTCCCTCCTAAAAGCATCACTTTTGTTTCTTTCTCATCTCATGAAATCTAGAAATGTTTGAGCAACAAACATTGTCTAAACACCACCCACTGAACAGAAATGAACCATTACTAAGATGAATTGGGGAAGAAATTATGGTAACTGATGACAGAACAGTTAAAAAAGCCTTTGCCCAACCCCACCTGCCCTCCCCCAAGTCTTTGGTTCACACTCAGAACAACAGTAACAAAAAAATCAGTTTTCAAGATGATTTTTTGTTTTGGGGTAAAATCTTCCAGCTGTCTGTGGTGACTGACTAGGGGGACTTAAAATGGTTTTCTACATGATAATGACTGGCAAATTTTCCACTGTTCTAAATTCAAGGGAATTCTATTTAGTTGTTGCACATGAGGTTGCTCCTGTTGTGGGCCTCCAAGGCCTCCACTACTGATATCTCACATAATACATAAAGTCATTCAGAACCAATACAGAAAAGACAATAAATAAGAAGTAAGGTTGTATTCCATCCCACATAGAAAAAAATCTTGTGATTATGAAGTAATAATAGCACTCTTTACCAGTTTCCATGACGGCACTAAGGATGATTTGGAAAGAGGACCAACTGTACCAGCAGAAGGACCAAGACACAAGAGGAAATCAGTGCATTTTGTTTAACTGTATACACACAGCCTAAAGCAAAGGCTGAGAACAGATAAGAAAAAAAAGTAACAGGTACCCACCATCAGGAACGAGGGTGTCATTTTCTGATGCGGCATTTCCAGGAACAAGAACAATGCTGTAAAGGCGGTGTGTAAAGGTGGCTAATATAAAGATGCTGACCAAGATGGTGATAAATAGTCAAAGGTTATTAGTAAAGAAAACTCATTAATGTCAATGCCTTGACCTGATATCTGAGACAGTCTCCACTGGTGAGTGACCTCCAAGAGATGCTGCCTCAGTGGTGGTCAGCCCTTAAATGAGGTCTCAGAGGAGGTGGAGTCAAAGTCCACCCCTTCCGGGAGCACAGATAGATTACTCTCACCTGTACTCCCGCAGTTGACCTAACACTTGCCTCAGCTAATTAATCAGTGGTTCAAGCTGTGATTTCCCATACAAATGCTATTACAAGGATGATGGCGAATACTGGTTTTCAAAGTAGGAATGTTTTCATGAAAAGTGTCGTGATCTTTTCATGAGAGGGCAGGAAAAAGCTACACCACAGCATGCTGCAATCCAGCAAAGCTCCTATAGAGATGTTGAGTAGTTCTGGCCAAAACCCTTAGCACAGTGTTTGGGCTCAGAGAGATGACACGGGAAAAATTTATTCTACCTCTTCTCTGAAATGAGTTTCTTGCTCAGACGGGTTCATCTTGCAGACTACAGCATCTCTTGAATTATATCACCTTTCAGCAGAGTAAAAGTTCTTTCCAGAAGTCGTTTCATATGTGTCACTAAATTTTCATATATTTTAGTCTGTGGATTACCTGGGCCACATCCAATCTTTCTGTCACCTTCAGACAGCTCTTTCTTTCAATTCACATTTCCATCGACATTTCTGGCAGGCCTACAGTGAAATATTCCATAGCTTTTACGAATGTAAGGAATGCAGTGGTAAACCACAGGATTCCCCCACCTACAGCTCCCCCTTTCAGCTGCCAGCTGCTTGTCCAGTTTTAATTAATGAGAAAGTTGCTAGCAGTTATTCATGCTGGTTCTCTCTGTTCCTCTCTGGAGAATTCCTAAATAGCATTCAGAGCATTGAGCCTACACTTTCCCTTTCTTTAATGTGCTTCTTCGCAGCAGCCAGTGAAAAATGTTATTAGTGATGAGTTTCTTCACCCAGAATTCAGTTGATAGGAAGCGATGCTCACCAGTTGTGGAAGTGGCATGGAGGACATCCCTTCCTTTCACTTTCTGTTCCTTTTAAGAACACTTATAAGCTTGAAACTACTGAAAAATGAAACACATAAAATATGATACATAGTAGCAGGGCCAGCCTCTAGATAACATGTACTACTCTATGTAGATGAGAAATAGTTTCCAGTTCTGTGGGCTCAGAGTTGCAAGGACGTTGACTTGCACAGTTCCCCACTTATGCATATAATGGCTTGAGGTTTACAGAAGTATGTAGAGGATTTAGGCACACAGATGCCATGGTTAAATAGAAGAATTATTTAGGTGATATTCACTGGAAATTAGATTTCAGCTCTGTATCATTCAGTCTCCTGATTCGGTCTGAATTTCTCAACCTTTCTAACTGTGTGACTACAATTTATTTGAAGGACAGCAACTAAGAAGACTTAAGCCTATGCCTAACAAAATTCACACACATGGGAGAATTTCAAATATTCCAAATAAATTACTATTGGCCTGACTTTAGTTTGAGACTACAAGCTCCTTTTCATCAGCACACCTTTTTCATTCTTACTTTCTTCCAATGGAATGTTTCTGTAAATCAACTCATAAACTTTTGGCTTTTGATGAAAGGATGTTAAGTTTTGTCATTGGTGGTCTTTTATTATTATTATCATTAATATTTAATCTATGGAAAAGGCAGCTACAAGGTCTGTCTTTTCGCCAGGGTCCCTTCCTGAGAGTTAGAATCCTCAAGCAAGAGATTACAGAAGTCCCCTACAAGGCTCTGGGGAAACCAACTCATCTCTCTATCAGTCTTTGACTCCTATAAATTCCAATGATTCAGAAATGTTCTGAGGTTGTCTTGTGCAGGAGGTGGTGACTACAGGCTACAAAGGCTCTTCTGTCCACTTCACAGATGCTTTTATTTCATCAGGTTCTTCAGTTCTGAAGAGGGGCTTCTCCTTTATTGTTACATTACCTACTAATTAAGGGCTTCAGTTAAAATAAATAAATTAATTAATTAACACTAAGCATTCAGGATTCCTCACGCGCTACTCAATTTAATGTACATTTTAATGATTTAAGTAAATTTCCAGCCATGCAGTGTAAATAGGACCATAGGATTTTCCTTATCGGGTCAGATCACTGGTCCGTGAAGTCTTGCATTACGCATCCACAATCAGATTTGTGAGTAGAAAGTAAAAACAAGTGAAGCATAATCCCTCTGGGCTAATTCTGCAGTGCTACCCTCCAGGAAAAAATTCCTTCCTTGCCCCTGCGGTGATCAGATCACAATAGTCTAATTAAGAAGGGTTTCTCAGATCAAAGTGTATAAAGAAAGAATGTATGAAGATGTGATAGAAACAAAACAAAACAAAATATAAAAATAATTTTAAAAAAATAAAATAAAAAAGAGGATGATACCAAGAAGCTTGGAGGGAAATTCCCAAATTTCTTTACAGAAAGCTGCAGGTCAAAGGCAAGGGGGAAAATTATATAAGCTACAGGTAGTGTACTAATGTGAGCTAATGTTCACATTCGTAGCTAACTCAGCATCAGCAGAGAGGCTCAGAATAGCACAAACATACATAAGAGTTCCTGTGTTTCTGATAGCTTCTTATCACACAGTTTCACTGCAAACATTAACAGTTTCCAAAACATCTGACACAGATGTGGGAGTTCTGCTCCCATTTTAACGACAGTAAATTAATATTTACTAGCAGATAGCAAATTAATTTACAGCTTAGTGGCCTCTTTATGATGTCATCATACAGAGACATTGCATAGCTCTAAGGTCACTGTAAGGACATGTTTTAGGAGGGATGAATACAGTGTTCACAGGGCACAAGATCACTTAAGATATTAAAATGTTAAGATGTTAGGATGTTATTTTCCCTTCGATCATAATAAAATTTATAGTTTGTGTGCACAAAATGTAAACTTTTAGTGTGATGCCCTGAGCTTAGTCCTCCAACATAATATATTAATTACTTGAATCAGAGAAAATAATAAATGAAGCCATCTTTTACTTATGAGAACTACCAACAGAATTTGCTCTTCCATGCCCTTATTTGTGAAACTTTTGGAACACTGTGCTCTGTACAGAATTGTGTGGTCTCTCTTATCATTGCTTTTTGTTTTGTTTTGTTTTTGCATCCCTTAAGCTCAGAGACATAGCAGGGTGTGGCTCTTTTCCATTAAAGGCTGTTTTGAGTAACATTAATCTAAGATCTATTTTGTTATGCTAACAGCTAAAGGCCTTATAATAATAATTTCTATTTGGCAGCATCACAGTCAACTTCACTGATGTGAAGTTGCTTTAATTCTCTTTTTCAGGGGTGAGAAAATCTACAGTGATTCGGAGGTGACTTCTCCATATTTTTCATCTTTTTATCGCAAAGGGGTTGCCAGGGAACTATCCAAGAAAGAAATGCAGATAAGCAATACCACCATCAGCAAAAAGGGAAGGGAAATGGTGTTTGTTTCCTTCTTACACTTGAACAAAATCAAAGGCAGCTGTAAGCTTTCAAAAAGGAACAACAATTTAAGTAAGTTAAATTTCTAAAACTTGAACGGATATGGAAATATTGATGTCCAGATGACTGGTTACAAATTTATAACAAATTTTTACTAGTTTGTGATAATACTGACTGGAAAACAAGGTGCCAGGCAATAGTGAACATAAACTTAGCATGCATGGACACACGCAATAACACACTGGTTGTAGTACTGACAACATGACCTTCCTTATGCTCTTCAACTTTTTATTTTTTTCCCTCACTTTTAGCACTCAGCATAGCAAAAGTCAGAGCTGAAGGGGAAAGATGCTGGGACACCTGGGGAAAAAACATCAAAGCCCATCTACAAAACTGGATTCTGCCTTCCCTCCCTGGAAGGCCAGGCCCCTAGAGCAGCTGCCAGCTTTGCCTTACACCTCCCAGCATCCTCCCATCTGTACAGACGCACAGCTTCCAGGCTTCTCGCTGCTAGGCTCACCAGCAGAGCTGCAAACCTGAGTGCTTGCAGGCTCGTGGGAGAGCCTGCACCGGATGCATCTGAGCCTCTTCATGATGTAAAGAAAGTGGGAGAGGCAAGGCATTGCGACAGCTTCCCAGGATGCTCTTAGGAAAAATATAACCTCTGCAGCCTGGGTTCATAAATCCTTTACTCTCAGGATTTGTGCTCCTAAATCTTCAAGGTACTTCTGACAATATTTCTTTTAATATGAATTTATTCTTTTTGGAATACTTACTGAAAAGTTAATAAATCCTAGAGTCAGTAGTCTTACACCAATCCGACCTCTGTTAAGGTTAGGAAGGAGTGCCGTTGGCATAGGTTGAATTGAAGGGGATTTCCTTTTGTTTTGCAATGTGCACGCAGACAAGCAGGCACCAAGCTACAAGTGAGTAACTTTCCCACTAATCCTCCAAGGCGTGTGACAATATGACCCTGAGCTTTTACAACTAAGAACAGTATGGTATGTAAATATTATGAACATATATGGTAAGTGCTCTACTGGCTGAATAACATGGAAAATGATTCCCGAGAATGCCTAGCTGACCCTAAAGCTACACAGATTATTCTTTTTTTGTCCATAGCATTCATCTCTGTTCAAAACCATGATAATATATTAGATGCAAGTTCACTGGAGCAGGAATTATGTCTTGTTTTCTTTATTTCTCAATTAAGCATCAATTCTGGATATAAATACTCAGGATGAGAAACAAAAAACAAAAAACAAAAACAAAAAACAAAACAAACAAAAAAACCACGAAAAACACAACAAAACACTGCTTTGTATTTTCCACTACATTCTTCCAGAGAGAAATAATCATATGTTGAAATGAGAACATTTTAACTGCTAGCTGGAAATCAGGATGCCACTGCGACACATTAAATGATTCTAAAGAACATGACTTGCTCTCTAAAGATATGCACTTAAAATTAAGTAAATATGTTATTGTTTCTTTGGAAATGTAACGCACCTGTTAAAGTTACCAATCTATCAGGAGGAAGAAAGAAAAAGAATAGAGTTTTAAGCCTGTGAATAGAAATTTAACAACACAGTAGAAAGTTGCCTTTTTACAATGAACATACAGTATATTAAAAGCTTATCAGTTACACTAAAACAATGCAATACTGAGGTTTATTTAAACATAAGCAACTCGGATAAAGCAGAAGAGGAGAAGAATGCAGTTAAGATTTACTGATTTTGCAATGAAAATAAAAAGTTATGAATACTTTTTCAATAGCACTCCCAAACATTGCAGGGATTGTATACTGTCTACTCTTTTAATAACCAACATACTTTTATGTCTTGCAGCTCCTAATACTCTGTGCCTTTGGAAGTTTCCATTTCTTAACATGTATAAGTATCAGCAGATTCTTCCTGTTCTCACTGTGTATTTTCCTGATTTGCAATTCAGCTTTCATTATTGATAGAGACTTGGAACCTGCAACCCACAGAGAAGTCCCAAGAGTGCAGATTTATCCATGGAATTATACCAAGAATAAATTAGATCGTGGACTTCAGAGGCACCACTCACAGGGGTATGAACTACTGGCTCCAGTCCACTGTTTCCATACTTTGGTTATTTCCATTTAGTTTAACTTGATTAGTTTCCAATACTCGGTAAATTTGATCAAATTCTTTTTTTAAGAATATATTTGCATGTCAACTACATTTTTCACATCCTTGCTCAACCTCTGGAAAAAAAAAAAAAAAACAAACCTCTTAATAGAAAGGGAACTTGTAGTTTTGCCTGTAAAATAGCAACAACCAAATTTCCACTATGATTTGGAATCAAGCATTGGGTGCTGGAAGAATATGTTGCAATTACCCAGGTGAATTGTTAACTGAAATGTAAGGATGTTAACTGAGGTAAGATTATTTCCTGCAGTGTCGCTGTGAACACACATTCTCCCAGCGTGATGCAGTGCTTGTGATTGATAGTGGCTGTTAGGTCCAGACTGGGAGCAACAGCATCCTGTTCTCAAAAATCCTTCCTCTGCCTAATGTTCCTTGCTTAACATTCTGTTAATTCCTGTTAACCATGCTATTCTCCCAAGGGCCTTAAAAAAAAAAAAAAAAACAACACTTTCTTCATCATGCCATTGTTTGATCACCGCTTTGTTTTTATGAAAACAGCCAGGCAAATATTAGGAAAAGATAAGGAAAAAAAAGGAAAAGAAAAAGAAGAAGAAAGGAAGAAAGAAAGACTGAGATGGGAAAAAAGATGGTGTATTAGCAAGGAGCATCTCCTTCATCCTCTTCCTTAAGAATTCAGAGTATGATTTTCAAAACAGGAAATCATCATATTTGGTACAGAGTAGTATTTTCTATAGCAGAAAACAAGTAATAAACAGAAATGTTCTCTTATGGTCTCAGATTGCTGACTGTGTTTTAGAGCAATTGCAAATTTGGTAGGAGTTTGCCCTTGCAAACAACTACATACTAGGGGAAAAGTCTTATGGAAAGGTTTTCCTTTTAAGGTCTGACCAAATCCCATTGAAGCCAATGGAAAAACTCCTGTTGACTCTGAATTAAGCCCCATATAGAAATCAGTCTGATGACAACTAATTATTTAACTCCTGACTGAAAATTAGAATTGATGAACTGATAAAAATAACATGCAAGCAATTCTGAAAAATTATATCAGGGTATATTTCACTACTGCTGTTGCTAAGCTCTTGCCACCCCTTGTTCACAGATATTCAGGCTAAGTTACAGCTTAGACATGACAACGTTTGAAAATATTTGAAGTTCAAAAGTTTTTGGACGAATGATCAATCATCTGGAAATTCATCACAGGAATCCATTATACAGTAGCTGTCACCGTTTCCGTCTTTTGTTTAATCAGCCACTCAAGTGGATGCCTCAACTAGGTCCAAGATTTGTTTAAAACTAAGGTTATAAATCACCTTATACACAGAAGAAATATTTCTGGACACTAAATAATCAATTATATAGCTTTCAAAAGCCCCAGAGGATAAAATTTGAGTGTCAGTACTATTTTTCCCCCACTAAAGCTTTAGCATAAACAGTCATATAGAAAGTTATACAAATCAAACAGAAAGTTGAGCATTATGTTAACAAGATGAGAAGAGCTAAAAGAATTGTTACCTTCAGAGCAGCAAAATTTATCAGAAAGCAGCTGATTTTAGCCAAGATCGTCTCACACCACAAATATATAAAGTTGAGTTACAGACCTTATCTTAGTGCAATGCTATAAGGTCATGTAGAATTTTCTCTATGTAATTTTTGTGAGTGCAAAACTTCAGGCTCTTACGTGCTGCCATTGAAGTAGCTTAAAGGTTCACAGACGTGTCTGTAAATTATCAAGTGGGAATTCAAAAGAGAGAAAGAGGAAGGAAGAACCACAGACATGAAGTTGCTGACCTAGGAGTCATGCAGAGATAGTACCACACTCATCTACACTCGGTTGCAGGATACTAAAACTACAGCAGGAATAGTAGGATGGGCAATATAACATGTTCATTCCTTTGCTGCCAGCCAAGGAACTGATGCAAACACCCTGAATTTTGTTAGTATCCTGACCAGGGACTATAACTAGCAGGTAGACACTGTTTGTCCTGCTCTTCTAAGACGGGTTTGGCAACTACCAGTTCATAAGTACAAAGGACAGCCATGGTCAGTAACATCTTTAGGGGTCACATCCAAACCCAGCAATGCTCATGAATCAGAAGCTAGTTTGAACGTTGGTTTTGTGAGATACATGCAGTTTTAAATATAGAATTCATGCAAAAAAGGAAAAAATAAAATAAAATCAGTTTTATACCAAGTAACTTTTGGAGAAGAAGAAACACTAGAGTGCAAGGAGCACCTTAGTTAAGCACAGAATTTGAGTAGATCACAATACTTGCTGAGAAGGTAAATTTCATTCTTCGCTTGGAGATCAGGAAAGAGATTCACCTTCAACTCTCTCTTTAACACATAGGTGGGTTTGTTGTATTTTTCACATTATCCGGATGCAGCACACATCACAGATGACTGGCAGAAGAATATTCAGCTTAGCCCAACACTGTTTTAACCCAGAAGGGCAGATTTCATATTCTAGCTTCCCACACACTGCAGTCCTGTACATGCTTACTGTTGCACAATGATCATAATGATAGTCTCTCCCCGCTCCAAACTAATTAGTTCATATTCTATATTCATCTCTGAGCAATCTAAGGCTGTGATTTCCACCCTACCTGTGAGTCAAAGACACCTTGTGGTAGATCATACTCTTCTGACTTTGTGCCTTACAGGGTATGGAGGGAATCAGAGAAGGAAGAGCAAATTGCACTCAAATAACAGAACTGTTCTTTCTTTTCTTGTTCTTTCTTCAGCTTCGTGCAATAGGTGTATACATGTACAAAGATAACTCCTAGTGAAAATGAATATTCCTCTGTGGGAGTCAGAACTGAATCAGGATTGACACTGATTTCAATTGCAGATGCTGGCACAGAGTAAAATTACTTTTCAAACTCAGAAGTGTTCCCTGGTAAAGTATTTAAGGTTGCATTTTCAGGCTAGAAGGAAAAAGTGATGAAAAGTTCTTAAAACTGAAGAAACAAAATCCTTGATACTGATCCAAAGCCCTGCAAAACAAGATCCCATATGGTAATGGCAAATCTTAAGAGAATGAAGGGGGATAAAATGGGTACATTTTCCTTCATTTCTCTCTTTTACCCCATTGTTTTTTAAAATTGCATGTAATATGTCACAGGAGGGTCCCTGCCAAAGACATGTTTTCACCCTCATTCACCAGCAACACACATTCCATACTTGATTCACTGTGGCTCTGTAAGGAAAAAGGGGCATGTGGTAGGTAGCAAAAGGCCCAATATGGCACCAGGCAGTGCAGCACAAAGGTATTAGCCCAACTTCTGGAAGCATCATACCTATATTTTCAGATGAGGTTAGCAGTTCTTTTACTGTTGCAAAGGTTCTCTGTGCTTGAGATAGTCCTTCTACCATTGTTGTTTAACACTGCACAATGCTGAATGGTACATAGTAAGCAAAACATAAGTATTTCTATCCAGTTTCAAAGTATCCTTTTCTGTTATCTCAGTGCATGGGAGCAACCTAGTTGTCCTTCCTAATGCATAGAAAGTATCTACAATCCTAACTGATTCTCCTCTGTCCTAGTGAAAGGTAGCCCAGGAGCAATCACTGTTTGTACTGTTAAGGATCTAAAGGCAGTAAGGCAGTGACAAAAGGACCCCATTTCCCTACTCAGGTTCTCTAGACTAAACGATGCTTCTCAAGAAGCCTGTTGTCTGAATAAACCCTCAGAAATACTCCCTGTGTTACCAATCTACTGCTACAGACCACCCTTCCACAGGTTTAACAAGCAAGAATAACAACAAGAAGAACTTTGGCAATGAGTTCAGTCCTTTCTCTTCCATAACCAAGTAGCTTTATGTCTGTAGAAAGAGACATTTGTTACTCATCTGTGGAAGAATTTTCACAGTGGGGCTTAAAATACCTGTTAACATTCATCCTGGAGATTCAGGCCCTAAAATAAAAAGGGACCATAAAACACACTGTCAGCATACATTATGCATAAAGGCAGTGTTTCAAAGATGCACTGCAAATTCAAATTATATATGCAAAAAACCGCAGACATTGCCAGCAACATAAGGTAAAAAGTGCACAACAATCTGTCTGTTGTCATGTTCCAGTTCACACAATATAAAGTGATATATTTTGGTCCTAATACAAATCAGTCATAATGTTGCTCAGTCATAGTTCAGTCCTTAGTACTAGATGATATAATTCATTTCATTGCTACATATTTCTCTAAGAAATATACAGATTCAGACCAATGGAAGAGAAAACCTCAGCAAAGTATCTTTTTATGAATCCTCAAATAAAGAACATCGTACCCATTACCCACTACAAGATGCAAATATTTCACAGAGTTTTGGGAGTAATTTACACTTCATTTATAGCATTCAGTAGTAGCTGGAAGAATAGAAATCAGTAGTTCAACCATTACTGATTTATTATTAATTATTCAATTATTAATTATTACTTCAGCCATCTGATTTCTTCAATTCTAGATGATGAGTAAAGGACATTGCATACGGACAAAGGTAGCAACTGCCAAGTTTGTCTAGACTCTGAAGAATCAGGCCTGCTTACAGTATTATTGCACTCTATATCCGTTGTATATTCCATGGAAACAATGAGGATGCATTACTTTGAGTGACCTACATAGATCTCCCAGATTTTTCTCTGCCATCTGTTTTAGTCCTGCTTTTTACCTCTGTGAACAACACAACACCGTTACTTCTTTAAAAGCTCTGCAGTTCTGAGTGAATAACTCAAATCAGTTCATCCCACACACATCACCACAGATGTCATGTTTGAGTGCCTTGACTCAAACAAAGAAGGTATTCTCTTAAAGTGATAAATTACATGATGAAGCCATATTTAGCTGACAAAGGAAAGAAGAGTGTTTCCATGGTAGGCAGTAGTTTCATGGTTTTGGACTTTTTTCTATGATCTGTTTTATTTTGTCTAGGAAGTCAAGGGCTAGCTAACTACGAAAATGTGTTCAATAGATAGAGAAGCTTTCCATCTGAAGTAATAACTATGGGAAGCAAACTCCTGTACACTTTCCCTATTGCAACATTTCTTTGCTACACATTGTGTCTTATAAACCATGGGACTGTAATATTTCACTAGAAAAGAGAATTAAAAATGAATTAACACTTCATCTTTTGGTTTTGATTCGCAAGTACATCATAATTTAATTATGAATGAAATAAAAAGCTAAACTTGTGCAGTTCTTTAAATATATTCCTAGATTATAATGCCACTTAGGAGCAGACTCCTCTCTGACACTGAATGGAGTTATACTTTATATGCATAGTTATAGTGAACCATTAAAAATAACAGCTAATTTGTAACATGCAAATACAGGTAAAACACATTAACATAAGAGCATTTATTTTACTGAACATCTTGAAAGAGAATGCATGTATATTCATTTAATATAACTAGAGTTTTTGGAAAACTGGAGTCAAATTCCACTTAATATACATCTGAAGCAAAATAGAAAAGAGGAGCTTTGTTGGAAGCATTCTGATCACTATCAGTGCTACAAATAACAGTAGCTGTGGAGATTTTATAAACATTTCTTTATGGCAAGGATAAAATCTAGTGGCTATCTGGCCTCCACAAATGCAACCACCTGGTATTTATGTTGACCAAAACTGTAGTTCAGTTTTAACCATGGGTAGAAGCACCAGCTTGTTTATTTTTCCCCTTCTTGCCCTCTACAGTCACAGTACCACACAACCTTCAGTCACACATTGTCCCTTGAAGTATCATTGTATACCACTCCGTGTTATTCTTCTTTCTTGGAAGCATGCTCTTAAAGACAACCTAAAGACCCAAGTATCTGCTGCAGACTTGCATAAAGCATCTTTTTCCTCAGTAAAGGAATGAGAGGGACTCAGATTTGTTCAGATTCCAGTTGTTCTGTTTGTTGAGGTGCTGAGCAATTTCATATCTGTCAACTCAGTGGCATGATTTCAACAATTCTGGAAGACAATTATCTTGAAGATAACAGGAAATCAAAGACTGGGTTCTCCAAAATAATAACCTCGAAAGCAAGCAATCAGAACTAACCCTGTCAAAATTAAAAGGAATAGGAAATTGTGAGAAACTGGTTGACAGGAGACATAAAGTCTGGTTTTCCTGAAATTAAGTAATAATAAAAATCTTCAGTCAGTGAAAAATTTAAAAAGCAATTTTCTTTCCCATCAGTCAGCATGGAAACAGTATTGACTTCAGTGCCGTAACATGACTATAACTCCAAGAAGGGAACACCAGGTCACAGACCACAGCATCCAAAAGTAAAAGTAAGTCTAAATGCTGGTGTCAGCAATTTTCATGAAGTTACTAAAATAGCCCATTACTTAAGTGTTCAGTTGCTTGAAAGATTTGGGTCTTTCTTTTCTTTTTTTTTTCTTTTTCTTTTTTTTTTTTTTTTTTTCTTTTGGATGGAAGACAGGGAGAATTGTGTTGGCTATCATAAGCATAGCCTGTATTCTGTCTCAATGTTCAACCCTACATTCTTTCTTTTATATGAGATGGAATTCATTTTCCTTGGGCTATGATAAAATGAGAACACCATGGAAGCTTGTATCATTGGCAGAGGTGAAGGGTGGGCTGGAGTAGATGACCTAATTGGGCTTCTCCATCTCTACGTTCTCACATGCTGCAAAATTCTGTGATGAGCTGTTGGTTTAATTTTACAGGACTGTGGTGGCCAGCTTGTAAAATCTGACTAGCAGAAACATAATATAAACTTATTACATTGCTATGTCTGAGTTTGTTATTTGTTTGCTTAGAAAATAACTTTCTCAGCATATAAATCAGAAAAAACCCTAGTCTTCTTTAACACCTTGAAAGTGAAACTATATAGATGAACCTCTGTGACTTCAGAAGGGCTTTTCCATGCATTTACCCAAACTGGTAGGCTATTGGCCTAAGGGTGCGACAGAGTGGAGACAGAAGGTCCTCACAAACTCAGGAAAAAAAAGAGACAGAAATCCTGTTTTGGGGTGGGATTTCTAAAACATGAGATATTTTCTAGTAACTCTTGATATCACAAATTGGGTTTCACAAATTATTTGCACTATCGAAGCTTAGCTTTATAATTTGCATATAACAACATGAAGCTGATTTGGAAGAATAAACTTATGAAAAATCCTCATTTGTAGTTTCAATTTCACTTGGGCCTCATCAAGTCCCCAAAATAATTAACAGTTCTCTCATGCACTGGGGAATTTCTTTGAAAGGGGTAGAGCAACTAAGGTAAAGGCACATTCTTTTTATTTGCTGTAAATTACTCTGTTTCGAATTAGGGCTCTTACTATAAGGAAATTCTTGCACTCCTACTGCTACTAAAAAGAAAACATTCTAGAAAACTAAGGAAATCATAGGGGGAAATACACATAAATAACAAAATTCTCTCCTCTTCACCTCTCAAATTGCACCTGTCAGACAATGACCTTGCTTGTATACCAATACACAGACTGTGATAAATTGCTCAGAAGATCAAACTAATTAAGTGGCTGTTATTGTTAATTTTTAATTTTGAGAAGACATTCTTAAGTTGTATTTAGCACTCAGCACCTACACACCAAAGTACATAGCTCAGATGAGCTAATCTTTAAAAGTGAAGTAGAAATGAGCTAATGTTTTTAGGGAATTGTTAGCACAGTATGGCAAGAGATCAATAACAACTGAAAGAAAACCCTCACCAAAATCTACTCAGCTGTGAGCAGTAAAGAAATACCAAATTGCAAAATGTTTTGACTTTTTGACTGCTTTTTGTTTGTTTGTTTTTTATTTACTCATATCATCTGTTTTGTGCAGTTTCATACTACATGCTTCTATCCTGAAGCAGTGGAAGTGTGCTCAGTATAAGGATATGTACCTTGACAACTTGTAACAGCTATACAAAAAAAAATTAGGCAAAGACTTTATTCCTGCATGATGATAAAAAATAAAATTATTATATTGAATAGACTGAAAACAAACTCACAACCTACATACTTGCTGTGTATGTGCATATATGTATGGCACATGCACATATATGAACATCGGTAACAGAACTTTGGTTTTAAAGGCATGCAGTTGGCCTCAGGAGCTAGGAAACTAAATTTGTGAGCTGTTAAATGTCAGAGCCGACCTCTGGGAGTTTGAGGAGGGATGATGTGGTGAAGGGCAGGCTTCAGGTCATGTTTTATACAAGAAGTTTAATTGTTCTGGCTAGGAAGCAAAAGTGACTCATTTACTTGAAGTGGGTCTCTATCTCCCAATGCAGGGGAGGATACTGCTAGCAATAATATCTTTGAAAGAATTGGACTGGTTTACTCCAGTATTTTAACTGCTTCCATTCAGATTCATTTGTTTTGGACACATAATTTGATAGTGTTCCAATGATAGCAAAAAACACTGCTTTTATCACCCTTCTTGAACCCATGCTAGCCTTTTTGTTGTGTTTAAATCAGGTTGGGTTTTTTGGCCAAAGAAAATTGTAAGCTAGTGGGCCCTTTCTGAGCCTTTTATTGGGAAATGTAATAAACTATTTAACTGTATAGGTTGTAAAGTCATCATGACACAGGATTTGTGGTGTTGCGCTTTTCAGTTTCACTCCTGTCTCAGAAAACCCCTGCTGAAGATTAAGTATGAGCATTTTGAGCTATGACAAAACACAAATAATGAACACTTCCTTAGCAGCATCCAATTTATTAATGAAGGGCTCTCATTCATTTCAGTTTAGCTTGTCTGTATCCCACTTTGCCCACTTTCATTTATCAAGCTCTTATTTCTTGGTTGCCAGCCTATTTTCAGCTTTTAATTACCTTCAGCTTCAATTTTGTAAACACCTGGTTTTGGTGACATATTTGGTGCAATATGTAAAATTCAATAAAGAGTTTTACTCTGCAAAATACATTTAAATTTCTTATTTACTGAAGATTAAAGTAATATAAATAATCTGGTGGTTAAGAATTCTTGCTGATTCATAGTACTTTCATATTTACAAATACATCATTTCTGAAGTGGGTCAACCTGATCATAAACCACTGCAATTAAAAACTGAGTTTGTTACAGAGAACAGAAAAGGCCTAAAGAGCATAATGCCACGCAAAGCACTTTCTTTGTGCTAAGAAAGCAATACAAATCACATTTTCAAACTGCAGCTAAGGCTGCATTTCAAGCTACATAGAATTTTTTTTCGCTTCCACAGCAAATGTGACTTCTCTGAGAAATGATTGAAGCCAAAACTAAAAATACTTCAACTCTAAACTGCATATTTTTATTCATAGTAAATCATAGAAATGCTGTGTGGAAGGGACTTCCAAATGTCATCTAGTTATACCTCCTGCCTGAAGCAAGATCACCAGCCTTCCACTGAGCAGAACCATTCCTCTTCCAGAGGCTGTAATACCACTCATATGGCTTCTTTGTTCATCTAAAAGATATAAGCCTCAGAGTCAGTTGCTGGTATTCCTTTAATGAAGATGATTTGCAGGCTGCCTTCAGGCATAAGTCCCATGACTTCTGCTGGCACAAGGTGAAATTCCTACTTCAGTAATAATACTGTGCCTGGCAAATATAATGTTGACTTAGTTAAAAATTGAGAGAATTCTCTGAAAATGAGATTCACTGATGAGTAAGATAAATAAGAAAATATAAATAGATGATATATGAATGTACACTAAGAATTGGGCCAAGCTGCAAAGGCTGGATCTATAGCCAAGCTGCCCTGAAGTTTGGAAGGCTAACATCCATAAAACAAACACAAATGTTGGGCCTCTGTGAACCTAATGAGGTTCAGCAAAGCAGAGTATAAGGTTGAGGTAATCCCAGATAAGTATACAGGCTAGAAGAATAACTCCTTGAGAGTAGCCATGCTGTGAAGAGCTTGCGGATCCACTCTGATGAAAGATTTAACAAGAGCCAGCACCACGTACTGCAGTTTAAAAGGCCAATAACATCCTGTGCTGCATTGCATGGGCAGCCAGCAGGGTAAGGGACATAATAGTTCCCCTCTACTCTGTCCTCATGAAGCCATGTGTGAAAAATTATGCCTCTCAGGCATAAACTCTGCCCTGTAAACAAGCACATTATCAAGATTATGGAGAAGATTCAGAGGAAGACCAAGACAATGAGACAGCTAGAGCATCTCTCCTATCAAAAAAATGCTGGGTTTGTTCAGTCTGGAGAAGAAAAGGCTCTTAGGAAGCCTCATTACAACCTTCCCATATTTAGAGATAGATAACCAGCAGGAAGAAAATTAACATTTTACACAGGTAGATAGTCATAGGACAGTGGGGAATGATTTCAAACTAAGGGAAGGAAGATGTAGTTTCAGTGTTGCAGTGTGATGGAAAACACAGCACTGTCAGCAGAGTCTCAGACTTCAAGAGAAAACTTGCTCAAACACAACAACTGTAGGCACAGAAACAAAGGAAAAGAACTGCTTAAAGTATACAGAGATCTCCAGCAAAATATCCTTGCCTCCCCTGCCAGCCCTCATATGAGATCTGAGAAGGCATGGATCCAGGCTTCACCCCTTCGTGTCGCTCAGCAGCACTGTATGCACCTGAGCTCCCCTGGGTTGGACCTGCCTTCCCACCAGGTCCTCAATAACTGTTTCAAGCTGTGACTTAGCATTTCTGCTACAGATACAGGGGAAGTTTTTCGTGGAGAGGATGGTGAGGTGCTGGAACAGGTAGCTTAGAGAGGTTGTGGATACCCCATCCCTGGAGGTGTTTGAAGCTGGGCTGGGTGGGGCCCTGAGCAATCTGATCTAGTACTTGATATAGCTGTTGACAGCTCTGCCTGTAGCAGAGTGTTTGTAACCTTGAGGTCTCTTCTAACTGAAGCCATTCTATAATTCTGTGATTCAGTGCTCTTATCAACTTATAAATGACATAATTGAAGGCCAATCACAAATATTTTACCTGCTTCCTCTGAAATTCAGCTATTGAAAAACATCTGAATATTGTTTTTCTGTGAATCCAGGTGTAGTATCAGCATTCTCTCATGTACCTGGAACCTGGACCAAGGGAAATTAAATATCCTATCAGTTAGAATAACATCTGCTCAGAAATTGTATGGAGATAAATATATGCCTTATATTAGCTCTTTTTTTTACGACCCTACCTGCTGTGTTCTGTTTGTGCCTAAGAACCTAAAACATTTCACTTTGCTGCAGATTTTTCTTAAAAATATTTTCTTTGGTTTCAGGGAAGACCATGCTAGCCAAAAATCTGTACTGAAGATCTGGATTGAGGTTAACAGCTCGGTGAACTAAACCCAAGTACTGTATCTAAAGACAGGAACATGAAACCTTATGAGATCTGTTGGTCAGTGAATGCAGCCCTTTACTATTGCAAGTAACCATAGTACACAACCTGCCTCGGAAATGAATCAAGTTCTTTCTGTTCCTGTGAATCTGGCTGTATCAGCACCACACTATTCAAATGGCTAATAACCTCTTCTCATTTTCAGTTTAATTTTTAGTTTATTTTTCAGTTTATTCATTCCCAATTTAAAGCCATTAGCTTCTTGGTCATCACTGTCCTACAGGATCAATTACTTTACTCCCTCTAAAATGTTCATAGATCATGAACAAATCCACTTCTTGCTTCTGTTATCTCTCCTAAGCTAAATTAACAATTTATTCTCACTTATTCTCATCCCTCTAATGACTGCAAAAGCTTCTCTTTTTAATGTTATTCCACTTTAAATTAATCCATTTTAAACATATTTTACAAAAGAATACTGTGTGACCTTTCATCTGAGTCAGTGATGATGCTTCTTCTGTCTGCTTGTATTTCTTTTATCTTTCTTGTTTGGTGGGGTAGTAGCTACATCCTTTTCACAGATTGACCACTGTTAGGGTTCAATTTAGAAAATTTTAAAAAATCAGAATATAGCATTGGTTTTGAGGTTCCAGCTTACAGAACAGGTTTATTTTCAGTTTCAATTCAGTACAGTTTGTAACCTGCAAGGTTTGTTACAAAGAAGACCCAGATCGCAAAATGAAACTTAGGAAAGACTACACACTCAGCCAACTTACTTCATATCAAGCCATGAGAAATCATAAATATTCTTTCTTAAACAGATGTATGAAATGAAGACAAGCGCTTGAATTATATAGTCCAAGAATTTAATTTTTAATGAAAAATGAAAACAGGTGAATTTCCTACTATTGTCAATTAACTGTACATTTCTTTTGCATAAAATAATCAGAGCAAGGCACCTTCTCTTTGCCTCCATATTGAACTCTTCTGGTATGCAGAGTGTTTAAAAACACAATCCAACCACAAACTTTGTAAATAGCTCTTATTGTCATCATACACTGGGAATAAACAGATGACTCAGTATCAAGCCCAGTAGAGTTATTTTTCTTCCTTTATGCAACCAGCCTTTTTTTTTTTTTAATTGTTTCTGTTAAGTAGTTTTTCACAAACAGTTTTTAACTTTTTCTGTGGCAGTGTATCATTATTTCTCAAGTACAACTGAATTCCACATAGTTCTTTCCTGACAGCTCTATGAACATTTCCTGATGTATGCAAAGCACATGCTGTAATAGACCTGATTAGATAAACAACTATAAATGTGCCCTTAAAATGAGAGGAGCAGGCCACATTATTTTTATTGCACTTCTTCCAAAATGCAATGTGACTTCCTGATCTCCTGAAGCCAATCAGAATCAACATGTGAAAAGCAATTCAAGGAAAAGCAAACGAGGGAAGTATCTTCATCAAAGGAGCACATTTAGTGCACAGACAAAGGGGGTAATGTTTTCAAATAGCATATAATTATATTTTGGAACTTGTTACAACCTGAAGTTGTGAAGACCAAAAGTTTAAAGGGATTCTTTTGGTGACTACACCAGCTCATTAGGGACAGGTCCAGTGGTGAATAAATGAAGCAATCCAACTCAGTCTCCAACTCAGTCCCCCTAAACTGCGTATTGCCAGATGGTGAGGAGCTCTGTAATTCGTAAGAGAAAAGGTCACTGTTAATTGCACTATTACTACTGCCAAGGATGGGCTACCGAGTTAAAGAAATCTTTGTCTTGATGCAGGTTTCTTTTCTCACATTCCTAGATGGATTCAGGTGAACAAATGCAACAACATATTGAAGTGTAGTAAGTGAAACTTTATCAAATCTCTGGTGTGCTTACAAAAAAAGCTAACTGCAAATATAGCTTTTGAGGTCTTGAATGGAATGAGAAATGCAAGTATATTTTTCTGGGTCTAATTCGTACACACTTCATATGGTACTTTTATTTTTGTGGATGTCTGCCAGCATTCTGAGAAAAGGATAACACACACATGTATCTCCCTGGTGCATGAATTTGTCTGACCCAAAAATTGTTAAAAATTCTAGTAAAGATAAACCCTGTAAATGTTGCTCCACTAGAGAAAACAGTGGGCAGTGATGACAGACAGACTCACACTAGATGGTAATAAATTCAAGAAAGTACAACAGGGCTCTTTAGTAGCAGAGGGAAATCAAAGCCTGTTGAGTGTTTTGGCCAGATGAATACTTTGAAATTTCAGTGTGTACTTAGACCTCTTGCTTCTACAATATGGAGGTTGAAATTTTCAGTGAACAACCTCTCCAGTGAGACTTACCAGACTGTCTGTTTCTGGTTAGGCCAGAAATAGATGATGAACACTTTTTCATATGTTATTTGAGCACTGTCGTCTGCTAGCCTGAACAAAACTTTGCAAATGGCTAAAGAAATAAAAAATAAGAGTTCTTATTAATTTCTGGTTTACTTGGGATTCTACTGTTAGTAACAGAACTGTAGGCCCCTGACTGAAGGGCAGGTGAAGAGGTGAAGGTATTGCTGCAAAAAGCTACAACTTTAACATTTACTGGAAAATATCTTGGCAGCCAGAATGGTAAAAGCAGTGTGTGGGTTGGTGGCCAGAGAGTATTCAGGAGTGACTGGATGAGACACAGTTTCAGCAAGTCATTCCTTTACTCTTCATTAAAATTTTTTTCTACGTAGCTGCAAATAGAAACTAGAGCTGTCTTGGTGTCAGTCCTTAAGGACGAACAGGACTAGGAGCATAAAGGGGCATTACACTCTATTGCTCTTGGGCCACAGTGAAAATGTGGTTCGAGTTTTGGAAGAGCTCAGGTTAGTCTTTGGTACCAGTAGTTTCGTGAAGCTTTAGATTTCAAATAGGTCAAACCAGCATGTTAGTAGCCCTCCTACAAGGCTGCCACACTGAATCTGATTTTAGTCTATTAGAAGATATGCAGTAACGAGGTACCAAACTTGGGTACAAGCTACTTGACAGAATTTAATGCACTAGTGAGCGGTACGCAGCTTCACAGGAATTCAGTGTTACAGGTATAAAAACAACTTACTTTTGTCAGTTTGTTTTTCACTTTGTGTTGCTGGAATGTAGGTGCTGAGGGTTTGTTTTAAATGACTGTTCCCCAGTGTTGCTTCACAGTGTTGCTTTTCATAAGAATGTGGTGAGCTATCTGAAGCCCGCTTTATATGAACTGTTTGGAAATGCATTTGCAATAATGAATGGGTAGTGGAAATTCATCAGGTCATACAGAGGCTGATACTGTGAGGCAATGAATTAACAATAATAACAGTAACTGATGCAGTGGGTTGTTTTCATTCTAAAATAAACTAACTCATATACAATGCATTCTGGTTGCATTTTTAAACTCTTTTTCCATTTTAAGCCTAGATGCACAAAAAAGTTGAATACTGTTAGGATGTAATATTCTTAGGAAGAAGTTTGACAAATGCAGTTACAGCAAGATGTTGTAGCTTGTATTGCACGTGGGTAAACACGTGCTTTCACACCAAGGGAAAAGTTTAGCTTGGCAGCTGGGGCTGAGAAGCATGACTCCAATCTCACTTAAAGCCAAAACTGCAGAAACTCAAGCCATTTCCAAAAATAACATCAAAATTAGAGCCTTGAACCTCCTCAGACTGGTCATGCTGAGAATGATGATCCTGGGGACCAACAAAGCTACTGAGTCCCCTACGGAAATGTTTGTGTGTGCTGATTTTGTTCTTCAGCCATAGAGAAAGAAATTTATTTCTGCAATTAAATACAAATATAAATCATATTAATTTTGTTTTAGCATTATTTTGTTATTTAAAAATGATTATAGGTTTTTCAGGGCTTTTTGATTATAATGCTAAGCTTATAAAGACTAAATTCTCTTAATTGACATTCATCAGCACAGAAAGTAGATTAGAGGAGGTTTACAAATAACCTTCTTGCAAGCACAGAGTATACTTCTGAGATACAAAGCCTCAGCTAATGAAACATTTCACTGCCCCTCTCCATCTCAGTCATTTTCGTCTCCAAGTTCTCTCCAGAGTTAGGAAAGTAAGAAGTCATTGTTTGTATTTTCAAGTTGCAAATCCTATAGCCTGCTAGCAAATCTTTATTGTGCAAGGGTGAGAAATCTAAATTTTAAAAGGATCATAGTCTCTGGTCCCACCTCAGGAGATTAAATGTTGGGATTTGGACTTCACATTCACTTCAGTCAGGTTTTATGAAAGATCTGGTGGGAGACATCCTCCTGGGTGATGGAAATGTGTGAATTCAAGTGAATTCTGATACTTTGGTGTCATGATACCTACTTGGTGAATTCCAGAAATTCTTAGAAGAAAAAGTGCTGAGTTGTGCACTTAGGCAGAAAAAAATTTCACATGCTTAAGGAAAATAACTTACATAAATATATGTATCTTAGTGATAATGCTCTTGAGCTTTTGCCTGCACTAAATTTCAGTCCTTTAAACGAGACATACCAGCCTACATAGGACCTTTGTGGTGGAGAACTGCATGCTTGTCTGAGTTAGAAGGAAAGCATTATTTGTGGCTGTTTTTCCTATAGACACGGTTTTTCAGTCTCAGAAACCAGCAATAATATGGAGGTACACAAAACTGCTGCCGGTGTCATAACAGAAATAAAACTGCCCATTTAATACTTGCCTAGATGATTTCAGCTTATGTGGCAGTGGGGCCAAGGCAAAGAGGGCAGGAGGAGAAGATGACCCAAGTGAAATTGATTCCTCTACAACACAAGGCAATCTATATATGGTGAGGCAGAAGGTTTGTTCTTATCCTTTTTCCTGCACAGGAAGGGCCTCCATGTGCTTGTAATAGACAAAGCAGTTTTTACTCTTCTGGAGCTATGAAATGGAGAAGAGAAGGTGTCTGCTCATTATAGTGCCTTGTAAGTGTTCACTACCTCAGCAACGCTAACATGTGTAGCAGCAGAAAACTTCTGCTCCTAATGTGAAAGGGCAATGAGGGTCTCTGAGGGATGTGAATCTGGATCAGTTCTAGCTTGCTGTCTGTTTTACAGTAGGATGTAAAGATGCAACAACATTTTAAAGAGGCATTTCAAATTAACCCCCACCCAAGCATAACTGGAGAGTCCCAGTGGGGGCACACTATTACGCAGTTCCCAGTGTGGGCTGTGTGTGAATAGTACTAGCTAGCGCAACATTATTTAACCTTCAGTGTGTTTATTTGGCGGTAGAATAAGTTTTGATTTTCCCACTTATAGAGAATCTGCTGGGAGAACCAACATATTTCACACCAGCTCTTGAAGTTCTTGAACAGTGTAATAAAGCAGAGAAATGCATAATAGAACCCCTCACTCCCAGTGTTTTATTATGCATTTCTACATAAACTCTTTTCAGTATTTTGCCAAGGAAGTCCTGAAATTGTGCACTGGTGCTTATGAAACTCCAGACCTTATCTTAGAGTCTCCTGACACATAAGTTCTTCCTCACAGAAGGAACAGTTCCCTTAGTTCTCTTACCTCTTCAGAGCCATACTTTACAACTTCTTTTTTTCTAGTTGTTTTCCATCTAAATAGAGTTTGGTTGGGTTCCACACTTTAAACTATTTCATCAGAAAATCACAAAAATTTCCCCAGAAACTTGCACCTGAAAGCCTCACACAGGAAGGGTTAGTCCAAAAACAAGGAAAGACTTAGTGCCCTTTTCAAAGCTCATCCAGTGTTTTGTACTTATCAATATTCCTACTTGTACTGGGAACTGTTCTGTTGCCCAAAGTGTTCTATTTTCATTGTCCAAAGCTTAAGTACACAGCATGAGGAATACCAGTTGTTTAATCATCATCAACAAAAATTGTTTACAATAGTCCATAGCTGTATAGCATCGCTAAATGCACTATTGGATTTAATAAGGCCACTCATGTACTTAAAGTTATTCACATGCTTACATACTTTGATGAATCAGGGCTAAATGAACTGCCTAAAATCACTCTAGATGACTGAGAAGCCAGAACTTCTAACTAGAAGTTCTGTGCATTAACTGCAAGATTATCTTTCCCCTCCTGGGATATTCAAGCTCGGTGTGTTTCAAAATGACCACTACTGAATGGTGGATGAATGAAACGGTACACATAAAAATAACTGCGATCAGAAGTTTTCCCTCAAATTAAACATTAGCACAGACCCATCTGATGCTTCCATTTGAACATTTCCATTGCCTTAAAATTTATTTTCCATGTTCATGTACATCTCAATTCTGGCCCAAGCCAGAAGGTGAAATGCCAAAATACTGTTACAAAAGGATATCTTTGTGGTCCAAGTTCAAGCATTCAATGTTGAAAATCTTGCAACAAAGTTTGTTCTCACAAGCTCAGCAGCCAAGTCTTGAAGTTTTCAAGTGCTTAGATAGCATAACGCCAGATCCTCAGTTTCAATGGAAACATACCTCTTAAGCCAGCTGACACTCTTGTTCTAACACATATTCATCGACTTTCTAATCCACTGTTACTCTACCGTCTGCGTAGTTTTTTCTTACTCAGTTACTGCTGTAGTGTTTGTGCTGCATAGAAAACATCTTGAATTAAGGCTGTCTCCAAGAAGATATAAATAAGGAAATCTGTAGATACAGAATAGCATCCTAGGAGCAAAGACAAATAAAGAACTGAACAAATTAAAAACTTTCATTTTTAAAATGTATTTATTGTGTGGCTTATTAATCACTAGAGTAAACCATGGGCTATGTTTTGCACTGCTGATGGGAAACATTTTGACTGAGCAAGGATCCACCTCCTACATCAATGGATGTTGCACTACATGACCAATCTGCTCTCACTTTTTCCCATCCAGTACACACAGGAAAAAAAGTTTGGCCTGCTTTGCTGGTGGCATGGCTAGGTATGGAGAAGAAAGCTGGAAGCATATGAGAAGGCAATAGGCAGAATGCCTGTGCTTGTGGTGTCTGCAATTGATTCTTTTTACCTGTACTCTGTCCAGATCCATGGCTGTTCATAATAGTAACACACACACGCGCGCGCACACACACACTATTTCTTGCATAGTTGTTGAATAATATTTACTGTTGGACTATAACAAGCTTGTGGAGAGGGAGGAGAAAATATTTCAAAGAAAAAAAGGCTTCTTGCACAGACAAATACATACATGTTGAGCATCCCATGGTTAAAACAGAGTTAAAGGCTTCCTGAGTATTTGCATCATAAGCATAACTTTGTAAATGAATCCAGGGCCATTTTTCTTTTCCCCCTTTTAGGTGAAGTGAAAATGTACATGAATACACAGAATCTTCTGCTTCAAACATCATTTTTACTATCTAATACTACTAAGCAGAAGAAATAAAAGACAGACTGGATTACTAAAGCCACCAAAGTGGATTCTGGCTACACCCTTACATTTACAGAAGCAGCTTGGCACCCACCAAACAGAAATCACAGGCATGCAGAAAGGAGCTGGTCTTAATGCTGCAAATGTGTTTATACTGGAACTCAAAATAAATAGAGAATAATGTGTCCTGTGTGTGCTAAGCAAGCCTATGACACCAACAAATTGAGCTGTTTTGGAAAATGCTGCCTGGGGAAACTTTAGCACTAAGCTTTGAAAGGAATGGAGCCAGAAATTAGGCGTTGGGAGGGGGAGGAAAAAAAGAGAAAAAAAAGCTGCCATCACCATCAAATAACCCAGAGCGCATTTCAATTCTGTGCATATGATATAAGAAAACCCTAAGTTAAACAGCTTGGTTTTGGGCATCACACAGATCTTTACCACTTCGTAGCTCATTAAAATGTTTAGTGTTCCCAAGAAACATAAAAAAATCATCAAGCAGTTAACAAAGACACATCTTATTCAACAGGAGTCATAACGTTTTGTACATTTTTACAGAGGTTGAGATTGAGCTGTTTAAAGAGGTATAGAAACTTGGAAACAATAATGATAATCAGATTGTCTGAAACACCCACAACTGACTGCCTCGCTCATTCCTAGTACTGACAGACTAGTTAGAGGAGAGAGAAAGTTTGTGTTTGCAGCTTTTGTAATTAAATGAATTTTGATGGTGAAAACAAGCAAAATTAAACTGGCCAAACAAAGTTAGATTCTGCACAAGGGTCCTTTGTCCTTTTCTGTCAATGCCTCTGTGCTGCAATTCTATAGCCCCAGAAAGACAATGAGTACAACAGTAATCAAACCCAAACATGTGTAGTAGTTCTAACAAAGGAACTCCTAAAACCATTTTTTCTAGGGTTCTGAGAAAGCTTTGTTTATTTAATGCCACACATTATGAACACATATACATAATAAACATCAAAGAGTTAGAAAAAGAGTTCTGATAAGATAAAGGAATATTCAGATGCATTGTTGAAGTTTCAATGCCTCCTAGACCTACAAAGGAGATGTAGAGTTCTTGTCAGCTTTTTAATAGAATTTCTACAAATTCTTCCCTTTGGACTGTAGTGTGAAGAATATTTTGCTATGTTTCTTAAACAGTGGACTTTTGGAGCAGGCCTCTTGTAACCAGCATTTTTTGGTTGTGCTACTTTCCTGATGCATCTTGTACAATCATTCAAAATCATAACCCTCAAATCTAAGAAGAAAAAGCTTAAATTTGTTCTACAGGTCATGCCTGCAGACTAAGTACCTAGTGACTAAGATTGCTAATATGTGGGTGCATGAGGTGATGGAACAGCCTGCCCAGAGTGGTTGGGGATGCCCTGACCCTGGAGATATTCAATGGAAAGAAGCCAAAACAATGGAGAAGAATGTGATATTAATACATATGCAGTAATTAATTCATCAGTTATTATTTTACCTTGTCTTCTGAGTGACTGAAACTTCCATGCCTGATATTGAAAATGAGAGATCCTTTCTGTTTCCTTGATAGTAATAAAACAGTAATTAAATACTTAGACAGCAGAACTTCCACCTACCATGGGCTTTTAGGTCCCCAGCACAGCCCACAACTTTTGTCCTTACTTAACAGAGCAGGAAGTCTATGTCACTTTATAGAAGCAAGCAATCATATGTGGATATGAGGGAGCTTCTTTGTCAGATATTGCCTCCAGAATTTCTGAAAATGCCATACCTCTTTGAACAATTCTTTTCCCCTCATACTAATACACAGTTTTATCCTCTGAAAACTCCAAGCTACTAAAAAACAAACAAAAAAAAGCCACCAACAACAAAAGCATCGATACTGCCTGCAACTTTCTCCGACGTTCTACTATTCTGTTTTTTTTTTTCACCAAGTTCTACTGTATGAGAACTGTTGAATCACAGCCTGAACCTCTGATTGACCAACTGAAGCAAGCACCGAATAAACCATGAGAGCACAGATGAAGGCAATTCAACTGTGCTACTGGAAGAGGTGGAACATGGCTGCATCTGTCATAGACTCCACTTAAAAACAGACTGCCACTATGGAAGGATGACTTTCTGGAGATCACTCCTCTTAGAGTTTTCTCTGTGAGCCTACACAAGTGATTATTTTCCATTTGTTTCCAACTATCCCTTTCCAATGCAATAATCTATCTAGCTTCATGATCTGTGGTTACCAATCTGATAATGCCTTTCTGCATATTTGTTGACTATACATTTACCCTGCCCCCTATATAGTTGCTTGACTTCTGTTGTCTTTGTTTTAGTTTTGAATTCCCATTAATGGTGTTAGTAAACAGCATTGTTCATTGGTCAGTGTCTATGTAGGGCTCCTGGCAGCATGCTTGCTTCTCATTAAGTTAGACCTTTCATGATCATAATAAACATAATTTGTCTGGAAGAACTTTGTTTAACAAAGAACTCCTGTAATAAAACCACAAGGCTTGCCATTTCTTTCCTAGAAAATACTTCTTCTTTTTTTTCCCCCTTCTTAGTTGAATGCACATTCACATGACAAAGATGGTCATGTTGGTCACTTCAAGAATTTTTATGTAGTAAGAGCACCAAGGCTCTTCACATTCTCTCTAATCAACAATAACTTTTGTAAATCACTGTCAATTTCCCATCTTTTAAATTAAAAAAGCATTGAAAAATAAAAAAGAGAAACTAGATAACATAAGTTAAGCAAGAATAAGTTAAAAAAATGTAGACTGAAAAGCAACCTTCCCATTCCTCTCTCAGTCTATCCTGGCCCAGGGTCCAGTTTTCTGCCCATTTGCCCTGCGTTGTACTCTCACAACCCCTTGATTATACACTTGGCTCCCACATCTTTCTTACCTCATTATTCCAGTTCATTTCACCTGCTTTGACCATAAAGCACAGTTAAACTAGATGTTAACTTCTACTTACCTTTTCTGAGCTCTGCATATTGTTATGTGAAAAATATGATCTGAAGACATTGTTTAGACTGCATGTGGAAAACTTGACTTTCAGAAAACAGTTGTATCGTGGGCCATGAAAATTTCTTAGCTAAATGTCTGGAAAAAACAATTTTTTAAGTTATTAAAAGCTGAAAAGGAAACTAATTCACTAATTCATTTTCAGTAGATTTGAATATCATCAAGCTGATAGCTATCACTGGGGATATAATTCCTCTTTTATTATCCAAAGCACAATCACTACAGAGACAGGCTTCCCCTGCTTGTTTCATGAAGGCCTCGCCTCTTGGTAGGAAGATAATCTATGTTGATAAAAAAACTGCAGTTTCTGCTGTGTTTAAAGAAATGAATTAGAACAGTCCTAAGGGGAAAAAAAAAAACCACCACCAGAAATATCAAAGGATACCCATGGAAAATATAACCCTACCATTTCAATTCAAATATATTAAACTTTAAGAAGATAAAAAGAATGACTGAAGAACATAAGACAAACCTCATACTCTTCAAACTTCCATGGATGTTGTATCTTGCCTACACACTGAAAGTCTTAGGTCACGCATAAAATATTATAGCTAGTGTGAGATTCATTCTCTACTCATGTGCTGAGAAAGCAAGCATATTTTGAGTATTTTATAAAGTTCTATCTCCACAATAGTCTGAGACACTGAGTGATATGGAACAAGCTCTCACACATAGCAAACAAGGAGTAGAAGAGTTTTAAAACGTGCCATGAAAACCAAAAGTTAGAGGGTAACTGGGGCCAGATGGCAATCAGACCCAGCTACTGCTGAGTGGAGGAATAGAAAGGTCATTTCACCTCATACTTAAGTCAGCCTTCTGAGCAGCAACTTCTGCAGTTGGTATCCTAGCTTCTTCAGCCACTCATTTACCAACTGTAGGTAAGACAGTCAGATGTCTTCATTGCCACTTGATTACATTTATAAAACATGATGATAGCTGCTGTCCTTTGAGGGTGTAGCTCAGCCTGGAAGCTTTTGCTGCTGCAGGCTTTTATGATCAGAAAAATGTCAGCTAGATACTCAGATCTCAAAATTTCCAAAGGAACAGAAAAAGATATAGATTTCACTAATCAGCTATGTGTAATGATATGAATTTTGTGGCTGGAGAATAAACTATTTCTTTTCCCTTCCTCCTGTTATTATTGAAGAAATTTTGCACAGTGTAACAATCTTCAAGGAAGGGCTGTAGAGTCAGGTCATAATGTAATCATAAAAGCCACTTGGTGCCTAAAATGGTTAATACCTCAATGAACCATGAGAAACAGATGCTTCTTTGAAAAGGGATGGAGAGGACATAGAGATTTACAATGTTTAAGCCAACAGGTGAAGTAAAAATCTGTTTCATCTTGAGTGCAACCTGCTAAAACTGTAGACTTTCCATTTAGTGCATCTGTATTCTCTTTTTAATACATAGTTCACAAGCCAACATTAAATTCCAGGTTGATCTTAGTAATGGGGTGGCTTTCCAGGCAGTGCTGTAGGCACACACTTCATGATGCCCGCCCAGGGCTTAACTCAGTGTTTGACCTTATACAAGTGTTGCCTTATATTTTATTCATGACAATGAGGAGTCTGTGATTTCCCCTATACACACAAAAAAATAAAAATTAGAAGCTTGATACTTAAATGAAGTTTTACGAATTCATTTTTGTATTTCAGAATGTAAGCAGCTTGAACTTTTCAATATCAATATAGACAGTGGAATCTTCTAGTACTTAACAGGGTAGAAAAGCTTTAAAAGGAACTCAGTTTGGAAAAAGATTTGGTCATGATATTTAGTCAACTAAGACACATTGCATCCATGCACCTCCCCAGAAACCTGGTTACAATATGTATTCTAACATCTGGCATTCTAAAAGGGATCTTTGAGAGTAATGTTCCTAAAATTAGTTGCTTCATAACAACAGTTTGATTGAAGATACTCAAAAGCAAGAGTGGATGTTTCAGTTCCTTTTACAAAAAACATTCCAGCTTTGCAGCTTATTTTGTCACAAGTTTAAAGTAGGAAAACATTAGTTGTATTCAGTGACCATGGAAGTATCATAGCACACTGATAAGTAAAAGCTTCTCTTGTCATTCTTTATGCCAAAAGTTTTTCATTATTGTCAGATTATATTAATCTTTGCTATGGAACAATAACATGTCATTAATTGATAACCAGTACCCAAAGCAGTCCAGTGTACTGAACAAGTTGCCAAGCAAATATTAAATTAAAAAATTATATATTTCAGTGAGAGAGAAAGAAAAAAAGAAAGAAGGAAACTGAGAGAGAAAGAGGGAAGGTAGAGGTAGAAGAGAAAGAAGAAAGGAGAGAAAAAAGGAAACAGCAAAACAATGAAAAAGTAAGAAAGTTAGTTCAGCAGACTGAATGTAGAGGCCCTATCACTTACTCTTTTTGTGACACAAAGTACACAATTTAAGCCTTCATTTGCATAAGGTTCACTATTGCCTGGATGTATAGATCTTTATCTAAATGCCCTCAAGACTGGGTCAGTCTCCCCATTACACTGGGATACCACCAGTTTTCTTCATTGTGGAAGAAGTTCAGCAGTAGATTACCCACTCCTAAGGAAGGACAATATGAAAGACAAGACATCCCTCAAACTGGAGATAGAGACTTAAATTTCTGGAAGAGTTAATAACATAAAAATTAACTAATATGATTCTAATGCTTGTAATATCCCACTCCTGACAAAAACAGTCTGTTACTTGACTACCAGTTAAATTTGCAGTAGCACTGAATGGCAGATATTCAAGCAAGTAGGATAGAGACACTCAGGACAGGAATAGGAATCTTTGATGTCTTAGTGTCTTCATTAAGACTCTAATCAGAAACTCAGTGAAACTTATGCTTTTAAACCCAAATTATTCTATGATTCTATAATCCTATGAAATTTGAAAGCACTTTGGAAAACTTACATTAGCCATTCAATGTAGTTATTTGGGAACAGAGAGAAAACTTAGAAAAATGCTGAAGCCCAAAGGAATAGTTCAGTCTCTGGGGTTCACAACCAGATGAAACACAGGAAACTGCAGAGATATAAACAAGTCCTCCAGCCAGGTTTGCCATTACATTTCCTTCTTCCTTTCTATGTTTCAGTCAACAGTTTAATCCCACAAAAAAGAAGTTTTTTCTTGGATTTTCTTTGGTAATCATTTTTCTAACAAACATTGCATTCAATTACCATCAGTTTTATCATTTAGATTAATAGGCAGAAATGGGAACCGAAAGACTATGGGTGTTCTGGAGTTGTAACAATGAGAATGTCTATCACAAATGGTTATATCTTGGCAGTTGTTTTATCACCATCTTGATGGATTTGTTTTCCTCTGACTAGGGTACAAATTGAATTTCATCATGTGTTAGCCAGTGATATAGTAATAGAACAGGGATTTTTATTTTTTGCCTTAAGGCTTTGTTATCTGCTTCTTTGTGTATTCTAAAGAGCCAGAGTTCTTAAAAACAGCACTGCAAGTGTTCAGCTAGAAAATGCCCTTCTGTAGCCTTTTCAGATTGTAGCCTTTCCATACAATGTATTCAGTCAACTTTCTTCCTGTTTCCCGATCAGTTAAATTTAGGACTATTGTCTTGGTCTATTAGTGTGATAGAATATCTAGGAAAGTCAATGACTAGTTACAAAACTGGCACCTACCATGTCTGAAACTCTCAGCCAAACCGTGGCGCCCATCTGAAAACAGGTAAATTCCTTGTTTTATTTTGGAGTCTACAGCCTCATAAATAGTCTTTCCTGTTTCCTTCCTAGCGTATGATACAAATAATGAAATAACTATGTGAAAAATTAGAAGGGTGTGCCCAGAGTAAAGGGTGAAAAGGATACATTTACTGAGTTGCTCGAAAAGGTCACTTCGATAAATTTCTGCTATTTCTTTTGTTTCCACTGTGACTGGCTTCTTGGGTTGTCTATTTTACAGCTAGAGAAATATGGAGGGTTATGTTCTAATAGCCAAAAAATATTCAAAAATATCTTCGTACTCTTCACAGCCCTTGTATTTCAGAAGACCTATACATACATATTATGTAGCCCTCAGCAAAGTTGCAGATGTTGAAACACATACATACTTCAGAAGAAACATTCATGACTTTGAACAGTTAGCTATCTAAATTGATAAGACAAAGACTATAAGCAAGGAATGTTCTACTGAATGAAACGAGACTGTCACGTATGGAGTGAGGTATGTCACACTGGTGGTTGCTCTCAAATCATAAGGTCATATTTAATATGAAAAATAGAAGATGAGTCAAGAGAAACTTGTACTCGGCACATTTTAACAAAAGGTTGGCAAAAAGAGTGAAACACCTCTGTTACATAGTGTTAGTTACAGTATTGTTATTATTTCTTTCTTTTTTTTTTTTTTAAAAAAAACCTCTGAAAAGCAGACAACAAGCAGCCCAGAATTCTACTTCTTTCAGTTATTGAACAGCAAGTTGCCACATCAAAACAAGAATCAGCTGCTGAAAACCTGAAATTCATTGAAACCAACAGGAAAATGTCATTAGAATGAAACATTTAAAATGACACACGTTCAATAAATACCTAAAAGTGTGCTGTAGACTGAAGTATCTGCTTGCAAGTGTAATATCCCTGCTTCTGAAGATGGTCAAAGCATAAGACAGGAATGAGACACTTAGTGACCATTATAAAACAATTATAATTTTCTTTTGTACAATAGATGTAATTTGTAATGCAAGCAAGATTAGTAAAATGTCTGGCTAGCCCATTGCAGAATTTATTTCCCATCCATCTCTCACTGGCTGTAAAATGCAAAACAAGTCCCTTTTGTTTTCTTAAACAATGAAAGAGCTAGCTGGCCTGCTAATTTTGTTTGCTTCCACAGTGTTTTACACTTTTGATTTTACTTTCCACACCAACAGAATTTTTCTGACAAAAATCTCTGTAAAAAACTAACATCCAAATCACAAACACAAATATTTGGCAAAACATATACCTGTGTACATATGGGATATAGCAAATAATGCCTGTACTTGTTCTTGTAGGCAGAGAAAAAATTCTTTGGAGATTTAATCTGTCGGGAAAAAGCTGCCCGATCCAGCTCATATTTCTAATATTTGTCACTTGTCCAGAAGTAAAAAATCTTGAAAATATTCAAAATAATTTACAGTACTGAAAAACTGAAAGGCAACTCTAAACTGTTCTGTGAGAAAATAAGGTTGCATGAACAAAAATATGACTTCAACATAATAATGATTTTAAAAAATAGGTTATGTGGTGCTTCATTTCACTCATTATTTTAAGTAAAAATACTTAGCCATCAGTGCAGAGATTAAGACAGCAGTAAAAGGGACACAAGAGGTCTCAGGGAACCGGTAATGTGGTACTACACATTTTTGGTTTCAATTTCAGCTTTTCAGTTGCTGTTACTAGTGAATCCCTCATGCCTTAAAGCTAGCTTTTATGTTTAAAATCTAAGTTCTCTTGCCAAGTGGCAAATTGCCTGAAACATCAATAAAAGTTGGAGTCTGGTTCAGCACTGCATTGATCCAGTATCACAGTAGTGTATCTTAGTTGACTTGAAATGGTGTACTGGAGCACCAGGAAACGAGAGTGTCATACTCAGCAGCAAATACACCCCCTTGGAATATTAGTTTTAAGTATAAATTGGGATTTCAACCTTGCCAGACACTGTGATTTTATCATGAATCTCACAACATTTGAAGCTTTACTTACAGTCCCATCTCTGAACCTTGTGACTGAAAGAGAATCTCAGTTTTCATCAAAAACATACATTTTTAGAAAGTCTTCATATAATGCAGGAAAAATTGTGACCTTATGTATATTTTGAGACTAAAAAAATGGGGAAAGGGAATGAATAAAACACCCCAGTGAGTACTGTGTTTTGGTTTTGTGTTTGTTTTCAGCATAACTTTTTAACCTACTCACCTCTTCTCTGGAGCTATCCCCTTCTATTCATGGTCAGCAGTGATCAGAAATCACTAATACACAGGCTTTCTGGTCATCCCTATGCCTATCTCTGTTCACCATATTATGCAGTGGGGTGTGGTGTTGCTTCTGTAGAAAAGTGACAATGATGATTAGACCCACAAGTTCAACCATGTAACCTTACAGAGTTTCCCCCTTCAATTATGCTTACAAAAATGAGGTGTGTATAGGGAATAATGGTCTACATTTTCATTGAAAATCATACATGTTTCCCATTAACATTAATGGGAATTCACATGCGTTCATAAGACCAAAAGTAGGCTTCTTGCTATATATCCATTGTACTTTAAAAAATAAAAACCAAATCAAGAACTGTACATCAGACAGCACTGTTAGAGCTGGAATATAGTACACAAGCTTCTGTTCCTCAACCAGTTATTCCCTTCATAAAATTTGTACAGTATTCCCTGACCAAGTGCCATCCTTGCCTTAATTGAAAAAGACAGTTGAAAAAACTGATATGGAAAATCTACATTTGACCTTGTGCCCCTGCTTCTTGTCAACAATTTCAACCACATCTGCTCTTGTGATGTGAAAATGTTGGCATATTTCACTGAGCTCTGCACCAACAGCTGCAGGCACTCTCTTTGTATAGTATAATTCCACTCCCAAAAATGCAGGAAGCAGTGAGTGCAGATTGTTCATTGCTCACTTCTTTAATGTGCAGGCTCTGTAGAAAGAATTTAAAAGAACTTTTCACTGAAAATCTGTGGTTCTGGGTGCTTAAAGAAGTTACTCTTTTTGTTGCTGCCATGTGATGGTGAAATCGCACCTGTTTGATAATCCATATGGCAAGTTTATCAAAGCATGTCCAACAAAGATGCAATCCAACTACCAAGTACAACCTTTTTACTGAATTTAACACTTATTACATCACACTCTGATCGTACAAGGTTAACATATGTTTTTTTTGCCTGATTTATTGATTGAAGCATATGCAAACCTGGATTTAAACTATCAGAAAAAGGACTGTGATTATTTCCTCCATGCTGTATAAGCTCTGTAGCTCTTATAGTCTTGAAAAAATGCTGATGGCAGTCTATGCAATGCAATGTATAGAAATTAAGATACATGTCCCATAAGTGAGAATTCACTAAAATTATATTAGCTGAAAATCAACTTAAAGTAATTTACAGTGTAACACTTGGTGATTATTCCTTGACAAAGTGTAAATTAAAACCATATTTCTTGTGGAATACTATTTGTTTCACTGACAGTACATATAAAGCTATATGTCACTTAGGTTCCACCTTTAAGTTATGTTTGAGGGCAGATGTTAAGATAGACCTATAATTGTCAATATTTTAAATACAAAAGTTTGAATAATGTACTTTAGAGTACTGTATTCCACAAGCTTACTAAAATCTCACAGACAATTCTTTCTTGTAAAATTCCTTCTTGATTATAAATACTTTATATTTTCATACATGGCACCAATGCTAATGGGGCTAAGGCCGTTTAGTAATCAGAATAGATTCTACTTTACTATTGTTTATATTTGATAAATAAGTCTTTCAGTTTTAAATTTAAATACATTTTAGAGCAGAATTTGGGTCCTGGGTAGAATGAGAGGGTACACAACACACAGTAAAATTTGCTTTTTTCTTCTCACACTCTTTAAAGGCAGTCAAACAGACAAACAAATTTCAGATAAATTTTAAAGCAGAGAAAGTGTGATATGAAAGGGCTTTTAAATGTAGAGTGAAACATATTAAAAACAGGCTTTCACAGTGTGAAAGACCTATGAGCTAGCTGTGCAATTGCCCTCCTGTATTGTCTCACTGAGAGGTCTCCAGCATCCTCTTGAGTTTGGAACTGTTTCTCTCTGTGTATTTTTGATTGTTTACATTCCAAGCCCTGTGTTTTTTATCATTGTATAATAAGTAGATTGATGTACCTGGATGTCATAAAGCAGGAAAATTTAAGGTCTGTGAAATAAAGCAAGCTTCTTATGTTCATATAAATGTGTAGAAGATGTTAATGTTTTCCAGTTTATGATGTCTAAGTGCATTAGTTGATCTATGAAGTTCTGAGAGTTCTGCAACCATAAGTAATATAAATACACGTAAATGCTATTTCTCCTATCAGAATTTAACATCACACAAAACATTTGTGGCAGCGAGTGCTTAATTTTGAACAGTTCTATGAAACACACTGGATCCTTATTATGTTAAAAAATTTATCAACAGAAGTTAACCAAAAAGTCCTGAAAAAAGCCATGACAATGAAGTAATGAAAAATGAAAATTTAATTATTCATTTTGATGAAGATAAAACTACAATGAAGTTTTTAATATGTCCCAGGCTTGTACTTTATTTTTAAAAGATGACTTCATGAAGGCAATAGTAACAGTGGGTAAGCGTTCAGATTTTGACTTAAGTACCTCAGTAATAAGTTGCTATCAGAACTTGGGAAATCCATGAGCACATATGGGTTGGCTATTTATTCTAATATTTATTTTTCCCATTAGTAAACTGTATATTATTCGTGGTATATTCCACTTGAATCATTTGTTACTGCACTACTACTTGTTTACCAGCAGTGCCCTGTGATCATTATGTGCCTGAATTTCAAATCCAATTTTTAACTTTTTAGTGAGAACTGTGCATTCATTACTTGACTCCTTCAAATGCAAGTTTGAATATATATATCGAATATATAGATATGAATAGTTTCTTTCTTACTTGAATATTTAGGAGAATAGCTACTTAATCGACAGACTCTGAGGGTATTTGTAGGCTGTGGTAACATTTACATAGAAAATAAATAATGCTTGTAATACATTTTGCTTCTGTAGTGATTACACTTATGAATGTTGACAGGCCTTACAAATGGTAATTACTTTAGTGTCACAATTCCTCTGCTAAATGGGTGATTGTTATCATCCCTTTAAACAGAGGAAAGCAAAGAGTTAAGAGATTAAGTGATTTATCCCATGTCCACAGGAAATCTGTGATAAGCCTTGACCAGAGCCCAGTCTCCAGTCTCCTAGACATGCGGACTTATCTGCCAAATTATCCCCTACTGCTGTCCTGATGGCCCCACCAAAGCTTTGGGAACAATGTCAGAACTTTCTGCATCAAAATGGAGGCAGAGATAGTGACCACTTTGACACATTTAGCCAGACTGAAACTATTTCTCTATAAATAGATGCAATAATAATTAAGGGATTCATCAGCTTTCTGCTTAAATACAATAAATTTGGTAATAATGACCTCATTAAATTGTCAATAATTCTCAGGAGGCAAGCAAGTCTGAAACCCTATTATGTTGTGCTTTGCTGTTTGAAACAACTGAAGGGTGGTGCTAAGGCTTAGACTTGTCTTCAGACAGCTGCTCCTGTAGGAGGGCCAGTTTACAGTCAGCTTCCCTTTGACCACCCAGATGTCACATCCATATGTTCTTAGCCCTCTTTTCCTGCTTGTTTAGCCATGCCTCATATGAAATAGAAGCAAAATCCTATTTCACACGCTACATTCTGACAACTCTTAACAAACATGGATACGGAATAACAGGGTATTATGTAATGACTTCATATAGCACTGTGAATTTGCACTAAAGCTTTGGCTCAGTGTTCTTCCGGCTCCTTTCAAGGATCTGGTGCCTTTGCCTCCTCTGCAGAAGGCCTAAGATGATACATCAAGAAATATCTGTTGTTCACATGCTGGGAAAGTTTGTACGATAACACAGCTGCAGTGAGAGTGGTTCCCAATCTGCATCAGCTCACAAGGGAATTGAGGTTCCCATTCATACTCAGCCATGTATGATAGCACAGAAGAACTGTGACATTTCCCAGCCATAATTATAAATACATGCCTGAGACCTGCAGAAACATGCAGGAATTTGGTACTGCCACATTGCAACAAGGTCTCTCAGCTCAACCTCATATTGCTCTGGGATACGGATCCAATAGAAACTCAGATCAAGATGATCCTTTAAGGTCCCTTCCCACCCAAGCCATTCCATAATTCTCTGATTTCATACAAAGATATATCTTCTTATAACACACACACACATTAACCTATCTTCTCATATTTTGTTGTCAAAGTTTCTATCATTTGTCTCCAAGAGCTGTGCAAGTGTAATATTTCTGTGTAAGACCTTGCCTTCCTTTCCTCCTGGAACTAGCTAAGCATCGGAAAGAAGATGACTGGTCTTCAACCAAGACTCGTGGCTTGGACAGCACAGCAAAAGGGGCTGCTTATTCTAGGGTTGTGAGAAAGCTCTGATTCTATTTCTGTTTGTTAACATTAGAGTAGGTGGTATCTCTTCACGTGTGCACTGCCACTGATCTCAGTGCGGGCCCTTATGAATAAAACCAACACAAATATTAATGAATACTTAAGCATGCCCTATAATCACAGATGACTGATCCCCAGGAGTGACTCGACAATACCAGCAGCAGTCCCTGTCAGTTTTCTGCCATGGCAAAGGCACTATGTCCAGGATACAGAGCTCTTGGAAGGGGCTGCTTCACAGTTAGGAACTCTGGCAAGCTTTGTGTAGATCTTTTAGCTGCAACTGTTTAAGATTATTTAGTGGCTTTTAAACACTGCTTGTGCCCATTCCAAACAAGCCCACAGAACATCTGTGCAGTGTCTGTTCCCTGTGCTCAGAGAGTATCTACCAACAATTCTGTATTGTTCTCTGCAAATATACACACGTCCAGTTTTGTTTTTTTTTTTCTCCATGGCTTAGTAACCTCTTAAAGCAGTGAGGAAACTGTGACCTTTCATTGATTCAGGCAGGGAAACTATAATCACAATATTGAGTAGTTATATTTGCTTTGGAAAAGTAATCCTATTGTTCTCTTCTTTTAAAGCTTAAACCAACAGTCAGCATGAATGTCATCTTTATAAAACGATAGGAAACCTACAATGTCTGGTATTAATAAATGCCTCTTGTGCTCAGTGTCTGAGTGGGTTTGGGACCGAAGGGAGAGAATGAAGTCCTTATGACAGAGCTCAGGGGTAGACTCTCTCATGAGGATTTTTATGAGATGCAACTGCTACAAAAGTGTATTTTGTACATCCCAAGGCAATCAGTTTGCTCTTCAAGGGAGCACAGAAATAATTTATTCCTGGTGGGAGAGGAGAAGCCTTAACAGTGGTCTGAGCTTGATTCACTCCAAGCGTACTCTAAATCTTGACTGTATGACTAGAAAAAGAGCAATCTTGATATTAGATAGGGAGAGATACCCATGCCACTGAACCGTATTCAAATCATGGTTACTCTTCAGTCTTTCTGCATGGCTTCAAGAATGGGACTTAATCTCTTCCAGCTTCTTTTCCACATCTGCAAAAGAATATGCTTTTGTCTATCTAAGTTGCAAGCTCTTTAAAGCCAAAGTGTCTAAGAATCTCCAAGAGATGCTGCCTCAGTGGTGGTCAACCCTTAAATGAGGTCTAGAGGAGGTGGAGTCAAGCTCCACCCCTTCTGGGAGCACAGCTAAATTACTCTCACCTGTGCTCTCATAGCTGACACTTGCCTCAGCTGATTAATCAGAGGTTCAGGCTGTGATTACCAATTTCCCATACAAGTACACAGGAAAGAATCTGCAGTTTGAGGGAGAAAATGAAAAACATAGATTCTTTAGGAATAAACACAGATAAATAAATGAGTAAATGACAGTTTAGGAACTGAGATAGAGAAAAAAGTGAGACCAGCAGGGAAAAAGAATCTTTTACTTGACCCAACAGATAACTGTTTGTGTCTTCTTTGAGACTGAAGCAGAATCAGGCATAAGAGAGATTCAAAACAATTACTGTAATTGTACTGGTTTTCACTAGTAAGTCTTTTGAGCTTGGAGGTTTTATAGTTTAAGAATAAGGGTCATACTGAAGTTACTTTCCTTTTCTGTGAGATGGAAAGGGTGTATGGCTTTGAAATTTGTAGCAGAGATTCTGCTTCTGTATAATCCACTTATGACCCATCTTTGCTTTTGTGCCTTTTGGATTCTGAGCACATTCCTTTTCCCGCAGCTTTTGTTAATGCATTGACTTTGAACATATTTCATATAAATTTTCCAAATCAGACTACTGCTAGCCATGGCAACAAGGGCCTGACTTCTTCAGGAACAAACAAAAGTTAAGCTTGTGGGACTAATTCTGGTAACACTGAAACTGTCCAGATGTCAGCATAAGAAATGAAAGCACTGGAAACCAGTACCCCCCTCATATACATTTACCACAATGATATAACTATTGTCCATTTTACAGTATGGGAAAAAACTCCTTTCATAGCATGGAAATTTGTTGCATAACTACTGTGCTCTACTGTTTGGAAAATGCTGGGACAAGCCAACACCAACACTTCCTCTCATTCTCATATTTGGTTAATCAAATTACTTTTTACCAGACATTAGCCAGAACACTAGATAATTGTTTTCTATTTTAAATAATAGCTTGCTGGATGCAAAGGGCTTTGTTTGAGTCTGCAAAACCTAGTATTAAGCAGGAGTAAAACAGTATCCAATTATGCCCATTACCCCCAGGCAAGTACTTTTCTTAGAAAAATCACCTGTCAACAGCACAGTATTCTGCCAGAGCCATTTTTATTCTTTTTTTGCTCCAGAGTCATTTTGTTTGCTGATTTACCAGTTGAAAGGTCTCTAACAAAGAGGAGGAAATAGCGATAATGTTTTAGTGAAGCAGTGCACTTGTACAGGGCTGAATGGGTTGTATCAATCCAACACAATGCTTTCTTCCCGTTACTCTGACTCAGAGATACAGCCTGGGAAGCACCCAGCAGTGGTTCAGGAGTGATTAGGCAATATAATACAGGGAAGATCTAAGAAGACAGTGGGAGATAAGTATGTTCTTTATGTGCTGAAGACTTGACTTTACATTCCTCAGCTAGCTTTTCATCCTGCTATGGGTAAGATGCCAAAGAAACTAAAATCTAGAAAAAGTAGCCAATGAAAAGTTTTTCTTCAAAATCAAGGACAGTATCTACAGGATCTCACAAGAAGACAGATAGCAGCACTCAGCTGGGTTGCAATAAAACATAAAGTTTGAATGCTGAGTGAAGATCTCTATGCCTTTCTCACCATGTATTCAAATCACTGCAAAATATCCACTTTATTTCCATTTTCTTTGGGGTTTATCCACAAATAAGTCATTCTGTGATTTTTAGAAGTACTGTAAATGTTTTACATCAGAGAACAGAGGTTGCTTTTAGGGTTCCTTTTTAAAATCTAACACTGATTTGGTATTTATATGCTAGCAGGCTACAATCAGAGGACAGTAACGTTTTGGCAGGGAGAGACTGAAAATACATTTAGGAGGAACAATGACACTGATTAATTCTGTCACCTCTGTTTCACTGAAAACAACAAAAATGAAAGAAATTCCAGAGGTCAGGGCAATGAATTATTTTAATATAACACAGTTGGATAAATTAAAGAGGAATTTGCAGCAAAAGTTTGTTGTAATCAAATCCTGGGAGAAATAGCAGCTGTTTCAAGGAGCAGATGATCAAGTTTATAGATGATTAATTTTTCTTAGTAGCTCATTGCGTCCAATAACTAATATGGATTTGCAACAGATGAACAGTCCATTTCATGTTTGCTGAGTAGACACCTCATTGAACAGGTAATAGTGAGCAAACAGATCTATTTTTCTTAGTCAAAATATCAGCTACTGAACAGTCACAAACATTTATTTTTACACTTTATTTGCCCATTCAGTGATACAGAGGGATTAGAAAACTGGGAGAACAGGAGAAATCTCGATGTCTGACATACATTTTTGTTACTGGCTCTTTGTACAACATCTATTAATACTTTCATTTTGCCATTTAAGAATTAAGAATAGCTGAAGATAGTGTTGCATTAAAGTGCCAGTCCAGCAAGGGCTGCACGGAAGTTAAGGGGCTATTCATAGAAGTATATCTCTGTCTGCATTTGTGCATCTGATCAGTGCACTGAGCTTGTAAATTGATACCCAGCTGCTGAGTTGTGTCACTGTAAGCAGAAAGCCTGAAAGCTCTGAACATTGCCTGTTGCTCCAGCTTGGCACTGGTGCAGTGGATCAATCCAGGCATACAGGTGGGCATTACCTCTCCTCCCTGGGGGGAATCAATAGCCCCAGAATAAGAACTAAAGTATGGGGTGAGTTTAGCCTAAATCCCGCTTCAGATCTAGGGTTGTGGGTTTTTTTTTTCTATTATTATTATTTTTTCCCCCCAGAAGTTTCTCTTGAGAATTCAAAGTTCTTAAATGTCTTGTAAAAGTTATCCGGTTGAATTCTTTCAAAACTGATGGAACAAAGAGATTGTTCTTTCTTTCAAAACATGCTCAAAGTCTACCTCTACCATGGCTTACTGTTTAGAGTAAGCACTGAATATATTGTAAACCTGATGAAATTTCAGCCCACCTTTTCTGTTGGAATATGCATTACCAAGACTCTTCCAGCCAACAACTTTCCCACCTTGCCCTGAAGCATTGTCTGCCTTCCTTGGGGCAGGAGAGTGTGAACAGGGTCAAATAAAGGGTGGAAGAATTATGCTCATGAGGAATATTAAAGAAATAGATCCTCTGACCTTGTCGATTGGCCTCACTGACTCTGATGTCCCATCTTCACCAAATATCTTCCTCTAAGGACGCTTTCTGTCATTCTAGAATCATAGGTCTGTGTTGGAAGGGACCTCAGAGATCATCTAGCTTCAACTTCCCTGCCACAGGCAGGGTTACCAGCTACTAGATCACACACTAGATCAGATTGCTCAGACCCCCATCCAGCCTTGCATGTTTATTATTAAGGGATGAGGATTCTATTTCCCTCAGTCTGAGAAGGAAGGAGACCCATACATCTTGCAGCCCAAGTGGAGGATGCTCTGACTTCCGGAGCAGCATCAATAAGGATCATCATCACCTCTATTTGTGGGTTTTTTGATGGTACTGAATCTGATGGTGGATGCTCTCACAGCCTGCAAGAAAGTGGGTGAAGGTTAACCAACTCAATGCAGGAGAGATGCCATATTATCAGCATCGATAGAGAAAAGAGACTTGATGGACTAACAAACAAAACTTCAAGCACAGGGAGATCTTGAACACTGAAATTTTAGTCACCTACAACAACTATAAACATTCTACGCTTTGGAGACAGCTGAAAAAGGGTCCTGAGGGTCAGATTTTTTTACTGGGGCTTAAAGTAGCAGGTGAGCATTGAAACTGGATCCAAGTCCCTTCATGGAGTCAGCCCCAGGTCCTATTAAGCAAGCTGCCACCTTAAACACACCTTGGGAATCTTTGAGTGTTGTTTATCACTTCCCACAGGCACTGCTTTAAACACACATGTGTGTATATATGTGTGTACAAAAGGAATACCTGGAGAAATTTAAAACATCTTAATTAAACTTAAGATGTGTGGTTCAGATAAGATTGGCATATGGCCACTGCATTCCAAGATTCTCAAATACCGTAATCTAATTAATTTTGTTTAAGAACACAGAGGTCATAAACATACAGTAATTTGAAACACTCATACTCTGCCAGCTGGCACGGTCTCCTTTCCACTTCTTTGCACTGTAATTTCACTTCCATTTGTTCAGAGCCTGAAATCTCCTCACTCTCGTAGTAGACTGTATTATGTTACACAGCGTTCAGCTGAGGTATTTTTTAATGAACTAATTACATGTTAGTTAATAATAGAACATTTCTTTAGTAGTCAACTGCTGAATATAATTCTAAGAGAACTACTGTAGGCTGGGTTCTAGCAGGAATGTTTAGAAACAGGTTTCAGCTAAAGAGCATTATGCTTAGTCTTTAATGTGTTGTAAATAATTTTTTAAAAATCTTTGCTGAAATCCTGATGTTTTATCTCTTCACTAACAGGTTGCACACTGGGAACTGACATTTTCCCACTTTTCTTAAGCAGATTATATTTGAAGTACGCTAAAAGAAAATTGGAAAGTACATAGAGAGACTTGCCATAAGAAAGGCTCATTAAGACTTCTCTCTGTCATCCACTCACATCCAGCCGAGTTCTGTTGTGCTGCCGGAGACACAGCCTATGCACTCATTTCCTGTGCATCCTCCGAGCCTCTGGTAGCTTCTGTGAAGCTCGGACCCCCTTTATGGCTCTGTTGAATGAGGCAAAATGATGTCATGTAACATGATGTTGTATAAATCTTTCAAAATGTTTCTCACAGCTCTGCCCACTGGGGAGCCATCTGGTTGATGCATTTAGCCAAATATCCAAAGAGCTCAGCACATTTCTAGTTACTGAGATGCAATGCAGATAAACCTCATGACTTTAGAGCTCAGCTTTGTCATTCAGAAATAAATCTTCAAGGACGCACGCCCTTGAATGTTGACTTTTGGCCACTGGGTTTAGTTTTGAGATAGCAGAAACTATAGATAAATTCTGATGAACTACAGATATCATTACTTCAGAAGTATATGCTTCTGATAATGCCATAGGTCAGATTCTCCTTAGCTGATGTAAGTGAGCATGGCATGATGAAGCATTATTTAAGCTATGTGGATTTATAGCACTGAAGGATCTGGCCTTGCATACACAGACATACACGCGTCATATCCAGGCTTCACTATTCTCCTCACAGCAAATGCATAACTATCACTAACATTAATGAAAGGCATGCATTGAGGGGTTATGTTCTTACATGTACATTAGTGTATAAAGATCTCCATCAAAGATTTTCTCTGCTGGATAACAGGGGTAGGGTTACAAAGCTATTCTATGTCTGGTACTGCCAGCAGCACTGTAAATCCCCCACACCCCGTATCTAATGTACTCAGATGAAGAGGAGGCAAACGCCATGCCAGGCAGGGAGAGCAAGAGGATTGCAGGCTGGCTGAAAGGCTGTTCCCAGAGACAAAAAACAGAGGGAAGCCCCTACAATCTGAGCACTGTGCTCCTGAGAAATACTTGGCTTTAACCCTTAGCCATCTAGAAACTGGAGGAGAATAAGTAACGATGTTCACTATTAGTGAAGGTACAAAGCACATTTTGAGCATGAAATACTAAGAGATGTGGAAACACTGGTTTTTGTGTCAGGTTTTTGTTTGTTTGTTTGTTTGTTTTTGAAGTGTTGTCTATGACAGGAACATACACATTTCATTTCAGACCTCACACAGCTGTCAGGGGGAATGATATAGTGGTGCCTAGTACTGAGCTGGGGCAGTCAAACTCAGAGCAGGCACAATGGAACAAGCTGCTGGGAGCCTCTTCCAGTTGGTTTTTGAACATCTCCAAGAAAGGAGAAGACAGTATCTCTGTGGGCAGTCTAATCTGTTCCAGTGCTTGACCACAACTCAAACATTCTTCCCTATATTAAGCTAGAATTTTTGTGTTGCAGTTTGGGTCCATTGTGCCACATCCTTAGGGGAAACAAGATTGGATAGCTTCATTAATCCCTCTGAATTCATTTGAATGACTCTAAGTGCTTTAATGTAAATTATAGTGGAGATAGAGATGTAGGGTACAGATGACCAGTAATGCTATGTAAATCTTTACATGTGAGATTTAGCCAGATCTGATTTTTTTATTTTTTTTTTTTTGTGTCACTGCTATACAAATAGTTTGAATAAAATAATTGGTCATATGTGACCAATCCCTTTTCTATCGTATGTGTTTCTCACAGTGCTCAGTGATCTCAGTCCAGTCCTCACATAAAAGCCTACCATCACAGTTGGTGCTCACACATTTCTTGAGTGAGTTCCAGATTCTTGAGGGCATTGAGGAATTATTCTATGCAGTCTTGCAGTGCTCAAATGATTTAGACAAATAGGAACCATTTTCAAAGTTGCCTAACTTAAAACTATGTTAAAGTCAAGATTTAAATGAAAAAGAAATTGGAATTTTCCCCTCTTTCCTTGAAGTAGTCTCTTCCCACAAAGGAGGCAGGAAGGAAAGTAAGGAGGGCAGGTTGTACAAATTGACATTGCTTTTATACGTGTTTTGCGCATTAAGTGAACTGCATCACTCTGAAACTGTGTTTCCTGAAATAAATTAATACAAGGAAATGTTGTTGGATAAAGGCCAACATATATCTTACATTTTAATGAACATCAAAAAACCAACACAAATTCCCTTTTCTGAAAATTAATGTGAAGAAGAAAGAGGTGACTGTATTTTATTTTGCTTTTACCCCTCCTGAAAAGAATTGTCCTATGAATAGGATCTTAAGGTACTCCACAAGGTGATAACCAAGAGAGACCAAAGAGAAGATGTGGTTCATGTACTTATGCATATGAAATCAAACCATTTCCTTGCATTTGGTTGGCTCATACTGATAGTTTCTTTTTAAGACCGCCACCATTGTAATGTATGAGAACTTAATCTCACTTCTACCAAGTCAGTACCAAGATTCCTGCTGGTATCTGCTGTGTAGCTTTGGAGCTTGCAAACTCAGTACCTACAATGCAAACTGTTACTCAGGAGTAAAGTCTGGCAGAAGGTATTCAAGGATAAACATTTCTGTTTGAAGAAGTGCCTCTAATTCAGACTGAACTCTATTACAAAAGTGATCTTGAAGGTCTTTCTTTTCAAAACATCTTTTTCTTAAATCAATATAACAATTGAAATAGGAATAGCTTATTTTGTTTTAGTTTTAAATAAAACCCCAAATTCAATGTTATTCTCTGAGTGATCATAACAGCAATATCTTATTTTAAAAAACCTTTTTTTGGATGACTGAAGAACAATGTAATACTCACATTGCTTTTTGGGGAAAGGTCATAAATATCACCCAAAGTTTTTACTTAATCATGGAAGTTTCTCTTTAATCTTCAAAAATAAAAATGTCACTGAGATTTTTCCTCTGTATTTAGTGTTGTTTTTTGACCTGTTCTATCCTCTCACAAAATAACTGTAAATTCAGTTCAGAGCATATTGAGATATTTAGCATGAAAATACAATATAGATTCACACTGGTTATGTTCATGGGTAAAGAGTCCAAGGAACAAAGAGTGTCTGTTTGACCCTTTAAAATCTAAGTTACTATAGTTTAGTGGGGCTGTGTTTTGAGGGGTAACTAGGATCAGTAGTTTAATATTTCCTTTATTATCCTCCATGCAGATCTTCCAGAAAATTGGATTTTATTTTATACAGGATGTGGTGTTGACAGAGACTGAAGGAACGAATATGTTACAGATTTCAATTTGTGAGGACTTTCCTTAGAATACATTTCTAATTCAAAAGTCAAGTATTGCAGTTAATGATTTATTGTTAATCTCAAAAAGCTAAACCACTTCCCTTCATTGTCTTGCTCATACTCATGAAAAGGCACTGCGGACAATAACCTTTCTCCCTGACTCAGAATGAGGTCTGTGGTGCAGGGACTGTGTTTCTTCTCCTGCTGAGCAACATTATACCACCAAGCGCTGAGCCACATGAAGCTTTTGGATGTACTCTTTCATTTTTATTTTTTTCCAGTTCCCCAGATTCTTATGCCCTGTTCTCTGGTTCCCAGAGGTAGGCATTTCTGTAATTTCAATTCACTTCCAAATATCTTTAGAAAATGCAAAGCACTCTTGGCTTGGATTTCATACACAACTCAGTGCCAAAAAACCTATCTGCATTTTTTTCCCTTGTATATCCTAATTCTAAACTTAGTTTTCCTTTTACATTCTGAAGTAGTATGCAATCCTTGGGGAAAACAGCTATTCAGGGTAGCATTAACCCTGTGTGAAATACAAAGTGTGAACATTTTAGCTGCCCATCATCACTCAGCTGAACAAAATGTCTTTGTGGCTGGCACTTCTTCTACCTTATTTCTCCCTGAAATTGCTTAAACAGTATCTACCTTACTCATTGTTTCTAAAACTGTAGACTCACATTGTCTAGCCTGTCTAATAGCCCCTAAGCTAGTCAGAAACCCCAAGCTGTTTGAAACAACCAAATATGCGTGTGGAATCTGCATTAGAAACATAATAGACCTCCTAACCATGGTTATTACAGCCCATTCAATTGTTTGAACATGTCTCCCACCTGTTGCTGCTTATAATGTGCTCAAGTGCCATCAAGTGCAAAAGTTATGGTACTATTTATACAGAACCTTCTTAGACATGCATGAGGCACAAGATACATTTACAAGAGCCTTCTTTCATCTCCTCCTCCAGGCACAACAGGGATCTCATCTCGTCCTGGGATGCACATGGTACTACAGATGTCATTACTGGAAATAAAACATTTCCACCCAGCATAGAATGAAATCCATAGGGAGCAGTCCAAGAATTCTCTTGAGCCTTTCATTTGAAGAAGAACAGAAAGAAAAGAAAAAATAGCCCAGGCCCACAGCTTTACCGATTTAATTGCTGTGTTGTGGATGCACAAGGGATGAAAATGAGGAAGGAACCGCAAGCATTCATGTAGGACCTGTTCCAAAATCCGACAGGAAATTTGTGTTGGCATTAAGGGCCTGAAGCTTTCTGAAGTTAATGGAAAGACTGAGACCAACTCAAGTGTGCTCTGGATCAAACCCTTAATACAGAAATGTGCCCTAGGAGGGGAGGTGCGCCTTGTGCACGGTTACGTGGAATTGTGCCAGGAACAAAGGAGTGAACTCCTGGTTCTAATTATGCTAACAAACATTTTTCTCATTAGCACATCAGAGTAGAAGTTTTACCCAAAGCTTGGGTACTTTAAAAATTCAAGGTACTCAGTTCAGAATCTTCAGGTCAGGCCACAAGAGTGGTCTAAGAAATGTCTACTGAAATATCTTCCCTAAAACCATGTTCAAGTAAGTATGAAGGGAACCTAATCTTAGAAATGGAAAAGGTGGATTTTTAGTTGATTTAAATGTCTGATGCCTTTAGGGAAGGAGAAAGAATGCCTAGGAAAATCAGCTTTCTTCATATATGTACTCATGCACATTTTTATGAGGTTTTACAGCTTTTTCTAACTTTTTAGATGAAGTTCTATAGCTTCACCAAGGAGGGATCTCCAACCAGAGATCCTTCCCCAATGGCAGTCAGCCACTATGAGATGTGCAGCCAGACTCCACCCCTTCCAGCTGTACAGGTGAATTGTCTTCACCTGTGCTCCCAGGTCTGTTTCTATTACATGCTAAGTAGTATTGCATACTAAATAATTACTTCAGGTGTTTGAAATAACTGTGCTGTTGTATAGGCTGTCCTGCATAACACATTTTCTTGGAAATTAGCAGTCTTACTGCAAAAACATGCTCTACACAAATGAGTTTACCTTATTCTTAGCAGACTTACCAAGCTAAGAGATTTTCAGTGCTTGAGATAAACTTATGACATCCCACAATCTCTCACTCATTTACTTCACCATGAATCACATCTTCATCATGCTTATGAAAGTGGTGGTATTATCCCACCATAAAACAAGATAATGCTGTGGGCTCTGAGTTTGCAGAACCTCTTAAGTTCACCCACTGGTTTGATGCCACTGTAAGTATCTCTGTGTGAGCATTATTCCAGGCACAGTTGGCTGAAATGCTGCTGTATAATCTGTTTTGGAAGAAAAACTACATTTTCGGCTGAACACTTCTTTCTTTCATGGATTGTCTGCTTTCCACTGTAAATTCCAGCTTCTGGCTGGAAACCCAAAGCATTTTCAATGAAGTGCCCAAAGTGTTTCTGTGAGATGGTGCATGGTACAGGAAGGTATAAGGGAGCGTTTTCTGACAAGTGCTGATGATATAAAACTCTTCTTAAAGCTGATGTTTTTTCATGCGGCAAGTTGTTAGTGGAGCTGCTAGAAATTACAGACAGATGGAAGATACAGGTTGTTGCATGATGCTTGTTCAGCATGCTGAACAACACCACAAATATGTTTTTATTTGCACTCTTCTTTGAAGTGTGATGGATGTAGCATGTGTGAGTTGCTGTCTCATTTTTCTATTGAATTATAAAAAAAAGAAAAAACAGCCCACAGATCTAGCTGGGTGGTAGCTCCATTTTTTCCCAGTAGCTTCTGACAGTAGTTACATTTCATTTAAAACATACGCTCACTTTTCCTGCATTCCCCAATGTAAACACATAAGAGATGCTGGAATTTACTGAAAAAAAAAAAAAAAAAAAAAAAAAAAGAACTTTGCAGTCCTGTACTGCAGAGGGTGACACAGGAGGGCCAGAGAAAACACATTTGTGGGTGAAAGGCTCACACTCTACATTTCACAGCCAAAAGGCTATTGGTTTTGCCTGTGCTGCCTATGGAAGCACTGATCTACTTGATCTGGAGGGGATGGGGCTGTGGTCAGTCCCAGTATAAGTCTTAGAGGGGAGCATATGGAATACAGCTTGGAAAAATGAGGAGGGGGACACAGTTTCCCTTGCCCTGCCTTTCTCCCCTCCCCTGTTTATCCCATTATCCAGCTTCAGCCTCAATTGTGCCTCTACCTTCTGGTTGCAGCACTTGAACATACTTTTAGCTTTCAAGGCTATGTGAACAGACTGCCTGTGGGATTCTTGACTAAAAAGTACATTCAGTTGCCAACACCTGGACATTTTAAGCACCTTCTGTTACCAGAGAAAATTAAGATCTTTATTTATGTTTATTATAATTTTAATTGCGAGCTCTGTGTCTCTGGGTTAATTGGTTCTGACTGTAGTTTGAAAGAATGCCATATGCAGAAACCACAAGGGGCTTAAAGAGTGGAGCAATTACTGCATCCACATTCTTGGAAATGTCTGATAACAGAGGAGACCATTCCTCCAGCTCAGCAGCAGGCCTGTATTTGCTGTGAGAGCATACAGCATGAAAATGACTCATGGGCCAGTGCAGTGTCCTCAGTGCTTGCACACTGACATCAAAGCCTAGGAACTCAAGGCCTCCCTTGAATGAGCTCAACTGCATTCAAGGAGATTCTGGTAATCAGTCTAAAAAAAGCACATTATACATGTACAAGGAAGCAAAGCGCACAATTCCTTTGTTATCTCTGGCATCAGGGAGATGGTGCATGGAGAAGAGGTGCATTTTCCCAGGGTGTCGATCAGAGAAAAGCCCTGCAGGGCTTCTCAGACAACCTGCAATGCAATTAACACATTTCAGGAAACAGTATTATCCACCTCCCTTATTGAAAGGAAAATGTCTTTTAAGATAGTTAAACACTGAATTGAATTTGTACAAAGCATTAATTTTATTTGATTCTGAGAGTCTATCAATCAGATGATGTACTGTTTTAGATACTGACATCTTCACAGATCTAGAGATACTCCTTATGGTCCTCTTTGTTCCCCTAAATGTTTGTGAATTGTCATCACCCTTTTCATCTACCTGTAACAAAACTTAATTTTTTTCCAGAAACAGTGAGATATCACCTTGTTCTGGCAGCTCTGACTACAGTGTGTTGAAGTCCTTCATTCTGAATCCTTTGCATCAGTATCCTGTCACCACTAGCACTGTAAGTTATCTTTTCCAGTGCTAGAGGAATGTCTTGTTACAGCTGCATTTAATTTCTTCATAATTAGACCTTAGATACTAGCAGTTCTAATTGAGTTGCATACAGAGTCATTGTATGACAAAAGCTTGTTAACTAGTACTTAGGCACTGAAAATCCTCTGCAGGTTTCCTAAAGGTCTTGAAGCCCAGGAAACTGGTTTCAATCTTGACTCTGTCCCAGACTACCTTCCTGATGGATGGCAAGCTACTCTTCTCAATGTCTAGACTAGGTCAGCTACCTTGTAGGTGGGCTAGCTCTCCCAGAGCTACTTTTTTCCATGCATTCAAAGAATATTAGTGTTTCCAAGTTTCCATATAGCAGTCATTTGGAGTCAATCCTAATTTCTGACATCAGGTATTAGCAGTGCATAACACAGAGATGCCCTAAACCTAGCTGATGTCTCTTTGTAATAATCATGAGAGACTCTGCAACAAACATAAACATCAAAAAGAAGAAATACTGTAAGTTCAGTCTCTAAAACACATATCTTAGAGACAAAAGACCTTAGACCACCATCTGCTAACAAACCTCTGCTGTGAATATCGTTCAGGTTATTCTTTATTTAAATTGGCCAAGTTCTTTAAGTTTGAATGGACTTTTTTTATGACTGTGGGCTGAGCAGAAGGAGAGGGACAGAGTAACAGAATGACAATAAAAAGGAGTCATTATAAAAAGAATGGGAGGTATAGCAAAGTAGGAATAGGAAGAAGGAAATGTGAATTCAAAGAGAGGCAGGAATTTCTTGTAAACTTTTCACAAAACATCAGAATGATAGTTTTTTGAGTGGTGAAATCCATAGTTTTAATTCTAAATTTATGATGACCACCTGCTGTGACATATGGCAAGCACCATCATAGTTTTGTGGCTCACAGCAGCATAAATCTCCACACATAAGCTTACGGTTCTGCTTTATTATTCCCTTGTAATACCGGGGACATTCTCACACTGAAGTTTCAGCTAAGCACTCATAAGTACTCATTTTATAAAAGGATAGTAGAACTGATTTAGTCTAAGTAGAAGAAATTTCATTTCTGCCAAATCGGGTAATTTCCAAGACAACAGATGTGAGTAATGCTGGCACATCTTTCAACAGCAGCTCTTTAGCACAAATACACATTTGTCTGAAAACACCAAGTGTCCATTTGTAAGACTGAAAATGTCCTATTTGTTTTCTACTCTTTCCTAGCTCGTGACCTACAAATTTTCACTTCCAAGGGAATGCCTCTTTGTCCAAGCCATGTATTTTCAGAAATGGTCAAGATTCTCATTAAAGCGTAATTTTTAGTCCTCCTTCTATTACAACAATTGTTTGTTAACAGCTTGGAGGGTGAGGCATTAATAATGTAGTGCTCTTTCTCAGCTGGCTTCAGGCTATGGCATTGAGCATTAAAAAGGCATCTGAAATCTTCATTATCTCAACAATTAAAATCCAGGGAAGCTGTGTAAATGTCTTCTCTCATCCAACTCATCCACCGTCTTTAAGCACAAGGAGAATCCCTTTCTGCTTTCACACCAAGCAAGGGAGGAAATGAGAAGGAATTAATTTCTTACCTTTTAGACATCATTTGCTTAATTGATACTCACCAGCTCTGGCAGAAAGGTCAGAAACTGAAGAATCAGTTATTGGTTTTGTAATTCTTTTCAGATCAGGCAGGAGTTTAACCCTAGCAAGACCTTTTGGCCTTCTAAGGAAGAGAAAGTCCTAGAGGAAAAACAATCATGGAGAAAAGGAGCTGCCTATGGAGCACAAAAAATACAAAACAGAAAGGCTAAAAGGAGGGTACAGATAGGGAAGCAGAGGAGGAGTATGGAGAAGAGGATTTGCACCATTGCTCTATAGCCCCAGGAGGGATGCAGGTTATGGTGGTGACTACCTGAAAAGTCAGGGAGGTGGAGATGGGACCACCAGCACTAAGGCTTCCCCCATCCCACTAAGCCCCATTCTTTCTCCTGGCTATTTGAACATACTGTTCAGTAAGGACAAAAGGGAGATGATGGAAAGACCGATGACTAGCAAGGCTTTATTCTGAAAGTTTAGGTCAGTCTTATATTAGTCTGGCTGTAAAAGGTGGTGTCCCAAATTGTACTAGGTAATAAGCTTAGAAATAGTTTAAATGGTAGTGACAAACTAGTTTATAATGTCCTTAGTAGAATAGAGACTTTCAGCGTGAGAAAACAAACAAACAAACAAGAAGTCAGAGAAAATAAGCTGTTTTCCATATTTTGCTTGGAGGCAACAGACGTTTATCATACCTCTTTTGGCAGGACTAATTTTTGGCTCAGTGCAAAGCAAAACTTTCCACAGAGAGTGAATGGTGCTACTGACCCAGACACAGAAGTGTGTGAATGTATAAGCTAATCCAAGCTGTCTCCAGCAAGGATACTTTACTGAGAAGGCAGTTACTACTTCATAAGGTCTTTGTGGCAAGGGGATCTTTTTATTTTACTTCAAGTTTCATTTTGGTACAGAGGGACTTTCCTCCATGCCTACACCTCTAAGGTATAGCCTTCATGTGATCAATAAATGACAACAGTGATCACTCCTGAAAGCACAGCCAGAGCATGGCCAGAGAGCTTCTGCCAGCCTCCTGAACCTCTGAAGGCCAGAGGATAACGCTGGATGAGCCTAATGACTCTTGAGGGATTTACAGAGCAGATTGCTTGAAAAGGGAATCCACTTACATATCTTTTCTTGGGAAATAAATATTAGGCACTGTTCAGGGTTGCTCTGAGTTGAGCAAGTCCTCTGAAACTAAAAGCAAAACAAAATTCTTGCCATTCCCTTAAGCTACTCCAGCAAAGTCCCAAACAGCTGACAGAAGGAGTGAAAGAAACTTGAGATGTTTACCTAGTGCAATAGCATTGTATGGACCAAACTTTAACAAGAACAGAATATTCTCTGTTTAATAAGCATTCAGTTTACTACTCTTCTCACCATCAAAGTATCTGCATGGCTTTCAACAGCATGTGTATAATGTGATGAGCACCAGTCCTGTCATTATTTTTTACTTTAATCTTCAATAGATATTTAGAGGGGACATTTAAGAGTAGCACAGTTTTGGTAGAATTAGTCTGGGAACTTTAAGGAGGAGAAAAGTATTTCTTTCCTTTCAAAATAAAGCAAATACACAAATGAATTCTATCCACAGAATACAATAGAACAACATCAGACTAATTCTAGAAGAATTCTGTTCTAATAAGTGATCTTTATATTGCTTCTGTTTTGTTTTGTCTACATTTCTGTTCTGTGTCTGTTTAACAAACCTGAGTAAAGTTTTCATAATCTCAGTTTTCAAGAAGCTCTACACTCTCTTAAGTCAATGAAACATGGTGATAGAAAACTTTACCAACTCTGAAATAACTGTTTTACTTGTCGAATTGTTACTTGAACCCATCTCAGGGGCTGCATCGGGACTAAACTCAAGAATCAAGTATATTACCCAATTTACATTGTTTGTTATTGTCTGATTTATGCTTTACATACCTGTATGTAGATTCTGTTGGAGGAATAATCACTGCCATCTTATTTTTGTAAACAGTAAAGATGAAATACACGAGTTACAGCTTAAATATGCATCTAACTTCATCTATATGAATAAGCTACCAAAGATGCAAGGGCCATTCTTGAAGTTAAGATCACACCTATCTTCAAATATCTTCAGGGTGCAAGTGACTTCCTAGCTGTGTGAGGTGGTAGATATGGTAATAAACCTTTTAACTTGCGTTTTTCTCTCTTGCTGGTACACTAACTCCCCTACAGAGACTGATATTTTGTGTTAAATATTTGTGTTGTAGCATCATACACTTTAGGATGTAGCTCCAATACCTAATACGCAAGCACTCCCTGAAAAACTCTATATCCTGTACAATATTAAATGTCTGTATTTTGTTTGGTTCAGGTTCTCACACAAGTGTGAAAAGGAATTTGAAGCTATAAATCACTGTCGGTCAGTCTTTACCTTAAGTACTAACCACATCCCTGAATCAACAATATGTTTTCCTTCCTTTCCACAGATGGGTTGACCCTGTGGGTTCACTGTGCGTTATTACACCTCAAAATTCCAGCCACGTTCACCAGTTGCATCACTACAAATTACTCATTATTGAGCTAAGGAAGGCCTTCTCAGTTGATTTGCAGTCACACTGCTGAGAGTTTTTACTCTTCTAGCAGAGTTTGCTTTCAAATGGAAAGCTCCAGCCTTGTTAATATAATCCAAATAGCTGAACTAAAATATTAAAACACTTTCTAATTACTTCCTTCCCATTTCCTATGGCTTTTCTTTCAATAATGTGGGTTTTTATTATTATTGCTTGGTTTCAGACTCATTTATTTTCTCTAATAGGTCTGCTCTGTTTCCTTGAACTTTGAGCATGAGGTACCTGCATACTTGTCTTAGTTATTTACTTGGGATGATATGACAATTAGAGGACTTAGAAAAGAATTAAAATACTACTTGTTCATGCAGTTTTCCTATATGGGTGCCCAGGGTAATCTGTTCTCCCTTACAGAGTTATCTTCTAAATAGTTTTAAACTATGGTTCAGAGCACCACAGTCAGTTCCTCAAGGACTGAGAATGGAACACTGCCTTACCTGCTGGCTTCACACAACACACAAATACCTTTCAGTAGCATCTTAAATTAATACTGACTCTTTGCAAGGAAGCCTCCTCAAGGTAAATAGACATTAAAAGGGCAAGCTAAAAAGGGTTATGGCAAGACTTAGAGAAACGAGAATGCTTAAGGAAATTACCTTTCAAGTGAAGAATGCTGGCTAGAAAGGAACTGGAAAGCCTCATAAGGAATGCTCTTCCTGAACAGCACATGAACAGCCACCAGAGATTCTATCTGAGAACAAACGGATAGGCAGTCAGCATCTTTCTACCCACTATGCTAAAAGAGGTACATTTTATTTCCTCAGATCTCCTCTGACTAGTTAAAATGAAAGACAAGCTTCTTTCATCAGGAATTTATGCTCTTCCTTTACAATTCACTGGATACAATTCACTTCAGCTGGTGTAGTTATCTCATTTCATTGATCACAGCAGTGTTGAGGATGTCATCATTGTAAGCTGATGGTTTTAAAATACCAAGAAAGTATTTTAAATGCTCCTAGGTATTCATGTTAAATGTTTCTAACTAACATAACTCCCTTTCATGATGTGCACTGCTTTTGATAGTCCACCTGGTAGTACATTTCACTCATACACACTCTCTAGCCCTACCTCTTTCTTTCCTTCTGAGTTGTTTTCATAATTCCCATGCTTCCTTAGCAATATTATTTTCCTACAATAAAGGTGCTGGTACTTTTTATGGCCTCTTCCATATAGTGAACATAGAAAACACATTGTCTTTTTTGCCCTCCCATCCTTTTGCCACTATAAACTGGCATTTTGTTTGCATTTTTCACCTCTTTTTCTTGTTGTCTTATTTTAGCACAGCTATGTAGCTGCCTGCTGGCTTCAGTTCTCTTTCCACAATAACTACCAAGACTTTTTCTAGAGAATGGTGCTAGATGCGTATTTAATTCATCAGATATAGCATTTCTTGCATCAGTTTCTTGCTACCAGACAAATTACTTGTTAATATTGAACTACATTTACCACCTGCTGACTCAGATAATCTCAAATGATCCAAAGACTTGAATTCATTTGCACTCATCCACTTCTAATGCTAGTGTTATATTCCATTCCAAACATTTATTTTCAGGAGACCTCTGCCAGATTATTTGTCCCCTTAATATTTATGCAATTCCAGAAACTTTTGACTTCAGGGACAAACATAAGGTCTCTGTGCATTAGTTCCAAAGGGCATGGTATACAGCTAACATGAGGTAAGAATATGAATGGGGCTTGTATATTCCTATCTCCACAGATTTACTCCTTTAAAAAATTAAAAATACAGAGGATAAAATTTTCATTAGAGCTTAACTTCACAGAAGTTTAGTGAAAACAACTGCAAAGAACTGCTGAGAGCATGAATTTTGGTGGCTGGAATGGGAATCCACATTGCCCAACTCGTTAGGCAATGAATGATCCTGGAAGCATTGGTATATAAAGACCATTGGCATACAGTTCACTTCTAAAATCCAAATGTATTTTGGAATATCATCAGTCCCTTTAAGTGCTTCCAAAACTATAGCATCCCTTCAATGTTTTTGCATGCCATGGAATCTTTCTGATAGTGCTTACCACTTCTGTGCAGTGTTTGAGGCACAGACTCAGATGTGAATGATTCAAATCATTTATTATAAGTTCTCAGATCCTTTATATACCTTCACAAGTTTTTGTTTTCTAGCTTTCCCATCCACCCTTACAAATTTCCTAACCACCTTTACATGTCAACAGAGCATTCTACAAAACACTTTTCAACTTTCCATGCAGGCGTATATCCAGTCAGAGCTGTGAGTCCCTTCTTCTCCTTCTAGACGTGTCCTCAGTTCTCATGCTGTTTATCTTGCTCCACAGCTGCTGCTCTGAACAGCTTTTCTTGTATTCTCACACTTCTGTACCATCTAACAATAAAATCAGCCTTGATGTGATTGACTGTATAGAGAAAAACAGTGAGTCAGAAGATAAGTCCTCTCAGATAAAAGAGTAGCAACTCTTCATCCCTAGGGTACCTCAAAGCATGATACTTGTTTTTAGAACTATGTTTACATTTATTTCCAGTAGCATTTGGAGTGTGGAGTCTGTTCAAAAGAGAAAAGCCCTTGATTTGTTTTTACTTCAAAACAAAAATTAAAATTAAAAAAAAAAATCAGGTTACAGTACAGCATCAAACTGCTAAAATATCTAAAGCAACAGAGAATAAACTTGTGGAAGACTGAAAGAATTCAGTCAGAAGAAATAGTTCTAGTTTTGTGTATATGGTATATTTTTTTTCCTCTCTAGAATTACCTATCTGAAAATAAATCCACTATTTCAGTAATGTGACAGTGTTTTAAAGGGTTATGAAGAAATAACAGTCTATGACTTTAATATCCCAGTGCATGTTAGACCTTTTCTAGCAGCGCTGTGAAAACATTTCCTACATACTTTCAGCCTTATCATGGAAAGTCAGACAGCACTGGATCACATGGGTTGATAAGTTTTCAACCAAATAAGAGTCAGAAATGTAAAAGAAAAATACCCTGGGAAAATTTCCTTCAGCTTGTATGTATGAGAGAATATAGTACATTCCCCTGTCCGGCCTATAATTAAGATGAAAGGCATATTTCCATATAATTTGCCATTCAGTGGCATGGTTTGCATTCCATGCAGACTGCATCATCTTGATTCTTCTAATGCAATGAAACAAAACAAAACAAAAAGAAAGAAATCAGTCTCAGTAGTTTAATAGGATGTTTTATTTCAGTTCAGACTATTTTTAACTCCCAAGAAAAAAAGCTATTTTAAATACAAGTCTTCCTTAAGAACTAAAAAGCACAGGCTTTGCAAAAGTCTGATTCCTGTGTGAAAACCAAGCAGATACTCTCTCTTTTGGAAAATTGGACAAACACAGAAACACACACAAGCAGAGTCAACTTTCAGTACTGTGCAGGTCTGACTCTCAAAGTCCAGATTCATCAGAGTGATGAATTAGTAGCTTTCCTCTAAGATCAGAAATGTATTTATGATAAAAACTTGGTAGATCTGACCCACTAGGAATGGTTTACAGATTGATTCTCTGCTTTGATTCCACAACTGAAATATAATAAATATGAATGCTCAACTGAGTTGCAAGTAATTTAGGAGATTTTGAGAAGTTTTTCCCTTGTGAGGTGTCTAGTACTCCTTAATTTCATCTGTACTAGAAGTGGCACAACCATGGTCTTTTTCACGGTAAATCAATATTTCCTTATTTTGTCTAGGCTAGAATGAAGAACAACAGAGGATGCTCACATGTAAACAACTTAAAAGAGAAAACAACTTGAGAACCCCAAAACAGTTCAAGTTTCATTCTAAGTCCTGTGCTGATTCTTCTTTTCTATAAACCTGCTTGTCCATCTTTGTTAGAGTCTGAACTGAAAGGAGATAAATGCTTAAAGTCAGATTTTTGGCCAGAGCTCTATGGCAAATACAAATGTCAAGACAGGCACATCTCAAGAGCCCTTCATAGCTGGATTCTTCTATACAGATATAAGGTTTTATACTAGGAGCCCATTGAAGTCACTGAAAAATTGCCACTGTGCTGAGGACCAGGCTGCTGATGATAAGGCTCTAGTCATCATCCTCAGCTGGGATTAAAATGGAGCTGAGAGAGGAGGAAAAGAGAGAACATGCACAGAGAGAGAGCAAGCACTCCATGTGCCTTCCCTTCCCCATACAGCAGCTGTTCTGGAGTTTTAACACTCCATTTTGGCTTGGCAGCATCCCCAGCTGAGAAGGTTCTCATAGTTTAGTTCTTTATTTGATAGTTAGGCAGAACTACCAGAATTTCTTTATACATTCCTGCATTACTCCCTCTCCTGATGCTTCAGTGACAGTGGTGGGCTATCATCACCAGGAGAAAATGTCCATTCAGTATATGAAAAACAAGAGTGTTTATGAAGAACTAACGCATCACTTTCTGCTGAGTGTGTATTGTGTGGACATTTCCTCCTTGTGGTGATGGACCACCATTTGAACCAAAGTACAAGAAAAAGGAGTAATGGTGCTATATATCAGGCTCTTAAAAGTATGTACAACTAATATCTCTGCCTGTTGAGTCCCAGATAAAGGGCAATGTGCAGTTGCATAGCTGCAGACCAGACCAAAGAGTGAACTGTTTTAGTGTCTTCCATTCCTGTGTCTTTCTGTTGTGAATGACCAAAGTTTAGATGTTTATGTGAGCTCCATCTGCGCTATGCAAAGTTGCTCTGGAGTCTGCTCTGAGTGGCTGGAAATCTTGTAAGAGCAGGCTTTCTCATGACAAGTCCAACACTCCTGCTTCCTGTCATGGCAGCAAAAACAGCTGTCCTCATGGTATTTCAACAATTCTTCTAAACGGAAACCAGAAGTGTGTGTGTGGGAAATACATCAGACATCTCAAAAGTTTGGAAATCTGTTTCTTGAGATTAATTCTAGAAAAATTTAGGGTTCACATTTTTTCACAAACCATTTTTATGGAAGAGGGAGCACAGAAGAGGAACTGCAAGTGCTACTGGCATAAACAGGTGCTTCAAGATGTTTCCCTCTTTGTATTTAATGAATATTTGATGGAATTGAAAGATAATATAATTAAAATGAATTCAAGTAAACTTTTTTTTTTTTCCTCATAGCTTATACTTTACCTCTGTAGCTCATAGCCACAGGATATCACCAAGGCCAAAAGCTTAACAGGATTTAAGAAGTGATGGGTCATTTATATGGATAATAAAAATACTCACTGTCACTTTGGATACAGTTATATTAAAATATTTGCAAGGGATATAAACTCATCTGCCTTATGGTATAAGCCAGATCCTAAGTGAATGGCACAAAGGAAAAACTGTGTTAATGCATGCCTTTTAATAATTGCTTTTTCATTGCATATTAATGTGACATTCCTGGTATTAGAGAAGAGAGGATATTGATCTAAAAGAAGCAACTGTATGGTTTTCTGTTGTTCTCCACAGCACACTGTAATAGAGCACCAAAGTCTGGAAATCACACATGTTGATACCTGGGTCATTTCCTCTAGTGTGCATTAAGTAAAACCTAAGCAGTTTTGTACAGATCATTGTAATAATTATCAAAAAACAACGTATTTCAGTTCTTCATAACTCAGTGTTTTACAGATCAGATTTAATTATCAAAATGATCCTTTCCAAGCTGTGATCTCTCACTCTTTCAAATGAAACTGCAAGAAGTATCTATTAAACCTTTACAATAGCCAGTGAGTATAAATATGATATATTATCCCAGTGGTATTTGGGGGAAATGAAACAGAACAATTAGTACATTTATAAAGAGCTGCATGGCAAGTCAATAAGAAAGTAGAATTACAATTGCGGTATTCAAGATTTCTATGCCTATTAGTAATTCACTGAATTCACATAGTATCTCTTCTCTATAGCCATAGATGCATATAGGTGTGAACATCTGTAACAGCGATACTCAAAGGGCTAATCTATTCGACAGCAAGAACAAGTCAGAAAACCAAGCTTCCATCCCCATGGGAAATTTCAACATTTCGAAGCTGTTTTTCGTATATTCTGAAATATATCAGAATATATGTTTCCACAGGAACAAAAGTTTGCTTCAAAATCACTGAAGTGTTTCATTTTGATAGCATCAACTTCATGTGACATTAATTCCCTTGTTAATACACTTTAAATTGACCATGTTGAAATATTACACTATATTACATTTTAATAACATGGGTATTATATGCAATAATATGGAATTCACTGAACATAACATATAGCTTTAATGTTGAAATTACAGTTCTGGTACAAGTTAAAAGTCAGAATAAAATCAAAACATTGCTACTTTTCTAAATGAAACATTTCAGTAAGATGTTCCAATTGACACATTCTGAGATTTCTACAGCAAACTTTAAAAACATCCTTTAAAAAACCAAAAACAAACAAACAAACAAAAACACAACATTCTCCATCAGAAATAACTTATGAAAAAATTTTCTTCTGGTTTCCTGAAATTTCTAAACAATATTCCTAAGGTAATCACAACTGGTATAATTCAGTGGTGAGGAAAGCTACTGCTCTTGCTGCAGTGGAAACAGCAATAGAGAAGCATTCATTAAAGCAAGAGAAAAATGAAAATGATGACTACAGATAGCCTCAGGTTAATATCTGCTACAATAATGCAGTTCCTTGCTGCACAGTAATGAGCAAACCAGATGTATCCTGTAGTCAGTAGAGCAGGAGCACATCTTAGAAATTCACAAAGCTACATTTCAGTTATCAAGAAAGTTTCAGAACAAAAACATCTTGTCTCTAGATCTGGTTGATTAAAGAAATCTCTTTAGATCTCTTTAGATTACATATTAGTATTTGGAACAATAACAGCGCTGTAATAATTTGGGGTAGATTCTCATCCATCCTGACCACTGTCTCATTTACAACATTTGTTGTAGCAAGGCCAGGGTTGGCTTCTTCTTCCAGTTATTAATGAGAGGGAATGGCCTCAAGTTGCAACTGGAGTGATTCAAGTTGGATATTAGGAAAAATTTCTTCTCAGAGTGGTGCTGCACTGGCACAGGCTTCCCAGGGAGGTGGTGTAATCAGGTGTTCAAGAACCATGAGAAGTGGCACTGAGGGATGTGGTTAGTGGGTATGGTGGTGATGAGTTGGTGGTGATTCTGCAATTCTATTTTGGGGCTGAAAAGCTATTATTGGTCCTTGATTTGTGTCCTCCTCTCTCTCTCTCTGTCTCTCTATCACTCCCTCTTTTTCTCTTCTCTCTCATCTTTGTCTGTATAATTTCTAGATCTGTACCTACTGCATATCTACATCACCTATCTGTATCACATACTTGTATCTGTTTCTATCTATATCCATGCCCACACATCTCTTTGTTTTGAGGGACAGAATATGTAGTCTGAACAGAGTGAATCTGGGTTTGTGCTGGAGAAGGAGGTTAGACTATTAATGAAGTAAAGGAGAAGGGAAATTCCCTTCAGTTTATCATTACAGACAGGAGTCACCTGCTGAAGTAGTTTCCTTGTGTTCATTGGCCATGCCTGCCTTGTAAACAGAGTGGTATGGAATATTATAAACTGACATATCATAGCAGTACAAGCTGTATTTTGACTGCATCTGTACGATATCAATCTTGTGCATACCCTTAGCAGTTTCTTGTGGCACTAAGGCTTTTCATTTTGTACTTCTTCTGACATAAAATCCTACCCTCTACCAATTCTTGCTGTCCTTTTCACTCATTTTTCTACTCAGTTTTCACTGGTGTTTCATCTTAAGTAACTTTTGAACTTGCTAACATCTCACTTTAAACTCCTGCCTTTTGTTCAACCATTGTGTTCTTCTGACAACATTTAAAGAGGTAGATGGTGAGCAAAAGTAAAGGCCACTCAATGTTTCTATATTTATTTTGTAGTGACCTATATGAACAATTTGCATCTGAATCCACATTGGAAAAGAAAGTGATATAGGAACCTAATTATGTTTCTTTGGAGCTAAGAAGGGTTTTGAAAGTAGCATGATGAAATTAAGTGGATTAATGTCAGTGCACACAGGGAAAAAAATTACACTTCTTAAGTCTTCTGTTGTTTAGCAAAGCTAAGGATAAATTCTACAGAAGTACATGTACATACAGTAGAAATGACCTTGTCTTTTGTGACAGTGATATTATTTATTTAAATATTTCATTGTGATCACTCAAGTCAAAAGAGAGTGCATGGTCTCAGTTCCCACGTCTTCAAGGAATAAGAGCAGTTCAAGGTTGGTATTTAGTAAGTCAATGAAAAGAAGTCTCACAGTTCAGGTTGAATGGAGATTTGTGGTCACATCAGAAACTGAGTCCTCTCAAGGACAAAACAAACACAGTACTTCTCCTCCCCACCCACAGTCAAATTACAACACGCGCTCTGATTACTCAATGTGTTCTCTGAGAATTTTCTGGCATATCTCTTTTTTCAGTATTAGTTATAAATATTTTTAAGATTTTCCATGAAAAGTAAGTTAGCCTGTCAAACAACCTCAAAAAACTTCCAAGTCATAGATCTTTAAAAACAAAACAGCTCCTAAAATGGAACAAAGTCTAGAGCATAGCTTATCTTTTTATTTACTCCAATGTACAAGAAAATTGATCTCCAATTTCTCCAGCAGAGATGGATTTTAGACTTAGTTCATCAGATATCAGAATCTCACTTTGTAAAGTGGAAAGGCTTGTCAATGAGATCAGTCTTCCAACAGAGGGGTATTTAACAACCATAGCCTGGATTCAGTTCCGATTATCTTGTAAAACTAAAGTGAGTTATGTTGTCTACAACCAAGTCAAGCTAATGATTCTGTAGTGGTTCTTTCTTAACAAGAAGATCAAGCTTGAAGAAGCTAAAAAGTGAAATAATGAATCAAGTTACTAGGAAAAGAGTAGGGCAATTTTTTATATATATATATATATAATATTTATATATATATATACATACACACACACACATATATATACACACATAGACACACACATATATATAGGGTAATATGTAATATTATATATATAGGGAAATATGTCCATTCTGACTGATAGCTTTTCTCTCAGATAATGACTGAGAGAAAGATATTTTTTGGAACTTTCCCCAGAGTGCAGTTGTAGGTATTCTTCAAGCTAAAACAACCCAAACCCTCAAAAGTCACTTAGAAAACAATTTGCACAAACTGCTTGGTGAAGTTGTCATTATTTATTTCATTCTAGCTGAATGTGAAGTTACTGGAGAAAGACACTTTATTGCCAGTTTTCAAATGGGGGAAGAAAAAGAAGACCAATTCATCCTTGATTTTTGTAGCAATCTCTTGAAAGCAGGCAAATTAAGGCATGTAGATGAAAGCATGCAGTATTCTTACTGAGTACTGAAGAAATCAGTGGAACTTTTTCCATTTGTGTCACTGGGCATTTGATTTGATGTCTTCTCTGTGCATACACTGAAAAAAGTACCAGTTTCTGTAAAATGGTGCAGCGCTCCCTTTCTACACTTGAGAGCTCAGAGAGGGATTATAACCCACAAACACGCCATCCATCATCCCCATGTTGCTGGGGAGCTGTGCTACTCCACCACCTACTCAGAATAATAAGAAACAGATACGAAATTTAAAACCTGAACTTCACCTGGTAAAAATTGACAGATTCTAATGAAATCGATGCCAATATCTTGCCTATGATTTATTACTTTGATGCAGACTATTTAAGTTTAAACGGGGTATTTGAGATGAGATGATGAGTTTCAGAGGTACCTCCACATAAAAAAGTGTTTGTGCAAATTAGAAATAAAAAAACTGTGTATGTTCCCATATGTTGTCCTTTCTTTGAGAGTTGAGGATTCATTACTAGCTGAGAAAAACTGCCAGTCTGAAAATGGGTCTATTTAATTCAAAATCCATTATCCCAAGGACTTTCTTCTTGCTTCTCTGCTTAAAAAACAAAACAAAACAAAACTAAACTAAACAAAAAAGGAAAAAACAAAAGAAGAGTCTATGTGTCAGAATAGGTATAAAGATTCTGTTGATACTGTTTAGGTGGTTTCAGTTTACAAAGGGTGTTTGTGGGGAAATAGTGCCATGCATGTTTCCCAGCAGGCTCATTTGGCTCATCCAGGAGCAATTCATTTAGTTTATATGTAGGAGATTACAGCAGGGGGTAGTAGTGGAACTAAGAGAAGCACAGGCAAGGAGAAGCAGCAGCAGCAATGACTTGGTACCCTAAGCAACACAAACAACAACAAGAGATGAAGTGGAGCCAAGCAGGAATTGGATTGTGCAGGATAATCTTCTGATGCTGTGCATAGTGATGGCGAGCACTCAGGCAGCACAATGGTCCTTGTGCGACCAGGGGAAAAGGAATAACAACCACTTCTGGAAACTGCAGGGACACAGAGAGCTTTCTTTCCCAGAGTGAGGGCTTCTGCTTACCACACCCAGCACCAAGTGGTTTGAAACCAACAACAAAGCCATAAACAACAAAAGAAGAACAGCAATAACACTAATAATGCTAAAAAAAGAAAAGTTTGGCACCTTCTGCTTAGAATCTATACAACACAAAGTGATGCCAAGCAACCAGTCATGCTGGCTGAAATAAATGATGGCAAGAGCAGAGCAAATCATTTAATGACAGAATACCTTCAGCTTACATTAGGCTCTGTATTGTGCCAGTGGGATTTCCAAAAGCACACTGCAGATTTTGTAAGCACACTTTAATGTTTGAACCATTCATTTCTTTTTCCATATTAATCAGTTTTATTTGAAATTAGAGATCTGTTGCTATTATGATAATGAGAGGTATGGCATTTATTTTTATTTCATTTAGTGTGCGGCATAAATATATCCACCTTTATTAATGTCTGCAAAATATAGTTAGTGCAAATACTGCAAATGCTCACTCGCATAACATCAGAAGGATCTTAAGTCAAATCAAATGGCTCGAGATCCCTGTGTATGAAATGCTGCAAACAAGCACACAAAGAGATGTGACTGAGGCTGAATTGGATTAACTAAGCATGCAAACAGACATGCTTTCAGTACAGTAACATACAGACGCTTAAGTTTAATCAAGTTCTTAAGTTATTTGTAGAATTGAGATGGAATTACACTTAAAGCTAAGCTGATGATTCAGTATTTTATTGAATCAAGGCCCATTTGCAGGAGTATTCTGGGGGGGACTTTTTGCTTTTTAGCCAAGTCTAGTTATTAAATTACAGTTTATTCGTGGCTATATTTCTATTTTCTTTATTTTATGTTCATTTTGCATTGACAAGTCATAAAATAATTCATTTCTCTTCAAAAAAGTCCAAACCCAACAGCTCTCAGGAGCTGCTGATTTATGGTGTCCTGCCTTCACAATCTTGCAATGAGCATTTGTTCTGATGATGTGATGTTTGTGATTTCATATCCTGCTGTGGAGCTTCAGTGTGAGAAGGCGTATTTTGGAAATGAGATGAACTGGAATATTGCCTCACCTACTCATGCAGTTTCAGGTCCAATGAATTGATTTAATCTCTTGCTGTTAATAAAAAACAGTTGTTATTTTTCTTACTCTCCACTGGATTCCTAGACCACATCTACAATGGTGTCAAGAAAACAAGTATGAAAATGAGTGGTTAAGAATAACTTTAAGTTCTTTGTGGCCAAGCTGTCTCTCAACTGTGTTTAACAATAAAACTATGGAATAATTTTTATTTAGTCATATGCATTTATCCATGAATAGCATCAAGTATTATTTTTATTACGAGTGACCACTACAGCTTTCTAGTCAAAATGTCCCTTGTTGCAGTTCATGACCACTTATTCTATCTGCTATGGTGATCCTCTGAGAAGAGCTAACCTCCACCTTGTATGTATTCTCCCATTACACAGCTGAAAAGCACAGTAAAATGATCGATCATCATTCATTCACATGAGCAATACCTATTCATGAAACACTGCCTAATCTCTAACCCTACTGTTTTACCCAACATGTTACCAGAGATATAAGGGTGCCAGAGATACATTTCAGTAAACATGAAGTTGAGTGCAGTGGCCTATCACAGAGCAGGTAAAGATAGAAATCCCTTCATGCAAGTGAATACAGTTGCATCAGACATGAAGAATTCAGGGGGAGGGCAAGGAGTAACCCCATAGAGTCAAGATTTGGAGAAAATGCATCTGAGAAGCAGCAAAGTATGTGGGCAAAGATCCCAGAGGCAGATTTTTGTAGTCACTTCAGAGTTTTCCTGAGTTGAGTTTATTGCTGTGCCTGAAGTGTGGACAGTAGCACCATTTCTTATGCTTGCAGTAGAATATGGTTCACTTACTGCAGATCACTTTGCATCAACTATCGTTTTATCTGCATCTGTTATTTGTTGCGTTTAGAAGGGAAGTAAAGGTAATTCTACAGGTGCAGAATCTAACATAAGCATGGTATGAAGATTCTGTTCTGAACACCATCTTGCTGAAGGGAACAGCCATAAAATAAGGTGCTAGGCAGTGAGAAAAAACAAAAAATCTAACAATAATATCAACATCTGTACTTGACAGATGTTGGTATCTGTATCAACATGTGTATTTGTGGTTGTTTAAATCAGAACTTAGTCCAGAACAGGATTATATTCTGGAACCTCTTCTGAGAGGGTAGTGAGGCACTGGCACAGCTGCCCAGAGAAACTGTGGATGATCCATGCCTGGAGGAATTCAAGGCCAGTTTGGGTGGGACCCTGGGAAGTATCACCTGGTGTGTGGCAGCCCTGCCCACAGCTGGGGGTTGGAACTGGGTGGGCTTTAAGAACTCTTCCAACTCAAGTCATTCTATAATTCTATGATACTGACTCACCAATCAGTAGGTAATAACTCCCCGTCTCAGATCTATCAATCTTTCACATCCCATCCTTTGTTTCACACACTGTGTGTGCCTTCCCCTCATTTACACTTAACCCCAAAATGCCTCCATTTGGCCATCCAGACTTTGTCTTTCATCAAACAATAAATGACATCTTGGGAAAATAGCAATCAGTAAATTCAGTGCAAAACCATTCAACCTGTGCAGTTTGCCCTGTTATTTACTTGTACGCAGGACTAACCCTACTATACAGACTGCAGAAGCAGATGTTTGGAGCAGTGGCTAGCGAAGGGCAGCAAGTGTATTCATTGGTGATTTGTACCTGTAATTTCTCCAGAGCAGTTATACCATTTTTGGTTCTCTTGGACCTCTGATCTGGGTTTAGGAGCCTGTCAAAAAGTGGGGCGTGTCTCCAGACAGCAAAGAGGAGGTTGGTCTCAAGCACTGTGCTCACCTCTTTCTTCTCTGTGCTTTGCAGTGACACTTGGCAAAGGGCAGACATTCCTCCAGAGAAAATCCTGTGCCTTCTCCATCAGCACAAAGTCACAAAACAAAGTGCCAAAGGCACATACTGCACTCAGTCATGGCTTGGTCATGATTTACTTGCAAAACACCTTCTGTTTTGTAGCATTCTAGAAATAATACATACATATATTATTGCTGTCATTATTATTCTCTTAAAGGAATAAAGGATCTAATGATGTCTGCAAAGGAAATAAGCAGTGCACAATGCACTTTGTTAGTTATAGTATTGCACATTCAAATTCAGCTTACTACTAAACTTAAAACCAGTTGTTAGTACACCTTATTGTTAAAATTCAACATAAGCATATGAACCCCACCCCAATCATGGATATTTTGCAACAATTAAGCTTTATCAGCAAACACAGCATTAGTAATAAGCAATAAATATCTTAGTGTTTCCATGGCATTTTTAAAGCTTCTAAAGATTTTAAGAATTTAAAATTTGTAAACACCTGTGGATCTAAGGCACGTATCTATTTGTGTCTATTATTGTGTCATTGGACGAGTTAAACGCTGTTTTGTTTTATTCTTCTGTATGGTAAAAAGAAACAGAATAAAGAAAATAGCACAAAGTGTCTCCCTGTTCCCTTCTTCAAACTCTGCCATCATTACTTTCTTTCTTTTATCCTTATATTACTTTGAAATTCGTATTAAGGTCTCATTTTAACCAGTGCAGAACTGATAGGAAAAGCAGATGTTAATGCTGTAATTGGATGCTGGGAAGGTAAAGGCATCCTTTTCAGAGTAAGTCCTACGTTACTGTCAGGGAATTCCCTTCATTGCAAGGGAAGAAGAAACTACTGATTTACTTTAGATTAGATAGGGATATGGTACTTTTAAATACAGTTGCCAATAGAGATGATTTTTTTATAATTTGAGCTTGCATTTTGAAATACTGCCCAGTTTTTAATTTTTTATGAAACAATGAAATTGCAATTAATGCTCTCTCTCTCTGAGTCACAAGGTCAGTTTGACACAGCGAATAGTTAAATCATCTTTGGCAAGAGGCTTATTCTGGCATAAATTCTATAATGAGAAATCCAGATTACTAGCATCATTTGAAATGTGAGTGCCAAGCACTTCATCTAGCACCGTTTGTTTTTGCACTGAATAGTAACGCCTTTAATGCGGTCATTAGGGATGTCTAAGAGTTTAATTGGTTTGACATTAGATAGCTTTCTTTTAATTGCACATTTTAAGATCTGCTATTTGCACTGAACAAACAATTGCAAAGTTTTCTCCAGTCCTACTGCTGCACTGGCGGGAGGGACTCGGTTCAGCTGGCTTCTCACACCAATCAGTAAAAACGCATGAGTTGTCCCTAAAGGCCCTAAACCGCATTTCATTGAAGAAAACAGAAACACAAGATCTGGCCCTCTCTAGCTTAATTTCTCTTGGATTTTCAATGATTGCCTAATTTAAGTCTTCAACACTAAGATCATCCTGTGATACTCTGACTTAATAGAACTTTCCTCTGGGAGCAGAACTAGAAGTGCCACAAGGAATGGCTTACGAGGCAAAATGCTACTGACTATGAGTAAGGGTATTAAGGTCTGCTGTTGTGCTAATTGGGTCACTTTCTCATCTACTACTTGTGCTGCTCTCCTCTTATACCTGCAGCATTCAGCTCACTAGTGGTTCTTGCAGTGTCAGTGAATGTTAGGTGTTAGGATGCCCAGAGAGGTGGTGGATGCCTTGTCCTTGGAAAAGTTCAAGGTCAGGCTGGACACGGCTCTGATTAACCTGATCGAGCTGTAGGTGTCCCTCTTCACTGCAGAGGAGTTAGACTAGATAACCTTTAATGACCCCTTCCCACTCAAACAATTCTATGATTCTTGAGTTTCTCTGCTGCATCTGAAGCATGCTTACAGACCAAAGCATCCCAGAATCAGTTGGGGTCCAACCAGTGTGCTAGGCTCAGCCCCATTTCAGCACTCATTGACCCCACAGGCCACACCACAACCAGGTGCTCCAGCTTCTCTGTCTCTTTTCATGAAGGAATGGGTGACACAGCACCGTAGAACCTGTCACTGCCTGTGTTGGGGGAAGTGGCATGAGAGAACGAAGGGACAGCTGTTTCTCCTTAGAGCCCCACAGCTTTGTGTGGTCCAACTGCATTGCCATATGAGCATTAAATATTAAGAATATATAGAGTGTAAGCTTAAAGCATTCAGTTGGAATAAAAATTAAGGTACCCCAAAGTCTTTGGAGCCAGCTTAGTCTCTTTTGTATAAAAACTGATGAGCTTTTAAAGATTCAACAAAGAAATAGGATACTTATAGGATGCTTATGTCTAAAGCAACCTTAACTTTGTTGTTATCCATATTATGCATAATATCTTCAAATTATTTGTGCTGCATTCTTCATTCTGTATTTCAAAATAATCCTATGCATATTCATTTCTTACAGGAATAAAATAATTAAATGCATTTATATAGTCATAAATGTCAGAAAAGAGTACCACCCATTTTTAACTGGATTCCCACAGAACAGATGTTGTTCTTTTGTATTCTAATGAATCATCAGTGCTTAGTCAATGAATTGATTCCTTTGTAATATGCTGTAAAGTGTATGTCTAAAAGTGTTTGAAACATGAAGGTAATTGCTCTGTACCTCAGTCATTCAGGGTTAAAATGGTTAGGTTTACCAAAGCCATTGTCTGTTTAGGTTATACCATCCTCTGAAAGAAATGTGAGTGCCTAATCAAGAAATGCTCTACCTAAGGTAATTCCTACTACTGACATTAAAAATAAAAGGAAATATACTTTATTGGCTCTGTGCCCCTTGAGGAGGGTAGAAACTGTAGGGTGAATAATAAGTGATACAATAAAATGAAGTCAGGAGGCAGAATTTGACCTGTGCTCTTGCCCTCTACTGGACTCCATGGGTTGCAGTATCACTATATTAGAGTGGTTTTAGACAAGTCATTTGCGAGATAATTCAGTTGTGAATTAACTGCTCTGATGTGCAAAAAGAGCATGGCCAGCAGGTTGAAGAAAGTGAACCCTCTGCTCTGCTGTGGTGTGGTCACACCCAGAGTGCTGTGTCCAGTTCTTGGCTCCTCAGTTCAGAAAAGACAGGGATCACCTAGAGATTGTCCAACAGAGGGCTGCAGAGATAACAGGTAACCTGGTGCATCTCCTGTTCAAGGAGAAGCTGAGAGATCTGGCTCTGTTCAGCCTGGAGAAGGCTGAGAGGGGATCTCATAATTGTTTATAAATATGTGAAGTGCAGGAATTAAGTGGATGGGACCTGGCTCTTTTCAGTGGTGCCCAGCAACAGAAGAAGAAGCAATGGGCAGAGGCTGGAACATGAGAAGTTCCAAATGAACACGAGGAAAAACTTCTTTACTGCAAGGGTGATGGAGCATTGGAACAGGCTGCCCAAAGGTGTTGTGAAGTCTCCTTAACTGGAGATACTCAAGACCCACCTGGACACCTACCACTGCAACCTACTCTGGGGAACTGCTGTAGTGGGGAGTTAGAGCAGATGATCTCCAGAAGTCCCATCCAACCCCTACAAATCTGTGATTCTCAACAGGCTCTATCATGCAAAGCCTGCCTGACTATCCCCAGTCCTGTCCTGCTCCCTACCTGGTGGTGGGAGAGCTCTGTCTTCAGGTCCCTGCCACAGGGGGAACCTGTCGGTCCCGGTGTCCCAGACCCAAGGATCTGCTGTTGCACATTGTGTGCTAACAACTTCAAATGTGCATGACATTTAGTTAATCCAAACTGCCATCCTTCTGTTCTACAACAGAGACCACACACATAGAGCGATTTGCCTTTGTCTCCTCTTTCTCCATCCCCAGTGAGCTCCCCACTTCCCTGTCAGTTGCTCACTCTGAAATGCCCACCTGGAAAACGTATGGAAAAGACAATATTGAAAGCATTCCTGTTAGCTTAACCCATCACGTATTGAGATCTCACAGGTGGAAGTCAGCATGGCGTGATCAAGTAGCTTCAGGCATTTTTCAAGCAGTAGGTGCTTTTCAATCATTTTGGGAACAATTGCTTTCAAACAGTGGGAGGCAAGTTTAGGTTTACTAAATGGTGCAATATGTGTTCCTTGCTGGAGGATCTCACAGTGCGATGGGAAAAATATGAATATGTTTTAAGTATGATCGTATAATTGATGTTACACTTATATTATGCATGACAGCAGTAGCATATAATGCTACTTCAAATCCATCCTAAGGTGGATTTTGAAGCCATCTCAAAGTATTTGAAGGTCATAAACACCAAGCAGGGAGACAAATTACCTAGGGCAGTGTAATACACTTATAACAAGGAGAACCAGGATGCAATGGAACAAAGTAAAATTCAGGCTGCATATCAGAAAAGTTTTCCTAACAGCAAAGTCTATTAGCTTGTGGAATAACCTCCCAGGGGAAGTGGTGGAAGCCCCACAGCCTGAGTCATTTAAAACTAGACTAGAAAACATTCGAGAATAATCCTGCATTGGCAGAGAACAATCCTGCTTTGGCAGGGAGATGGAAAAGATGACCTAATAGGTCTTTTCCATCTCTAGCTTCTACGATTCAACCAAGGTACGCTGCTATGTATTATGTATCAGGGCATGCCCAGCCTGTTAACTACAAGATTCACTTCAAAGTGGAAATCTTGAAGTTTTACTTTGGCTGCAATTAGCTTTGTTGTTTCAGCAAACAGTGGGAGTTTTTGTTCCTAAGGTCTACATAGAGAATGAGAATATTAACAATAAATTTAAAACAAGCTGTGATTTCTTGTAAATGAGAAAGATCTTTCCTGTTCTGTTTGATTTTTTTTCCCCTCTTCTTCTCATTGCTGTGAGAGACAGCCTTCTGAACACTGTCCAATCTAGTCTATTGTTCATTCCCATTCATTATCATTTTTGAGTTTCTTATGCTTCCTGTGTTGCAGAAAGCATCATTTAGTCCATGAGCAGCCCCCGTCTTGCACTTGTAGGCACTTGAGACCATACAGAACACTGATGTTCCCTCAGCTTTGTCAGTTAAATATATTGACTCAGTGGACCAGTGTACACCAGATAGTGTACATCACCATAGGTCTGCACATGGAGGAGCCACTTGGTGTGTTTTATTGTAACAGTGTGCCTTTTGGTGTTCACCAGAACAGATCCTCTGACTGGCCAGGCCTGCTGTGCTTCATTCACACTGCACAAGGTGAATGTGAGCTGCCTGGATATGGCTTGTAGGACGTGTCCTCAGCCAGGAAACGCCATATTTCCACGAGCCCGGCAAATGCACTGCAGCTGCTTCCCCAGCCCTCCTGAGACTAGAATGAGAAGTTGGCCAGGGCTGGGGTTGAGGCCACAGAGGCCCTCACCTGTGACATCCACCTGGTGATATGGCTTTCTAATGTGGGGCTATGTGGTACAGTGCCTAGATAGCGTGGTCCAGCTGTTGAATCTACTCTGATCATGTGAGAAACAGCCCCCTTAGCTTCTGTGTCTAAGGAGATAGTTCCAACACCAAATTCTTATTTCAGCTACCTGTCACTATTGGAAGACAACAAGAGGAATCTAGTCCCACTAGACCTGATTGTATCAATTTTTTCCACCTGGCAAAGATACTGATGACCTGTGCTTGTCATGTTTGACTCATTATAGGGCACTCATTTTTCCTGGTGAGGCCAGCTCACTATGGGCAACATTTAGTCAAGGATGTTGTGGGTATTACTAAGAATTCCTGAAGTCAAAACTGGATAGCTTCCTAGCCCAAATCAGTTAGCTCACAAGAATGTCTGTAAGGCTCTGTGATGTTCTCACTCTTCTGGAATCTATGGGCTGCAGGAGTGTAAGGACTTTCAGCAATAGTTTACGTTTTGGAGTGTGTCTTGCTACAGGAATGAATATCCTGATGGTTCTCTGTGCATCCAAATCTTCATGTCATTCTGCTCAGCACACATGTGCTTAACAAGTGACATTTGGCTCTTCTTTTCTCTGTAGCAGACTTTTCTGTCTGTTTTCTTCCAAGAAGACAGCAGAATTTTGGAATAGCATTATTGAAATCTACAGTGTCTTCACAGCACTCAGAGAACCAAAAAGCGTTGTTTCTGATAGTGCATGGAGAAAAAAATGGATGAAAGGAAGACCACATTGAAATGAAATAACTGCCTCCACCAAGACGAATGTATCTCTTCAGACATGTGCTTAGGCAAATTGCTGCCCAGTCTTCCTCTTTGCTCTTTCTCTGCTTCTTCCCCTTGTAGCCATCCCCTGTGTTTGCCTGTCAATACACATCAAATTCAGATTGCATTTCCACAGCAGAGGCCACCCTTGTTTATGGGATGCCTGACCTCCTTCCAGATGCTCAGTATCTAGAGGGAGGACTGAGTGTCCCCGGAGACTTCCATTGAAGGCTTTGTGCCTGCTATGCCTGCTGGTTTCAGCGGGGAACAAGGTGAAGAGGCCAAGCTTGTAGAGAAAAATTTTTAAAGCCAATGCATTTTCTGGGTAGTAGTATAAACCTTAGAGCTGGCTCCCAGTTTCTTCACCACACAATGGCTAGTGAGGGTGGGATTTGTGCACACTATTATAGTTTTTTGGCAGTAGCTTCAGTGGGATGAGTGTTATTCCAGCACATAGCTGGTTAGAAAATTTCACCTTAAATAACCAAATACAAATTAGATGTCCAGGATATTATCTGCCACACTCAACATCAGTTGCAAGTAGAGCAGATTTAAATTGAAATGAGGAAATAGTAATCTGGAACACAGCTTGCTTTCAAAGCTAGCTTCAGTGCCAGGCCCTGCCTCAACCTCCATTACCAGGCCAGGAGTGGTAATGCAATATCATTTAGGTCTCTGGGCTACAGAATAAAGGCTTCTCCATGTGTTAAACTTCTACTGTTTAATCCACTGACTCTGGAATTGAGCACTTGTTAATGTTAGAGCTCTCACTTGCAGCTTTCGCATGCAAGGAAATTTTACAGTGCTAAGATTTAGCCAGTAAACTATCTATATACACCAGTGACACTTTTGAGCATGAAAGAACAGTTTAAATTAATCCAATAACATATACTTACAAAGTCTGGAAGTGAAAATTCAACACATAACTGGCATCTTTCCTAAACTGTGCTTCATTACAATTATGGTGCTATGGAACCAGATTGGACTCTAATCACGCAACAGAATAATGTCAATTACTTGTAAACTACATTGGGAAAAACACAATCAAACAAACATCATGCAATCCTGCTGCAGCATACCTCTGTGATTTGTATTTGTGTGTGTGTGTGTGTGTGCAGAACATCATTATCTCACTAGAGAACTTAAAGGTGGAAGAGAGTAGAATCTCTTTATCATTAATTATGGTGCTTACTGGTAATTAAAAAACTGTGAACAGTGGTTTCCATTATATTCATCTATGACAGCAAGCCTTTATTAACATAAATACTTCATTGTTCAAAGAGGACATAAAAAATGTAATTGACATTTTGGCAGACATTCAGTGTTTGGGGGATCTATTTTATAAGATATTTTATGGATGAAAATGTGTGTTAAAGCCTTAGCAATATGTTTGGCTTTGGTGTTTGGCAGCAGAAAAGCAAGAATCCGAAAGCCAGAAATGTCCCAAGAGCAAGCATCTATATTCCTGCTGTAGGTCTTTTGAGTTCTCCTTTTACAGACAATTGGAAAAATGTTTCAGTGGCTGTTTTATGATACTTTTTGATTTGTATATGAGCAAATCTCACATTTCTACTGTCAGACATTCCCACGTTTTATCATATATTGCTTAAACAGTTTTTTAGAAGTTTTGTTAACTTCAAATTGACAGGAGTAAACATTGACATGATTGAAGGTTAGCACTGATTGCATAGATATCAGCATCCATTAACTTCCTGGGGAATGTTATGTTGACTAGCAAAAAAAAAAAGAGGAGAGTCTTATACTTAAGGCATAATTTACTTTGAAGTGAAGTTTTTGGAATCCATCATGTATGTTTATAGAGAATATTTGATGCTTCGTATATTCATCGAACATTTTTGAAACATATCAGGTACGATATTTCCATACCTGAATATATCTTAGAAAAGGATGCATTAGACAGAGTCCTAATTAAGCATGATGTGGGTAAAGCTTAGCACTTCTTAAAAGTTTAATATAGCGCTAAAAATAAATGACAAAAACTTCATTATGCATTGTGAATTCATGCTAGAAGTATCTTCTCTCTGGGAGAGTTTTCCAGAGCTTACTTAGCAAAATAAGCTTCTGTACAGCTGCTAAAAACTTGTCCAACAGTTAGGATTGTTAAATAAATAAGTCAAGAAAGGTAACCAGTAACTCAAGTGTTGTCAGAACAAACGCAGAAAGGGAAATGGATCAAAAGTCAGGAGTGTTTGTGTAGATTTTAATTTTGTATTGAAGTAGTGATCTGGATGCTCTATCACCCAAATTAAAATTTGTAGCCAGCTCCACAAAGCACAGATCTGTTAATCCCACATCTGGCAAAGCGTGCCACTTTTTGTTGAGCCTCATCACCTTTGGAGTAGCAGGTTTACTTATAAGATTCCTTGTAAAATTTTGAGGCAGAAACTGTCTTCTACCATGGCATTCAAATTTCCAACATCTAATTGCAAGCAGGAACAGTTATTCAAAAAGCTGCTTTGAGAAGCTTTTTCCTATTTTATCTTTTTCTACCTCTCTTCCCCTTTCTTCAATAAAAATCCGCCTAAATAATTATTTCAGTGGAATTGTCTGGTTCTCTTGTTTGGTCACCTGATTTCTGCTCTTTGGGGGATGATAATGTTGAGAAAGTGACTGCAAGACCAACTTTCTTATGTTTTTCTCATATGTACTGTCACCCTGATCCTTAAACTTGTTCCATAACAGGAAAGGAGCTTAGTAGCATCTCTTTAATTAAAAACAATATTCTAACTACTAAGGCGTGTGCTTACCTTTGCCATCCGGTTTCCATGTTACACCCTTTCCTCTCACGGTTCTGTATCTTTTCTTGGACATTATATTCCCTACAGTGCTGTCTTTTCCTGTGTTTTGAAAACACCTATGTCACTCTTGTAACATAAAGAAATAATAGTTGCTTTTTCAGGAGGTATTTTTTTTTCCTCCTTATAGTAAGAGCTTTGGGAAGATGGTGAGGTGGACGGCTATTTCTGTATGCTAAAGTGGCTTGCAGGCTGGAACAGATGTTATTGCAACAGCTGAGAAGAAACTAATAGCTAAACAAAGAAGTATTTAACTTCACACTACATATACTTGGACAATAGGGCCTTAGGCTTCAAGTCTCCAGATACTTGCATGTGTTTAAGCAAAACATTCCAAGGGATGCATTACATTCAATCTAATTGCCAGGCAGAATGATCTACAACCCAAGGCTTCCCCTTTCCAAAAGCTGAACCAGATATTAACGCTAAGGTATCCATGCCAACTGTACAGAGGTGAGAAATAGCAGGTGAGTAGGTAGGGGACCTTGTACAATAAACCTCATTCGGAGCATGAAAAAACAATATGTTCCCTAGAAAACCCAACTGTGCTAAAACCTGCTCAGCCACATTTCTATCAGGTACTGCAGCTGCTCATGCAGAGTATTAACATTAGTTTTAGATTTCATAGAATCATGGAATGGTTTTGGTTGGAAGGGACCTTTAAGGCCATCTAGCTCCAACCTCCTGCCATAGGCAGGGACATCTCCCTCTAGACCAGGTTGCTCACAGCCCCATCCAACCTGGCCTTGAATGCTTCTGGGGAAGAGGCATTCACAACCTCTCCAGGCAACTTTTTACAGTTTTTCACCACCCCTACCATACAGAATTTCTAATATGTAGTCTAAATCTACACTCCTCCAGTTTAAAGCCATTTGAGAGGAAGCTTGGGACAAGAGAGTCTGAACAGCATTCAAAGGGGCATACACTATCCCCTACCTGTTCCAAACAGCCTGTACAACTCTGAGTGGAAATCTCTCTGTACAAAAGATAAGCTTGAAGTTCCACTTCAGCTCCAAAGTAGGCACTTCAAGAGGTGCACTGTTTCAGTGAGCTTCAGTGCACTGAATGTCTCACAAAAGTATTTTGCTCCATGAGTTAGGGTGACCTTTCAGAGCAGGTTTGGAATCTACTTGGCTGAGAAAAATTGTTTTATCTAATAACTCCGTTGGTTCTGATTTGGGTCTTTTTACTTTTACGACCAGCTGAAAAGATGAGGAATCTAAGTCTAACTGCAAGAAGCATTCCTTACACAATTCTGTGGTGATCATAATGTTGTTAAGACAATTTCTGTTTTACACTCAAGAAGCAGCAGTGAGGGTGAAAATGAAGAAGCAGAGCTGTGTGCCAAAAATAACTATAATACTCTTCAAACATACATGATATGAAATACATCATCATTATCCATGTCATTAAGTGCTTGAGGGAGATTGCAAATCTTCAAGCAAGTGCTAAATGCTGTTTCTTATTTTCCTCTATACGTTAATTAAAAGAATCCTCTGAGTGTGGAAAAGTTAATCTCATTTGCGTATAGTAAAAAAAATTTGTATTGGCTTCTGTTTCACAGAATCATAGAGCACTGGGGTTGGAAGAAACCTCCAAGGTCAGCCAAAGCAGGTGGCCCAGGCATGTGTCCACTCATGTTTTTAATATCTCCATGGTGACATTTCCTTAGATAGACCCAGCCATAAATTCAAGCAAACTTCAAAAGTCATACACCAGACAGGAATTATGGTGAACTGTCACAAGAGAGAAAGCTACTGTGCGCTGAAAAATATGCACGCCCTATTGTCATCTGTAAGGACAAGGGCAGGTGAGTATAGAATAAATTAATCAGAATAAATTCATTATTTCTTTCTGTCTGTGAAGAAATCTGTCAGAGATATAGGTTGCTCTGAAAGTAATACCTCCTGTTTACTTCCAAGGAAACTGCAACAGATACAATAACATTACTAGATAGAAATTCTCAAGTACTACATACTATTTGTCAACACAGACACCACCATTATCTGTGCATCTCCACCAGCAGTAAACCAGCGCCTGCATGCTGTGCTCATAGCAGTCTGCATGGCCATCCAGAAAATGGCTTATCTATTGGTGGGAAGGTTCAACCTCTACTGCTATACTGCCAGCATCCACCTCTGATATCATGGGACAGTACAATAAAATAGGAAAATATTCTTCCGGAGAAGCTTTTATACACCTACCTTTACACCATTTCCAACTCTATCATTACTCTTGACTCTGCAGTCAGTGCTCAGGCATGACTTGTGTCTGCTTACCCCCGGAACCACTATGCTGAAGAGAATCAGGCCTTAGGTTTATTAGTAATATTTTCAAAACTATACAAATAAATCTAGAAGTCTGTAGTTAGCTAGTAAAGCTGTGGTTCTGCAGGATTTATGGTGACTGCACTGAACACTACAGACTTTGTGCAGTAATACATGCAACAAAATTTGAATTCTTTTACTCAAAACAGAAAGCCTGAAAACTCTGCAGGAATTGTTGACAACATGGACCTCATAACACACAGCGGGTGCATGGGAACTGTTGAATTATGGCCCAAATCTCTGGTTGATCACCTGAGGTGAACACTGAGTCAGCCACAGGAGCACAGGTGAAGGCAATTCAGCTGCATCACCAGAAGGTGTGGAGCCTGGTTGCACATCTCCTAGACCCCGTTTAAGGGCTGACTGCCAATGAGGAAGAATCTCTCTATGGAAATTGTTCCTTGTGAAGTTTCTTGCGAGCCTACAATGCCAGTGAGCACTTTTCATTTGTCTCTGACTATCTTCTCTAACATGGTAATCTTACTAGCCTAACTTATCTATATTCTGTACAACATCTGTATACTCACTGATCATACAGCAGGGCATTCCTGGCTGCATCCTGCTGTGTGGAGATGGCGTACAACTCCCTTCCTGCAGAACTGTAATTCAGTCTTTGGAAGTTTGGAAGTTTCTTTTGGTAGAGTCAAGTTTTAAAGTTTACTTTCCCATCTTAAAATTCTTAATAAACTTATCAGATACGTATCCACATCTGAAAATTTCTGAGAGATTCCATTAAAGTGACTCTCCTTTGGCAAAACTATTCTTTGGTCCAAAATTGGCTGCTTACAAGGAAATCTATCCTCCTCAGTCCAGAAGGAATTCAGTAGGAACTGGTATATCAGTTTCTAGCGCCCCATGGAGTTTTGGTGATTTGTGGTGGATAATTCTTTTAAAAAAGTGAAACTGAAAAGATTATAAAACATGCTTGTGGCAATAGAAGACAAGTTCTACAGCCTACCATGCAAAAGGTTCATCTCCTTTTCCAGCAGGAAGTCAGCTTCTAACAGCACAGTAATACTGGAGAAGAGAATAACACTGTATGGCTGCAAATTTAAATTTAGTGCTATGTCATAAAAATGAAAAAGGCTGATTGGTGCCAAATGCACTCGTAATGGGTATCTAATTTTACCTGATTTGTCTATGTATGATTTACTGCTTAACACAATTACCATTTGTTACCTAAGGCATCTGACTTACCTGATTATCTGGCAGTAGTAACTTTTAATCTCCTGAGGTACTGGAACACAACACAAGTTGATCTTGCTTTGTATTCATGTAGGAAATACGCACACACCAATCAATCTGGCTGTGAAAGAGCTGCTGAAAGAGACAAAACAGAGCCCCTGATGGGAAGCTGTCACATTGGAATTCACTTACAACAAAAATCAGCATAAAGATACTAAAAACATATCCACAATAATATAAACAAAATATATAATGAATAAATTTTGTCATTTCCATCCTGCTCCTTCATTTCTAGGATGTTTTTATCCTTTACTGCAGGCAGCTATGAGTTCATTTTCCCTGTAGTTCCTCACTCCCAATAGTCTTGCATGAGCTGTTAGCATATAAGAAATCATTATCATCCTTTAAACAGTCTGTAACTCCTTTAGTTACCCTTGCTCCTGTCTGTAATTAAGATTTTTCCAGAACACTTGTAGAGACACTGTGGGGTAAGGGTATTGCATACTGCTTCCTCTAAGGACAGAGCTGCTCCATTTTTTTATTGAGTCATTGTATAGGGAATAAGTAACACAATATGCTTGGAGAAATTACCACCGCTGCCTTCCCATACTTGTTAAAAACACAGACTTAGAAAAACATTTGGTTTCAGCATTATTTCAGAAAATCCACTATAGTTTTGTATGCAGCATTTCTGAGACACATGCAATCTCCATTTCACCCAGAGCAATAAGAAATGCAATGCCTCGCTGCACCTGGAAGTGATCTCTCTTTCTGTTCCAATGGTTGTACGGTGTCCAGCTAAACTGGTAATTACAATTGTTAGCTTTGTCATGCTTTCTTAAGATCCTATTTTAGTAGAAGGCAATCATAAAACAATATTAAACATGCTATTGTTAATTGTGCTTACACTATAGCCAATTGTGCTGTCACCCAATTGACTTGTTTGAAAAATTTGAGGACCTCTGACAAGCAGTGTCACATGCTCAGACAATGTGGGCACTCAGTACCGAAAGAAATAATGCCAAATGTATGCTTGCAAAGTAGTATGATTCATGATTACTGAAATCTGTGTGATGGAAAAAATTTAGTACTCTTTTAACTGTTTTGATATTATTTTCCACTGTAACATTGAACTAGTCATGGTTTTGACAGAGAACCTTTTTTCTCTCATTTCCCTTCCTGAGTTCTTTCTTTTCAGGTAGAAGGCATCACATCATGGACACCTTCTCTTCAGCCAGAAGATATTCTTCAGATATTATGAAATTACATCTGAGACTCCTTTGAGATGGCAGATGAGAACTACCTGACAGCCTGTACATTTTGGAAGTCTAATAGGACTATGGTTTTCAGCCAGCTCATAGATTTGCAGTCAATGCCACAAGCTTTTTACTCACACGATCTGTGTACCTGTGTTTGCAACTCTGAGCGTGCCCTCACAAAAGCCTTGCTCACAGACACATTGCTTCCATCACATTATTTGTAACTTTATATTGTAGTAGCTGTAAGACTATGGAGTCATATCATTCTGTATGTTTCCTATTGAAGTAGGACATGAGTAGATTTCACTCCTAAGAAAATGCTCAAACAAAGAAGTGAACACGAGTCAGTAATGTGTGCTCACAGAGCTAAAAGTCAGCTGTATTCTTTATTAGCACCAAAAGAAGCATAGCCATCAAGGTGAGGGAGGTGATTGTCTCCCTCTGCTCAATAACTGAGATTCAAATTCTGATCAGGATAGCTTATCAGTACTGTAATACTATAACACAATAGAAAGCACGATGATAGCAAAGTTGGAAAGTCATAGGCTGCAGCAAACAAGTACAAACCCAAATGCATGGGTTTGCAGCTATGGACACACACACAAAAAAAAAAAAAAAAAAAAAAAAAAAAAAACCAAAAAAAAAGAAAGTCTGTTTACCTTTGAAAAGCCTCAAATAGACAAGGATCTCCAGCAAGTTACCTCTGCTTCCCTACCAACCCTTATATGAGGTCTGTGAAGGGGTGGATCCCAGCTCCAGCCCTTCTCATCACTCAGATACATTGCATGCAGCTGAGCTCTCCTGGGTTGGCCTTGCCTGCCCATCAGGTGCTCAATCACTGTTTCTGGCCTTGACTTAGTATTTCCACCACAAGTGCTTGTTTTTACATCTGTGTAGGTTGCTCCAAAAGTAATGCCTTCTATTCATTTCCATAGAAACTATAGGAGGTACAAAGAACACAATAACAGTAATTGATAGAGCATTCTACCAGATGAGGTTTAGATTAGATATAAGGAAAAACTTTTTCTCTCAGAGAGTGGTCGGGAACTGAAATGTCCTGCCCAGGGAGGTGGCGGAGTTGCTGTCCCTGGCAGTGTTCAAGAGGCCTCTGGATGAGGAGCTATGAGATATGGTTTAGTAGCTCACGGTAGCAATGGTAATGGGGTGGACAGTTGGATTAGATGATCTTGTAGGTCCTTTCCAACCTTTCTCATTCTATGGTTATATGATGACTTTCTCAGTTACAAAACTCTATTTCTCAATGTAGTCACCACCATTAGCTATGCATTTTTTGGACAGCAATAAACAAGAGCCTGCATGCTGCATTCATTACAATCTGCACCAGCAGAGGTGACCTGCTATTTCACAGCTGCTATGACAGTATTATTGCTACTAAAACTTTGCCTATGCAATCCAACTTTCACTGTGCTGACAGCTGCTGTTTGGTATTCATAAACATTCAGCAAGTGTCAATGAATGTTGATGGGTGCCATTTTTTCCATGTGGAAGAATTCAACTCCACACCTTTGCTATGCGTGCATATGCATGCCAGATGCCATTTTGTCAGACTGTCCTTCTGCTGCCGTCTTTCTCACATCAACAGGTAATAGGTTATTGGTGGGAAGATTCAACCACTACTTCCATACCGCCAACATCCACCTCTGATGTCATGGGCCAGCATAATAATAGGATTACCTTCAGAACAGCCCTCATGCATCTACCTCTACATCATTTCCATCTCTATCACCTATGTATGTGTTTCTCTCTCTACACATACATATGAGTGTACTTACACTATGAGGTTTCCAAAAACAGCTATGGCTGTGGAGCTATGGTCTTATGCTCAGAGGTCTTCAAGAGGTCAAGGGAATGTGATCAAGCAGAAACATGTGGGTTTACTAACTTCTTAGGCACTTCTATATCTGAACTGTTAATATTTAGAAGAACAAAAAGAAAGTATTGGGACAGAAAAAAAATCATTATGCTTTGGGACGATTTTACATAGACAAAATCTAAAAATACAAAGTAAAATAAAGCCAGGATATCGGGGTTACTGCTCTTATTTTTCTGACAAAGGTAGAGAGTTCGTTAATGGCCAAGATCTAGGTTTCTGTGTCATGCAAATAAAGCCTCCAGCCCTGCAGTGCCCCATAACACAGCTCTAGCAGTCATTCACCAGTGACTCCGGGATGTGAATACCACTTTTGAGTCATCAGCAGACACAACTTCCTGCACTACCTTCCTCTACCCTCCCAGCCATGTCCTGGCCCAGCCCTTCCCTCCTCAGCTAACCACCTGCTCTGGCTGTTGGCCTCATCATTCCCTGCAAAATGCTACTTGCTTTTATGGGATTCAGGCAGCTGTCAGTCTCTTTGTGACTTTAAAAAGACTCCTTAATACCAAAAATCATCTGCTAATGTGCAATTGTTTTGCACATTGTTGAGGAAATCAATCTTAATGAGAAAAAAATGCTTACCAGTTAGGGGAAAGTATATGAATAACTTGACAGCTTTAAGCAAAGAACTAAGAAAGAGTTAATAGGACAAGCCAAACATTTATTAAATGTTACATGCAAGTTTTTCTCTACATCTTTAGCAAGAATTCCAATTATTCAGTCGTCTGGCAGAGTCCAGATAAAGTGTATGTTGTTTTGTACTATGAATATGTTAGAAATTAGCTGTTAGGTTTTAGAACTCACAAAACAATCCATTAGAAAGAAAGCCTGGCAACATGAATGCGATTGCTAGGGGAAATAAAAAAGTTGTGAATGTTACTTTTTTAAACTATTATCTTGTTGGCTTTCCTTTAAAGTCAGATAGTCATAAATGACTATTGGACACAGAATGCCACCCATGGATCAAAGATTACTCTCACACAGTTTGCAAGCATAAATATTAAGTTACATTATGGACAGAGAAGCCAATCTACTCACATGTATGCAATCCATATTTTGAAGATATCTAACATTACTTAGATAGCGTTTTTTGTTTGTTTGATTGTTTTGTTTTGTTTTAATGAAATTTTAATAATACAGCTAAAAGGTTTTGACTGCAAAGAGTACAGGTATTTAGTTCTGGCTATTGTTCAGAGATAAGACATCACTTGCACATACACTGTGGTCCTGCATAGGACAAACTTGCCATTGTCCCAGGGGATGTCTGGCTTCTGGTAAGTCTCATGCATACAGGCAGATTGTGCTGTCAACTGTTGGAATGCAACAGAGCTGGAAGTAAATATGGGATGGCACTTTGACATGCATTCCTGTATTAATTAGAGGGAGCTTAGACTTACCCTTACAAACTATCCATGAATTCATTCAAATGCATTTGTACTGAATATTGAATTCTAACCACATATTCTTCCAGTGTGGAAACATATGCTATAAGTGGCAATGATTGATGAAACCTAGAGACACACAATTACAAAAAAGTAAAGGGAGACGGTGTCCCAAAGACTAGACTGTGAAGACTGGAAAAAAAGTATTAAAAAAAGGGTATGGGATTCCCTTTCACATACAGTATGGATTCTTGAAGTTCTCTCAAGCTGTCCAACTGGCTGAAGATTAAAGAAGACTGGGTGGAAGCTTAGTCTCTGCAGAGTTTGCCTCGGGTATTGTTTACTTCTATCTGTGGGAGCTAAAGCCACAGCAGACACAGACACAACAGTGTCCAGCTCACTGGCGCCCATCAAATGGAATGTAATACAAAGGTGTGTACTACTGCTTGTCAGTTTTAGATTTGAATAAACCACATGATATGCGATGGCAGCGCAGAGTCTGTGTATATTTAATATATAGAGAGAGCATTACTACCAGAACCAAAACTCCTTCTGGAATTGGCAGGAAAAGAGTGTAAAATGATTCACCTAAAACCCCAAACTCACTGATTTTTTTATTTATTTTTTTTATTTGGCTACAGTTCTCAAAGCTAAAGGAAACATTTTTTTTTTCCAGTCGTTTATATATTCAAACCTTTTCTTGAAGAAAATGTCCTCAAAAATTCTCAATGTATATAATAACTACAACATTCCTTTGCATTAGCTTTAACCAAATGACATACCTACACTGATTGGACCTGCAAAACTGAGGTGGAAGGCTTTTAAGAAATGTAAAAAAGCATTTTCAGGCAAGATTTTCTTGTGATAATTCAGTAATTCTGTTCAGTAGAACTGTTGAACCTAGACAGAAACGGAGTCTACAGACTTAGATGCTTCAGAATAGAATGACATAGTTTCAGGAAAAATAATTCAATCATCTGAATTTCTTACAAGATAAAGGTATGATAGATTAATACACAACAGGAATTATTATGATGTCAATTAGCCAACATCATTCATCTGCATCTATTGGCCTACATTATAGTCCACCTCCTCTCTTACAAGTATTCATTAGCTTTAGCTAGTAAAAACTAACATGAGTGAATACTTCATCCATTGCATAAATTACCACCCACGTCTACCATCATTACTTCTGCTTGTTTCAGTCTTGGCAACCACTTATATTTTAAGCATGAAATATAATTCTGACTCCTTTAAGTGAACTAGTATCTATTTATCCATCTTACCTTAGCAAATGTCATAACCAAGTCACAGTAGCTACCATTCATTTTCTGCTTGTTTATTTTCATTTTATCTTTTGGCTCCCAGGCAGGAAAAGTGATTCCTCAAAAAGACATACAAAACATGGCTTTAGTTTACTTTTAGCCCATCTTACTGCTTACCCAGGTAGTTATTAGCTTTCTTTTCTGGAACTGGATGTAGAATTAAGTCTTCTTATTTCATGGTAATGTAAGTTACAATATATAAGGGATGGTGGTGGTAGAGAAAATGGCTTTTCCTTGTGGATACACTACAAAGTTGAAACAGAAGTACAAAACAGAAGGTCCGCGTCTTTTCTATACCCATATCTAGGTCCCATGAACCTAAAAGTTTTGTTTTGGTGCATGACCTCTCCACATGCTACAACAGAGAAGGGGTAAGCCAGCACAGAGCCATTTATAAATGATGTAACTAGACTCATGCAGAGTGTTCTCCTTCCGGAATGCTAACTTCTTAATTACATAGTAGCCATGGGGGAAAAAAAAGTCCAATTCACAAAGTACCGAAGAATGGTCTCTACTTCCCTTGAGTCTGAACTTAACTGCCTCTTTCAAATGTGAAATGGGTAGTAAATAATAACTGGTAGCAGTGTGTTTATTGAGGCGAACAAGGAATATTGTGAAGGCTTTCAGGTCTCACAAAGGCCTTGGTTTTCAGATACACACTTCAGTAATTGTGAATGCACAGCCTAGCACGTGCACTGCTTAGAGTGAAGCAGAAGATTAGATGCTTACCCATGTATAAAAGCAAACACTCTTGCCTGCTCATATCCACTGCAAACACTGGTACATGTACACAAACATGGTGCTGATATGGAGCTCAAAGTTTTGCTTTAACATTACCAAAAGTTTACATCTTAATGAATAGTTAAATATGCTATCCTACCAATAAAGATGTGTTAAACAAACAGTGAATGAGGAAGACATTGTCTTATGAACACAATAAATTCCTGAGTTTTTAAAGCACGTTGTATGAAGATCTCAAATCCTCAGACTCAAACATCTTCCATGTTGTTTCTAAGAAAGTGTCAGTCACCGGGTTACTTGTAGTCAAATAAATACAAATCTATACCTTTTGACTTCAGTACCCAACAGAACAAATTACTGCTCCTTTGAGCATTACCAGCCTAGTATACTGCAGCTCAGGATTCACCAGTATGAGCTTTACAGTCAGAATATCCACGCTCTTTGCTGAGGCCAATCTTGCAACAGAAATGCACATCTATGAGATTCAGCATGTCTTCCATTACCACAGTTTTAATTGGCAGTCTAAATTACAAAATTCCTCACAGAACCAGACCCAAACAAGTGTTTATAATATAAAACATAGGAAAGCAATTTGCTTCCAAAGCATTAGTAAAAACTGCTAAGCAATCCATTGCAGCAAAAGACACAGAACATCAGCATATGTTGGAAGGATCAAGCCAACAACAATGTACCTTTTAAATCAAAGCAATGGATTCCCAAAAAATGGTGTACACATGCAAGATGACTCATCAGTTAAACCTGTCATCTCCTCAGACATGGCTGTCTATGGATTAGATGATTCAGGCTGTATCTTGTTAAATAGTATTATTTTGTGTGGCTACTGGACTTACAGAACTGCTGAGTCAAAGCTGTAATATAATGGGTAAAGTGATTCAGGGAAAGTATGATTTTCATAAACTGCTGACAGACACTACAAATAGACCAGTTTTTTTGGCTGTTTTTATTGCTTCTTCTAGCCATTGGCTGGGAATCAAGGCAGTGTTGCTCCAACAGTAGCCACACTGTCCAGCACATGTCTGATGGGCTACTGTCATTTTTCCACCTCTGATTCAACTGCTGCCCTGAAGAAAGGATGCTCAAATGTAAGGACTGTGAAGAGTGCTGGTCAAGTTGATAGTAAAGGCTGAAGAGAGGAATTGCATCAGCTTCTCTTACTTTTCCACTCTGTATTTGAACTCTGGGTACTATAATCAGTGAATTGAATTCTTTCTTGTATCAAGCACCCAAGGGAAAAACCAGAGGAGAAAATACCTTCCTAGGATCAGTGACAATGGCCAAAGCAGAACAGGAACCAAGTCTACACCCACTCCCTCACCTCCTCACACATCTGTTGTGAGGAGCAGCTCAGGCCCAAGGCCTGCTTAACATGTGCAGCACAACAAGATTATCTATTTTTTTTCTTCCTGCAGTCCAAGAAGTCACAAGCGAGTCCCAGGATTTGTCTTATTAGAAAGCTGAACTTATTGCTGACATTCCTTTCATTTTGAAAGGTTAATTCAAGTACTTCTCAGCAAACAAGTTTCCCCCAAGGATGAAAGTGATACACTGTGTGGCAGAAAAGAACTAATTTTACAAACTCAAACATGAGCAAAAGCTCCTCCATGTGACTGCTGCATAATCCAATCCATCAGCACGTCCTGATAAGCAGAGCTGTGATCACAAATTTTAGACACATTCATGTTAAAAATGAAGTATTTTATCCCTTTGTGGTGAGCTCCATGAAGAGATAACACATCAGTTTTCTTTGCATCTTTGCTGCTGTTGTAACCTCATTATTCTTTGAATTATCTTGGCAGTTAGTCATTTTTTTAGGTTTAGTTGGTGCCATCTTGTCTGTAAGGCACTACAATTGAAAGTACAGTACAAAGAAAGGTCAGAGCACAAAAGGAAGCCAGTCTCCCCCTTCAAGCAGTTGTAGGACTCCTTTCATTTCATAATTGTTCATTTTCTACTACTGGCTTTCTGTTCTTGGTAACTGAGTGATATCATCCTGCCCATGCAGCTCATGTGAATGTCCAGTGAACGCTAGAAAAGTTCCCTTTCTTCCTTCACACTGCCTGTTTTTACCATTTCCACTGGAGCTCTGTAATTGGGGTGAGGTAACACACCCTCATGACTCAAAACAGCTAATCTCCAGCAGCACAATAACCAAGAAGCCCTGTGTGTGCTGTCTTGTTTCTAGAAGGCGATATTCAGCATTGAACTGTGAGAGGATTTAAGTAAAAGACTTTTCCCTTCTCCCCCCACCTCATCTCTCCTTAGAAAATAAATGTCTGATTCATGCAAAAATAATGTATGAACCGTTTGCACTGCATTAAAAAGAATCTGCTTGTTATTTTGAGACCATTCTGCCTTCTTCTGCTTGAATTCATACTGCTCTACTTCAGATAACTTAGGAGTGAGCCAAAAATACAGGGCAGTATTTGCCAAAATATAGAAGCAAAAATTACACAAATGTTGGAAAAAAATGGGAAAAACACAGTTTCTAATAGACCTTAGAGCAACTGTGAGAGCAGGAACAGCATTCCTACAGCAACTACTTTCCAGTGGCAAGTATCATTTCTATACATACAGTAATTGCCATTAAATGTTATGCTATCACTTGCCAGCACTGTCTACAGAGTGGTATCAGCATGACCGCAGCATTCCTCTGCACTTAAAATAGACATTAGCTGCATAGATTCATCCTTTGGTCTAAGGGTGGGTAACAATTACTGGCCTTGGACGGTCAGTCAGTGTGAGGTGGCTCCTTTGCTCCACATGCAGCGCAGAAGGGAGATGGCTGCACTTCCTCTGCCCCAGCACTTCATATTCCTTCTCCTTTTGCAGCTCTGCTACTCACTGAATGGAAAATACCATTGGTCCATTAGTGCAGAGCTTATTCAAATCCTTTTCAGCATCTAAATCACAGAATCACAGAATCACAGGGTTGTAAGAAAGAAGGGAACAAGGGAAAATGGTTTGAAACTAAAACTGTGGAGATTTAGATTGGATATAAGGTAGAAGGTTATTATTATGGCCTCAAATTGCACCAAGGTAAGTTTAGGTTGGATGTTAGGAAACACTTCTTTACAGAAAGGGTAGTTAAACACTAGAATAGGCTCCCGGGGAAAGTGGTTGAGTCACTGCCCCTGGATGTGTTTAAGAGTCATTTGGATGTGGTGCTCAGAGATATGATTTAGCAGAGGGCTGCTGGAGTTAGGGTACTATGATTAGGCTGTGGTTGGACTTGATGATCTTTGAGGCCTTTTCCAACCTGAGTAATTCTACAATTCTATGATTCTATAATCAAGGAGTTGAGACACTGGCACAGGTTACCCAGAGAGAAAGTGGATGCCCCATCCCTGGAGATATCCAAGGTCAGGCTCTGACAGGGATCTGAGCACCCTGATCTGCTGTAAGTGTCTGTGTTCATTGGAGAGGAGTTGGACTAGATGATCTTTAAGTTACCCTCTCCAGCTCAAATAATGTGATTCTATATGCTTAAGTTTAAACAGGCTTAAATGCCATTTCTGAATTCTGATGTTTTCTAAATTAGGAGCCTCATTAACTGCTCATCTCACATAATGAATTCTAACTTGTTTGGCATATTCTAAATCACTTCCCAGGAATAAGATAAATTCTGATTACACGCATTCCCAACTTCCTCAAAATCCTTTTTAAACAGATTGCTTTCTTCTCTGTAAACCCCTGTAGGGTTCACACATTTTTAGTCCATTGAAGTACCGTTCACACATTTTTAAACATTTGAGGTTTTAGTTCATTTCTGAAGTCAAATGGGTGAAATGCTGTTGACTTTCAGACAATTCTGAAAGTGACAATTTTCTCTATCACATAAATTGCCGTATATCCTGTTATTTATTTTATGGTACTGTTATTTCACTCATACAATCTTTCTGTTCCCATAAAATTTTCCATCTGGTGTATAATTTCCTAATCCTTCTGTAAGCCCACGTATTTTGTTTCATATCTTCAAGAAAGTTAAGAATGTCAATCTGTAGTATTCTTTCTTAGAGACAGATGATCTGAAGTTTTCTTCTCAGTAAAGAAATCACTGGTATAGTCTGCCCGCAGACATACCAGGTGAGAATAAAGAGAGCTCTCCTGTTTAGGTTGCCTACAGGTGAAATCATCATCATAAGCGAGAAGTTCTAGCTGAAAATGATCTTTTTTACATGCAGAAGTGGAAAGTGTGGGTATCCTTGGTGTCATGCACAAGGTTAAGAACAGAAACAAATCATTACTTGATTGGGGGGGAAGTGGCGAAAGAAAGAAAGAGAAAAAGAAAAAAAAGAAAGAAAAAAAGAAAGATCAAGTCCTTTTTTTTTCTTCTAGGTGAAAAAAAAAAAGCGTAAATCTTGTGCTTTTCTATTTAATCCCAGAGGAACAGCAGAGAACAGCCATGGACCACGTGAGAACAAAAGCAGAGGAATGGTATAGATATAATTCATGTGACACCATTTTATCACTGACAGAACAAAATGGTAGTCTATTTTAGTTTGGACAGCATTTCCATAGGTCTTAGAATGGAGGTCTTATTTCAATCCAAGACAACTTTTCAATTTAATTTGTTCTCCACATAGTAGGAGTCTATTGGAAATATTTCTCTCTTTTTTTTTTTTTTTTTCTCCTCTTCAAAAATATTTCCAGATCAATTTCTTTTTCTTCTTTTAGAATATACTTTTTGTTTTGCTACCAATCCTCAAGACCTTTGTATCACTATGAGGAGCATTTGCTTGGAAAACTCTTTAAGTGGTGGCAAATTTATTAGCCTGATACTATAAAACTGAGAGAAACTGAGCTAACAATGATCCACACATTCTCTGTCAAGGCTACAACTCATTGAAACAGCTGAAGCAATGAAGAGAGAAGGCCGGAGGGTCAGGATTAGGGATGGAATTGTTCTTGAAAGGGCTTCTTGCCTCCACTGCCTCCTGGCATATTATGGGAGCTGTGACTGAAGTGCTGAGTGCCACAGCAGTGATATATTTGCATTTCAGCAAATAATATTAGATACATATGGTGCCCTGTACTTTGAAACTTTACCAAAAGACTTTGGAAACCTTGAGCAATTTTTCCTCAGAAGACACTGCACACTACTTTCAGCATACCAATTTCAATTGGTATTCCAGGAGTCTGCTCCTCACTAATTGTTGTTTGGTGGACCTTGGAGACACTCAAGTTAAATTTAATTGAATTATCTCAGGTATCAGAAGTGGTCTAGCCGGAAAAGCATGCTATGTGGCACAGACTAACTATCTTTTCCAGCAAGCTAGAATTATTAACTTTTCCTCACAGTTTGGTATCTGACATTAAAACACATCTTACAATCAGCATTTTAAGGATGCTCTAAGTATCTTGCTCACTTGGAAACCTGAAAATATCTTCCAGCCTTCAGCGGCTTATTTAAAGACAGTGGTATGCAAAAGAAAAGAAGGAATAAAATGACAAGTTTCAGGGGACTCAAACTCACTTTCACATTCTTGTTGATAAGCAACTTTAGCAAAATAAATTGGTGAGGGGGAATTGTGAAGAATTCCAGATTACTTTACTCATAAAACATTTAACTGAGATTTGGGGTTGTATTTTCTTGTTGGTTGGTAATTTTAATATATTTAATCATGTAAATAATAAGAAGCTCAAAATTCATTGGAATACTTAATTTCAAGATACATCACCCAAAACATACACCTTTTTCCAATAATCTTTTTTTCTGGTTTATACATCACCAAAACACATCAACAGTAATATGAATTTCTATTGTGGAGTTGTACATGTTAACCCAAAACCCTTCTCAACTCAAGTATCTCAAAGTTCGGCAAAAATGCACTGGGATCTTACTGGAGAACGGGAGAGAAGTGTGTGGGATGACTGAGGGTTGAATTCTGTAAGAGGAAGGCCACTAAAAGTGGGGAATTTGGTTTTTCGCTAAGAGAAAATAAGGAGTTTCATGCATATCTCCCTACCTTAAGGCAAGCATTATGAACATAATACTTAACATAAAAATTAATGACTATGGTCAGTGCTGTCTTTAAACTGATCCGAAGTCAATCCAACTGAGAAATGAAAAAGAGCCTTCTGAACCTGCAGCGAAGAAGCTAAATTCAGGAAATCTTCCCAAATTCTGTTCTTTATGGCTGGACTAGAAATATATATATATTTTTTTCCTCTGAGGCTTTAAATTTTCTTCTGAAGAATATTGTTAACAGAAGGAAATCATCTGGTAAATGACTTATAACAAAGCAGCATTTGGCTTGTACTGTCTTCTCAGAGATGTTGAGCTTTCGTTGTAGTCAGAATATTAATATATGAAATTGTAATAATGATTTATTAATTAACTAAGACTGTCATCACGCTTTTCTATAGCTAAGTTAAGTGACAGCCACACTGGAGCCTGTTTTGTTTCACTTTCTCCCTTTCAGTAAAATCAAGCACAGACACTTTGTTGGCCATCCAAGATACTTTTATCTTTGCCTGCAGGAACCCAGGGGGAATGGAAGCAGGAAAAGTATATGGAAACAGGATTTGTACACCTCATGACTTCAAGACTTCCCTTCAAGCCCTGCATTTTTTTTCACTCCTCCCTTTTCCTGTTCAATAAGATATCAAAGAAGAAAGTGAGCAAGAAAAAAAGAGAGAGGCAGGAGCATTGGTTTCAACTTTTTCCAGTGTCTAATCTCTCAGAACAAAAGAACGATATTTTAAGCTTTTCTAAGCCAGGATTAGAGGTGGATTTTTCAAATTATAAAGTGAGGAAAGTAAGTCTGGTTTTCATGTACTTACAGAAATCATCTCCAATCAGTAATTAAAATAAATCATAAAGGAGTTTCAGTACACAGGGAAGAAATGTCTCTGAAAACACCCAACAGTTTCCTCCAGAATACTTACCACGCTTGCCAAGGCAAATGAGGAGAAAGCTTATCATTACACCATTAATATTTAAAGTATATTCCTAAAACTGTCAGAGGTTCAATGGAGGTTCAGTAGCGATTGCATTTCCTTGGTGGTTACTGAAGATACATGAAGGCAGTGAATCCTGTATTTCAGATAGGAGCTACTAAAACCGGTCTAATCTGAAACAAGAATATAGACCTTCTTTAAGCCCAGGCAATTCTCTGTATTAACTCTGATGAGGTTTTGCAGAGGGCTGGAATATATGAATGAGTAGGAGGGACAGTGAAAGAAGACACACCTTCAGGAGGCTCCTGGCCTTCCTGCACAAGAGCTCTTCAACTAATCAAGGAGCAGAAGAGGCAAATCTGCACTTCAGAAGAAGGTATCATTTTTCTCCACAGTCAAAATTATATTCAAAACCCAGCTTACTTTTGGTGAAAATGAGAGACTCCATGAAGTATATTAGATTGCCTAAGGCAATTTTAAATACATGTATCATTCTTCTATTATAATGTTTATAAATTTAGTAATATTATACATTAATATCTTGAAGTATCAGAGAATGAAAGGCATTGTAATGTTTTATCCTCCTGCTGTGAGCTATGACTCTTGCTATCAGCTTCTCTCCGTTAGGCAGTCTCACAGACAAAATCATAGATGGTGAAAGCATCCCACAGATTTGTACTTTGTCCATAACCTCTTCCCACACTGTAACAATTTGTTACTTGAGTGTAAATCTGATACTTTTGGCTTGAAAACAAAGCATTAGACAATCTGCAAATATGAGATCATCACTTTGGGCAAGGTGAAAAGGGTCACTGATGCAGTGCACTCACTGCTGGCACTCAGATATTAGTCAAAACCTCAGGAAACCGGCTTTTAGCATGGTGTCTATTTTCCTTTCATTAGCCTTTTTTCCATCTCTGACTCTATCACAGTTTGATATGCAGTCACTCAGTTCTTCCCTTTTGTGTGTGTATTTGTGTTATGATTCAGCCTTCTAACATGTATTATCAAGCAGCTGTGTCTTGTAGAGAGTTTGTGGTAAACTTGAGTGAGAAGGGATTTATTTCATCATTTCCCAAATTCTACCCTTTCCCATCCCTAGCTCGAGTAGTTTTCTCTAAGAGCAAAGATTTGTAGATACTGTGAAAACCAAACCAAAACAAACCAAACAACCCAAATATGGGAGAGTATTAGACAGCAAGAATCCTTGTACTTTGGCAGGTGTAAAACCTCAACTCTTAGTTACACTTGTAGTCTGCGCAGATCCTCCTCTCCATACTGCTCTGATCAACACAAAGCTTTCAGCGTGCCAGCTACTGGTAGGAGAAAGCTCATACTCAAGAGTATCACTTTTGCACTGCACATTTTAGCCTAAAGATACTATCCACTATTTTTTTTTTCCAGAGGATGAAAACCCACCAAAGATAAGACTGAGAGCAGCCACAATAAGCTCAAGCGCAAAAAAATTGTTAAAACTTGTTTAAGTTCTCTTCAAATGATCTATTAGTGTTCTTTTTTGTTATTGTTGCTGTTTGTTTTTGTTTTCACATCTCAGACAATGTAAAATGCAGTAGGGTCCATTTCCAGCTATAAACTGTCCAGGTTTTTTAAAATCATCTCAAGGAGACATGCAGGTGCACAAACTTCAGGTATCTGGCCATAGCTCAAAGTCCTAGAGGCAGAAAAATCCCTTCTTTAGTCATTGTTTCAACTGACACTGTTTTTCCATTTAGGAAACAGAACAACAAAAATCTTGAAATGAACCATGAGAAGGAAAATCCTAACTTTTTTTTCCCCTTCTTTTCTCCTTCAATTTAACTTGTCTATTTCATTTCCTCTTTGTTGCATCTTTTTCTTACTGAGTCTGCAGGCTGATACAACTCCAGGAGATGCTTTTTCCTCATGGTACCTCTGGGAGAAGTATAAACAACACAACAGAACTACTACTCTGCTCAGACTTGTTACATTCAGGTTTTTCCTCACTGGACCTCAGGCTCATCAAGGAGAAAGGAGGCCACAGCTGGACAGCCTTAGATAAATCACTTAGCGAGACAACTTTTTACTGGCCTCCAAGTTCTTCGTGATTAGAATAAAGACATTGTTCTGGCAAATGGGAGAGTCTACTAAAAATTGGTGCTAGTAAAGTTAAAGCAGTATCTGAGGTAGAGTGAAGACTGAAATGAACTAGAAAGGTTTTGCAAATTCAATCACAGGTTCAAGAAGAGTGAGGACATAGTGCCTGTGCAAGCAGCAAATGGCACAAAGGGTCAGGCTGGGAAAGAGATATGGAGGGAGGGCTCCTCCCCATCTTGCTCACAGTCCTGACTGGGAATGGCAAGGCTTTCTGCAGAGAACTGGGGAAGCAGAAAGAGGAACAGGATTGGATGAAGTCCTAAACCTAAGAAAAAACTTCAGATTTTAGAAAAGACATGTCAGAGACTATTATGAGACTTTTATGAAAGCATGTAGTTTCAAAGCTGCTGCATCCACAGATGGAATAGGAGGGGTCGCAGTGCAGCACCAGGCCACAAGATGGCAAAACCCAGAAGCTGACCTTAAACCAGACCTCACCTATCATCATTTGTTTAATGACACGAGACCTTCTTAGCAACCTCTCTGATGAGTCTCTGAAAACATCTGGAAGAACCTCTTCCTTAGCAAATGACAAAGCAGGATCAAGCGGCAGCCATTCATGTGCCTTTGCAACCTACCCTCATGTTTGTTCCTGAGCATCATTTTGCCAAAACCAATGTGATTCCAAAGCATCTTGCCCTCACTGGGCTGGGTCTGTGTGAGGGCTGTGGAATTCAACACCCACCACATGCCAAGCTTCCTTTGTCTTGTCCCAGGCCCAAACAACATACAACACTTTAAGCATCTCACCACTTTTGTGAGCACTTAGCCACTGCATGGAAATTTCAAATGTTTTCAGAGCCATGGGAGAGCTAATTAAAACATTCAGTGGTTTTACTGTCTGAGCAATGTAAATAAGATGTAAAAAAGATAATTAAGGAACATTTACACAGATGTGTACTTGCTCATTGTAACTATAAAACCTAGCTGCAGGGACCTGGCAAGAGCAAAAGTTTCTTGTTCTTCAAAACAAGTTATTCAGCAAAAAAAATTAGACACCAAGTTTCAGCATGGAAGAGTTATTCTTTGTTACTCTCATCCTTAATTCATCCTTTCAAAGCCACACTTACCTTTTTTTTTTTTTTTTCTGGTTTCAATTACTGGTCACTCACTTTGCTGCTGAAATGGGTCAAAAGTTGATTTGAAACAAAATATTTGCTTCACACTCTTGAGGTCAATCGACACACAAGCTTTTTTCCCTTTTACTCATGCAGAAGTCTCTTTTGAGTAGCTTGTCCCAGTCACAGTGAATAAGATCCCCTGAAATGCTGGTGACAGGCTATGCCCAGGACAGGGAAGGCATTCTGGAGTATCGCATTTTCCAGTGCTGGTTGATGTTTCAGTCTGGGATTTCAAGAACACCAACTGTGTTGTTTACACTGCAAAGAAAGGAGCTTTTTCACCAGGGCTAGCTGAGTCATTCCCTGTTAGTTTTATCATTTTGCAAAGAGCAAGAGCTAATGCCTGATCTTTCTCTGACCTTTTATTCAAAAAAAATTTTTGCTGGATTCCCAAGCTTTTCTATTCAGTTTACTCGTGTCTCGTTGATATTCAGAAGAATCAGATGCTTTCTCATTTGATGTGACATACAAAAGCAGCAGAAATCCCATGAGGTTACCCTCTGGTCAAAATGGTTCAGTGGAAGGATGAGACTTCATCCTAGAACTTTGTTTCTGGGTTCTTTTCTATTTTCAGAGTTTTATGGTATTGCTTATTTTGGGTGGGCAGGGTGGGGGTAGGGGAGTGGAGGGGGTTGAGATCTCTTGCTGTTTTTTCCCACAGAGATCGTAAGACAAACAGACCACGGGTCAGGTAATGTAAGCAACAGACTGCAAAAACCTTGCCAAAAATTGTAGCCACCCAATTGGCTCTGGAGGAAAAAATTAATTTAAGTGACACATGTTAATAGTATTGAATTCAAAACAAGTGTTTTGACATCCAGATGTTGGAAAGTGCCATATCCTGATTAACAAAAATATTTTCTGGTCTTTCAGATCTTCCTTCCTTATTTTGATCATGATTCAAGTTTAGGAGAAATTCTTTCCCACTACTGTCCGCTGATCACATCACTGAAGTATTTCAAAATTTTAACTTCTTTCCTATAAGGAAAAAATGGAAAGCATAACCGCAAATATTTATGTTAGTGTCACTGCTTATTATTGGAAGCTTAGTTCAGTCTGCTGCAGTGCCATTACAAGAACATGTCATCAGATGTGGCATTCAGCTCCTCCAGGCATTTTACAACAACATCAACATGCACAATCTTTATAACATGGGAGAGAGAGTGTATCCCAAAATGAAAAGTGTGAACAACATGCAGAAAAGTCCCTATGCAATTTCTTCTGACTGCAAGGCACTGGAAAGATACAGCCATGTTACCAATCAAAACAGGCTCTAGATGTTTTGGAGAACCACAATCATGGAAATAGAGTGCTAATGTGGATAAATGTTAACTCTTTCAGAGTAGGTGCTGCCCTGTGTGAGGCCCTGCAGCCAGGTGGATGTTTTGCTGTCTACTCTCATTTACTATATCAGCACCCCAAATTTTCCTGTAATATGAAATTATAAGGAGAGGGAAGGAATTGAATGGAAAGGAAAACTTAAGTGAGCATTCAACAATTAGCTTTCAATGCTTTCCAAGGATACAGCAGGCAAATGGTGAAATTCCCAAGTTCATAAAAGCTTGCTGACTGTCAAGATGATCTCCATATTTTTAATGAAAAAAGTCACCAGGGATCATGATGGCAGTGCACTGTTCTACCCTAATAAAAGGGACTATAATTGTCTAAGAGAAACAAGTTTGGGATAAAAGGCACAATAAATTTATAGTAGCTTACTTCAGTCTTTTCTTTCAGCTATGGCAGCCTTGATCATAATGTTACCCCAACCAATGTTATTGTCAACCAAGCAGCCTCGTTTTCTAGAATTATAAGGCTTACAACCCATTTCCATTTCCTCCTTTACTTTATGGGAAAGACATAGAATGATCTATATTGCAAATATTGGGTAATATCTTGCAAAGCCCTGTCCTAACCTAACATGACTGAGCAGTGTGGGAGGAGGAAGTAATGACTTCCCCCTGACCTGTGTAACTGACATGAAGTCTGCCAAGAATCACAGCCCTTTTGCTCAAGGGAACACAGGAGAAACTCTTCAGAGAGGAGGCGGAAAACTGGGGCTGAGGGAGGGTAGAAGCTTGTCTCCACCTCCTCCTGTGCTCCATATGACAGAAGAGTGTGGTCGCACCACTTAAAAAGAAGTAGTAAATTCCTCTCCACCTTCCACTCACAAGCAGTTTGTTTCCAAAGGGTGGGGTGGTGTAGCTGCTGCTTTCCTCATTGGTACAGTTTTACTGTGCCCACCACTTCGGGTATATATAAAATGTACAGTCTAGCTCATTTGGAAAAGAAAATGGTTTTCCTGCATGTGTAGAAAGCGCTGTGCTGTAAGGATGGAATTTCACAACAGAGCAAAAATAAAGCACATCACTGTTTCAGAATTTCTCAGTTCTTATTCTAAATAGCAATAAACCCAGCACCCAAACCCCAGCCCAGACAAAAAATTAGCATTCTCTCCACTCTGGTTACAGCTCACGTCCCTCTTAATACGTCCTGCTCTGCCATAAACTATTTGTATAAGAAAGACTTATGTTTGAACTGGAATTGGCACAAATAGTTACCCATTGGATATTCCTTTTCTACAGAAATCTGATCTCTTTCAGTGCTTCACAAATCACAGAATCCACTGAGGACAGAAGTCTGTGTTTTCTTCTTCTCCGAAGAGAGTAAAAAATTGTCAGTAACCCTGACAGCTTCCTGTAGTGTGACTCTCACAGCTTATTCCAGATGAGCCAAACATTAAACTTGCCATAAAACTGTTGTGATGGGAGGATGCATCTCCCACAGTACTCAGAAATTATTTAGTGAGTTTTGCCATCATCACCCTCAGGCTGTAACTATTCCCCAGCTCTTCTGAGAAGTGAAAACAATACGGATAGACTTAAATCTAAACCATAACAGTGACAAATAAAAACAACAGCTACCATAAGCAACAATGACTGAAACAAGGCAGAAGAGGTCATTGAGTTTGTGTGCTTTGTGAACAGCTTGAACTCACCTAATTGGATGTGGTGAAGAAGTCTGCAAGGATACACCTGCAACTGTATACAGGCAGGACAGAAGTCAGCAGAATCATAAACATTGGTAATGATCTCTAAGATCATCAAGTCCAGCTATCCACTCACCACCAATATTGCTCACAGAACCACATCCCTCAGTACCATCTCTATGTTTCTTGAACACTACCTTGGTTGGTTACTCTGTCGCTTCCCTGAGCAGCCTGTGCCAGCACAGAGAAGTTTGTCCTGTTATGCAATCTGAAACTCCTCTGGTACAGCTTAAGGCCATTACTCTGTCCCTATCACTGTTACCTCAGAGAAGATGCTAAACCTCACCTCACAACAACCTCCCTTCAGGCAGTTGTAAAAAGGTAGCCATTGTAGCAAGAGGATGTCTTTTTCTTGCCTCTGCTGCTTGCTCACCATGAGATGCCAGTGACTACACAACATGATACATGTGCCCTGCTCCATTCTCCTCTTGATTCACTCAGTAGCACTGCATATGAAAAGACCTGAAGAAAAAGGAAAATCTGTGTTCTTTACAGACCACTGTGGACAATCAGGCACTATTTTTGCCAGTAGTTGCCCACTGAGGATCTTACTCCTCTGCTTTATTTCCATCCGAGCAGCTCCCTCCTCTATCATGGTCTATTTGGTTCTGCCATTGTTAGCCTGTTTGATATGGGTAAGAAACCTTGAAAATTGTTCATGTTCTCAAGAGATCTGGATTTTCTCAAAAAAAAAAAAAAAGTTCTGATATTTCTCAAGCCTCCCTTTCTCCTTCTGAAAAGGTTTTTAAAACGTGGAATGTTGTGGGAAATTACTCAGAATGTAATAAAAATGTACATGTAGAAAAAAGAATCTAGCTCACAGCCTCCTTGGCTGGAGTGATATCCCAGGGCTGGATCCAGCTCAGCAATGCTCTTTGGCCTTTCTGTAGTTTTCTCTTTCCAGGATCACATCCCTCATTCAGTCTCTGCTTCCAGGACCCTCTCTCTCACCCACACACACCACATAAATACACAGACACATACAGCTTTGACATACATTTATTTCTATGGCACAGGATACCCCCAAAGCTTGTTTTCTCTTTTACAAAGTTTAGGCAGCCCCTCAGCAGAACACCTCCCTTCTCTGTTCCCTGGTCTCCAGCAAGATACAAACAATCCAAAACACAGTTTATTTATTGGATCTGGTTTTTTTAACCACTTGGTCACCATACAAACCATTTCTCCTCTACATATATTTTATAAGAATTAACAAAAAACACCATAGGAAAGCACTGGTTGTTCTTTTTTTTTACTTTGAGATGTTATTTTGAGTGCTCTTTTTTACACACGTGCACACTTACAGCTCACCAAAATGTCACTGACAAATAAAAATTGAAAATAACTTCTAAAAATGTGAATATGAACTAGGCAAAAAGTATTTTGAAAGTTTCTTTAAACGTGCCTCTAAAGAACCAAAAAAAAAAAAAAAATCTATTCAAATGTATTGAAGGGTGTTACTTCAAAATTTTCCAAGTAAAAACAGTCCAAAATTTCACTGGTTTCATAACAGTTTTAACCTTTGCATCCAGAAGTAGCTTCAGTGTTCAGAGCTATACATCCATGAGTCATTCTCTCCACCTCTTTTATACCTCCAAATATTACTGCCATTACTGTTTAGCAAATAACATTTTGTTTACCTCTTTTATGTGAAGAAGCAGAACATTTTTGTAACTGAAAGGTCTATTGAAGGTGATAATTACTATTCAGAAGATTATTGCAGACTTCAGCTTGCTGAATGAGGCTCACGCTGAATTAAATGACTCATGCAATTCAGAGGCGTAGAGATGGACTTTGCAAAGCCTATTAAAAGCACATATTGAGGATTTTTTTCATGATGGCACTCAATTCTAAGCATGTAATAGCATTGTTGAAGCTGACTAGAGCATTTGCATGCTTAAATAGAGGCTTCAGTACCTTGCTTGCTTGTGCAATAAATGAGTAGAGCTTAGATACGTAAATAGTTTAAAAAACACTCTTTACTTAAAATAACTTTTTACCCTTTAGAAACCCATGTGCATTTCAAGTTTTCCATGCCTTAGGTCTCATTGCCATGGAAGCACACAGTGCAGAGCCTGTTACGCCCCTGGGGCTGCCCCAGGGTCACTTTGCCTGCAAGATCCACTTGGAGCTGGCCAGCATGACCCTTCCCACCCAATGCACCAGACCTGCTGCTCTCAGGGCACTGCTGAATACCCATTCAGCTCAGCAGAAGGATTTCAGGTGGAGATCAGGTGAAGCAGAGTCCTCCAAAAGGACAGGTTCCACCTACTAAGTTGCAGGACACAGCTCAGAACTATGGCTGAACGCAGCAGCAGAAGGCAGGTCTCTCTCAGACTTGAAAATTTCATCATATCCATCTATTATTCAAGCTTTGAAGACACTGCCCTGGGGAACACTTACACTTTTAGATGCCCTTGCAATAGTCTGCAAGCCTCCCATACTGATGAGATGCAAAAAGGAGTCCACACTTTCTCCACACTGTGCTAGTTTTTTCCAGGTTGACAGCCAACACTGACACAAGTCTGTTTCCCAGGAAAGATATTCTTTGGATGAACAGACCCCTAGGAACACTAGAAAAGCCATTGCAAAGAGAATAAACTGTAGCATGTCTCTGCTGCCCCCTCATATGATGTATTTAGAGAAATATGATATTACACTTAGTATCCTTGTTTCCAGTGGTATACATCTGTCTCCATGCTTTGTGTGGCATGGGATGGACAGAAACACAGAGACAGGGAGGACATGGGGCCGTTGGGGGTCAGTATCACTTCCTGCTCTTCCTCTCCTGGTCCTCACAGCATGACAAGCGCTGTTTACAGAGACAGGCAAGTGGGGAAAAATCTGGTCAGCACCAGTATACAGCTCACAGTTTAATAGAATAGCTTATGTTGGAGGGGATCTTAAAGATCACCTAGTTCCAACCTCCTTGCCATGGGCAGGGTTGCCAGCCACTAGATCAGGCTGCTTTAAACACCACCATGGATGGGACAAGTCTTTCACAAAGGCTGTGCTTCTGTGGTGACAACAGCTTATAATTTAAGTTTGACCTAAATAACATTTGCAAATGAGAAAGCATGAAATGTGTAGAATAACATAGTACACTGCAGAGAGTTCTCAGGATGTCAGTCCAAAGTTACTACACTTTGCTGGTAATGCTACACATGCTTTGGTTGCATAAATCTAAGTATTATGCTGGTGGGCACAGCAGCCATTATTTGTGTGTCATGGCATATATAACTCTGTAATGTGATGAAAAGCACAGCAATGACAAGTAAGTTTCAAAATCCTAAACTGCAGCAAGGACTCACTCAAACACAGCAGCCAAGGGTACAAAAACAGAGGAAAGAGCCTACTGACCTTTGGAAGTCCTCAAGTGAACAGGCATCTCCAGCAAAACACCCTTACCTCCCCCCTACCAACCCTTAAATGAGGTCTGGGTAGGGTTGGATCCTGGTTCCAAGCCCTTCCATCACTCAGGTACATTGCTTGCACCTGAGTTTCCCTGGGTTGGCCCTGCCTTCCCACCAGAGGCTCAATCACTGGTTCAAGCTATGACTTAGCAGTTCCACTACAGCTTGTCACTACCGCAGCATATAGCATAAAAATCAAAGCAACAACTCTGTGTTGACAGGTAAAGATCGCAGTGCTTTCAACAAATGCCAACTACATTTCAGCTGCATAAAATGCTCAGTCTCCCAGAGAAGAGCCCAAAGTAGTGGAAAGCTGTACTTTTATATAATTCTAAATTCAGGTAATTCTACAGCTAATCGTACTATGATGCCTTGAAAAAAGAAACTTGTGGAATCACTCATGCATCTTTCTAGAGCCAGTGTGAAAATTACATCCAGATTACTTTGCCTGAACACGAATGACGCTGGAGACACATACAGCATTAATTGCAGTTTGTGTTACAGCCTAGGAAATTAGTGAATGCACCTGCCTTGCATAAATGGCAGCACTCTGCATGCTATGAAATTACCTCTAAAACAAACATCGGCAAAATTTATTGAGGTTTCTTGCATGCTTGTGAGATCTGCTCTGTGTGATGCAGAGAACTTGACTGTGCAAGGTGCCTAGTACTGTGGGGCTTGAACTTTATAGTGAATGACAGACAATCTAATGGGTAATTAAGCAAAGGGCTGTTCCAGTACTCAGCTTTAACGAGGACTGTATTCCAGGGGTGAAAGTATGGAAAAGTAGTTAGATATGATTTGCTGAGAGACTTATAAGGAACCTCAGTGCACACATAAGGACGATGTTGACATGGAAGAATAGCTGACCATTTAGTCTGAGTAAACTATTACATAACAGCTAAGCTATAATAAAACCCTGATTCCAAATCAAATAAGTCTCCCAGACTGCTTGAAGTGAGTCACCAACAGCTTTATAAACATACAAAATACTTGACAAGGAAGTCTCTGATAATTTTTTAGTAATTATGTCTGTGAATTGTTCTCTGTTGACATCACTATTAGAAATGGTTTCCCATAAGTTTGCACTGCCTGTTAACATCTGCTCATTAATCACCGAGGCTTTGAATATTTCTTTCATTACAAGTTTATTATGGAGTTTACACGATCCTGAATCTGGTTGTTCAGAGAGATGTTTAATTAGTGCAGAAACAATAGCTGAAGACAATACGGTTTTATTTTGTATGGATTTTATGGCTTCAAAAACCTTTTAACAAGACACAATTTCACAATGCAGTCACAGATGATGAAATATCTGTGCATCCCAGAAATTTGTGAGCAAGAGAAAACCATTTTTCACAGGCTTCAAGGACACTTTCAAGCACTGTCTGTAGCCTGAACAAAACAATAAAAGTTTTGCATGAAGTATGATTTGGAAGCAAGTGCAGCACCAAAATTAGAGGTCCTTAAGATCATCCTGCAGGGCTGATAAAGTAACCATATACAATTGGCCTAAAAGCAAACATGAAAAAGGAAGGATGTAAGCAGGGCCTGATGAAAGAAGATGTTCCTGGAGAATATGATTTTTGAGGAGAGATGAGTTACAACACTGTGTTTTAGAGGCAGGAAGGTCCTAAGTTCAGTAGGAACTGAAGTATCACCACGGGCAGTTCTCTTGACCTTTGTGGTACCTCAGTCAGCTAAGCTGTAAGACTGGGTTCCATTGAAATCCAGATGTTGCCTTTGAATTAAACTACCCTGAGTAAATAAATTACCAGAAGAACTGCATATCTGAAAAATGTCCTAGCCAGAGGTTACTAAAGGATATTACTAATGACAGACAAATGAGGAACATCAGAGACTGCCATATTTGTAGATACTTCAGCCAGGGATGCTACTTTATGTAATGCTTGGAAGAAAATAAATAATGAATCTCATTATAAAGGAAAGGGAATAGGAGGGAAAGGAAAAGGAAAAAACCCACAGTGCAAAGACAGATGCTACTCTTAAATGAAAACTCAAGTACTTTCAGAATCAGCAAGACTGTGATGAAAGCTCCTCATTGCTTTCACAGGCTTTAAAAGTGAAAATAAAATCCTAAACAGTCTGCCTTGCATGACACAAATCTATGGCTGGTGTGACACAAATCTAGGCAAATGTGAGGGAAAGAAAATATTTCAGATATCCAGTAACCTCTTGCACTACACTGCAGATGCCAGCCCAGTCCCATGCAGATGGTGAACATGAATCAATGGAAAGAATCCTTGAAGAATTAAATGGGAAGTGATGATGACAGTCCCAAAGCTCTGACCCCAGACTAGCCAGGCATAGTGCATGGAGGGTGCAAGTGAGGCCACCTAGCAGGCATGGTGGGTAATATGTTGGCAGTTCTACTCAGAGAGTGGAACTACAGAGAGTACTGATGCCCTGTAATTTGGAACTGTTAACAAAATCAGCAAAATCAGCAAAAATCTTGTTTTGCAACTCAATAGCAAAACATGTGGCAGCATTATTAGAATTAGGATTAGAGCCAATTTCTTAATGCGACATCATAATTTGACTTTGCAGCTGCACACAAAGAAGATTGAGGGTCCTGATGTGTACACACTGGTTTGTGGCTCTTGTAATTGGATGGGGAGTAGGGCTGCCTACTGTTTACTTCCTCTAAGTAACAGTTTTGGATGAAAGACTGGCAGCAGAGGGGAATAGATGATGATAGGTGGATGCATGAGACAAGAGACAGGCTATAATTAATTACTGTCTTCACCAAGACCAAATCACTTAGTTCTGTACCTTGCAAGAATAACTGCAGCTGTTTTTATTCACTGTCTACAACTGGGGACTGTATACAGTGTCATAGCATGATCATATGTAGGAACCAGATCATGGGCTAAACTACAGGAGAAAGAAATGCAATTGATGGTGATAAGGAGCCTGAAGACAATGGGCAGAGCTTTGAGCCTTATGACTATATTTTTCAAGGCATCATGCTTGCTCATATCTTTCCCTTTTTCTTTATTTCTCTCTTTCTTTCCTTCAACAATAAGAGTGGCAAGAGCTCCACCTAGGACGTGTTACTGTACTGGAGTGGGATGGACTTTGGTGTTTACACCTTTCTTCTACACAAGCAGCTTTGGTTTGAAAATAGTGTCTAGAAATGAATAGGGATTTTGCCATTTTTTTTTATTAAGTGCAAAATGCTAGGAATGTTTAAAAGTAACAGTAACCAAAGTAACAGGGAATAGGAAATAAGAGAGACATTTATCCCCTTAGAAACAGCTTTATTCCCCTTGCATTTCTACAGAAGCATAGACATTTTCTGTCTGCTTTGGCACCAAAAGCAGCTTTTTCAAACATCGGGATTTTTTCTGCCTTTTAAAAGGATTGCATATATTGGATGTGAGAGCAACAAAATGGACTTCAGTTTTAAAACACTTTATCACTGCTACCCGCAGGACAGTGTAACAAATAAGAAACTCTCTTGAACAATAAAGGCCACTGAAGAAATATATAATTTCATTACACTCCAAAGACTTCTTTACAAACAGCTTGTTCTTGCTTTGTCAGATCCTCTGATCTAATGACATCAAAGCAGCTGAAATATGTAGGCTAGGCTAAGATTAACGTGTTTGTTGCTTACACTTTTCTATTTAGGAAGTACATTGCAGTATTAGAAGACAGGTATTTTTATTGTGATTGTGATCAGCAAAATCAGTGACAAGGGACCTAGTTCAGTGTCCATTAACATCCAGGGAAGCCAAATTTTTCCCATTGATTTCATAGGCTTTTAATCAGGCCTACTACCTCTTCTACAAAATCCATCTACTCTGATTTTCAAAGAGAATATTAACACAAGGCAAGTGAGGTACATGCTGCCATGAAGGTCATATTCCTGGATCTGCTATAGCATATGCTGTAGGCAGAATGTTGTGTACCCTGATTTGACATCAGGAGCAATTTAGAGGAGAGTATTGAATATCAGGCTTTTAAATACAGTCATTATAAGATCTTTGAAACAAATACTACTGTTGCAATTTGGGAAGCCTAAGGAATTTAATCAGCCATTCTTGATCTAATTGCCAGTATGATTTTCACTCTATCAGATGAGATTTGTAATCATTTTGGAAAAGTTAGACATTTGATAGGCTTCTGAGTTCTCCTTACCGAAATACATTATTTTATTTGACAACTTTCTTAGGACAGTTGATAATCTGGTTTGAAATTCATACCCTTTTTCCTAGGACACAGTGAAGTAAGTACTGAAATGACCATATCAATGATTCTGGAAAGCTGTGACAGCTAGTAAGGACTGAATTATTGATAGTTACAAAAGGCCAGAAAACCCTTTCTGTTAACATCCACTATCCTAATTTTAATGGAGCAGAGTATAAATCTTTGTCTGAAATCCCATAGCACAGGGACATCGTCAGGAAAATGAAAGGAAATACTTCTTCACAATGTGGAATTCGTTGCTGCAGGAAACAGTGTAGTCAAATAATGTGTCTGGATTTCTACAGGACTGCAGTGGCATTACTGGTAACAACTGTAATTTCTATTCATGGCCACAACTCTACACTAAACAAATTTTTTGCAGGATCTGGGCTTTAATTTGCAGATGTGCTGTAGCAGGAACGTATGTTCAAATTTATCCCCCAAAATTACACAGGGCGTGCAGACAACGGGAAGAGATAGTGAAGCTGAGCTGGAATGAATGTTGCACTTTGCCCCAGCAAAAGCTGATATCCTCCATTAAAATATCAAGAGTTTTTACTATCTGGCTCAGGTAAAAGCTCTCCTCCAGGTACAAAAATTGCAAGCATAAAGCAATGCACCTCACTGTCTTCCATCTTTCCTCCATTCAGGGAAACAGAAGGCCTGTGGAAAAAGCAGCAAATTGGTCCCATCATTTGAATGTGATCTGGTAGCTGCACAGCCTCCAGTACTTCCAGTGCAGAAAGTGCTGCCTACAAACAGAGGAGCACAGGAGGGGAACGTCAGGAGGCTGTACAGAAATGTGATGCAACACAACCTGGGCCTGATCCAGAGCTCGGTGGAGCTGATGGAAAGACTCATAATGACTGTTGGATCCCACTCATGACGCGTTGTAACCAGGCTCTGTGGGGAGCACTGAGCCCAACTTCACTATTCGCAGATCGCACAACTATTCTCCAGCTGCGCTGTCCCAAACGGCACTGAAACGATGTTTGTTATTGTTATTGTTATTGTTGAAAGAAGCATTTTCACAGCAGTGAAGGTCAGCTACAAATGATGACTCACTTGCACCACCGATCTACACAAATAGCATGTGCTAAGATTACCATCTGGTATAACAATCTACATCACAAGACTCCACATTTCCTGTTACCCAGGGTAAGTAAATTTCAAGCATGAGGGAAAATTTTAGCAAGTTTCCCCAAGTACCTTTGCAGAAAGAATAATGTGGCTTACACAGAGGGGGGAAGAGAAAGGGAAATTATGAGGTAAACGTTATTTCCCTCCCTTCTGCCCCCTCATCTCACAAGAAGAAAAATATATTAGGCTCACCGTTCTCATTTCTATCACATTTAAAAAGCTGGATCTATGTAATGAATACCTGCCTGGATGAATGCCAGTGGGACACTGACAGCCAGCCTGTCTGGGTTCAGGAGTGTGTTTTCCCCTCTCCCTTTCCCTGTCTCCGTGGTATGTATGGTTTGAGGGCAGCCTCAGGTGAGGAGAGGGGCATCTCTGTGGGTATCTGTGAGTTCCTGTGACACTATGCCGTGTGCTGGGGTGTTGTTTATCCTCAGGACAAGTGTCCCATCACCACCACACCTTTGTTTCCCTCTGTCCCACCTGTCTTTGGCAGTGAGACAGTGGCCCTGCTGGATGCAAGGCTGAAGCTCCCTCTTAGAGCCAAGCTGCAGGTGGCCAAAAGTCACAGCTTCTCACTGAGGCCACCACTACGGACCAGCCATACCCTCATATGGTGAGCCCCAGTCCCACATCCTTCTGAGGGACACAGGCTGGCCCTTCCTCTAAAGAGGCTCACAAAATGTGTGGCTATAGGATCTGGCAGGAGCTGAGAGAAAAACCTGAGTCTGGGAGGAAAAACAGACGAGTCTTTTCCAGACAAAATAGAGGTAAATCAAATAAATAATGCTGGGCAAGCCACCGAATGCCAGAGGCATTGTGCATGAGTGAGGTGGCTGGGAATCCCCTCTGGGATCCTGGCAAGCAGGAACTGATGATGTCTCTCACCATGAGTCAGTGCCCTTCAACATGCACAGCTCAGAGACAGGCCTCTGCAAAGATGGGAGAGATTTCATCTCTTGCTGGCATTTCAGCCAAAACCAAACACTCAGCAGCAGAAGGTTTCTCTGTTTTTTTGCCTCTGAAGGGTTGGGATGGCCACCTCTGAGGCTTTCTCTCTGATGGGAACACTGAGAAAAAGGAGGCAGCAGAGTGAGAAATGTAATAATAAAACACACAAGAAGAGGTGTCCTGCTTAACAAGTGCCAGGCACCATTCTTGTCTTCCCCGCCCTGCCTTGCCATGGCACAGTCCTTCCAAATTTTCCTTCCCAAAATCTTCCTTCCTTGATTCATGTGTGTTTTAAACCATCTCAGGAGTAGCACCGCTGACCAGGGAAGGGCACTTCCTCAGCCAGGATAAACTGCTGCAGCTCTGTTAAAAAGGCCACAGATGAACCTCTTTTGAGGAGAAAATGTCATTTCTGTACTTTTAAGTGAGAAACTTTCTCTCTCACACCATTGTTTTTTCCTCCAAAGATGTTGTAGGAATCTACTTTTAATTAAAAGTGACAGACCTTTACATAACAATAAACAAACCTCTATACAAACTGTTGCCCAATGCTACCAAAGAGTGAGATCTCCCATTCTGCCCTGACCATCCAGTCCATATAGCCTACATATACAGAGACTGTATCTCTATGGTGTAAGCAATCAGCCACATCTAAGTGAAAATTAACTGTTATATATCAAATTATAGAAGGGCACATTTTTTTTGACACTGTGATCTAAGAAACCTTACAGAAACTCCATTGAGTGTGATGCAAGTACACATGAGATTGATTGAGATAAGATTCTCTTGACATAACAATATGTGCAATACACAATAGTGTTTCCTGTGCTATGCAGCACCTGTTGAATATATGATGAATGACAAGGTTACTATGTCCCAAAGATAGTACCACTTATAATTGAGCTGACAACACTTTTGTTTCTTATTTTGGTTTATCAAGGCCTGATTAAGCCTTGCAGTAATGTAAATCAGATCTTTCTTGAAACCACTAGGCTGAACTAAATCAGCAGAGAACCAGCTCAAAGGCTCAGTGTGCATCAAGATAGTTTGTGATGTATTATACTCATGTCTGACTTCGTATCTCCTTGACATGAAGCAAAAGCTTCCAAATGCCTCATTAATTTTGCATCATTTCTTTAAAGGGTGAGGCACTGGACACACAGATTAGAAAAGAATCAAAGCTGGGTAACTGCAGGGATATTATAAACAGTTTCAGGATGAAAATTAGTAGGAGTGGCAGGCATTTTTAATTGCATTTGCTTAGTTTGTAAAAACATTGCCTAAACCCACCTCTGAAACCACAGTACCAAGAACACAGATTTCATTCGCATTTCTGCAAGAATAAAACTGTGTCTTCAGCACTTCTGAGTTATTCTTAACATATGAGCTGTTTTCTGGAGAATCCAAGCCTTTGATCAACTTTACAAGAAATACCTGCAACAGAAAGAAAACATTTAATGAGTCAGAGATGTCAATTACAAGCTTAGAAGCAATTTTATACCCTATATACTGCATATAAACCAATCTAGTTTAAAAGGCATTTTATCGTGCTATAAATGTCTTAAACTATCCCTTTAAATATTTCAACTTTTTTTTTTTTCATTCTTTGTTTCAAAGAGTGAAAGGTAAGACTCTTCACATATTGCGTGGTCTTTCATGGCATAAAGCAAAACAAACTGTGAAAAAACCAGCAGAGCTGCATGGAGATTGTAAATTTCAAACAAATGAAATTCTTCTGTATTTCTTATTTCAATCAACTCTTGTTTGGAAGGATAGACACTGATTTTGGTTTTTCACTTTCTATGTTTTAGTGCTTTTCCTTATGTTCTCCCTTTCAGACCATTTTATCATTACACTTAAGGACCGAGTCCTTCATCAGTGATACTAAAAAGAAACTCACCACTGACTCTGGGAAAAAACAAAACAAAATAAAACAAACAAACAAAAAAAAACAAAAACAAAAACAAAAAACCACAAAAACATATTCATTAGTAAAAATCTTTGAAAGATTATTTTAGACATCTTGATTGTTAGTGTCCATTTTTAGGTGCCTTATAGTGCCTTGATTTTCAGAAAATGCTGAATTCCAGTTTCCTAAATTACACAGCTAATGTATGGCTTGAAAGCAGACATCTTGTATATCTGTTTGCCTTGATAGAGTTTGCTCTTCATCTTTGAAGTTCAGTGAAGCTGTCAGTGTGAAAGAACCTCTGAATACTGGTATAATAAGGAGTAATAAATTCATTCTATTTTAGCCTTTCAAAGCTCATATAGACTGAATTCTACTTTTTGTCATTATCAGAAAAATCTAACTGGGAAGCAACAGAGTATTTCCCTTATGCAACTAGACAAATATCCAGAGAAAATGTTAAAACTTCCAAATGAACTTTTGTCCTTAATCAGAGGGTGGGCTAAATCCCAACTACTTCAAAAGTGCTTTCATTATTTTGCAGTCTCTAGGCCTATCTGTAACACCTTCTTCTTCCATTTTGTGAATTTTCTTGCAAAACGTATTAGCCTCAGTAAGAAATCTTCAGTTCCCACCAAGAATTACATTTCAAAATGATGCTCCGTGCTAGTAAGTAATATTTTTCCTGGGCTTCCACATATGGCAATATTTATCTTCAAAGTTTTCCTCTTTGGCTCGTAGGCTGGTTTGTAAACCAGATGGTCTTGTGTGGCCTAATTGTAAGATGATTTGTTGTGTGATTCAGTAGCATTGTTTATTTGTACAGTGGTTTGATGGAATTTGTAAACTGCATAATATTGTTTTACTGTGTTTTCTTTTATGAAAGAGCCACATCTTGCTCTGGCATTTGTGGCAGCTAGTATAATTAAATGTAGTTCTCAAGACACTTTGATCTTTGTTTGCTTGCTGCTTTAAACTACTAACATAAAAACACAATATTTCTCATTTAAGCACAAAACCAGTGCTAGATTTGAAGGCCAAATGCATCAGGTTTTGTATTACAAAAGCAATAATGTAATAATTTTTTTAAAAAAAAGAAAAAAAAGGGGAAAAAAAGTGTTGTTAATTGGATGGTGGAAATTTGATGGCTTTTCATCAGTGTCAGCTGTATGATTTATTTTGAGCTAGCATTTTTAACATACTTCTTCCATATTTTTTTTCTGCAGAGATATCTTTGGTTTTCAGTTCAAGAATATTTCTGCCCTACTTGTTCACTGCATGTGGGTTACTTCCATTTGTATGAATATTCTTTAGCTGTGAATATATTTAGGCTGCCAAGTCTATAAAAAGATCTAAGTGTTTTCTGGCTTTCAGTCTGTTTCCATCATGAAAGGTGCCTTCAGGGATCTGTTTGGTTTCTGGTAGGCAGACTTTTGGAGGGGTGAATGGGACCAGCAACCAAAGAAATACTTTGCAGAACAGTATTCCAAGTTTAGGAGATAGTGAGGCTTCTTCTACTTTAAGAAACGTAGCTACAGGCCAAGATGCTTTACTCAAGGTCATATGAATGTCTTCTAGTTATTGATGTTCTGTTTGGAGATTTGACAGACTAAATTCAATCCCATATTCTTTTCCAAGTGATGTCCCCATCACATACAAGAAAATCAACATCAGGCACCACAGCAACACTAGCTACTTTATTAAGCAATCTCAGACTATTTGGGTAACTTTCCAAATCTCAGAAGACAAGCTGCAGAAGGAAGACATGCAAGAATCAGGTTTGACACAGCGTCTGGAAGCAGATCAGACTGCTGCCCATAATATTCCCAGTGTCTCTGCTGTTTTTTGTTTTGCTTTGTTTTGGCAGTAGAAATCAAAGACCATTGTCTCCTGCTTCTACAAGTGTGTGTTGATGGAAACTAACAAACAGAAAAGTTGTTGGTACAAATTAGGAATTATTTTAGTGCAGACATGCTGACTGTGCAACATCTAGTAAGTAATTTATAGCCGATTTGGAATAAAGCAAAAGAATCATAGTTTTATTTCCAGCAGGAAATACGGATATAATGGTGATTCACACAGAAAGAGCCTAATTGACCTTTGATTTTTATTTGGGTACTTGCTACTTTTCATCCCTTTGTACAAACACATTCTATACAGATTTACTCTTGAAAAGAAAAAAAAAGAAAGATCAGAGAAATAGATCAAGTCTCAGAGACAGAAGCATACCAGTAAGTAAAGCAAGTTCATGAGGAAGCTTGAACTAGACTGCAAAGCTGTTACTCCCACGCAGTGCCTGGCCAGCCCAGAGATATGTCATCATTTTTCTTTAAGTGTCTTAACAGAGATAGTCAGTGTTCTTACACTTTTCTGAGTAGGTCTTTGTTTGGGATTAAAACCTCTCATTCTGCCTGCTCGTCTCTGGAGATGCAGCTTGCAGTTCTTGTTCTTTGCGGTTATTTTTTGCTGAATAAGATTCCTTCACGCTTAGATTTTCTCTTAGGTCAGGCGGTGGTTGAACACCAAGACAAGTCGGAACACAGCCTTTATTCTCCCAAGATCTACCTTATCTCAATGGGCTATCGTAGCTTGATTTTCTTGTCAGGTTGCCACTAATCAGATGTGCATAAAAGACCACTCAGAAGTGAGAAGCACAGCTCTGAACTGAAGACTTAGTCTGCCTTTCCTTCACGTTAGCTGGTGAAGAGAGTTGGCACCGAGGTGCTCCGTCTTGCTCTCAAAAAAGTGGAGGCTACTTTTCTGATTCTAGAAAGACTTCTCAGTATACGTACAGATGGACCACTTCATGCTGCAAATGTACACTTTTTAATTTCTGGAAATAATACTGGCCAGTTTAGATTAGCTATTTCTTTTTCTCGTCAAGGACCGGAAAACCCGAAGCTTTTGTTCTTGTTTCTCCAGTACCAGAGAAAGAAGAAAAGTGTTACACTTGGGAGATCTCTTTTCCATTGAATGCCGGAGACGCTGGGGAGAAGTTACTCCTCTAAGCAGAGCACTTAACTGAAGATACACAAGTAACACCATTTCGCTCAATGCTTTGTTCCAGTTACTCTGCAAATTCAAGTAGATGTTGCCATGTTAATTCAAAACAGCTCGTGATTTCAAGCATTTCTTTATGGTCAGGAGCACTGGAAACTTGCTTTCATGTTTGAAATGAAAACTGATATACCAACCTTGCTATATGACCCCGACAACTTTGAGTGCATTTGTCTGAGTTGTGCTTTCAAGTTGAGCTATGAGTGCACAGCATTTCTGATTGGAGAGTAAAAAGCAAATATACTTGCCTGTTCTCTCAGAAGTCAAAGATCTCTCAACAAAGTCTGATAAAACTGTACATAAATTTATCTCTGGGCTGAACGTCATTATCAAAAGTTCAGCCTGAAAATGATCCAAGAAAGGTACAAGCAAATGAGAAGGATAGTTTACCCTATCTATAGTAGTATAAAATACACATTCAATAAGTACAGTGTAATTGAATTCAGTATGAAAGTATATTATTTTCATTACTATTGGATGACAGCAACACCTTGCTAAACTACTGATCTAAGTAATAATTGGATTAATTTCTTCCTTAGGAAAATGATCATATTTGTATTTTTCTGGGTTTCAAATATAAAATGAAATGTGTAATACAGATGCTTTCACGTAGGCTCTTGTGGCAATCCATACTCTAACATTTTTGCAAACACACATGCTGTATGCAAAGTCATGAGTGAAATGACAAACAGCCTGTCTGTTCTTATACAGATGACATTAAATCCTGGCGTGTCCCCTATTGAAACAGTTGTGCTTGAGTAAAGCTAATGCATGAGCTGGGAATAAGACCAGGCAGTTCAGTTCTGTTGCCTCCAAAAGTCATTTCCTGTATTTAGCAACACAAGTTACAAAAACAACCTGCTATTGCTGGAGTAACCCAGAAGTGAAAGAGTCTGAAATTTCCTTTTTTAACTCCCTGGGGCCATACAGTAAGACTGCTAAGAATATAACTAGTGAAGTGGTCCAGAAAGTGCAAAAATACTTAGCAAATAGAACAAGGGACTTAAGAATACAGAAAGAGCTATATAAACATGGCAAGTGTGTGCAAATTTCAAAGCAGGCTCTAATTCTGTATGCACCATCTTCTGAAGACAGATTTCCTGCAATGGCAAGAGAGTCACTGATTGGCTCTGCACTGCTTACAGGGGGAAGGATTTCTGGTCAGTGAGACAGTTGTCTGGGTGCAACCTGGGAGCCCTGTGGAGACCAGATCACCACATGTTTGCATTACTTACATGGATTACCCATTGCTGGCTTAGTGTTTGAGGCCCTCTTTATGCCCAGCCTGAAGAGCACTTGGATATACAGGGCATCCTGAAGGGACTTGGCACTAGAGAAACCCATGAATTTTCTCATTTAGTTCCTGGAGTACTTTGTGGAATTTCAGCTACCTGATAGACATCATCTGTTGTCGCAGTGCAGTGGAGGACGTTTTAATATTATAAAACCAAGGTCAAGGAAGAAGCTAGGGGCCCTTAGCTACTGGAAAAGTTTATTAAGATCTTGTTAATGGCTCATTCATGGTATGTTTTCTGACTGATAAAAATTTCTAAATACATCAGTGACTTTGTTATTCTAAGGTAAATTCCTTCCTCTGAAAAGATGACTCTATTGCAAGGAGAAGGATAAGAAATGGGAACAGCCCTTTGTGGTATGGAAACATAGCCAAGGCCAAAGCATAAAGTACAGAAAAAAAAAAAAAAAAGAAAAAAAAAGAAAAGTGTACTTATCCTGTGCGTTTATTTAGGTCATATACTTTGTGCTGACATAATCCTTCTGTTGTATTCATCTTTCCTGCTCTGCTTTCTGTGACCTGGCTCTGCGTACATCATCTGGCTGTCTTTGAGAGCCAAGATTTGTGGTGATTCACCTTCTGTGTTGCACATATCATAACTGGGTATCAGAGTAAAAGTCAGATCACGTTCTTATTTACAATCCTTTGACTTTTTTTTTTTTTGTGATTGAAAGTTTTGCAGAAGTGGAGGAAACATTGCATTTCAGAGTCTCTCTAAATCCAGCTTTCACTCCCAAATGTTCACAAATTGATCCAGACCACCTCTTTGAGAGCAGGTTACACACTGAAGAGGAATGCATAACTTGCCCATGAACTGCAGCATGTTTTGTCTTTGGTATTTACATTTTTCCAAGGGGAAAAAAAGCACACTTTTCCTGATAAATATATATTTTCCTCTTTTGATGAATGAAATTAGTCTGCATACCCTTGGAGGCAGCCAACAAGTTTATACTAGGAACTGGAATTAAGCTGCTGATTTGTTTCACATGGGTTCCAGCAGACGGCAAAAATAAAACAACCAAAAAAACCCACAACCCCATCACTTTGTTCCATACTGCTTAGCCTTTAATTACTGGAGAATGAAGTCACCTAAAGTCTGATATCCCACTACCAGTCCCCTGGAAATGAACTTGATCTGGAGGGACACTGTCTGACTGCCATTACTACAAATGGCAATTAGACTTACACATCTTTGTGCTTGGGAAAAGTCCAACTCCTCTGAGAGACTTGTACCTGCCTAAGAGCTACTCAAGTGTAAGAAAACTCTGGCACATGTAAAAGCCTTATACGTCCCAACAGTGAATCTGGTGATTAAAGTTTGATTATAAACCAGTTGTGGGGATTGAGCCTAACTCAATTTTGGAAAAGTGATCCAGACTACTTGAAAATCAGAACTCTAAAATACCTGATTTATGTATTTGGTAAAATGCAGACTCACATGTTAACATTTGGTGTTGGTCCACCTCTAATTAGCTGGATTAAATATGTAAGAACTGCTTTCTGTGCCTCATGGTATATTTCATAGAACAAAATGAGTTTCAGTTCCCTTTTGCCATTTGAATCTACCTTGTTCCATTTCTTATAGAAAAGTATTCCACATAATTAGCATGGATCTTTTAACTGAGAATAGCCTACAGTTTGGGAAAGATTGCTGAGGCCAAAGATCAGTGACCAGTGAACCTTCCTCCCTACTATCATCTTGCTTTGGCACTAAAACACATCATTCAAACAAACGATTTCTTCCTTGGACCACCACATGTTTTAAGAAAGCTTTATACCCCAGGGGTTCTGTTTTAGATTCCAGCAGGTTACTTCATTAAATGAGCATATCAAATTTGATTGGAAGTTCTCATCAGCTTTCTGTTCCATTTAATTTTATTTTTATACAGATGAAGAAATTACTGTTACACCCATACCCACTGACAAGCCAACTACATTACTTCACATCTACTTTATAACCACATATAATTACATAACCTCTCGGTTTATTTTCTTCCAGAACTCATGGCTCCTCACAGAATCTTTTTCGTCTGATCTGAGAGGCAGATTTTGGCCTAAAGACTGGTTTTTAAGACATTTACATGGTTTGGATTTTCCTATATTGAATATTCCACATTCATTAACCACAATTTTATTCAAGCAGAGAGGCAAGGACTTTACTGATAGAGCCTGGTGATGCTGTATCAGTGATGGTAAAAGGCAAATCTAGCACCAAAATATTCTGCATTAATATCACTGTCAAGGGAGAACTTCCATATTTTCATCCCCACACTGTAAAATCTCTCTTAGCACAATGTGTTCCTTCCACTTTGTTCCTCTTTAATCATAGGCACCACAGTGACTTTCCTATCTAAAAGATCCAATCAACAAAGCACTTCCAACTCTCCCATTACTCATTGATTTCAGAAATAAAGCAGCCAAAGTTGCAGAGTATTCTCACCAGTATAAAATACTACCTTTAATAGGAATGGAGCTGGCAGATTACATGTATGTAAAAAGCATGTAACTGGATAACTAAAAACACAATGAAAAATATTATCTGTCAACTTTTTGCAGGACCAGTTTTACACTAATATAAACTCAATGACATCAGTTAAGGCTCCACTGTAAGACTGGAGCGTAACTGTGGTGAAATGGCCCCTAGGATTGTTCTCACTGCTTATCCCAAGTTGCATTCCTAAACACATATTCACAGACCACAGGGTCCATTTGTTGTAATTTATCACAATAGCACTAAACAATCTGGCATAAACATATTCTTTCTTTCACGCCAAGAAATGTTATGCACCCCTTAGATCCCAGATAAAGCACATGGAAGAGAAGGTAAGGTGTTCAGTGCTACTTGTCATCAGTCCATCTTCTGGAAGCAAGATCCAATACTGAAGCCTTTCCTCCAATCTGCTTCATATGTGCTGCTGAAGGGCTAGCAAAGAAAAGCTGCAATGCCTGGCTCTCTACTTCATATTTGCTTAGTTAATACAATTATATATTGCAGAGAGCATGGAGAGAGGCTTGCTATGGAATCCTATTTCTTGTTATAAAAACAAGCAAGCATACAAAACAAACAAACAAACAAACAAACCCCAAACATTTCAAGATGAGTTTGTGGCTGGTACTAAGGAGCTAACAAAGGCGAAAGCCAATGTAACTGATGCCTGGAGTAACAGCCATACAGAGGGACCTTTAGATGTCTGGGTAGGGTGCTGGTGAAAGATGGGGCATAGTGAAGTCATGGGGTAAAACTGCTCTTACCTGGGGCAGTCCTTGTCCTGTGCATACATGGGATAGTGCTGCTGCTCAGAGCAGTCAACCAGAAATCATTTGTTGCCTGCAGACCAAGGCATATTCTGCACTCACTGAGGGGAAAGTAGTCCTAAGAGCAGATGTGCTGGACCACATCAAGGCTCCCCACAGAAAAAGTGCTTGGCACCAATTAAGCTGATCCTGAGCTCAGGAAGTGCCTATGCCAGAAGAACACTGTCATATGAACAACACCAGTGTATAATTGAAATAATTTATTTACCACTAGAGCACCACAAAAACAGACATACAATGTGTTAAAATACAGAGTAATCGATCACCAAAGTACAACACAGCTGTCCTTTAAGTTCCTTTTTTTTTCTTTTTTTTCTTTTAAACCATGCCAACCATACAATTGTGTTGTTGCTAAACACATAAAAAATGCTGTCCTAACCCACTCAGCTAAGTGCTAAGACCCCCCTCAGGCTCACACAGCTCCTTTGGGTCTGACCTTTCAAAGTGCGGAACATTTCCTGCCAGGTGCTGGGCATCACCAATGCTCAGGGACTTTGCTGAGATGGTACCTACTTATTGTGACAGTCTTTGAACCATTGCAGTCCCATCTAAACATCGTTTGATGGAGGGGGGTGGGTGGGTAATCGACATCAGACCTGAGTGGTGTTTGGCCTCACATCACACCACTCTATAGAGGGGTGTTTCACCCATGAGTTCTGCACACTGTAGGATCATATCTAATAGTGTCCCTGGTAATTAAGGGAAATACGTGCCTAATAAAGTGGAGAAAACAAAGTCGTAGGAGCTTTATAAGAATATTTCAAATACCATCAGTGCATTTTGAGGAAAAAAAGTTTTTAAAAAAAAAGTATCTGATCTTGTGGTAATGATTTACAGAAATACGGCTTTATATTTAAATTTAGACAACAAAAACTCCAAACCCAAACCAAAATCTTTAGCTGCGTCCAGCGCATAGTGAGTATAATTGGACAACTATGCTATCTTGTATTCCACTTTTCCAAAGCTTCAAATCCACTCTGAGTTGCATTCCCGTAGCTGAGAATTGCAAAAATGTTCTTCAGTCTTATGAAATGTGTTCATCCATGTCTCCCTTCCTGTCCAACAAAAATACAGTTCTCATACTGAACCTGATAAAACTAATTTTGCTGCTGTATGCAGCAAAATCCAGAGTATTTACTACCCTGAGGAGTTTCACTGAGTTCAGTGCATCTTCTCACTGGAGTAAGTCTGGCTCAAGCAAGTGTTAGCAGGACAGATTTTTCACTTGTTCATCTCAACTCGCTAAATGAATCAGAAGTCTAATGTACCTCCTCCTCTGTGCTGAGTCAATGGGTGGGATTAGATCATCTGTGGGGCTACGTGTCTATGAAGGCAATAAGCATAGACTGCTGAAGTCCCAAGGAGCTGTGGGTGCAAGCCGCTGCGGTACTTCAGCCTTGCATCAGTGTTCTGCTGAAGTCAAAGAAATTGCACATCTTAGAACTGGAGCTGACAATGTAAAGCTCGGGAGCATCCTCCTGACACCACTCAGGTCAATGACAGAAAATGTCCTTCTCATCCAAGTAGCATGTTTCTAATACAGTTTTCAAGCTTTGCCATGCAAAGCCATTCATCATATGATTGCGCCTTCTTTGTGACTTTTTTTTTGCCAATTTAAACTTTTTAGAAATGTATAACGTGGATTATTTTTTTAACTCCCTCTACAGTATTCAAACGCGTAACAGCAACAAAGCCCTAGAGACCCCATATTTCTTTTTCCATTTTCTTTTCTTCTTTTAATAGGTTTGAAAACTCAAAAACTCAAGAGTCTGACCCTGCAAATCATGCCATGCCACTGCAGAAGTTAAAGGCAAGCCTCTGATACTGTACTGGGAGCAGGATCAGCCCCACAGCTTAACCACAGGGCAAGTCCTGCTATGTGCGAACCCAGGGCAGCCTGCTCCCATGCCGTGCCCCATGCAAAGGCATTGCTGAGGCAGATGTGCATGCCAGCCTTTCACACAGGACCGGCTGTCACTCTCTGCCTCTGAACCGCGTTGCGATTCAAATGTTACAAATGGGGATGAGAGAGGAAGGAGGGAAGGAGGGGAGGAAAGAGCACTTCAATCCATCCTTTTTTATAAAATAAAACAAAATAAAACAAAATAAAAAAACCACAAATGGAGTCAGGTAGCTTATGTCATAATGATGAACAATATACAAAGCACATGTATAGCAATTATTATAAAACATGTATTTGTAGTGCAAGTCAAAATATAGGGACTCTACTCATACTGGCCAGCTAGAGGGAAACACATGATTCTGAGTGATCAAAAAGAGCCCCAAATTCAAATTCAAACTCATGAGAGCTGACAGTATTACAGAGTACAAAAATATGGTGAAAATTTACACATTACACATAAAGTACTTAATTTTTTAATAGTTTACAAATAGAGATCTACAGATATGTTTCCAATTAAGCTGGCTTTTACTACCCACCTATTGCAATACTCTAGGTATGGTTACATATACCAAAAGAACAAAAAATCCCATAGCATAGCTATACAGCAACATATTAAGGTCTGAAGATTAGACCAGTACATGTTAAATATTTTACTGGTTTACTAAACTGACATTTAAATCATTTACAGTAAAAAAAAAAAAAAAAAAATTAAAAAAAAATTTAAAAAATCTTATAGACTTGTCTTTGAGACTGAGACAGAGTGTCCTTTATTAGTAAGTTATTCAGTATTTAAAACAAGGGTTTGAGACCTTACAAGAAGCCTCTCCAGGCAGCTGGCATGAAAAATAAGGTATTTTAAAGGCAGAGTTTCTCAATAGTGTAATAACTGATTTCTATTTAAATCCAACTAAACTAACCATTACTTTCTGAAACTTTCGAGCTTGTGTTCCTTTAGGCTTTCTATGTATTTCTGGCAGCTTATTTGGTCTCCATTTTGTCCACATTTGCTGGTTTTCCTTTTCCAATGGCGATACGGAAATGTTCATTTGATAGTTTTTACACACAAATAAATAATGCACTGTTAACTCTACAACTAAGAGGAATGGGTAGGATGCCTATTGCATAACAATACAGAGAGATCAAGTAAGGCACGGGACAGATACAGCAACTCCACTTCATGGGATTTTCCTGTTTTTTTCCTTTCACATAGTAACACTAACAAATTTCTTCCAGTGTTTATTTTTTAAAAAGGTTTGTTTTTTTGTGTTTTTTTTTTCCTTTAACTTTGCTTCTTGTCTATCTCACACTATGTGTAGGTGAAATGTAAGATAAAGGCCTTCAATGTTTTGCTTCGGATGCCAGTTTAAAAAAGAAAACAACAAAAACTTTCAAACAGTTCAGACTAGTACCGCTTGTTTTTCTTCGTGGTTTTTTTTTGTTCCTTTTAACACTGATGAACCTGGGTTTTTGTTTTTCTTTCTTTCCTCCTCGTTCTCTCTTTTTTTTTTTTCTTGGTTATTATTTTTATTTATTTATTTATTTTTGATACACACACGTCACGCTGTTTCTGGGGTATCCTTTAGCTGCATTTGCAAGACTTTACAATCATGTTGGACAGCTGTTCAATTTTGGGTGTTTTGCCAATGTAGTAGAGGATGGTGAGGGGTTCTAAATCCTGGGACACACAGCACGGAGAGGCAGAAGCTTCTGGATTTATGGTGTTATACAAGCTAAGTACCTAGAAGGAGAAAGGAAATAAGAGATTAAGACAGATTCCTCTGCCTGCTCGACTCTGGAAAGCAAATTCCTTTCTGCATCACTTCCTCCTCCAGTGCCTGGGAAAAAGCCCAGTGAAATCAGAAGAAAGATGCCTGGATTTGAATATTTTTGCATGCTTCTCCAGTTCAACCTGGTGTCACAAATAGTCTGAGCTTCCTAATGTCTTATCCCCACAGCCTTAAATCTTAAAACAGCTATGTGCCTGTAGCCTGACTTGAAAACGTAGCTCTTCAAAGCAGCACACACGCTGTATTGATAGGGAAGGAAGAAACTGACATATTTTTATCTGCAACTTCAAACTGTCATTTACTGTTACAGGATTTTGGTTTTACAGGAACACCAAAGGCAGAGGAGAATCCTTCAGCACAAGTACTGTTTTGCTTCTCATCCCTGGATACTTTTCTGTAAATCCACTAATGCCAGCCTTAAAGAGCTATGACTACTTCCTCAGTAGTCCAACTGAGCATCAGCTGTGGCTGAGGATCAGCAGCACTGGTACTTTATGTCATGTTGGATTCATATGCATGGTTCTCTGCAAGGGAAGTATGTAGGGTTACCCACTGATGATTCACAGGTATTTCCGAGGATGCCATTAATGTGTTAGCTAAACACTAAATGACCTTTTCCTAGAGCTTCAACACAACATTTACAGCTTTTAGAGACAGAAGACCTGTTCAGGACAGCAACACTAACTACTTTATTAAGCAACCTCTGCCTATTTGGGTAACTATCCAAACCACATATTTGTGACCATGACAGTTATTCTTCCTCTTTCCTTTAAAAACAAGTGCTGCTCCAAACAGTGCATGCTACTACTCCACACAAGCATGGAAACATAGGTTCTATTAAAAAATATTTACCACTACCAGCTGACAGCCACTGCTGATACTACAAGGCCACAGCCACTGACAGTCACAAAAGATACCTGCACTTAGGTCTGTACCTTGTGCCTTTAGTAAAAAAAAAAATCAATCTCTCCCTTGAACAAGAGGCTGACATTGATCTTAAAAGAAGGTTTGTAAAGAAAAAAAAAAGAGATATCATCCTTAGTATGGACCTGGGGGTGAAATTCTTTCTTTATGACAACTGCAGTGCAAATGCCTGCTTCATGCAACTACAGTCCAGACATCCTTATTGACAGTTGAGCAAAATAAGCACTTCACAGCAGAATCATCACTCATTATAAAGCACTTGGCTAGAATAACCCATCCAATCCCTACAGTTAAAGATTCTATCCCAACCATCTATCAATTCATAAGCATCCCAGACAAAAGGTCATTCTTGCTCAAATAAATTTTCAATGTACAAGAATGAATGCCTCTTCTGAAGAAGTACATCTATCCCTACATCATCATGAAATTCAGCACAGTAGCAGAACACTAACAATATAAAAAGGAAAACAGCAATTTATAAAGTAGGTGAAAATTGGATGGTAAGACTCAGTCCCATAATCATTCTGATTATGTTTCCCTAGGTGCCTTGGCTGAGGGAACTCAGTGCCATTTTTCACTCATGCTCTTTACTGAATGGTCCCTTTTCAGGCAGCCTTCCAAAGCTGTATCATGCTCACGGCCACAAAGAGTATTGGATAAATTCATACCTTCCACTGATTACCACATTTAGAAAAGTATATATCTGGATCAGTGCATGCCTTTAGGCTTCAACTCTAGTCTGAGGCCACATGCAAGTGTGGCCTCTCTTTAGGGTCATATTTTCTTATTTAATGAGGTAATAAATTGAAGCTTTAGGCTCTCAAACTGATGACAGTCCCAGAAACATATTTCAGCCTGTAATTATAAAACAGAAGATAACCTATGTCCCTAAGCACCACATCTACCCTCTTCTTGAACACCTCCTGGCATATTTCACCCCTCTTTCCAAGAACAAATTTTTCTTAATGTCCACGCTGAATCTCCTCTGATGCAACTTAAGGCTACTACCTGCTCCAAAATCTTTACTTACTCTGCTGTGCTGAGTATCTGAGCTCCATAAATATGGGCAGGCTCCTGCACAGAAATTGGCGTGATATCCTTTAGGTTCATGAATCCATTTCCAGCCAAGATCCCTCTTGAAGTCTATATAAAGTGGACGCAGGCAGCAATTATCCTGCACATTCCTGGAAAATAAAATACAGACAAATGCATTGGCCATAACAAAGACAACACAGAGAATAAAAATAATCCAGTTGTTTGCTCCCTGAATGTTGATTTAGAAACAAGTTAGAATCCCAAAAATTCACAACCTAATCACATCTGTTGTGGTTTATACCATAAATGAAATGAGATGCTTAGACATGGTAAAACTTGTTTATAGAAAGCTAATGGAGGATCACTGAAGTATTTTTCTCCAGCTTGTACTGAGTCACCTCTCAACACAGTGGAGGTGACAATTTGGCTACAACTATGGAGCTGATAGGCTTGGGAATCAACCCCGGTGGAGCTCAGTTTCTGCATACTGAGGTCCTAACTTTCCTCCTTTTCAGGCACCATCTCCATGGGAGTGGAGCGCACTAGGCAGATACCCTTTTGGGCATGGACACTGTGGGTCTGTGAACAAGGACCGCATTCTGTAAAATGCCTACCGTAAAGAAACGTCTGCTTACATGAAAAGCAACTGCACTACAATTTAGAAGCTGGCACAGTTATGTAAATTATACTAAACATAGATGCATAGTTACCTAAAACAATAGGCAGCATCTAGAGCACGCTTCTTCCGCCGACTGGGCTGTTGCGACTCAAGTCTGTAGGAGGGTAACAACATTAGCAGAAGATGTGGGGTCTTCCCACTGTATTTTTTCCTATTGGACTTTAAAGCTTTCACATCACCACTGGAATATGTGTAGTCATCAATACCTTCAAAAAATACATTTTGGTGATAAACATTATGTTGCTATTTTCTTCACAAATTAAATAAACCATCTCTTTAAAAAAAATGCCGTCAGAACCTGGGCAATGATGGCATCAACTGAGCACATTTACTGGGAAAGTTGAGCCAAATTTCAGCCCAAGATCCCAAATATATTCACAGTTCTCATGCACCTATTGTATCAGCCCTCCCATATTCATAGCCGCTTAATGGCACTTCAGAACCAAAACTGTTGAAATGAGTAACAGAAAAGATATGTGGAGTCCCTTCAGCCAGTGCATCTACATTGCTTAAACTAGTTTCAAATGCCTGAAGCAATGATGCTTCTACTACTTCACTTAGGGAAGTATCCTAACAGCTTGCAGTCTTCTAACAGCAGTGCACCTTTCTAAACATCACAGTAGCATTAAAGCTGCTCTGGATAATCAAGCTGCATTTCTCTCTGCTTACTTTCAACTCATTAGTTTTCTCCATCACATTCACACCATTGTAATGCTTATAAATTCTCTGTCTCTCATTGTCAGTTTATTGAATTCTGCTAATTCTCCCAGTAAAATTCATTATTCTATCTTCTTCCCTATGATCACGGCAAGGACATTGATCAAAATATTTACTTTTGTAGTGGAAATCAATGGTCTCATATTTCATATTTTCCCTTGAAACTCTAACTGCCTTACTAGCTTTCTTATCATAGCAAAGGGATGGGCAAAAGAACCCAAGTTCTAGCCTTTCCCAGGAATTAAATAGCTCATGTTATGCCTCTTCTTTTTCCTTTTGAAAATTAGCCTCCTGAACCAGATAATGCTATCTAAAGGAAAAAAGTTACTTTTTGTAACATGCAAAAATACAGAGATCAAATATCATACTAACATTTTGTTTAAATGCACACAATGGCTTTATTCATATCTACAATGCATGTATTTACCTAGAGAAAGAAAAATCCAATGCAATGGAACAATGGTTAAATACATGTAATATTTGACAAGGAATACAGCCAAATTCTTGGAAAACCAATGAACCAAATCATGATATATTTGAATAAATGAAAACTTGATAAACAGCATGAGTGGATTCTAATATAGTCTATACATCAATATGCACTGATTGATGATAATTCTGGCATCACCAGTTAAATAACATTTCCCTTTCAGAAAATGAAACCCGAATGGCTCAAAAACACACTGGAGCTTATGCTTTCTGTATATCACCTTGTCTGCTGTCCACAGAAAGCACATCCATCCATAACCCTTACTACATATTTCTTTCTTTTTATTACTTATCCAATACAATCTTTAAGTTTTTACCAAGCTATCAGAATAAAAAGCAATCGTGTAACTAGTATATAAGTAACAATAAATTACAGATGCCAGTGATGGAAAGTATATGTATTGAAATAACCAATATTATATAATATTGACTTCATGTGAGACTCAGACTTACCCTGCTTGAAGCAGGAACACATTAAATAGGCATACCCCTTCTGTTACTTCAGTGCACAACTCACTTGAAGTGAAGTATGAAAGCTTATTTATTCAAGTCTGGCACCTATTGTTTAGTTATTTCTGAAGCAAATGATGTCATTGCTCAGATGAATTTTAATATTATAGACATATATGAAAAAAAGAAAGGAGAAAAAAAAACCAAACAAACAAAGCTGGTGTTGCTCACTGCTTTCAAACAGCTAGAAGCACTCTTGCAGTTATTTACAAATACTGGGCCCTTTATACAAAAAGGAAGGTGCCTCTGTAAGGAAACCAGCCTACTATTGCCTTAACTAAGCTTTGGAAATTTGCCGTAATTAGTATTACTTTCTCATACACGTTCTTAAAACACACCACATTCACACATATCTACTGTAAGCAGCTTACACGTGTGCCAAGCACTATCTTAATTGGACTCTCCAGTAATCTTCTCTACTGAAGCCTGAACTGTTACAATGTAAGAATGGACAGCAAAGGGTTTATTCTGAAAGGATCTGGTAAATTTTCTCATGATTATCCAAAAGTGGATGGTCTACTGTACATTAGTCTTTCCTGCATCCAAAACTGCATGTACATATATTCAATGTGGATGCTGCAAACTTTAACATGGATATCTAAGGACACAGAAACTCCAAGCATGGAACAAGACAGCTTACTCATGCCATTCGGTTTTAGAGCAGTTCAGTTGGTTTTAGAAGAGTTCAGCTGACAAGAGTTTTGCCCTTGTGCCTTTAACACCATTTCCTACCAGTTAAGAGTCAAGATTTTTAAATGTATAAGTTTTCCATCAGCTGAATCCAATTTTAGAAAGGTAAGAGATCCTTCCCTCCTTCCCCCCGCCCCCACCCAGTCAGTTACACAACAGTAAAAAGTTATATATTTTTCAGTCGTTACCTGCAAATCTTGCTTCAAGCTCCTCACTTTTATTTGGGATGATATAATTATTGGAAGGCACAAAGGTGCAGCACGGACAATGTAAGCTTATCTTAAATCCAAGGTTCCTGTCTGCAAAACATGAAAGTAAGTGGAATAGGTTTTTACAAGTGGAATGAGCCTGAAATACTGCTGAGTTAATAGATGACAGCTTGGGGCAGGAGTGAAGACAAAACACTGCTTGTCACCTCTGTGATGGAGCCATTCATGTACAGCCTCAGTGACATCAAAAGACAACCATTCTCCTTCAGCTCTTGTTTTAACCACTTTGCTGTCAATGTAGCGCTGTCCTGGTGATGATAATTCTTTGGATTTCAGAACCTGCAAGAAATAACAAATATGATTGTTTGCAGGTTAATATTTAACAGATTTGCATTAAAGTGGACCACCAGCATTACAAAGAGCAGAAGAAATTATTATAGCTCAAATTTCTACGCAACAAATGTACATTCAGTGAAGTTTTCAGTACCAGAAGAAAGTACAGTATGTCTTCTATGTTTCTACAGAATCATTACTATCAATTACAATGACAACAGCAACAAGGATTCAACAGTCTGACTATTGCAGTAAAGGTACTTGGCTAATGGAGTCTTTTTTCACTTCCCTTAGAATAGTGCTGCAAATGGTCTCTACCCATCATCAATTGCTCCACACTTCAAAGTCCTCATAGGGCTACCACATCATAGCGCTGCTCTGCTGCTACTGCAGCGTATCTTGCAGTTATGATGCCTGACTTTCAAATACCATGTGACGCATGCCCATGTTTGCTCCTTACTTTACAAGGAATCTTCTTTGGGTGTGTGGGGAGAGGAAGGTGATGAAAAAAAACACCTCAAGGAAACAAGCTTTTGTCCCCAAGCAAAACATGTCATCACATAATTCTTCGTAAGAGAATTCACAGAGGGTGACTGCACTGAAAATTTGTCCTGCAGCACTAGTGGTCAAAGGAATCGCAACAAGTGGAACTTCAAAACAGAGGCTACACCACTTTCTATAGTAACACACTGGCAGAAAGCCCACTAGGAAGACCAAGGGACTGGAACACCTCTCTCCTGTGAGGAGAGGCTTAAAGAGCTGGGATTGTTCATCCAGGAGAACAGAAGGCTCAGGAGGAATCTTATCAACGTGTGTAAATATGTGAAGGGAAGATGCAGAGAAGATGGCATCAGGTTCTTCTCAGTGGTGCCCAGTGTGAGAAGAAAAGGCAGAGGGCTCAAACTGGAACACAAGGGGTACTGTCTGAACATCAGTAAGTTATTCTTCCCTGCATAGGTGCCAGAACATTAGAATGGGTTGCCCAGATGTTGTGGAGTGTCCTCCTTGGAAATGTGCAAAAGACACTTGGACATGGTCCTGGGCAACCTTGAGGCGTCCTTGCTTGAGCAGGGAGTTGGACCAGATGACCTCAGGAGGACCTCAATCACTCTATGATCCTGTGCTATCAAGAGCTAAACTACAAAACAGTCTATGCACTGAAGATATGATATTGCTTCCCCTTAACTAATCTGCACAGTAGATCACTCTCAGTACTGGTTACACACTAAACAGAAAGAAGGTATTGTCTATACAGGTAACCTGTGGGCATGCAAAACCAGCCAGGTGTGAATAATGGCCACACAAAGATCTGCACAACAGATGATTCTGCTTCTGTCCAAACCTGGATGCCAGCTGTGTTTGTATTTGAGTCAAAGGTTTCAGCAAAGTTTGCTGCTGAGAATGCAATAAAAATTACCTATACAAAAATCCTCAACTCCCCCCACTTCAAGGCACAGGAATGCATGCCTGGAATTTCAATTGCTCACAGTCTTCCTTGTATCTAAACAACTTGACTGCCTTCTCACAAACAAGCACAGGCTGCTATTATGTACCTTACCTCTAGGATGAAAACAATGGGGCTTTTAGCTGCTAATAAGTTTCTGGTTTCCGAGTTATTGTTACATTAATAGTTTTGTGAAGCAGGAAGTTGGAATACCACACCATGTTAAGTCAACTCCAATCAACACACCATGCTATAACATCACTTTGTGACTTCTAGCATGCCAGCTGTGTGAGTCTGTATTTTGTTTTGGGTTCTTCCACTCTTTAGCCATTCAAGCATATCTCCAAATGAGTAACTCTCAGACATGTCTCATTGTTTCCTCCTATTTTCTCAGTCCAGATCAGCCTGATATCTACCAAACCACTTGCACAAAGCAATGATGAAACTGCATAATGTATACATAGAGAGGTATTTCAAAAGAGGTGTGAAATTACATCACCATAATAAAATTAATCTTTTCATAATGGAAGAGAAAAGCAAGCTTGAAAAAGCCAGACTCTGTCCAACATGTAGAGATTCCTCCCTCTTTATTTCAAATGAATGCTAGATCTCTCAAAATTCAACAGTGCAGCAGCAGCTCCTACAGTATCAATTGTACTACAAAAAGAACAGCAATCTGATACACTCTTTCATGTTTACAGCAGGAGAAGAAGAAAGATATATAAAGGTGTTGGCCCCAATCCAAAAAAATTAACAAACATTGATAGTAGAGGATGCTGATGTCTCCAGTAGAAATCGAGGGCACTCAAACATTCAACACTAGGACTCCTTTTTACAGGGCACCCTTCAAACAAAGTGTTTGAACAACTGTTTACAGAGAATCTGGCAGCAGCAAGGGGACTACCATTGCCTAGAAGTGCCAGAGAGATGAGACAACTCACAATCAATGCTGGGAAAGTCCCAGAGAAGTACAAATATAACTTTGCCTTCCCTTTGGTCTTTATCAGGTCAACTCAAGTGTTTCTGAGGACGTAATGCAGCTGTCACTCTGTAGCAATGTGGTGGGGGTGCAGGGACAGGGGAGCAAATGGGACACAAGAACTTGGCTAATTTTTCTTCCTTTCTGCACGGTCATATCTTTCCACTGACTCCAGAAACTGCATACCTCGCAGTTTTGGCAGTGATGTAAGGATCTAAAAGTAAGCAATGTGCCAAAAGTAATCTCTTGCTGTTAACTATAATTGGTCTTAGATGTGTTTTGAAAACTCAGTTGTACTTTGGTATCCAAAAGAGAATGTCTTATCCCAATCTCACCCCTATGAAAGGACAAAGTCAAGGATTGGCAGTGTCCAACTGGCATGCAAGGCATTTATAGAAGGACAAGAGATCATCACTGCACATATTCAGTAGTACAGAGTACACCCATCCTGACCCATGAAATGAACTATAAGAAAAGTGATTGCACGTTTCGGAACTGAAGGACAGGATAGACAGTGTAGATTAAAAGAGCCAGATATAATCCGTCCTTCACTGTCTACAGTATCTGAAACTGTGACTTGTGGTTTATGTAGTGTGTTCAGGAAAAAAGTTATGAGGAATGAGCTAGAAAGTAAAAAATACTAAGTATAGCATAAGTAATTTCCACAACTGACATCATGCATTAAACAGGCACTAGTAATTCTTAAGCAAAATGTTGTTGAGTATAATATGAGTGCCACACACAGTGAAATTAGCAGGTCTGCTTCAACCTCAAGCAAAAATGATCTTTTAGCCTCACTGTTTCCATTCCTCTCCGCCCCCCCCCCCTTTTTTTTTTTTTTTTTTTTTTTTTTTTTTTGTGGGATTAGCAGTCCTAACACAGAGCTAATGGATGATAAAATCCCAGGGTCATCAGTCTGTTTCCTCCCACAAACCCACCAGATGAATGACTCTCTTCACTTTTCTACATCGCACTCTATTTCCATCCACGCTGAAGCAACTACTTTCTGCACAGTGAGAATTAAAATGGCTTCTTTGTAGGAACCTATCAGAAAGTCTTAAGGCTAACAATACATTCTTCAAATACACTCCCAATAACTAATTACATGAGATATACTTCCTACTAAATCAACTAGCTTAGTTAAAAAAAAAAAAAGAAAAGCCTTTTGTATGCCTTGCAGCTCTACCACTTCAAAGCTTGTCTACTTCTTCCAACTACACTATAGCTCTTAGAAGAGATATTATACCCTTACCTATAAACATTGCATTGTCTGTAAACACTGCCTTGCCTTTATGCTTAGCCCATCACAACCACATCTAACATAATCAAAAATGTTGTTGCTTAACTTGTATCTGTGGGGTGCCTGAAAGGTGAATGTCTTTGTTCTACAGTTTTCAGTGCTCCAAGTATATCAACATAAGATAAGAAAAAAAGAACACTGGAAAGAAAGAATACCAAACTAAACTTGTAGTTCAGTCTTTTCTCATTTCCTCCTGGAACAGCATCCAAAAAACCTACCTTCAAGAGGCAGGAGGACTTTGGTATGTTTGGTTTATGACCTGGATTGCTAGGGCTTTCAGGGCTGGGAGTATCATGTAGGGGAAGAGCATACCACCTACACATAGAAAAGCCATCCAATCCAATTTCCACACACATCATCTTACCCCCCTCACTTACAAGTGTATGGTGTATGCACAAGTAGCTGACAGTGCACAAAAACTGCATGAGTGCAGGCAGGTATGAACACGCACACCTTTATTCATGCATGAGTGAAAGCTCAAGACAAACAAAACTTAAAATTCAGGTTGTACAAAATCTTTATAGCTTCTAAACGCGAGGATGTTCTTCCACACATCTCTACTTAGTCTTTTCTTCAACAGAGTGATCATGCAATGCTGCCTTTTCTATAAAAGGATTATGCATAGGCATATGATCACATTATGACAGGATTAGCTGAATAGGTAGAACTATTACAAAAGGAGAATCCAGCAGATTTCTAGCACAGTGTGCAGAATAAACTTCCTTCAGTATCAGTGCTGTTACTTTAAGAACAATTTGGCTGTGTCTGCCCTCCTTTTGTATGTAATGCCTTCCTTTCACATGAAGGCAAATATTTAGCCAAAACTCTTCATTAATCTCTACTTGACAAAGTAGTTTGTATTCTCAAGCCTTGCCTTCTAGCTGTCATTACTATGAGTGCTGCAAACTTTGCTCGTCATTTTTTTTTTCTATTCTGTCCCCTCTTAAAATACTCAAGGAAAAGAATTATCTTAGGAATATCAAGGAAGAATCTCAAGATGCCACATGCATGCAGCTACTGCCAGCAGGACAAAGAAAAACACAACAGTGGATACCTGAATATTGCAGGTAACTGCAAGAAAAGGATCATAAAGTAGCCAGACAGGCACAAACAAAGCATCGCTCTTGCTTGTACAGCTATGTGTTTGAGAAAACCACTTGAAGATCACTGTGATATGAGTGCCTTCACATGCTTCTCTCATCAGGCCTGAAAGAATTTGGGTACCTCATAAATCCCATTGAAATTTTTTACTCTTCACTGGATCTCTAAAGGCATTCTACCCACTACTCAGTCCTTGAAGGGAAGCTCTGCTCTGCTGGCTAGAATTTATCTGTGCTCATTTGTTAGAGGAGGCTGTTAGTACCATGTAAGCATATTCCAAACCACCAGGACCAGGTGTTCAGTGATGAAGTAGCTTAATTTTGTCATAAACTGGTCATAGAAGAATCACAAGAAAACTTCCAGAAAAGACTGAGCTCTGTATTGCTTCTGCCATCCACTCCAATTGTTTTTTTTTGTTTGGTTTTTTGTTTTTTTTTTTGGTGTTTTTTTTTTTTTGGACTAAACAGCATAAAGTGATAGATACTTCTAAGTTTAAGTATCAAGTAGCTGAAATCTTCATTAAAAGACTGGAAGACATAAACGGTTTATTTATATGCACATATGTTTATACTCTTAGGAAGCTGTAACACAAGTAAGGAAAGGCATTGTCTTAGTCTGCATTTTATAAACTGTGATGTACGCTGAGAACACTAAAGGCCATGATAACTGACAAAGCAGAACATTTGCAAAATCAGTAGAAATGTGGTTTCTTTAAAAATGGGGCCTATCAGAAGCTGATCTAAGCAGAGAACTAGGAATTGGCATCAGTGAAATTACATTGGTTTGAAAACAAAATCCTCCAAAACCAAAAAGTCTGTTAATAAGAAAGACAACTACTTTGCTCAAATTTTCCTTTGCCTACTCCCCTTCTCATATATATACATGCAGCTAAAGTAGGGGATAACTCAATGAACACATTAGCGTATAAATTTTAAACAATAACCACTCAGAGCAGACAGCAGAAGAGCCTGTCTTCATAACTCATTAGACATAAAAGGAAAAAGACTGTCAGAAAGACACACTGGTTTTTTCACACAACAAGAGCTCCATAACAACAAGTTGCTTAGTTTATTTCAGATTTGACTGCCTGGACAGTACGTACTCCTATTCTCCAATATTTACCACAATAAATTTCAAAAGAATAGGATAATTGCAATTAAGTACAATTAACACTGTAACAGTTTTAGCTAATAAATTCATCGCCTCTCCAGCAAGCAAGCAAACAAAACCAAATGTGGTCCAGAAGTGAATTTATACAGGCTGATGCATCAATGACATATATCTGCTGCAGCCAAAAAAACTAAGCACACATCAAAGGCGAAATGTTAGCAACAAGGGCATTTTATAGCTGGGTTTGAGAACTAGAGTCACCAACTGTTTGGAAATATTTGGGGTGACTTATATTTTCTTAAAACAAGTTGGTGAATTTTCAGAACACAATAACAAGATTATATGGCCACTTAAAAGTATCTGTTGTGTCTGCTGTCTTGCCTTGGTAATTATGGCAGTCACAGCTGTCAGACAGTGTGGGATCTGCCATCACCAAGTAACAGTAAAGATGGTATTATCTTGTAAAAACCTGCTATGAATCTGTTTTTCCTTTCCATTTATTCTGGTCTGATCTCCTCCCTCCAGATGCTGTTGGCTCTCTGATAACTTCCTTCCTTCCTTCCTTTCTCTTCTCTGTCATCTCAGACCTCTGTGATGTTCCTGTATTACAGCATTTTGGCAGACTCACTAATCTTTCTCTTACTTATCATCATTATCCATGGTTTCCATTGGAACTTCAATGGCCTTTTTAAAATGATGGAAATAACCTGACATATACTTGTGAGCTCAAAGCAAATAAGCCCAAACAATGAGATCCAGTACTAAATGATGTGCTAATGATGGTTAACATCACAGAAGAGATAAATCCTCTTTGCAGAACATCGTGGCTACAAACTGCCATCTAGGATAACCTCTTCTGGGCTAGTAGAACACTGCAGGGACTCCAGCCTAATCTGGTGCAGAGTAATAACTGGATTCCCAAGGTCCACATACGCAGCTGCTTGCGGTTTCCAAATTCTTATGTACTATTCACCCTACTGAAAGAATCACTTCTCTGCCTCAGTCCAGATTTCAAAGGTCTCCTCAGACAGTTCTCATGGACTTCATCCAGCCCCTTCCTGAAGCTTAGAAGCACAAGAAAAAAAAAGAAAAAAAAGAAAAAAAAAAAAGAACCATGCTAATTCTCAGCTTTTTCTCACTCGCTCGTTCAGTTCAAGGTCTTGGATCCTATTTTGGACACGAAGATAAGCAAAACTTTAGTTCTGCTGCAAACCACTACAGCCTCTCCCATCCAGTTTCTTACTCATTGTATGCAGAGACATACACTGTAAAAGTGCCAAAACCTTGATATAGTACCAGATAATTGGGAGTCTACCAGCTATCAGAATCTTAACCTTCTTATCACCACTAGTGCAAGAGAGATCACGTATTTTTTCCAAAATTCTTGGTGCTAGCTTTCACACTTCTTTTGTAACCACTTTTGGAAAAGAGCAATTCAGAAACTGCCTTTAGTGCAACAGAGTTAAAAGGGCTTTACAGTCCCCTTGCTCATCAGTGGAAGCCTTTCCATTACTTGTGAAGGTCTCCGAATCAGGCTCAAACTGAGGGCAGAATCTTTAGAGACTAGTATAAGAAATGCAGAATTCCTGCCAAAATACAAAGGTATGGAGTACTTGCCAAAGTCTTTAAAAAAGCCATAGCTGTATGATCCATCTGCTCAGAACTTGCCAGACACGTTCTTCATGCAAACTCGCAAATAAAAAGAACATATTGCACACATAACCCAGCCCCATTTATATCTGGATGGACTACAGCTGTGGCAGAATTCCCTGAGTGTCGGCTGCTACTCGCTTAAAGGTAAAAGAAGGTGAAGTGTGAGGGGGCAAGGAGAAGTACAGCTAAAGCAGGTCAGAAAAGGAGGGGAAGTAAAGTATGTCAGGGAATCACTGGCAGATTTGCTGTTATACCCTGTGGTGAGGGGATGAGCCTCAGGAAAGAGGATGAAGACTGAGAAGGGATTTCCTCTCCACTCCTTCCCCAAGCAGGGCCTTCCACCTGCTGTGGCAGATACACGTGCTGGGTATGGTGAGGATACAGCCCTGCGGCTGCTCACTTTCATTTACATTTAAGCAGGCAGGAAGACTGTGCTGTGAAAGCAATAAATAAAAATAGAGGGTCTGGGGTCCTTCTCGTGGAAGATTTTGAAATATTAAGTGCAATTTCCTGCTGTATAGTAGATTTTAAGATAGCTCCGAAGAAAGATTTTATGTAAAATGAAGCAAAACAAAAAAATCCTGTAAACTTATCTAGCATTTAGCTTTAACTTGCCAGAGGCACGTTATGTTTTATTAAAATATCAACAAGGAGCAGCCAAAGTCAACAAAAACAGAGTGGGCTCTCCTGTCTCCCAGCCAAACTGTGTGTCCTGCAGGGTACTCCTGTGCTCACCTCCCCTCTGTGCTCAGTTCTCCCAGCCCCCTCTTCCTCAGTCTTGTGCCTGATTGGCACATTTCATGCTCACATGCATTTTCTTCCAATATTTTGGCATTAAACCTTTTTTGCTTTTTTAATATTGAGATCTACTGCCTCTTCCACAATGATGTCTTCTTCTACAAGTCATTCCTTTTCTTTTCCTTCATCCTGCCTGCACTGTCCTCCTTCCATCACCATTCTCCTTACAGTCTTCTCTTCCCACCACTTACAGACTCCCACACAAACCACTCCTATCCTCTATTTTCTCAAATCATCTATTCTTCTTTGCACAGGCTCCTCTCCCACAAAGCTTCACAGTGTTTTCCTATACCTCTCATCCACAGCCTTTCTTCATATGCCCACTACTGGATAGGGTAGCAGGGCATAAAGGGGGCCTTTAGTTGTCTCATCACTGCCGAATTATACTGGTATGATACTGGGATTTTTTTTTTTTTTAAGGTCCTTTTGCTGAGAGCCTGTCACTTGCTTTTAAGTACCGTAAGGTTCTACGGTAGTTTTCATATTTTGGCCCAAGTGCTGCTCTTTCCAGACATTTCTGTTCCCTAGCTAGCCCTGAGATGAACTATCTGATGACAAAGCTCCCTCAATGCCTTGCTCACCTCTGATGGTCTTCTTTGCACCAGCTTGATATTCCCCAGCCTAATAACTACCAAGCTGCAGTGCTGGTTAAAACTTGGGCATGTCTGCCCGTCTGGTTACCTTGCCACATTGCAGCCTGAATTGCAGGAATCTGAATTCAGAGGCTTGTTTTTCACCTATGTCCTACATTCCTATGTTCACCATAATGTACACACACCGCAAACTGTAATAAATCTGTCTATCATCTCAGTGCCCTACATTTCAGAAGGGTCGAGTTGAGAGTATGCACCAGCTTGTGCCAGTAGCTAATGAGGTTTTATGTACCACTTCAAATTGTCTTCAGTAACTTCATAGTTCCTGATAAGAGCTGGCTGCATATGAGATAAGCTTTCAAATGGCAGAGAATATGACACACTGATAAACACTTCCCCTCACCTATGCTCAAGTTATTTGCCAAAGGTACCCTACATGTGGTCTTAAATGTACTAAGTATTTTGGAGGTACAGAGTTTGGAATAATAATTACAAAAAGGATTCTTGACTGAAGTATGCTAAAAATTAACCTCCTCTGATCCTCTGGTCTTCAGTTGCTGTGATTGGGTAGGTAAAGCAGGAAGTTGAGTCTTATGAGGAATGGCTCAGGGAGCTGGGATTGTTTAGCCTGGAGAAGAGGAGGCTCAGGGAAGACCTCATTGCACTCTACAACTTCCTGAAGGGCCACAAGTTGTATCAGATGAGGTTTAGACTAGACATAAGAAGGAACTTTTTCTCTCAGAGAGTGGTCATGCACTGGAATGGCTGCCCAGGGAGGTGGTGGAGTCAACATCCCTTGCAGTGTTCAAGAGGATAAGGAGCTAGGAAATATGGTTTAGTGGTTTTCTATAGGTATGGTAAAGAGAGGACAGTTGGACTAGATGATCTTGTAGATCCTTTCCAACCTTGTCATTCTATGATTCTTAGTTGTTAGCTGCACAATTTATACTGAGTTTAACACTTCAGAAAGCACTGCACATTTGCCACTTGATTATAACCCTGCATCCAACCCACATGCAGAAGCCTGGCTTCAAGGCGTAAATTGTGGGATCCAAATATACCACTTGAGATATGGGTCAGAGCAATGGCTGTCAGTTGGAACTGAATGCTACTAGGTGATATTTGTTACCCAGACATCCCACAGCAGCTCAGTGCCACAAATATAGCTTCCTGCTATTTTGCTCTGTGGTGCGAGAGATGACACCTCAGGGCCGAAAAACAGCACGGACCCTTTGCTCTCAATTATACCGAGATCAATCTGGGGCAGCACTACTGCCGCCAATGTAAAGTGCCTCAGATTTACACCCCTGAGATATGGCCCAAATCTATAGAAGCTTATTTTAAATGTATTCCCTAACTGAAAAATCAAGACACTGTCTGAACTGAAGGCATTTGAAAGACTGACTGTGGTTTAAATTTAAATCTGACTCATAGAGGGGTAATATGTTCCACTGCATCTTCCTTCTTATACCTCTAAGGGAGGAGACAGGCCCTTAAAGAAACCAGGTCTGATATTATCTGGAGAATGGCCACTTCTTCCTGAGCCCCACACAAGTGTTGGGGGTGCCCTTGGCATAGATAGGATCATACCTAACACAGAATATCCTAAGTTGGAAGGGACCCATAAGGATCACTGAGTCTAACTCCTAAAGTGTTAGAAAGACCAAAGGTCACCAAAGGTCTTCTGCTTGTGTATCTTTCAATTCCACATCCCAAAGCAATGTTCTCCTGGGCATTAGCCTGACGCTGCACAATGTTTGGACACCCCATATGGTAAGGACCCCCATTCACCACCCAGTAGCTACCTACACATATGGCAGCCTAGGACAACGACACCAAAAAACAGCTCTTTGGATGTATTTTCTGTGATGCTTTATGATGCACTACCAAAACATAGTACTGCTTCCATAGTAAGCAACCATTACTTGTTATAGTTTGATTGTTTGTACACAATAAAACTACCTCAAAAACAATACTGCAACACTCTCTGAACCACTGTTTTTCACCCCACAAATGTTTTCACTTGTCCAGCTTTGCAGTGGTGCCCATTTATTTTTTGGAATGCTTATTCATAAAAGGCAAGCTTTCTCTGAAGGGTGAAGGGAGTTTATTCATAAATTCAGAAGCACCTTAATAAAAGAAAAATGTGACGAAGTCTTCAAAGTGGGCAAGAAAACTGATGAACAAAGACATTCCCATAACAACCGAGCTTTATCTGATCAAATTCCAATAAAGCCTGCATTTGGCATAAATCTTTAAAAACATAGTGAGGGCCACTGGAGGATGCTGAAACTTGTTTATTTAATATTACTCCCTCCTCTAGAAGTATTTTATCCTCTCAATATTTTCTGAAGGCTTGGTGCCTTAAGAAGCGCATCAAGTGAAGATGGTGCAGTGGAAAGTGAAGTATAGGGCTGCTGCCTATGGGATTCTGTTGCTTCCTTTCTTCCCTGCAGCTTCCCACTCTCCAATGTGCTGATGCTCAGCAGCACCAGGGATTAACCTTTGCTTTCAGGAAGAAGAAATAACAGAATTTAATTCTTTAAAAGGCACCATCTTTTCTATGTGGCTTCACTTAACTAGAGCCAAGAAAAGACAGAAGCTTTTATACCAACCTTATAAAAGAGGCTTAATTCCTACTTCTATGAGTTCTATTTTTTTTTTCTCCATCATTAAGACTACTTAAAATGTGTGCTGTGCTTCCCATTTGCACAGGAACACACAAATGTGACTGACTAATCCTAAAATACCCAGAAAAGTATTTTGGGTGAAATCATACATTAAAGAAACTGTTTCTGCTCTCAGGGATTACCATTTGCTCCCCGTGGCTTTGGGAGAGGAGTTGAAAGAAGATGGCAAGGTACAGTGTGCTGCTGTCAGAGCTTTGCTCAGCACCCTGCAGGAGGTGAACATAGGACAGCCAGCACCTTGAAAAGGGACTTAACCTTGTACCCAGGAATTCTTTGGATACACTATCCCAAGCAGTCTGCAAACATCCCAGCTAGGGAAATGTGAACATGGGGCCAATGAGCTGCCAGGCTACCCAGGGACCCAAGAGAAGGGATATGTCTAGGTCACTTCCAGAAGAATTCAATTCCATTCAATTCAATTCCAGAACCTATTGCTCAGAATCCCATTTGCACCATAGGGCATAGACAGTTTGCCCAGTGGATAAACAACCCAAATAAATGCATCAAGGTCCTGTGCATCTGACTGTGCTGGGTGGGACAGGGTCTTGCTGGGAGCAAGGGGCCCAGGCTCACCATGCCAGACAGCCCCAGACTGCCTTCCTGCAGTCAGTGCAAATCAGGGCTCTGCAGGAAAACACAAAGTCCTCCTCTGATGTGGTTTGGAAAAAGGAGCCAAGTGCAGCCTGAGGAAAGCTTGGTTGAAAAGGTGCAGTCTTGCATTTCTTTCTCATTTTAAGGGGTAAATCTCTAAGGTCAGAGGACCACACAAAGAAAGAACCAGGAGGAAAAATAAAATATTTATGTTTTGCTTGCTTATTTTTTTTTTTCTATTTATCCTGCACATCTGTCTCTAGCTGTTCCTGAAGCATGCTTTCAGAACAGTATTGTCCTTTTTATATCACTGGTATATATACTGCTACTAAACTGCCATTGGTCAAAATCAGATTGCATTGGGGTACCTACATGTAATCCAGGAGATGCCAGCCTCCCAGTGAAATACAACGGGAAAGCTGTGGCTCTCCCCAGGACACTTCTGCCTCCCTCCTCCTGCTCAATGGGAAAAGACGAGACACAGAAACAACCATTCCCTGAAACTACAGGTATGAGAAGAATTTCAAAAACTCATCCAGGATATTTCAGCAAAGCAAAACAAGACAACCTGAAAGTCAGTGAGAGGAAAAAAAGAAAGAAAAAGGATTAAAAAAAAAAAAAGAAAGAAAAAAAAGTAGTAATTAAATGTTGCTTATGCAAGATGAAAAACCACATTGTTGCTTCTGGGCACAACAGCCCTGGCAAGCCTAGCACTATCTCACAAGACAGGAAGCAGTGCTTATGCAGGGAGGAGGAGCAGCAGCTACACTTGCCAAATCTACCATCAATCTCCTCTGAGAGGCTGTCTCCATGCATGGCTTCTCATGCTTCCAGCAAACATACCTGAGAAAGTTTTCAGTCCTTACAAGATGTATTTGCCTCTCCCACTTCCACTGAAATGAACATCCTCCCCATTGTTTCACCTCCTGTGTTTGTTCCTTCCCTCACTGTCAATCATTTCTAGCACTATGCAACACTGAAGTTCCTCCAGCATCACTTTGCTAATCCTTCCCTACATTCTATTCCTAAGACTTCCCTTGTTTCACCTTCTAAGACTTATATTCTTAGTTTTAGGATGTTTCTATAGCACTGTTCTACAATAAAGCCTCTTCTCCAACTACTTGCATTTGCTTTACCTGTTAAACACTGCATGTAGCCTCAGACATTGTGAAGAAGGGTTGAGGTATTCCTGGTAATAAACCTGTGCAGTTTAGTCAACACAGAACTAACATAACACCTACATGAAAAGCGAAGGGGTAAATATGACCAAGAGGCAGAGCAGTGGCACAGAAAAGCACTAGTAGGCACACCTTACTAATTGATGAGTATACTGAAGGAAATGCTCCAGGGACAGCTTGCCTTTCTACAGGTGAAGTAGCAAGTAACATACCTAATGAAAACCCAGCATAAACACACCTTGCTGCTTCTGAGTCATCTGACCAGGTATAGAAAATCCCCAGTTCTACAATAACCTGCATTCATTACTTACCCAGTGCTTCACTAAATATATCTCCACCCAGTCTGAAAAGGAGATTGCCTTACTTACTGGCTATACATTTATATAAAGAACCCAAGTATCTGCTGTGGGTGCAGGTGTCAGTTATTTTCATGGGCACAGGCTTGCCGGAGTGAGCCTCTCTCAAATGAGCTCCAGCTGTTTCTCATCACAAGGCAAATTCCCAGCTGTGCAAAGGCCCCTTCTTCCCTATATCCACCAAACCCTTTCTGTCCCACATTCCTCAAACATGGAGGTGCAATGAGCCGAGCTCAGGGAATGTCAGCTGTATTCCTTCCAGGTGCATGATTAACAGCACTCAGAAAGCCCAGGGACACCATTATCTCCATTTAGGATGTCTGAACAGTGAGGTCAAGCTAGAATATATGATTGTTTTGACAGGCTGGTGTGACACCATCACAGGGACTCAAAATGTAATTCTTTGTAATGGTTGTCAGACCCTGAGCACACTAGTGGCTTTCATCAAAGATTCCTGTTACCTCTCTTAACAAGTGAAATGTTATTTAGGCACCTTTTCTGCCTGCCTGTTCATGCGATGCACACAGCTAGGCTGCAACCTTGACAGCAAGCACCCGGTGACCACCTGCAGACCTGAACCCCATTCAGTTGGGAATCACACTTCTCTCCTGTTTAAATCATGTTTAAAACCCCAGTGCATCGCTTCCTGCCCTTAGTCTCTCAGTTTGGCTTATAGCATCACTTCAAGAAGCACAAGCACAAATTCTGCTCTATCTGCTCCCAGCTTGGTTTGTGCTTCAGCAAATCAAGCAGCAAAATACAAACTTTGAAAGTAAAGGTGATAACTAACTCAAATTTGCACCCACAGAATCTGACCCAGGCTCTGTGGTGCAGCATACTCACAGTAAGGCTCAGATACAGCAAATAAGGGTAGCAAAAACAGGGCTAAAGAAGGGTCTGGTATGATTTATTTTACAAGATAACTTTCTACCTAGCAGGTTTTTAGCTGAAAAAGTACATAACTGCAGAGTCAAATCCCTTTTTGCTGTTGAGCTTCTCAGCAAGATGAACTATGCTTTAGACAAAATATGCTCTAGCCAGAATTTCCACAAACAAATGCACAGAATCCTTGCAGTTGAGTTTAATGGATTTAGCATGTGTGCACGCTGACTCACTATCTAGCTAGAGGAGCCTCTGCTTGAGTTTGTTTACACACAGCGGAAGTTTTGTGGGGTTGTGATGGTTTCTATGCAAGACTGAATTTGCTTCTTTAGTGACAACATCATCTGATCAAGTTCATAAATCATCTGATGTCACCAGCAGAACAGGAAAGTGCAATTGGAAAACAAACAAAAGAGAGATAAGTCTTAATGACACTCCAGAGTGAAAAAGAAAAGTCTTTAGATCATTTTCTTCCCCTCTCCACAAACTGAATTTTCCACTGACTTGTTCCAAGCCCCGGACCACCATATGGAAGTCAAGCTGAAGGCTGGAGTTTTGAGGCACACTTTCTAGAAAAGCGTGTGTATTTCAGCTTCTTAAGACTTTGAATGAAGCTGCTTTCAGGAGAGACATAGGAAATAGGCTACTTTTGACAGACAGCAGTAACAGCTGGAGCCCTACCTGGTACAGCTCTATCCGCTGCTCCGAGACCCGTGCCTTTGAGTTCTGCAGGCGGAAGACCCTGAACTCAGCCTTCACCAAGTTGGATGCATTTTTCTCCATCGCCGAGACGTCAAATCTAACAATTCTGAAGTAAAGGCTGTAATAGCTTGGTGGGATGGCATCTGCAAGAAGGCAATGCAATTATATATTTCTTAAATGATATAATACATTATTCTTTCATCTGTTTCAATACAAGACAGCCAGAAGGCACCAAAGGAAATATCTGTAGCATGATTCAGTTTCCAATGGCCAATTTAGTATCATTAACAATTTAACCCCTAAAAAACCAACCCCACGTGTGTTTGATTATAGGAATAGCAGATTAATAGAGATTAACAATCATTTCCATCTCTACTTCAGGGCATGCATTTAACCCCTCTCTTTTGAAAAACTATTGAAAAATCTCAGATGCTTATAAATTGGAAAAAAATCCTAACAGTTTGTAGCTGGCAAATGCCTTCAAACTTGCAAGGAATTCACAAGTGAAATACTAAGAAGACAAGTAACAGGAAACTGTTTGATCTGTATGTTCTCTAACATCTATTTTCTCCCTGGGCATAGCATATAGATTAATCAGCTTCAGGTTTTGTTTTCTATTTAGTTACTGAGGATTTTATTGGAATAAAATATTCATTCTCGTTATAACAAGGGCAGGAATAGAAGAAGGAAGAAAAAAGCAAACAGTAGATAGTAGACAAATAGAATTACATGAATATTGACCATTTGCAAACAGCAAAAGAAATAAATTTAACCAACCACCACAATACGTTGCAAGGAAATCAGGAAAAAGAAAACAAACAGAAAAACAGAATCAAGTCTTCAGAAATTATATCAAAGGTATCAGTTTAGATTTCAAAGCAATCCTTCCCTCCTTTGCAGCTGTAAACCTTGACTGAGGTTAAGCAGCAAAGTACTTTTGCACAATTCGGATTACCCTGAAGGGTTCAGTGATGATCTGAGGCTGTTCCACCTAATTCTGGCCAAAAGCACAAACAGAAAACCATGTGCAGAAGTCTCTGAACATGCTCTGTATGTGTGACATTCTCCACACCCTGTTGTTTGGCAAGATTTTCCTCAAATTGCAGAGTGGGCACGGTAAGCCAAATTCAGAGATGAGTCAAAATGACTCAAAGGCCCTGATAAAATCTCCATTCAAGCTAAGGGAAAGGTTTCCTTTCCTCTTACATTTTGAAATGCACAAAGAAACAGAAGATGAAAACTATCGTGGAGGCTGGGGGGAAGATTTTCAGCAGAGGAAGCAAACTTCACAGGTTTCCTTGGGGTCTTGCCAGCACAAAGTCATTGGATAATGATTATAAAACATTAAGTTTTCCCACTAGTCTTATAGTTCAGGATTTGTCATGTAGTGGTGTGAGACAACAGCCTGTACATTAAGAGAGGCGAGTAATTAAGCTCCCATGAAGAGCCCAGATCTGTGTCACAAATCCTGCTGAAGCCTTATGAGGGCCTGTCCCAGCTCTCTGGCCACTCAGGCCACCCATTAATTCAGCCACTGCTGGAGTTAAGTACTATCTTCTGGAAGCTACATAACTCTTCATTGTTGTGATATACACAACATAGCACTGCTATGTAAAGAGATTGGAGAAAGCAAAAAGAGGAGTTTGAGGGCACATGGCTCTTTCTAAACATCTCCAAGGAAGCTGCGGAGAAGTGGGTGTCAGTCTGCGTCAGTCTCTTTTTTCAGTTGAGAAATAGTAGGGCATGAAGAAACAGACTCAAACCGTCCCCAGGAAGTTTTAGACTGGATACTGGGAAGAATTTTTTCATGAAAAAGTGGTCAAGCACTGGAAAGGGCTGCCCAAGGAAGTGGTAAAGTCCTCAACCAAGGAGATATTTAAGAGATGTGTGGACACGGCACTAAGTGTTTTAGTGGTGGGACTCAGTAGGTCAGGTTGATGGATGGACATGGTGATCCTGAAGTGCTTTTCCAACCTAGACCACTTTATACTTCTACCTTTACTTCTAATGATTAATGATTAAAGATACTTTGAATATATCATTAATAATACCTATTCATATTAATCAGCTACATTTTTAGCTTTAGGACCACCTTTCAAATATTTAGTATTTCAAGACTGCCTATTATCTGAATCACTGAGCAATGTAGCAGTCCCAGACTGCACAAGGCAGCACTGCTCTCACTTGCACATTTAATATCCAGTTAGTAGGAGCTCTTCAAATACATATTTATAAGCTCAGACTAACTACAGAATAAATATCAAGCATCGGTCAGTCACAAAATAAAGTATAATTAAGTATATGTATCCTCTTTACATTATTTACAAAATTATCCTAGATAACTGAACCAAAATCAGTTTTAGAATGTTCAGAGGTGAAAAATCCCAAAAATAATCACAGAGCTGAGAAAAATCTTAGAGTGAAAGGCAGGCCTCAACTATAGGCGCATTATAAGTGAAAGTTCTCAAAATGTTCCAAAATCCTCTGTAAGAGTATTTCCCAAAGAAGACTTTCGATATGGCCAAATGTTCAAGAGCTATAAATACAATCCTGAAGCCCCAGACTTCCCTGTGGTTCCATTTAATCAGGAAGAAAATGATTCTCAAATTTTTCACATTTGTGGTATTGTAAAATAAACCCTGATGCATCATGATCGGTACTACTGTCCACCAGCTACAATCTTATAATGAGAACTAAAAGAGAAAGGGATATGAGTTAACCCCCCCACCCACACTGTCCCTGTTTATCTTGAATAATACATAAGTGTCAGTCTCACTCAATGCCAGTCTTCTCCCTCAAGAAGACCTAAATGAAGGCCTTCTGAGTAAAGCTTAACTGTATGTGATGATAACCTTAATTTTGATAGATTTTGAAAATTCTTAGAAAAGCTACTCAGTTCAAAGGTTACATTCTCATTTAAGAGAGAAATTATCTCCTAAGTTTATTTTTTTCTGCTACAGAAAACTCTGAGACTACTACTTGTTTCTCTGCCAAACCCAATCCTACTAGGAATATAATTTGGCATAATAATATGTATGTATAAGATTGATGCTTCCAGGATGAGTTGTAAGTCATCCTTCCCCATCATTTATTTGAGGCATCAGCCTACAATTTCCTACCCTGTGGACAAACCAAACTAGCAGACAGCCACTTGCCCTGGCACAGACAAACCCAGTCCATCTTGATTTTATTTCAGATACAAAAGTCCTATTTAAATGTCTGATTGATTTATAGTTAGCTTCTAACTTATTTCTAGAACTTTGTTGGACTTCAGTCTTTCTTTTCAGTTTTTGTATTTTAGATACCATACATTATAAACGTGTGAATATGCAACCAAAAGAATTTTCCTAAACCAACTCTACATTTGTATTTTTCTCTTTCATTTATAAAGAAAACAGTATCAGCTAGAGAAGGAATACTCTTTCAGTGTGCATGCATTTCTGTATGAGCAATACACAGTGAATGCGTATTTACCTTCTACTGGACATCAACAATGGAGAAGAATCAATTCTGAAGTTTCATCTGTTTCACAAGACGGTTTTATACCATACAACAGACCATAAGAAATTTGATTTATTTTATCATTCACAACAGCATCCATGGGAAATCAGTTCAGGAAAAGGCATTATTTGTGGATAACTGGAAAAAAAAATATATAGGCTTCTTACTAGCTGGTGCCCTTTCCCTGTGAAAGAAAGGCTGTCTGCACATACAAATACATCAACATGAGGACTGGGAATTGAGACTTGCAAAACTCTGCAAGGGAATAGGAAGAACCCTATGGAGTTTGCAAGGGTTTGGATTAGCCTTTAAAGTGGTCTCAGATGCTGCAATTTATGTCTCTGTGACTCCACCTTAACCTGGCAGATGTAGTCTCAGTTGGATATCCCTGGATTTCACTCTGATTTTGGCCCAGTGACTCCAGTAGACACAAGGATGACTGAACAACTTTGCAAAGACAGTTACACTACTGCAGACCAGACTCCTTAAATATTCTTTGTAAGATTATCATTGATGAGTGGAATTAAATCATCATGTTTCCTGTAGCTTGGAAAAAATGATTTTCTTTTGTTTTGGAGAGAGGAGAATAGTAAATACACTGGAAGATTCCATTTTTATAATCTTTCAGTTATTCATTAATTCAACCCCCCAAGACTGAAGACTTTCAGCTGTAATAATCATAATCATATTCATCAGAGTAAGGCTGAGATGAGTTATAAAACACAACTGGAGAAGGTGAAGGCAGAATCCCTCTTCTTTCCTTTAGTCTAACAGATCCATGTGCTTTACACTGAGCATTGCAGGTTTAGCTTGTTCATTCTTTTTATTCCTCGTATGAGCTTAAAATTTCACCAGCTGCCTTACACAGAACAGTTCAAACTGCTAACTTGGGAAGTTTTCCAGTATGCGAGTCCTTCCTGACTTTCAGTGTTCGTGTGTGAGACCAGCCTGCAGTGCTGTCCCATTTAATATTACCATAAGATCATTGAATCATTAAGGTTGGAAAGACTATTAAGATGATCTAATCCACTCAGCCTGTGCCTGTGACCACATTAGAACATATCCATCAGTGCCACATCTACCTTTTTTCTCAAAAACAGGTACAGTGACTCCACCACAACCCTGGATGGAGCAGGTTGAAACACTACCATCAGGAGACTGCACACATCCTTTCACCAACCATCCAAAACAGCAAGTAGATCCTAAGGCACTCCTCCTGGAGGAAGGGGACATGGGTTTGAATGCCCTCAAGCCAAAAGTGGAAACGAAGGAGGCTGAACCCCAAGATGTTCTCCTAGAGATACTCCCAGAGTCATGGACCTCCTATATAACACAATACTTGTCTTCAATAGTTGTATCATACCAACTAAGCCTTTTCTCACAAGTGCTACGTGCACTGACATTTCAAGAGCAAAAAAGAACGCTGATAAAGCAGAGAGTTGTGCTTGTTTTCTGGAAAGGAAAAAATCCCTAAATCCAATCGTTTGTATCCAAACAAGAGCTTTTTTTCTTCTCTGAATTTTTGTTTCTGTTACCGAAACAAACAAACAACAAAAATAGTGAATTATTTGTATAGCCCGAGATAGACAATGTAAGTACCTTTATTTTCTTGTTCGAAGAAGTCAGACAGGCCAACATCATGCATACGCTCAAACTGGAAAGGCTGAGAACTTCAATTCAATCCTTCCATCAAGGGCTTGCAATAAATGATCCAAATATTTATTTTTATTCCCTTTTGTGTTTATTAAACTTTGGAGGGCTTCTTTCCCTTTTTTTTCCTTTTCTTTCTGGTGCTCTGCCCATTCCTTATTACAGCAGCTATAAAAAAATGGAGTGCCCTTTTTTTCTCGCCTTCTTTTTTTCCCTCCTCTCTAACTACAGAACATGAATGGCCATGTAGTAGGCTTTGAAGCAGCACATGCAAATATTTACAAGATTAGCTTGATTGTTATTAAACGCAGTTGTTATGCTTTCCTCTCTCTGGCAGGCTTCCCTAAATCCTCTGACTATTAGGACCATTTAGGCTGTTCAGATTTCAGCTCACTGATAGCAAACCCTCAATTTTTGTTTCTTTTCACAACAAACAGGAAAGCTGCTGACAATGCAGTGAATAAGACTTTTGCCTTGTTTCTGGAGCAGCCTTACTGTCAGAACAGGGTATGCACCCATCTGCAGTACAACACAAGGCATAATGTCTGTGCATTGTTGCTGCACCTGTTTTGGCTGAAGAGCCCACACCAACAACTGGTGGCACTTAATGAACTTTAGATATGTAATTTATTCAAGGGAAAGGGGTGCTGGTGATTCACGAACCTAGTATCTTTGGCCTTAGTGCACTTGGATAGCCAACACTTAACAAGAGAGATGGGCAGTTGTCAACAAAGGAAGGCAGAGGTATCTTCATCAGGAAGACAGAATGAACACAGTTTGGGGATCCGATTGCTGTATGGCCCTTTTAAAGGTCAGATCAAGGAAGGACTGAAATCTAATGGCTCCTTCCTCTTTTACCACCACCACCGACTGCTGGGCCTCTCACCCCAGCCAAATGGGGAAAGCCTTAGCATGTCTTCATTAAGACAGAACATTTTACAGTCCTGAGATAATTCCCCTTGGAATGAAAAGAAAGAAATCAAACCTTACTCTCACAGGGTTTCCTGTTGTAGCTATTTAAGCAGGACATTCTTCCATCAGTTATGCTAACAGATGCCAACTCTGAAGACATTCTCCTATTTTAGTAACTTCCTACTACATAGATCAACTATACATCTTAGTATATATCAGCTATTTTTTTCTTCTTTGTAATTAGTAGCCATTGAGCTCCTGACATTCAACAAGGAATCCATTCTGTAATATATATTATTATTATTATATATATAATTATTATTCCATAAAATGGCTATGAGGACTCGATAAATGTCACTAGCAGACTTCAAGGTGCTCAGAGCAAAGATGCCTGGCAGTGCTTACATATCACAAATGCATGGTTTATTTTTCTGTTGACACAGTCTCTGTCAAGCTTCACACGTCACAGAGTATACACCAGTAAAGGTCTACAAAGGCACAGATTTAGAACAAGGTAATTACCAGACTTTGTGACATACATCCCCCTGTTGAACCACTTGGTATTCCCTTTTTAAAACAAAAAGACAATAAAAGAATGGCATCTGCCATTTTAAGACAGAAAAAGAAAAGTATCTACTACATGCTTCCTAATTTGTGTCATTTCATCTCTACTAGCATGCTGGAGTTGGATGTAAGTCCTACAGCAGGCATCAAATCTTGCCAAGAAAAGCAGCTATTGTCATTTTAAGAATGTAACAATATAAAACGTTTTAGAACTCTGTATTACTATTATTATTATTATTATTATTATTATTTTAATTCTTCTCCCTGGGCTGGGCTGGGCCAAATCATATTACAAGTTAAGCCTTAACAGTATTTACATGCTGCAACTGAAACTGACTTTGGATGTTCCTTAGTTTGGTCTGAAGACCGTTGTAAAAAGAACCATAATTTTCATGTAACACTGAATTGGCCAATTTAACTGAATCAAATCAGCCAGAAATCCCTCATTTCAATTTATTTATTTGTTTATTTATCGCCCCCATTGGAATTACTCTGTCACCCTTTTACAGTTATTCCAGTGAAGCTACTAGTTTGCAGACTCAACCTGAAACATAATTTAGCCTGAAAAAAAAATAAAAATCCACACTGTTTGTGCCAATTAAAGGTAGATAAAATAAGTATTCTGAACAATCAATCATGACTTCTTTTTTTCATCTCTTCTCCATCTTACTGGTACCGTATGAAGAAAAACTGCTGGGCCAACACCATCTCATGTCTGGTGCAACGGTAAGAGCCAATAAGTCCAGGCTACAACAGACTCCTCTAACAGGCCCGTCTTGTGAATAGTTCACAGCTACTTACTCTTCTATTCAGAGGAATTAAATTTAATATCAAGGAGAAATCTGCACTGTGCTTTATCTGAAAAGCTGACCTAAGGCCTCACACAGAGTCCATGACAATGATGAAGATATTGCCTGCATTAGGTTTATATCCTCAAATGTGTGTTAGGATGAATCAGCACAGAGATTCCAAAAACATTTGTTATTGCTCCTTTATAGCCACAGGCACTTACAAGCCAGAGTCTTGTTTTGCAGACTCTCCTGTCCCAAGACCATGTTCTGTTGAATAGAACTACATTCCTGCTTTTTTTGTTCTGCAGCTTCTAGGAAAGTGAGAACTGCCTTGAAGACTGTTTCTTCTATAAAACAAAATTCTTAAGTATTAACTTTTAGCACAGTCAGACTGAGTATTAAGCCATAACCTCTGAAGCTGGAGAAAGATCAAAAGCCAGTTCAAGCTGCTGAAATTCATAGCTAAAATGAAAAGGGAAACTGTCCGGTCTCTTTTAGGAAAGCAAAAAATACAAATTAATAATAATAATAATTATAAAACAAAATGAAAAAAAGAAACAACAACAAAAAAAAAACACAAACAAAACACAAAAGTCAGACATGATGTGACCAGTGCTGAATGATGCTACTTCTAGCAGATGGGCATGGGGACTCTTCCAGACTATGCCCCCCTGCTCTCAGGATAAAGCAGCACATGTAGCACAGAATTGCACCCCACCCCTAACTCCCTAGAAAAACAGCCATTTGCCTATTTGCCAAATATGAATTAACAATAAATGTGAGCTAGCACCTTGCATGGGCTATCTGCAAAGCCCCTGCGTGCATGCTGGTCTGCATATGTTTTCTGCCATTAACAATGCTTGAAAATGAATCTCTTGAAGAAAAATTCTGTAACATGAACTCACCCGATTCTCCTCTCTGCTTGACTTTAAGTCTTTCCAAACTGTTGGCTTGCTTTCCCTCTCCCATGCCGAAACACAGGGGCTGGGTAATGTGAAAACACTAACGCATGGCAAGAGAGATATATTCAGGTCCTAATTTTGAGCCATTGTGCAATGTTTAATTGAGGTAACCTAATTACTTGGAAACATTCTGGAGAGTGGCAAATGCCAGTTTTTCCATTCTGGACCATCTTTCAGCATAAACAAATTTCCACACATTTTAGAAAGCCCAAAAGATCTGACCCCAGTTCTCACCTCCACCAAGTCCTATTTACACATCTCCTGTCACACAGAGGAGCCAAAAAGGAAAGCAAATACAATCTATGCTGCTATCTATGTTGCTAAACAAAGAAATCTTAATCTTGTGGCATATTAATACACATGGAGAGAAGAAACAGCAGAACAGCCCTCTTTCTCAAACTTAACCCCCACTATAATCTCACCGTTGCTTATGCAACACTACATTGTTAAAAGGAACAGAGAAAAGCACATCCTTGGGTGCGTCCTTTACTCTGGGTCTCAGACATGGGCAGCAAGCCCATGGTCATTCATTCCCGAAGGGAGCCAACACATCCTTTTCTTCTGGGAAGATGCCCAACAAACTAGCAGGAAAGCAGCAGCATCTATCAACAGGCATTAGCGCAAGTTACAAAGGTACCAAAGCCTCTCTGAAATCCAAGTGATGTTTTGGCCTTATTGAAGTTACTGACAAAACATTCTCACTGCTTTCAAAAGAGCCAGGAATTTACCCCCACACTTGTACACACTGAGAGGATTTTCAGCACAAGGAAACCATCTCCAGCTTCTCAGCCTCCTGTTCTCTGTGGATTTAGGTTGCCAACAAAAGGTCCTTCAGCTTTCAGCAGTTATTTTGTGAACATTCAAGGAAGAAGAACTCCTTTCAAATCCCCATCAGGATCCTTTGACTGAGATCCCAGGTTATCATGTATCACCACTGAAATCAAATATGTAAATAGATTTGTGTTGTGTTTGGAAAATTCTCAGGTATGTACTTTGCTATTCTGCTTACACTGGAATGTAAGAAAAATACTCCTAGTGTCTTTCATCTCTCTCCATGAAGGGCTGCTCCTCTTTCAGCTAGGAATCATAAGCAAGAATTGCAAGTATAATCTCCTATCTGACCAAAAAAGAAAAAAAAAATAAGATAAAAAGTACAAAAAGTACAAAAAAACTTTGTCAGGGAATAGGAGCCAATCTTCCATAATGGAAATAAATAAATAAATAAATCAGACATGCAAGCACTGTTTAGCTGCTTGTGACTGCTATGACTATGGTGACCCATACCTGATTAGTTTAACTTTCTGCTATTGAACAGACGGAGCAATAGCTTTCCTCATTACGAAGATTTTTCTCTCTCCCATTTCCCAACCTTTTTCTCAGTGCACACCACTGAAGTGCTATCTTTGGAAGTAAGCTGTAACCAGAGACCTCTCCATCAGACTCATTGAATCATTAAGGTTGGAAAAGACCTCTAACATTATCTAGCCCAACCATCCACATACCTCCATTACTGCCTGCTAATTATGTCCCTGAATGCCACATCACCACGTTTCCTGAACACCTTCAGGGACTCCACCACCTCCCTGCACAGCTTGTGCCAATGCCTCACCATACTTTTTATAAGCAAAAGATTTCCTAATGTCCAAACTGAACTTCCCCTAGTGCAACTTGAGGCTATTCAGTGGGCTGAAGTGCCAGATACAATCACAAGCCCAACTGCATTCCTCATGTATTGTGCTCTTTTATACAGGATGCTGCCTGCAGCAGCTACAAACCCCCAAGGAGGCTTCATGCTCCCTAAACCTCAGTAACCCTGACTCATTTTCATCTAAGAAAATATTTTCCCTCCTCCTCTCAACAGCAGATTAGGTATAAGGTTAGATGTATGGGTGTGTGTTTGAGAAAAGGACTGTATGTAAGTTTTTTGTTTTCCCTCTAAATCCTTCCTCTCCTTGGCACCATTCTCATGAATTTCATTTGCACTGACAGCCCAGCCAGGAGGATTAAAACTGGCTTCCCGGTGTTATCTCAGTGCCAACTTACTAATGAGCTACATTTAAAAAAAATACATTGTGCAGACATAGTTTTATTGAATCCGTCAGAATCCATCAAAAACTGAGCAGGCAAGCCAGGTGAAGAAAGCAGGGCTCCTCCAGCTGCGCTGTTGGCAGGGAGGGCAGGAGATGGGGCTGCTCACAGGTGGGACCTGGCAGCCCACCCAGTGGGCAGCAGTGTTGTGAGGGATGGGATTAAACCCAACCTTCAGGCAGGAGTACAGGCAGTGAGAAATCAGGTTAGCATGTTTTTAAGGCTTGCCCCTCCAAGGAGAGGGACTGAGTACTTATTTTAATATGAGCTGTGGTTAGCCATCATATGTCTCTGTCTGTAAAATTAGGCCATTTATCAGATCGGTGCAGCTTGCAAATCCTACAGCAGACATGCTCATCGCAAGCTCTGACTTGTGCCTTTAGTGCTGGATGACTTGAGCTGCACTTTAAGTCTGTAAGTGCACATCAGCATTTTAATTTTCTGTGTGGAAGGGCTCCTAATCACAAGTATTGTTATGAAATCCAAGAGGATGGCTGGAAATCCCTTGGATATATCCTTAGGATTATACACTGTCACGGCAAAACAATACTATATAAAAGTCTTTACAAAAAAATGTACAATACAGTTACAGAACAAAGCTATGCTGGAAAGAAAAGGGAAAAAAAAAAAAAAAGAAAAAAAAGCACAACAAAAGTGGAAAACATTTTGAATTATTTAAGGAACTACTAAGAAAACTTTCCCCAAATCCAATTTTCTCCAGCAGTGTCACAACAACCACAAAGCCGTCATACATGACAAACTCAGTAGTGTTGAAATCAAGGAAATGGCTGTGAAAAGACATTCCTGGGCTATTTCACAATTCAATTTAAGCTGTTCGTACTGCCGTGTTTATGTGCCTCTCTACCATAGCACAGAATAATCCAAATTTCATTTATCTTGTTTTCTAGGCAAATGTTTTATTTTGCCTCTAATCATTTGGGGCGTGGTTCAACCAACTGGAAATGAATGTCTGTGAGATGAGCCATAAAATAAGTTTGGATATTCCACAGGAGAGCAGGGTAAGAAGCCTATCACTCTGCTGCAGATAAAGAGCACAGGCATTTGCTTTACTTTAACACACTGCTGCTGAAGTCATCTTTTCTGAGCTTTCCTGAACAGCCACATGCTTAAAAACCATCTCAGGGTGACTAGCGGTAAGGGAAAATGGCAGGAATCTGGGCCTCACAATGCTCCTCAGAGTGAGACCTCACAGGACCAAATCCATGATGCATCTCACACTCACAACATGATTTTCATTGCTGCTTTTCCATCTTACCCAAGCCCTGTGTTTTTGGGAGATCTCCATGCAGGAGGGATACAGATGTTACTTTTCATGCCCATGCTGTCAGTGGCCTTCCGATTCAAACTCCCAGTGTGAGATGATGAGTGCCAACTTTCAGAGAGCACAGAGAGATTTTACCTACCCAATGGATGGGTTGTCCTATCCATCTCAAAATGGCTAATGGACAGCCACCTGTTACTAATGCTCTCCAGACCTCTCTAGCTATATTAAATTTCAGCCTAAACAGAGCCATTCAGTCTCCCCCAAATCTTTCACTGTAAATGGGAAAAGAGCATGGTTCTAACTGACAGAAGTTGGTAAATGAAGATCCCTTGCAGAACAGAAAGTTAAATACAGTATCCTACAAAACCCAGAAGAGCAGCGAACTTTGCTCCATCATGGATGAGCTTATTGAGGAAGAGATTACCATAAGCAATGTCCTACAGTCACGTAGAACTTGAAAGTGGTGACATCATACTGGATGTTGTAGGTTTGGAGCACAGAGTCCTGACTGTTACCTATGGCTGCAGACCACAATATAAAGCAATGTGCCTTCAAACTGCTGTCTCCTGAACTGCTGTCTCCTCTTCTGCTTCTCTTATACAGCTCCCAAGACCACAGCTGTTAAGTGTACATCTATTATTCATTGCAGTTTGTGGTAGCTCTTTTACTTTTTTTGCTGCCTCATCTCACTTGGAGCTCTCCCATTACTTCATTCCTTTAAACCACTGTGCATTTTCTTTCTTCAATTAGTCCCTTAAAACTTTCCTTCCTCTTTAAGTTTGTGATTATTCTTTCATTACAGCATTTTGCGGTGCCCTCTAAGGAGACCAAAATTAAATTTAAAAACAAAACAAATAAGCACACAAACAAAAAAACACTCCAGCACAATTATGCTGTCATGTTCTGTTCAATACAATAATGTCCAGTTTGCAAGAAACTGAGCCAAAATGAAGATCGATAATGAAGTTCACGAAGCTCTTCCCTCTTTTGTAAGTTAAGGGGAGTAAAACTGACTATAGATTCCTAAAATATAAAATAAATGAAATGAAATAGGATTCTGCAAATGAAAGCTGCCTGTGAAAACCGTTTCCAGGTCTATGGTTTTAATTACTACACAAATGAATGGAAAAACAGATTAAGGAATTCACACAATTGTAACACATCATATTTGGAATTGCAGCATTTTTTTCAGCTACAATAGCATAGAGGCATAATCAAATAAAGTCCAACTGAACTGAATCCAGTTTCTCACTGATGTTTCAGTTTATTAAGACAAGAATCTGAAATCATACTCCAAAGCATTCAGACGGGAGTGAAATATGAGGTATCTGGCTGATCTTGCACATCTTCCTCATTTCTTCTCAGAACTTTAGGATTTGCACATATTAAAACTGTTCATGAGTTCTAGTCACTCAGCGCTACTCATTACCAGCCCTGTTTGTAAATAAGATTTCTAGTGAGCCACAGTTCATAGTGTCTTCTGAAGGAGAAGCCTTGTGAGTAGGCAAAGCCAACTGTTTGCGAATGGAAAGCAGGCACGGGAACAAAAAGTGTTACAACTGCTCTTGTGTTGTAAGAACTGGTTCATGTTTGCAAACACAATATCCTCAACGAATCCTACAGATTTTCATCCACAGCTAGAGTAGGCCTTTCATTTTTTCCTCATCCTTCCTCAGTTTTTCTCTTACTATCATGCATACTGATTTCAGCCTGAATAAACTGCTCTTTACACTGCCTTCACGTAAGTCAATTACCCAGGAAGAATGCAGCATGCCGTACCAGCTCATTCAACCTTTTCTTCCTCAAGCCTAAAATCTCCCCAGCTCGTCTCTCCTCCACAGGCCTGCTCTTCATCTCCAGCCAGACTGAAATCTGGTAAATATTACTCTTACAAGGTAACAGGTCTGGAATGCAAAGCATCCGAAGCTCAGCAGAGTCTCTTCTTGGCACCTTAATACATGCGCTCTGTTGCCAGCTGCCAAACAGAATTCAACTGGCCTTATTTGATTCAAAAGAAGATATTGAATCCCGGGACTGTGGAAACATTGTTTACCAGTCAAGACCATAGTCAAAAGAAATGCTTTTGTAAAGGCAGAGCCAAGTGCTAGTTACCTTTCTAGCATCTCTGAAAAGTGTATTGTCTTGAAAAAAGCTTTCAACTCAGAATACATGTTTACATTTTTGGTGTCACCCTTCATAAATATAAGAATAGAAAGATAAGGTGTGGTTTGCTGTGCTTTTTCCTCTCATCGAAGCTTTCCCCTTGGCAATATCTCCTGCATAACAGCAAGAACCAATGCATGAAATCCTGACATTTCATCACAAGCTTTACAGAACGGTACTTAAGCCAGCTGAAGGCCTTTCCTGAAGGAAAGATCTGACATATATTTGACCACTGCCCTTAAACTATTCCTAGAATTCAATGAATTAGAGATGAATTAGATGCTTAACAGTATCCTCCAAAGCAAAGAAGACAGAGAAGGCATCTACCTGGCCTTGTCCTCATGCACAAAAGATCCTTCTGATGCTAAGGAACAAAAACAGACTTACAAAACAACAGGTTCAAACTCTCCTTATAACTAAGCATTACTGAATATCATTAAACTACATGGCTTGGGAAGGAAAATTTGAATTATCTCTCGCTACTAATTTAGGTCTAAATCTATATGGAGTATGAAACTTGAGTTTGAAAAAAGTTAACTTCAAAGGTCTTAATTCAGGACTACAAGGCCCTGTGATGCTGGAAGAGTTTTTCAGAATTTCATATTAATTGCTATTAATTTAACTACATGGATTAGGTTCTTGACATCCAACATGAGGTAGGAAGAGTAGATTCTCAGCTTAAAACTTTACTCTCCCACTTGAATAAATGTTTGGCACGCTTACCTACTGGTAGAGACCCTGAACTGTACAGCTGGCTATATTATAAAATTTTTCTTAAAGTGACATATGTCAACTTGTTCAACATCAGGACAGGAGAAATCATAACATACCATTAGAAGCACGAAAGCCCACTCTCACACCTAAAATACAGCCAGCACTGCTTAGTCATTTCCACAGTGTCTGCACTTTTGCAGGCATTCAAAGATGTAAGACACATTTTCTTCCAGACAAAATGGCGCTGAGCTGGTGCCAAGTATTTGAACTCAGTATTAGACATACCTAGAACACAGAGGATCTCTAACCAATAGCTTCACTTCAGCACCATTCCTTATATTGATATCAGATCTGGAACTGTGCATCTCCTGATCTCCTGAGTGCAGCGCAGTGGAAAGAAGCAAAACCTCTATAAATCCAACAAGACACCAATACTCAGCACAGATGGTTATGTAAGAGCACCTGATTGAAGGTGTGATCTTATTATTTCTCAGACCACGATGGCTAGAAATTTTCTAAAGACTAATGCCTACAAGTGATTTACTCTAGCAGACTACTTTTTACACAAAGCCACACTCTTTTTATCTTGTCTAAACCATAATCTCCAATCATATATGCATATATGTTAGTATATACATATATTAAATACCTTTTTTTTCTGCAACATTTTAAGCTAACAGGGCGAGATGAGTTAGACGGCATTCTATGTCTTAAAACCATCCTATTTCAAATATTGGTTAATGCAAATCTGGAAAGTTGCCTTGTCTAGAGTAGAATCACACACAGACTGAAAAAAAAAAAGAACATTTTAAAATTCTTTTTTCAATATGAGCATATACTTTAACATTATAGTGTCTAGAACAGAAGACGAGTTGGGGAAAAAGGAGGAGAATGTAGAAGGTTACAAATTACTGCAGGAACATACAAGGTAACAGGTCATGACAGACATTCAACCATCATTCTATAGTACAGTCCTTCCTTGTGACAGGTTAACACGTGGGAAATAAATGACAATACCTTAATAGGCATTCCATTCTTGTCTGTGCTATTTATTCACAGTTGAGTGTTCATGTTCATGAGACTAGTCTCATTTTCTTGCAGCTAAGTGAAAAAGCTAGATGGATCCAGCTGGGTTTTCCAAAGCATAAGACAAATGTCTCTTACCAGCACACTAAGATATTAGTCACTAAGAGTGTGGCTACCTCCTTTAGATCATCTACAGAGGACTGGTCTTTAAACATGCATCACCAAGACTGAGTTTCTTATCCCTTATGACTGCCACATTGATAGCTACTAATACATACCAAGCGAACATTCCTCGCATCACAGCAATAAACCTCTGCACCAAGGGTAACTGAGAGATGGGGGAACAAACAGGAGCCACAGGCTCCACAGGCAGGCTCAGAATTGCCAAGTCAGTGGAATTACGCACAGACCTAACAAATGATGACTCTATGTCTGATACTCCTAATTGCAATTCTTGCTCAACCCTTTACCTCTCCCTGAAATTTCGCCTATTTTGTTTTACTTTCCCAGTCCATTCTCTACTGAACAATAACTGCAAAAAAAGTTGGTTTTGTAATTTCAAGCAGCCTACTTTCTGTTTACCTGAGCATGTAGAAATTTTGGAGACAAAATTCGCTAGAGAAAGAGGCATATATGCTAAGACTCACATACACATACGTAAGCACACAAAGAAAGCAAAAATATAGAATATATATTTCAGACTAACAAGATTATTTCCAACTAAATATTAGAAAAAGATGTTCTGACCATTTATGGTTCAGAAGGATCCAAAACTAACGCAGACTCCAGACAGAGATCACATTCAGTGAAAGAACTCTACAAATTGCATCATACAACACCATGACTGCAATAGTGAATATGGATAGCAATTACAGAGTCAATGTCTGCACTTCTTAAAGATCAAAACAGACTAGGAATGCATCAGCGGCTTCTCAGAATAGCCTAAAGAACAATTTTCAAACACATTTGTTCAAACAAGCATGAAAACTATGGTAGCACTTCACAGAAGGCTGTAAATTTTCTGCTCTATATGCATTATTAGTCACACTTCCTACTGGTAGGGTTCTGCAGGTATTCAGCTGAGCTATGTCTACGGAAGTATAGCTTCAGAAATACTCTTTGTTGTTTTAGTTGCATGGCACTGGCTCAAATTACACAGGATGTTTAAGCTTCTGAAGACCCATATTCAGAGGGAACACCATGCTGGAAAGTAGCCTGAGAAACAGGGAATAGTCCAGAGGGTTAGTTGTTGAGTTTAGGTGTTTTACTTTGTTTAAAGCACTGCTGGTATATCCTGGAGGTAGAGTAAATGTTGATGCAGAAGAACATGTAACAGTGATGTATCACACATATGTACATGAAAAACAGTGTGCTTCTGGAGTATTCTACCTTCACCCAACACAAGGCACTGACTTACTATCAAAAGGAAAAGCTCCACATTGCACAGGTGGAAATTTAGAGTACATGATGAAAATGTCTGCATAACACATATGAGAATTACATCTATAATCATGAGGAGGTGATTCCTTTTTCCTGGTTTCTTATATTGTGCACACATATTATAACAGTATGTGATGACACCTATGATTGAAAAGTAAGGGACACCAGCTATCCACTCTGTAGTCATGTCAGGTAAAAGAGAGGAAATATTTGCTATTTTTTGAACTTACACAAAATTGGCAATAGACTCTTTTACATCCATAAAAGCTTTGCTGGAACCTAGAAAGAGCAAAACTGTAATAAGAAGCAAACATAACTATTTAAATGACTGAGAAAATAATAAAAAATCCTGGCTAAATTTGAAGAACCATGCAAGAAAACAGGGTATGGCAGATAACTGAGTTCTCACTACATCACTGCAGCAGAAATAAAGTGCTCTCACAGTACAAGAAAAAGTGAAAATAAGCCTTTTACTATAGAAATGAATTGGGATTGTATCATGAATCTTTACTGCTGAACATTTCTTTCCATTAGGAGTGTAGTAAAACAGACAGAAGTCTGAGGTGAGCAAGGTGATCCAGAGGCTCCAGATTCTGATAAATGGCAACATGGACTGAATAGCTGTACAAAAGGCAGAGGAAAGGGTCAAAATTCAACCATGCAGACATTTGAAGCAAGTTAGCATCAAAAACAACAGCATTTTTAGGGCAGAAACATCATATCTTTGGAATCCATCCTGTTTTTAAGAGTAGTTACAGAACTGCTACATTGCTTTTTCTTTGGCATTCTTGGCCTACCAATGATAAATACCTAGAAGGCAAGTGGACCAGAAGCAGTAAATTAAGTAAAAGAACCATCCCACAAAAATAAAAAGATTATGATGTACATAAGGCAAATATAGCATCTTCTTGGTTTGACAAAGTTCTGTGTTTCAACTAACTGTAGCTGGCAGTTAAGGATTTGTTCTAAAATAATAACCCACGTGGCCTCTAAATGTACTGGGAAAGGTAACTCCTAAAAACTTGTATACTTGGTTTTCACATGTAGACTAAATGAAAAAGGACATGCCAGCAGTGGTGGAAACATAGCAAATAGCCAAGCAGATCCTTTTCAACCTCAGCTTTATGCTGTATATGCTCCAGTGGATGTAGTTGAGCTCTCAACTACAGTGTCCGAAGGAAGGTGCAATCAATGGCTTCTCACACCAGAACTCCCATACAAATATAACTCTAACAGGTTAAAATGGAAGTTACTTTCAGAACAAGTATTAAAGGTAGGAACCAGTCTGCGGTTGTGTGTTAACATCTCCATTACAAATCCCTGTTCTACAAAGCTTACAACCACATTGTAAACATTCATAATTAACTATGGCACACCTACCCTCAAGGTTTGTAACTGATAAAAATTAAAACATTGCAACTTCCTTCAAACCAGTGAGGTCACACTTCAAATACTGTCTTCAGTTTAGGTTCCCTCACTTCAAGAAGGACATTGTGGCCCTGAGGCACTTCCAAAGAAGCTCTAAAGTGTCTGGAGCAGCTGAAGGAGCTGAGATTGTACAATCTGGAGAAGAGGAGGCTCAGGGGAGACTTATTGCTCTCTACAACTGCCAGAAAAGAGGTTGTGGCAAGGAGTGGGGGTTGGCCTCTTTTCCTATTTAACAGCAACAGGACAAGTGGGAATAGCCTCAAGTTGCACAAAAAGAGGTTCAAGTTGGATATTAGGAAAAACTTCTCAGAAAGAGTGGTGAGGCAGTGGACTGGGCTGCCCAGGGTGGTGGTGGAGTCACCGATCCTGGAGGGACGTGGTAAGTGGGCATGGTAGGGATGGTTGACATTTGAACTAAGGTGATCTTAGAGGTCTTCTCCAATCTTAATGATTCAATGATCTGATGGAAAGAAATGCTGTGCAAGTACACAGCAGAAGCAGAAATAAACCAGGGTAGTTCTCCTGCCACTCCCATGCGCAACTCAGTCTATTCTGCTTCTCATATCAGTTGTATGATCTGAAATAGCAAATCTATCCAATGTTGGACACTCAGTCAGATAGCTGATACTAGTGCACTTTCATTTCTTAAAGAAAGCATGAAAAAGTTACTCCAAGTTCATTTGGTTATTTCAAAATAGGGGCCGTGAAGAAAAATGCTCATGAGTTTTTTCTCCATTCTTTTCACAGGTTCCATTTTTGAAAGGGCATCAAATCCTAATTCAATCTGAAAAGAGGAACAGTAATGAAAATGTAAAATGATGTTAGATGTGATGGCTGTTCTTATAGGCTCCTGTAGCAGGCAGCTTTAGAATTCCTCAAGTAACATACAGTAAAGAACACTACTCAACATGGCTTGGATTGATTTTAAAAAGTGTGCTGGTGACTCTAATCAAAATTGACAAGTGACTTTCATACAAGTCAGTACGTCAGTTCGCTGCAATCTATTTTCACATAAGGGATTCACCAAGTGCAGAGCAAGCAGTAAACCAGTGGAGGAAACATTTAGTGAACAAAGACTGCGGCACACTGAAAACTGACATGCTCAGTTTGTGCTTAGAAGCAGAGAGCCAGGCACAGACACACGACACACAATAAGGTGGTACGCTTCCAGTCCCACCATCTATTCTACCATTCTTATACAAACAATGTGGGTCAATGCACGCCCATGTGTACAAGGGACTGTGGGCACCCGCACTATTTTTTCCACTTACCAAATTTATTGAAAAGTTCTGCCACAAATTAATACATTGGTCTTTGTCTATTTTGGTAGAAGTCCCGTATCAATTCTAGTAGCAACTACATGTAAGAGAATATAGTCTCTTATACTCCTATGCAGTATCAAAAGACTGGATTACAGCACATGCTATCTATATATAAAGAAAAGGGAAAATAAGCAGTGAGAAATTAAAGACAGAACTAGAGTGGAAAAAATTTAAATGAACTATTTGTTAGCACCTGGAAGAAAATAAGGGGTTGAGTAACAGCTTACATGGACTTGTCAAAAGCAATTAGCGTCCAAACAACCTGAAATGCCTTCAGGACTGGATAACAAGCTTTGCAAATAGTGGAGAAACCACAGTTGACATTTATCTTGACTTCAATAAGTTTGGACACTAACATGCCCATTAGCAGATGGGGGAAATATGGCCTAGGAAAAAATGAAAATAAAAAATAAAAGAAATTCAAGACTGAAAGACCAGAAAACTGGACCAAGAAGGTAATTACCAGCAGCTTATGGTCAAAGCAGAAGTACCCATACAACTAGGTGCTGCAGAGCAATAAATACAGACCAACAGGTAAATTTGGGTCGCTCAGACCAAACAAGAGAAAACTGAAGTTGTTGCAATAAAGCAATCTTCAGCTATGTCAAGAGCTGCTGAAAAAGCAGAGAATGACCCATGTCCACAATGGATGAACCATAAGCAGTTCCGAGTTGCAGCAAGGAATGTTTCTGCTAAGTGACATGAAAACCTTTGGACACCAGGGATAACAAAGCACTAGAACTGCATTTGAAGGCAGTGGTGGCAACTGCAAGCCTCTAGGAAAAATTCTCACAAATATCTACCTGTATGACTGAAGTCTACACTCTTTTCCAATGCTGGACCAGCTGAGTGGCCTCTTGAAGCCACAACAACTCCATGTGTCTTCTGTGACAACAAGCTGCTAGCAAACAGCCTGCATCTCTGAACAAACTTTATGAATGCATCCATTGATACCTAGACACGTCAGATATATTTATGCAAAGTAATTCAGGAATGCATGTCATTAGGTCAGGTCCCAGAGCATAAAGATCGATACATCAACTCTACTAAAATCAACAGAACCTGGCCCCATGTGCAGCAAGGAAATAACAGCTGTGAGCATGGAGGTGAAGCTGTCAGGCACAGAAAGCTCCCATGACAGCCCGTGTGGAGGAGAGGCTTACCAAACTCTTTCTGGGGAAATGACTTGTACATGCTACTAAATAAAAACATATAGACAAATATAAACATTTAACATTCCTGCATAATCCACTTAGAAGACTGCTGCAACCATCCTGCAACTGGCTAGCTAATAAACTGTAACAGCTCCTTAAGATAAGGAGATAAGCCATGTGTTAAAATAATTTATATCAGAACATATGAAATGTGGAATAACACAAATATAAAGAGTAAAATCTCTGTGGTATTAATGTTAGGTTCATGCTTAAAACAACACCATATATAATTATGACTAATACTTCATCCCCTGGTTTTCAATTCCCCAATCTAGGATGCTACGTTGTTCACTGCTTTCCTCCACTGGTGATTCATTATCTTGAGTTAGCTTGTTAAAGAAGAGTTATATTCAGTGCGAAGAGTGCTGGTGAAGGTTCAGTAAAATTACTATAATATGCTTTTTTCTTAGTCTTTGGCTTTATTTCATCCTAAACTTTGAACTTGCTGCTATTGCTGATGTACATTTCAAGTTTAAAGTGAAACAGGCCAATAGCTGAAGCCAAATGTTTGACCTCCAGTACAACTGTTGTAATCTTCTGGGAAAATATCCTCTTGACTCTAATTTCTCTTTTCAGATTCACCACGCTGCTGATGAGAAATAAGTTACTGGAGGTCATGATTAATGACTGCCCTCAAAAAAAGCAAAATAACAAACCAACCAACCAACCAAAAAAAAACAGCACGAGTACTGAATGACACAAGAAGTTTCTCCACTTCTCATGTACAATCGCTTCCTAGATAAGCATGATGGACTAACGCAGCCATAAGAAGATGAACACTATCCCACAAAGCCATATTTAAACTTGTATTAAAGTCTTGATTTCTAAGCACACAGGCTCTTTGTGTTGTAACTGATTAAACTACAGAGGACTCTTATCTGACTTTCAGTTCAGGTTCGTAGGGTTGGGAGAAGTACAGTGAGACCAACAGCACCTCTCACAATGGCCTCCTGATCTCCCACTGGAGCTTGAGCAACAGTTACAAGAATATTGCGGCATTCTTCACTTTGCCTCAATTGGATAGTGTTGTTAGATGGATGCAGAATGCTTCTATCAAGAAATATTTGGCTGTGCTTCCACTGGAGTGAAATGATCCCTGTAAATACACGGACAAATTGTGGCTGGCCCTTGGCTCCACACATCAGAAAACCTTTCTGTCAGCAGCTGCAGTATGGGGTGAAAGTTGGCTGAGACACTCACAGGACCAGAATGGGAGCAAAGAAAAGGATCTCTGTCACAGGAGCTCTGGAGAGTCCTGACTCATCAAACGTGGGCAGCTACAGCTGCCCCAGCTGGATTGCTCCTACCCATGGATGTTTTACTTAGCACCTCTCAATGAGAAGGAAAAAAATAAAAATAAAAAGAATATCCAGAGCAAAGTTCTTTCTATTTTCCCCACTTTTCCAGCATGGAAAAACAAGATTCCTTTCACATCATTTTTTTTTTTCTTTGGTGACATCAATAAAAATCTAAATTCCTTGTCAAAAGTGATGAGAAAATTATTAATGACCCAGCACAGCTGCCATAGCTGCCAATTCCATTGAACTAAGAATGCTTGTGCCTACCTGCTCAGCTGTCAATACCCCAAAACAATATCACTGCTTTGTAACACTGAAGATAGGCATTCTCATATTTACTTTAGGCTAGCCCAGCCTCTACAATAGGAGGATCCCAGACACTCCAACTTACAGACAGAAACATAAATTCTTACCAGAAAGACTTTCATGGAGAAAATGGTTTTTTTGCACAGCACAAATCTCATGTATTTGCTCTTAGTGATATGGCCTGTTTTTAGGTAAGTCAGACCAACCTGAATAGCATGAATTGCATCAACCTGGACCGGACATGTGTAAAGCTCAGCTCACCCTGTCTGGAATTTCACAATAACAGGCAAACAAAGACACTTCCATGTATCAAAGAAATTGTATCTTCCCCCCTGCTTTCTTATGATAACAAGGTTTTGTGCTCTGGGGAGGATTCCCATGCTGTTGATGATAATGAAACAATCAGATCTTCAGAGGAGCCCCTAATCATTTGCTGACTTTACTCAGAAGATGCTGAAAGATGTAGGTATGTCAGTCAGACACGGAGGCAAAAAACAGGAAACATTATGTACAGAAGACATATTCACACCAGGACCTCTTCTACATCATACTTGTGACGAAACCATGAAAGAGGACAGATGCTTTCAGACATCTCAGAGGCTTAGAAGAGAACTCTCTCACTTGTGCACTTCTGTTAAAGATTCTAACTGTGCAGACCAAGGAATTGAGTTTAATTGAGTTTTAACAGGAAACCTGCAAAATTTCATTTCAAAGAACATCCTATTAAATAAAGGATTTGCTGTGTTGCTGACAGCAACCTGTCTGCAAGTCACTAAATACAACTACAGTGCTGAAGCGCTCCTCTGCCTAGCAATTCACCTAGCAAAAGGGCTCAGACAGTCCGCAAAACTCAGTGCTCCAAAACCAAACCCACTAATCCAAGTGTCCCCAGAGCTTTAAAAATGGATAAAGCACAGACCTGGATCACATTTGTAACACAAGAATTGAATGTGCATGATTGCACAATAGAGGATTCACTGAAGGTGATAGTAATGGTTGCCAGGCAGATGGGAGTGCCCATCCTCCCTTGTTCAAAATCACACCCATAGAAATTTGCCACGGATTGTCCAGCACAGACTTGTTTGTTGTTTTTTTTTTTTGTCTATTATTACTAATAAGAGAAAGTAGCTCTTTTTTTTTTTCTTTTTTTTTTCTTTTTTTTTTTTTAAAAAAATTAAAAATATTAACAAAAAAGAGTGGGCCTCAGTGCTCAGCTCTTCTAACTGGAAGGTAAAACCGTGGTCAGGAGATTTCAGCGCTGCCTTACTGAGTGAGGGAGATGAAAGCAAGTCCCACGGCACAGGCAGGGCTCCTCTGGCCCCACCTCTGCCAGGAAGCGCTCCTGTTCCCTTGGCAGCCCGTGCAGCTGGCTGCCTCCTGCTCAGCCAAGGGTCCAGGCAACTGAGTTTCCAAACTATTCCCTGGCTGGAGGAGGAAATGAAAGCAAGTCATTTTCAAGAAAAGCAGGTTGGATTGTCCAACTCCTGCACTCCGGGGAGCAAAAGAAAAAAAAAGGAAAAAGAAAAAAAAAAAAAAAAGGAATTATACAAGAAGTAATAGAACTGTAATGGAAAAGAAAGTCAAAAGAAAGTAACTTTTTTTGTGCATTGTGGAGAAGTCAAGATTCACAGACTCAAAGCATCTTTAAATGATTAAGACAAAGACAGCAGGCAACAGATGGATGTTAGAGACAGAGGGAACCACATTAACCACATTAAAATCACGTAAAATTTCCTGCTTCAGAGTAGTAACTGCAATTAAAATTATTTACACTCTGCTCCAGCGTAAATCAGGAATGGAAAAGCACAGAGAAAGTGATTCTCTGTTTAAGAGAGCTCTCCCGCCTGCAGAACTTACTGCTCTGAGATGCTGGAGCACAGGAAGCGCGCACCTGCCTGCTCAGCTTTCATCTCCTTCTGCTTTTCACCTAGCCTGGCCTAGGCAGATCCCTAAAATGCTTCATGGACTGAGCAACTGCTTGCTGAGGCCTGAGATTACTATGGAGCTCAACACAGAGGGGTTGGGAAGTTCAGGACAAACAGTACCACACAGTTTGAAGGAACATTATCTAAAGAGCTTTGTGGATAACTGGCTCCAAATCAAGGTATAGAATCCTGGCTGTCAGACAGAAGATTAATTTTGAAAAGCTGGTTATTCTATTTTATAGAGTAACTCATCCAAATCAGAGTACTCCCTGAAGATAAAAGTACCTGTTTAAGTGCCAGCATTCCTAGTTCTGATGTCTTTTTACTGATTCCTAAAAACTAGGATGAATTATGATCCATCCTGCCATCTACAGCATGTTTAACACATGCATCATAGACAGAGGGCTCAGATGACTGAGTAGCTCTCCACATACCTCTTTGCAACACAGTCACTGCCTTGCATCAATGAATGTGGAAAAGAAAGACCAAGTTTGCTGCACTGTTTGGTGCAACCTCCCAACCATCCTTGGACAGCTGCTGACTGAGTACTGCGTACATTATCTCCACCTACTCCCCATTCCAGAGTTAGGTGCTACACCTCTCCCCGAAGCACAAGGGAATCAACTTAATTAGGTTGAACCTTTATATCTCTTTCTTGATGAGATACTATTCTCTGATCAGCTGGTTTCTAAAGACCTTTCATTTTAGGTATCTGGCATTCCTTGAGCAATGCTCAGGAAGCCTGGCACCCACGAGGCCTAACATCACAATATAACCACACTTCAGCAAACTGAGCACCTTCAAGTATACAGATTAAGCACCAGTTTACTTTGTGACCCTTTGGTTACCCAGGTATGACTCAAAAGATTCACAGTTTACATTAAACTAATTGCAGTATCTAATCTTCTGTGCAAAATCACAAGTCACTACTTTGTGTGCATTCAGATTTAGTACTATGAAGGAGACAGTCACACAAAGATTGATACAATACAATGATGAGGTGCAACGGTTGGTCAGAGCTATTTACAGAGAAAAGTGGGAAGGATTATGGACAAATATTTAATATCCTATGCAGGCAAAATAGTCCCATTGTAAACAAATAAGACCTCTGGAGACAGAATACTCTCTGACAGACCCTGACTGCAACTGCAAGAAGATAAAATTAAAAAGCAACAATATATTACAAGTAAAAGTCATAGCTGCTGAGAACAGAAAATAACAGCATCAGAAAATAAGAACTGCAGATGGCAAATGAGAAAACCAAGCAGGCATAAGAACTTAATGGCCAAGAAACTTAAGATGACTTTTAATAGTGCAATACACATCCAATACAAGATAAAAACCTGTTGAAGTTAACAGAACAGGACTAGGAAATGCATTTCTGTAAATAAAAAAGCCAAACAGCCCTGATTTTTCTTGTCCAGCAGCAATTCAAAAGGTCCCATAACAACAGTTAATGTAATCAGACATTGTGACATGAGCTAGACTCGGTAACTTGTATGAAGACTATATAAAGAGCTGTCCAAGGAGCTACCTAATTCAGTTCCATTGGCTTTCAGCAGATCCCAAACACTGGACAGTATCTTCAAGATTATAATTAAGGAACATATTTGCTAACATATATTGTCTAGACAGAGTAACCCTTGCTATCTCACATACACAGCCTTATATTGATCCCAAACAAAACATGCAAAATGCAGGAATGACAATCAACTCAGGAGTTAAAGGAGTATAAACAACATGAAAATAGACCCCATTGATCCAGGATCTTAGTGAGCAGAGCCAGCAGTCCTATTGATAAAACAAGTGTTTAAATATAATATACTTGTGCAGCTGTAAGACATTTAAGCTGGTGTTACATAACGACTTCATTAAGAATCAGGAACAGCAGGACATCAACATGGCCACACAGTAAAGGAATCAAAGCCTTGCTTTTTTATGAGACTCAAAATATAATGGTAGGCAGGAAACCACTATTGAAAGACAGGCTTCTAACAAGGTCCCATAAGGCTCATTTTTACAATCCTCTGTTATGTAATATTTTTATCAGTGACCTGGAAGGAAACTAAGCCACTATTAACCAATTGCAGATGAAATAATTATAGAGATGTGACAAATAGTGAAGATGTCGCATCACAAATACAAGTGACTTAGACTGCTTGGTATGCACAGACACCAAGATATAGAGACGTCAGCAGGACTGATATAAAAACATAACCCTAGGAAGAGAGGATCAAGATCATACTTACAGGGTAGGGGATTCAGTCCTGAGACTCAGCACCTCTGAAAAAGACCTGGGGAGGGGAACGCCCTGGTTGGTAATTAGCCAGATATGAATTTTACCTTTCCCAGTAGAGCTCCTAGCAAAGTCACTGCTGAAATTAGCTGTATAAACTGTAGAATCACAAGTAAGTGCAGAGAGACTGTAATATGTACATCTGATAACAGCACAGCCTGTAGAACTGCTATGAACTGCTGTTTTCCACAGTCCCACCAGTGTGTAAATAAAGCAGAGGGGTTTCAAGATGGGAGTTGCGAAAGCACCTACAAAAGGTCTACCAAACAGCAAGGGAAGGTTTAAACTGGGTCAGAGGTGAGAGCTTGATGCTCAATAAACTGAAATCACCAAGATGTCTGTTTCAAATGTATATAATTAGTTGCCGGAACAATTTACCAAATGAATTCAGAGAAATACTATGGCCTAGCAAATGAACATAGGGAGATCAAAAGATCATAATGGTGGCTTCCGGTCAATGTCTATTCTACAATGGCTCAAGACCTTCTAGAGCATCATGAGCTCAAGCCTCACAAAAGCACAGTACAGTGCAGGTCATTGGCAACAAGTGGCAGCCTACCTGCTGAAATGAATATCTACTTCAGCTGTGTGGTAACATTAAGGTACGCTCAGAAACCTGCTTGCAGGTCTGGCTGTTGTTACATTAAGGCACTTCATACCCTGTGACACTGTAATCTTGCCTTAGATCAAATAAGAATCAAGCCCTTTGGATTCATATCTCTCTTCAAATTGCTTGGATTTCAATTTTGTTCAACATGACATAGGAAGTGCCATAACAGAGATTATTTTTCTCAGATAGAATGACATTTTTTCTCTTGCCTCTTTTTTACTTTTTAAGACCTGTAGAGGCTGGTGAGTCTTCCCAGCTTTGAAAAACACATAGTAGTTAATGCAAACATGATACAAAACAGAATCCAAAACATTTCTAATCAGCAAAGCAGATTTACTCAACTCAGGCTTTATCTGAGTAAAAGGCTGGGATCCCGAAAGCAACAAGCAGGAGTGAAATTCCTAGCTCCTTTAGGTGCTTCTTAAAACCCCAGCCACAATGACGGTTCTGCTTGCCTAAACAATCACTGCACAGATTCCAACTACAACAACACAAGGAAAAAATCTGGAGTGGCTCTACCAATTCAAAATTAAATTGTTCCAACCTTTCATCCACAAAAAAAAAAAAAAAAAAAAAAAAAAAGGAATTAAAAAAAAAGGAAAAAAAAAAGTACCTCAGAAGTTAACTCATTATTTCAGAAGGCACTTTGTGATATACGTACTCAGAGGGGCTTTACAGAAAACCACATGCACTTTCATGCTATCAGCACAGTTCTTGTTCCTGCACTACCTGGCTTTCCAGCCTGTAAACCTAGTATTTATCATGCAGTAAATTGACTTCTACAGGTTGTTTTTGTGGCTCTAGCTCCATTCAGAACTGACTTTCAGGATTTTACTCATAACATTAAAACACCTTGTTGGCTTGGGCCTGACCTTCCTTCACAGTCCACTGCTCAGGGATTTGCCGCATTCTTATTCACAGCCTTGAGATTCTGGGTGCCAAGAATTGATTCTATCCTTGTATTTAGGAAGCCTGCAGATGCAGAGTGATGAACTTTAAGACAAAAACTCACTGTGGGTAAGATGATAGAGATATATTATGGCGCGTTTATTTGCTGAGACCTTTGCAGTCACATGGTCATTTATTTTAGATAGGGGGAAGTGTGGAATACCTAAGAAGTACACGACGTGAACTCATGCCTCCTTTTCTGCAATTCTTGCCATGTTGCTGCCATATGCTGTTCCCAGATGATATCTGCCATCAAATGTTTCTATCAATAAGCAACTATGGTATTTGCTTTTAAAGTGATTTTTATTTTATTTTATTTTTTGCAAGGCTTTACACAGAAGAACATCTCTGGCGGCAACTGAATAAAAGGGAAAGTACTGCATTAGACTAACACGTCTCAGTATATCTTGAAGATGTGGCTGTTCTCTGAAACAAAGGAACAGTACTTAATTCTTGATCCAAACACTTCTGCAGTCAATGGAAAGACTTCCAGTGTTTTCAGCAGGCTTTGGACTACAGCCCTTAATCTGGGGAACATACTCACAAAAGGCAGAAGAATGGAAAGGTTTGGCTGTATCACATGTATAGCTGGCCTTGTGGCAAGCGTGCATTAGGCAGATTTCTTTCCAAACTCTACCTCAACAAATACACTTCCAGCCAGAGAAAATTAAGTCTCCCAGTAAAGTGGGAAAATAATAGGACTCCAACTTGGAAGGAGACAAGTTCCTTCAGACATATGATAGTGTTGTAACTCAGCCCCTGGCCACCTTTATAAAGATCTCTTTTCCTAGATCCTTTTGGGGTTCTTTTCTTCCCTGATTAGCAAGAGGGATGTGAAGTTTCCAAATACATGGTTCCTAGCATTGAGAATAAACACAAGCCAGGATAAAGAATCAAGATTAAGAGAAGGAGAGACAGCTCCGACCCCCAACAACCTGCTTAAGTCCATCCTAAGTGGGACTAAGATGCTTACTTAGCTCCCTTCCTTTCCAAACTGTATACCCTGGCAGGAAGCCTCTCAGTTCCTATCACTCCACTAGATCAGAGCAGCAAATTTATTTTCAAGAAAGCTGGAACTTGTTCCTTGCTTGCAAATCTGAAGCTGTATGTACTGTCCGCTGCAATAGCCTGCCATTATACACTAGGTAAACATGCAACAAGCACCACAAATGAAAGATACAGGCATCTTTCAGCATACCTCAATGTTGAAATGCGCCTACTTCACTTCCAAAGCGTGCATCAGAGAAAAAAGTTGATATAGAGCAGTGATTGGCACAAGATACATACAGCTGCTGCTCTGCCAGGGAAGCCCAGAGCCAGCTATAACAGCCAAGAAAACTGGGCTGGATCTCTCTTAGATTGGGCGAGAATGAGAACATCAAGGATTTGCATAGATCCAGCACATCTCCAGGCAGACTAAAATGTTCTATCATGTTGGAGAACACCATATACTGTTTATCCTTCCTGGAGGGCAAATATCCCCTATGAAAGCACAGCCCACAGGTGCATGGATAAATAAATAAACCGCTGCTATCATACATCTCAGTGGATCTGTCCCCCACCTCTGTAAATTTTACCTACAATGCTGTGATACTACCCAGTCAACTGGACTGATTCCTGCATCAAACCCTAGAAGTGTGACTGCTACAAGTTCAGCACAGAGAGAAAAGCTGCTTCACTGCTGCTGTGTTCCCAGGGCAGCAGTGACACATCCCAGCTTTCCCAACCTGTCACAGCCCTGGAAGCAACTAATGGTGGAAGGAGGAGAAGCAGCCTACCAGAGGCTATGGTGAACACTGGACTCTGATCACATCATGCCTGACAGCATCTTCTGACATGATTTTAATCCACCACTGCATCCAAAGAGGACAGATCCGCTGCACCATGTTTATATGTGACTTAGTACATGAAAAGTTCTGCATGGGTTGTCCTTTCCCAGAACTCATCTGGGCCGTCCAGAAGTGCTTCATTACTGCTCACCCTGGAAAGTCAATTTATACAATCTATCAGATGTGGCTCACCCATATGAGCAAGGGATACTCTCTGATCAGCCTGAGGTACTAGAGATCATCTTTATGCATGAAGGCAGGCTCAGCTTTATTAATTATTACTGCACAGAAGCCTTCTTCAAATACAGGATTGCTGGGTACTCTCTGGCACTTCCAAAGAGTCAGGGCTGCTAGTTCTTCACTCTCCTTAGTACAGTGTACACTCACGGGGTTGTTGGTTTTTCATTTATCCCCCCCACCCCCAAGGAACAAAAACCAACATGTTCTGATTGTTATCTTTCAGTCATCACCATGATAAAGATAAGTTACCATCAGCTGAGCTCGCTGCTGAATTGCAAATGCTATACATAAACAAAAACAAGAGAAGGAACTTCAGCAGGCTTAGCTCGCCTTTTAAAATTCAAGGCAGGGGTTTAAAAGAGATGAAGCCAGGGAAAACACTGGATACTAACACCAGCCAAACAGGGAAAAATAACGAAGTTGTAAGACTGAAAAACTGAAATGGAAAGAATGACAGATTTACTGCTGCATTTGATGCACATAACCACTGATAGACTCTCCCCAGGAAGTGTTGAAATTACCATCACTGAAAAGAATCCAGAAGCTAAAAATTAAATTATCCTTCCCAGAACATTCCAATTTGGGCTTTGGCAACACCAGATGTTTCAAAACCCTGAAATATATGCACGCGCGTGTGTGCACTCATGTACACACGCACACACACATACTTAAGCACAGTATCCTCTTTCACCCAAGACCTCCCTCCTGGTTTTCCCAAAGTCAGACTGAACGGATGGTCATTTTGCAAAGCCTTTTCTTTAAAGTCTCCACTCAAACACACAACTGTCAGATTAAGCAACCACTACGGAGCCTTGCAACAGCTCCAAGTTATGAATGAATGGCTATTTGTGAATGCGCCTGTCAAGACAGATGCGGTATTTGTCAGTGCAGTGTGGGTTAGATATGGTGGGAAGGAGCCAAACAAACAAAGCAAAAGGTCAACATCACAACATTTGCCTTTCTGCCCCTCAGTTTGCCTAAAGGATGATACAGCTTTGGCTGAAATGTAATACAATACTCTATTTACATGCAACCTATGAGGCTTGTTTGAAAAGAAACATTCACACAAGGAAAACAAAAGAAAAATGGGGGCAGAGGGTAGAAGAACAAGAACTTTCTGATGCAAGGAAGCTGCAATGCAGAGGAACAAACACAAGATTCACAAAACAAAGCACATCTTTAGAAACTTGGTGATAGTTGATTCCAGACCACCCGATGGAATTTGAAACACCACGCATTGTTTTTCTTGAATTTAAAATTATTATTATGAGGATCACAGGTTAATTCAAGTTGTAAAGGATGTCTAGCCCAATCTCCAGCTCATAACAGGGTCAGTCATAAGGTCAACTCATCATTTGTAGCAACCTGCACAGTAATTTATAATAACCTGAAGTCAGGCTATTATTCATAAGCTGTCTCTATTGCAGTAGTATGTCAGAATCTCAGCCACTTACCAGCATCACATCATGCAAGGCCTTGCCTAAAAACTAAAAGAGGCTTCTGCCCTAAGATTTCAGTGGAAATAGCTCAACTGTATTGGGAAGATCCTGAATACATCAGTGAGCATCACACAAAGAAAAAAACAACAACACAGTAAACCTCTCTCATCTTCCAAATGAAAACCTGAACGAGGTCCTCCCCATGTTCTCTGCCACAAATCTGCTGCAAACTCTCATATCTCCTCTAAACTAAAGATGGGCGCTGGAGAACATTTGCTGCAGGGTAAGAGGTATTTCAAGGGGGTGTGTTGTTTTGGTAGAGAATAAGTAACAATTGATCACACTGGAAGGAAGTAAAACGCAACATTTTATGCCAAGTTTCTTCAACTCCTCATCCTGTTGTCCCAGACAAATCTGCAAGTTTCAGCAAGGACAGCGAGGACATGCATAGGAGAGGTGCTTTAAGCACCAAACTGCTCAGGATGGACCCTGCAGGTAGTCCACCAAGAGCAATGCTGCAGCTAAGCACAAAGAGCGTGGACTGAAAACAACCAACAGCCTGGTGTGGAAGGCAGGATGGGAAAGTCCACTGAACAAAGAACCCAAACAATAATGTTAATCATAACAAACAAAATCAAACATCCCCAGCACAGTGCTAGAATAAGCAGTACCTGGGGACATATGATTCTCAGGCTACAAACTGCCTGATCCCGATCAAAAACGTGTAGTATGTGGTTTCACAACAGGCACAACCTTGGCACCACGTTTCCTTCTGGCCAAGCTCTGATGACCAAATGACAGATTTAAAAGAAGCAAGAGGGATTTGAGCCATCTGGCTTTCCTCAACCCTGCAAACATCCCATGAACCAGGCCCCAATTCAGGAAGCTAATAGGGCACACATATAATCTTAGTGTTAATGAGTTCATTCACAAGTGTGTTTCAGTACCTTGCTGAAGAAGCTCACTGAAGTCAACAGCCTGGAGCCCCCATTCATCTTCTTGCTCAGTAATTACACAAGCAGGAACCTCAAAATCTCAGAAATACTCTGAAAGTAGCAATTTCAAAATAATGCAATCACATTAAAGACTGCCACTGAACTGAAGCAGTGTATCGAGGTCAAATTAAGCCAAAAGCAACAGCTGATGATGATTAGTCCTCTTGTCTCTGCACAACCACCTGTGCCCTGCCAGCCCTGCAAACCAGGCAGCAGGATCAGCTCCAGCCTCAGGAAGGCCCAGCAGATCTCCAGACGTGGACCTCCTTCAGTATTAGAGGACTAGGACAAGTAGAAGACTAGGACATGGTTTCAGGTGGGTCTCTGAGATGGCAAAACACACACACCCCTGATAGGCTGTGTGTAGCAGGGGCTGTGATGCTCAGCTAACCTTTCACTCAACAAATGGCAGAGTGGAAGCAGATCTTTAAAACAGACCCAGAGAGGTCCATGACACTGGCTTCAGAAGACAGCCCTATGCTTCGGTCTTGCAGTAGTAGGAACTCAGGCTGGGACATGGGTCTTTGCTTTTCTGTACTCTGAGAGAACCGTGGTGAGGAAGGATTCACCACACCAGTCTATGACCTCCCAGCAGTAATGGATGGTCAAGGCGGCAGCAGACCACATGCACTGCACCCCATAGCTGCTCAACATGAGCAGGAGTTAGAGAGCTTCTCTGATTTTACCCGATCAGCACCACAGAGCACATTATTTTATTATCCCTTGTAGCATGTAGATGACTACTGTCCAGACAACAACCCAGCCTCTTTTTAAAGCCATCTGCAATTTCCTGTTTTTTACATCCTCATACAGGAGGCCTGTAATAAGTGCCATTCATAAGCAAGGAGCTGTTCCTCCCACATCCCTCCTGGGGAAAGGCTTCCCATTGCTTCAGGTCCTCTCTGCTGTGAACAAGAGGCAGTACCCCAAAGTGGTGCTGCAGAGCCCTACCATAAGGTCAACAGAGCCAGGAGGTCTTAATCTAAGGTGTTCCTTTCAGGGCTGCTTTCATATCATTAACAATATCAGAAATCCCAAAACATAAAGTTCTCTGTTGTGCTAAATGTGCATGCATGTGAGCTTCACGGCTGGAGCCGGTCACATAGTGGTGCTGATGCTGGCGGTGCTGGAAGGTCAGAGCACAGCAGCCCCAGTGCCCTGAAGAAAAGGAGCCCACATAGGTGTAATTGCTGGTAAATCGAGTCCTTGTTGACAAAGTAGAAGCATGGCATTGTGCACAGGCAGTTCATAATGTTGGCTTTCATTAAGCGAATGGCTCAGCAGAATGCCAGCCTGTGTAAAGCGATATTTGTGGTGCAGAGCTCCCAAAATCACAGAATCATAGACTATTCCAAGTTGACGATCCTTATGGGTCCCTTCTGAATACAACTCCCAGGCCCACCACCAAGCTTAGGCAGGAATCTGGAGAGGCACCCCAAAATCCACATGACATCAGAACCAGGCCCAGAAGGACTGCCATTTCATGAGCTACTGAGCCACCTCACAGTGTGCAAAAGACCCATAATCTGCCTTGTAAAGCCTTCAGCTATCAGTACTGATCGACTCATTGTCTGCAATAAGAACTGCTGTGAATAAAGATAACAGAATCAGGCCCAACCCTTGCACACACGTGCTGCCTATTTTGCTAGAGTCCCCCAGCTGTGCATTAGCATTATAATCTGCTATGCTGGCATTCAATTTCTGCTTATTATCAGTGCAGTGATGATTATCACTCAGCCTCAGATCAATAATAACTAGGTTGAGTCAATAGCCTGGATCATCCATGAGGAACCGATAAACAACAAACCTCTAACATGACTCGATCTCTGGCTGCCAATTACACTTGGGAGGGAGTTAAGCTCCCAGCAGCTAGCCCACGCTGCCACAAGCACAACACACAGAGGCATGCTTCACAAACAAAAGCCTTTGGGTTTTTCAAAACCTCTTTGTAGTATTTTTTCCACCACTGCTTTTCACATCTGTTGGTTTTGGTTCCGGCAGTCCCCAGCTCGTTGAATTTCCACATCTATTTCCACACTGGATGTGTCTTTAACCTCAAGTGGACTGTCAAGCCAGATGCCAGATGCCCCCTTACTTCCTCAGTGCAAACTATCGGTAAACCTTAGCATAACTTTACTTTGAGCCTTAAACTAACAGCATGTGAAAAGATTAATATGAATAAATTCAAAACTAATCAGATCCCTTCTTTAAATGTTGACACAGTATTATTTATATCCCATAAATACCTTCTTGACTAAAATTCATCCCAGGAGATTGGCACCTCGCCAGTTCTATTCATATTTACTGTATTTATACAGTACAGTTGGCCAAGGATAATATTTAAGACAAAATATGCCTTAGGGTATATACAATATCTCTTATAGTTTTCCTTTTAAATCTCCTCATTGCTAAAAATATTTAGTCTGAACTTTATAAAATGCCCCACAAAGACCTATCAGCGATCTGCAGTGATATATGGCCGACTACGAGTATAATTAGAGCATATTTGTAATACTTGGGTCGCAGGCGGTTGCCGAGTGCTCACGGCTCGCGGCAGGGACTGAACCGCTGATCTTTCCCATGCCTTCCTCCCAGCAGCGTGCGACCCTCTTCTCCTTCCTGCCTCTCTCAGGCATGGAGAAAACACAGGGTTAAAGAAACCTGCTCTGAGACACCTTGGAGCTGTGCTTTCGAGTTCTTCCTTTAAAATATGGTGGGGCGATTTCGTCCCTGCTGTCTTTTTTGGAAAGGTTCACTCCGTTTGGTCTAACTCGAGAGCAGTGGAAAAGCAGTTAACCTACTTACTGGGATGTTCGCGGCAGCGCACAGCAGGATGGAATCTGCTGCCGCAGGGCCCTCTGATCCCAAACTTGTGATGCACTCTGTTGGTAGGTACCTGCAATCTCCTCTATTCATCTGAAGCCTGGATTGATCCCTCAGTGCTAACCTGGCCTCTGACAAGGCTTTATAATTAGATCCTCTTTTGCTACACCACCCAAGAGGCACAGCACAGGTAACTGCGCTTTCTGGACCATTGGTCTTTGGGAGTCTCCTCACAGCAGGGGACATATGGAGTGTGGTCAGGACTGAGGCATTTCACCACCAGAGACTGCCCCTCGTTTGGCTCTCAGCCACTCCAGCCCTACCCATAGATGCCCACTTCTCCACTCATGACATGACCCAGGAGGTCCCAAAACAGAAGCGCAGACTTTCAACAAAACTCAGCAAAACCCCACTGACCTGAACATTGACCTAGTTGCTATTGCTGCAAATTACACTGAACCTCTTTGCTCACAGTCTCTTGGCTCCAAATATATATATTTTTTTCTTAAAATAAATAAATAAATAAATAAATAAAAGGGAAAAAAAAGTATTTCTTCCCTCTGGGTAACAAGGGTGGAGTGTATTTAGCATGGCTATTAGGGATGGTGCCATAATTACAATACTAAAACGGCTCTGACTGCCAGGGTGTCCCATACCTGATGCTGTCATTTAACAACAAAGGGAGGCAGCTGCGCCCAGCGCGGGGCTCGGATGCCTTGGCTGCCATCCTGGGACGATCACATGCAAGACAGAGCAAGCCTCAAAGCTACAACTCGCTCAACTAAAAATAAATAAGAGAAAACGCAATTAGAAACTCTAGGATAAAGTTACCAAGATGGCTGCATTATCTGTGTGAGCCAAAGGGATGTGCTTTGCAGACCCAGTCGGTGAGGAGATGGGGCATCCAGTTGTGGGAGGGGAGACAGAAGGAAGGGAGAGAGGCGAAATAGTGGGGATGCGGCTCTGGGTACGCAAGTGGAGGAGTTACTTTCTGCTTCTGGTATTTCACTTTCCTCGGCACGATGATGATCGAGATTCTTTTAAGGGAGTGCAGTGTTTTTCCCTTTTTTTCCCCCTTTCTTTTTTTCTCCCTATAAACTTAGACCTCACAACCCAAACAAAAAGGCGCATTGTTGCAATTCTTAGTTGCGCTCAGTGGATCTGGTCAACACAGTGTGTTTGTACCCTTCCACTGCACTAAATGCGGCACCGATCGCCAGAAAGTGGTTAACAGCAGTGAGAAGGCAGACGGGCTGAGACAGGTTCCAAGCAGCCAGGCTACCCAGAAGGGAAAACTTTTCCTCTACCTGAAATGAAAGCGCCCATGCACCAAGCGGGCAGGCGGGGAGGGACAGAGGGGGAAGCTGGAGCTCTCTGAGCATCAACCGAGTGCAGAGTGCTGGAGGGGCAAAGGAGACCCAGGAGGGATTGCTGTGGGTTTTGTTGTTCCTTTTTTCTTTTTAAGACCTCCTTTTCTTTTCAGTCCTGGAGAGATGGAAACTTGCCCGACCCAGACACTCCAAGGGAAGCAACGGCAGCGGAAAGATGTTGGCTCCTCTCAGAGGCTGCACCCAGGGCAGCGGGGCAGCTGCACGGGCACCCCTGGGGACCACATAGGGTGACCTCAGCAGGGATCCGAAACGCTGTGAAGTTGGGGGACAACCGAGTCCCCCCCTTCAACATATTAATTCCCCCCATCTAAAGGAAGCCCTATAAGCAAGCAGATGGGATGCTGAGAGCAAGAGGAGCAAAGAGGGAGGGGTTGTGATGTACGGGGCTGGTGGGCACCGCCAAGTGAATTCACGTCCGCAGAGCACTTACTTTCGGGGTAAAACGGATGCATGTCTATTTTGTAAACTTCTTTGGCGTAGTACTCCTCGTCGCTCCGCTCCCTCTCGCAAGTGGCGGCTCTGTGGTTGGCTTTCTCCTGCAGCAGGTCCCTGGTGCTGTTGTAGATGGAGATGACCTCCGGGGGCACCTCCTCGGGCTCGGGGTACTCGTCCGGGGGGCTGGTGAGCTTCAGCTTGCTCAGAATCTGCCCCCGGATCGCCTCGATCCTCTTGCGCATGAACTGATCCATGTCGAGGGTGCTGCAGGTAGACAGGCTGAGAGCCACGGCGGCCAGATCCAGGGTGAGGAACACGCTCAGGAGATAGCAGTGCATCTTAAGTGCTTAAATACAGCGCCCCCCGAAAAAAGAGTGACTTTAACCACGAACGACAACGATGGGGGTGGGGGGTTGGGGGGGGTGAGGGGCTAATATTAAAAAATAACAGGGGGATGTGTGCAAACAAAGGGAGGATCTGCAGACAAAATGCAGTGAACAATCGGACTGCAAGGACGGCTTGCAATCCACAAACGCACGGGAGTCGCCAGTGGAAAAAATACCAATAGTGATACAAAAACCCCCCCCCACACACACAAAAAAAAAACAACCAAAAAACAGCAGCCTAGTGAGAGTCGGGGGTGGAGAGAGCGGCAGCAAAAGAAAAAGGGTGGAAAAAAAAAAAAAAAGAAAAATAAAAATGGGGGAAAAAAATAATACCAACCAAATAGATAAACTCGCAAATCAAGTCAATAGAAAAGAGGCTGTTCGCAGCGAGCTGGCGGCGCACAGTGGAAAACCCAAAAGAAAAAAAAAAAAAAAAAGAAGGGAAAAAAAAAAGGAGGGGGAAGAAGTGATGGGCAGAAGGGCGCTGCCGCAGCCGGCGCCGAGCCGAGCCCCGCGGTGCCGGCGCTCAGCCCCCGCGGCGGCGACGGGAGAAGCGCGCACGTGTGCGCCCGGCGGCGCGCAGCCCCGGCCCCGCTGCGGCGCCCGGCCCCGGCGCTGAGCGGCGGAGCTGCGGCGGCGGCTGCTGCTGCTCGTCCGCCCGCCGCGTCCCGCAGGCTGCTGCTTGCGCCCCGCGCCGCATGCACCGACCCACCCCCGGCCGGGCCGCTGCGCGCTGCTGCGGGGCTTTTTCCAGCTCCCTCCTCTTCCTCCTCCTTCCGCCGCGACTCAGCGAGGCCGCCGCCGCCGCCGCCCCGACGGCCTCCCGCGGATCGTAGGCGCGGAGCGGCCGCCCGGGGCTGGCCGCAGCTCCGCTCTGCCGGCCGGCCTCCCCCGCGGGGCTGGCCCTAGCGCTCCGCCCGGCGCCCCCCGCCTCCCTTGGCCCCGCGGCGCTCCCTGCGAGGAGGGGACGGGTGCCAGCAGATAACATCACGGCCGCGCAGGGAGAGGGAGATTTATAAGGGCTCCCCGCCCCACGTGCTCGCCTCGCCGCGAAGTGACGTGGTGGGGCTGCGGGCAGAGAGCGGAGGGCTCCGCCGCCGCCCGCCTATTTATTCTCCGAGCCCGGCAGGGACCAGCCGCAGCCCGGCCGGGGGCGAGAGGGGCAGCCCCGGCGCGTCCTTTTTTTTTTCCTCTTTCAAAAGGACGGCTGCAGCGCCCCTCGCCCCTTTTATTAGGGTAATTGGGTCAAACGGCAACCTCGCTACATTTAGGTGCCGGGATATGGTTCCGTGCAAGTATGCAAGGGGCAGGACGAGGACCTCCCGGTAGCAGCGCATCGGGCTTTGCGCTGCCCTACTCTTTACTTTTCACTTCCACGCACGTTTGGGGCAATTCCAGCGGGAAGCAGGCTCGGCTCCGGGTTCTTCCCTCCTGCTCTCCTCCTCCCTGCACTTGACAGAAGCTCTCAAGCCCCGCATTCTCAGGCTGCGTTTGCAATTCAGTTTTTCCACTGCCTCTTTCGGCCGCAGCGCACATCGCAGCCTGAGCCCGGAGCTGTGTGCAGGCATGGGCCGGGCTCAGACCCCGAGCCCCACTCTGCCCTGCAGAAATGACCTTGCACACCCCCTCAGCATTATATCCTAAAACAAACTCTTCCAAAGAATAAGACTGTTAAGTGATTTTCTCCTAAAGATGCAACTGAAACCACGGAGAAATGTCATACACTGAACATATGGTCTCATGCTGTTTGGTTACTGTCGGTGCTACACTGCCCAGGGGCTTCACAGCCCTCAAGGGTTGGACTACTAGACGGTCATAGTGATCTTTTCCAACCTTAATGATCTTATAAAAAAAAGCACTCCGCTCTTTCCTCCAGTAGGAAACTCTGTTACCTCTAAAGAGCTCTGCAAGAACCATCCTGACAGATCCCTGCAGTTAATTCCTATTTGAAGAAAAAAAACAAACCTAAACTTTGCCATCTCTTTCACAAGTACAGCCCTGGAGACTTGGCAATGCCTTGTTTGGGTATGCCATGGGTGCTGGGGTCCAAGCTTCAAAGTGCCTTATAGAAGCCACTAGAGATGCAACCAGGCTGACAGCAAACTCATGCAATCAGGTTCTGCTGAGATCACTCCTGATTTGGCAGCCTGGCTAGGAAGACACTTTCTTTTGTTCTCATTTGGTCCTTTTGCTTCTGTTTCTAACCCTTCGTGTGATGCAGAGTGTCAGGTCTTCCCAGTTTCATCTCAGCTTTGCTTCTCCAGTGCAATGATGCTCAGTTCCCTACAACCTCACCGTGTCCCCATGGTGTTGTATTTGCCAGGCAGAACTTCCCAGAAGCAACAGCAAGCCAGGCTTTGGCTTTTCTGCTCCCAAAGCCTTGGCTGCTTGAGCTAAACTGCCAGCAGCTGCAGCAAGCTATGGCACATGTCTGAGCTGCTCCACCTGCCCTAGGAGAGGAAACCTTCCAGACATCTTCTGGAACTGTCCAGAAGAGACCATGATAAAACATCCAAAATTATCCAGCCAAATTCCATCCACTCCTCAAAGCTGGACAAAGAACAACAGTGTCAGAATATACTCAAGGCGTGATCTGCACAGGTAACTCAGCTTTCACATTCTACCTTTAAGATTCAGGACCAATATATCGGTCAAAACCCAGCCTAATTATGGCTTTGTGTTTTATCCTGAAAAGCCCTCTATCCTCATCCATTTCTAAACAGTTTCAAAAGCTGAAGGGATTACCAGGCACTAAGGCTGAACTGAACAAGCACTTACCTCTCCCTCTGCCTCTTCAAAGCGGATGGACTTGCCCTGTGCGCCTGCTGTCAGTAGGAGCTTTGTAAACCAGAAAGCAGAAACTGGCTCTCACCATTCACACAAGGAAAGAACAGAACTTATCTGTTCTGAAGCATTTAATACAATACTGTCTTTTAATATATTGATATTAATATTTTTTAATAAACAGTAACTGTTTATAGGAAAAACAGGGACACCTGGAAAGTTACTTCACTAAACTTAAAAGTTTCATGTTTCCTATTAACTTAAAAATTATGTGGTCAGGATTTTACAATTTGTGGTTTCTTTTGAGATTGTTTTGGTTATACGCAAATGTGCTGCGTGAAATACAAAGGCAATAATCTTTCTAAAACTGCTGACGACCAGGTCATTAAGTAAGGTGGCTGGCCACATTTCATAAACTAAAGAACACTGTTGGAAGAGGAATAACTTTTATAAGTTAAGAGGTGAGTTTTGTAAACTTGCACACTGATGACGACTGTGGGATGCTTGCACAATTAATTCTTTGTGGCACGCACAGAAATCTGCAGCAGTTGCTGTGGTCACGTAGAATCTCAGTTATTCTGATGCGGGGTGCGGGGCATTAACGTTCAAATTCTCCTTCTAATAAAAGTGCACGTAAGAGGGTTCAGCTTGAAGAGCTAAGGTGGCACCTAATAAAGGTACGGCAAAAAGGAGACGACAAATAACGGAAAATTTTAATATGTACACCACAATAAATAGTAAAACCTCGGGGTTTATTATCTTTACTGAAGTAGAGGCCCATACCTCTGCGCCATACACTTCATTAGTGCGTGCAGTAATGCCTGCATGAATTCTGAGAGCAGATCCTGCTGACCTTACTAATACAAGCAGCCCCACTGCCAGTGGGATTGCATTTCACACAACCACAGCCCGTTCCTGCAACGCTCACGTTCCAGAAGATAATGGCTACTTTATATAACGTACTGCTTAACACGCACGACTGCTATCCACATATACATCCACATATGTAACTACTTGCCAACTTGCAAATCAAAGGTATGTTTCTGATATATACGTATAACCATAAATAAATAGAAGTAGAATATATACATAGATGAAAGTTCTCATTCCTGAGGATAGAGTAAGTTCAGTGGAAACAATCACAAGAGAGTCATCAACAGGATGTGGCCCCAAAGCCATTCACCTCCACCACCAAGTGAGAACATGGGATTACAGCAAGCCCTGATGCCCACAACACAGCGGGCAATCTGCATTAAAAACCATAACTTGATAAAGGGCATCCAGAACGCAATCACAAAAATAACAATGACTTCAGACAGGATTCTGATCCCAACAATTTGAGCCAGAATGACCAAAATCTGAAGGAGAATGTTTGGGAGGTGTTGAGGTATTATAGCTCCCAGTGAATCAACACAATTATTAATGGGTTATGGGGTATTTTTGTCCTGAAAACAGACATTTTTCTATGAAGGCTGCATGTGACAGTGCAACAGTGCTACACTCAGAGGAGTTCCTTCTTCTAATAGACAATTCACATCTTTAAATTAGTTAAGACTCAAGTCTTGATAAAAGTTTTATGAATGCCAGAGTTCTTCCCCCCATGCTTACACCTCCCAGTTTGATCCTCTCATATACCCTTCCAAATCTGCTTGTCAGCCCCAGGGTTACCACACTCATCTCTCTGTATCATTCCAGTTTCAGTGTGTATACCACCAAAAACAAAGAAGGCCTTCCTTAATCCTAGCACCTGTGCTTTTAATCGCCACAGGCAATCCTGTTTCCACTCAAGTCAGTAAGATTCCTCCTGTAAATATCAGTGGAGGAAAATGATCAGGTTCACTAACTAAAAATACAAATTAAGAAAAAACAAACCACCAAACACAACTGGAGAAGCACGGTGGTTTATGTACTACAGGGTCTTGACATCCACTTACAGCAAGCATGACAAAGTAAAGAGGGTAGAGCAGAAGCCATCCCTTTAATCTCTGTGTTTGAACCCTTGACCTGCACCTCATCCTCAGCATTACGGCTGTTGCATGCTATTTTTGAAGTGCTTGATGATGATTTGGGTTATGCCCCACTAAATAACATACAAATGATACCTATAAATACCATATTCCTAGCAGAGAATCTACAGGAGTCTATTCAGGAAATTAAAATGATGCAACTTCAGTTAGAATACGCATCTATGCTGCACTTCAGAGAGTTTAAGGAGATTACATATAGAACAAGATTAATTGGCAGCAAATTCAAAAAATGGGCCAGGCAGTAATACAATACTTAGCCTAGTGAGAGCCAGACAGCCTTGGGACTGGAGTCCTGGCTTCTTCACAAGCTGCTGGTGAAGTCCACACAGAAGAAAAGCTTTAGTAATTCAATGGCGCTCCAGAACTTTCTTGCCTAATGTATTTTAAGCAACACACGTTTGAGATAATCCTAATGAGTTTTCAGAATACAGCGCTTTGTTGTTTTCAGTTATCCCAGAAAGAAAGGGGTTTTTATTAAGGTTTTCTGCTGCACTCACATGAGTTCTGGAGAAGTCTTTGTATTGCCCCTCTCCCCTCTTCTCCCACCATTATTCATTTTTAAACCTATCTGTTCTTGGCTACTGAAATCAATATCCTTGAGTGGCTCTTCAGAAAGTTTCACTTCAGCTTAGCTGGGATTCCTCTCCCTACAGATGAGACCTATGTGAGTTGGACACAATTCTGCTATCCTGAGAGCTGCTCTGTAGGGTACCAAGCACTGGAAGAACTGGCATCCTGAGCTTGTTCGACAGAGCCACAACACTGCTCCACACACTGCTAGGGATACCATGAGCCTCAGTTTTACATTAGTTTTTAAGTAAACATTGATTGATTCTGTGATAGTGGCAATTTAGACCCAAATCTAGATGACCTCTAAGCCAGATCTAAACTAGGCCGCCTAGAAGTCATTGCCTTCTACAAGACTTCATCGAATGCCTTTGGCCTTCAGAGATCAAACCCAGTGATCTCCACCCAGTGGCAAGCTATCTGCATGCTGACAGCAGAATGCATAAGGAGGGAAGGAAGTGCATAGTCTTTGCTACAGATTTATCACCAGTTTGGTAGGTCATCTTGATTATATTAACCTCAAATAATAGCAGCCATCTAATGACATTTGTTATTTCAAAATGGCAACATGCAGAAACAGCACACACATCACGCCTGGAACAAGAAACCAAAAATTCATTCTAATACAATTAACAACGCACATACCAAATCCAAAATTAAGAATCACTGAAAATGTTGAAAGGCTTGAAGAATTCATTTACAGACATGGGAAGATGAGCTATTTGAATGATTGAGACATTACGAGGAAACAATACTTTCTCCTAAAATCACCTTCCAAAGTGTTTCTCAGAAGTAATCTGTACTCACACGGTCACACAGGAAAGCTTGAAGAAAACATAATTCATTATCTGACAAACACATGGGTTTAAACAGAAATCATCCCTGACCTTGAAGCATTGCACCAAGACAAGCATCTCTGGTGCTGAAGCTATTTAATTTGACCACATTTTTATTTCAACATGTCCCTTAAGAGAGAAAAGCAATTGCAAAGATGCATTCAAAAACTAAATGCTTTGTCTAAGTAGTATCAGCTACACTGTATCTGATTAAGAACAACCAAGGAAAATCTCTTATCTGCTAGGTTATCTACAGAGGTGAAACTTTTGAGGCTTACACACTGCCAGAGGTCAAGAGCCATTGCTTTAAGATAATAGCAAAGGAAACAGAGAGTTTTCCATCATACATTAACCAAGAATTCATCCTGTCTCCCATGTCTATCACTGACGACCCAGAGTCTAAGCTTAATGTCTTATTTAGTGCTAGAATTCCATCTATTTAATCCAAGCTTAGTAGACTTCAACATTTAAATCCTTCTCCTGGCCCTCTCGCTTCTTACTTCAGCAACTCTTGAAGAAATCATTGAGCAATTTGGAGGGGTTGGAAGTAAGCAATATTGATGACGGCTCTGTGTGGATATTAACTATGCCAAGATACATTTCATAAGAAAGAAGAGTTTGTCATTTTAAGTTGCGCAGTATTGTGTGCCAGATGACTTCTGCCTTCCTCCCTTAAGACAGCTACTGAGCCAGCTCTGAGCAAATGTAGCTTTACAGACCACCTTCTTCTGGAAGCATCAGATAGTCAGAATGCTTTTATGGCCTCCATCAAAGCGTCTCCAGTTCTTTTGCTCTTCTCAGTTTGTGAACCCCAGGAGGAGCTGCCTCAAAGCTGCAGAAGTGGGACCTCACCCATTTCATCAGGGAAGAAAGACTAGGTGGTGCAGCAGCATCAGGCACAATGATATTCCACCACTAGTCTTTCCTTAGCAGCAGACTGGAAGAAAAGTAGTGAGATGGTGCTTTTCTCCATAGGCCAAATCATGCTTTTCTTGCTGAGAAACTAGAAAGGAGAACAGACATGGGAAGAGCTGACCCCGTGCCTTCTCTTATTAAACAAAACCTTGTTACTTGCATGCAATCCATAGAATATTAAACTCTACATACTCTAGAGTTGGCTCAAAGCCTAACAAAACTGGAACCACCCCATCTTTATTGGCTTTATATAGATAGGTACAGAAATATACAAAGTCAAGATGATTCATGCTCTCTGGAATGAAGGGCAGCAGCACAGTTCTGCCTAAGCAGAGATATTCATGGGAGCAGGCAAAATAGACTGAGAGCTGTGACGGCTGGGAAACGCTGCTAAAGGCTGTTCTTTTAAAGCTATCCAAAAGGAAAGAATATTACTGAAAAAGCTGGTAGGAAGGTAGGTGAGACAAATGATCCCACAATCAAGAAGGGAGACTGGAAGATCTCTGGGCCAAACAGGGTTTAGCACTTTTGACTCGCTAGTCAAACTTGTGAAATAAATCAGCCTAAAATTAAATTATACTGCTCTCATCTGCCACAAAACACATACGTTTATCTTTTGGAATTACTAATCTATTTAAGTTACTACAGAAGCTTCTCTGCATATGGCACAACCAAAGGGCAAGGCACAGTATCAGAATTATAAAATTATTTGATATAGAAGTCTATTATGCCTCTTAAAAGGCTAGAAACACTCAACCTACAGGCAAAATACTTAAGCACTGCTGTGCACTTTAAACAGAATGGAAGCTCAAGATAAGCAAATTAATTATAAAATCTATAAACATCTGAGTATCCCATAAGTATTCTAAAAGTCACCTCAGGACATAGGCTAGTTTTTCATAGAAACTGATAATTTTAACAGCTTGATCTCAGACAGAGACCACTGATAATAATATTGAGAATGACTGCAGATTTAAAGGTGCTGATGTAGTCTTTCTGCACAAAGTAACTAAACTCTACGGAAAGAAAACAATGTCACATTAGACCATTACGCTGTTTTATCGACTCAGAATTCACTGTAGTATATTTTCGTAATCCTCTATAAGATGCCAGCTCTAGCTGAACAGCTGTACAGATGTCTAACCTTCAGAAGCTAGGATAACCATATGTCAAATGTCTGTGGTTTTGCCACTTGATATTTTGGGTGTATGCCTTCATTTGTGATAATAAATATCAGGCCACAAACTAATGTCTACCCAGATATCTAATATGTTTAACACTCAAAGCAGCTTGAAAATCTAAACATTTCTGCTGTTAGCTTTGAGTTCTCCTCAAAGAATTATGCTACAATGTATACCAGATGAATAGGCTAGGGATAACACAACCACTGCCAGTTATTAGGATGGGTTTCTCTGTATCATTTTGTATGTATATTTTTAAACTGTAATATACACAGAGTTCACCACCCCCCAACCCTCCTCAATGCTTTCACTGAAAAACCTAAATCCACCATCCTACCACATATTTCAGTGTGGAAGTGTAAAAATTTAAGGCTCTCCGAATCATACATTGCACATAAGCAGTTATGAAGAAAAGCTTGCATGAAAGAAAATGTAGATACCCTTCTGTATACATTTGTTTGCATATGAAGTACTTGTATTACGCAGTTAGCTTCTGCACCTTTGCAACCCAACAATCTATCAGGAGATACTGGTGTAGCACAATCAAAGCCAACATTTGGTATCCTTACAGTATGCACCTAAGAGAAAAGGCTTTTGTTTGACCCTCTGCAGACCTGAGGAATTAGCATTATAGTCGACTAAACCCAGAGTGCGTCTCAGAGGTCCGGTTCCTTACTGAAAAAGACCAGAACACCAGAACTGCAAATGAAGCAACACTAAATACAATTTTATACAGTGTTGCTAGAAAAGTCCTTTCTGCCCTAACAAACACAAAAGCAGTGACTGTCTTTTCCTCTCTTACTGTTCTCTTAACACATGTAACTTCAGACTCGGAGTGGAAAAACATACATACATATGTATGCTTTTATACCTACTTTTTATAAGTACACACACACACAAAGCCAATCAGTAGGGTCAAAACTCGTTTTACAATTAAATTTCCATAGTTATCTTCAATCAGATTAATGCTCCAAGACCAGAACTATCACATTAATGGTTACTTCTCTTTATTATCTACAAAACCTTTCCTAGCCAAAGTAATAAAGTCTCTATAGGAGCCTGATAACTTTACAAGGTGACAGCATTTCTGTGTTTATTGTAAGCCATTTCTACCGTGAATTGCTAACAACTTTTCAAAGTGTAACACTGATTTGGAAATGCAGGCGCACTAATACACCGATTGCCATGACTAATGTATAAACTTTTAATGACCTTGGCAAAATCCATCTTTCATTGGGCAAGTGCCACTATTTTGACTGCACAAAATGTTTTGGAAATATGTTGAAAATTATACATGTTTTGAAAAATATTTCAGGATTTCAGTACAGCAAATGAATCTATATTTAAAAAGTTGGACACTGTAGGAAATAAAACACAATCAATTTGTGCAAGACTCTTGTTAAGAAGAGACAGCCTCCAAGTATTGTACATTCACAGAATGTTGACTTGTAATCCAAATAAAGAAAGATAAAGTATCTTGAAATGTTTTCAGTTTCATTCAGTCACTGTCATCTTCTTGTTTTAAACCACCTCCTTGTTCAGTACTGCCCTCTCCATCACTTTCCTTATCCCAGTCTTTCATAGATGCTCCCATCATGAAGTCATCACGCAGTATATTCCATTCTGGTCCCTCTTCAGACTTCACTTCACCCTGTATGTTTGAAGGGGGGAGAAGGAAGAGGATGATGAGATGAATGTGGAAGGGGCAGTAGAAGATGGAAAGCCCTCATATAACCACAATATGTGAGGCGTTCACACAAACTTGCATTGACAGACACGCCAAAGGCCAGCACCTCACACAAAAGTTACGTGGATAAACAGGGGAATCATAACTACCTGATGCAAATAACTGAATTTGTTTTACCCAACCAATAAAAGGAACACAGGGGAAAAAAAAACACAACAGCTATTCCTTGTGGATGAAACAGTCAACCTTGGGCATGGCTTCCTTTATTAAAATCTTTCTTGGCAATCAGAATGGATTCATGATATCATTTATTAACCCCCAGGTGCTGCTTCATTAGAACACTTCTTGGCACATTTCTAAAACACAAATATGGATTTAATAAAGGCTTTTAAAAAAAACACAAATTTAATATTTAACATATTCTGCAATACGTGAACCAAATCCCCTTTATGTGGATTATTACCTCACTACCTGGACTTGTCATATGGTGCAAAGCTGCCTCTAAAAGAAACTGAAAGTTGATCTACACTCAGCAAGCCAACAACACCTTATTCCAAATTTTGCGCTTCTTCAAAGTGCATAAACTGAAACCATGCTAAACTGACCGGTGAATAATGAAGAGAAGTGACAGGAGCCTTATTTTCAGGTTAGCACTGAAAACATTGCTAGGTTGTTCTAAGCGACGGCATACATTTGGCGATACAACAGCCCCATCCTGTGGCAACAGCTTTAAAGAACAGGATGAAGTAATTCCAAGATCACAGCCTTTACTGAAGGAAAACACTGAAAGCATTCAATGTACCAAAGGAGGACTTCAGTCATTTAAACCTCAATAGCAAAATACTTCTGAGGAACCATTAGTGTTCAACATGCAAGAAAAAACTATCTTACCAAGGAATTGGGGGTCCTGAAAACAATTTACTTTTGTAAGTTCTTTTGAAACAGGTATACAGGCATCTCACACCACTGTCTTTCCCACTGCCCTTCACTCATTTAACCAACGCCTTCTGATGCTGTACCTTCAGACAGGGGTTATTTGTTACAGTATCTTCTGCAGATGAAGATCATGTTGTTTCCAGGAGAAAATAACATAAATTTCAACAGAGGAAATAATTAGAAGAAAATGCAGATCTGTCACTGCAAACCTAACACATCTCACCAACAGAAGCTACCTGAGTACAAGAAGTCTCCCAGACGAGTTGCTTTCAATAGTTACTCAAAACAGAAATGATTTCAAAATGTGACTTGTCCTGCAGCTCTCTGTGAAAGGTGAGTCTCACAAAAATAAGATTACATCTTAATACCTTCCTTTCCAAAAGGGATCTCCCCAGGCTCAGTTCAAAAACAACAACCAACTAAAGCTGTTCAAGATGTAGAGTTCTTTTTATCCTTTTCTTTTGTCTTCACAGCTGCTCTCATTAATGTTCATTTGGAGGTGCAACTCTCCCATCTCCAGCAGCAGTAGACAAACAACTCCCCTTTTCCCCAGGGGAGTGACTCCTATCTACTTTCACCGTTGCAGCAATTCACTACAAATGCTACACCCCATAAAGCCTGAAATCATCTCAGGCAGGGTAATCAATTAACTGGAATTAAAAGAGCGACAGACAGTGTAGGTGTGTAGGAAGACCTTAAAATACTCTCAGTAGAATAATACATATTAGTGAAAACTTCAGTATTCTGTTCTACACATTTACCTTTCCAGATTAGAAAAAGGTCAAAATAGTTACAAAAAAACTCACTCAGTTGTTTTTAAATCCCAAATATTTTAGGAGTAATCACTATTTGAACATATAACAGAGCAAAACATGAAATACTCACATGGAAAATCCCCATTTTCCTTACAAAATCCTTTTTTTTTTTTTTTTTCTTTTTCCCTTTTTTTCTTTTTCTTTCAATAATAATCAAACCAACAGAGATGTCATTTATTTTTCCCACACACACAGAACTGACATTGTCAGCAGCAACAACGAAAGGCTGCTCAGGCTTTGACAAGCCCAGTGCTCAAATTATCACAATCCACTATTCAGAAAGTGAACAAGAGAATAAAAGCAGGACCTCAACAAAGGGGGATGCTGATCCTCTGCAGTATTACCCACTATGCAAGGAGCCACAAAGGTTTGAATAGAGGTTTATACAAGCGCTGAGAAGAAAGACAGAGGTAGCATATCCATGCCTGAAAGATGAAGATTAAATACTTGAAAGCAAACATTTAATCAATTTTAAGCATGCTACCAAGTGAAGAAAACCCCATGTTTAGTATCTTCATTCTTAACTCAATTACCTCTCAATTTTTCCCCCTTCACAGTAAAAACTACCCAAATCCATTCTACCACAAAAAAAAAAAAAATAAAATTCCTGGAGTCTTAAGAAAATATGCAGCAAGAATATTTGTACAATTAACAATTAGTTCAACTCCAATATCACTTCCCAACTTGTTTTATATAAGAATGTTAATGCACTTGGGTTTTCAATGCTATAATCTAGTTCCATCTAAGTAAAACAGAAGTGATTCTTGGCACTTGGAAAACAGCTTTCATTCTGTTCAACTGCCTTTGAACTCCCAGTCAGCTGTTCATCCACCTCTCCCACATACCACCACAACACTAAAGTCCCCTTTGAACATCCCCAAATGCAAACAAAACAGGCTGTATAAACGTAAGTGCTTAACACTATGGGAAACAGTAAGGTAGGGAGTGAACAATTGTGGGTTTTTTTGTTTGTTTGTTTTCCCTTCTTTTATACACAGATTTGAATAAGTCTGTTCTTTGCCTGAAGGCGTGGAGCCTATTTCAGAAGGTCAGAGAGGGAGCAGTTAGTAATGCATCTCCCAAGTCACTAGTACACGCTGACACATTTGTTATCATTAGCTGCAAAGAGAGACCAAAACCCAAAGCTGTGTAACTCCACTACAAATGCCCATTTGCTGGGAAGGCCAGATAGCCCACCTGAGGAAAGAGAATACCAGAACTGCCATCTTACATGCTTAGCAAGTCACCTAAGCTATCACAGCATTAGCTCAAGTCTGATACAAGGATTTTGCATTGGTGACGCATTTCCCAAACTATTACTGGGTTGAAGATGTAATCTCTGAAATCTGAACCCGAACAAGAAGAACTGAAATTACTGTAGTCCTAATAAAACCAAATCAGCCAACAAACAACAAAGCTCAGGTCTGTCACCCAGAACAAGCAGCCATCACTCACAGGATCCAGGCTACAATTGTCTCCTGGATGCTTATGGAGTAACACAGAGACCTACAAACAGGCTGATGAAACCCCTGTAACACTGGTGACAGTATAAAAGGTTATGTCCTGAAAATAGAGCAAACAGATTAAAGACAGCATTTGTGCCACTTGAACATCTGCACAATGATAACAGAGGTATTTCTGCCTATATCACCATAGGGATTCCCGTAAAGTCTGAATTCCTCTACTGTTCAGAAGACAAAAAACTGCAGGGTATTAAACACTTTTTAAATGTAAGAATTACAATCAGCACACTGGGCTCCCATGCCTTTGCTCTGTGAAGAAGATGAAATACCACAGCTTGCAGGGGCATCTCTCTTTACCATCACATACAATAAACGTTTATTTGTACCTGTCAGGGAAGGAATTTCTAACATAAATATCTCTAAAGTAACGACGTTAAGCCTTGAGAAAACAATTCTAACACATCTAATTAATTTGAACTGCCTCCCCAGGTTCGTCTGTTTTGCTCAATACAGACATCTAAGAACTTGAAATACAGGGAGGCTTTTGTCACAGCAAAGAAGTTAAAAAGTCTATCTGCCAAAATGCATTCTCACATAAATCTGACAATCACCCTTCCCTGCCAGCCTGCATCTTTCTCCAAATGACTGCTGCTATTCTCTTCCTTATCCCCAAGAAAGCTGCCTTAAGCCTAGCTCAGAAAACCCACACACATACACTGACGTGTGTTAAATCTCCACTAAAGCATAAGAACACACAGAAAAAAGAAAATAAACATAAAAAACAAAAGCACTTGAAAAGCATGAGGAAGAGATGCAAGGCAAGGAACACCAGTAAAATCTTTAAATTTATCTTCAGGAGTAAAACAAAAGTAAGTTTTCTCAGTTTTGTCTCAGCTAGAAGCAAACAGAACTATAACTTAAGTATCTCAAACTGCAACATTAGGTAGAGCCAAATATGCGATCACCTTTAAAAGGAAAAAAAAAAAAAAAAAAAAAACCTTAAAAAAAAAGACTCTTGGGCTTAATAATCAGTACTACTTGCAATTTTCACTTATTTGAAATAGTTTCAACTCAGTTCTTCCTACATACACCTGATCCCCAAAAGACAAAAAATCCCCAATAATCTAGAGACTATGCGCTGTACCCACCACTGACCTGAACTTCTGAGCTCAAGTCTCATAGAAACTCACTTTGATTTTGGAAAGCATTTTTGAGCTGGCAGAGCATGCCATTTACACAACAGAAGTCTACTCTGCAGCAGAGTAATGCTACACAATTGTATATTTCTTAAGACAAGAATCATTCAACAACCATTCACACTCTCTCTCTTAATGAGACAGAACTCAATTGCTTTGGTATATTTGAAGTGACAACACCAAGCATAGTACGGGAGGTTTATTCAGACCACAAAGTCTCCTGTGCACACTAGGACCCACAGTTACATTGCTACTAAACAAACACAAGAACTAATTTTTGCAGTGTTTTGAATCCTGTTGTTACCAGTCAAACCTCGCTGCAATCAAAGACCTGGAATTGTTACCAAAAGGCGAGGGAAACGCAAATACTCATTTTAATTTTGAGCACAACCAGAAGACCACCCACAACTTAATGACCTGCATGTGGAATCTCCCCATCCTCATATTCTCCTCCGGGGTTTACTACAACCAGGGATGTGTGAATGGAAAAGAATGCTATGGGTTGGCATGCAGAGGCTTAAACATGCTCCAAATTGCATCACAGAAATTCTATGTACAAGTATTTATCTAGATTTAAGGAAAAAAATCATTAACATCATCACAAAATGCTCAGTTGCAAAGAATCACAGGCATTTGAGAAAACAGATTTCTTCAACGTCCACTCATTAGAAACCTCATAAATCAATATTTGTCAGAAAAAGCAAAACATGTAAAGAATTCAAGTGTAACACGGGGCCCTTCTGCATACAGGAAGGTCTGGAGCTCTTCAGCTCTTGCAAAGCTCCAGTTCTGATAGCAGCAGTCTCAGAAATCCTACTGCCACACAAAGAATTTTACTACTTGCTGCTCCAAGAGTATGTCCAACTGTACAGGCATTCTCCTCACATTTTTTTCAATAAAGCAGTAAGAAATACTACACCTGAGAGCTACTCATAGAAAACAAACAAACCCCACCATCTGTGCTCCAGAAGGTATCATACACCTTCCTGGGAACACAACTCTGCATATAACTTGTGAGATTAGTTTAATTATATTCTGTTTTCAGTCAGAACACGGAGTTCAAAGCTGAACATGAAACATACATGGTCGAGCTCATTCCAACAGATGACTTCAGTTATCATGCACACTTCTCCCAGCTACTGTGTTTAAAAAAAAGAAATTCAACCACCTGCATAGACACAAAGAGTCAAAGCAAAAAATAAACAACAAAACAAACAGGGCACATTCTTTACTTGTTCTTAGTAGTGATTTGAATAGTATTTAGAAAAGGATAGCTTTTTTTTTTTTTTTTATCTTTAAGTTGTTGGGTTGTATTAAGAAAACAAGTAGGCACGCTAAAGTACATTGTGTTCTAGTTCTAATAACCCACAAACCCCCTCCTGCATAGGAAGCAATTTAACTTCTACTGGGAGAGGTAAGAAATTGTGAAGGTTGTTAGGAAACCAGCACGCTAATCACTTTTAGACCACTCCTGCACATACTAAAAGAAACCCACCATGGAATGCATTCTATTATGTTTAACTCATGTTCTATAAAACATAAAGCAAAATGACATTGTCCTGAAATTCAAACAACTCTTCTATACTATCAGATGAAAATACCTCACCTATGAATAAAAATGCTTTTTTGTGGACTTTTTAAAGTAGATACCACAACACTATACCTCTGGGCATGATGCACCTCCGATAGGAGGAACGCTTTGTTCTTTTTCCTCATTGCAATATGCGGAACAGCCACAGAACCCATAGAAGGAGCAACTGCAGCTCATCAAGAGGGCTGGAGTGACAGCAGTCACTCCAATGACAATGCTCAGAGCAACTGCAGGAATTGGAATTGCTGCAGGGATTATCCCAGGAGCTGGAGAGTCTGTTGCGTTGTCAACAGATCCAGAAGTATTCTCTTCCCCTTGAGGATGCTGAATAGTGTTGAAAAGAGCTTGATAGGCCAGGCCCAGCATGCTGCAGTGGTCTGTACCTCTTTAGAATTGCCAGGGTTACAGCAGAACTTTGGAGGCGCCTGCTGCTCTGGACACCTCCCCATACCATCCCACACTGCCTGCCACTCAGAACTATCCTGTTTCAGGGCAGGTGTCTGGGTGATATTATTCTTAAATGTTTAATTTTAAACATAAGCTGAAACATATTCACAACGCATAGCAATAGAAGCAGACTGGTTTGAACACCCCATGTATATTCAAAATTTTTAAGAGCTATTGTAAGTAGCTCTTCTTGAGCTGAACATGGGTTGAGATAAAACTTAGTAAGATAGAGTACAATAGTTTTGAATATATATATATATATATATATATATATATATATGAATGTATATAACAAGTGATGCACAAGCAATTGCTCACCATACCCCAACTGATGCCCAGCTAGCCTCCAAGCAGGGAAGAGAGAACTCCCACCCCCTTCAAAACTCCTTCCACATGATGTTATATGGTATGGAATATCCCTTTGGCCAGTTTGAGTCAGCTGTTCCAATTCTGTTCCCTCCCAGCTCCTTGGGCTCTTCACTGAGAATGGCCTTGGCTCCATACAGCCCTGTTTAGCAGCAACTATGAACATCGGTGCGTTTAACACCATTTTTCTCCTAGAACCAAAATACAGCGTCATACCAGACACTCTGAAGTAAACAATTTCATCCCAGCTGAAACTAAGACAAATAAAACCAGCTTAATGAATATTGCAAATTATTACTGAGGAGATAGCTGGAAAAAGTGTTCCTTTATTAGGTTATCAGAGAAAACATCTGGAAGCACATTTCCAGACAGTATACCTTTCCAATATGTCATCACCGCTAATTTTCATGTTTGTTTTCTTTTCCCCCTGTTAAAAAGCAAACTACTTCATCATCCTCCTCTATTTGCCTTTACGCTCACATCTGCAATGCCTATTCATCAGCCTTTACACCAACAGCAGTGAACTTACTGCCTACTATACTAGCCACTACTACTGCAGCATTCACCTACTACATCTATTTCTTCAACTATCATTCACCATACAGCTTTCACATTTCATCTACTTGAACAACAGGATCCTTAAAGCAAAGATCACACAGAACTTAGATCAGTAAATTCTTGACAACATTCCAATGAGTAGTACGGTTGAAAACAGCACATAATCAAGGCTGTCAATAACATAATATGGTGCTTTACTTTCATTGCTTATCAGACAAGAATTTGTTTAACTAGCTATGGTATTCAAATTACTGTGATTATAATCTCTTTGTTCAGAAGACAAGTAAGGATAAGGTAGATGCACTGCTTCACTGAGAATCTTAATTCTGACTAGGATAAGACCACGTTGTCTATTAGAAAGAAAAGCTCTTTTCTTTCTAATAGTCCCAACCAACACTGAACCTCAGATAACTACAATCTACAAAATATTGTCTGTTATGTAATCATGACCACCAGCTATTATTGCTTAATTATCAAGAATAAACTTAAATGGACTCCTCCTTATCACCTTCTAGTGATATTCCTAAAAGGAAAATAATGAACTATTTTTCTTCTTGGATGTGATTCAAAGTAAAAGAACTTTCCCAGATAGATAGCATTTCAGCCCAGGAAAAAAAGTGATTCAGAGATAAAAAGAGACTGGTTCTATATTTCTTAATACATACTTAGTGCACACGGGGGAGTTTAAGGATCAGGTATCACCCAAAACATCACCCAGATCCACAACATCCTTGTTACAAGGTGCAGATTCCGAACCCTTACAATGTACCTAGAAAACACGCAGAGGTATCTTGGAGCATCTGTTCAAAATGAAGGCCTTCTACACACCATCCTTCAGAAGTCCAGTACTAATGTCTTTTAATAGCTTACTTCAGAGAAAATAGTTACAATTCAAAACAGACTTTTCCAGATGTCACCCGTTTATGACAGACATTCAGGCAATGTCTCAGCTAGAAATCTAAGACTTTCTGAGTGGTATTAATAGAAGCTTGCCTGCCAACACAGTACAGAAGCATGCAGGCCATTGGCTGATCAGCATATTTTGATCCTTTTTAAAAAATGAATTATCAGCTTGCAGATTTCTGAATTACCTGAATCCACTGTTTTCCATTAAGACTCAACAAGAGGCACAGCAAAACAAGTCCCAAAACGTTGTTTCAAATGCTGAAGACTGTAAAAATAACCTGGTCTCTTACTTCCAGCACTTAAGAAATCATATCAGAGTACAGCTGATTAGGAAGAAGTGGGCTAACAGCCTCTGTTTTCTGACTCAGGATTTCCACTTACATTTGAGTCCTGAAACAAATATAGCTATGCAAAACATAAAAGGAGAAAAGAAACGCAATGAATTGCCTCTTGCATATTTTCATTACTAAACATGAAATATTGAAGCTTTTATGGCTACTAAGCATCCTGTCTGGCTAAATGCTCCTGCTCTCATAGTCTCTACTTTAACTTAAATGGCTTTTGGCAAACAGTTTGCCCAGAGGGGCTGTGGATGCCCCCCTCCCTGGAGGCATTAAAGTCCAGTCTGGATGGGGCTGTGTGCAACCTGGTTAATGGGAGGTGTCCCTACCTATGGGGAGGGTTAAAAATTGGTGATCTTAGAGGTCCTTCCATAACTCAAACAATTTTATGACTCTAAGACTTCCCAATTGTAGCAGTATCAGGTATAAAAGAGCCACAGTCACAATACAGAAAGATTTGCTTACCCATCCCAAGGATCAGAGCTCACCAAATACTCCCAAAGGAGGAAACTCCATGTAGAGATCCCTCCCTTGTAGCACCCAGCCCTTAAATGAGACTTAGGGAGAACAAGGTTCCAACCCTTCTGGTTATACAGGTGAACTGCTTTCACTTGTACTGACTTTCACAGGGCTGTCCATCTCCTTACCAAGTGCTCAATCATTGGTTCAGGCTATGACTTAGAAATTCCCATACAGCAACATACCCTATATACCCACAAATCCACATTTCTCTGAATTTACACTGCTGTAATTTCCTAAACAACTTTGTGTGAAAACATATTAAGAAACAGACTATACACTTGGATATTCCCAAGTATTTGTAGTAACTGCAACATTCTTTTAATACATATTTTTCAAGCTTGCACTCAATTTCACAAACAATCATTAAAAACTGGTCAGATTATTCCATGGGGGAAAAAAAAAAAAAAAGTAAATATTGAATTCGGCAACCTTCTAACCACTGGAAACTGTAAGCAGTTTGACCCATCACTACTGAACTCTATCAAGATAAACAGAAGAGCAGGTGTGCAGAGGTCATTTACAACACATCTGCTAACTCAACACTCATGAAATAAGAACATTTTATACCTTAATAAAACTTCAGAGTAAGGGAACCGCTTTACAAGATAACTTGCAACAGCAATTGCTTAGATCAAGGGAGCTCATTCAGATAGACAAGTTCCACCCAACCTTTCTTACTTCCAGAGACCCTCTTCTATAAAGTCTGTGAAACGTTTAGCTGTATTTTCTCTAATTACATCACTCTGCCTATAAGAGAGTTATGAAAAACACCAGAGGCAGACAGCAGCTTTTATTAAGACTTCCAACTCAATTTACCAGGTAGAAGCGGAATTGCCTTTTCTTTTTTAAATGACAACTCTTCATTAAGACAAGGCTGTGTCCACACTCCTAACCTTCTGAAATTTTCTCAGGGATGGTGTTGATTGGAAATTTTAAGCTGATTCATTTACAAGCAGTAACCAGAAGTCATTAACTATCAATTTGGCAGGATGTAGTCAGTGGTCAGCAGCAACAAGGGATGCAGCTGTTTGACAGTTGAAGCATACTTTACAGAAAAGCCTGAATGAACTGAAATTTGAAAAGAGTGAAAGGTTCCAATAGAATGGAGTGAAATGTCCCAATAGAATAAAGAAACATTCAGAAAATAAAGAGCTTTCTGGCAATGATGCAGAAAAAAAAAAAAAAAGAAAAAAAAAAAAAGAGCATAATTGAAAGTAATGATGGAAAGATTTTCCCCAGCTCTCATTTTCACACAATACGCTTCCACAACTTGAAGTCAAAAAAAAGTCACAGATTAAGCTGAAGACAAATTTCCTTGTAAAATAATTCTGCCGATCATTGTTTTACACTTCAGTAAAGGAATCCTAATAGGATTTGGCATTTTGGATGTCTGCGCTTTGTATACTTACAGAAAGATCAAAAGATGATGTATACCACAAGTTTGTGGTTATTTTAGACATAGTTTTACTGAAAACTAGCTTGGCAACATTGTCTGAGAAAACAGAACAACACCACAGCCCCCCAGTGCATTAATAGAGAAATAGACAAGTTACTCAAATATTACAGATGGAGCTGTTTCAATATTGCCTGACATTTCAATTGTTAGTCTCTGTTTATATTCACTTAAACTTGCCAAATTTCAGCTGCATTAGGCTGAAATTTTCCACTGCAGTCACCTGCCTCAGGCAGAAGTTTTTACAATGTTTCAATGAAAATTATTTCAACCAGTTTCAAGACAAGATGAACTCAGAACATTTTGTCTACAGCCCTAAAGAGGAAAGAAGTATTTCCTACAGGCACTGATTAAAGTCTTGTCATGCATTCTTTATGAACTTGAAAAATCACTAAGTGATTATTTTGGAGTTGGGAATATGTCTTTTGCTATCTCTATTACCATATTCCCAGGCCTGACCAAGTTATAAACATCTGGGGGACCAGCCTCCCCAGATCTGAGATCATCATCTCAGTTGATAAGTCAGTAGCCAAATTGTCTTAAAATATCTATCCTCACTGATCACATACTAGCTGCATCTTTGTCTGCATCAAACTGGATCGTGCATGAATGATGACAACAAAAAGGAAACAGGTCCTTCTATGCAAAAAGTTGTTAGGACTGCTGTAGCATTAGGAGCCAAACAGTAAGACTTCATGCTTGGCCCTAAAATGCAGAAAGCACCTGTTTGGAATAAAATATTCCTTTTAAACTTACAAGAGGTGCTGATGTACCCTAGCAAATTCCTAGCAGAAGCCTATGCTTTCATCCCCATATTTCAGGAACAAATTACTTGGTTAAAGAAAATTCTTTCCCCTGGAAGAGATATATAGATGAAAACAATGAAAGCATTTACACCCTCCCCAATTATATTGTATGGAAACTGTGGAAAAATGCAGAACGAGATGCCAATAGCCACTAATTATTCATCTGCAAGAAAAAGAAGTCAGACAGTTGCACGTTTTAAACTGATTAGCTTTTAAGCAGGAAAGCACATTTGTATCTTCAACTAACTTGACAAAGGAAAGTTCCAAGTGATTTCTTGTGTCCCAGAGAAAAAAAAACAAAGCTTTCGAAGTTAGAAACACAGTAATCCTGACACCCCTGAACAGTTCTCCAACTGCTGTTGAAAGTATTTATCAATTTTTAAAGCCTCACAAGGAAGAAGTCTGGAATGACTGGAGTCAGGTTGGCTATACTTACAAGTCTCTTACCAAACACTTGCAGCTTTTAGAGAATACAGGTCTTTATAGAAAAATCAATTCTCACACAGTCAATAGCTTGATATAAAATAACTGCAGAATCCTCTGCATTCATCTTCCTTCCCATCAATAAGTTATATTAGGATAGATAGTATTTTGAGACCAGTAACAATTTAATTTCCATTCAGCAACACAGCACAGTAATCAAGTTGTACTCCGAGTCATACAGGCAGCTGCAGATATTACAGAAAAATTATTGTATTATAGTGACTGAAATACAGCATAAAGTCCTACTCTCAGTTCCACCCTTTAAATGCTCTGTAGCAGAGCTGCAGTGAGAGAACTTGCAAGTTCTAGCAAACATAACCATTCAGGACACCATCCAGCAAAGGCATAACTCAAAATTAAAGACTGATGAGCACATGCTATGCCTGTCACAGAGAGTATTTGTAACTTTCATGACACTTATTCACATGCCAGTAGAAAATATGTTATCATCCAATAATACTTCACAGGGAGCAGCACAAATGATAAGCAGGAAGGTTTCTGGTGCTTCTGCTGAAATCACGGCATGAATAACCCTGTTTAATTGCCATCCAGTGAAAGAAAAAAAAGCTGAAACTGCTCCAGGAACATTAATTCTGAATTTCTTTGCCTTCTTACAATTAAGATTTCAGATCTCTTAATTTATTGCACCAGCAAACACACTTCTACAAGCTTAAGAGATCAGAAACTTCATTCAACTCTGAAAGCAAAAGTACTTCCCTAAGACAGTAATCTTAGCAGCACCCAAAATCTGTTAGAGACACCTAAAGAAACTCTAAGTCTATTCTAATTCAGTGGAGTCTTTGACTTCAGTTGGAGGACTGGATTTCAGGAGAACCCAGTTATATATGTATCAAGATTGTCTGCAACTAATAGGAATTAACATCCCAGCAATTGCACATAATGAAATATATCATTGTAATGTATCATAATTAAAAATTAGAACTGGAAAACAAATGAACACCGTTTATGCAATCTTTTTAAGAAAAGGATAAGTAAGAGCAGTACAGGTTCAGTTCTGACTGCAATCTATTGTCATTCATTTACAGACCACCAGGTACCCCAAGTCCCAGGCCAGGTCAGATGAACAGCTGACAGCCTACAGAAATGAGTAGACTGGGAGGCTTTAAAAGATCAAAGTATCCATGACAAAAATACCATCCACATTAGGCCCTATGACATATCTTTCAAAGGCAAACATCTGAAAGGAACTTAACTCTCTACATATAGCAAAAGGAACCCTTTAATGATCACTGCCTACTCCTGCATTTGCTTTAGTGCCAGAGAGATAACTTCAGCCTCTACAGTTTCTATAGCATATACTACTATTAGGAAAGCAGACAAAGACACCTGTAGATTAATAACATTTCTTAAAGTATATGAAAGATGGGAAATGGCCAAGATCTAACCAGTAAATACATGTGTTCTGTCAGGATTTTATGGAGTAAGACTTGACAGCCCTTGTATCTCCCAATAAATGCTTACAAAAAAGCCAAAAACAAACAAACAAAAAAAAGCAAACAAAAAGAACCCTCACAAAACAAGAATGCCACCACTCAAGACTTAAAGAACCCACTCAAAAAAACCAAAACACTGAGATTTTTCCCCCTTTTATTACATTCTTATTCCCCATTACAAAGTTTTCAGATAAAATGATGGTGGAGGAAGGAAATTACATGATCTTACCCAGAGGCAAGCATCTTGTACAGTACCTTGGAGGAAAAAAAAAGAAAAAAAAACAGGGAAAAACATGACACAAGTCAGCTGGCTCAGCAAGGATTAAGAAATACCTTGATAAACAGTTAGTGATATGAAAGGCAAAGCTTTTGGCTCCAGCTCAGAAGAGTAATTACTCCCATCTGGGCACAGAAAACCTGAAAAGGGATTAGTTTCAAATGGCACAGAAAAAAAATTCACAGCCTGACAGTCCGTCTTTCACAGCTGCATTAGGTGGGTACACCAAAGAGTGTTTAGGCCAATGGTTAGAAGTATGAGACTATAAACAACAGCGAGCTCTGGCAGGGGTATGGGTTACCTGCTCTTCCCATGAAGGCATGAAACTGGCAGAAAAAGAATGTACTTTTAAAAAGGTTTGTGCCAAAACAAAATCCCACCACTACTGATAGTCTTTACAGAGCTTTTGATTTATTTTTCTCATGCATACCTATACTTGATTGAATAGTCAGCTACAGCAGAGCTTTATGAGGGCTATCTTCAATAATTCCTAACATTTGGAAGAAGCCAAACCCTCAAAAATATGGCAGCAAATCTTTCATTCAAAAACCACTGCAGAGTAAGAAAACTAAGTATTTGCCTGTTCTCACAAATAGCGTCAAGTCTTCTTTCACAGCACAAGCAGTGGGCAAAGAAAGTATTGCTTTCACTGGGAGAACTTTATTCTGCCGTTTTTCTTGCTGACTGCTTGTTTTATGTGGGTGTGGTACTGTTTTTATTGTTCTGGACTATATTTTAATTGATGGCACAAAGCCTGGAGTTCGGGATTGGCATCTCTTCTATAATTTATGTTGAAATAAATAAATATATTCCTCTTTTTTCTTAAAAGAAATACACACTATACTCTCAATTGCCAAAAAATAAGCAGGCTGCTACAAAGGGAGAGGAAAAAAAAAAAGCAGCAAATAAACAGCTTGAAAACCACCCCTAACAAAAGCTTTCAGATGGCTCAAAAATCTACCAGGGATTGTAGAGAATTCACCATCTCTAGCCTCATCTCTACTTACCATTCTCTGAAACACCCCTGAAAGACCAAGAAGCAAAGATACAACTGTGGAAGCCAGCAAAACTGTACAGTGGCAGAATGTCTGTATAAATCTGATTATGAGACTGAAGATCAAAATTTGACTTCAATCTCAGGCATTAACTAAGAAGATGGGATTGTACTGAATTGGTAAAATATATTTCCAAGAGAAATAACGGCTGATTAATAAAGCACCTCTTCAAGCTGTCATCAAAGAGTTTGTCTGAATCGAGAGGCGCTGAAACAAATAAAACAGGACAGGGAAGGAAGAGTGGGTCTATCCAAGTAAACACTAATATAAAAAAAACACAACAACAACAACAACAAAAACCAAACAAACTCACAATACAGCCTTAAATTCATGATGAAAAACTTCTAAATCTGAATCTTTTGTTTACAAGCAATGTGAAAGCAGAACCTACCAAAGCTCAAAAATAATTCCTTACCAGTCAGTACCTGAAGCTTTATTTCTCTATAGTTTTTTAATGAAAATACGTTGTTACTAATGCTGCCAAAATAAGACATTTCTCCTATGGTAAAGAAACATTTGCAGTCTGTTTTTAACCTAGTAATTAGAAAATTGCCTTTCTATAATCTGACAAAGAAAGAAAGAATCCCAGCTTTTACTCAGCTGTTGATTCACTGTCAGCCTGCCATGTTTTTGCAGCCCATAGATAATTCCCATGACTGTTGAGTTAATAACAGTCTTGACTAGTCTTTAACATCAGCAATAGCAGTAGGCAATGTTATTAGTGATGTTCTGCTTTCTGGGGAATAAAAAACAACAAACAAAAACAAAGAAACCACACACATGCCCCCCACCCAAACAAGCAAGCTGGAATTATTTAAGGAGAAATAAAGTGTCAGCACGAAGCTAAATTGTTCTCATTATCCAAGGAATTCAAAAAAAATACTTTAATGTTACATTTGCATGAAAATTCTATGAGCTCTTCATGTCAGGCAGCATTTCAGCAAGCTCCCCAAGCACACACAAACAAAAAACATATGACAAACTGTTGTCTCCCAGCTGATTAAAGTATTTCTTTCTGGCACCAAAAATCCACTTAGTTAACTGCTGTGAGTCTGGGCCAACAGAAGTATTCCACCCACTATCAAGCACAAAGTTCAAACCTGAACACAAATGGCATGTCAAAAATGCACAGCTTCTGAAATACAAGAAACAATATGTCTGAGCAACTTGTTTTTAACCCTGAGCTACTTACTGAATTGACTGGACTGATAAAAACCTAAACAAGCCCAATTAAACTGCCTATCTTACCTATGTTTGAAAAAAGGTGCGTTAAAATGCTTCTTTCCAAAACATTTTATCAGCAGTAATGTTCCACCAGTCCAACACACAAAGAATTTGAGCGAGAAAAGCCTACAGATGTTTAACACATCTGAGTTTCTCTCTGTTGCAGTATTCACTTGTTAAGTCAAAGCCTAAAAGTTCCCAAATCAACCAGAGCAAATGAGTTTGAAATGTCTGAATCTGTGGGTAAACAGAAGTAGTACAGTCATACACACCATGCAGGATGAATAGGTACCACGTCTTCCAACAATTTTAGAGAGCTGGTAATTACTACTGCCCAAACTCCACACATTCATTATGATTTAGCAGTCTGCTCCACAATGCGCAAAACTCGATATAAAAATAATAATTAAAATATTATTTAATATATGCATTTTAATAAAAGCACAGGTAAAACAAGTTATTTGCATAAAATGTTTGATGATCTCCCAGGAGAGCTATACAAATGTAAAAAAGGCTAAGTAATAGAAAAAAAAAACAAAACAAAACAAGGCACTTTGATACAGCTGTTCTGCACAGGGGGCACATCAGCAGACACATCAGTAAATACACTGAGAAGGTGAAGGCCTACCTGTTCACTTTTTGCAGCCTTCTTAGCAGAGTTATTGTTTCCTTTAGCGCCCTCCATGCTTCTTAAAACATTGATGAAATCTTTCTTTGAAACAGATGATAGCAGTTTAGCACGTTGCCTTTCAGATTTCGCACCTTTCTTCACTTTCTCGTCAACATTCTTTTGGTGTGTCCTGACAGCATTAAACAACTGCACAACACCTCTAAAGTGGTGAGCAGTGGAAAGGAAGTGAACAAAAAAACAAGAAAAACCTTTTAATTCATGTTACCTTTATAGATATGAACCTTCTATCAAAGAAACTAACCAGTTCAGATGTTAGCTGGCTTCTAGTTCCAAAAAGCAATTACTCAGAATCTCAGTTCTGTTAAGTAACGTTCACTACAATACAGGAGGCTTTCAATTTTCAATCTTTCTTCCCACTTATTACTAGAAACCAGCAACAAAAATCCAAACACAACTTTTCAGATCCCAAAGCGAGCACGATACATTGTACAGCCATCTATACAAAAACCTGTTTCAACCCCAGAAGGATGATAGTCATTCTACAACCAGCTATTGAATTCCTCATACAAGAATTCAAGAGCAGCTGAAGCAAGGGTACAAGGGACAGGAGCAAGTCCTGTAAGGAAACGAGCAGATACAGACAGAACATCAACATGATGCTCCACAAAGAACTAGATGAGCACCACTACAATAATGCAAATCAGCCAACTGTACTTAGCAGCCATGGATCTGGTGAATTCTCTGCAGAGAAAAACAGAACAGCAGAAACAACTGTTCCACGTTCTTAAAGCATTAAATTAACCAAATAAGGGAGTCTAACAAAGCACTTCTGTTAAGCAAACATTACATTATTGTCTACATTTTTATGCTTTCACAAACCATTTGAAATCTCTTGTTGAATTTGATACTGTAAAACATAGATCAGCATATAAATCACTTGGCTCCTGCTAGTCACTTCTTAAGAGTTCAATCTGATTGGAAACAGACTACCTGCACAGACCTTTTCTTCTCCTTTTCCTCCCTTTAAGACATACATATATTTAAAGAAAGCTTTCAAAAAAACTCTTACCTTGTGGCAATTCTCTGAAGATTTCTCTCTCTGTCTCTGTCTCTGACAACATCTGGCTTCACTCGGCACATCATTTCCCACTCCCGCTTTTTATCGAGCTGTTATAAATATTGTTACTTAATGTAAGTGGCATGGGGCATTTAAGAATGCAGCACACTCTAACAACATGCAGTAAGACGAACAAAAAAGATAAATCCACAAAGCTCTGCTTGGTTGAGGGTAAGGGCAGCTCCAGCACTGGATCTAAGGCTAGTCTCTTCTGCTGCCAAAAATGGGACCCCAATGAAATTTCAGTCATTTCACTTCTACAACAGAAAGTTGTGTCAGAGTGATGTTTCTGGATGAGACAAGCAAAAAGGGTCTAGAAAAACACAAGTGCTTTCACATTGAGAGCTATGGGCAAAGAAATGATTCAAGAGCAGTGTCCAACTCCACAAGACCACAACAGAGAAATTTATAAGTAATAAATTTGTGGGCACACCAAGACAAACATAATATTTAAATATTTTAAATTTAAATATTAAAAAATATTTAAAGTCTCAGGAATTTTATTTTCCCTACTGAATTAATCACAAAGGAAGTTTACGATTGACAGTAATGCACAGCAAGACTGCAACGAGCAGAACTCAAGCATAAGAGAGTACCAAACACCCACAGGATAACTGCAGTAGGACAAAGGGGAATGGATGTAAACTGAAAGAGGGAAGGTTTTAAATTAGACTACAAATTTTTTCACTCAGAGGGCAATGAGGCCCTGGCACAGCTGCCCAGAGAAGCTGTTGACATCCCATCCGTGGAGGCACTCAAGGTCAGGTTTGAGTCAGGTTCCTCAACAGCCTGATCTAACTGCTTGTAACCCTCCTTATAGCAGGGGGCTGTAATTAGCTGATTACTAGGTCCCTTCTAACCCAAGTTATTCCGTAACTTTGTGAATCCCTTCCACAACACTGTAACTGTCATGTACAACACCAATTTTTGTCTCTTTCGAGGTTCCCTGTTTCCAACACAAAACTAATCAATTACCATATCTCCAACAGTAGAATACTATACTTTCCCCAACATCTCCATCAGGAATAAATTAAGAACTACTTTTTCCCCAACTTGTAACAATCTTTCAGTGTTCATAGTTCTGATGGTATTTCATTAAGTGTTTTTTATACAAAAAGCTTTTTATGGAATTTCAGAGCCCTGATCTTTATAATTTCAGGCAGACTACTATGAACTCACAAGTTTATGACCATGTTTCGACCTCGGACCAAAAGACCTGCTGTGTTCTAGCTCGCATCAGCAAGAAATTAAGAAAAGCCAGACTGACATGAAGTCTTTCTAAGGGTGAACTGGTCAGCTTAGAGACCTGCAGCTCACCTCTGCTTCATAGTATTTCCACATTTAATGGGTGACAATGAGTATTTAGGACAGCTAGAATTGAGGAGATACCTTACCAAAGCTCTATTAAAGGGGCATGCTATAGCCTATCTGCTGAATGTCCCGGATTATCTGCAGGAAATCTGGTTAACCTACTTACTAGCAAGATGAAACATTAGAACTGTTAATTAATTTTTAGCCTGAAGGTGAACCAATTACAATGTGGAATTAAAATTTCACCAAAGAAAAAAAGAAAGAAGGAAAAAAAAAACACTTAAAAACCACTACAGTTTTGTTTTCTTTGCATCGTTTTCAGAATTAGAAGTAATTTAGAGCACAGACACCACCATACCACCACGGAAAACCAAAAGGGGCAAACTGAATCAAAAGCAAATTATGGATTACTGCAATCTCAACCTTGAGGCCTTTGATTTTGGACTCACAAAATAATCTGACTGCTTTCTATTCTGTTTTCTCTTCCTCATCTTCTACAAGTAGAACTATTTTCACTCCCAACACCGATAAAAAGAGTTACATCTTTCATTAACAATAGGAAACAGAAGTCTCCAAGCTTAAAGCTGCTTCTTTCTTCCTCTCAACAAAATTACCTTAAGATGGCTGACAGCAAACACCCTACTGCCAAAGATCAGCTCATCTGGTAGCCTGGAAGAAACAGTAAGGAAAAAACCTTGACAGCATAACTTCCTGGAAGGTCACAAAAATGAAGCTACAGGAGGGTCAGAATGGCAGAGAGATTCCAAAACTGAGAAATGAGTGCTGCTCTTCAAAGTCCCTGCTTGGGTGTTCTTGGCCACATACCTATCTGACTGTGACTGTACAATGAAATACCAAGTCTTTTTCTCACCTTCATCCTCTTCTCCAGTCTTTCTTGTTTCTCCTTTTCTCTCTCCTTCTCCAGTTTTTTATTCTTGGCCAAGATGATGGACTTATTTTGTGGTATCTTTTTGTTAAGCACTTTTGCCATGGCATCTGCCCAGCCTGAACCAGGACCAGCTTTGGAGTCTGCACTCTCTTCATGCCCATCTGCTGCCACTTCATCCTCATCATCTCCATCCAAGGCTTCATCCCCAGAAGAGTAGTTGTCATCTGGAAGTCCTGAGCTTATCTCAGAATCTAGAATATGGGGGGAGAAAAAAAAAGTATAAAGATTTCTGTCTCTAGTAAAGACCCATCCCAAGTTCAGTTTGTTCCATATGCAAATGTTATTAGAGCTCAGGACCATACACTCCTTGCTTTTACAACTAGTTCTTCAAGATACTGCTTGAGCAGGTATGAAAGGTTAAGAAGGGAGAAGATAGTCCTGGAAATTATTACTATATTAATGAAAATTGTTATGACTAGGATTGTTAAATTTGGGTGAAAAAAGGTACGTTTCAGTTAAAAGTAATTATTAACCATATGTATATATACATACACATATCCATATATATATATATATATATATATATATATATATATATGTATGGCTATATATACTTCTATACAAACTGCAACAGTGACATCTAGTGTTTAAATGTATGTAGGCAGATTAAATTGAAGGGAGCATTTCATACATGAGTGATGCATGCTTCAGGAAAGAAACAATGGTCCAGAGAAACGATTTGCTAAGCACAAAGGACACAGAGGGGAAACTGTTCTGTGAAACAGACTCAGAATATTTGTTAAGTTCTTCAAAAGTAAATGAGCTTTTCTGTTCCATTTTCTGTTTCTGCTCAAATACTTCAAACACAAATAAAACATCCCCACATTCATACTTACTTACCCCGTCCCCTATTCAAAACAAAAGTAGGAATTGGAGTTAAAAATACTCAAGTCTGGAATCAAGGAATTGTGAGAGAGGAAAGAAAAGTCAACCTGACAGCGAACCAAACACAAAGTATATTCTGCTACTTTCATTAGCTTGATCATCAGACAAATAATGAAGACTTTAACAGAGAGAACGATTAACCAGAATGAAACTAGCTGCAAGTTTGGGGTGCACCAAACTTCCTCATTACTTTAGTCTACCTATTTTTTCAGGTAACTGTGCAGCACAGGCAAGTAGTGTCCTGTGACAACTGATTACTATTACATTAATACTTCTGCCACTCAGAAGTTTCAGATTACATATATAACATACAGCATAGAAGGCTGGGAAGTCCACCAAGTGACTGGTAGAACAAAGCTGGTTTCTGACTCCCCTGCAGACCCACCTGCAAAGAGAGCCAATGGTCTCGAGATGAGCTAATTGATGCTCATCTGCTTAACACGCAGCTCACTGCCTTTCATCCATCTATCCCTCTCACACTACTTCAGGAAAAGTGTTTCAAAAATTGCAGAAGTTTTGTTCCACCAGATCAAGTGCTTTAACTTCGTAAACATTACTACATTCCTTCAATTAACTTTAGCAAACCAATCGTTACGATAATGAAGTCAGGAGGCAATTGACAAGATCTGTTTTCCGTAGAATAATGGGGACAGCTATTACTGTTTATCTGTTTTTAATCCATCCTACCTATTCAATTAAAGATACGTAAGTCTAATTCATTACTCTACTTTCTTGACTACTTTCAATAAAACACCACAACACAAAACAGCGCTATAAGCCAGTCTGAACACACAGTCACCTTCAGAACTTAGGAAACATTTGGTTATCATCAAAAGTAACATTATCTCCATATAACAAACATGGACCTGGAACATTAAATGCTTGCTCATTACCTACATAGGTATTACTTTGTTACTACAGCTAAAGTGAACACTTCAATGTTTTAACTTATACCCTATGGACTAAGACATGATTTTTTATAATATCCCTTACTATAAAATTGAAGTTCAGAAGCAGCAAATTTGCTCAGCGCATCCAGAAACTACGACAAAGCTTCTTCTTCCCACCCCCAGCCTCCTTTTGGTATGTCTCCATATTCTGGTTTCCAAATTTTTAAAGGAATTAAAAACAGATCACACTTTTGCATATAAATAAGTAGCTGTACAACCACACCCTGGCTCCTACCATGTAAAACAACCTATCAAATTTCCAAATCTAGGCCACCTCCAAGGTAGGATATTGCCAAACAACTTGAAAGAGTCCCAACCTGTGGTTCTTACACACAGCAGAACTAACAGCTAACAGATATCCAAGTGTGCTTCAAAGCAACTTTCAGTTATCTATTAAAAAAAACAAAAAACAAAAAACAACAAAACTGGCTTAAAAAAAATTGCCATGAACCAAAATAAACTGCAACTCCATGCATTCATTTTTTCCTATACATAACACCCTCTCCAAATAAACTAAGAGAATAATACTAGATAATACCAAAAATCATTTTGCAAGGTAACCAGCACTTTTAACAATTGCAGAAAGATGAATGACTGAGGCTTCAGCATTTAGCCAGCACTGACAGTTTTGAACGTATGAGAGTATGTGTCAGTAGCAATAGGTAAAGCAGAGATATCTCCAAGTAATGTAAATTATATTAATTCTATCGGAAACGATACTCAGAGCTGTGTATTAAATTAGAGTGATTCAAGTCTAACATAGTTTCCATACAAAAAGACCTCACTGTGGGGTGGGAATATACATAACACATTTGAGTTGGAATAAACCCTTAAAGGCCATCTTGTCCATCTCTCCTGCAACTATCAACAACACCTACAACAGACCAGGTTGCTCAGAGCCCTGTCCAGCCTGACCTTCAGAATCTCCATGCACAGGACATCCACCTCCACTCTGGGCAACTTGTGTCAATGTCTCACCATCTCGACTGTAAACACCTTCTTCCTTATATCCAAGCTGAATATCTCCTCCTTTTAGTTTGAAACCATTTCCCCATATCCTATCACAACATACCCTGCTAACCAAACTGTTCCCTCCTTTCTAACAGTCTAAAGAGATACTGAAAGGCCATTCTCAGATCTCCACAGAGCCCTCCAGCCCCAGCTCTAAACATCTCGGTACTCCCCCTCATTTGCAACTATTCAGCAATCTAAGTGTAAGCACGTACATTTAAGAAAACCCACCTTGCTGAGAGAAGCTCTGAAAGCTCTAACACCAATCGCCCCTCCCCCGAGATTCAGCTGACTGCCTCTCACACACAGAATCACAGAATGATCCGGGTTGGAAGGTACCTCAAGGATCATGTAGTTCCAACCCCCCTGCCTGGCAGGGCCACCAAACATACACATTTACTAGATAAAGTATCTCTGTTCCCCCAGACTCCCCCCCAACACACACAGTAGCCAGAATGATTTGCCTGTGCCCCCGTCAGAAGCGGCCTGCGGGCTGTGTTCACTGGAAGAAACCGGGGGGAACCCAAAAGCAGCCCAAAAACACCGTCGGCCATAGGAACACGCCTGAGGGGAGCTGAGGCTTGTGGTACCCCGCCAGCAGGCTACACGGGGCAGAGGGGGGGATGGTCACAACCCAGGGAGGGGACCAAAGGAAAAGCACAGGAACATCCCCCCCCTCGTTACCGCTACCCCCTGTTACCACTCGCAAACTCCTCGCCCACTGCCGACCGCCCTCGTGACATCCCCACGGCGGCCGCCATCTTCAATGCACCCTCTGAGCACTTTCCGGTCCGACTCCCACACCGCCAACCTGCGTTCCGCCCTACAAAGGTTCCGGGTCGGACCGGGGTGGAGGTCTACAGGCATGTGAGAGGCTTCCCTATGTCTGGACGTGTTGCCGTAGTTCTTGTTTTCTTTCCTGTAATAAAACCATGGTTAATGAGACAGAGCATGAAACTTTGATCTGCGTATGCAGCGCGGCCAACAACTAACAAGAAAAAAAGGTGGCGCGTAGATATGCAGCTCACCACTGTTTCCTGAGATTTTAAATGTGGTTTGTTGTGGGTTTCTGTTTTCTGAGGTTGTTTGTTTGTTTTGTTTGCCTAATCTTCATATATCAAAAATACTAGAAGTCCAATTACCTTGGTCATGAAGTTACTGCTTGTTCACACCTTTGGAAGCCTGTATGAGAGAGGACTGGGGATGAAATATAGACAAAGCAAAGTGTATTAATCTGGGGTTGTCCTGTGGAAACCTGTATTAGCTAAAGTTTCTTAATCCTCAAAATATTCATGGTCCAATAATGGACTAAGTTACTGTATTTCAGCCAGGAGATAGCGAGGTGTACATCACATCATACAGAAAGGCAAGAGTAGAGAATTCTTCTTTTGCTCTTCATATGTGGAGCAGACAGCCAAAATAAGACATAACCAACTCTGAGTCAAAAAAAAGCCAGCTCAGAAATAGAAATGGAGACCGGATCACTATATGCTTGGATGCACCAGCCTTTTCTAGCTCGCCAGAGATTGTGTGCAGCTTATACCTTAGCATTGGAAGGGTATGAAAGGTGTCTTTGCCTGCTGTGGCACCATTTTCCTCCAGCAGGGAGAGAGAATAAACAGGAGGTAGATCAGAGAAAGCATTTACTTTTCTTATCATATCAAGCTACAGGGGGAAGACCTGCTGGTGCCTCAAAACATAGTCCAGTTTTAAGAAGAACGTTAATCCACTGAGATCCATGAGGCATTTCACACGACTTACAAATATCGTATCAAATTATCTAGAGTGTGAAGCAGGTATTCCAACAGCAACTGCCCTGAATTAGTATACCAGACTGTGCTTTACAAATACATGGGTTCTTGTGGTGGATATTGAGGTTCTTGCCTGTTTGGATCCAGATATTTTCCTAGATACTAGAACTTCTTGTTCCACATAACAAGGGTTTCTTATCCACCTTTACTGTAGAGAAAAGAGCATATATTCATAGTATTTTAACATCCCAAGGAGTTGACAGAGCATAAGTAGTTTAGAAAAAGGAGCCTGCAAAAGAGTGAAGTAGAAAAAAAGAGAGAAAAATAATGGAGGTATGAAGCTTTAAAAAGAAGAAGGGCTGCTCTGTGGGGCAGATGTTTTTTGTTGTTTTGTTTATTTATTTATTGCAACAAAAATCACTGGCATCACTGATGTTCATGGACAAGCCTGACATGGCTAAGAAATTTGGAAAGAATTTTCTTTCATAAAGGAATTGTCTGTGGGCCACAGATGTGATCCTTATGAATTCCTACGTACCTCAGAGGAGTTGTGAGAGTTGTGTTAAAATATGAGGGACTTTCAGAGCTTGCTGTTTCGCTGTTTTAGCGCCAGTCTAATGCTTTCTTTTGATGTTGTTTCCTTTGGAGCTGCTGAGCTAGCTGGAGAGATTTGCCGAACAGTTTGGTGAAGCTCTTGGAAAGTGATGAACCAGCAACAACAGTTCCAGAAAAAGACCCTTGTGACCACAAATCTCATTCTTTTCAGGATCTTCAGTGCATGACAATTATCTAACAACTCAACATATATATATATATATATATATATATATATTTAATTTTTGGTAATTAACAAATAATAACAGAGCTCAGCAGGCACACCAGCACTTCTCCCCATGCACTTAAACTGCTTTCAAACTGTAATTTGGGACCCTAATAAGAGTCAGAACCTAATTTAGAGAAGGGATGAAGATGTAAATACTTGCGAATCAAAATTCAATGCATGATGCGGTAATGAATTAACAGATTTTCTCAGACTATGCAAAAAACTAAATTCCAAAGAGAATGAAGAAATGAAGAAAGACACATGGATATGTACATTTCCCCTCTAAACACACAACATATAGTGTAGGGAGCTTTCAACAAGAGCAGTGCTTTTCACTTTATATTGATCCAGCGCTGCGGATTTAAACACAGAGACTTTCTGCTTCCAGTGGCCTTTGGATCAAATCCTCATGCTTAATTTTTAAAAGAAAAGACTAAGAATAAAAATAGCACTGTGATCATTTCTAAAGAATCATATTACCTGTTCTTTGTGTGCTAGGAATTGTTATTGGCATCCAGGAGAACTAAGCATTTACACGTTCCTCATAGGTTTGTGGCATTATCCTGAACTTCTCATGAATTGTGGCCTTATCTAGAGTGAATGTTTCAGTGTTTCTGATTTGTTTTCCTTTGTGACTTTCCCCAGTGACTGCTACCACTCTCTTCCTCTTTGCTTTTTGAACAAATTGCTTTGAATCACATGTATCCCCAGAATGATTGTCCTTTCAGTTCCAATGAAGGCTGAATCCCAAGCCAGTGTAATAAAGTTTAAAATCTTTGCCACTTTCATAGGTCATATTCACAGCCTGGTTGCTGCACTAAAAGGGATCAATAATTCCAGATAGAAGATGAGCATGATAAAGCACTCCACTGCCACAGGATTTAAACATGTTTATTCTCATTTCCATTTCTTTGGTTAGCTGGTGCCATGTTTTTCCACCCAGTTCTTCAGGGTATTTACAGATTAAAGAAGACCAGCCCATGAGTAAACCACAGAAACTGTTCTGTCACTTGATAATCACTGTTCTTCTAAATGCCATGAATTGGCATTTAATAAGTCATTATCAAATACTACATGATCTTTTGCAAATATTTTGCCTTGTGTAGGTTATAGTCCAGCAAGATTAGCTGAAACTTTCTCTTTTACTTGCCACTAAGTATTTATTTGGACCCTGAGTCCTACACACAGCAAAGTAAATTTTAATATGCCAGAAAGGGGGGGGGGGGGAGGGAAGGGGGAAAGACACAAAGATAAACATAACATTTTAATACATTTATACCTATATTTGGAAACATAAATATGTCTTTTACAACTCAGATAACTACTGAACTACTTGAACAACTGTTATCCTCCTAAGTGTTGAAAACCACACTGTGTACATAAAAGGCTTTGGGGACTGAGAGACATGGCATGAAAAAATGATGCCAAACAGAAGTAGTGAAAAATTGCCTGTTGAATGTGGCAGGTTATCACAGCACATGGAATTCCTGGAATAATCCTGGGTAATCTCAAATTTTGTTTTCCCAACTTTTAAGTGCTTGAGTTTGCAGCTATCTCAATTTAACTGTATGGAGATATTGATTATTTTATATTAGATTTCAACCAAAACCATCATGCCATTTGAAATACATCTGCCTAGTTTAAGAGGTGTGTGTTCATCATGCTGATGAGCAATTATTTTCTTCTACATTTGTATAAGGAAATGGAAGAGAGATAAAAGGATTCAATTTACCTGGTGTCTAAATCTTAAATTCTTCTTTGTTTCTTCTTTGCTAGTTCCATTAACTTCTTCAGGCTGCATAATCATACTTGTTTCTGTATTCTATAGGAATTAATTATGCTAGTGATGTTTTAGTGACATTGACTGGTAACTGGAATTTAGGAATTCATGCCAGATTTTCTCCATCTGAATCACAGGAGTTAGCTGTAGTTCCAAGAAACACTTAAGTAAAATAACTTGTCTCTCAAAATGTGTTTTTGCGTCCTCAGTAAAAGCAGGGAAAACTGGAGAACAAAGGAAAACAGTCAATATTTTTCCCAGATCTTTAATAAAGCTTTTTTTTTCTTTTTCTTTTCTTTTTTTAATTGAAATTATACTTAGCCATATTAATTATCTGATAATTTTAAAGAATTTTCATGCGTGATTAGAGAAGGAAAAAACAAGCTTGCAAATATGAAAAAACAGCAGTTTTAGTAAGCTTAGAAAGTTGTCCCTGCTCTTAGGATATCACAGAGATGACTATGGTTTGAACCTCTGTATAGTAGAAAGATATCCAAATCAAAATAGAAGTGTTCAGTATTGAAAGACGTGCCAGAATAGGCACTTAGTTTGTATTCATTAAGGATTCTGCAGTGATGGTTGCTGTAAATTCTATCAATACGAATGTCTCACCAGTTATAAAGTAGTAGACTGTAGACTGCAGGAAAAAAATAATTCTCTAAGGTGATTGCCTACAAGTTGAGGCATTTATTATTACAGAATTGTCTAATGGAGATTAAACACGTTTATTTTAAAGAAGGTTATTTGTTACTTTAATCTTTTTAAGCTATGTCTAATTATCTCAAATAATAAAATCATCCCGAATCTACATTGTTAACAGTTGTGACAGCCTCCATAAAGCCAGGTGATTTCACATTGACTATAAAAGTCATTATTAAAAACAGATGCAGAAGGGTTAGCCAAAAACAGTATAGTAGCTACAAAGCAAAAACTATATTATAGGATGATGAGATAATATCCTTGTACAATGATGTAAGAGCTAAAGAAAGATTTCATAATAAATAAGCTTGAGTTTTTAACTGTAAGACAAGGAAGTTCTGTTTTTTAGCTGGACTTAACGTTTACTTTCAAACTTGTTTGCACAAGATCAGCAGCTGCATCTGTTTTTACACCTCATTTAGTATCAAGCTATGGTACATCTATGTTCACTAACATTCAGTTGTGTGAGCTATACTTCAGAGGGTATTCATAAAAACCTCACTTCAAAAAGCTTCAGCATGACTCTAAGGCTCTTAGGAAATCTTAGCACAAAATCTCTCTGTTAGTTCTTGTGAGCTTGAAACGTGCTTACTAAGCATGTGCTTAACTATCTAGATGCAGCCTAAATGCATGAGATTGCAAGCATGTGAGCTGTAACTGGAATGTGCTTCTTGCACCTGGTTGCTGATAAAAAGGCACAGCTGTCATATCAGAATATCTTCAATGAAATGATCCTGTTTTCTACTAGCAGTTCAGGCACAATGGGAATTGGTTTACAGCTAGTCTCTATCATACTCAAGTGATAGTATGTTTTCAGCAACCTGAACTTCGCTGGTAGCAAGAAAACAAGAATATATAAAATACAAGAAACTAAACCTTGTATTCAGATATATTGCTACAAAGTAATGTGTTTATAAAAATCAATTCCTCTTCCTGGGTTCCCTCCTTCTCACAACATAAAACACTGCAAATCAGTGAATGCAGCTAATTCTCCTTTAACTGAATAAAAACTTAAGTCCTAACCATAGTAAAAGCTCATTTATACAAGGTGAGGTCTATCAAGAATCTCATGTCTGGAACTTTTTAAAGAACGCTCTTAAGTTTCCCTCTTAGGAGGCAACCACCCCACCCAAAAACACAGTCATCTTTGGGTTGCAGCTACCACCAAGTACATATCAGCAAGGTCTTCAGTTCATTTGCCCAGGGTTTTGTTTGAGATTTATTGATTTATTACTTACAAAGCTTTTGAGAAAAGTTAACTTCACAGGTCTTCATTTCAATCTGTACAGAAGCTGAATTTTTTTATGTAGTACTGCTTCAGTGAACATTTGGATTGGTCTTGAGAGAAATGATTGAAAGAGCACAAAGTCACAGAAACAATGCTGCTTATTCCAAAAAATAATACCAAAAAGTGGTAACTTCTGTTGTTGCTCTTGTTTTAAAGTTGAGTGATAGTTTTCCTGCCAGTTTGTCCAGTAGGGGAGCAGCTGCTAGGAGGTACCAGGATGGAAAAAAAGAAACTTAGCTTTCAGTGTCAGAACAAAAATTTGTAGCTAGACTGGGATTTATGAAGAGTCAGTTTAGAGTGTTTGTGGTGAGCTGTATTAATAAATAGGCAGCTTTTTGTATAGGGATATTTTTTTTTTTTCAGGTTGTGTCTTTGTTTCTAGATTTAAACCCATCATTACTATCCTTACTACTACTATCCTTAAGGATAAAAAGGAGGAAAAACTGGAAGAAGGTGGTTAGAAGCTTGGTGGAAGAGCATACATCTTTATTTTTATTTATTGATACATTGTCTGTAGATAGCCTTTACTATCTCCACCTGACTTCTCAGGTCTGAAGGTTTGCATTTCCAGGAAAAGCCAAAGAAAGATGTGTGTGAATTAGCGCTTAAAACCAGATCCATGATTTTCAGCATGATTGACAAAAATAAAGGAAACAGGCCCATGTCTGTCTAAGGAGACAAATGTGAAACCCTCATACAGGTGTGAGTTCCCAATGAAGCTCTATGGTACTTCTTTGTGCCTTAAGTAGAAAATGTTTCTGTTTATCCTTATTAGAAATCCATTGCATGTATCTATATAATGGAATCTTTCATTTTTTTTTATTGCAAATAGGGCTCTAAATCTTACTTTAGAAATGAATATTGCACTATATGCCAGTGCATGTGCAGAGGAAGCCATTAATAATCTTCATTATGAAAACCTGATCACAAGTGTTTTTAGTCCATTAGCTTTTCAGCTTTATTTATGTCTTCTTTCAGGAAGAATTTGAAGCCAGAATTCAAAAAATGAAATTTGGAAAAAGAGCAACACATGAGGTCATCAAGTGCTGTCACATCCAATATGTCAGAAAACTATTTTCTTTCTTTAAGACTTCCAATAAACCTTAAAAGAAGATGAATGATTATTCACCATCTCCTTTTTCATCATTAAATTACAGTGCTTTTAGGAAACAAAAACTCTGATGAACCACACCAACGTAATCTTCTACTTACACAAAACTCCAATATACTATACTTCCACAGGCTGTATAAATCTGCTGCAAGTAGAAACACTAAGTCTCCCCCCCTGAAGGCTAACATGACATAACTGTATTCTTAGTATGCCCTGACTGCCAAGATCTCTAGTGCTATGGCCCCTGCTAGGATAGGAAATTTTTTGAAATAAAACATCGAAATACTTGCTGTCAGCTTCCTATCTTCATGGGCTTACATCTTTGTTGTAGTTACTAGTAAAATAAATAAATAAATAGATCTTTGCTCCAAAGCACCTTCAGGTCCTATTTTGCGAAAGCCGTTCTCAGGAGAACAGTTTTGCCTCAAACAAAATCATGCTGTGAGATGGGTGAATGTGTAATTATGCTCTAAAAGGAAAAGAATTTTTCTCTTGTCTAGTAATTTGATCTATCTCCTGTTTTGGTGTGTTTTTTTCCTTTCTTTAAAATACTATGGGAATCACATCATTTATGTGTATTAAATGACTTGTCGCTATTTTATCTGGTTAATATAACCACCTCATGCAACTGAGCTTTGAAAAATAATATTTTTACAATTTCTGTCAGCTTTGAGACGTTTCTTATATGTTTAGTGTTCTACTGTACTTCTGAAGCTATGACTAGATCCTCTTGCACTGGGAAGTGTGAATTTGGGATGCAAAATGTCAGCACAGGGAATGCTCTCAGTGTATCACTTCTGCCATAGGCAGCAGTGGCACTAGTGGCCACCCCTTTGGAGCTGCAGTTGTTCATACTTCACAAAAACCTTTGGAAAATCCTTCTGAGAAATAATAAAAAGAATCATCTTCGGTTAACATATCAAAAGGCAAGGTGATTGTCTAAATTATTTTATAATATATAAGGTGGCATTTTTCCTGTGATTTACATAAAGAATGCTATAATTAGCCTGATTTAATCATTTGGCATTCAATGCTTTTCAACTGACCAATGCTGAAAGGCCAAAGTTGTGGGTTTTTTTGCATTAAGAGTAGGTTGCTAACATCCAAATTAATTTCTGTAGGAGACAACATGGATGCGATGTTTTTAAAGCTTAATTTAAATTCAAATTAATGTGAAGACAAGCTCCTTGAGTCACCTAGTCTTTCTCGGTGGAATCATTTGTAATTGAATGTTAAGATCAAAGTTTAAGTTTATAAGAAAGAAAAACAAGTGCAGATAAATAGTTATTATCTGACATCCTTATGAAAATTCATGACCTGCCGCTTTATCAGAGACCTTTTAAGAATTCTAATTGTGAAGTATGCATAACTATTAAATGGCTAGAACGCTTCAGTCTCTTGATAAGAAGCGAGTTAAATAATTGTCCTGTTTAACTTGTGCTTGTTAACCTTTAAGGTCAACTAGTTTGAACATACGTTTAATGAAATCCTGGAGCCAGAATTTATGATACTGCTGCTGAATGTTAAATTGGACAATTTACATAAGCAGGACATTAACCTTCTGAGCACTAAATAGCATTTTAGCACTTAGCCGCTGGGGACAATAAGGGACATGTTCTATATATTTGTGATTAGCTTGCCTGGAAACTCTCATGATGACCAATTGGCCTACCAAGTTTAGCAGCATAATTAAATGAATGGACTCAGCCTAAGTAAATTATCAGTGCTGTGTACAGTATATCATTATAGTCCTAAGGAAAAAAAAAAAAAAAGATATGAATAATTTAATATTACATTACTAATTTATCAATGCTAAGTGACTGTGAGGAGGCTCTTTGTAATTCGTTGTTTTAAATTTGATATTTGATTTACTGCTGGTGTGATTAAACTTGAACCTACTTCATTTCTTTATCTGAAATTTATGGTAACAGTAGACTTTTTTCTCAGGGTAATAGATGTATTTCTCGTTTTCTTCTGCTTTGATGTTAACAGCAAATACAAAGTATTATGTGTTGCCAAACTAGTAATTAAGCAATTTGTCATTACAAGCTGTGTGCCATCTTTTTACTGGTAGATCTCATAGCTGATAAGAACAGCAGACCTGGAATTGTCAGTTTTCAGAGTCTGAAGAACATAGTGATAGCAGCTTGGGGTACACTTTATTCACACAGCAAAAAGGTGTAGAACAATATTCTTGCTGTGCCTATCCTAGTTATTCTGTTAGGACAAATCAAGACCTCAAATCACAAACAGGTAACACAGACTCTTTGGGGATAGATGCTCTGCTTGTTAGGATGACCATAATTTATTCAGGGTGGTACTTGCTGGTCTTGTTCTGATGCCACACAGACACAGACATGTTCTGAAGAGTAACACTGGACCTCCTTGGGAAATGGCTCAACATGGGAGGCTGTACTGGATCAGTGAAGATAAGAACAGGAAGTTGGATTCAAGGAGCCAAATGGAAGAGGGGAGAGATATTTGAACAAACTTCCAATAATGAATCAGCATACAACCAACATCTTCAGAAACAATCTCTCAGCATTTCTGATTGTTTCCCCTAAAACCTAACAGAAATCATTGCTAAAGATAAACTCCTGCCCTTGATATTTTTCCTGAATTTGCAAATTTTTCTTGATTTAAAGTACTATAGACCAAGTATACTGGAAAGATTGTGATTAAGTTGAAAATGGTACTATTTAGAAAACTTAACTGAATTCCCATGCTTTCTAATGGCTAGTCAAATTGCTTCAATTGATGGTTTGGATTCTATGGCTCTTAGCGTTTTCCAGATGGCAGATTTTAACAATGAGAAATAACAGTACAATGGAAAGTTGATACAAGAGGTGTAACAATGAAAGAACTAAGGAAAACAGACTGTTCACCCACCTCCAAAGATCTAGGCTCACAGAGGAAAAGTCCACAAAGCAGGGATCTCCAGAAAAAAAATTTTTTCTAGCAGCAGTCAGCCCTTAAATGAATTCTAAGAGATTGCATAGGTGAATTGCCTTCACCTGTGCTCCCAGGGCCAATGGTGGTCCATACCCCAGGTGCTCAATCAGTGGTTTAGGCTGTGATTCAACAGTTACCTTACACTGACACATGCCAATCTTTTCACTCTCACTGATTACACCATAGTTAGAAACTATTGATAATAAAATAGATGAACAGAAAGAAACCTAGTTAAAACCATCAATATGCCTGATCAAATAATCAAAGTGTCATCTGGTAGCTTTGAACATTTGGTAGACCTAATAAACAATTAAGAAGTGGTGTATGTGTTTTTAGAAGGTAGTCTGAAAAGAGAGCTCTTTCAGTTGCTGACTTTCCCATACAGAAAAATGTGGGTGACCCAAGTTTAAGCTCTTGTTTTGGAGCAGACATTTATATGGTATTAAGCAAGTTATTGAGTTTGAGTGCTCTAACCCCAGTGCTCAAAAAAAGCGTTGTCCCTCCTTCAAAAAGTTCTGTGTGGATAAATGCACCATGACTGTGAGCTATGCTATGAACTATAGCAATGAAAGCTGTACAAGTAAATCCTCTTTCCAGAAAATAGTAAAACTCCTTTATGGAGTTAGCTTTTGTGACAAAATGGATTTCTGCTTGATACATGATAAATACATTTGCATCTGAGTTAAGAGGGGGAAAAGAAAGGAAGAAAGACAAAGTCACGCACCGGCCCTTTTTAGCCCCAGAGACTCAAACTGTTAAAAAAGATGCATTATCAGCACAGCATGTATCTATTTTTCTACTCTATTTTTGTGGCATCACTGCTTTCAATAAGCTATCACAGGGATTATAAGAGCCTTCAGAAACAATTTTAGAACATGACAGCTACCTTTCCCCTCCTTTGTTCCTCATTCCAGATATTTTTCATTTGAGACATTTCTCTCTGTATTTTCAAAACAGTTTTATGAACACACTCAAAATTCTTGGCTTTTTGTTACAGGCATGGTCTGTTCAAAACACCAGCCTGTTCACTGCGTATGAAACTACAATGCTCGATCCTGTGATCACAGAAACTCTGATTACGCTGGAATGACTAATTCTAATTGAATTAGGAACCAACAAAGGAAACTGTGTGTTCAAATACTGCAATAGAAAAATCTTAGGGTAATAGGTAACCCACACATAGCAATGAAGTAGCACAAATCCAAACTGGTAAAGAATGATTTTTTTAAAAAAAGACTCTGCATATGTTATTTCCTAATCTCATCAGATTTACTCATGGTAAGATCAGTTTACACTTCTGTCTCATTTCCCTTCCCACTGTTCTATGTAAATCAATGTAATAAGATTGTTATGGCTCTTTTTCGAGGTTGGACCCCCATCCAAGCGAATATAGTCTTTTGATTTTTCTCCATTGGTTAGCCAACAAAAAATCCTGTTTCCCATTAATCCTTAACTATAGTGTTATTTAATGTACTGTTCTGTTTCCACTACATTGGAAATCTTGTGTTCTGGTCCAGTCGTCTTTTTTCTTCCCTTCATCAGAGAATGTTTTAGTACTTCAGGGCATACAGTCCTTATTAGGAAAGAAACCTCATATAGGACCATGAACACTGTATTGGGTGATACCAAGGAGGAACAGAGTAAGTATTTTCTTTCACTTCATTAAATATGCAACCTGATTACAAGAGACACACTTTCAGTGGACCACTTCCAGTAAGTCTTTTGCTTAAGATATTTGCAAGTACTTAAGTTTCCTGATTTTAAAAATGCAGCAGATAGATCAGTTGAATGCAACAGGCAAGACACTTTTCATCATGCCTTTAAAATTGCCTGTGCTAATTTACACCTACAGGAAATAGCACATTTAAAATTACTGGCATTGCTTTGTCTTCATGCATTTTGGTATTCATTTTAGTTTTACCATTTACTGTTACCATCAGTTTCTTCACTACCCCTCAGCTTCTATTTAAAAATGCTAATGACTATATATGCTGAATCTGACATACAGAAGGAGTAGTTTTATGTTACTGGAAGCTATGGAGTCTCTCTGCATCCTTCTCTCTTCTGCCTACACTGTCTGGCTAGTGAACTGTTGTATATACTATTGCTAGTCAACACTTATATGGAATGATGTTTTAAACAAGCTTAAAATGTTCTGAAATGAAGAAAAAACAAAACTGATGTAGCACTCTGGCAGTCTATTTGAAGCAATTTTAATATTCTTTCAGCCTTACTGTAGCTGTAAGACATCTTCCAACAAAACAACTGTTATCTCTTACGAAAAAAGGAAGACATTTCTCCGGCTTGTTTTCCATACAGAAATTCTTAAATATAATCCTTTTTGTTGCTTTGGTAAGTCAATCACACTAACAGGTACCAGTTATGCAGTGACTGCCTTGGGCTAAATAGAGCAAGTGACAAAAACACTTTTAGGTTGTCATGTGTTAATGTAAAATGCTCCCAGACCTCAATGCTTATTCATCTTCATCTAGTTGACTAATGCTTTTCCCATGTTGTTACATGTTGGTAAATTAAAGAAGCCTTCTAGACAGTTCTGTCAACAGTTTACTGAAATGTACCTCATTAGTGTGGTTCAGCTGTCACATGAGTGTAATTTAATCCTATTGAATTATCACTCAAAAATGCTTGAATGCCGGGCCTTTATATACTAAGAAACAAGGTTTTCTAGGAATACTGTCATGTTTTAAATTGATTAAATGTGAAGCATGCAAGGGAAAACCCCAGTGTTTTTTATACTTGCACTAAGACATGTGACAGCCCTTTAATCGCATCCTGTATTTTAGAGAATTACAGGGAGACAGGTGTGTTTCTATGAAGGACTTGTTTTTTCTAGATCCATAGCAAAGCTGAGAGGCTGAACACCATGCTTATGAAACTTTTGTTTCAACCTCCAAAATTAAGGAATTGAATTGCTCAAGTAAGGAATTAAAAGTATAAAGATGAATTTCAGTTAGCTCAATCTCCAGTTATCTCAGGTATTTCAGTAAATCATATGCACTCAGAACTCCTTTTAAAGAATATAAGACATTTTGAAATCTTTGGAATCAGATCTGTGTTACCTGACCACTACAGTTATGATATGAAGTATATAGTCTGGCTGCCTGTATGCCTGTATGAGTGCCTGGGGTCTTTAAGTATATTCTGCTCTTACTGAGATCATAGAAATGGGTCCCATCAGCCTGAGCATGATATGCCTGGGAAAGCTCAGAACTGGCATTTTGGGGGAAAAATCTGCTTACTGAAAGAGAATGCTTCCCTAAACATGCTTTAATGGTTTCTTTAGAATTGATCTGAGGGGACACAGGAAAGAATTTCAGAATGAGAGACAAGGGTAAATTTTGCCTGATGATGGGCTTTTCTGACCATGACAGAGAGTAGAGTTTCACTCTTGCATTTCTTGGGTATATATACCTTGGGCGTATGCTGAAAACATGAGTTGATAAGTTTCCTGGGAGAAAGTGCAAAAGGTCTGGCTACTATCCCATGGAGAAAAGGAATAGTTTTTACATCTCATGCAAGAGGATAAGGGTTTCTCATTCACGCCAACTTCCAGATGTGACAGATGAAGTGTGACATTTGCATATATATTTGTTTGCTATTGACTAATTGGGAGGGGAAATGTATTACAGACATTACAGATGCAGGATATCTGCTAAGACAGCTCAGGAAAGCTTTCCAATGTGCAGTCCCGTTTCCACTGAAGGACACCAGCAAGTCTCTGAGGAGTGTGTCCTCAGTGCTCAGGGCCAGCCCTACATAGTTTCCTCTCCTGGTAGCTGTGCTGGCTTTACATATTTAATGAAATTTTATGGTTTTAGGCATTGTAAATTATATTCACTTTCTCAGACCTCTAAGACCTTCCTCCACCTTCCCTCCCTTACCTGTCAAGTTTCACTGGGTATGCTTTAAATTCTGGAGAGGAGAACACTGACTTTGCATAACATAAATGAAAGAACTGGAAAGCATTTCATTTTCATACAAATTACATGAAACCCACAAGATTCTGTCCTTGAGGGGAGAGAGCAAGGCAGTAAGAGTGCAGAGAAACAACAACTTTTCTTTGTTTGTGTGTTTGTGGAATAATATTCCATGATTCGTATATGGAAAGGAAAATTCTTGTGCTTTACAGATAGCAATTGTTAGATCAAACAGGATTTTACTTGGTTTTGTAAAACAAAGAATCTTTGCCATAATCATACTTACGAAATATGTACATATCTGAGGGAAGTTATTAAAAAATAAAAAAATAAAATTGCTGGTAAAGAAACATTTGGAGTAGGGCAGTATTTTCCGTTACTTATTTCTCAGTGAAGCAAGCACTTTCACTAGGCATATCAAACTGCTCTTCTGCAACAGAGATGACTACAGCCAAAGCACTTTCAATGATCAAAATGCACTGTTATGTTTTGTGTATGGGACTGAACAGCAGCTACAATAGACTACAGCTGAGAACATGTTACCTATATGGAAAGATGTTCAAAGTTGCTGTACTGAAGGCAAGGAGAGATGAATACTAGTGGATGGGGTTATCAGCAGAAAAGCAATAACTTCCTCACCACTCCTACAATACTGGTACCACAAAGGTAGCTAACTTCGTCCTTGATCCCTCTGCATGAAGCAATTGCCAGATCAAAGTATGCTTAATATTTTCAAACAATTCCATAACAAGCAAGCATTTCCTTGGTGTGGTTGAACGCTGGCACAGAGAGGCTACGGAGTTTGTCTGTCAAAATCATGCAGGACACAGACATGGACAACATGCTCTAGGAAAAAGTGATATGAAGTGAAACACGACTAAAAGAAAGTCTAAAACTACTCAAATATTTTCAGTAGAAACTTTCCAGACAATTGGAAGAGAAAAAAGGAATTTTAGGATAAAATGGAGTAGATCCAAGATGTCGGACCAAGTTACCTTTTCCTCCAGTACTGCCTTTAACTCATAGAAGCTGCTACATCCATCAGGAACTGAAGTCCAGGTTCATGTAAAATGGATGCTCTTTCATTCAGATGGCTTTGGGACAACAAATGTAGCATATGTAATTTCATGATATTCAGTCCACGTTCATTAAAAAAAAATCTTAAATAGTATGATAACTTCTTGTTCTTACTGTAGTTCCACCAAAAATGTTACACACTGTATGCTACACCAGTGTTTGTCTTCTGTACTCAGAACTAGCAGTAAGATTTGTTGTAGCTCAGACCATGAAAGCAGTCTCTAAGAATAAATAAATAAATAAATAAATAACAAAATGCCAAAATGTACATAGAAAAGTCCAAAAATTAGAAGCCACTAAAATGCACTATTAGATTCAGACCTAAAGAATACTGAAATATAGAACTGCATGTCTGTTTCAACATTAGTTTTTTGTTGAGTTCCTTTCATATGTTTCAGATAAAAAAAGGTAAAGCTGAATTTATAGAATAATTTCAATTTTTTAACAAAGAAGTATTTACTGTTAAAAAGTGTCTCATACATTTATTAGTCAAACCCCAGGTATCTTTATCATACAAAAATCTTCTGCTCAGATTTCAGTATAATCCTGGACTACACTGAACGTTCTAATTAAAAATATTGTATACAAAATACTTGTTGAAAGCCTGAAGTTCAACACATAGTGTTCTAGTCTAGTCACGTTTTTTTATTTCCACTCACGTAGGCAGAAAGCTACCTATTGAATTCAAGGACTTGACTCCTAACTGGAAGTCCACTGAAATCAATAGAAAGATTCCAGTCACCCCAACAAAATGTGCATCTAACTTTTCTATGGGACCATCTAATCTTTCATTTTCTTATTTTAAAGCATTCTGACTGTAAACATTGCTAGCACTGTGCCATAAATGTCCTTGATTTTGCTAATAGTATTTTTATGGGATGAGCTCATAACATTACATACAGATCTTTGTTATTTTATTATTATTATTTTTTAAGTACTAGTTGGGAATGTGTTTTTGAATATCTGAAATTTCTATGGCTTCTGCTTGCAGTGTGATTTGTTTCCAGCTCCACTTCACACTTCTCTGTAGGTAGCTTGGATCTCAATTATCAAATGCAGGTCTGAATCATATTACTCATGTTATTAGGGACCTCCTGTAGGATGCCATGGTTTTAGAGATCTGGGTGTTAGGCTAGTGATTAGCCTTTGATGTACACAAAGTTGGATCACTTTCTTTCCTCAGCAAAGTGGTACTGATTAAAACTGGCTTTCTTTTTACACTGAAGGAGTTCTGAAGAGCTTTTTTTTCCATTCCTATTTAAGGCATAATTTGAGAACATCAAAAGCCTTACTATTGTTGGAGGAAACTGTCCTTTCCCAGACAGTGCTGTTCCCTTAAGTCATGTTTAGTACTAGTCTGATTCCTTGGTGAGCCAGCTCAGCTTACGATGCAACCAGAAAACTTTATTCTTGCCAAATTTGTTCTCTGTGTAAGTGATGGACTGACTTGGTCAGGTATCAGGGAGTGCAAGAACTCATGCCTGGGAGAAAGGGAAAGGTTCTCTTTCATTGCAAAGAGCAACTACCTCAGCTGAGCCACTGGGCCCTTACAATACATATAGCCCAGCTGGAGTTAACTATAACTGATATGTTTGAATGAATTAGGTAAGCATCACTGAAGGTTGTAGAGTTTTCAGACTGTCTTTCCAAAAGTGAGGCTTTTACCCAAGTATGTGCTTGGTGGCATTTGTGCAGGACCTGTTGGAAAAGACTTTGTAGGTATATTCAGCCCTGTGCTAACATGGACACTGTAAGAGGAACAAAAGTACTAGCAATTTGTGTTTATGTATAGATTTACTCCTTGGCCATAGAATCCAGCACACCAGGAATCCCCTTCATAGAATTTAAGAAGTGAAATCAGCTACAAGCTGTATATATACTCAAAAAAAACAGGAGTAAAAGCAAGGAAGGTGCTGCCTGAACCCTCTTCATTCAGTAGTTCACCTGCACCATAGATAGATAATAAAATAATATACTGCAATATCATCCTGTGATATTAAGATCATAGCTTTTTCCCCTGTGGAAAAGCAGAAACTGAATAGCTGGTCACAGAAGTGTAACATAAGAAAAGAGATAGTCATTATTCACAAAGAAAAATGAGAATATGAAAGCTGGTATGCCTAGGAATTTTTGTAGAGGGTGGGTATGCTCCCAGAACAGGCATATGCATGACTGGAAGAGAGCATTTGCATTTCAAGACAAATTTACTGCTTGTTTTATTGTTACTTTAAAGCAGCGGAATAGCTTGCAAAATCAGATAGTTTGAAAGGGAAGATTCATCTTTCAAGTAAAAGAAAAAGGATAACAAAAGCAGCCATGGAAAGGCTAACCAGGATGGAAGGTATTCTTAAAACAGATGCTCCTAAATAAAAGTCTAAAAAGACTGAATTTTTTTTGTTCTAACATGCTTGTCTGGCTCTTAGGAAAATCCTTGGCCTGTCTTCTTTCCAGCTGTCTTTCTTGTAGAGTTCTTTTGAAATCTGTACATGCTTAAGAACAAACTGAGAGACCTTTTTTTCCCCTAAATCCCTTGCAAAAGATGACCATAAAGGCAGTAGTGTGAGTGTCATCACTCTGTTATAAACCATCTCCTCAAGTAACCCGTCCCTTATCTATGAGAAATAGCCTCCATAACCCTCGGTTCTTGGGACATGGTATGGTTTAAGACAAAACCATACATGGTATGGTTTTCGTGTTGATTAACAGATACTTTGTAAAATGGAGGCATACTGCAATAGATTACATAATCTTCCTAAGAGTAGGTAATCTTGTCTTTTTCTCTTGGTGCATCTTCTACAATTTCTTCTAGATAATTTCTCTCTGATAAGGCTTTTACTGAGGCTCCAAAATACAAATATACTGTGTGGTTCTATATCTGGGCAGCAGGTCTGGTTTTGTCTCATCTCATGGGCTATATGCTGCATGTGCTAAATGAGACAGAAAGCACCACTTTCCCCTTTCACTTTAATGTATAATGATGCATGAAGTCTTAATTAATTGAAATGAGGTGTGGCCTAAAAAGTTGAGAAATAACATGTTAGGAACATCCATACATTCATACTGCTGCAGAAAAACTCATCGGCTAGAAGAAACCAGGCTGCCCAGACTTCTTGCACAGTTATATCTGCCCTTTGAATGCCATGTAAGCCTGCAGTTACAAGTCCAAGAAAAAGCCACGCCAACTTAGCAACAAGCCACAGCAGCAGATAACCTCTGCATGAGAAGCCATTTGGGGCACTTAGAGCCCCATCAACATGCTCACAGTCCTGATGCAATCACCTGCGGGAACTCTTTAAGTATGTGGCTTCAACTACAAGGTGTAAAATTGTGTGGATGTCAATGGTGAGAAGAACAGGGATGCACATTTTACTGCTGTGATCCTGCCTTGACACAGGAGTCATGAGAAGAACAGAGAGAGACTTCTACTCCCTACAACATGCTCCAACAAGCAGAGCTACTTCTAGATGGTCATAATTTATATCTGGACAGGGACTAAAGCAGTTTCAAAATTATCCATAGTACTGACCGTCTCCCTTTTCCCTTTATCAAACATATCTTGGCAAAGAAAATAATCTGTCCTTTCTGCCTGTAAAAGTAGAGTTTTTGAAAGCTAAATCTTTTCAATATGTCATTACTGAAGTTGTGTGAAGTGCTTGTCTCCAGACTTGGAGATGATTTTTCTTATTTATGCATGGTACATTGTCAGGACAACTAGATAAATAAGTCCCTAAGGGACCATTTTTAAGAGGACTGGAATGTAGGTTGATTCCTACATTTTGCTTTGCTGCCACTAACTCTGTAAGGATCTAGTTCTGGCTGTGAAGGGAATGGGATTTTGGTGCACCAAACTCTTCGCTGCAAAAAAGAAAGCTTTTAATAATTACCTTAATCCTTAGATACTATGTATGTACTTGTTTGTTTTAAGCATATAGAAAAATATGCATGTATGCAGACATTATATATATATATATGTATATATTATATATATATATATATATATTTATCTATACGTATTTAAATGGCATGTATTTACTTTGCCTTATAGTGATACTTGCTCTGATGGCATAGCCCATGGAATTATCTTTACAGCTATTTTGTAGTCATGACATTGATGTTGCCATGCAAGAATGGGGAAAATATTATCTTTTTTTGTGTCAGTTTTCATTATATCTCTAACATATTTATACCAAATAAAGAGTGGAGATTGTTAGACTGTTTTATTATTATTCCATGCTTTATTATCTTTGCTAAATGAACATGAGGGTTTGTGTTTTGTTTTGGTTTTTTTTTCCCCCACATATATTAAACTGTGAAGAATGATTTTTTTTTTAAAGGATAAACAATTTCCATATAAAATACAGTATATTAATCATACTGCATCTTAGTGTTACTGTGTCTGAATTTGATCATTTCCCTAAATCTTTGAAATCAGGTGCTTCTCTGTTACTTTCCAATGACATTTAACAGTTAGACTTAAAAATACAGAAGAATGCACTATAAGTTTTACCCAAAATGATTATGGCAGTCATTTGAATAAAATACAGATTTTGCAAGCTGTAAAGCATATCATTATACTATATACTGGTCTAACTAAGGTTTGGTTCACAAACTACAGTGCTCTAACCAAGTCATTAAATCTATCTAAAAGGGCCTCATTTGAGAAGCAATAAAATTTTTAATCATTTTATTATTAAAAGAGTGTTTAATATGTAGCTAATTAAATGCCAAAGGCAGGTTATCTGAGTTTAACCTTCAAAAAGAAAATGATGTATCAAAGTCTGCCTCTGGCATCATGGGATAGAAATGTCATCCTCATAATCATTGCGTGACAACTAGCTGGTGGCCTTTTCTAGAGCTATAGTTAAATTACCTGATTAAATTAATAGCCATTTAGATGTTTTAGGAACTGCACAGACCTATACTAAATGAAAATTAGGTCCATTACATTTTCTGAGTGGGCTAGATAGACCCTAAAATAAAACACGTATGCCATTGTCCACATTACTTAGATTAAGCAATTAAAAGCCCTTTCTTAAAAGCTACTAATTTTCCATAATGTACCAAGAACTTGGTTTACACTAATGAGCAGCGAGTTTTTTCTGCTTTCTTCCCCCACCTTTCTTGTGTATTTTAGTATCAAAAAAATCCCAGGGACTTGTGTATACATATTAAACATACATCAAACGTACAAGCATACATGGACATTGTGTCATTTTGACTTCTCACAAAGCTTGATGTCCTAGGTGAGCAGTGCAGAAAGCCATTAAGCATTTACAGATGAAGTCCTGCTAAAATCTCCATAGTCTGCCTAATGCTACCTAGAGTCCTTTTAGCACTAGATTCAACCTCCACTGACAGACAAGGTCTTGTCTGTTACAGGTGGGTGAAATGATTGGTGAAAAACACAGTACAGGGCTTTGCCATGCCAGATGTGCTTTCAACTACAGGAGAGTCACTTCTGGGTCTCAAGAGTGTTCTGTCTCAGCATTCTGCTTGGGAGATGAAAATAAAAATAAAAATGGAAGTATCACCATTATAGATAAAGCCTGGATAGTATCTTAACATTTTATTACTCGGTTACATGTAAATGTATCAACTTGTGTACAATGTTCAGTTGCAAACAGGTTTTTTTTTTCTATGCATGTTTAGTTTAGGGAAATAGTAACTAGCGTAGGTGGCAGGAGCTTCTGCAGACTAGCCTGGGCACTGCTGCAACACCAATAAATTTCTGTAGCTGTGATTCTACATCCTTGAAAGTGATGAACAGCCTTAGCTTATTTAGGATCTAGCCCCAGAAAACTCCTGTCTGCATACCCATCTGTAAAATGAGCGTGCCTATCATTATTCCATTGTGAAGACTGCTGTGAGACTTATGACTCCATCTCTGAACAGCTAGAGATCAGTCTACACTGTTGCTCAGTTGCTTGTATAGATGCATCCCTTCATGGAATCCTAAAGAACTTTCTAGAGAAAAAAAAAAAAAAAAGGATTAGGAAGTATAGTTTTCTAAGTTGTGATTAGGAATCATTTGTCTTTATTGCTTAGGAAAGTTTGTGGGGAAAGCTAGGACACCCAGTCTGCTAGGACAGCATACAGCAAGGCTGAAAACTTAGTCTTCTCTTTGATCTCTGATACCAGAATTAATATGTGATCCAACACAGCCCAGCCAGAGCTGTCATTTGTGGCACACTGGATTTCTGTTTTTCTCATGTTCTTTATGGCAAGGAGTGTGGTTATAGTATAGGAATTAGCGCTGCAGTGACTCTGCCTCACATGAATCCAGCAAGAAAAAGTTTGGGTAACACCCCCTCCCTTCCCACTCAGAATCTCAACATAAGTAGTTCTACAAATGAGAAATTCTATATTGAATACAGTGTCTCATTATTTTATAAAGCTGCCTTTCTTAATGTTGGAATCTACCGGATGTACTCTTAGAGATTTACCTTTCCAAATCAGACTTCAGTGTCAGATCTACAGGTACTTAGGACACATAATCTTGGACAGTTTACTGCTGTGTGCAGGATATGCATTCACTGCATGGGACATTCTAAGTACATGAGGACCTAAGTGCAATTAGGATGATGTTACAGTTTTGATTTAAATATACTTTTTATAGATGCATATGCTTTAATCCATATGTCAATGTTTTATATGGCTTTCATCCAGCAAAACACTCATAGGTGCAGATCTTTAAACACAGCTTCCACAGAGTCCAGCAGAACTATATACACTTTTAAATTTGTGTGTACGCATTCTTAAAGACTTGTCTGAATATGTTTAATAGATTTCTGTATCCAAAACTAAAGAAATCCACTCAAAATCACCAAGTAGAGCTGTCTGTTCACTAGATCAAGTCAGTATATTCGATAAGTCAAAAGTGTTCATTGATCTGTTCTTTCTTAGCACATTAGATAAAACTGTTTTGTCCATCAGTCTTTGAAGTGATGCAGTTTTGACTGGATTAGAAAATCTGATGGTGAAGCATTATTTTAAAAAAGAAAAAAACAAATTTGTTACTTTATATTTAACTCAAGCGTCTTTCAAGTTGGTAAAATGACACATGATCCAGTCATATGGAAGATTTTCTCTCACAGAAGCTATGATTCAATAAAACATGATTTAGCATTTCATTTTTCTGTAACAATTAGAAAGATAATAACACTTATAAACATTCTTGGAATTTTAAGTGCTTGCATTTCATGTGTACTTCATTTTTGAAGTCCACTATGTAAGTAAATGCTTTTACCAGTGATGTGTTGGTACTAGAAAAAAAGAGGTTCCAACAGAAAAGCTTCAACTTTGTAATAAATGTCATGCATCAGGTTGTTAGAGGCTCATGAGGTAAAATCCTCTCACTGGCATGCTGAATCATATTAGGACAATATGTAGCCAAAAATATCTGTTTAAAAGCACTCACAGTACATATACTTTAAAAACAAACAAAAAAGAACTAGCTTCAACACTGCTGGTGAATGCAATTGCTGTCTGTCTGTGCCCACAGACCTGTGGTACGTCATGCTGATGAGTGAGGTGCTGCTTCTACCTCAAACAGGTCAAAAGTCACTTGGGAAATGATTTTGAGTTGGTAACATGTAATTCACATACCTGGAATTTGGAGTAAGCTGGGACCTAGGCTGATTTCCAGTAAGCATCATCTAGCTGTTAGGTCTTAGAAGGTGGATCAGTTGGATAGGACACCAGTTTCCAAAAAGCTGCTGTTTTGAGCTTTTAAAATACCAATATGTAAATTAGAAGCTATCCCTTTACTGAGCAATGGATTTGCTCAGGTAATCCATATTAGCCTCAGCATGAACTACTTGCCTATGTGTTGCTCTATGGTGTATAGATAGATGAGGACCACCAAACTGCTCTGATCCTGCCTAATCAGGACTAAACTTCAAACACCAGCAGCAAGCTGTGCTAGTGGTAAGAATAGGGGAGATAAGTTTACATGATGAAGATCTAAAGTACAGAAGTAACTGAAGCTACTGCAGAATATTGGCTTTATAATGATATATAAAGTGACATCTTTCATCTGGAGAGCCTGACACGTTGAGGGAATATTAAAACACTAGTCTTGGTAGAATTTAAATATTACCCCTATTTTAGTGCTATATCTGTCATTCTTAGTGAGCAAAATAAGACATAGAGACAAATGACCACTTTTATTAAAATGTTGAGTCTTGTCTAACCCAAATTATTCAACAGGGACTCAGATAATACAGGCTCCCTAGATGAAACATGTAAAGACAACAGCCTTGCCCAGGGCTCTTCAGAATCCACACCAGCTGCCTGATTTTCATAAAGGAAATAAATTTCTTAGAAAGGTACCTGACAAAGTATAAGAAATATAATGTAGTGACAAAGGTACAGCTATGTTTTTCCTGTTATGAGACCTGTGGGAGAAAAGCAGTCGAAAAATCTTGAAGGAGAGTATCAAATACAGGTCCCAGAGGAAGAAAATACCTTAAGGGAAAAAAAGTTTGAACAGTGTCGGTGCTCCAGGAATACATATTTTAGGTGACTTTTCTCTGGTTGATATATGCTATATCCCTTTAAATGGCTTTAATTTTTCTATTAGAGTCCCTATGTAGAGTAGTTCCAGCCTGTGTTCAGTGTTTGAAGAAAACTATTCCATCCCAGCTGAAACTAAGACAGTTCAGCTACACACAGTATGTCAGAAAGAATCCCATGGGCTTCTCTCTGCTGCCCTAGGGTCTGTGCTGAGCACCACTCATCTGGCGTCCACTGGGGTGAAGGTGAACCCATCTTCAACCAATATGAAAATAGTTATAGGCTTTCTCTGCAACAGCTCCCACTGTCCTCACTCATAGGTGAGCTTATGCCCAGTAGCAATAATTGATTTTCATTTTTCAAACGTTTCTTTCTTTGGTGAAGAATCACAGTCATGTGCTACACAAAAGCGTAGTCACACATGGTCTTGAGCTTTGCAGCATTTACAACTATCTGGGTCTTCAATGTGAACACAGTAAGCATAGGCCCAGCCCCAAGGACCAGCCTTGGATTCCAGTGCAGTGTGCCACAAGAGAACTGGCTTTGGGTTCAGAACTGCTCCAACAGGGTGAGGACTTCTCTCTGTTCATATAGTTAGCCCAGTATGATTCAAACTTCAATAGAGGTTCTTTTTTATTTTAGCAGAAACCTCAGGGCCAGTTTTTGGAAGGCAACGTTGTCTACCTCTAGTTCAAAGCAGATGTTTAATGTCTCATCAAAGTTTCAGGATGTACGACTGGTTATCTCTCTCTTCAATGATGCATAAGAACATTCTATTTTAATCTGTATTACTTTCTTTTTTTATTTTATTTTATTTTTAAACACAGAATTTGGTGACTGTTTTCACTTCTTTAAATACTACCTGGGAGATAAAACCATGCAGTACCTCTCACTATTTCTGGACAGTATATTTATCATTTCATTATTTACATCTCTCGCTTGCAGTGTTGATGCAAACGTAGTAAATACTGTTAAGACCGGAGTGCTTTAGAATCTGTGGAATATCATCACACCTCCAAGGCTAAGCCTGAAGCTAAAGTGTTTAAGAATTTATATGGCCATTCTTTTTCTCTCTGTGTGGCATTAGAAGGAGGGGGAAAAAAAAAAGCAATAATGAAATGCATAACCCACATCCACAGAAAATATAACTGGCCTATTTATGATTATGATTCACAATTCAGTCACTAGAAATATACTGTTCTGCAGGTTTGTGCCGTTAGTGGTTATTTGTTAATGGCAACTCCTACATACATTTTTCTGCAAGTGTTTTGGATTTTAGGAGAAATGTGCCCTTCAAACAAGTTATTTCTTTGAGGGATCTTTCTGTAAGTGGGTTTAAGCTGTGTATTGACTACTCATAATATTTTCTGTTATCATCTTGTCAGGGTTCAATTCATTACTCCATTCATTATTCAATTTGTTGGGCCATGAGCATCTGAATAATTGAAAACTGCAGAAGTATTATAAATTATAGTGTCTCCATGAAATCTCAGTTTTAGGGTTTATGACTTGACTTTAAGAAATCACTCTCTGTTGAAAGTTGGCATATGAGGTCTTGTTCTTAAAGCAGAACCTTATCAGTGTGGTGATTTTTAACGTCCTTATTCTTGTATCTTTAAGAACCCACGTTCCCAAGTATATTAAATTGTAGACTTTTAGAACAGTTTATCTGTTTTTTAATTACTATTACTATCTCAGTGATCTATGAGCAGATAAAGAAATTAATTTATTTTGAGGTTAATAAACAATTCAGTTATTAATTAAAATTCCTTTTTTCCCTCCCTTCAGTAGAGTTCATACAGCCTCACTATGTTGAAGACAAAATAGTTTTTCAGTCTTTTGCTGGTCAGTGATGTTCCTATGCAGGAATAGGAGCTGATATTTAGCTGTTATTTTAACTAAAGTGCAGTATGTCTGATTCAGATGTTATTTTTAATTTTACTTTTAACTCCTGTGTTTTGATTTGGCATACTATTTTATGTCTATTCTCTGGATAAATTTTATTTAATGGCATCATATTTACTCTAAGAGAATAATTGTTTTATTTCTAGAAATATGAATATCAAATATTTTACATTCTTCTCTTGATTATGTTGCTGGAAGATCAACAGACTTCTACCAGGGCAATCTGTTTCTTGCTCTTAATTCTTAAATATTGCCTGTCTTTAGATTGTAGGCCAAATGCAAGAATGTGTGCCTGGAGTAATGAATCTGCTTTCTGCATGGATCTGACATTAAGGTTACAAAATAATTTTTAATTTATTCCTCTGCTGATTGTTGGTAGCCTCCTGTGCTTCTTCAAAAATGACTGCTATGATGATCTAATTTTGCTATTATGGTATAGGAAAATTTTATGATATAGGAAAATTTATAGTTACACTATTGGCAAGCTACAAAATAGCAAGGATGATGCTATGAAAATACATATATTATCATGTGAACCATATTCTATGGTTTGTCTGCAACCTTGTGCTGAAGACAAGAGAAGGACATACTCCTGAGAAGACAGTTTCTTGCTCATTGCCATCTGTCAGAGCCTGCCTCAGTAGCTCAAACCCATAGGCATGACACAGTTGGACTATCTTGTCAGTCTCATCCTCCTCTAGCTGCTGGTCTGTAATGCTATAACATGATAGAAAGTACAGCAATAATAGCAGGGTGGCACAGTCTTAGGTTGCAGCAAATGAAAACAAGCCCAAATGCAGCAGCTATAGACACAGAAACAAAGGGAAAAAAAAACAACAAAACTACTCACCTTTGGAAAGCCCCCAGTAGGCAGGGATCTCCAGCAAGATACTCTCACCTTCACTGCCAATCCTTAAATGAGGTCTGGGAATGGGATGGATTCTGGCTACATCCCTTCCAGTCACTCAGGTGCATTGCTTCCCACCAGAATCTCAAGCACTGGTTCAAGCCGTGACTTAGCATTTCCACTACATGGTCGAACAAGAAACAAGAATCCTTAGGTTCTGATGCTTTTCACATCCTGTCTTCCCTATCACTTCTTTCCACTGCTTCGCTTGTAGCTTCTAGCTACAATTCTCTAACAATTACTAACTTTCTCATTTTTTTGGTTTCTAATGTCTTCCATAATCAGACAAAAATGATATCTATCCCACAGCTAAGATTTTTGTACAGAATATACACACATTATCATCAAATGCAACTTTTAGATCATTTCCCTTTCATTTGCCTACTTTGTTGTTTAGGTCTGCAAAAGTATGCCTGTCTATTTCTGTTTTAACCATGTCAGTTATTTTTTTCCCATCAGCTTGGGAGGCTTAGGGCTCTGAGGGAGAAAACTACTATCTACAGCTGACTGTGAATATCTATTCATATCTATTCATGAAATAGTTCACCTAGAAGAAGCAGAAATCTGCACTGTGGAAGAGCAGAAAGTGGTAGCTCACTGTTGGGGTGACAAGGTGAGTTGCCTTAATGTGGTTGCTGTGGCTGTACCCACAGGACTGCCTACAGTTTGAACCTGCTGAAATTCTGCTCATAACTTTATCAGAGTCAGATCTTGCAAGGCATTCCAGGGAGTAGGTGGAGGAGCCAACCTTGTTTGGGTGGTATAGGAAGGTTTGCCCCAGAAAAAAAAGTGGCCATTGATGAAGATATACCCACAAGAGACAACAGTGAAGGGCTAGAAAGTTGCTCAAAAAATTCCTCCTACATAATAGAAGGGTGGCAAGATAAAGTGTTCTGGGCCTGTGGTGGTGCAGATGGGTTCTGCAGTGGGGGGTGACCAAGTGTAAATGCAGAGTTGGAGAATGTGGACAGCATCAAAAATGAAGGGGAATGGGCGAAGGGATGGTTGATGATCAAAGGAGAGGGTAAAAAGGTTAGCAGTGAAGTGTGCAACATTCTACTTGCTTTATTTTCTGTTCTGCTATTGACAATCCTATTTCTCAGTCATTATTTAATGGACAGTTTGTCTGAGTGAGAAGTAAGACTGATTGGGTGCAGGAAGCAAAGTAATTAAAGCTGCAGGATAAAAAAATGCTTTAGGAAATCTTATGCCTACTCTCATTTTTTATATCAAAGAAGGTAGCATCTGATTTAATGACATCTCCTAATAAAATAAGAGATTTAACTTCAAAACTATTTTTCTGGTTTGCTTTCTGTATTCTTAAAAGTAAACGCAGGTTCTTCAAAATACTGCAGGCAGTTCTATTGTCAAGCTATTGGCTATCCAAGTCCATATTTAGTATAAATGTCGTTGACATAGTCCAGCTAGGATCTACAATGAGGGCCTTTGAGACCTAAATGGCTTTTAATTTATGAGTTTTACAGGGTGAACAAAACTGTGTTTATAGTGAAAATACATCTTTAACAGCAGGGGAGCTGCATTTGTGCCACAATGCACTTAGAGTGCAGAATCATATTTAATAAAGAGATACTTAGTTTGCTATTGAAAAGGATTGCTTGCAGGAAGATATAAAAGCTACTTAGATATTTTTATAGAACTTTTGCATAAATCTTTTATCCATAACCTGATCTAGTGACATAAATATTAGCAGCTTGTTTCTATTTCACCTGCTGTAGAACCACTGCTGTCCTACAGCAATAACCAGCAAGGGAATAGAGCTATTTGCTACAGTCATAAATAAGAAGGGGTGTCACAGCTGTTTTCATTTGACTGAGCAGTAATGGAGTTAATTATACTTCCAGTCTCTTTGTTTTTGATCTGTGTTTCCAAAGTCATCGAAGCTTCTTGAATTCTTGCATTTTTTTTTAACCCTTTTCTTACTCACCTGTATTAGATACTGTCTTCAATTTGGAGGGAGCTTTGTTGTTATAATTCTTTTAAAAATTTATCCATGCTTTTCTTATTAAAATTTCTTACTCGAAAATCTCTACTAAAAATCAATGTATTTGTACTGTGCAGTGCAGTGATAGATGGAGAAGATGGTATTTATATTTATATAAATTGAGTAAAACCTTTGTTTATAGATTTAAATGGCAACATCTTTAATGTGGCCAGGTTTTGCTCAGAAAATCTGTAGTCTTGAAAAGACATATGGGGCTAAAGTGCCTGTATGGCAACCGTGGTTCTGAGTGAGGCCTGAAAAGTTACTGTTTTTGTAGGAATCAGGCACCAAGCACATTTGAAAACAACAATGCTTATCTAAATATCTCCTCACTTAGAAACATCTTTTGAGATACACATCTAGTGATTTGCAAGCCAATATATGACAAAATTATAATTGAGAACAAGTTTTACAACTATAATTCTCTCATATAAATTTTTAAATCCCAGAAATACCATTATGATAGTAAGCAAGAAAATAGCTTTAGCTGTCAAGCATAAACATAACTGCTAATTCACATTTTAACTCAAAATTACTTGAAATTTAGCATGAGAAAAAGCACTGTGACATGCACCAGCATAGAAAGTTTGTCATAAGTAACCATTCTATCTGATCTCTGTATGGGAACTGTTGATCACTGTCTGAACCTCTGATTGACTACCTGAGGCAATCAATGAGTCAGCTGCAGGAGCACAGTTAAAGGCAATTCAGCTGTGTGACCATAAGGTGTGGAGCCTGGCTGCACCTCTCCTAGACCTCATTTAAGGACTGACTGCCACTAAGGAAGAATATCTCTCTGGAGACTGCTCCTTTGTGGAGGTAACTGCGAGCCTTCAACATTGGTGAGGAGTTTTGTTTGTTAATTATCACAAACCAAACATCTGTTTAACCTCTGTTTACTTATTGATTGTACAGTCTCAAATAAAATTTTCTGGAATTATTACAGCATTACAAGATGGAGAATTCCGTATTATTTTATCTCTTCATTTGTTTTGCTGACAATAAACAGAACAGACAGGATGAGCTGGAAGACACGAGTTAAGAGGAGGTGAGAATAAGTTCCTAGCAGTCCTGCCTAAGTGCCTCTCTCATAAGATCACAGAGATCACAGGAGCAATATTTCTCATGTGGGACTTCAGCAGGTTGCCTTCTGTCTCAAGCCAGCCCAGAATGCCTTTAAAAGGACTCCTAAGAGTGCATTTGTTGAGGTGCTGCATAACTGGTCTTGTGGATGAGACAATCAAATCTCTTATAGAAGATGATACCCTCTTTGAATGTGAGAGGAATCATTGTTCTGTGGTGCATCAAGATTGTTTCAGACTAAAGAGAAGAAGGACTATTTTCCACTGCCAAAGCCTTTAGTCATCCACCCCACTCAATATGGCTACATAAGATCTTGTTAGCATTGCCTATTTATTTAAATTCAATTTATCCTTTGCTGAAAGTTAGGGGAAAGAGGTTTTTGTTTTATTTCCTTATTTATTTGTTTATTTATTGGTTTGGCCTTTTTTATTTTTGCTTTTCTGTTTTTCTGTATTTTTTTTTGTTTGTTTTTGTGGGTTTTTTTTTGTTTTTTTTTTTTGTGGTGTGTTTTTTGTTTGTTTGTTTTTGTTTTTTGGTAAAGCTTAGCAAAATTTAAAACCCAGGTTACACTGTGAGGTAAAACTCTATTCTCAGTAATGGATTTAGCCAAGCTGCAGCCTTTGCTACAGAAGGTCAAATTTTTCACTCCGAAGTCTTTCAGAGTCTGAATCCAGTTTGCATATTGAGCTCTCAGAACTATTTTCGACTACCAAGGGCATCTGAGCATGAAGAACACATTTCTTGATGTCTTTAGTTACAAATTGGCACACAGATAGGCTGTAGTAGCATGATGGGGAGGGGGCTCACATCTTAAATCCGCTCTGTTTATTACCCAGGAAGTTTTGATCAAGTTTATGGTGTTAAAGACTCCAACATATCAACTCCATTGAAGAACAGGACAAGCTATTGTAAATATGAACCATCAAAGCATTAGCCATTTCAATGAAATGAAGCAAATCAATTGTTTTACATAAAGGTGCCTTTCAGGTCTCCTTTTTCAGGTTCTCAGATCCCATATCAAGTTCAGTATTATTAAATGTTGGACTATGGACTGCAAGAGTAATTTTTTAGGACTTCTAAAGGGTCACTTTGCTGTTAACATGCTTGTCTTTGCATTTTGCTTGACCTAAACAGGGTTACAGGCACACACTAATATACATGAACCAAGATAAATTCTGTTGCATATAATACTCACTTGAGCCCTAAACCAGCACAGAATTTGAAGTATTACAGAAAATTAAAGATGTTCTTGAAATGCTTTCAGACAATGGGATTGATATTTCCAATGAAATGCATCCACTAAAGTAATGATCTGGCTAGGAACTTTGCTGTTTATCTGCAAGAGAAAAATACCGTCAGCTCTAGGGTAATGTAATATGAGTATTTTGTAGTGCATTGTTTGCTCCCCTTTGTAAAACAGCTACATATCCAGATCAGTGGGATATTGTCCTTACCTGAGGTGCCCATTAGCTGTTGGAAGGTTGCTGCTAAAATGCTGTGCCTATGCAATCTGTATTCAGACAGCACAAACTGTACAAGTATTCAGGAGACTGAGAATTCTTGTTCCTTCCTACCTCTTCTCTCTACTCACCATAAGGGAAATAAAAAGTTTGGGTTTTGAGTATTTTTTTTTCCTACTAACTTTAGGGAATTTCTATACAAGAATTTTCTGATGAAATGTAGAATTTCTTAAATTCAAGCATAAGGAGCATCCATCTCAAAACACATTCCTGAATTCAAATGGAGACTTAAATGCTTCCATAGGCTGTAGTCAGTGTTTCCATTCTAGTCTTTCTATTATGCCTGGTAATCGGAGGCACCTGATTTTAACATATGCTTTCTTTAACATACCAAAGTACTAGGCTGCTATGTTTCAAAAAATAAGAGGCTAGAATGAATTTCCTTCTTCCAGTAAAAAGCAGAATTTCCTCTTCAAAATTACATTGGCTTGAGTTCCATTATGCCTTAATATACTTTCCAACAACACTGACAGGTTTAAAATCTGGTATTTGTGATGCTTAGGAGCTAAAGCTGTATGATTTATACCTCTGGAAAAAAACTGTATTTCTAGCTTTCTAATGGGACAAACAGAAGTTGCACCCAGCCCTGGAATGTCCAGAGTCATTGAACCTTGAAGCTATGATATGCATTTAAACACAGAAGTTATTTCAGGTCATTTTAACATGATTTTAAATAAGTAAGGTATATCTTTCCCAACTTAAAACCAAATCTGGTAATAATTTAGTATGATGGATTTTGGACGTAATATCCATCACACATGCCTGCTTTTCCAAAGCATGCAGCAAAATGCAGAATTTACTGTAAATTGCTTGATTGCTTTACTTTCCTCCCAGATTCAGCTCAGTGGAGTAACAATGGTATAAAATTGGTGAGAGATGAGACCTTTCTTGTGCCTCAGTGATTCCAATTTTTCACTTTCATGTGAACCTAATCCTTCTTTCCGGACTGATCATCCTATTGACCCTTCAGGAATCAGACAGGAGGATGGTGAACAGAGTCTGTTTTCTCCTCTTTTTTTACTTTTTTTACTTTTTTTTGAGCAAAAAACACCTTTGGAAATGGAAATTCTCTTCCACAAGATTTTAAACAGTGTATTTAAATAGTGAACATCTCTTTAAGAGAGTTAATGGTAATACTATTCTGACACAAACGTGAATCTACCATTTCCCACAAATTAAAGCTTCAAAAATTATGAATGTGTTCTTGCTGAATACTGATATCCTCTTATTCTTCCTCCACGTTTTTTCCTACCCTTTACAACTCCCTAAATTATAAGGGAATTAAAAGTCCATTAGATAGTATACATTAACATATGCTATTATGGTTCCAGCTCATGAGCGTGGGCAGAAGCTGCTGTGTGATACGATTTTCCATTACTGCGCTTTGAAGGCAAAACATAATATTGTTTAATGTTTTGCTATTTTTTTAATAAAGCGATAAATTTCTAAGCAATGACATATGACCTAAAATAGGTAAAGAAAATATGTGTTTCTAAAACACGCTCCTTATGAATTACTGTATTGAAAAGAAGCCTGGTTCATCCCAGGTTTCCAGGCCACATCAAAGCAGCCTTTTATAGACATCCATAGAATGCCCTCTCCCAAGGAAATCTGATTCCACCTTTTTTCAGTAGACATAGTTACCACATACTTTGAACTAAATATAACAACTGCCATTTTTTTAAAATTTAATTTCTTTTAGTTCTTGTCTGCCTTGAGTCTGCCTGGTGAGCCTCCAGGAACGAGTAGTCTATGTGCTTTCATGCCCTTGGCCAAGTCATCTACCCTTGCTATATCCTAATTTTGCCACATATATGGTAGCATAATGCTTCTCAACCTCGTGTAATGGAAATGAGGTGTTATATTTAACATTTGCAAAGTGCTCAGAGAGAATGTCAGATATGTAATGTGTTTAATTGGAAATTAGTACAGCTAGACAAAATATTGCATGCACTAATGCTGTGTTTTCTACCAGTTCAGAAGATTTTATTATCATGCTACTACAGATTAAGGGAGAAATACCAGGTATAAATCTTAACTGTGAGAAAAATTTACTTACAGTTGCCTTTTCTACTGTTATTGATAGCAGATTTTATCTGTGATCAGGGAAGAAATCATCCGAATGCGGTCATGGATGATTTTAAATTAAACGTAAAGTTTAAGAAAATTCTGGCTAAATGTCATCAAGATCCATCATACCAAGCTGTCTGAGAGGCTAAAGGGTGTGCTGTGAGTGAGATGAAAGGCAAAAGCAGATCCAGAGCCACTCTGTGCAGGCAGAGTTGTGCAGGGTTAATCTGAGAAGAAGGAGGCAATCACACCTTTGCATGACCATCTCCCTCACAGCAGATATTTCTCTTTGTCTCCTATATTTCCACACATTTTGGGTTCACAGGCTAAGGGATTTTTTTTCCCCAAAAAATTCAGTTATAACTTACAGCCAATATTTGAAACCGAATTTAAAATATGATTTGAAAGGTAAGAAATGAAAAACATGGAATATTTATGGCCATATTTTTTGTATTTGGGGATAAAAATAACCTTTTCGTGAAATACATGGTACTGACCCAAATTCCATTGTTTCTTCTGCAGCACATACTCTAAGGAGTCTTAAGTGGATAATGGAAAAGAACAATAATAAGGATAGGAGTAGGTTACAGAAACAATTAGGTAAGGAATAACGCATGACAGGTAATCCAGTGGTAAATTTATAGGCATACTGCTCTCTCCTTGGGAGCCCTGTGGCCAAAGGCCAAATACATTCCCAAGGAATGTGTACTGAATCACAGGCCTGCAGACTGCTTGCTATTGTTAGAATTGTAAAATGTTACTGCTGATTTTTATATATCACACTGGGTGGTTAATTTAAAAATGTGGCCAAGCCATTTATTGTGTGTATGAGATGTCTATTTCCAATACAATTTTCTTTGATTATTTTAAAATGTGTTGTTAGATTTAATTCTTTCTAAATGTATTTCCAAGCCCCAGGAGGACTGTGAATGAGGCTTAAAAAGCTCCCCGTACCTAGGCTTTCTTCTGGCATTTTAGTTACACACTCATCCACTGAACAGCAAATGTTTGTTTTCAAGCTGATTTTCCTAAACCCAGAAGCTTGTTTTTAAACTCAGCCAGAGCATTCCCAGTTAGGGAAATGGAGGAAAAAATTGTTTAAAAGTGGCTTTCTATCCTACTTCTGAGCTGCTGTAACAGCTGACACTTTCTGTGTCTGACTGTTTTTATATGGGCAGAAGAGCCGTTTCAGATTATGAATAGAAATAGTTCTGATTGTTTTTTGTCCCTAAAATATCATATAGTAATTATGAGATATATTACAGCTATTTTATTGTGTTTTGTTATTTCAAATAGGAAATGAAATAAACTGAAGACTAGAATAGAGGGTTCTTATGTATCTACATGAATCATGAGAAACCTTATTAGCTGT